>NC_092135.1:109354629-110670463 GCF_043159975.1 Macaca nemestrina
TTTTCAGTTAGAGAGGGTAGGCTGTTTTTCTTTTCTTTTTTTAATGTATGCTTAAGAACATCTAGTTCTAATGCAATGTCTTTAAGAATAGAAATGAGATCATCAAGCCTTAACTATGTATAAATTCTGGAGTAGCCTGATTCTTCAAATGAATCATGAAATTGTCTCTGCTTGTGTGGTTTTTATCCCAACATCATAAAGAGTATCTGATGAGGATTTTTCAGGATGCCAACAATGCACCGGGTCAGGCGTCTTTTGAAGACAAAAACTTCACAGACCTAAAACAAATGGTCTCATGAAATCCTTCTATCTCCAGGATTGCATTCTTGAATATTTTTCACTAAGTCACATGACTTTTAACAAATTCTTTAGCTTCTTGGTCCTTTAGTTTATTTAACTCTAAAAAGAAGAATATGGGTATAGGACAGGTAATGGGAAAGATCACTTCCAACTATCAAAGGATTTACATATAAAATGAATTTTCTGCCTTAAGCTCACACAATTAGTTATTAAATATTGTAAAATGTGATTAGCATTAAAGCAAAGTATCTTATAAAGTTTTCTCTCGTAAATCTTTTCAAAGTCGATTCATCAATTTCCTTTTTTAAATGGACTATCTATTGTACAAAGTATCACTTAGGCTACATGCAATATATAATTGTATGTTTTTATGAGCCTAACCACATTTGGATGATGATTCATGAAAATACAATTTTGAAAAAAAGTTTTAGAATTTTATTTTACTGATAGACTCTGACATTCTGAAAGGTTAATTTTCCAAGGTAACAAAAATAGTGACGGTACTAGAAACAATATTCCCTGAGTTCCCATCCAAAGTGCAATCCATTATACCTTACAGCCTCAAATTAACATTTAATAAATAGTAAGAAGTATCTTTTAGAGGTTGCATTGTTTTTCAGAAACAAACCTATTTTTAAAATATAGCTGAAAGCATTTGCCTTAACCAAAACATTTGTTCTAAGCTGAAATACATATTAATATACTCTTAAAGTAAATTTTGTGACACTTTAATTTGAAGACAGATATTAACTTGTTATTGAATAGGCTGTAAGTTTATTAGACAAAAGGGATATCCTTATAGTATTAAATACTATATATAAAAGCTGGCCATAAACATATTAATTAAAAGTAGTATTTATTAAAATAGTACTTTATCTACAAAACAGGTTGCCCTTCACAGAAAAGAGATATGTTATTTAAACACTCTACCTATAAAAGCCAGTTATTAAAAATCGACATATACATACATGCTTATTGTCAGTTGATATACTTTTACCTTCACAATATTTCTATCTGTTACTTGATATACTTTTACCTTCACAGCATTTATCTCCAGATCTGTCTATGCAATAAGATACTGTCTAGGGATTATTAAAATAATTAAAAAAATAAGTAATCTATAAGGCAGGTTTGAACTAAAAATAAGAAAAAAAAGACTATAAACACTTGGAATTTGAATGCCATAATTTTAGAATTTGAAATGTAATGTATTTGCCTAGATATAATATGTTTCCTTTTGTACTATCAGTGAACACTTAAATCTGAATTTTAGGCTCTGTGTTTGTGTGGATACATATGTTAGATATATATGTGCATACACATGTATATGTATTCATATACATGCTAAGGCAATTAATAGCTTAAGATAACAAAGGTTATTTAACCCATACAATCAAACACGTTGTCTTTTACAGGCTGTTAGCTCATTTGTGGGGTAGCTTTTGTTTTGTTTTTCCTATGTTTCACATGCAGATATTGTTTATCAACAAATGAGATGTTCACTAAAAATAATAAGAGTTCTACTTAGAAGTATTTGTTATTCTATTTAGAGTTTAGAGTTATTTTATTTACTGGCAAATAATAAGGCAAGAGTGAAATATTCAATCTTCTCTTTAGTAATAATCCAAGCTCAGAATGCTTTATTATATATTTAAAATTTCAATAAGCGTATCTAGAGCAATCTATGTGTAAGAATGTAAAAAATATGAAGGGCACGGTTTGTGTATTGGAGGATAGAGAACAAATAATACAGGAAATAGAATTGCAAATTTTATAAACCTTATTTTGGCATGTAGATTTTATTCAGTGTTTTAAATGATAGGTGTTGACAACAAGGAAACAATTTAACATAATACAGATAAAGCCCTTCAGTGTTTATATCATTGCAGTGTGGACCAGGTTGAAAATATCTTCAGTTATGCTAGTTTATGCAAACTGTTTACCAGATAAAAAGTGAATTTGTAACAATGGTTTATTCATCCAACTACTGCTCTTTAAGCTACCAGGTGGTACAGCTGTTGCCGTAAGTAAAAAGATTTCTAACAGTCCACCTGGAATTAGGACAGCTGGTTCCTGTGAGCTGATCTGAATAATGTACTATGAATACTCCGGTACAGCCACTGACAGAACAAACAGCACATGACTGTCCCATCAGCCCAGAGCAAACACTAGTTACATTTCACAGAAACAGGCTGGTATTTACAACTGATCTAGGCCAAAAAGAATATCAGATTGAAGGCAACACCCCAAGAGAAAATAGCCCTCCCCGAGAGCTACTTGTTGACTGTAGTCTAAGCAGCTTTCACCATGACTGAAAAGCCCCCAAATCTGATTTTGCTGCATATAAAAAGGAAGAGGAAAAATATACAAAGCATTCCTGCATCTATTTGTGAACCATTTTGGAATTTTCTAAAATAAAAAAAAAATGACCAATACTTCTTAGTTTTCCATTTACATAGTTGCTGCCAAAGTCAACCCAGATTAACCAGAATCATGGCCATAATAATTTTATTTTAATTTCTAAAATTGTAACACTTTACTAAAAAAAATGAAGGAAGCAAAAAATAAAATGGAACTAAAACTAGAGAATCTCATTTAAATCTGCCATTGGTGAGATTTAAAGATTTAAATCTGCCATAGATGACCCATAGAGATGGTAAATGACTTTCTTCAAGAACATACAGCTAGTTACTAACAGGCCTAATTAGAAAAACATCTATCTGCTGAGGGTCCTTAGATTGTCTACCTGAGCCAAGGACAGCCCAGGTGAAACTCTAAAGCAGGCAAAATCTGATCTCAGTGTTTCCCCACTAAAGTTGATTTTGCAATTTCAGGTCCGTGATTCTTTATTCCTAACAGATTCCTGGGCCCATTTATTTCTGCCCCAGCTCTGTGGAAAATAGGACTATATTGTCCTCCCATTCCAGGTGTACAATTCTTGATCAGCGACTCACACTCCAAAAACATCCTCAATTATCTACACTTTTATTTTCTGCCCAGAAACATGGCTTTAGCTAGGTCAGAAGGCATCTATTTAGTCTGATGAATTCACTCGTAAAATCTTCTCAAATTGGTGTTAGTAGATTATGATGGAATTACTTCAGGTAACACTGAACTACTGAATACCATGTCATACCCATATAACTAACAGCTGCCCTGATAATCTCTATTGATCTGTTTCATAGCACTTCAAACATCACATTTCTTAAATTGAAATGGCCATCTTCTCTCTCGGGCTTGCTTGTCTTTCTTGGCTTGGTGGATAATATCAATAACTTGTCCAACTGGGCAAGTCAAATATCTTAGTGTTATCTTTGATGTCTCCTCTATCCCACCCCTTATATCTAAGCATCCAAGGTCTACCCTTTCAAACCTCTTAATACCCCCCAGAATCTAACCATTCTCTTCATCCTCATGGCCACTATTTCAGTTGTGGTTAAGGTGCCCAAAAATTTATCACTCCAACTGCGATACTTAGAGAGTAAAATAAAGTGTTATTAATAATTATGCTTCTGATATAGAAGTAAACTAGGATGCACTAAGGAAAACAGGCCATTAGGTACCATTAATTATGGTACCATTTCTTGACTAGAGTACTGTAACAACCTTCTAGCTGTTCTTGATCTTATTCTTTCCCTTCATGCCAATCTAATATTTATACTTCATCCCCCTCCTTAAAAAATTGCAAGACCTCTGGGCATGGTGGCTCACACCTGTAATCCCAGCACTTTGGGGGGCCAAGGTGGGCAGATCACAAGGTCAGGAGTTCAAGACCAGCCTGGTGAAACCCCCAGATGGTAAAACCCCATCTCTACTAAAAATACAAAAATTAGCCAGGCGTGATGGTGTATGCCTGTAATCCCAGCTACTTGGGAGGCTGAGGCAGGAGAATTGCTTGAACCCAAGAAGGGGAGGTTGCAGTGAGCTGAGATCGTGCCACTGCACTCCAGCCTGGGCGACAGAGTAAGACTCTGTCTCAGAAACAAAACAAAACAAAACTGCAAGACCTACTGTTGCCCTCAGGCTAAATGAAGTCCATTATTTGTGGCTTTGGAGGCTTTGGTAACTATGATCCTTGCCAATTCTCCAGCTTCCTTTCCTCTTTCCTCATAAGCCTTCAGTCAAATACATCTCAGATCTTCTTGATAAGCCCTTTCCTCTCTCACCTCCGACCTCTGCCCAAGCTCCAGTTATTTCCTCAATGCTCTTTCTGGCTTCGTTGCCTTGATTACATTGTGATCTTATGAAAAATTATCAGTACCTTGATTATATTTAATTATTGATTCAAGAAGTATTTATCAAAGAACACATTATGTGCCCCATGTGAATAATTTAACAACTGTATTCTGTTTATTTCATTAGTATGTCTTTTTTCTTAGACTATGAGTCTATTTGGAAGAGGATTCACTCTAATTTACTATTAAATTTTTCATATCTAGCACAGTGCCGGGGCACAGATATGGTGAATGTTCAGCAAAGATATATTGAATCAAAGGATAGATTAAAAAATGTCTTAAACCCAAAGAGTGGCTCTATTGATGAAAATCTCAGTGACTCCATCAAGCCAGTTGGATAAGTTTTTTAAAGGATGTGGAATTTTAGCATCCCTGATATATATATGGTACACTTCTTATTCTGCAGATGGCTTGGGTGGAATTGAACTCAGATGCAATTATCTGAATATTATATCTATCTCATCTAGTACACTCTTTCTGTCGATATCAGTTACTATTTCTGAAGTCATTGTTGGCAATCTTAATTCTAATGGCAAAGTTTTTAAAAAGTATTCTTACAAATGGTGAGTGATTCTGAAGTCAATGAACATTTCACATTCAGCTATAAAACTTCAAGATTCTATTGTCACTAGTATGACAGCATTCCCCTAGGACACCTATATATTTCCTATTGCTTTGGAGACCTAGAGAACCAGGGCTTAGCTGTATCCCTGAAAAACATAAATTGTTAACTAAGAACAATAACACGACAGACCTTGTAGACAAAGCAACTATAGGCAGATGCAAAATGTATCCTTTCTCTACAAGTGGTACATACCACCTAACTGCATTTCCACACTGTGGTGCACAGAGCAAACACATAAGGAAGGGCCATTTTAAAATATTCAAAAAGTATTTTAAGGACAATCGTAGCTAAATGCTATAGAAAATCAAACTTGTAAGTCAATGAAATTCTAAATCAAAATTACATAGTGCGTGTTTCTGAGAAGGGAAGTAGCTGCTGGAGAAGAGCTCTTCATAAGAGAAAAGGACTGTCACCCAACAGCCCTGCTGCCATAAAAAAGTATTCTCTAAGCTTAGTGTTCTCATCTGTAAAATGGGAATAATAATGCCTATGTTGTGTTTTATGAGCTTTATAAGCTCATGTTTATGTTAAATATTTTTGAATAGAATAACATAGTAGATAAATGTGCAATAATAGGCTTTTTTCTCCAGTGACATAAAGAAAATACAGTGACATAAAGAAAATACAGCTGAATTTTCCAAGTGTCCCTCACACAAAATCAACAAAATGCTGCCATCCAAATAAGCATACACTTCTTATATACCACAGTGAAAGTATTTACACAGTGACATGATTATCTGTGTGAGGGCAGAGGTTATTTTGCAAATTCTATATCACAAATTTTATTTGAAGTAAAATAAGCCAGGCACAGAAAGACGAATTTTGCGTGTTCTCGCATATCTGTGGGAGCTAAAAATTAACACAATTGAAATTATGGAGATAGAGAGTAGAAGGATGGTTACCAGAGGCTGGGAGTGGTAGTTAAGGGGAGAGTAAGGGGAACTGGGAATGGTTAATGGGTACAAAAAAAAAAAATAGAAAGAGTAAATAAGATCTAGTATTTGATAACACAACAGAGTGACTACAGTCAATAGTAATTTAGTTGTATATTTTAAAATAAATACGAACATATAATTGCATTGCTTGGAACACAAAGGATAAATGCTTGAGATGATGGAAACCCTATTTACCCTGTTGTGATTATTAGACATTATATACCTGTATCAAAATATCTCATACACACCCAAAATACATACCTACTGTGCACCCACAAAGATTAAAAATTTTAAATTTTTAAAAAAGTTTAAAAACCAAATTTGAAACAATTGTTAAAATGATTGCTGTCATTGACATAAGTAGAATAGTGAGAAATAATGTACAAGTTTCATTTAAATGTCTACTACTACATCATTTAAAATTATTTTAAAGCATTCCTTCGAAAAGGAAAACTGCTATGCTTTTTTCACAGTGCAGCAGTAAGTCAAAGAAAGGCTCCTTAGAACTCTCACCACTTAGTCACAGAAAGGTGTACATGAAATACCCAGTAATAAAATCCTTAACCAACTAAAATAAATTAACTGAATGACCTAACAGTAGAGATTATGATAAACTGAAATAAAATCTTTATCATTTTTGTATTATTTAAATGATGAGGGTGAGAAAGTCAATGGAACGCAAACATTAGAAATTCACATTTTTTACAGAGTATGGGTTGGCCTTGATTTTTTTAATCACTTCTGCTGAACACTTGAAATCATCTGACAGAGTCCTAATAAGACATATCTCAGAATTCATGATGAGGCATTGTCAACAGGCCAAGGAGAAGTCCTCCGTACTGAATGTATGCTTCAATTGAATTTTCCTTCCCTGTGATTGCTGGTGATTCATAAACGTTTAGAGAAAGTTGACACACTAAAACAGGCATGCAGTCATGTAGGAAATGTTTGAACTCTCATGCCCTGTTTGGTGGAGACATCATTCCTATATGTCACCTCTTTAATAAACTGAGATCTGAAGACTTTTGTAGATTTTAAAAACAATAAACATGTTTAAGAAAGATGCACTTTCTTGGAAAGTGCATCTTGGAAAGAAAGTAAGCCAGGTTACAGAAAAGTGCTTAGATTGGCAATCTTAAAGTAATTTAAGTGATCTGGAGTTGGGAAAAATAAACTAGATTAAAGTTTTTCACATATCCTATACCCTAGCTCTTCTACCAATAAATACCAAACAAATAAACAAAAAAGTACTGGAAAGGTAAGAAAAACCTCTTTTATATTTTCTGGGCCACTATGTCACTTATTATATTACTAGCACAATTATTGTTTATCATATTTTAAGAAAATTATTAAGCCAGGGTGCAGCTATGTTCCAATGAAAGAAAATATTAACGCATGCTCTTATGAATATATTCACAAAGAAGAGAATGCTTATCCTTCTTGTCATGAGTCTCAAATATTAGGCACACCAAGCTCTCTTGGAACTATTACTGTTTTTATCATGTATAAATATATCCAAGACTTTTAAGAAACACTATCTAGTTCATCAGTGTTGTCTTTTAGGGTAACAAGCTCCTTAAGTAGATAACCAACCAGTCACATTAGTATCCTGCCTCTCTTATTTCTCCTAAATTTACTTATCCAAGTAGTAAAAAGTTATCTGATAGCTTCAATTTTGGTGAAGAAAATTTAGATCTAGTTATCCTTGCAAAAAAAAAAAAAAAAAAAAAAAAAAAAAAAACAATAAATGAGAAGAGAACATTTTGATCATTCTTAGGACTTTTAAATTCTTACTGAAAAGCGACCAAAAGCTCAGGTGAAAGTAATTAAAAGTAATATTAGCACCCTGGCAGCAATTCTATGATTTGTATTTGTTTCATTGCCATATGAAGGCATATTGAAAGTAAATTATGCAGGAGGAGACTATATTTCCAAGAGAGTTTGACACAAGCTCAGCCTGTGAATTATTTGCTTTGAAATGCCTTCATATTCTCCTGCTTGGAAATTCTGGTCAAGAGAAGAGCAAAAACAAGTAGCAGGCTCATCCTAAGCCTATAGACAGGTGAGGTGAACATTCATAAAACGTTTATCAGCCTGCAATAAAATTTTAAAATGTGCTGGACCATCCTCCCCTAGAAAAGAGGAGGTACAATAAATAAAGAGTTGCTATTATATTAAACTTCCAGAGTCCACCCCATCCATCTTGATGTTCTGAACACCAGAAGTCCCCAAAGCACTTTCACTAACATGCTATTTGAAACTAGTAGTTAATTCCTGACAGCCGTTCTCCTATTTATTTTCTAATCTCCTCGACCCAAAGGTGGATTTACCTTGAAGCAATGAAGTTTAAGCTTCAGACTCTTCAGTTATAGGCCTGCTGAAGAACCCAAATCATAGATTCGCATGAATTGGGGATTTTACAAAATTTGTAAAAGTAAAATTTTTATTTTCGTGTTCTTTTTCTCAAAGAGTCTCTACCTCCACTCTCAATTATTAGTGTCTGGCTCCACAAAACCTGGCACTGCCCCTATTCCATCCTCACTGTTTCTGAAAATGTTCCCTATAGTTTATTATTTACCAAAAATCTGGCTTTCATGAGAAGCCACCCTGCACATCCTTTCTTGCTTTCTTGGAATATTTCATCTAATGGAGAATGTCTATTCCATGATTCAACTCAGGCATCAGAGCCAAGGTTAATTGCTATAAGTTTCCAGATACTAGCTCTTCAAAATTCATTCAAGCCCCTCTTCTTTTGAAGACTCATGCTAAACAATTATACCACAGGTTCTTTTTTTGTGACTATAATCTACAGTCTTTGGAGGCATTGTCCAACACTCAGAGTGTTCATGCTCCTTGGTATCACTGAGATTGCTATTATGCCTGGCTCAGTCCCAAAACCTTTCACCATGGACCCCACTAAATAAGTATTATATTTCCGGAGCCTCCTCCTTGCCTATTATCTCCACTGCACTTTAACTACCATATGGCTACATTTTGACATCACTATGAAAAGCTCTCAATGCCAATTCTTTAAAAATCCCTTCCTACTACCACAATCTCTTACTCTTTCTGTGCATTGATTTCCTTTCTCTGACTCAATCAGTTCTTTTGCCTTTTATTTTTTTTTTTTCTGCTCCTCAATTAATCCCTTGACACTTCATTTTTCCAGCATTGGCTTTGAAGTAAGCCAGGTATGGTTTTGAATACTTTGGCACTTACCAAAGCTATTTTACAAGTTTCTCAACCTCTCTAAGTCCCAGTTTCCTTAGCCTTAAATGAGGAAAGAATGCTCCTTCCTTTTCCTTAGTAGTACATTTTATGGGAATGTTATGTCAAGAACCTAGCATACTCAGTTGATAGCAGATATACAATGTTAGTATTTACATAATTATGTATAATTAGGTACATAGATAAGAGAAAAAGAAATAAGTTACTTATACCCCGTTATCCTTTATCTTTACATCACTGATCCTCAATGTAACCTTTAGTTCCTTCAGCTTCAGCATTATTTTTGCAACTGCCCTACCAGAGCTCAACTCTTGATTTATTTATTATTTTTATCGCTCTCCCTTGCTGCCAGTTCCATCAGTGCTATTGAACAATCATGCATTCAAGCAGAATGGCGCCTCAAAAAAGCCATGTTTTCTATGCCTTTGGTGATCCTGAGATTTACTAGCCCCTCATTTATCTTTGTTTGTATGCCTTACTGTGGCATTTTTCTTAAGCCTTAGCCAGTCTCTAAGCTTCCTAACACAGCCCTGTTCTCCTCCCTCTCTGTCAACAGCCTGCTCTCAATATAATAGAGAGAATAGAATCTAAATGTCTATAGGTTGGGAGTACCTCAGTGTCCCTCAATTTAATCTCTAAATTATAATAAAATAGAAAATTTACTACTTGTTATTACAACTGGACTGAACTGCCTCTTGACAGACAACTAACTTTGTTAAAACATTTTTTTTAACTGTGTTAAAACGTTTTTTTAAAAATCTTGGTTAAGTGTTTGTGTAGTTGGTAAGTCAACTGAGAGTTGAGTACCAAGGCTTCAGATGAGAAGGAAAATTATATGACAAAATAGAGAAAGGAAATTTTGGAGCCCCAGATCAGTCTGGGAGGAAACAGCTGAAAAAGGCAGAGAGAGAAGAGGATTAAACAGTAGGTGACTATACTTTCTATGAAGGGACCCCTTCAATCTAGTCCACCAGTTCTGTTTCCAGTCTAATCTGCCAAGTTCCCAAAATCTGGATGTGAGTTATTTTTGTTGTTGGATAAATGAGAGAAGAGACTGATTTGTGGAAATCAAGGAAGGGGTGAGAATCAATAAAATGTGGAAATTAGGAAATTGGAACTTAAAAAAGAGATGACCTAACAGTTAATGAGTTGTTAGTTTGAAGTGCTTTACCTATATTGCTGCACTAAATCCTCATATATACCTATGGTAGATATTATTATCATCATTTTAGAGCAGAATAAACTGAAAGGTTAAGTAAGTGGCCAAGTTTACAGAACTACTTAATACAGGCAGTCAGACCTCAGATTCCATGGTATACTATGTTGCCAGATCACTAAATTGCCTCAATCAGCACTTGATCACCAGTGAATTAAAAGAAAATATGAGGAAGCAATTTGAATGTCTTCCATTCGTGAATTTCAGGTTCAATAAAATTTTATCTAATGCTCAAGGGACAGAGAAACTTCCATCTGACATATGGGTTAAAATCTCATTCTTAAATTTTATCATGCCCAATGTACTTATTCTTGCCTAAGATAAACTTTTCTACAAATGTGTTGGACATACCTTCCCCTAATGTCTCCCAGACTTTCTCCACCTATCCCCTATTATCTTTCATACTCTGTGATTTCACTGGTTCACTCATGTCTAATGTTTGGATGCCCATTATTCTAGAAAACTTCCTCTGACTCATCTTCCTTTCTGAGTTCACATTCTGTGTCCTGTCTTTCTTTCACATAGATGAGTTTTTCAAATAAATTCACATTTCCTGCCTTTAACTCCTCAATCAATTTTATTTGGCTCTTCACTAGTTCTACATTCTACCAAAATTTCTCTCAAAAAGAATAGTAAGATGTCACGAATCAAGAGTAATAATGGTTTCCAAATTATGACTTAACCTCACTCGAGCTCTAGACACACATTCCTGACTAATGACTCTATCTACTTATATTTTAAAATATTAATTATATCTCCTTATTCTACTCTTGTTTTCATGTATTAGTAGTAACATTAATATCTTCCTAGTCACCCTGGACTTCTCTCCTTCCCACTCTGCAACATCCAACTGATACCCAAATCCTGTTGTTTCTATCCCCAAACCATCACTTCCATCAAACTTTCCACTCATGTCCTCTGACTCAAGAAATAATCAAATCTCTCTTTGTTTTAATTCACATATTAAAAAGCTACCAGAATTTTCTCATGAGAAGCCGGGTCTGACTTTGCCATGCCCCTGCTTAAAAACCCTTACTTGCTCAAATGGTCCCTTATGTATTCTCTTTGTCCCTATTACAACACTTTCTCATTGCATTTTATTGGCTAGTTACTTATTCATAAATTTCTTGTACAAATAAGAAGGCACAATTGGATATGACCCTAGTGAGAAATCATTAGTTCAGATATATAGTAGATACATAAACAAATGTTTGATGAATGCATCAATTATTGAATAAATGCTTTTACTACTTGCCTGAATTAATCATTATTCAATATGGGTAAGTGGAAATTTCTAAGTCTGAATTAATGGATAAGCAACTAATAGTAAAATGATTCAGCCCCTTAAAGATCAAAGTTAACATTTATGAAGAATCTGATGATAAAAAAGTTCAAAAAGTCAATATTCTTTACTGATATACTCATCTTTAAGGTACTGAGTACTGACCTTATAGCAATAATAAAAGAGAAAAAAATGTCAGAGGCAGACTGAGAGGCAATGCATCATTCTGGTAAACAGTGCAGCCTCTAGGGGCTCTCTAGCCAGGCTGCCAGGTTTTGTCATTGAATAGCTGTGCCTCAGTTTACCCACAAAAGTGATAAAAATAATTGTAGATAAACAATAAACAAAAAATAGTAAATACTAAAATAGCAGAAAAATAAAATAGAAAAAACTAAACTCAAGGCCAGGTGCAGTGCCTCATGCTTATAATCCCAGAAGTTTGGAAGGCCAAGGTGGGTAGATTGCTTGAACCCAGGAATTTGAAACCAGCCTGGGCAACATGGCAAAACCCATGTCTACAAAAAATAAAAAATTAGCTGGGTTTGATAGTGCAGGCCTGCAGTTCCAGCTACTCAGGAGGCTGAGGTAAGAGGACTGCTTGCTCCCAGAATGTGGAGGTTGCAGTAAGCTGAGATCACCCCACTGTACTCTGGCCTGGGTGACAGAGCAACACTCTGTCTCAAAAAAAAAAAAAAAAAGAAAAGAAATTTTAAAAAACTAAGAGTTTTCATGAGATTTAATAAACTAATAGATATTAGACACTATGGTACTTGGCACAAGATAATGATAACAGGTATCACCTATTATTATTTACTCTTTGAAGAATTTAATATTCTTATAAATATATGTAATTACTAGACACAAAAGAATGCATTTAGTCATTTCAACCCAAGAATATGTGGTAGCCTGGTCTCTCTAACACATAACTATAATACCTGACTCTAACTAAGAAGAAACTGTAGTAGGCTCCAAATGAATATGAATTATGTATACCTCAACATCTCCATATGCTAGGAATTATAAACACTATTTTTTTTTTCTTCCAGGGAGGGAAACAATTAAGCATGAATGTTGCTAAACAATTGTCTATGATTATTGTTGGAAAAAGCAAACTAAATTGGTTGTAGATTAAACTTCCAATTTCTTTTCCTTTTTGATTTACTGTACTTCTTTCATCATAATGTAGCATATTTTGCTGCAAGAGATATAGTCATAGTATTTGGAATTTTTCCCACGGTGGTCTACCCATCTCTCAATTCAGCTTTTGCTCAAGTGTAATGAGAGGCTGATCCACAGCCATTCATTTACAGTGTCTGAGGGAAAACAACAGAGCACAAATTAGCCTCTCTTTAGAACACACTGTTCTGTCAGAATTCTGAACTGAAAAGAGAACTTTTCATTTGGGCAGGTGAGCGAGGAAAGGGACTGAAACACAAGATCCTTGTGATTAGGGTATGTTCAACTGCAGAAAGTGCACAAAGGAAAGCTGATGAGCCAGCCCACCCCCCACTATCCACAACCATCTTCTCCATTCTGTTTCATGGAGTAATCAAAGGATATTCTGAGCCTCTCAAAATGCCATCAATGCTTATTGAGAATAAAATACAGCATCTCTCTCTCTCTGTCTCTCAAGCCTTTGCAGAAGCAATCATCATAGCAGGCTGGTCTGAACAGGGAGCTCTGGCAGACAAAGATGGATTTGTAAAATAAATAAATAAATACATACATACATACATAAATTAAATAACTTCCAAAAAATTTGAATAGAAAGTTGATGATAATGTGCCAATTCTATTATATAAAGGGTAAAGAAACTCACAATTGTCCTTTCTAGGTCTAGTACAGTAAAGAATAGGCTTCTTGATGAGATTTTCCCAGTAATTTACAGCAGAGCTGCGAATCTTGTGGCAGTAATACTGAAAATTAACCATCTAAATGATTTAGTTAAAACATTCATTAACATTCTCAATCTAAGGATCCTCTCTAGTTGTCCCTCCCACCTCTTTGTGTCCTTTTCCAGCTCTACATTTTCCTCTTTAGCACTTTTTAACAAAGAGTGGATGAAGCCTATTTCGACTGTTCAAAAAGGCTTCTCGTGCCAGCTGATAGTTGCTCAAGTGTAAAATAATTTCATAAAGATCTCTGAAACATTCTTTAGCGCCAGACTCTCCTTAAACAAGCAGTGTTTCTAAGACACGCATTGTCTTAGTGTTGTAGAAACATGTTTGGCAGCAGCCAAGTCTAGCGCTGATAAGAAGCTACAAAAAATAAGCACAAGAAGTTCTTGCAGGTGAATCATTATTTAAGAGATAGGTCATTCGCTTTGGAGCCGCAAGACCTGACACTCGTCTGGTATTTGCTAAGCTCTTAACCAAGTTACCAAGTTATTTGATAGGCCAAGAATTTAGTGTTCTGTTTAATTGGGATTCTGGTGTAAAAATAAAATGCCACATATGCCAAAATGCTTTGCAAACTTTTAAGCACTGTTCAGCTATCACTTATTTTTGTGAATGTCACAAGAATAGAAGTGATTCACTGATTAGAATTACACTACTTGTAGCAAACTGTGAGGATGTAAAGGGGACAGGATATTTTTCAAAATAGCACTTTGTAGGCTACAGTAAAATGAAAAAGGCTTCATAAAATTTGTCCCCAATATTTAAAAAACAAATTAAATAAAGTAGAAGTCTGTACCATCTCTTCCATCTTTTAATGAACTCCATTTGAATAATTATTAGGCTTATATCTTAATTACTAGTTATAGAAGATTATATATTATTATTATTATTATAACAATATTATTTTGAGAGGGAGTCTCGCTCTGTCTCCCAGGCTGGAGTGCAGTGGCTCAACCTCGGCTCACTGCAAGCTCCGCCTCCTGGGTTCACGCCATTCTCCTGCCTCAGGCTCTCGAGTAGCCAGGACTACAGGCACCCACCACCGCGCCTGGCTAATTTTTTTTTGTATTTTTTTTTTTAGTAGAGACAGGGTTTCACCGTGTTAGCCAGGATGGTTTTGATCTCCTGACCTCATGATCCGCCCGCCTCAGCCTCCCAAAGTGCTGGGATTACAGGTGTGAGCCAACGCGCCCGGCCATATTCTTCTTCTTTTTTTTTTTTTAACCAAATGAAGGGTGAGAGTTAAAAGCATAGACAAATCAGTAAAAACACAAAAAAAAAACAACAAAAAAAAACCAAAAAAAAAAAAAAAAAAAAACCTTACTTTTTACCATGTAACCTGGAAGTCTCAGCAAACATACTTTGTCTCTCTGCTTCATTTCTGCCTTCGTAAAATGGCCATAGTAATGCTTTTCATTTACCCTTGTTATGAAGGTTAAGGGTAATAAATGTAAAAAAGTTCCGAGCAGAGCCTAATACATGAATATGTGATCAATAAATGGTAGCTATATTTAGGTTTGTGTTTGAGAATTTTGAAACATCTGTTTAACTTGTATGGATCATTTTATCTTCAAGTAGGTAATGACTGAGTCCTGATACAGACATTGTTCTCCCTGCTTTTTTGCTCTGATTTTGGCTCTGTCAATTCCATTTGTTCCTCCTAATCACTGACTCTTGATTACAGGGAGTCTCACAGAGGCATAAATGGAGCAGGGACTCTGGCTTCTCACTGTGCTCCCAGTAAGAGCCTTTTTAACCAATTGATACTAAATCTCACTAAACTTAAAGTCAAAATCAAGATTTTCATGGTTTTGACCAGGGGTGGGGGAACCAACAGAGCAATAGAGGACTGAATACTAGACTTAGATTTGAGAAACTGAAGCATGGCTTCTCACATATCCCTTAGAAGCACAAGGACACTGGGCTACAGGTTTTATATTTCCCAGTATCAGTATACACCTATAAGATGGAAGGTTTACACTAGAAGGTCTTTAAGGTCTCTTGCAACTCTGATGCCCCGCGAGTACACAGTTATTATGCATCCATCTCGTACTATAACAGTGCATCTCAGTGGAGCAAGTCACTTCACTCAGAATTCATCTATATATATACTAGGGCCAAGGGCAAACCACACTGGTTGTATTTCTATTCAGAGAAAATCTAGTGGAAACAAATGTTCAGAGAAGGACATACAGGCTAGGGAAAAAGAAGGAAAAGTAAGTGCCAAAGGAGGGATGTTAAATTATGTTGTCCACATTGTAAGGAGAGCCTGGTGTCTTTGTGTCAATGACAGTGTGGAACTTTATACACAATGAATAATGTATTTGTTTTAAATGTATATATTTATATACACACATTGCCAATCTCTCCTCCTTTCCCAACTTTGAGGTCAGTTCTAAATATGAGGCTGCTGCCTCAGTTTGGGTAAGGAGTAAAATCATTGTGATTTAGCACACTATGAGAAATATTTCACCTCTTTCACATGTGTAAACATGCATTTATAGGTTTATAATACCAACGGTATTTAGTTTTACACACATGAAAGACTAGACTTTGTTTAAATATTGAAGAGAAAAATAATAAGATTAACATTTATTATAAGAGAAAATGTCGAAAGGGATACAGGCAATTATTTAACAACAGAAAAAGCAGATTCCCTAAAGAATAAAGCAATGACTATAGAGGAATTCATACTGTACCATAACAAGGAGGCGTTATACAAAGTTCAAATCTACTAGAAGTGATTTGTATGATACTTGAAGATACAATTTGATAAATAACTCTAAAACTTACCTCTTTATTACTAAAGAAATTGAAAAAATAGTTCGATTTTGTTTGTAATTCCTAAAGATAGGGCTAAATGAAGAATTTAGAATTCAGAGCTGGTACTATAGAAGACTTGACATTATGTTTAATAAGATATTATAACCCAACCCTATGAAAATCCTTAGGAAGTCAGGGATAAATTAAATAACAATTACAATTTATAAAAGACAAAAGAGTACTTTTTTAAATTTAATTTTGTTTTGTTTTGTTTTGAGATGGAGCCTAGCTCTGTTGCCAGGCTGAAGTGCAGTGGCGTGATCTTGGCTCACTGCAGTCTCTGCCTCCCAGGTTCAAGTGATTCTCTTGCCTCAGCCTCCTGAGTAGCTGGGATTATAGGTACATGCCGTCACATCCAGGTAATTTTTGTATTTTTAGTAGAGATGGGGTTTCACTATGTTGGCCAGGATGGTCTTGATTTCCTGACCTCATGATCCACCCACCTCAGCCTCCCAAAGTGCTTGGATTACAGGTGTGAGCCACCGTGCCCAACCTAAGGTACTGTGTTAAATACAAGTAAATCTTACAAAGAATAGCATAACTAAACTAATATATCCAGATTTTAAGAAAGTCACTGGTAGAAAAGACATTGCACAAAAACGTTCCTTGATATTTTGTTATATATAAATTAAGTATGTGAAAGGTTTCTCAAATTAGTGGAAAATCAGAGGGGTCAAAACCATTTTTGATATCCCTATAATTTCTAAGAGCTTAGAAGGACAAATGAATGCAATTTGACATTATATTCTTATTTGAAAACAACAGTCAAATCTGTAATACATAAGGAGAGGAGCTCTTTCTTAAAAATATACAACTTATCCATCCACACCTCTAAAGTCAAACAGAAAGCACCAACATGATCTATATTTTGAAAGAGATCAATGTTGGGATAATACTTGCATCTCTGGGCACTTTTGTGTGAGTGAGTTAGAAGAGAGTGGAAAATAAATTGCAGTGACTGGTCAACTGGAATGACCAAGGCATTTCCTTGGCTATATGTTCAAAAATCCTTCAACTGTTAGTGACAATAGGATTATATGTCATTTGAAGAGAGACCTACTAAAACATGCATCACATCATTCGAGTTTATTCCCTTGATGGAAATAATAGAAAGCTGTACTCTAAATAGATGAAGACCAAAAAATAAAAACTGGTGCCAATAAATGATAAAGCATGGAAATATTAATTAACATTGTATTTCATTTGGTACAATGTAAACACTATTATTTAGAAATTGAGCCTATTTTCCAAAAAAAAAAAAAAAAAAGATGTCGATTAGAGTAATATTATTGTAACTTCTGCGAAGTGATAAGGGCCTGAAATAGATTCATGACAACAGAAACAGAAGAGTGGAATTTGAGAGCTGTTTGTTAGGAAGGTCAAGAAAAAAAAAAGGTTTTAAACTGAATAATTTAATGAGGAGCAAGAGATTTCAAAATCATGTTTCAAGTCATCATAACATTGACAGAAAAAAAGAAAATTGGAAGAAAGTCCATCCCACCTCCTCAGAAAAAAGTTCTCAAGCATGTGCAATATAGAAATATTACAAAAAATAGAAATTAAAAAGTAACTTAAAAACACATTTCTTCACCTTTGTTTGTGGTGGGGGTTTTTGTTTGTTTGTTTTTGCCTTTCTTCTGATCCATTTCAGATCTTCTCTACCAAAACAATTTCTGTTCCAAGCTAGATAATCAGCCTCCACAAAGATACAGCTAAAATGACTTCCTATAACCTCTTAAACTGATTTAGCTCCCTTCATCTTTTCCCTATTATTCTTGGCATGTCTCTCTCAGAATATTATCTCCTCAACTAGAATATTAACTCTTTGATGGTAGGACCTCTGTCTTCCAACTCTGTACTCTTATTGCCCAACAGAGTACCTAGCCTATATAATAAACATTCAATATATTAATTCATTCACTCTTTCATTATAAGAAATTGAACAATTTCAGGGCGTGGTGACTCACGTCTGTAATCCTAGCACTTTTTGAGGCTGAGAAGGGTGGACCACGAGGTCAGGAGATCCAGACCATCCTGGTCAACATGGTGAAACCCGTCTCTACTAAAAATACAAATATTAGCTGGGTGTGGTGGCGCATGCCTGTAATCCCAGCTACTCAGGAAGCTGAGGCAGGAGAATTGCCTAAACCCAGGAGGCAGAGACTGCAATGAGCCAAGATAGCGCCACTGCACTCTAGCCTGGCAACAGAGTGCGACTGTCTCAAAAAAAAAACAACAACAACAAAAAAGAAAATGAACAATTTAAAAGATTTCTACTTAGGCCCAGTGCCATGGCTCATGCTTGTAATCCTAGTGCTTTGGGAGGCCAAGGAGGAAGGATTGCTTGAGGCCAGGAGTTTCAGACCATCTTGGGCAACATAATGAGACCATGTCTTTTTTTAAAAAAAAATTTTTTAATTAGCTGGGCATGGCAGCACACAACTATAGTCTTACTTCTGCTTACATTTTTCAACTTATTTATATATCCTGGGAGAAAGAGTGTAAGAAAAGGAGGAAAATGCAAATCTATTTTATAGAGTTACTTCTTAGCAGTAGGAAAGAAGTGAAAAGTTGTTTAGATTGTGATGATAAATCCATTGTGCGTTACTTCACTAATGTGGGGTAGCTACAATTCCTCTGTCTTCCACTGACTGAGATAATTAAGAGTTAGGTGATATGTTTTGACAGGGGTGGAACATTTAATCTTAAAACTATTTCTTACAAATGACTGGATGGGCTTGCAATTGAAACTACGTCTTCCTCTATAAAAATACATGGAAGCTGTTACATTAAATTAAATTTTCTAATATCATTAAAGCTAAAATATCTTCAGCCACATTAATTTATTCACTATTTTTATTCATTGCTATTTCATTTAATATACAATTTGTTATATCAAACAAATATAACTCTAGGTAACTCAAAAGAAAAGGCCAAACTTAGCATTGTAACAAAAAAAAAAAAAAAGAAAAACACCTATGGAGAATTTTTAAATTATGCTGAACATGTAATCAAAAATATTAGGCCACATGTGTTTAAATATCTAGAGAAAAGAAGGCAGCAATGGAAACTAAATCCAATAGACTGAATATACAAAGGGACAATGGCCTGACCATATGTAAAAATAGAAACAAATTGGGAAGCAAACCTCCTTATCTACAATAAACAGCCCAGCAACCCAGGCTTTTGTAAATCAGATTTGCAGGAAGTCAGATTGCTATCTCTACTAACAACCCAGGAAGCTAAACAATTAATTACTTATATAACAATCAGCTCCAAATGACCAGAATTGATTAATAACTGGCAACTTTCCTAATTTTTGTCCTTGCTTCCAACTTTGGACCAACAGAAAAAAGTCAAACATGCACCTCTAACCAATGACTTCTAGTTTTCCTGCCTATAGCTTCCCCAGGCCAACAGTCTCTAATGAGGGCATAGATGAAGCCTTCCCCCCCCTTTTATTTTTTTCCTCCTATACAGCTTTCCCACTCCTCTACGGGCCTTTAAGTCTCTGCCAAAACGTAAGTGATGGAACTTTCTTGCTATAGCAGTCTCTGAAGAAATACTCTTTGCTTTTTTCATTTGGTTAATACTCATTTATTTCCACACTATTGGAGCATCTATTCCAGGTCCATTAATAGGTAACATGCTTGCATACACTAAAAAGCTAATCTTCATAATATTCTGTGAGAAAATTTTTAAATCCCCATTTTACAGCTATAGAGCACTTTGCAGAAGTTAAATAGCTTCTCATTTTCTCCTATTTTTACATCACACTAGAGTAATAGCTTTTGGTGTATTATTGCTTAAAAAGATTTGAGGCCAGGCATGGTGGCTCACACTTGTAATCCCAGCACTTTGGGAGGCCAAGGTGGGTGGATTGCTTGAGCTCTGGAGTTTAAGAGCAGCCTTGGCAACATAAGGAAACCCTGTCTCTACCAAAAAAAATATATATATATATAAAATTAGCTGGGAGGGGTGGCATGCACCTGTAGTGCTACTCTGGAGGCAGAGATGGGAGGATCTCTTGAGCTTGGCATGTGAAAGTTGCAGTGAGCCAAGATCACGCTACTGCACTCCAGCCTGGGTGACAGAGTGAGACCTTGTCTCAAAAAAAAAAAAAAAGAAAAAATTTTAAGGTAATATTAAAATTATATCTAACAATAGTAACAGCAGCTGTAAATTAGGTAAGTGTTTTCTAACACGACTTAAATGTGTATTCATCAACTTTCTGGACAAATATAAACATTGTATTTTGAATTGATTCATTGCTTTCAAGTTGTAATTTATCAAAACATGTGGAATTTAAAAAAAATCAAAAGCACTATAAAAAATTACTTCTGTCTTTATTTGATGTTAGAACACATCAGCAGAAATAATTTGCTGGCCTAGCAGTAATTGCATCAACAAGCTTAGAGCACCTTATAAGAAAGTGTGATTATTTATGATATATGATATTGACAAGGAAAAAGTTAAAAATGAAAATGGTAAAAATGAAAAATGAAACTGGTGATTCTAAAAGTAGAGTAATAAAATTTATTTACCTGGCATTATAAATACTTTGCAATTTTTAAAAGTTAATTGCCTAACACTCATATAAGATAGGCACTACTGCATTTAGAAAATGAGGAAACAAAGTAATAGAGATATTCAGAACATTACCTGAAGTTTCTTAATTAATGTGCAGTGGAGCCTATATTTTCAAAATGAATTTTTTTTTTTTTTTTGGTTTCAAAGTCTATCACATATACTTAAGAAATATTTGATCAAAATTCACTTTTAAGATGTTCCCTTAGCACGTTACTTAGCCACCGAACTTAAAATGGAAGTAATTTATTTTCTAATTTAGCCATGTAGGAAAGAAAGGAGGAATGTGGCATTTGCACATATTAGAAATTTCTGTAAAAGTTATGTAAAGCCAGACTGAAAACCATTAGGACAATATAGATGACAAATAAAGCTTTTTAAATGCCTGAACATAAAATGATATTTAAGCACAATTTCTTTTCCAAGGACTGAAAAAGTAAAAAGAGATCTACAGGTAATATTGTTTTATAATGTGGAATAAGAAATGATGGCTAAAGGTCAAATAAGTCCTCGGGTGATTTATACTTTGTCTCAATAATTCCATCTAGTTAGCGCAAACCTTTATTAAGAATTTCTTACACTGAGAATTATAAATTAAAATGAACAAAATGTTGAAATGTAAGAATTCTTACAAAAAGAAAAATATGTATAGAATTACAGGAAACTATTTTTTTAATTTCACTGTTGTAACCAGAAGTAATGAATTTGTCACTTAAAATTATAAATACCAGGGTATATAATTTGATCATTTTGCAAAGTGTACAGAGAGCCTCCTTTATACACCTTAACCGCTTTCTTCCCTCTCACAAACAAAAGACTGATTGTTCATTACCTATCCATTGATCTAATTTTAAAAACTTTTAGTTATCTATCCCCATTGGGCATGTGATAAAGTTTTCAGTTTGTGCTATAATGATATATTTTTAATAGAAAAGAAAAATTAGTTGAGGTCTCTTTGTCCCTTTCCATATCAGATCTTCTAAATGGAGGTAGATGAGTAAAAGGTGTAGGGCACATTTGAGATGCATTTTATAAGAAAACCACCTGGGGAATTTCCCAAACAAGACAAGTCCCAGACTCTAATCACATCATGGAAATAACATGCTTCAGTAACTTTGAAGCAAAACTACAGTGTAGGAGGCAGATATCTAGCTTACATTATTCCCCTCTTCCACTGACTAGGTGTGTGACACCAGTCATATCAGCTGACATCTCTGTGGCAAGTTTCTTCATTTGAAAGAAGGGGATGATAATAATAGAACCTCATGAAGTTTGTTTAAGGATTAAGGAGGTTAACATATATGTGTTGAATAGTAAACACCAGGGGATTATTCCTTAATTATTACTGTCACTATGAAATAAAGCAAATTATGTTAGATAATGAGCAGCAAGTTGAAAATGTTCTTATGGCTATGGTCAAGAGAAACTGGATGCTGTTTGTTCTACTAGCTATGATACTGTTCTTAGATAAAGAAGGAAAAAAATATTAAGAGAAAATTATCTTCTAGAAAAAATTAAGCATCATGTTTGTATCTTATCAATGGAAGAAATTGATTACAGACACAAATTTACTAGTTCTTCATGCTCTGTAATGGTCAGTGAATACTGGATTACAGCACTTATTATTCAGTCCCTATATCTGTACGATCCTTTGATTAAGGTGGTCAGTTCCTGAAAGCAGAAGTTGTGTCAAAATCCTTTGAGTCTTAAATGTATACTAATACTTCACATACAGTGGTACTAAATATATGTTGAATGAATGAGGAATGAATTTATAAAAATAAACAAATGCATGGATTTGACAGCTTTCAAAGAAAGAATGGAATTCATATAGAGTAGGTTTAACATTTAAAATGAAATGTGAATTCTTTTCAGAAACATCTTTCTAAACTTAAATCTATTTCTTAGAAATGAAAATCTACAGGGGTGTGCCCAAGATGGCCGAATAGGAACAGCTCCTAGCGTGAGTGATACAGAAGACGGGTGATTTCAGCATTTTCAACTGAGGTACCAGGTTCATCTCACTGGGTCATGTCGGACAGTTGGCGCTGGTCCACGGGTGCAGCCCGACCAGCGAGAGCTGAAGCAGGGTGAGGCATCGCCTTACCTGGGAAGCCCAAGAGGGAAGGGAATTCCTTTCCCTAGCCAAAGGAAACTGAGACACACAACACCTGGAAAATCAGGTGACTGCCACCCTAATAGTGCACTTTACCAAGGGTCTTAGCAAAGGGCACACCAGGAGATTATATCCCACACCTGACCCAGAGGGTCAAACGCCCACGGAGCCTCCCTCATTGCTAGCACAGCAGTCTGAAATCTAACTGCAAGGCGACAGCAAGGCTGGGGGAGGGGCACCCGCCATTGCTGAGGCTTATGTAGGTAAACAAAGCTGCAGGGAAGTTCGAATTGGGTGGAGCCTACCACAGCTCAAGGAGGCTGGCCTGCCTCTGTAGAATCCTCCTCTGGGGACAGGTCATAAGTAAACAAAAAGCAGCAGAAACCTTGGCAGAGGTAAATGCCCCCGTCTGACAGCTTTGAAGAGAGCAGTGGATCTCCCAGCATGGAGGTTGAGATCTGAGAACAGACAGATTGTCTGCTCAAGTGGGTCTCTGACCCCTGAGTAGCCTAACTGGGGGACATCCCCTACTAGGTGCAGAGCAACACCTCACATGGCGGGATACACTCCTGAAATGAAGCTTCCAGAGCAAGAATCAGACAGCAACAATCGCTGTTCAGCAATATTCTATCTTCTGCAGCCTCCGCTGCTGATACCCAGGCAAACAGGGTCTGGAGTGGACCTCAAGCAAACTCCAACAGACCTACAGCTGAAGGTCCTGACTGTTAGAAGGAAAACTAACAAAAAGAAAGGACACCCACACCAAAACCCCATCAGTACGTCACCATCATCAAAAACCAACGGCAGATAAAACCACAAAGATGGAGAAAAAGCAGTGCAGAAAAGCTGGAAATTCAAAAAATCAGAGCGCATCTCCCCTTCCAAAGGAACGCAGCAACAAAAGCCAAAATTGACAAATGGGATCTAATTAAACTAAAGAGCTTCTGCACAGCAAAAGAAATTACCATCAGAGTGAACAGGCAACCTACAGAATGGGAGAAAATTTTTGCAATCTACTCATCTGACAAAGGGCTAATATCCAGAACCTATAAAGAACTCAATCAAATTTACAAGAAAAAAACAACCCCATCAAAAAGTGGGCAAAGGATATGAACAGACACTTCTCAAAAGAAGACATTCATACAACCAACAGACACATGAAAAAAATGCTCATCATCACTCGCCATCAGAGAAAGGCAAATCAAAACCACAATGAGATACCATCTCACACCAGTTAGAATGACAATCATTAAAAAATCAGGAAACAACAGGTGCTGGAGAAGATGTGGAGAAATAGGAACATTTTTACACTGTTGGTGGGACTGTAAACTAGTTCAACCATTGTGGAAAACAGTGTGGCGATTCCTCAAGGATCTAGAACTAGAAATACCATTTGACCCAGCCATCCCCTTACTGGGTATATACACGAAGGATTATAAGTCATGCTGCTATAAAGACACATGCACACATATGTTTATTGCGGCACTATTCACAATAGCAGAGACTTGGAATCAACCCAAATGTCCATCAGTGACAGACTGGATTAAGAAAATGTGGCACATATACACCATGGAATACTATGCAGCCATAAAAAAGGATGAATTTGTGTCCTTTGTAGGGACATGGATGCACCTGGAAACCATCATTCTCAGCAAACTATCACAAGAACAGAAAACCAAATACCACATGTTCTCACTCATAGGTGAGAACTGAACAATGAGATCACCTGGACACAGGAAGGGGAACATCACACACCGAGTCCTAATGTGGGGACGCGGCGGGGGAGGGATAGCAGTAGGAGATATACCTAATGTAAATGACGAGTTAATGGCTGCAGGACACCAACATGGCTCATGTATACATATGTAACAAACCTGCACGTTGTACACATGTACCATAGAACTTAAAGTATAATTAAAAAAAAAAAAAAAGAAAATCTACTTCTTAGCAGCCTTTTCGATATGATTAGGTTCAAAGGACTGCACGGTTTTCTGTTTCTGCTTGACAGAAAATATTTAATTTTTCTTAAATGAGTGAAAGATTTATACTTGTATTACTTCTTGACTAATCATAATATCTTTTTTTAAAAAAAAAGTAGAAAGCCTACTTCATAGGACTTTTCATTTATTTATATACACATATGGTTTTATTATTTGGAATTGTTTTTTAAAGATTTGTTTTAAATAAATTAAGATAAGGAAAATTTTTTTTTCTAAAATCTTGAAGGTATTTCAGAGTACATGTTGTATTGTCCATGCTTGTCTTCCAAAAATTAACTACATATAGCAAGATTGGCACATCTTTTGTGGGTATGGTATATTTTTAATCTAGGCATCACATTGATTTGAGCTATATAATTATTTTGAAATGTTAGTGCTTATACCCTATTTACTTGATTTTATATCTCAGAAATAATATGGTATGTTTATATAATTCCTTCTTACCCTATTCGAGTCAATTCTTGCTCTGGAAGTATAGATGGGAGGTGGGATGTTGAAAGCCTGAGGAACCAAGTACTCCTCAGCATCCATCATATCTTCCAAATCCTCTTCATCCAAGAGATTCTGAAAGAACTTGCTGTCATTTGGACTGGGAAGCTTCATACGATCATCACCCTAAAAGATTGCCCATCAGACACAAATATGATTCTTTCTTTCTTATCTTAAATATGTGGTCTCTGCAATAAATTTATGTAATATCATAACAAATGGTTGAAAAATTCATACACACATTAAAAAAAAAAGTCTTTAGCACAACCACCAGCCATTAAGAAACCTATAACATGCTTAGAAATGATAGGGCCAGGTAAACACACTTTATACAAGCAGTATATGATAAATACCATTAGAGAATAATAAAGCAAAATCAAAAGATGATTTTAGGGAGGTAAAATCAATTTCAGGTCTGAAAATAATTGTTCATTGCCCAGATCGTGTATGGGTTGCAACTTTGAGAATAAACAATAAAATGTGATCGATTTATCAATGTTTATTTTATTTGGTTGGTTTGATGCTATAGGATTATCAGGACCATAGGGTCTATACTTTATTCTATAGCATACTGGCTACATTTTCAAAGTAGTGACATTCAAAACTCATAGTGCAAGTGGCAAATAGAGTAAAGGAGTATGAGAAAGACACCAAAACCTTTGTTATGCTTTTCTTCACCTCACCTTAAATATTTTTCCTATATTTTTAAAGTTACATAATTTTTGGAAACAGTTTCAGTTCATGAAAACTAATTTTGGGGAAAAAATTAATGGAAATACGTATCTTCTAAAACCTAGCTTTCATCTTTATGTCAGACTATTGATATGTAAATAAAGGCTACCTTCTTTTACTGAGGAAATATAATTCACTCCGGTCCAAGGCCCATTTGTTTATAGTTTAGGCGAAAATAATCATAGAGAAATATATTATTATTTTTAAGTTATCCAGTCTATTTTTCTAGTGTTAAATACAAAATATTCCTTTGGCTGGTTGGTTGATTCAAATGTGCATCAATTCATTTGAATTGAGTTATTGTTTGGATACTGCCTATCCCTCCAAATAAAACAGAACATCTTTTAAAATATTTTGGGGTAAATTAAATATTAATATACTGAAACTTGATTCTCTGTCTTCAAGCATGGGCAAGATTAAAACAATAATCTGTCTTCCTTTTGTTCTGAGAAATGAAAATTATACTAATGAACATGACTTACACATAATGTTAATAAAATCAAGGTGCTAAAATAAGTGTCTGAGGATCAAGACCTTTTCATGTATATGTATAATCATAATTATCTGTTCAATAGCAGAGCCACTTGAATACTAAGGGAAGGTGCTAAAAGGTGGATCTGACATGAAGTAAAAAAGCTCTTTTCCACAAGTAAGTCATTTCACATGATAATCTACTTAATTAATCAGCATGTTAGTGGTCATTCCCACAGTTCCAAAGTCCCGATATTACTCATTTTACAGTGAGTTTGCCATCAGTCTAGTCTTAAATGCATAAGTCAAATGTACTAACCTGAATAACTAGGTATCTTTGAGGGTCTCGAGCCATCCTTGAAAACTCAGCAGCCAGTTCCTTAAATTTAGGTCTACTGTCAGCATCAATCATCCAACCTGGAAATTTACACAGTGAAAATGTCACTATATCCATAATTAAAAGGAGTTGAAATTTAAATTTTGTGAAAATATGAGCAAAAGTTTGAAAAATGTTGTTTTAATCATAACGATCTGAAAAAGAAAGAAAGCTAGTAAAAGACACAACTCAATTGATAAGGCTTTATCAGTCTCTTTGTTGATATTCGTAACTAAATGTAATGTATTGTCAGACAAAAGATAAATTTTTTTCTCTGATGGGTATAGATGAGGTGACTGCAATATAAGCTATTTTGTATTAGGAGTGACATGGGAGAAAAGATTTGGTCACAATGCTTACACTGGCACAAAGGGGAAAAGAGAAATTAAAAGCAAATGTCTTGTGCTACATTTGTCCTGGTGGACAAAAAAAAGAAAAACTAACGCAAAGTGATTGGTAATGCCTATTCAGCAATAGACATTAGCTTATCTTAGTACTAGCTTGTCTAGCATAAACATACTATCAGCAATTTTCAAGGTATGTATTATTATTTAGCTGGGAGTCTAAATAAAGTAGACCTTATCTCTACAGGCTCTGTTTAGCTAATGAGATGACAAGAATAAAAGTACCAAGCTTTCCTTGATTTTCTTGCCAAATTATCCTCTTGTTAGGTATTAAAACTCCAAAAGAAAGGTGTAAAATTCTCTATTAGAGAGAGTGTTTTCTTGGTTTTATATAATTTCATCAGAGCTAAATTCAAATGAATTTCAATCATTTCCTATGCTAGTTATAGGATTAGATTATATAAGACATGCATGTTTTTAAACTTTTTTCCATAGATATCTACCAAACAATATTTAATAGAATAAGGCTGTAAAGCTTTTTCCTTCCTTTTCTGGGAATTCAGTTTTTATTCTTAATCTGGGAATTTTTTGGGTGTTATTTTATGTATCATTAATGTCATCTGCTTTTTTTCTCTCCAAACAAAGCTCAAATGCTCTGTATTCTATATGCATCCACTTGAAAAAATGCTTGCTAATGCCAAGATGCTAATGAGAAAATAGGTGTTTCTGAAACTATTGAAGCCAAAAAAGGTTAACCACAGTTGAGGTATCGGTTTCTCTCCAACTAAATATTGAGTAAATAGAACTATGCTTAGTGAAAAGGGCATGCTGACCTGAACTGCAAAGAGCATTTTTTTATTTCCTCCCTCACTGTCAGAATGTATCACACATGTCATGAATATAAATCTGAGTAGACCTGGGTCCAAAGTCTCTTATTAATAAGATGCTTATTCACCTTCACAAGTTTGTTTCTTTGCTAACCCGGTGTAAATCAGAAGGGGAAAACCTTAGATTATACAAGAGAAATTGCTACATGTTAATCTCACTTAAATTAAGCCAGAAACTCCAGAGACTTCCTTAATTCTATTTAAATTAAGGGCCTGTGCTTCAAAAACACATTTATAATACATATGTGTCTGGGGCATGGGAAGAAAAAAGAAAAGTAAGAGTTTGATGTAAACAAATGATCAAATTGAAAAAAGTAAACCTTTATAATCTTTTTAGCTCACTCTAGATTCATTTCTTCCCACTTCCCATCTTATCCTGCTAATTTGCTCTTGACTAAAACCCATAGACCCATTTCTATTAAATTAATGTTTAAAACTATCAGTTTCCAGTTTTTTCCTTCATGTTTAGATCATTTATGTAGCCTGATATTTTCCCATAAAGGTCACTAATGTTATTACTAACATTCCTGTTAGTAATGTTACTAAGAACATTATTGTGACTAATTACCTCTCTTTATGACAGGCAATTTGACTGTCATGGAGATTACGAGAGTAAAAGAGTCATAATTTTGACTTCATAGCATGGAAGAATATTACTTTATATTAATAATAGTCACAACAAAGAGGCATTTACATGTTCCCTTCATAATTGTTTTTGAACTGTTGTATTTTTCAATACAGAGAAATGTTATACAGATTGAGTAATCTGTGCTATTACTTTACTACAAATGATGATGGTGATGATAACATTATTTTGCAATCTTACATTTGACCATGACCATGTAAACGTCAATGGTGCAGATGGGAGGCTGAGGCAAACGTTCTCCTTTCTCCAATAAATCAGGGATTTCTCGCGTTGGAATTCCATCATAGGGTTTTCCTCCAAAGGTCATCAGTTCCCATATAGTAACTCCTATATTGGAGAAAAAATTCTTACTTAAGCATATTAACAACATATTTTGAACAAACTGGCAATATACCACTGGTGAAAGAATACTCCTTATAGGTCAATCAAAACACCAATCAATTAAAAAAAAAAAGCTCCACAAATTCCTGTATCCATTATGAGAACCCCAATGTCAAAATCTTTGTGGGGGAATTCAATTTTCTTATTATTGTCTTGGAATTTCTAATGGATAGAAGAGACAATTTACAGTGGATATCAGCGTATAGAATCTGTTTCCCATTTCTGCCTATAGGTAATACTAATGTTTGCTGATCCAAGTTATATTTCACTATACCATGTTGCAATCCATAAAACAATTCATTTACTATACATACATATGTATTCAGTAACAATAAATATGATTGCCAGTAAAATAAGATATTGACTATTTTTAAGATTAGCATCTTTACTATTAAAGGCTTCCAGAATAATTACCTTATGTTACAATAAAGAATTGTGACTCTCTCTACCTTACACAAAGAGAACAGTTGAATAAAACAGATATACTTCGTTAGCAAATATGAGAACCTGAGTGAGGAATGTTCCATATGTAATATATAGTACATGTGAAGTAGGCATCAACAAAATTGTGAAGGGGATAAAAAGTAGTTTATTCTTTAGGTAATAAAATGGCTTTCTTGAATCATTGGGACATTGATTTTCTCTGCAAAAGCAAATACACTAAATGTTAGCATGCAAAGAGCCAGTTTTGATGATAATGATGGTTCTGATTTCAGCAATAATATATACACTAAATATCATTTTTGTGATATAATGATCATATAGTTTAAAATAATATTTTCTTAAGGGTAAAGATTTTTAAGTTCAGAAATGGCTAGCTGGGCACAAAAATATTACAAAGTGAGTTTTGGTTGATGTACATATACAGTCATCTTTCAATATAAAATCCATTAATTAGAGCTATGTTTTCTTTCCTACTGCCATCTATAATGAATTATTTACTCAGGCTGAAGTCGTTTTTAGTTTATAACTGTTATCATTGACTGATAACAAAAATACAAAGCTTAAAATATAAACCTATGTTGAATTTAAAATCATTCTTTATAATAGAATATTAACTATTACCTGATTTTTTTTGGTTAATATTTACATCTTAGGATTTTAGGCATATTGTTAACATATACCTAGTGATAATTTAATTGACTGACTGTTATTACATCTTTAAGTTTGTATATTAAGGAGTAGTTCCTAAAATATATCATAAAAATTTTCTCTGAGGCGGGCTGCAACAAGTTAAGTGGATGACTGTTCATCTCTAGATAGTCATACTTACAGAATATATATATATATTTTATATTTTAGAATATTTTATATTTAGAATATTTTATATTTTAGAATTTTTTATATTTTAGAATGATATATTTTATATTTTAGACAGGGTCTCAATCTGTCACCCAGAATGGAGTGAAGAGGCATGATCACAGCTCACTACACCCTCAACCTCCCTAGGCTCACATGATCTTTTCACCTCAGCTTCTTGAGTAGCTGGGACTACAGACATGAGCCACCATGCCTGGCTGATTTTTGTAATTTTTAGTAGATAAAGGGTTTCAGCATGTTGCCCAGGCTGGTCTCAAGCTCCTGGGTTTGAGCCATCTGCTCACGTCGGCCTCCCTAAATGCTAGGATTACAAGCACGAGACATCATGCTGGGCCTAGAATATATATTTAAGGAGAACATTTTGTTAACTTAGATAGGCAGTTATAAAAGATAGAGTAGATACTCTCACATCTCTATCAGAACTCCCAACATAAGCAAGATACAAAGCAACTGTAAATCAAAATAATAGAAAATATAATAAACAGAAACATATAAATACAAAAACAAAAGTCAAAATATAAAAAACTCTACTTCTGATAATAATCCAATTATATGCTTGTAAAGGTGATGACAAGATAGGGTTAGAAAAGGATGGTTTCATGCAAAAGAACAATATCAGGAAAGCTAAAATAAAACAATCTCAAATTTTACTTGCAATTCCTTTATCTTAAGATGTATATCACAGCCGATGCTTATTTTTGTAAAAATAAAAATTCACCTAGTGAGAATTTTCCATAAAGGTGCACTGTAAACAAGGTTATGCAACTTCCTCTGCCTTTGACGCCTTTTGCAATCAACTATGATATATCATAAAAATTTTTAAGTGTCTTATGAATATGGGTTGATGACCTGGGCTGTGTTTCAAAACAGAGTACTACCTATCTTTTTATTTATTTTTGATGAACAGTTCCTGGGATTTTGCAACTCAACATGAAGAAAAATGTTACAGCCTGAGTAACAAGATTTTTCCCAAAAGACAAATTTTACTATTAAAAATATGACTGTTCTGCCAACTTTTCATATATTTTGAGCTAATTTAAATTTGCTTTCAGGAGATTGCCACATTTGATTCAGTGAATTGTAAGTAGAAAAAGAAGAAAAAGAAAAAAGTATATACATATATAAAATATACTATATGATATATATAATATATAAATCTGACATAATATATATTCTATAAACCTGTCTATATCATGTAACATATAAATGCTAATCTACATGTTAATCTGTATCATATAATATATAAATTTATCATAGAATACATGTAATAGATGTTTTTCTATACACTTCTTACAATAGTTTAGGAAGTAAGTTTTGTCAAGCATTGACAAGAGTTGTAAGTTCGAAGTGATTGAATGGTTTATATCTTTTTTTCCAACAATGCAAAAAAAGGTAAAACTTTTTTTAAGCTTAAGTTTGAGTAAAATAAATTGTACCATGCGTTTAAATCTCACCACCACCCTTTTATTTAAGTGGGTGTTATGCTTTTTTATTTGTAAGAAAGACCAATTTTATATGATATGTTTAAACTTAGAACCATATTGACTCCTTCTTGGTAATACTGGACTTACATTTAAGTAGCCAGACAGATGCTCAATAGCTCATCTTAACAATTAAGTTAAGCACAATAAAATAAATGTTCTAATTATAGATATCACTCTTTTCCAGTTCATATTATTCACTCTGCAACATTTCTGTTACTCCACAAGTAGTTTGTAAATTAAAATTAATGTTGTAATTAGCAGTCTTCTCTTTTTACCATGTTCATTGTTCTAACTTACTGCTGTCAGTAATTTTTCTTAGTTATGACAATAATCTGTTTTCTACTATAGACCATAAAAATTCTCATATGTAAAAAACACACAAAAAGTTAGTTTTGTTTTTGTTTGAATATTTACTATATTCAGAGTTATGTTTTTGAAAGTTGCTTAAAATTAACGCCATGAAATTCTATGAAATTGTCCCTAAACCAAAATTGGCTGAATATTTTTCCTGTCAAAATGATCAAGCCAGTTGCTATCAAACCAAAGCTTATGGAAAACATCTTAGCAGAGATATTAGTATATTACATTGTAATAAACTAGAAAAAAGCAGAAAAAGGCAGATAGGAATGCTATTTAGAATATTTTGTTGTTCTTCAATGAGAACACATGGACACAGGGAGGGGAACCTCACACACAGGGGCCTGTCGGGGGATGGGAGGCAAGGGGAGGGAGAGCATTAGGACAAATACCTAATGTATGCGGGGCGTAAAACCTAGATGACGGGTTGATGGGTGCAGTAAACCACCATGCCACATGTATACCTATGCAACAAACCTGCAGGTTCTGCATGTGTATCTCACAACTTAAAGTAAAATAAAATAAAAGAGAATATTTTGTTGTTCTTTTTTTCATTGAGAAAGCAAAGAGTTAACTCCTTTAGGAAATTAGGCTTATAAATAGGTATTTATAACACAACAAAATAATTTAGCTTAAGATATTTCACATGAATTTAACATATGTATTTTTGCTTTACAAGCTTTAATTCGCAAAGAAGATTTATTTACCATAGCTCCAAACGTCACTCTGATGGGTGAATTTCCTGTAATGTATACACTCCAGAGCCATCCATTTAATTGGCATCTATAGAGAAGTAAGAAGTGAAAGTTTTAAAATTACATTAAAAACTCATTTCTATATATATTTCATAAATGTGAATCTCTGGGCTGGACTTAATCATATTTTTTAAATTGTATGTGTGTAGATATAACTATAAATATATGTTAATTTATAAAATACATAAAGTGAAATAATCTAAAGACATACTATACTTATTCATTTTTTATTTTATTTATTTATTTTTTGAGACAGGGTCTCACTCTGTCACCCAGGGTGGAGTGCAATGGCACAATCTCAGCTCACTGCAATCTCTGCCTACCAGGCTCAAGTGATCCTCCCACCTTAGCCTTTGAGTAGCCGGGACCACAGGGGTGTGCCACAATGCCTGGCTAATTTTTGCATTTTTAGAGATGGGGTTTCACCATGTTGCCCAGGCTGACCTAGAACTCCTGAGCTCAAGTGATCTGCCTGCTTTGACCTCCCAAAATGCTGGGATTACAGGCATGAGCCACCATGCTTGGTCATACTTATTTATTTATTTTAAAAAGCTTTATAAACAATTAAAGGTAAAAATAATTAAGTAGGGATAACTTTCTATAGCTCTTAATTAACTTTCAGTAATTAAGTTGCTAGTAAATATTATGATTTACAGTGTCAAATCTAAACATCTAATACACATGCTTCTAAAAATGTGTTTATAGTTTTTTCTCAAAAAATGAGATTTGTTATATTTTCAGTTATCCCTTTTCACCCTCAGACACATTTTGGGCCACCAGTACAATGGACTCTTTCTATACTTGCCCCCTCCCTTCTCCTCTCATATAATTTGGCCAATAAAAGGCCTAAAATCGTGAATTCCAAAGTTAGGCTTGCTTTATTTTCCAGCTTCAAATGACCTCTCTCATCTTGGTTAGCCAGTATTGAAAATATGTACCATTTTCAAAATAGGAACTATATAAAATAATGTGAGGGGATCAGCACAAATCTATCATCACTACAAGAAAAACAACTCAACCCACATATCCTGCTGATGATGGGCCAGCAGAATGAGTTTCAACTATGAAGGGCAGCATTATATAGCTGGGAATATAATTAGATTCTATGGAATAAAGATAAACACTTCTACTGTGCAGTTGAAAGCTTAAAACTAAATAGGCCTTTGAAATCACGAGGTTGGCTGCTCACCAAGGTGACACCAAGGTAACTCTATGACAGAATCATGGTATTCAGTGAAAGGGAACAGAAGACACATTGAAAGTAATTTCCCTATGGGCAAGGAGTTAGCAGACTTTATGGACTACGGACATTGTGTTAAAGAAGTAAGTTTAAATCACAGGTAGCTTGATAAAGACTTAATGGTTACCAAGCATTTAAAGCAGTAATGAATCTTGCTTTAGACAAATCTTATGTCTCAAATCTTATGTTCTCAAGACAAGTGAAGCCATGTGATTTATAGACTTCAACTTCTGTGCAGTCTTATAGTGAATTTCAAAGCTGTGGTCTCAGACTACTGCAGTTTGGTAGCAAACAGGCAAAATAGGGTAGTTTAAAAATTTTTTGTGTTATTTTGCCTTGTGATGAAGTTAAGCATTTGGAAACCTAACATTGCAAAATATTTATAATATATATTTGGATGGCCCATGATAAATAAAGCATATAATAAATACATTTACATGACATGAGAATAACTGAGTTTCTTTTGTTAGTGTAAGCTTATAGGTCACCATAGGCTAAGATTGCATTTGCTTATTTCATTTGGGCTTCCTGACCTTAGGTTTCACCAGGTGAAGCTAGAGGGACCTCCATATGAAGTCTAGTCCTAATAGTTTGGCCAAGAAAGGCAAGCTAAAGAGAAGGTTAATGAGGAAATACAAGACATGGTACTAAGGCACGGATTGAGATCACAGAGTGGGTGAAAGAGTCAGGAATGCTGTTGTCAGGCAGAGGCTGAGACTAGAGGGTCAGAAAAGTTGGACGAAGGCAGTGGCTCTGTTCAGGGTGGTTTGTACTACCTAAACTTTTCTCTAGTCTATAAGAGAGAAGCTATGTTATCTGTCAGAGTTAGTGCTATGGTGTTTAGATCAATGGGACAATTTCTACAGCCATGTGTTAAAGTTTAATTTCTAGAAGCCCTAAGGATCTACCCCTTTCCCACCACTGGACCTAACATGAAGGTCACCTGGGTACAGACATACATCACCTTATTTTAGCTACTTTTGAGAAATAGAAGCTGGTAATATATGGTATATATATATGTGTACATGAAATATATACACACACACATACATACCCTGAGCAGGAGAAAAGGCAAATGGTAGAACCAAGGTTTTATAATCTCCTAAGCTTCAGGCTTATTGATTTCTTGTATACAATATAAGGAGATAAAAGGATATTATACCACATTTTCAAGCAATATTGCTCTCAAAAAGATATCCACCTTTCCTCCATCAGCATTGTATTCTTTTTCATCTCCTTCCAAGAGTCTGGCTAGTCCAAAATCTGTGATTTTCACATGGTTTGGAGATTTCACTAAGACATTACGGGCCGCCAAATCCCGATGAACGAGCCGTCTTTCTTCCAGGTACATCATTCCCTGAAAAATATCAAGTTCCTTAATGATAGTCAGTTAATGCCTAGGTTTTTCCTTTGTTTCTAAAAAGAGTTCTCTTAGCCTTCCGTTGGAAGTGCCTAATTTTTTAAGTGAAGCCAGAATCCTAGAATATTTTCAAAATTAGAGAAAACCTGATTTTGGGGGAGAGCAAACCACAAACAGCTTTTGGTCTTTTCTCCCTAAAGTCCTATGAGACAAATGAATTACTTTCACATGAGCTAAATGTTAGATCATTATTTTTCCAAGCGACTTGATATCCTTTTGCAAACTCTTTCTTTAGTGAGGTGTGCAGGTGTTGTAGCAGATAAGCTAACATATGCTTGGATTGACCCACATATTTGTAGTCATTCCTTCTCAATAACTTCTGCTTCATGTCATCTCCCCCTACACATCCAAACAAATACCTCTATCCATAATTTTTAGCAATATTTCATTTGAGGTTTAATGGTGCCAAAATTGCCATTATAGACTCTATGGAGGCTGAAGAATTATACTATGATATTATACTAAGAATTATACTATTCTTATTAATCATTCACAGAATGAAGTATATACCCTAGAAGTCTTAAAAACCTGTAAGTTTTAAGAAGGCTTCTATGGTATCAGTAGTCACTATGAGAATCCATAGTGAAATTACATAGTTTGTAATGACACTGAAATTAGCCTTTAATATTTTGCCTTTATAAAACATACAGGGAAATTAAAAATAAAATTTGTTGCTGTTCAGCAGCAAGAGACATAGCTGGCTCTCCTCACAATACATCCACATGTAACAATATATAACATATGTTATGTATTAATATCTATACAAATTCAGAAAAAATAATCCAGAGGAGTGACAATTACTTTATTAATTATACTTCAGTACTAGGTAAACTAAGAGTTGCTAAACATTATGTTTAACAAAATAACTTATGTAAAACTAAGGAAATAAACCTGAGGCCAAGAATAGAGTGAATATATTTTTGTTGAAGAGTTAGGGGAAATTCTATATTTGATTACTTTAGTGGTACAATGGTCATCATTTAAAAATAGATTAGAATTATTATGAAATGGTTGAACCATACTCTCATGCCAATTGCAAATCAATGCTGTTGGCAGTTAACATTACAACTGCAGGATTTTGAAGGATTAATGGTTTCTGATACTAAAACAAAAGCTGTGGAAAACAGACACATAAATCACACAGGTCAAAAAATTATGAACCGTATACCTGGTGTAGTGTAAAGAGAAGATTACTTCAAACAGCATCATGAGCCAACCCCATATAAATGCACATTAAACACAACCAGTGGAGATACTGCCTGATATGGTCTAATCAGTCAACAGTTGGGTGACACTGTGCGGATGAGTGTTTTCTGAAATCAACTTACAACCGAGATTTATGGGACTTTTGCCTGCCCTCCTAAACAGTGCTTTGTATTTGAGTACATTAAATTAGAAATTCCTAGAATAAAGTACATCTGAGAACATATAGCCCTTATATGACTTAAAGGATCAAAAAAAATAAACAAATGCATTGCCTTGGAGATAAAATATTTTCACATCTTCCCAAATAATTCTATCCCTTTAAGAAATGTTCATGAAACATTCATTATTCTCTTTCTTATCACCTTCGTATCAGAACATGGAAAATATGTTGGCAACAGGTTAACGCATACTATGTGCTGGACTATTTGCCAGACACCGAGAAGACAAAAAAGATTCAGATAAGGTCTGTACATGAAAGGAGAACAGAAGCTAATTAATAAAGTGGGCAGATAGGGAATAAAAACTTGAACGGACTGATGTGATACATGCAAGGCATTTAAAGAGAACTCTATTCTGAGGCCCTTATGTAGTATAGCCTAGCAAGTATGCATGGGAGGAGACACTTCAAAGCGGTACCAAGGCCTAAGTAAGGGTTGAATGATGTCTCCCAATTGGGCAGAGTGAGAGTAAAACTGCAGGCGAACAGAACAAGCACGGGGCAGCAGTACCATGGCGTACGTGGACAAAGACATGCAATTCTGTATTTTTAAAGCATACTGTATTAGGGAGGGACAGTGGTGAGAAGTGAAACTGAAAACAAAAGAAGAGGCAGGGTCCAAGAAGGGTCTCTTATATGTCATGGTAAAGAACTTAGACTTTTGTATTTCATGCAGTATACAATTAGGTGATGTGGAAGTTGTTTTAAAAAGGGGAGCGAAGCCGGGCGCGATGGCTCATGCCTGTAATCCCAGCACTTTGGGAGGCCGAGGCGGGTGGATCACGAGGTCAGGAGTTTGAGACCATCCTGGTTATCATGGTGAAACCCTGTCTCTACTAAAAATACAAAAAATTAGCCAGGCGTGGTGGCGGGTGCCTGTAGTCCCAGCTACTGAGGAGGTTGAGGCAGGAGAATGGCGTGAACCCAGGAGGCAGAGCTTGCAGTGAGCCGAGATCGACTGTCTCAGAAAAAAACAAAGCGGGGGCGGTGGGGCATGAGATTGTTGGACTCTTTGAAACACCACTCTGGTGTTAATACAGAGAATGGATTGGACATCTGTGTAGCTGAAGGCAGGAGCCACTGCCACAATATAGAAGCAAGGTGATGGGAGTGTAAAATAAAGGTTGCAAATTTGCAGTCCATGGACTACATACATCCATTTTTCAGATTTTTTTTTTCTTTAGTCCCCACACTGGGCGTGGGTCAGTCATTCTCTTTAGCTGAGACCAACTGTACCCCAATAAGGGTAATCCCAACCCATTTTCCAAGATCCCACTGCTCACTATTTCTTCCCAGGAATTCTGCTTCCATCACTTACAACACTCGTCTGCTCCTATGTGTAAGAGTATCTGAACCTTCAATTAAACTAGGCCAGAAGGAATACTATAAAGAGGATAATATCAAGGAATATTTATAAAATTAAGTAATCATCCTTAGTATTTGTTTGAATGATGAAGAAAGAGAATACATTGAGAACAATTTTGTTTTTAGACTTTTATCATTTAGGTGGATAATGATCCCTTGAACCAAATATCGTTCTAATAAAAATATCATTTTTATATTTCTTAAACTTATGCAGGAAGAGTGATATGTACTTTGCCAATAGGGAACTAAGGCACATTCACCAAAAAATTTCAAACTGTGCTATGATCTGAATGGTTTTATGTCCTTCCTCAAATTCGTATGTTGAAATTTTAGCCCCCAAAGTGATGGTGTTAGGAGGTGGGGACTTTGAAAAGTGATTAGGTCATGAGAGTAGAACCTCATGAATGATATTAGCAAACTTATAAAAGAGACCTTAGAGAGATCTGTTGCTTCTTCAGCCATGTGAGGTTACAGGAGCTATGAACAATCAGGAATCAGATCCTTAGCTAGACACTAAATTTTCTGGCACCATTATCTGGGACTTCCCAGTCTCCAAAACTATGAGAAATGAATTTCTGTTTATGTTATTTTGTTATAGCAGCCTGCACAGACTGACACTCTAATGACATACTCTACAATACAAGAAAAACTTCAGAAACTCCAAGTTCTTTGAAATTCTACACACAAAGCTCAGCAAAGAATAGACTATTCTGAAGCTAAATACTGTTTGTCCAGAAAAGGTACTTTCTTCAAAATAATGAGAAATCAATTTTAAAAAACTAGGTGACAATGTCTAGACAGTTTCCCTCACCCACCTGACTGTCACTAAAAGCAATAAGAACATAAGTATCTATATCATTACCAAACCATCAAAATACATGTTTATGGTTGCTTTGTAACTATGAAACATCAATATACAGATGCATGCTTTCAAATCATTACTTACTAAAGCCACCTTAGTCCTACTTTCACACCTTGAGAGTGTTGAATCATCTATGGATTGCTCAAAACAGTTTTCTCTACATCACAGTCATTAAATAGGATTTTCTTTCTGGAAGATCTCATTTGAGTCACACTCTGCTAGATTCCTTCAAAATGAAATCACTCTTCAAATTAGAGTGTCATGCATCTAAGGTGGCAGACAATTATTAGAAATAACAGTGACAAAAACAAACTGGATGAAGTCTCTGAAGTTTCAAGATGAACAAATAAGGGTCATTCATTATTATGCTGTGTTTTGTGGGTAAAGAAACCTTATACTCTGCGCTGTAGCAGTTCTCATATCCATGCCAGGCCAGCTTGGGTAAAGTAAATTATGAGAAGATAATACTGACGGCAACCACAGTTGACATTGACCCAGTACTTAGAACACAGCAGTCATTAAAGTAAATGTTGCCACATTAGTTGGTTAACTTAATCCTATAAGATGCGTACTGTTGTCATATTTTACATATGAGAAAACTAAGGCTAAGTGAGGTCAAGTTACTTGCTCCAAGTTATCTAATCAGGGATCCCCAAGCCCTGGGCCATGGAGCAGCACCAGTCTGTGGCCTGTTAAAAACTGGGCTGCACAGAAGGAGGTGAGTGGCAGGCGAGCCAGCATTACTGCCAGAGCTCTGCCTCCTGTCAGATTAGCGGTGGCGGCATTCGATTCTCATAGGAGGCTGAACCCAATTGTGAACTGTGCATGCGAGGGATCTACATTGTGAACTCCTTATGAGAATCTAACTAATGCCTGATGATTTCAGGTGGAACAGTTTCATCCTGAAACTATGTCCCCTGCCGGGTCCCCACAAAAACAGTCCCTGGTGCCAAAAAGTTTGGGGACTGCTGATCTAGCTAATGCATGGTAGAAGTTGGATTGGATCCCTTGCTGTGTGGACTCTACAGTCTACATTTTTAAGCCTATCTTCTCTCTTAATGGGTCACAGGGTTATGTGGTCATGGATAAATTAATGAACATAGGGGTCATACAGATTTTTGTTTTTGTTTTTGTTTTTGAAATAAGGTCTAGCTCTGTCATCCAGGCTGGAGTGCAGTGGCATGATCAGGGCTCACTGCAGCCTCAACCTCCTGGCCTCAAGCAATCCTCCTGCCTCAGACTTCCAAAGCATTGGGATTACAGGCATGAGTCTCTGCATCCAGCCACTTGAAGTCATATAGCTTTAAAAGGCACTAGTACTTTGGCAGAAAAAAAAACCTGTTATCTGGTGTTTCTGTGAATTTCAGAACATAATGCAAGTGATTGCCTCATTTTTTAATTTATATTTTAAACTCAGTTAAATTATAGCATCTTTTTGTAAGTTCGCAGGAATTTGAATTGTGCAAACTACAGACTGTTCTTATTTTGGTCACAGAGTATGCAAGATGGTAGAGTGGGTATGAGTGTAGATTCTGTGGTCAATTGCCTGTTTGAAACCCCAGTCCTGCCATGTTCTAGCCCTATCACTCTGAGAAAGTTATTTAATCTCTCTGTCATCACCTTTCTCTCCTCCTCTCTAAATGGGCATAACAGCACCTATCCTTCAGGTTGTTGTGAGGTAAATTAGCATATGCAAAGCGCTTAAATAGCAATTGGCATATAGTAAGTGTAGAACATGAACACCTTTATTACTGCTCCAGGGATAGCTATCAACAATCCTAGAATGCACAAGAATTACTTACCCTCCTTAACTTTAATTGCCTATTTCAGAAAATCTGTGAACCTCAGCTAATATATCACAGTGGGTGTTTAATAAATGTTTGCAAATGGTGATACACATACTTATAACCTACCCATCATGATTAATGTATGAATACAATTTCAGAATTATTACTATTCAAAGTATTATTTTAACAATAATTCACCCAAGGATGCTGTCATAGAAGAAGAAAGAAAAATTAGAAGACATATTAAAAGATTTTGTGCCCTCTATAAATACATCACAGACTAAAGAATTTAGTGAAGATAAAGGTCACGAATAAAATAGATCTGAAAGGTTCAGTGCTGCAGAATGTTTTCTATGGGTTAATAAAATAGATTTTCTACACCAAGATAACTGCCACTTACCACACACCATGGAGGGGAGTTTCTGAAAGAAGTGTTTTAGGGTTATTTTGTTTATCTACTTCATGATCCAAATGTCACAAGTCTGATTTTATAGAAACTATCAGAATTTACCATTACCCAAACTATTCATAATTTTACCATTTTTCATGCCTTCTCTGTAAGCCCTAGCAAGTTTTCAAAGAATGCATACTTACTTTATGTTTTGCTCATAGGTCTTATAATGTGTAATCATAGTAAATACAAGTTAACTACAGAAGGTCAAATTGTATGCTTGATTTTCAGAAATGAACTTTGATATAAAATCCAAGGAAAAATGTTATTAGAATTGAATTTAACATTTTAATCTCTAGTTAGAATCAACTCATATAAACTGCTTATGGAAAAGAACAGAGAATGACTTAATTTTAAAATATTGGTATTGACAAACACCTAGCCATGACCTTCTTTTCAGTCTTATGATACGTGAGTCACAACAATCTGGCAAAAAGCATTATTATTGTCTTAATTCAATGTGAAAATGTATTTTGCCCAGCTGCCAGAAGCTAAAGGAAGTCAAGAGAGACTGGACTATTTCTGACAATAAATATTTGCTTCTCACATATTGGCCATGCGACAATTTCATCAAATACACGTGTGGAGCTAAAAATTTCAAGCTGCAGTCAGCTCACAGGCATTAATCTCCAGCATTAATCTCTGGAGTTAGCAAGAGAACATTTTTTTTTTCTGTTTTCTTTCTAATAACCTGAAGCTTTCTTAATAACAGGAAGCTTCGGGAAACCTAACTTCAAATGAAAATATCTCCTTTTTACTACCTTTCCTTCTAAAAGCAATTCTTTCCCTGGGGGAAAGAAGAATCCAACTATAATGCTTACTACGGTTATAGCTAAAGATATAAGCATGTTCAAGGAAAGAAAGGAATCTTTAGATGAAGTAACTGATTTTATCCAAATAGTGCATAAAGGGAATATAAGGGGGCTCAGTAATGGAATCAACTGAGCGATCTTTTTAACCAGCAGAAGCTGGTTCATGGCAGAATAGAAAGAACACAGAGCTGAGTGTTGTGAGACAGAAGTTTTGGACATATTGTTAACTAGGTTTATGACCACAGGTACTCATTTCACCTCTGCTATAAAAGTGATGGATTGGCTGAAATGATCTCTGAGGTTACTGCTAGCTTTAAATTTTTATTCCATGATAGATGAAACTGTAAAATATATCTATCTGAAATATTAAATTGTGGGCCAATAATAGACACAGAGAACAGTAAAGAGGTAGAGTAGATGTCCCCCTTCAAATATTTAGTGAGAGTCATGAATACATTTTAGTAAAAATCATCTTAGTGCATCCTAAGTTTAAAATATAAGACTCCAAAAACACTGGCTACTTACTGGCTATGTGATTTTGGTCAATTTATACAACACTTATGTTTCACTTTCTTTATTTGTTAAATGGGGGTAATAATAGTGTCTACTCTGAGGGTTGTCTTGAGGATTCAATGGCTTAAAATCTGGAAAACATATAAACATTCACTATTATAAGATACTATGTATTTTTTAAATAAATAAGCACAAGTTTATCTTATTAAAAATATAATTTGACTACTTTGAAGAAAAGGCAGCTAGTTGAAACACCTGTTGGTTACTCAGCACTGTTAGGTGCAGTAGCCTCTCATTCTACTTGTTCCTGAATGTTCTTCCTATTATTTTATTCAGAGGAAGAAAAGCAGATTCATACAGCTGTCCTGAGCCAGCATGGAGTTAACACTCATGGTTAATTCTCACACTTCCAACTGCAGCCATGATCTTCAAGAAGCCTGGTTAGGTTGTAGATTTTAAGAAGACTTTGGAATATTAAGGACAACCAAATTTCTGTAATTTTAACAATATATAATACAAATTATTGTTTGCTATTTTTTGAAATTTTCATAGATAGTCCCAATAATATATTTGAGTGTGTGTGTGGTGTGTATGCATGTGTGTGTGCATACACAATTGCATGTTAGGAGATGCTGTGGTGTGCTGCCCAGAAACCTCTTCAGGACCTGGACACTCAGCTGGAAGTTTTGGCTGTTGATAATTCGTCTCGGCTTCCTCACTCTTGGGATATTGACACTCCAATGCTCCATCTATGCTGCAAAGAAAAATAGCTACTTTCTGGACAGACTTACAAAATTCTGGTCTTATGGTTCATTTACTCCAACCACAAACATGTATAGAGTGCCAGTTACTGATGCCAGGCAAATTTCAAGTTGTCAAAGACACAGTGAAATGCATAAAAAGTTGGTTTTTTAAGTGCCTCCAAAGGCACCATCCCTTGGAGAACCCAGCAAAATTAAAGAGGCTTATTTAAAAGCCTTCAACATTTATTATGTGGAAGGAAGTGTTTTCTCTTCACTGAATTCACAGAGCACCCATTTTCTAGATTACATTCAGTTTTGTGAGTTTCATATATGGCTTGTAGTCTACTGTGTATAGTTTTATATATATGGTCATACAGCATAATGGTAAGGAGCACTGCTTTTGGAATCAAGCTGCCTGCAAGACAAATCTTAGTTCTGATAAGTTTTGTCATGCACTAGTATCACCTTTGAACAAGTTATTTTATCTCTCTGTACATTAATTTCCTTGTCTAAAAATAGGAGTAGCAGTAGTAACACAGGTTTCATTGTGTTCTTGTGAGTTCCCATATACAGAGGATTTAGAACAGTCACTGGCAAATTAATAAATGCAATTCGAAATGTGCAATATTTATGATGGAATGTGGGAAAGCAAACCCTGCCACATTTAGGCGAAGCCCCAGATGTTGATATTAGTCTCCCAGGGGGAGAGAAGGGGAAGACCATTTTCAGATTCCTGAGGCCGACAGAGATAACAGATTTTTTTTTTTAATTCTTGTTCCCTACATTTTCTTCAGAAGTTTCATTTACAACTCATGGCAAGCTTTTAAAATATCCGTTTGAAGAACAGTCTCCTTGGGACTTGAAAGCCTTCTTAAGAAAACCAGAAAATAAATAAATGAAATCAAAAAAAAAAAAGTAAATTAAATAGCATGTATGAAAAGCCTCTGCTTTCTTACTACATTGTGAGTAAGAAGCTCATCTGCCTGCATCAAGAGACTATCAAGCATGCTACAGTTTTTTCTCCTATTGACCTCTTGCCAATATGATTACAATAGGAGAAGTGAATCGTGCAGTGTCCGAACTCTCACAGGGAGGTGTACTTAAAATGGATTACTTCTACTCCTTAGGCAGCCGATCAATAAAGATGTGGTTTGCAATGAGAATGGAGATGTCTGTGGGCTGTAGTAGTTATCCTCTGTGTCTCTTTAGAAATTAATTAAAAATCAATGAAGTGTGCAACCTATTAATACAGCAACCTCTAGATTAATAGAAGCTGAGCCTTTCTCTGAGCATACATATTGTGCAAATGCATTCAGAGACTATAGAGAGGTGGTTGAATGTCTGACACCTTAGTAATAATTGAGCAGAAACAGATCATTCCTAATATTTTGTAGTTTCACAAAATTGCATGCTACTGGTGGAAAACCATAAAGCTTAGGGACAGGGATATGTATGTACAATTTTCCTTCTTAAGCTGATTATATCAAATTTTATGAGGTATCCTTATTACAAAGCAAAACTTCTGCCATCATATAGACCTAAAGAATTTCAATAACTATTTTCTTAAGTGTGGTTTACATATCTATATGTCCCGGCAGTTAAGTTTATTTATAACTGCTGAATATTTTTATGTAAGTATCTTTGCATTAAAAATGTGAAATTCCTAGAACACTAAAGGCTCTTATGCAACTTGAGTATCCACATAAGGAGTTGAAAAGTGTGTCATTCAATTCAGTTCTGCCTTGTCTCATTTGGACGGCAATGGGCTCGGCCCCACTATGCAAATATCTGCCCAACACATGTAAAGCTCGCAAGAGTGGCACTTACATACTTCCTTCTGGAAGTCACCCAGCCACTTCCAAACTTCCTGATCTGCCCCATGCTCTCCTTCCTCAGGCTTGTTCCTCTTAAAATCCTCAGAAGGATTTGTACCATGGCTTCTGTTTTCATCTAAATCCCCTACGGTTGATTCTGATGTCCATTTTGACACACATCCTTGTTTCTACCTTTGCATTCTTCCTCAGAATTCCAGGGCTTTGTTTCCATCTAGTTTCTGCATAAAGGCTAAGAGAAAGAGATTCCTGCTTTGCACCTTGGCTCGTTTTCTAGCCTAACATTACCATAGAAGTACCAGATATCATCACATTACTTAAAATGTGAATCATCTATCTTTAATCATTATAACTGTCAAGAAATTGTCCTGGAGAGTCTGCTGTCATTACACGTTTCAGGACACATGTGATGGTATAGTAATAATACAAATTTCACTGTTTCTTGGCCCAACCTGCTTGCAGATCATCTGTAGCTCCCTGCCTCTAAAAAGCCTTTTGCAGATATTTCTAGGGTTCACCAGGAACCTCATAGACACTGATGGATAATCTTTCTTGTTTTTTGTTTGTTTTTCAGGACTCTTCACTGATATCTGCAGTTGTTGAACCCACAGTTGAAACTCCTGTGGAAATGCTGATATCTTTTCTGAGGCTGCTATCTCTTGATGCTCCAGAAGCTGCAGCTTATAATGTTTCAAACCATTGCAATTATGCCCTTCCATCCTCCTCACCATGTCAGTGCTCTGCTGTCTTCCACACAGCCCTACGGAGGAGTTCTACCCTCTTCTGAACTTTGTGCCTTATTTTGTCCTCAGCTGTATTAGTAGCTATTCTTGATTCCTTAGTAACAGTCTCCTTAAAAATCTTCAGTAACTTTAGATACTCATTCCATAAAGGCTCAGATCTAGTCCAAAAGGTAGCCATGGAAAATTAACATATTTCTCTTTGCTTAAGTCTCCTCTTTTTAACCATGTGCATTTGCCGTCATTTCCGCATTCTCCTTTACCCTTCAACAGACGTGCACACATATCGTGCACATACACCAAACCATGTTTTCACTCAGGTAGCCAAAAAAGCCCACAAGCAACTTGACTCCACTTGACCCTCCAGCTTCTTTTCTTGTAATTCTTCACGTTGAACTCTATGGCCAAGCAAAGCTGAAAACCCTCTAATTTCTTTTGCCTATATACTTACTATTTCCTTTATCTGGAACACGCCCTCACCATACACTGCTACACTCTTGCTACCGTGCTACAGAGACACACTTGATCAAATTTAACGTTTCTTAGATCACAAATTAGATGTCATTTCCTCCACAAGATCTTCCCCAGCTCCTAAATAGATTGGGTCACTCTATAACATAATGATAATTTCCAAGTTTATCTATATTTATAGACAGATATCCATCCATCCATCCATCCATCCATCCATCCATCCATCTGGAGCTAAACCCTGAGATTATCAAGCATTATTTTAAAGCAACTTTTTGGATTTGTGGCTAAATCAAAGTTATTTTATGATCAGAAAGAACATAAACTTGTATGCTCAGACTTTATAAATGCTATACAACAAATTACCCAATGCTAACAGTTTCATGTATAGATTAGATAAAGCACAAAGCTGAAATACATATGTGTGCATATACACACACACGTATATATATGTGTTATATGTATGTATGTATATACCTCTAAATATGTATGTGTGTATATATGTATTGAGATTTATACATATATATTCATATGTGCATATATATATAGAATCTCAATAGAGCACTCATCTATTGACTTTATTAATTTGTCAAATTATTTTTAAGAGAATTAAACATTAAAATGAGTAATGGAAGTAGAAAGCTATATTTTTTCAGCTTGTTCAAGTCTGAAAAATCAAGATTTTTATCTTCTATTCTTCACTTCAAACCCTTATGGATTGTTGAGTACCTGGAACTGTGAATGGTGTGTTCCTGTGGAGATGACATAGCTCAGTTTGACCCTCCTCACGTTTACCAATTTCATCACGTTTTGGGACAGTCAATAAATAGTAGTCGATTGATTGATTTCCTCCTCTCCCTACTCCATTTATTCATCCTTACTCTTTCTATTGCCTTTGGATCAAGAGGTTAGGAAAGAAGAAATTCCCAGCAGTAATAAATATACTTGCAAACGTGACCTCATAACAATTAAAAATAAAAGAAGAGGAAAAGGTATCATAAATTTTAATATTATTGGCAATAATTTTCTATTGCTAATGATGATTTTTATTACATTGTCCCTTTGCTTTTTATTTTTTAGTATTAAACATCTGTTAATTTTCAGGCTTACTTGCGTATATGTTGCAAATTGCTTGCTCAATATTTTTAATTCTGGAATACTATTTGGGCTTTGGGCTAAATGCTATCGGTTTTCCCACAATTGTTAGGAAATTAGGGTATTGTTCATGCACACTGACAACGTGAAGTTTGAAAGCTGACCTCTTCTTTTGGTCTCCTCTCCAGTTCACAGATTTATGTGGTTAATATCTCATATGAAAGAAGGTTAAAAGCACATATTATAAAAACGGTTGTAAAGGGTCATTTTTAATCCATTCTTGTTTATCATTGGCATCTGGGGAGTGGAGTGCAGGAAGGAAGGGTGCTTTCTGGGACAAGACTTCCCAAACTTCATTATCAGCTCTGCTACTAACTATATGCAGCCATAGGCATGTTAGACATGTTAGTTACTCAGTCTGCCAAGATCTTCATCTATAAAATGGCAATAATAATAATACTTATCTCATAAGATTGTTGTGAGAATTAATGAATGACTATATGTAAAATTCACAGAACAGTTAAGAGTAAACACTCGATGTTATTAGTATTATGTCCTTTGTCCAGCACCTTGCATTACAGATGATTCTTATTTTTAAAAGTTCAGTTTTTAAGTAACTCGAAATTCCCTTAGTATAAAAGTGTGTTTTATACTTAGAATCCCAAAGAACATCTATTGACTGCCAACCACATCTCCTGATAATGCTGTCTTTCCTATAATGGTTTAATTTCAGCACCCTTACCATCTTTAACGTTTGTGAGGATTTTTTTGTATATTTTCATTTCTGTGTATAGTTATCTGTATAACATTTCACTTTGATATTTAAAAGATAATAGGGTAGAAAATGGAAATGATAAGAAAAACATTCTCATATGGTAATATAATTAAGAATAAGTTAAAAATCAATAAAGAAACTAAAATTGGCTTATCTTTAGCCTCTACTGGACACACATTGAACTTTAGCTGGATGTCTATATATTCATTAGAACAAAATTTAAGTACATAGGGAAAAGCTGTAAATATATAACTGTGTATGAGATTTAAAGGTAAAACAAAATTAAATATTTTGTGTTACTCTTTATTTATAATTGAATCTCACTTATAGCATGTAAATCTATCATTCACTTTTTTAAAAAATTACTTTTGACTCTTAGAAATACATTACAAATGAAAATCAGGGACACCTCATATTTGTGTATAGGTATGCATATTCCATTAGGTTATCAGCTATTACAGGAGTAAAGACAAAGTATCATTTATTTTCTCTTGATCATTTTCTAGCTTACTGCATGCACAATATACATTGTATATACAACTCACTCTCTATGTAGTTGAAAAGAATAAAGCTTCCTTGTTTCTCTAAACAATCTGTTATTGAACAGAAATTATGTGCTGGGCAATCTGCTAATTGTTTTACATATAATGACATGGTATTTCCTTCAAGCTGTTCATTGTCTGCTGTGACATACATATATGGACACAAACAAATTATGTACAGGATGTGTTTAGAAAGTACAGAAAAAGGGAAATGTAGCATATTCTGTGTTTATTACAAAAAAAACTAACAGAAGAGGTGGAATTCGAGCTTGATATTGAATGAAAATTAGATATTTAAATTTTTGGATAAATACAGTAAGTAAAGAACATTCTAGACATAATAAAAAGCATATTAAAAGGATAGAGTTCTAAAAAGATAATGATATGTTTAGAAAAATGACAACTTCTTTGAGGATAGGATCTAAGTTGTCAATGACTAGAAGCGCCAAAATTAAGTGTCTAACTATATTGTGATTACCTAATATGACGTGCACAGCAGTTACTGAAAGTCTTGATAAAACAAATTGACATGATCAGATTTGGCACTTGTGTGGAGGACAAACAAGGGTAAAGCACATTAGAAAGAATCAAGGAGATCAATCAGGATACTATAATACTAGTTCCAATAGCAATGCTTTAGTGTTTGACTAAGACAATAACTTGGAGAATTAAGTTTAATTTAGAGCAGCAGACAGATATAGGAGCTTATCAATGAGGTTAAACCATAAGACAGCATGAGATAACTCAGATATTTTCTTCCAGGGCAAACTCAGGAAAACACCATTGTTAAATAAGTGAGTGCTAGAAAAGAATCCCAGTGAAAGTGACCAAAAGTAATGACCAGATTTGTAGGAGAAGAATAAAGACAGAGTGTTATTTCTTGTGGAGTTGGAGAGAAAATGAGAGAATTTTAAGAAGGTAAACTAGTGACAGTATGAAATACAATAGGGATGTAAAAAAGGATAACAGAAGGGGGACCCTCAAATTTGGAAATGGGAATATTAGCAACCTTGTGAGTCACTAGATTGCAGTGGACTCAAGAGTGAACAAGGATTTGAAAAATGGTGGTCCACAAAACAACAAAAAATTAGGCTCTTACAAATAAATGAATACATAGGCTGTCATTTGATAGAGGAAGTCACAAGTTTGTGATTGTTTATTCCTCCACCCCCAGAGAACTAAAATATTTATATGATGGATGGGAGGAGCCAGTGAGTCAGGGGAGACTGATGATACAGGTTGAGAAGAAACGATGGAGAAATGTTCCAGCAGCAGGGATGGGATCAAATGTTCATGTAAGGAGGCAGGCTTTGTAAAGGAAGAGACATTTCCTCTGAGACGGCAACAAAGGACATGTTGGAATCTGGAAGAGAATAAGATGGGAGGAGTTCATGTTTTCATACCAGTATTTTTCTTGGTAAATTAGGAGGCACTAATATAAGTTGAGGATGAGAGGGAAGATGGGATAGAGAGAAGAGTTTTGAAGTGGCCAAAGGAGGACCATTGGTCTGATTTCACTCTGTACACCAGCACAGCAGGTGTCCATGGAGGGTGGGTAAGAAAGCTCACATAAGATCAGGATAAAGATTGCCAAAGAATACTGAGGGACAATATAAGATAAAAACCATTAAATTTGTAATTGTATCACCTGGCTCGAGTATTCTACTGTCCTCAGAAGCACAGAAACCAAGAAATTGGATATTTGGGGTCATCCAGGGAACGATATTAGCAGGTAAGTGAGACAGGAGGAGAGAGATAAGGAAAAATGAACAAAAATAACTGTAGAAATACAAGGGTGTTATTTGAAAGTGTTACATATATAAGAGTTTTAATTCCAAGAGTTTTATATATATATGAAGTCTTTTAAAAACTCAGAATAGCTTTGGACATTAGCATGAATTTTGAAGTCGGTTTCATCTTCAAAGGTTTTCTTACTAACACCAACAACAAATGCATGGGACCTGAAAAATTTATCTCATCTAAACATTTAAAAACTAAAATCAGTTACTCCAAAACCATATTTTTAAAACCTTATTTTAAGCTTAATATCAAAATCTAAAACTATCAGATAATGACTTTATAGAATCATATAAAAAATTGTATTTTAAGACAGTGTGACAGAATTAGGTCTTTTTTAAAGCAAACTAAAAAGGTATTGTTTACTATTTGATTTATTTATTTTAACAGTTTGGCTTCCAATAATTCCTTCTACATTTTTAGTTACAAATGATCCATGTCTCCTACTGGATTTAATTTTTATCTGTCATATATTTTTGAAAGAGGTGAAGATTTTTTCCACATCACAATATATTAACATTTAACATAAGAAAACTATAAACCCTCTATAAAACACTGAAAGAGTAATATGATATAGCAACATTCACAAGTTATGGTACTGAATAAATGGATTTAATGAAACCAGTGACCTTGTGTTACAAAAATCAGTAGGTTTATTTTGCTGTCAAAGTGAGTTTATTTGAATCATAACTTCTATATTCCTTTACAATTATGATCATGTTTGGTAAAGTTGGACTACCTTTATATGACTTTACAATATTCAATTTCATTTTAAAAACATCTAATGCAAATTTAATACTTTCATCTTTTATGACAAGACAGCTCAGTCTGAAATAATCACTGTATTAACATTTTTTACCCATTCAAATAGTTCATTATTACAAAAACAGCAAGCATCCCTAGCCCATCATTAAGTCCTACTGTTTTAATTACAAGAAAAACAATACTCTAAGGAAGCCTTTTGTGAATCATGGCACTGTAAACCCAATCTTATGCAAAGATACGCAAATAAAATGGAGTGCAGTGTTTTTTTTCTACATCAATATTCTAGTAGAAATACCATATTTTCTGGCAAAAAAAATGTAAAGTCTGTTAAAATATAATGGTTCTTTCTTTGAATTCAGTCACAAAGAGACACTGCTTAGAAATACATGTTACTTTGTACTATTTGGAAACACATGAAATCTGCATTCAAGGCCAATATTTTAATTAAAAAGTTCTACATCCACTAGGATTTAGCAGACTTATTTTTGACTTCTCTCTGACCAAATTTAGTTCCTCTTTCTGCATATTGTGGTTGTATGTAAATGTTTGCCAGTGTCAGGAGATTCAAGCTATTCAAACGTTAAAATTAAGTGCTACCTAAGATTTATTTAGAAACAAAACCCAACTTTGACCTTAGGAATTAGAATCTTTAAATCAAAGTCTGTACAACACTGAACACTTCATTAAGAATGTCTGTTAAGAGAAACGTGGCTGGGGTTTGGTAAGTAAGGAAGAACTTCATTGTATATTTTGTTTAGACATTATTATTATTATTATTATTATTATTATTATATTATTATTTGAGACAGAGTCTCACTGTGTCACCCAGGATGGAGTGCAGTGGCACCATCTCCACTCACTGCAAACTCCACCTCCCAGGTTCAAGTGATTCTCCTGCTTCAGCTTCCTAAGTAGTTCGGATTACAGGTGTGCGCCACCATACCTGGCTACTTTTTATATATTTTGTAGAGACAGGGTTTCTCCATGTTGGCCAGACTGGTCTCAAACTCCTGACCTCAAGTGATCCACCTGCCTCAGCCTCCCAAAGTGCTGGGATCACAGGTGTAAGCCGTCGCACGGAGCCCATTATTATTTTTAATATAAATAACGTATCATGAAGGTAGACTCTGCTGGATTTTCCAACTTGAAGAAGGTGAATCTAAATCCAAACAGTACTGGAGAATAACTAACTTTGAGCAAGGTATTTGAACAGCCATTTATGATTTTTTAAAGATGACAAGGAAAATTGTATGTATGTACATCCACCCAAACAGATACGCATACACACACAATTATACACAGAGATAATGCAATAGAGATTATGAGAAATGCTAGTGAAGGTGCAAAGGCATACAAACACATGGGGTGAATTCTGAATGGAGGAATTAGCAATGTTTCTTGAGAATGGACATTGAATTACATTTTGAAGGAACAATAAAGGTTAAAATTTTTAGTATAGCTACAAATGCATTACAACCCCACTGATTTACGCTTTTAAGATTAAGCCCAAAAATAGGTAAAATATTTTCTGTAAAAGGAATTACTTTAATAAAATATTTATGTAGAGCTACCATAGATGTCTGTTAACACTGAGGTCATGCATCTTCTTTCCATTGAGACAGTTCACTAAAAGATATGCAGTATTGAAAAGTGTAAGCGAGTCAAAAAATTAAAGGCACATTTTTTTTGTTCTAAGATATTTAAAATCTCTTTGGGTAAACTATGATATTGAAATATACACACTCAATATATTTCAGTGTTCTCAATTAAGACAAATTAATACATTTTTAATTACTATTCTAGTTATACCTCTAACAAATTAAAATTATTTATGTCTAGATATTAATACTGATTATTACCCAGTAGTGTATCTCCCACAAGAAGCTCGATAAGAAATATTTAAGATATTGCTGATAATGTTTCTGAATTTCTATCAGAACCTTTTGGCTGAGCTACATACAATTTACTTAAAGATAAGTTGCATTTTCATGTTATCACAGTATTGTCCTGAAATGTTTTAGACTGTATAATATTAGCAGAATATTGAAACTGCTATGAAAATAAGATGTTTCCTCCATAGTTTAACTGTTTTGTAAAATCTAATATTTTGTATTTCACAACCAGTGAAAAGTTCAGCTACTATTTTTATCTATTAACATTTGCAGTTAAGGCATAGAGTTTTATTAAATTAGGAAATGGTTATTCATTATAATATAACCATAAATTGAGCTCTAGCTCATGAATGTGCTAATTGTTCTTTTCTGCTGAGGACAGTAGCTTATATTCACTTTTAAAACTCAATAGACATAGTTCATATGCAATTTAGATTAAATCTGAGTATGAAATGGAAAGCACACATACCATCTGTGAAGAAATACCCTTATCCCTAATTAATATGTATCATGTATTATAGCCCATTTTATTACTGAAGACAAGTTATAAAACATAAAGTTGAGTTTAATAAAAGAAAGCTAATTTAATGGGAATGAGAAATTGCCTACAAGAATATTGTAGATAATGGATACAATAGTCTTTGGCTAAGGAAGGATAACTTGATTTCCATGTAAGTTAGAGGCCTGGATATAAGTGTACTTAGAAGAAGAGCAGAACAAGCCTCTAGAGGCTAACTGGTGGATTAACATTCAACAAGTGTTTATTGAGAATCTACTATATCTAGGTACTATGATATAATAGCAATAACTTATATAATGAACACTCAGCTAGCACTTGCTAAATGATAAATACTGTCCTAAGCAGTTTACACAATCCCATGAAGTACATACTATTATTATTTCCATTTTACAAATAATGAAACTGAGGCACAGAGATGTTAAGTCACTTTCCCAAAAACACACAGCAAAGAATAGAGTTGGAATATTAACTGAGGCGGCCTGGTTTCAGATCTAAGGAACACATGTGCAGAACTGGGATTAGAGAAATTATGAAACTTGGTGAGCCTATAAGAGAGCTAATGGAGGTGGGCAGAAATAACAAGACAGAGAACTTGATGTAGGATAAGGCTGGAGGAGTAGGCAAGGGCAAACCTGCAAGATCTTGGAGGCCAGGCTCAGGATGTTGACTTTTATCTTAAGGGTGATGAAAGTCCTTGGGGTGTATAAACGGAGAGCCTGGGAATAACATGATTGGATTATATTTTGAGAAAATCTCATTGGCTACAGTGTACATGACTGATTACAGAAGGAAGATCAAAGTGAAAAATGAGAGTTAAGGGGCTATTTCACAGTCCAAGGGAGAGATGGTGGCAGCCTGGACCAGGGTGGTGCTAGTAAAGGTGGTGGAGATGGAGAGAAGTAAGTGATTTGAAAGAAATTTAAAAGCTATTATCAATATTACTTAATGTCAACATAGGAGTATGAAAGAGAGGAAGAAACAAGGATAACTTCAGTTAGTGCTACTGATTGGATGATGACATATGCAGGACTAATGTTTATATTATTCAGGCTTCAGTTTAAATATTATGTCCACAGAGAGGCCTTCTCCAACTGTTTGAATTAAAGCATCATCCTCCCCTCTGTAGGTCTCTAAACCCTTATCCTGCTTTATTTTTCATCAGAGCACTTACGACTACCTGACAATATATAGGCATGCTGTTACTTACCCACTGTCTGTTTCACTGACTACAGTGAAGGCACCACGAGGAGAAAGAATTTATCACTCATACTCATGCTATATTCTCTACCCTTTAGAACAGTGCCTTGCATATCATAAGTAGGCAATCAATATTTACTGAAGGAATAAGTGAATGAACATGAAGGCTGTCAGAATATGTATGATAGTTAAGATTGTAGATCTGAGTGACATCTTTCACAGAGACGAAAGTGAAGAAACACACGTAAGGAATAAACAAAAGAAAAACTCATGGGGACAAAACTGAGATGACAAAGTTAGGGGCATGGAAGAAGCCCCAGCAAAGAGCAGTGCAGCAGAAATCCAGAGTTTTAAATATGGAATGACTGTCAATGTCAAATGCAAAATGCTAGAATGGCATTGTAAGAAGAGGACTGGAAAAATGCCATTAGGATTGGCATTTAGGTGGTCATTCGTGATATTGTTGATAAAAATTTTGCTTAAGCATTCAGGATGGAAGTCTGAATAGTAGTTTGGACAGGAAATTGGAGATGAAAAAGGAAAACAGTATTTGTAGACTATTCTTTCAAGAGGTATGTCTATGAAAAAATGAAGGGAGACAGAGAACTAGCGAGGAATTAAGGGAAGCAGGACGTAGAAAGAAATATTATATAAGGGTTGATACGGAATCCAGAAATGTTTCTTGATGGTGGTCATGAGAATTTGGTCAACCTAACAAAAAACAGAAAAAGCCCAACTATTTCCAGCTAGGGAAGTGGTGGGGAGGGAACAGCAAGGGTGGGAAAGGGGAAATATAAAGCCCTACCATACAAGTTAAGCTATAGTAAACTGGTTTAACAACAAGGTCAAGGTCAATGCAATCTCTGACAGACTTTCCTATGAGAAGGGTCAGTCAAATTGTTTATTCCTCTAGGCTAACGTAACGAGCAAGTTTTACACTCAGGCTATACTGCTTAAGGCTGTATAAAAGGATCCTGTCTCAAAACCAGACTTAGAGTTTTCTTAATAGTTCCAAGTAATTTGCCATGCCTAGCTCAAGTGCTGGGCAAATAGTGGGTACTAAAAAGTATTAAATATTGGAAATATCAAGTTACTGGGAGTAAATTCTATTATCTGTAAATTTGGCTTGTTTTGTCTTATCATCACCATCATATTTCACTGTGAATAGAAATTTTAGAAAATTTCTTTTCCATTTGTAATTATTTTGAAGTGACATTCCTTCCAAGAAACAGCTTTCCTCCTATATATTCAGCGCTCATATACACATAATTGCACCTGATTTGAAGATGAACAAATATATTTCTGCTTAAGAATTTTTGGTTTCTGTCTCAGATAATACATTTGTAATAAAAATAAACACTATTTCTTTTTTTGCTTGTTTTTTTTGAGACGGAGTCCCGCTGTGTCGCCCAGGCTGGAGTGCAATGGCGTGATCTCGGCTCACTGCAACCTCTGCCTCCCGGGTTCAAGTGATTTTCCTGCCTCAGCCTCCTGAGTAGCTGGGGTTATAGGTGCACACTACCACGCTGGCTAATTTTTGTATTTTTAGTAGAGACGGGGTTTCAGCATGTTGGTCAGGCTGGTCTCGAACTCCAGACCTTGTGATCCACCCGCCTTGGCCTCTCAAAGTGCTGGGATTACAGGCGTGAGCCACCGTCCCTGGCCAATAAACCCTATTTCTAAATGCACCCTATTTCTTACCATTTTCTTCAAAATCACTATGTATACTCTTTCAATTATTATCCCATATGTCCTTTAATGGATGAACTAAATATTGATACACTAAAAAATAAAATAAAATAAAAAACTCTGTTACCAACTATCTCAACCTCTAGCAAATTATCTATGTTAAGATGATATTGGCCATAATAATATTGGTATATAAATATTACCAGATAATTTCTTTGAAAATCTTCTTCAGTTCTATACATTTCATAGTATAGAACCTTAATTACATTTCAAAGACACCACACTAGTTAGGCACTTCACTGGGTTTTACTTGAAATGACATTATCAGTGTCATGTTAAATAATTGATTCTAATAATAGTTTATTATTGAATACTAAGCAATTGAAATCAATATAAAATCTTATTGTGCAGTAAAGTATGTGTGATTCCATCTCAACAAAATGATAAATAATTGTGTCTCTCAGACTGTTTTAATATAGTTAGAAAGAAGCCACTGAAAACTGAATTATAGGACTTTCTCCTTCCTTTTTAGTATATTGAACTCATACAAGCCACCTTTAATTTCTTTTCTGCACTACCAGATTGCAAGGAGAAAATCTGAAGCCTAGCTTCTCAAGGATTTGCTATTTCTTTATTAATTGTTATATGTGCCTTTCATTCAAAGTACCAGGTAGTGCGTTCAGCAATGAAATCGTAACACCTCAAGAAAAGGGTAAATTAACATCTGATTAAATAAAATTCATACTGCTCTCATTTAGTAAGAGTGCAATTAAATTCATGTATTTTAATTTTAACATATCTCAAGTCTTAAGCTCATTTTAAAAGTATAATAAAAATACCAAAATAGTAGATATTAGGATCACTACGTAACACAACTCCACAGAGTATTATTTACATAAAAATTTTGGTTTAATTTCATCATGTTTACAACTCCGCTTTAATTTTTTTGATGTTCCTCTTTTTATACTCTAGTACTATTTAATATCTTCACTAATGAATTATAATTTTAAAAAGAGGAAGAGAGAAAGGAAAATGAAACAGCACATGAGAATTAATAACATGTGCAATGTGCTTTTGACTGCATCCACTAGACATATTTTCAAATAAAAATCTCTAATGTTTTCTTAAATCCATTTCATAGCATTAGCGTGCTTTGGATCTTAACTCCATAGACATGTGTTATAAATCAATACTATTATCTCATTCACAAGTCTGAAGCAGAGAGGCAGACATGGATCCCAGGATAATAGACGTATTTTGAGTTACATCAGGCTAACATTAAAAAATGTGTCTATGGAATCTCAACAATAGATTCACTTGCTATTTTGTAGAAAGTTGTTTGTTTTAACATACTTATACATCTCGTTTCACAAAATGCACTAGCATTGCTTCAGAAACCTGTCTAGGAAAAAATACTAAGCTACTAAAATTCAATAGTAGTTGTAGGAATAGTAAAAATACAGAAACTGTATATATTGTCATAAATGGAAAAAGTCCAATGATCAATTAACTACATAAATCTAATTTTCATGAGAGTACAAAGGCCTCCTAGTGTCTCTAGAAAAAATTGCAAATAAATCCTCAGATATGCACCTATATGTGTACCGTATAGATTCCCTATGCTCTACAACTAGTAAGATACATTCTATCAGCTTTTTCTTATGAAGTTAATGTGGTGATTAACATTACAATAAGTCAAGCCTTTTCTTTTGCACCAATGTAATATTTGTATTAAAATTACGTATTGACTAAATATGTGGAATATCTTCCTTTAAGAATATTTGTAACCTGAGAACACTTGGGTAGAGAATATAAATTATAACCTATTAATACTTAAGAGTTTATGAATAAAAGCTTAGAGGCACCAATCAGTAGAATGTTGTTGTTATATTTAAGACATCACAAAATTGAAAATAAATTCAGTTTAGTCTAAATCCATGTATTCTCTGACTCTATGCTTTACACTTCTTAGATAACATTTTGAATGCAGCATTAAGAAAATCAGGTACACAATGGCACCGATGCTAGAAAGCCTCAAACATTAAGATTGCTAGAGCAAATGCATTTCTCTCTCTCTCTTTTAAAGTAACTTAAGGGTTTTTAAGGTGATGCGAGTTAATGACGGAAACCAGAATTTTAAAGAGTACAAGTGACAAAGAAAAAGTAACAGAAGATGTCAGTCAGGGGATTATTGGTTTAATTTTTGACTTTACATCTCCTATTCCCTGTTTTAATTGGGATTATTGTAATTGATGTTATTTAGTGTCTGGAAAGAGAGAACCATGAGAGCTCCATTAGCCTTCTTGGGATAACAAGCAAAGGTAATAACTTTTCCTATTAAGCAAACAAAGACTGTGGCCAACTCTCATTTGGCTTGTCAGCGCCTCCCCGCCAGGATGGTTCTGCCTCCTCACTTGTGTAAGGAGCTGGCTGGCTGGCTGGCACACAGGATGTGCTGTCAATATTGCCTGGCGAGTTTTAAAATCATTTTCCAAATGAAACCCTTTTAAAATTCCATGAACCATTCTTTTGCTGAATATATCAGTCTTTTGCTACTTACAACAAAGAATGTGCTTTATCCTCAACAGTGCTTCTCTGTCTTTAGTGTCCGTTTTATTTCTGTCTCCAGTAAAATTCATTAGCACAGTAGAACAGAAATTACTACGTTTAATATGATCATCCGTTTCAATAGAAAATGCTCTTACACACAGATGGCTTACATTTTTTTGAGTGTGTGAAACACAAAATTTAGCATTGCATAATCTACTAACTGCAAGTCTCTGATGGACTTATAATTATGATTGCCTACTAGCTGATTTGAGAAGTTATTTCTGTAGGGAGTTCAGTGGACTTCTTATTTGGATGCCATAAATACTTAAATATTCATTTTCCATGAGTTGCCAGGGACAACGGGTTCCCAGCAGTGCTAAACAGCTCTCTGAACAGTAGGTGGCAGCACTGTTCAGCTGCCTTTTGTTGTTTGGTTTTATTTTGCCAATTGAAAACACTTCCTTCACCATAAGAACAAGGAGGAAAAAAGGGAAAAGCTTCAAATGTCTATATGCTTACATACAAAACCCATATAAATTTCTCATAATTTGGGAGTGCAAATTAAGATGATTACTTAAGAATCAAAATGACAAAACAGTTCATATTATCATGTTTTCTCCCTTAGCTTGTTCTATGTGATTGCTTACTTTTAATTTTGCCTCTGTTTTTCACTATTTGAAGTAGAAAATTACAAACATAAAATATGTACACAAGTGAAGTGCTCTGCACTTAAGTACTTCTACATCCATAGTTGTTGCCAGTTTCAAGAGAGAGCTTCTTCCTGTCTTCTCAAATGCTCCACAATTTATACCTAATTTTATCAATTCAAGGAGTAATAAATTTATACCTAATTTTATCAATCCTTGGAGTAATAAATTTTCCCTGAATAAATTTTCCTCTTTCTAAAGAGCAGCCAGAAGTCTCAGTCAGTTCATAGCATGAAGTTTCCACTTCTTGAAGATTCAGGCATTAAGTATGTGATAATTTGGTCATTTTACTTAGTATCACATACTGACATACATATATAGGGTTTTGCATGTGCACCCAAACATACAAACTTATTGTGTATTGACTCATGAGGAGCCTGAGTTTGTGAAGCCACCTATGATAGTGAGGAATTTGAAGTAAGTCTGTTTTATTCAAGTCTACTATTTTTTCATCTATTAACTAAGTGATCCCAATAACTACCTTACAGATTTGAAGTAAAACATGAATGGGGCACAGTATATAAGGCATTCTGTAAAAGCAATAATCCCATTGTTTTATTATTCTATGTCTGCGTTTTTGCTAGACAGTACAATGCAAGGACAAACAATATAAGGATACAATCTTATATATACACAATCTTATATTCCCAGCACTTGGCACAGTATATATACAATATAAGATTGTATATATACGTATATATACAATATAAGATTGTATATATACGTATATATACACGTATATATATACGTATATATACAATCTTATATTCCCAGCACTTGGCACAGTATCATGCAAACTTTAGGCATTCAGATATAATTCTCAATGAATAATGACAAATTTTCTAAACATAATGAGTTTATAATACAGATCAAGCTGGTTAATTTATTGAAGTAAATCCAAATATCCATTCATTTATTCAACATTCAAAGAGGTCCTCCTTACTCTGAGCTCAAATTCTAGCAGATGAGGTGGGTATATTAAATATATATACATATATACATATAAAAATGTATATAAATATATGCTAGTGCTTTAGTTCAATGGTTCCCAACATTTTAGGAACCAAGGATTGGTTTCATGGAAGACAATTTTTCCACGGATATGGGAGGAGGGGAGAGGGATAGTTTCAGGAAGAAACTGTCCCATCTCAGATCATTGGGTATTAGTATTAGATTCTCAAAAGCAGCAAACAATCTAGATCCCTCGCATGCACAGTTCCCAATAGGGATCCCACTCCTATGAGAATGTAATGCCGCTGCTGATCTGACAGGAGGCGGAGCTCAGGCAGTAATGCTCACTTGCAGCCCCCTTCACCTTCTGCTGTGCGGCCTGTATGGCTCTGTGGCCCTGGGGTTGGGGACCCCTGCTTTAGTCTATATGTGAAACATTGACATAAACTTATAAATGTGACACTTTATATATGATACGTGGTTACTTATAAAGCACTTATAAATATGCAAATTATCTCATTTAATCTTTTTAACAACTATTCAGTTAGAAATATTTAATACTGAGCAACCTGAGACTTAAAAGTTTAAGATTCTTAATTAAGCAGGACTTGCTCTAAATCATCACCTCTTCACACTATACCATGTGAAAAGAACCCACAGGAGCAATCAGTTCTTGTGATGCATAGCCAATACATTATTGTTACATTAAGCTATACAGTATTCTTAGATTAAATGGTTTGAAATTATCTATTTAAAAAGAATACTTCTTTATAGATCTTAGTTTCCCCTTCAGTGCAATAGATATATTTGTGCTTTATAAACTAAATTCATCTACTCATCTATCTTGCATTCTACATTTGACTAAGTATCATATGTGTTAGTCATTGTAGTGACAGGCAGAAAGAAGCAATCATGTTTATTATCATTCCAAGACTCTCATTGGGGAATAGCACAATAACTCTAACTGCCACTTATCCTAGAGAGGTAGTAATATGTAAACATCGAACACTCAAGTTTAGAGCTGAGCCTTGAATATGAGCTAGCAGGGCTAGGGCCTTCACTTGAGTGAACAACTGCTCTTGAATTTTGCACAGAGAGATGAAGGTCGTGGAGGAAGAACACTTAAATTATGCATGCCTAACCCACAAGGTTAAGGTTAAACTGACAGGAAAAGTGGTATGGATTCTTCCTACTCATAATCCTCAACTATAAAGGCATTGCAAGAGTTTGATATATTCAAGGATGACTGGATCATTATGATTTGGGTTTTTATCCTAACCTTCTTCTATTGAGACTATTGCAACTATCACCACAACCTTTCATGCAACTGCTAGAGACTAAACCACAGGTTAGAGCAACCACTGGTCCACTGTGGGTATCATGTTAACTCACAAAATTGCATACCATTCACGTGCTACTTCAGATCCTTTTGTCTCACCTGTCACTTGGGGCTTTGTTACTTTTTGATTTTGGCAACCACTTGCTCTGACCAGGTCTTGTGGGCTCCAATCAGTGCAATAGATATATTTGTGCTTTATAAACTAAATTCCTCCACTATGGTGATATATCCATAGATATATCACTCTGTGTATCTTTCATTCTTACATACTGCTCTGAGGATTCCCTGTTGACACTGAGGTCACAAGACTTGCCTAGCTACTATGCACATGCAACCTGGAAGAGAGGTGAGCTAGCCTGTTGAATGATGAGCCTTTGGCCAGAGAGAGACAAGACACTGAATAAACTTTTTTTTTTTTTTTTTTTTTTGAGATGGAGTCTTTCTCTGTCCCCAGGCTAGAGTACAATGGCGCGATCTCAGCTCACTGCAACCTCCACCTCCTGGGTTCAGGCAATTCTCTTGCCTCACTGAGTAGCTGGGATTACAGGCACACACCACCATGCCCAGTTAATTTTTTGTATTTTAGTAGAGATGGAGTTTCACCATGTTGGCCAAGATGGTCTCGATCTCCTGACCTCGTAATCCGCCCACCTCGGCCTCCCAAAGTGTTGGGATTACAGGTGTGAGTCACCACACCAGGCCGACACTAAATAAACTCTTATACCTTTCTCCCCTCAAAAAACCTTTTCTGAAATGCAATTATTCAGATGACAGAAAAATTGTCCCAAGAGATGAGCAAAGGTTTCCCTGACTTCTGTTTTCCTGATATCGTACTCCATTAAAAAGGAAATAACACATGTGCTTTTGCCTCAAGCTTTGCTTTCAGGGGAATCCAGGCTAAAATACACACTACTAACACAAATAGAAAATCCAGATCAAATACACAATGAAATCCTTCAGCCATCACCAATACTTCCAGAATCTCCTGCAAACACTGAAATGAGCAAAGTCATAGTTTTCTCCAGCTCTAAGGTGTAAAAAATGGTATTGATTCAACCAAATGTTCTGAAATAGAAAGCTTCCTCTTTTTGTTTTCCAAACATGCTGTAAAATGATTAAAATGATAATTTTCTGAATTTAATTCAGAATTTTATTTCACTTATCATAAGCTTTTCTCAGAAAAGCAAAAACTATACTTTAGAGAAAAACCTAAATGATAATATGTCCCCAATACAATACTTGTTTGTCTGTATTTGAAGTTTCACATCACCTCAAATAATTGACTGATTATATAACATGCATATCCTAAGTTAGCATGTGTCAGTTTTCAGAAAACGTTGAAATGAGACATATTTATGTAATTTATGATCAATCTTGTTCCAAGAAAAGATTTAGGACCAATGATTAGAAAAATGCAATGTGATCAACCAACTACTTCTATGGGGACACTTTCTCTAGTTGAATGCCTCATGTTTCTTTAGTATTGTTTCTATCAAAAGTGGTAATCCCACGACTCTCCTTCTCAGAAAATGGATCAAAATCAAAAGAGAAATAGTCCAGGCACATTTGTCCCTAGGGAGGTGATATGGTTTAGCTGTGTCCCCACCCAAATGTCATCTTGAATTGTAGCTCCTGTCATTCCCATGTCTTGTGGGAAGGACCTGGTGGAAGATAACTGAATTATGGGGGAGGCTTCCCCCCATATTGCTCACATAGTAGCAAATAAATCTCATGAGATCTGATGGTTTTACAAGGGGTTTCAGCTTTCCCTTGGCTCTCATTTTCTCTTTGCCTGCTGCCATGTAAGATGTGCCTTTTGCCTTCTGCCATGATTATGAGGTCTCCCCAGCCATGTGAAACTGTGAATCCATTAAACCTCATTTTCTTTACAAATTACCCAGTCTTGGGTTTGTCTTTATCAGGAGCATGAAAACGGACTAATACAGGAGGTAAAGAAGTCATAAAATTTAGCTTATCTCATGGTTGCTTATACCTATAAAATGAACATTGGTTTGAATCATAATGAGAATAATAAATATATACACTCATCATGCACTCTTGGTCTATGGTAAGTCAACATCAAGTAATTAAGCTTAGAGGAGAGTAGCAAAGAAAATAAAAAATTTAGTTAGGGTCATAGTGAGAGGCTAAAAATCAGAGAATGTTAAGATCTTCCCTTTTTTCAGAAGTCCTTTAGTTTCTGAAATCTCCATAATAACCACCTTTTTCATGACCTCCTTACCCAATTCCAGATCAGACTTTCAGGAATGCTTTAAAAAGTCAACACTGTTACTATGAATAATTACTTTGCAAAATTTAAAATTATCGTTATTACCAGTAAAAATGAATATTATATATCTCACTGCCTTCTTGTTCAGTCTGTATGTCTTTTAAGTCAAATACTTTTTTTAATGACTGAAAATGATCTCCTAATTTCTTTTTTTTTTTTTTTTTTTTTTTTCTTTTTTTTTTTTTTTTGAGACGGAGTCTCGCTCTGTCGCCCAGGCTGGAGTGCAGTGGCCAGATCTCAGCTCACTGCAAGCTCCGCCTCCCGGGTTCACGCCATTCTCCTGCCTCAGCCTCCCGAGTAGTTGGGACTACAGGCGTCCGCCACCGCGCCCGGCTAGTTTTTTTCTGTATTTTTTAGTAGAGACGGGGTTTCACCGTGTTAGCCAGGATGGTCTCGATCTCCTGACCTCGTGATCCGCCCGTCTCGGCCTCCCAAAGTGCTGGGATTACAGGCTTGAGCCACCGCGCCCGGCCATGATCTCCTAATTTCTACTGAACTGTGATCACCTTGAAAGTGCTAACAGATTTATCTTTGTAAAACTTCAGTATTACACATGATGCCTTGCATGTAAGAGGTCAGTAAATACTTCCTGGATAAATGAATACATTTTTTGTTGAACCTTAACCAGCCTCTGCATTACTAGAACATTAATTTCTTAGAGTGGGTTAATAACCATTATTAATTCAGAGTTGAACAACTGGGGGTAGATGATGGAAGTTGAAACATAAGCACTGTTTTATTTTATTTTATTTTATTTTATTTTATTTTATTTTATTTTATTTTATTTTATTTTTGAGACTGAGTCTGGCTCTGTCGCCCAGGCTGGAGTGCAGTGGCCGGATCTCAGCTCACTGCAAGCTCCGCCTCCCGGGTTCACGCCATTCTCCTGCCTCAGCCTCCGGAGTAGCTGGGACCACAGGCGCCCGCCACCTCGCCCGGCTAGTTTTTTGTATTTTTTAGTAGAGATGGGGTTTCACCGTGTTAGCCAGGATGGTCTCGATCTCCTGACCTTGTGATCCGCCCGTCTCGGCCTCCCAAAGTGCTGGGATTACAGGCTTGAGCCACCGCGCCCGGCCCGGCCATAAGCACTGTTTTAAAACCGAGTTAATGCAGTTTCCAAATCAACATAATTTGCCAGTAGAAACATCGTCCTGGAAGAAATTGATGAAACAAATTCTAATCACGAGATTGTGTTTTGTATTGCAGATAGTGTTTGTACAGTTCAACTTGCCATGTTGAAGAATACAGCCAGGGTGGCTTCCTATGTAACTGATACAATTCAGATTCCAGTAAAATATTTCTGCCATTTTAAAAACATTTCCCTACATTAAAAACATCAGTGTTTATTAAATCCTTTCAAATGTTTAATATAAAATAAGATTTTATAGCTAGAACAGATCTTGTGTAGTCTGGCCCAAACTTGGAAAAGGTAAAACTTAAAAACCAAAGGTAACATTGTTTCTTAATTTATGTTACCTAGCTTTCTACTGTCTTCCTTAGCCAGGTATATTGCTCTTCTCTTTGGTTTTTCCTTGGGTATTTCTTTCGTTTTAGGAACTGAAAAATGAAGTACAGCAATGCTTCAATCTGGTATTACATTTTATATTAGAGAGCTAGCACCCATTTTTCTCCTTTTGTAACTCCTAGAGATTGGAAAAAAAAAAATCCCTGCTTTTTATTAAATCATCTTTATTCAAAGTTAGCTTAAAATGAAAATTCATCTGTGTCATTGGAAGAGATGAAAACTTCATTACTGTATATCTTTTAAATTATTGTAAGACAAAACGAATGACACTTGGTTCTTTAAAAATGCAGAAAAATAAGGAAAAATTTTTTTTCTAGTAGATATTTATATTATTATCAATACTAATGAGATGAAAGAAATTGAAGCTGATTTCAAGGTAGAAGAAATAACATGGAAGAAAAATAGAAATGGACTGCAAAGTGTTTTTTGTTTGTTCTGTTTCCTTCCTTTTTAAAGAAGTAGAGATCTAGGGAAAACAAGGGATGTCAGAGGATCTCTGCTGGTAGTTTCCTCTTCCTTTTTTGTAGTATGCAGAAGGGTTGTTCTTTTTGCATACTATCTTATCTTCTCAATATCTGGCCTCTAAGAAAATATTTTTTCTAATTACTGTAAATTGATGATAAAGACACAGATATTGTGTTTATGGTTAGGCAGGGGAAAGAGGGGCCACAAGAAAGAAACATAGACATTAAAGCATATGCATCCACAGAAGGAGAGAGATACATATACTATGAAATGTACGCCAGCATGCTGAACCATTGAGAAAACAACTGAGCAGAGGTTATCTAGAAGAGTTTATTTAAAAAAAAAAAAGGATTAATTAAATGGAGAATCTTGAAGATAAGGAAAAGCAAAATGGTAACCTCTTTCTAAAGTACTCTGAGACAACCATTTTACTAGTGTGTATTAGTCAGTTCCTGCACTGCTATTTAAAAAAAACAGAAAACAAAGCAAAACAAAACAACAAACAAACAAACAAAACTGGGACTGGATAGTTTATTAGGCCAGTGCAAAAGTAATTGTGTTTTTGCCATTTTATGGCAATTAAAATGCTCCAGTAATGGCATTAAAATGGCAAAACTGCGATTACTTTTACACTGACCCAATATAAAGAAAAGAGGTTTAATTGACTCACGGTTTCGCAGGCTGTCCAAGAAGCATGATGCTGGTGTCTGCTTGGCTTCTCGGGGAGATCTCAGAAAACTTGCAATCATGGCGGAAGGTAAAGTGGGAACTGGCACTTTACATGGCCAGAGCAGGAGAAAGAGGGGCGGAGTGCTACACACATTTAAACAATCAGATCTCATAACTATCACGAGCAGCACTGAGCGACACCTGCCCCCATGATCCAATCACCTCCCACCAGGCCCCACTGCCAACACTGGGGATTACAATTCGACGTAAGATTTGGGCTGGGGCGGAGAACCATACCAGAGTGATGATACATTATTTTTAACTTTCTAATGGAAATACAAGTGAAAGTACAGATAGTCTCAAGGTCAGTTTCAATAAGTGAGCGAGAGTTACCTATGACAACGAATCAGAAATTTGACCAAAAAGCAATTCACAGAAAGCAAGTTTCATGTGGGCCAGACGGTGAAATAAAAGGGTTTTTTTTTAAGGGAATGATTTGTACCCCAAGACTCGAGAGACTGTTTAAGCTAGCTTGTTCCAGTCCTTACTTTGTAAAGGGCTATTATGCTTCTTAGGATTCCCAGAAAAATTACTATTCCAAAATGCTAATTGCAATTGCATTTACTAAAAGTCAGTATTTTGCAACAAACTATTTAAGTGAAAAAAATATTGTCAGCTCTCTAAATGTTTTATTTTAGCTTATATTTAAATAGTTCATATTGAATCTGAAATTACATTCAAAATCAGTATTTTTGTTTCTCTTCAACCACAAACTGTATAGTTTCTCTTTTTCACTCAACAAGAAAAAGTAACACATCTAAGACCACAACAAAAATAAATCTGATAGAAAGCAGTTTGTTGCTCATTAGGAACAAACTCACCACAAATATTCCACTGCTGTATTGTAGTACATAGTTAGAATAGATAATTTACCCACCCTAAAATTATCCCAGAAAAAAGAAATTTCTAGGGACTTAGAAACTCAGGTGGAAGATGCTCTTTAGTTACATGCTGTGATGCCTTTGCTTAATAATAATTCTGTGAGTGAAAAAGAAGTTAGGAATGTAGTGTATATCTGTGTAATCGGTGATTCTCTTTTATTTACAAAAAGCGGAGTTATGGTTTTGAGTTTCAATGGTTCCTGGCTCACATTCCAGCAGGGTTTGTTGAGGTACAAATTGCAAAGCTGCTCATTTGATTAAGAAGGCTAATTTAATGTTGCTGTGTGGATTGCACACTCACACCTCAGTTATTTTGCTAATACTTCTTACTGGGTTCCTATGGGGAATTTTGAAGGTGCTAGATCAGCGTTGGTTTGCAGAAGCATGCAGTCTGCTGTAGCTTCATTAACCTAACTGGAAGTGGGCCTCATTGAGCATTACCCAGATGGTAAAATTGGGGCTGATTATCTGCTCTTTGGAAGCTGAAACGTGCTAATAGGTCAGGCGGTACTTCGCAAACTTTAGTGGACATAGGAAGCAGCTGGGAGCAATTTAAAATGCAGATTACATAATCTTACTTCCAAAGATTCTCACTCTCAGATCTGGGTGAAATTCAGCATTTTAAAAAAAGTATCCTCCTCTCCTCCTATAGCAGGCCTTTCCAGGAAGTTGAAGAATAGGTTAGATGGTCGCTCTGTCAAATGGTGGTTTCCAGACATTGCTTCATTCAAAACAAACGTCTAAGTCTTTTCAATGACATTCAGGACCCTAAATGATCTAGTCCCCATTACCTCTCTAATCTCATCTCCCTCCCCATCACTCACATTGCTCTAGCCACACTGGCCTCCTTACTGTTCCTCAAACATTATCCAGACTGCTTCAACCCCAGAGATTTTGCATTTTTTCTTCCTTCTGTTTATAGTGTTCTTTCTCCAAATATCTGCATGTCAATCTTGCTTTTTTCCTTTCTTATCTCACATGTCACTTTCTCCATGAGTACTACCCTGCCCACCCAATCTAAAGTTGCTTCTCCCTTTCTTTGTTTTAATTTCCGCCTGGTCATTTATCTTGTTATTTTGTGATTTCTCTAATAGAAGATAAGCTCAACAAGAGCAGGATTTTGGTTTTTATCTATTTTGTTCACTTCTATAATCCCAGCACCCAAGACAGTGCCTGGAACATACATAGTAGACACTCACCAAATATTTATTGAGCATATGCATTAATGATGAGGCACTGCAGAGTTATGTGATATTGTGGCCTTCCAAACAATTGGGGTATTTTCCACATTAACCCTTTCATCAGAAAAATATCATTACGGGTATGAAGTTCTTCAATTTCATCAATCTCAGCAGTACCTAAACAAAATTGAGGGCTAAAAATAGTCTGGCTAATGCACCAAAACCATCCTTAAAATCAGAAAACCTGTGTTTAAGTTACAGCTCTGTCATTTATTATCTTATGTTGTTGTGGTCAAATCATTTGAGGATTCAATTTAAAAAGTATGTCACTAATCTCACTAATGCATGTTCTATATCTATAAAAAGACAATAATAGTAAAAGCTTCTCCCACCCTATAGAATCTTCAGAACTAACATGAGAAAAGCTTTTTTAATATTATACACTACTCAATAAATATAAGCAAATTTGTACTCATCATCCTTCACATTTAACATTTTAACTTGATCTGACAAGCTGTTACAGTGGTGGCTTGTAATGGAGTCCCACTGTATCCATGAAGTCCCACATTGATGTTAGAACCTAGCCAGGAGACTTGCTTTGACTGATTGCATATTAACAAGCACAATACAAGCAGAGGCTTAATAAGAGGCACACAGGATAATAAGAGGCCCACTGGAGCTTATACTCTCTTTTTTTTTTTTTTTTTTTTTTGAGACAAGGTCTTCCTCTGCTACCCAGGCTGCTGGAGTGCTGTGGTATGATGATAGCTCACTACAACCTTAAACTCCTAGGTTTAAGTGATCCTCCTGCCTCAGCCTCCCAAAGTGCTGGGATTACAGGCATGAGCCACCACACCCAGCAAGCTTACATTCTTGAAAGCCAGTGCCATGCTTTAAAGAGGCTTGAGCTAGACTTCCCACCAAGGAAAAAAACCACGTGGAGGATTCGCAGGTAGGTGAGAGGCTATCTTGAATATTTTGGCCTCAGCTGAATGCATGAGGAAGATCAGACACCACGTGGAACAAAAGCCCCTCAAAAAAGCTGAGTCCAGTCAATCATAGAATCAAGACAAATAATAAATTACTGTTTTAAGACCTAAGTTTTGGGATGAATTATAATGCGGCAACAGAAAATTGAAATCCCTGGGTTTTTAAAAATGATATCATAGCTTTAAAAAATTACTTTAACAGCAGGAATTCTAAACATTGTATGAAAGAAACAAGATAATAGGGGAAGGAGGAAAACCTTTAAAGTAAAATCAGATGTTCACCTACTTCACTTACTTTTGGAGCCTAAATGACAGTACATAAGATACTGCTTATTCCTATGAAAAAAGTGCCCCAAATTGAGTCATAAGTCACTGTATAATTGAAATCTATCTTGAACAAATGACAACAAAATACAGTACAAAGAAACCTCCTATCTGCTTTTCTAAGAGTTGCCGGTCGAGAGTAGCCAACCTACCACTAGAAAATTCTGAATTCTTATTCTGTAACTTACAGTAGTTACCTCTGGGCAGGAGTCTATTGTTAATGATTAGGACTTCTAAATGGAAGCAAATCCCATGGGAACTTCCAGATTTACCAGTGGGGATTTGCACTTTGATGAATAAGTCACATTGCTAAAATTTCAACACGGGTCTTAATCAGTTCTGAAGCTAAGTTCGGAATAAACAAAGTCAGACCCTTTTTGCTGTGATTCTTCCTTTGTGTTAGTAAGGTCTTGTTCGGAAGCATTTTGTCGTGCATTTGGCAAAAGGGTAGGAAGCAAAGTGGTGCAGTCCTTGTGAATGTACAGGCAGTCACCAGGGTACCTTGTTATCATTCTGGGAGAAATGTTCTCAACTCAGACAGAGCTCTGACATTTTTAAAACAGATATTGCAAACCCTTTACATGAAGTCTTTGTGTCCGCCAGGCTGGCATTGTTGCTTAGCACAATACCTTTCACTTTCTAAGCAAAATGGTTGGGAAGCTTTTCAATGTGAGGTAAAAGGTGTCTTCCTACTACCAGTAAGTAACATGCTTTCATCTTTTTGTATAGTTAAAACACACACACACACACACAGAGGAACACATTCAATGATGCAGTGAAATATGAATGAGTTATCTTTTCCCAATTTGTAGTTAACGTCCTTGTTATTGTCAAGGAATTCAAGACTCCAAAGAGTAAAATTTTGTTGAATGTAGGACAGGATGTCAAGCTAGATTCTTTGGTACTGACTTACATGTGTCAGAACTGATCTCCAACAACATTGCAAATTTATCAACAAACTGAAATCAGTATGCCTGAAACATTCTGTGGTTGGAAAGAATAAACACCACACACCTGTGACTAACTTGTTATTATTAATTTCTCAGTAACTGCAATGAGTTCAGTGAGTAGAAGAAAAAACGTGTCAGAGAAGTGCTATGGTTTACAGACCTTTTTTAAAAAGAAATTCATCCCACACGAAGCAATCAAATGAGGATATTCTTATTATCTGAAATCTATGTGGGCTTCCAAATGATAATGCTCCAATATAAGCATTATGCTGCACTGAGAAAAAATTCCCACCTTATAAAAGGTAATATATCAGTGTTCCTCTCTCTCTTTCTCTCTCTCCAGCATTTGATTACATGCTTTCCTTTTTTTTTTTTTAAATTTATTTATTATTATTATACTTTAAGTTGTAGGGTACATGTGCATAACGTGCAGGTTTGTTACATATGTATACTTGTGCCACATTGGTGTGCTGCACCCATCAACTCGTCATTTACATCAGGTATAACTCCCAGTGCAATCCCTCCCCCCTCCCCCCTCCCCATGATAGGCCCCAGTGTGTGATGTTCCCCTTCCTGAGTCCAAGTGATCTCATTGTTCAGTTCCCACCTATGAGTGAGAACATGCAGTGTTTGGTTTTCTGTTCTTGTGATAGTTTGCTAAGAATGATGGTTTCCAGCTGCATCCATGTCCCTACAAAGGACACAAACTCATCCTTTTTGATGGTTGCATAGTATTCCATGGTGTATATGTGCCACATTTTCTTAATCCAGTCTGTCACTGATGGACATTTGGGTTGATTCCAAGTCTTTGCTATTGTGAATAGTGCCGCAATAAACATACGTGTGCATGCGTCTTTATAGCAGCATGATTTATAATCCTTTGGGTATATACCCAGTAATGGGATGGCTGGGTCATATGGTACATCTAGTTCTAGATCCTTGAGGAATCGCCATACTGTTTTCCATAATGGTTGAACTAGTTTACAATCCCACCAACAGTGTAAAAGTGTTCCTATTTCTCCACATCCTCTCCAGCACCTGTTGTTTCCTGACTTTTTAATGATCGCCATTCTAACTGGTGTGAAATGGTATCTCATTGTGGTTTTGATTTGCATTTCTCTGATGGCCAGTGATGACGAGCATTTCTTCATGTGTCTGTTGGCTGTATGAATGTCTTCTTTTGAGAAATGTCTGTTCATATCCTTTGCCCACTTTTTGATGCGGTTGTTTGTTTTTTTCTTGTAAATTTGTTTGAGTTCTTTGTAGGTTCTGGATATTAGCCCTTTGTCAGATGAGTAGATTGCAAAAATTTTCTCCCATTCTGTAGGTTGCCTGTTCACTCTGATGGTAGTTTCTTTTGCTGTGAAGAAGCTCTTTAGTTTAATGAGATCCCATTTGTCAATTTTGGCTTTTGCTGCCGTTGCTTTTGGTGTTTTAGACATGAAGTCTTTGCCCATGCCTATGTCCTGAATGGTACTACCTAGGTTTTCCTCTAGGATTTTTATGGTATTAGGTCTAACATTTAAGTCTCTAATCCATCTTGAATTAATTTTCGTATAAGGAGTAAGGAAAGGATCCAGTTTCAGCTTTCTACTTATGGCTAGCCAATTTTCCCAGCACCATTTATTAAATAGGGAATCCTTTCCCCATTTCTTGTTTTTGTCAGGTTTGTCAAAGATCAGATGGCTGTAGATGTGTGGTATTATTTCTGAGGACTCTGTTCTGTTCCATTGGTCTATATCTCTGTTTTGGTACCAGTACCATGTTGTTTTGGTTACTGTAGCCTTGTAGTATAGTTTGAAGTCAGGTAGCATGATGCCTCCAGCTTTGTTCTTTTGACTTAGGATTGTCTTGGAGATGCGGGCTCTTTTTTGGTTCCATATGAACTTTAAAGCAGTTTTTTCCAATTCTGTGAAGAAACTCATTGGTAGCTTGATGGGGATGGCATTGAATCTATAAATTACCTTGGGCAGTATGGCCATTTTCACAATATTGATTCTTCCTATCCATGAGCATGGTATGTTCTTCCATTTGTTTGTGTCCTCTTTTATTTCACTGAGCAGTGGTTTGTAGTTCTCCTTGAAGAGGTCCTTTACATCCCTTGTATGTTGGATTCCTAGGTATTTTATTCTCTTTGAAGCAATTGTGAATGGAAGTTCATTCCTGATTTGGCTCTCTGTTTGTCTGTTACTGGTGTATAAGAATGCTTGTGATTTTTGCACATTAATTTTGTATCCTGAGACTTTGCTGAAGTTGCTTATCAGCTTAAGGAGGTTTTGGGCTGAGACAATGGGGTTTTCTAAATATACAATCATGTCATCTGCAAACAGGGACAATTTGACTTCTTCTTTTCCTAACTGAATACCCTTGATTTCTTTCTCTTGCCTGATTGCCCTAGCCAGAACTTCCAACACTATGTTGAATAGGAGTGGTGAGAGAGGGCATCCCTGTCTTGTGCCAGTTTTCAAAGGGAATTTTTCCAGTTTTTGCCCATTCAGTATGATATTGGCTGTGGGTTTGTCATAAATAGCTCTTATTATTTTGAGGTACGTTCCATCAATACCGAATTTATTGAGCGTTTTTAGCATGAAGGGCTGTTGAATTTTGTCAAAAGCCTTTTCTGCATCTATTGAGATAATCATGTGGTTCTTGTCTTTGGTTCTGTTTATATGCTGGATTATGTTTATTGATTTGCAAATGTTGAACCAGCCTTGCATCCCAGGGATGAAGCCCACTTGATCATGGTGGATAAGCTTTTTGATGTGTTGCTGAATCCGGTTTGCCAGTATTTTATTGAGGATTTTTGCATCGATGTTCATCAGGGATATTGGTCTAAAATTCTCTTTTTTTGTTGTGTCTCTGCCAGGCTTTGGTATCAGGATGATGTTGGCCTCATAAAATGAGTTAGGGAGGATTCCCTCTTTTTCTATTGATTGGAATAGTTTCAGAAGGAATGGTACCAACTCCTCCTTGTACCTCTGGTAGAATTCAGCTGTGAATCCATCTGGTCCTGGACTTTTTTTGGTTGGTAGGCTATTAATTATTGCCTCAATTTCAGAGCCTGCTATTGGTCTATTCAGGGATTCAACTTCTTCCTGGTTTAGTCTTGGAAGAGTGTAAGTGTCCAGGAAATTATCCATTTCTTCTAGATTTTCCAGTTTATTTGCGTAGAGGTGTTTATAGTATTCTCTGATGGTAGTTTGTATTTCTGTGGGGTCGGTGGTGATATCCCCTTTATCATTTTTAATTGCGTCGATTTGATTCTTCTCTCTTTTCTTCTTTATTAGTCTTGCTAGTGGTCTGTCAATTTTGTTGATCTTTTCAAAAAACCAACTCCTGGATTCATTGATTTTTTGGAGAGTTTTTTGTGTCTCTATCTCCTTCAGTTCTACTCTGATCTTAGTTATTTCTTGCCTTCTGCTAGCTTTCGAATGTGTTTGCTCTTGCTTCTCTAGTTCTTTTAATTGCGATGTTAGAGTGTCAATTTTAGATCTTTCCTGCTTTCTCTTGTGGGCATTTAGTGCTATAAATTTCCCTCTACACACTGCTTTAAATGTGTCCCAGAGATTCTGGTATGTTGTATCTTTGTTCTCATTGGTTTCAAAGAACATCTTTATTTCTGCCTTCATTTCGTTATGTACCCAGTAGTCATTCAGGAGCAGGTTGTTCAGTTTCCATGTAGTTGAGCGGTTTTGATTGAGTTTCTTAGTCCTGAGTTCTAGTTTGATTGCACTGTGGTCTGAGAGACAGTTTGTTATAATTTCTGTTCTTGTACATTTGCTGAGGAGTGCTTTACTTCCAATTACGTGGTCGATTTTGGAGTAAGTACGATGTGGTGCTGAGAAGAATGTATATTCTGTTGATTTGGGGTGGAGAGTTCTATAGATGTCTATTAGGTCTGCTTGCTGCAGAGATGAGTTCAATTCCTGGATATCCTTGTTAACTTTCTGTCTCGTTGATCTGTCTAATGTTGACAGTGGAGTGTTGAAGTCTCCCATTATTATTGTATGGGAGTCTAAGTCTCTTTGTAAGTCTCTAAGGACTTGCTTTATGAATCTGGGTGCTCCTGTATTGGGTGCATATATATTTAGGATAGTTAGCTTTTCCTGTTGAATTGATCCCTTTACCATTATGTAATGGCCTTCTTTGTCTCTTTTGATCTTTGATGGTTTAAAGTCTGTTTTATCAGAGACTAGTATTATAACCCCCGCTTTTTTTTGTTCTCCATTTGCTTGGTAAATCTTCCTCCATCCCTTTATTTTGAGCCTATGTATGTTTCTGCGTGTGAGATGGGTCTCCTGAATACAGCAGACTGATGGGTCTTGACTCTTTATCCAGTTTGCCAGTCTGTGTCTTTTAATTGGAGCATTTAGTCCATTTACATTTAAGGTTAAGATTGTTATATGTGAACTTGATCCTGCCATTATGATATTAACTGGTTATTTTGCTCGTTAGTTGATGCAGTTTCTTCCTAGCCTCGATGGTCTTTACATTTTGGCATGTTTTTGCAATGGCTGGTACCGGTTGTTCCTTTCCATGTTTAGTGCTTCCTTCAGGGTCTCTTGTAAGGCAGGCCTAGTGGTGACAAAATCTCTAAGCATTTGCTTATCTGTAAAGGATTTTATTTCTCCTTCACTTATGAAACTTAGTTTGGCTGGATATGAAATTCTGGGTTGAAAATTCTTTTCTTTAAGAATGTTGAATATTGGCCCCCACTCTCTTCTGACTTGGAGAGTTTCTGCCGAGAGATCTGCTGTTAGTCTGATGGGCTTCCCTTTGTGGGTAACCCGACCTTTCTCTCTGGCTGCCCTTAAGATTTTTTCCTTCATTTCAACTTTGGTGAATCTGGCAATTATGTGTCTTAGAGTTGCTCTTTTCGAGGAGTATCTTTGTGGTGTTCTCTGTATTTCCTGGATTTGAATGTTGGCCTGCCCTACTAGGTTGGGGAAGTTCTCCTGGATGATATCCTGAAGAGTGTTTTCCAACTTGGTTCCATTTTCCCCCTCACTTTCAGGCACCCCAATCAGACGTAGATTTGGTCTTTTTACATAATCCCATACTTCTTGCAGGCTTTGTTCATTTCTTTTTCTTCTTTTTTCTTTTGGTTTCTCTTCTCGCTTCATTTCATTCATTTGATCCTCAATCGCTGATACTCTTTCTTCCAGTCGATCGAGTCGGTTACTGAAGCTTGTGCATTTGTCACGTATTTCTCGTGTCATGGTTTTCATCTCTTTCATTTCGTTTATGACCTTCTCTGCATTAATTACTCTAGCCATCAATTCTTCCACTTTTTTTTCAAGATTTTTAGTTTCTTTGCGCTGGGTACGTAATTCCTCCTTTAGCTCTGAGAAATTTGATGGACTGAAGCCTTCTTCTCTCATCTCGTCAAAGTCATTCTCCGTCCAGCTTTGATCCGTTGCTGGTGATGAGCTGCGCTCCTTTGCCGGGGGAGATGCGCTCTTATTTTTTGAATTTCCAGCTTTTCTGCCCTGCTTTTTCCCCATCTTTGTGGTTTTATCTGCCTCTGGTCTTTGATGATGGTGATGTACTGATGGGGTTTTGGTGTAGGTGTCCTTCCTGTTTGATAGTTTTCCTTCTAACAGTCAGGACCCTCAGCTGTAGGTCTGTTGGAGATTGCTTGAGGTCCACTCCAGACCCTGTTTGCCTGGGTATCAGCAGCAGAGGCTGCAGAAGATAGAATATTTCTGAACAGCGAGTGTACCTGTCTGATTCTTGCTTTGGAAGCTTCCTCTCAGGGGTGTACTCCACCCTGCGAGGTGTGGGGTGTCAGACTGCCCCTAGTGGGGGATGTCTCCCAGTTAGGCTACTCAAGGGTCAGGGACCCACTAGAGCAGGGAGTCTGTCCCTTCTCAGATCTCAACCTCCGTGTTGGGAGATCCACTGCTCTCTTCAAAGCTGTCAGACAGAGTCGTTTGCGTCTGCAGAGGCTTCTGCTGCTTTGTTATTGTTTACTGTGCCCTGTCCCCAGAGGTGGAGTCTACAGAGACAGGCAGGTTTCCTTGAGCTGCTGTGAGCTCCACCCAGTTCGAGCTTCCCAGCAGCTTTGTTTACCTACTTAAGCCTCAGCAATGGCGGGCGCCCCTCCCCCAGCTTCGCTGCTGCCTTGCCGGTAGATCACAGACTGCTGTGCTAGCAATGAGGGAGGCTCCGTGGGTGTGGGACCCTCCCGGCCAGGTGTGGGATATGATCTCCTGGTGTGCCTGTTTGCTTAAAGCGCAGTATTGGGGTGGGAGTTACCCGATTTTCCAGGTGTTGTGTGTCTCAGTTCCCCTGGCTAGGAAAAGGGATTCCCTTCCCCCTTGCGCTTCCCAGGTGAGGCAATGCCTCGCCCTGCTTCAGCTCTCGCTGGTCGGGCTGCAGCAGCTGACCAGCACCAATCGTCCGGCACTCCCCAGTGAGATGAACCCAGTACCTCAGTTGAAAATGCAGAAATCACCGGTCTTCTGTGTCGCTCGCGCTGGGAGTTGGAGACTGGAGCTGTTCCTATTTGGCCATCTTGCTCCGCCCCCCACATGCTTTCCTTTATGAAATACGTGGTAATTGCAATATTGTAAAGCAATTTTTTGCTGTATTAAAAAATATAGATTTTAAAGGTGTAATGTATTATATGTATTACTGGGATCTTCAGATATGCCACAGACTGACCTCCAATGTCCATGTTAATAATTATTCTAAAAGTCTTTTCTTTAGAGTGACAGAACCTCAGAAATTTTACCTTGTGTTATGCGGTGAGTTGATTAGGGGTTTGTAGATTTCACTGATAGCAACACACCTTTTCCCGAGCTAGGGCCAATAATTCTGGGAAAACTAAAAATACCCTAAAGCAGAATAAGCATTAATTGGAAAGCAAGATAACTGGTTTCTTGTTCTCACTACATTCAACCATCCATCAGTTTCTTTAACAAATAGGAGCACTGGTATCTGGTCTATCTCTCTGGGTTGTTGCAAGGCTTTAATCAGCTGATATTTACAAATGTGATTTGCAAAAGCACAATGTAATGTACAGGATCAACATTAGGTGTGTTGTTTTTAGGCCGCACTAATCTATTTTTGTTTTGTACTGTAAGCCATGCCTGCTTGTCTACGTTCACAGTGCCTCCACCTGACCGTGCAGTGGACCTTCTCCTTGGAAATAATCCTGTGTAAAATAATCACTGGAAAGTATAAACCAAAAAGAAGGCATTCTAATCTGGCTGAATTTCATATCTAATATAGAGTATTTGGAGGCCATAGAAGTGGAAGGCCACAGAAGGTAACTCATTAGCATGCTACGTATTTTCTTAGTTTAAGTGAGTAACAACAGCAGAGTAAGGCTAGGCCACACGGGAGGAAAGAAGCTAAATTCCTTGTGGAAACTGTAAATCAGTGTCTCCTCCTCTAACCCACCAAAGGGTGATCTAGATAAAACACTTGACTTTAACCCTAGATCAGCATTCAGTAAGGTGATTCCCAAAATATGCAGGGAAATTGGGCCAATCTGGCTTTTACCTTAAATGGAAAATCATAAATTATTTCCTTTTGGAGAAGGTAAAGAAGCAATCTAAGGATACTTTAAAGCAGCTGTTGACAGGCCCAGAAAAGGAGATGGAGATAAATAATGTGGTCAGAAGTGGATGGATTATATACAAAGAAAAAGACATGTATTTAGATGCAGTAGATTTTTGGACATCCACTCTACATCTGTCACCTTTAGTATTCATGTAAACCATTTTGGAGATACTACAGAGCAAAAAGGAAGAGTCAAAAAAGAAAATAAAAAGAGCAAAGGTCTAGTAATGAACAACTACATGCAGGCAAGGATATGCTAACACATGTCTGTGAACCTCCACAAACCAGAATCTTTAACAGAGAGAAAGAGAAGCAAAACACAACACTGCCACAGTATGTTCTGTTAAGAGAAGATAAGATCAAATGTATGCCTTTATGAGAGGTAAATAGCGCAGCAAGGATGATGACTATGCCAACCCATCCAGGGGTTTTGACTGTCATGTGTGACACACAGATAAGAGCATGTTCAAAGGATGAGGGCTGTTTGATAGAGAACAGGACTGTGCTAGTAGGAAACCTATATGAAAATCTGGACGTTATAGATACAGAGGAGTCTATTTGCCTGGAAAAATGTACTTCTTGTGAAATAAGGTGGGAGAAATGCCCCCCGAGTCTACACACACCAACTCAGAAGAAGTCTTCAGTCTAAGGACTTTGAGCAAATGAGGCTAATGAAAGTAAGCCGCAGTGTTTGATGTTTAAGAGAACAGATTTATAAACAGGAAAACGTTAAAATGGGATTGCTACTTTACACCCCCAACAAATAAAATAACAGAATAATAATATCATGGTGCTTTTATCATTAGCCTCAGGAAATATCTGCCCCTGCATAATCTGGATCCTGCAGAAGAATAACAACAACAGCACAACAATGATGGCAACAAACCCCTGCATACTCTTTTACAAAATATATATGTATATTTTCTTCTGTTTAAAAAAAAAAAAAAAAAAAACCTTAAAGGCAGAGAGTCCTGTGTTTCATGTACAGCACTGTCAAGTTGTCTGGTAGAGATGAGAAAGCTGACAGCCCTCTGGAGGGCCTGAGCTGAGGCTGCGTGCAGAAGTCTGGAACGGCAGAGACCTGATCCCGCATGTAATGAGACCAAACAGAGCTGGAAGGGAAACTCTGCTTGCAAGCCTCTTCAGACAAAGAATCAAGCAGCAGCTGCTTGCCTGTCATGCTTCACCTTCCTGTCCATGGTCCTCCTTTTCTGCAACAGCAGGGGCAACATGAAAAGACTGAAGTAGATTACAGTTAGGTCAGAGGCCATATAGGCACTGTGTAAATATATTCATTCATTTATCCATTGATTTGAAATTTATCAAAATTTGCCACATGCTTTGTGCTGTCAAAAGTTTTTGGGATGCAGCGGTAAATAAGACACACTTTCCACTAGGAAAGGTTTCATAGTCTGGTGGGGGAAGTGAAAATGTAAACAAATCGTCATGTGTACATGAGATATGCATGTTTATTCCAAGACAGCTAAAACCATTTCCCACAAGCATTTCAATGCAAACAAAAAGCTAGTCCATTAAATATATATGTATCCTCCTAGGTTTGTTAATCTTAAAGCTTGAGGAAGATCTTATAATGACAGAAAAATTTTGGCCTTGTGCATCAGAGTGGTTAAGAACTGAAGTATTTTTAAATTATACAAGGAATAGACATAGTCTTTCAGTTATAAAATTTGCATTGACAAACTAGGTGTTAATTGAAATCTTTGTCATAACTAAATCACATCTTAGTCATACAAAAATCTTCATCATGCAAGTATAACTGGGGTACCTAACTTTGCATTCTGCAGAAGGAGTATAATTGCATATCTATTCCTTTTTTTTAAAGAATAGGAAAAGGTTTAGCAGAACAAAGAGGTTGCTCACAGCCTCCCAGTGGGCAACAGTCAACCTTAAGTGTGTTTAAGTTGGGGTGGGGGGGAGATTCAAGCGTTAAATCATATAATTATATTAAGAGAGATACCTGAGGAATTGGGGAATTCTGGTTATAATCATATACTTGAAAACAAGAGGAACAAAGTACAAGTAGGTTCTTTCCTTTTATTTAAAATATAAAAGACTTGTAATTAACAATCCTTCCTCAAGGCACTTCATGATTTCTCGCTTAAAAAAAAAAAAAGTCTTCACTCATTTTGGTTTGCTGCAGCAATCAAAAAGTTCATATTTAAATGATATTAAATGGACTAATATCAATGGTAGTAGGATCAGAATTAATAGGGTTCTTAATCAACATTGCCATTTTTAAGAATATGGCTATACTCTTTTTTAATTAATTTTTTTTATTATTATACTTTAAGTTCTAGGGTACATATGCACAACATACAGGTTTGTTACATATGTATACTTGTGCCATGTTGGTGTGCTGCACCCATCAACTCGTCAGCACCCATCAACTCGTCATTTACATCAGGTATAACTCCCAGTGCCATCCCTCCCTCCTCCCCGCTCCCCATAATAGGCCCCGGTGTGTGCTGTTCCCCTTCCCAAGTCCAAGTGATCTCATTGTTCAGTTCCCACCTATGAGTGAGAACATGCGGTGTTTGGTTTTCTGTTCTTGAGATAGTTTGCTGAGAATGATGGTTTCCAGCTGCATCCATGTCCCTACAAAGGACACAAACTCATCCTTTTTTATGGCTGCATAGTATTCCATGGTGTATATGTACCACATTTTCTTAATCCAGTCTGTCACTGATGGACATTTGGGTTGATTCCAAGTCTTTGCTATTGTGAATAGTGCCGCAATGAACATACATGTGCATGTGTCTTTATAGCAGCATGATTTATAATCCTTCGGGTATATACCCAGTAATGGGATGGCTGGGTCATATGGTACTTCTAGTTCTAGATCCTTGAAGAATCGCCATACTGTTTTCCGTAATGGTTGAACTAGTTTACAATCCCACCAACTGTGTAAAAGTGTTCCTATTTCTCCACATCCTCTCCAGCATCTGTTGTTTCCTGACTTTTTAATGATTACCATTCTAACTGGTGTGAGATGGTATCTCATTGTGGTTTTGATTTGCATTTCTCTGATGGTATGGCTATACTCTTGAAAAGAAAAGGACAGTGTTAGTGGCACTAGCACCCTGGGAACTTGGCTGTGCCCAGACTGGCTCCTCTTTGGCTCTCTGACTTCCTACATCATTAGAATTTAAGGTGTAAAAAACAGAACAGCAGTTTTCACATAAATATTAAAGCAGATATCATGTCAAGGAAGAAAATAACCAGTCTCACAATTTGGATGAACGTAGAAAAAAACTGAAATCAGCAATAGGTTGCATTTTCTTTAACTTTCATCTATTTATTTAATTTTTTAAGTTTAATTTTTTGATACCTCAGTTTTCTAATCAGTAAAATGAGCATCGGTATATTTTAGAGATGCTTTAAGACAACTTTGGAAGTCCTGTAAAACTAAAACTGCTTCTCAAACTTTAAGGTACATGTGAATCACCAGTGGATCTTGTTACAATGCAGATTCTAACTTCGCAGGTCTGGGTTAAGCCTCAATCTGTATTTCTATGCATCTCATTTGAAACAACAAGTTTCTAAAACCACCTTGCCCAACTGTAATTTCCAAGGATGACTGCAGCGGCAATCGTTCATGCCACATGCTCTTTGGCAATGTAAATTATGTGCTGCTGCTGCATCAGGAGATAGAGCAGAATCTATTTCTCCATCTCCTTAAATCTGAGTATGCCCTACAACCACTTGGACAAACAGGCTCTGGTGAAACTGTGCCAGTTTGGGTTATATCCCTTAATTGGACTGGCAGCTTCAACTTCCAGGCTTTGGGAGCCAGGTGTCATGAAAGTAGTATGGCTACCGAAGACCATTATAATGTGAGAATCCCAAGCCATGTGAGGAGGCCTGGGAGGATAAGACTACCATATGAACCGAGACAAAAAGAGAGAGAGGGAGAGATGAGAGAATGAGGCTGAGAGGGAGAAGAATCAAAGAGCATGGAGGCACCAGTCACAAGTGAAGCAGCTACACTGAAAGTAGAACCTCTGACCTTGGGTGATATCACCTGGATCAGAGAAACCATGAGTCAAGCCTTTCTTAAATTTCTAATACATAAAATCTGAGCAAATTTAAATGGTTGTTTCAGACCCTAAATTGTGCAGTATATTGCTTCTCAGCAATAGGAAACTAAATCTGAATTAATAAGTAAGGCTATTTTAAATAGACTTAAAAGTGAAAATCAGTACTTTAATACTATTTACATTCAATAAATGTGCTGATAAAGCAGTTCCAAAAGAAAACTTGTGAGTGACCTGTTTCATTTCCCACTTCTGAAAAATATAGTTATTGTATCAATATCCAACTGCACAATCTCACAGTTAAGAGGTAGAACTGGGATTTGATGCCAAGTGTGGCTAATGCCAGAAAAAGCACACAGGCAGGGAACCCAGCTGAGAATGTTTTATGAAAAGCTTCCAAAATGAGAAGGTGCTTGAACCCAGTCTCCATGGAGAAGTAGGAGTCAAAAAAGTGACGAAGTTTGGTAGGACAGGTATCTCTTTTTTTTTTTTTTTTTTTTTTTTTTTTTTTTGAGACAGAGTCTTGCTCTGTCGCCCAGGCTGGAGCGCAGTGGCCGGATCTCGGCTCACTGCAAGCTCCGCCTCCCGGGTTTACGCCATTCTCCTGCCTCAGCCTCCCGAGTAGCTGGGACTACAGGCGCCCGCCACCTCGCCCGGCTAGTTTTTTGTATTTTTTAGTAGAGACGGGGTTTCACTGTGTTAGCCAGGGTGGTCTCGATCTCCTGACCTTGTGATCCGCCCGTCTCGGCCTCCCAAAGTGCTGGGATTACAGGCTTGAGCCACCGCGCCCGGCAGGACAGGTATCTCAATAAGAGGGACAGCAGATAAAAATAATGAGCAGTCTGCAAGAATGGCACATCAATGAGTAGAAAAGGAAGACTGAAGTAACAAAAGATAATTCTGACCAGGTGCGGTGGCTCATGCCTGTAACCCCAGTGACTCCAGAGGATGAAGCGAGAGAATCGCTTGAGGCCAGGAATTCAAGACCAGCCTGAGCAACAGAGTGAGACCCTCTCTCTTAAAAAAGGGGGAAAAAGATAATTCTGGAGCAGTAGGCTTCATGCTATGGAGAGCCATTGCAAACTTTTAAGTTGACAAAAGATTTCTGACCAAATGTAGAATTTAAAAGATTAAGCACTTTGGTGAGGATACGTCGGAAAAATTTCAGGCTAGAGGTAGACAGACAAGTATGAAGGTTGTTGCAGCATTACAGGCAAGACATAGTTCTGTTCAAAACTAAGGAATGGTAAGAGGGAAGGAAAACACTGGTTATAAAGATATTCTGGTGATAATAACAAATGTCATGGTAGCCGCAACCATGACAATTATAAATAATATTTATTATTATAAATCTTAAATATAATATTTAATAATATTCAATTGATATGATAAAAGTCAAATTAGTGATTAACATCCCTGTCTCTACATAGATTGTGTCACGAAGAGAGACAGGGATGTTAGGAAGAGACATTCAAAGTTGGTACCATCTTACCTCTATTCTAACTCTTCTTATAAAACACTATTATATTAATATTTCTCAGATGTACTAATGATAAGATCCTTCTCCTTCAGAAAAAAAATCAATTCCAAGAAAAAACACCTTCAAATGTGCATTATTATCCCACAGCATAATATTAAAACTCCTCAGGACGGTAATTTAAGGCTTCTTCATGCTTTCCCAACTACATCCTTGGTTTTGTCTCTCTAATCACCTTTTACTTATTCTCCAGTCACATGGGCCTCCTCCTGTATGTATTCCATATTTTGTTACTTTATTCCTTTGTTCTAGATGCTGCTTCTAACTCAGTGCTTCTCAAACTTGAGTGTGAATCGGAATCACCTAGGGAACTTAAAGCACAGATTGCTGGGTCCCAGCCTCAGAGCTCCGGGTTCAGTAGGTATAGGCTGGGACCTAAACATAACCTCAACAATAATAAACAATATAAATATTTATTATTATTATTTTGACTGTGGGATATAGTAAGCTAAAAAATACCTCTGCCTCCCCCGGGGATATCTGTGTTCTAATTCCTGGAACCCATAAGTGTTACTATATACGAGAGATCAAAGGGGTTTTGCAAATGTGATTACCTGAATGATCTTGATATGGAGAAATGATCCTGCATGATCTAGGTGGGCTTTAAATACAATCACAAGTATTCTCATTATAGGAAGGCATAGGGAGAGTTTACACAAATAGAGGTAAAGGGGATGTGAAGATGGAGGCAAAGATTAGATTAATGAGGCCACCAGCCAAGGAATGTTGGCAGCCACTGGAAGCTGGAAGAAGCAAGAAATGGATTCTGCCCCAGGGCTTCTGGAAGAGAGTAGGTCCCTGCCAACACTTTAATTTCAGCCCAGTGATTCTGATTTTAGGTTTCTGGCCTCCAGAACCATAAGAGATTAAATGTCATTTGCTTTAGGCCACCAGTTTGTGGCAGATTGTTACAGCAGCCACAGAAAACTAGAACATAGGAAAATAAATCTTCTTTGAATTTCTTAGTGCTCCTGTAAAAAGGGCCAGCCTTCTGGGAAGTGGAAATCTTTATGATATAAGGATGGAGAAATTTGCCTTCATTTCCCTTCAAAATGTTTTCCTTTTCCTATACTATAAGGATTAGATATATAGCCATTTGTCAAGTTAATTGCTCTGTTCCAAAGGATAATAAACCTTATCACCCTGAGAGAACCAAATGTTTACAGCCTGGACTAGGCATTTAGGTTAAGCTCCCTGGGAGCCAGGGAGATGGGCGCTCTGTCTCCCTATTTACATTTTCATGGTAAATAAAACCCAAAATGTGGTACCGTAGAAAATACCTGACAGTGGTTATCTGTTGCCTCCAAATCTGAGCAAGTAAGATGGTATATAAATATCAAATTGAATTGAAGATAAAGATATCCCTAGGTCATAAAAGTCGGGAATTGGAAGTTTGTGGAGAGATTCGGCTACTGGGGAGGATCCTGGGTTACCATAAACCCATGAGCCTTTCCATTTTTGTCTCCAAGGAGCAAAGGTTTTTCTCTCTTCTTTCAGGATTAAAGGGGTACAGCTGACTTTCTCTTGTATATAAATGTCAAAAAAAATCTATTTTTCTTTGACTTTCTCTCATTTATGAAGTATTTGCCCACTTGTGTAATATATTATTTTATCTGGCTTTTATTATGTTGCTCCAGGGGTAAGGACTGGAACAAGAGGGGCCAACTTAGTTACTAGATAAGTAATAAATAATCTGTCTCTGGTCTAGAATACCTGATATTCACATTACGGATTAATGTTAATAAAGATAAATATTAAAAACCACATGCCTATGTTCTAAACATTTCTCCAAACCTATTATTATCTATAATATAGAGAAGACAACACTGAAGTTTTGAGAATTTAATTAATTTTATTAGAATCACATTAATAATAAGTGGTATAGCCAGGATTTCATGTAAGATATATTTGACCCCAAAGCCCATGCTTTAAACCTTGGATTTAATAACTAACTTTAAAGAAGTTAATTATTATGAGTTAGATAGGGTCTAGGATGATTCCAAATTTATGACATGGGCTCTTGCATATGGTAGTTCCATTTACCAAGGAATGTACAGAAACTCAAAATCTTTTAACCTGGAAAGACAATGTATTCAATTTCTAATATGTTGATTTTGATACCATAAAAATATTTTTCAAAACATTCTAACCAAGTAAAATTATAATATAATCGAACAAATGAGCAATGAAGACATAAATTTCTGAACCACTCACAGGTAGGTCACGGGTAAAGCTTTGGTTTGGATGAGTTTCTTAGAAAGTCTAGAGTAAGTGAGAAGGGAAGACAACGGAAGACGGGCTATTAAGTACATGGATGGAAGAAGAGTTGATGTGAAGGAGTCAGAGAAGTAGGTGGAATGACAAGAGGAAGTACAAACAGAGTGCAAAGGAAGCAGTCAAAGAAAGGAAAGTGATGGAAGACTGGGGAAGAGAGAAATGGGAAGCTAAGCCAGGAATACAGAAAGGCAAAACAGTATGGTGAGCAGAATTTGAGAGGAGGGATGATGGGAAAGAATCATAATTGCAATGCATTATCCCATGTAATCCATGAGGATGTTTTCCACAGGCTCTTTTGTTATTAACATCAAAAGCATGTAAAGAACAAAGTAAATAATTGTGTCATTCTAATAAGTTACTTGAAGATATTTGACCTGATAATATAAATGTTGTATGTAATTTAGAGGAAAAGGGCAGCTTTTATACAGAGGGATCAGTTATAACTAAAAGACCTGTATTAGAATGTCTTTTTGTTTTGCATTTAGTATTGTTATAAATTTCTGCGAATTAATTGTCCTCTCTGAAACTCATTCTCCTTAACTACTTGATGACAATAATGTTAGCCTCACAGTGTTACTGTGAAACTTCAGTAAATAATGTATATAAAGGTACCTAGCACAGTGTATTAACATACACTGTAGGAAATACTTGATCAATGTATTTCTTAGTACATGTAGGAAATAGTAGGAAATACCTGATCAATGGACATCAGTTGAATCTGAATCTAAAAATCTATAATGATACATAAATATGGAAGTAAATTGAAAACTACAAAAACATCATATACTAACTACCGTATAACCTCGTTGTTTGTTAGTATACCATGCTATAGTCTTAATTTTGTTTTGTGTTTTTATTGGGCACAAGAGGGTGGAATAATATTACCCCTTGTCAAAATTGTACTAGACCTAAATAGAAACTTTCTATTGACAGCTTATATTCTGAAAATCAATCATCTGAAAAGGATGAAGATAATAAAATATAACTATAGGATTAAGTGAAATTTATTTATGTTTTCAACCAAACAATAAATGCAATAAATGTGTATTTGAATTTATTTGTAGTGGTGTAAGTTGTTGAATACCGCTTATGTTGGATTATGTAATAGATTAGTGGAAAATATAAAATGTTAAAATAACAAAGTAATTACGCGATGAATTCCATCAAGAAAAATAACAAATATAAAAATGACTCAAGTATATGGCAACATATTACGATCACCATAAAAAGATAGAAAGTCTAGGGGAGTTCCAAAAAAAGAGATTATATTTGATCAGCAATTCTAGGTAGAGCTGGTGGCACTTCAGTTGTACCTTGATAGACTGACTTAGAACTTCAGAAGAAGAGAAAGTGGGGAAGGGCATTTTAGGACAGAGGGGAAAACATGAGCAAAGGCTCTGAGCTTTGGACAGCTGAAACATATTTAGGAGAGCAGCATAGTTTTGTTGGAATATAGGAAACCTTTGCGGGGGTAATGAATACAAAAGCTAGAAAGGTACAAGGACATGGTTTGATAGACACTGAGTGCTCAGTAAAGAAATGCCAACTTCCTTTGTGTGAGGCAAAAGCGAATCACTGGAATATTTTGGATAGGGGAGCGTGTGGATCAGAGTTCAATTTGAGGAAGACTAATTTGAAGGGAAGGGTTGATTGGGTTTGTAACATCAGGTAGAATGGACAGAAAGTTACTTACAGCTAATGGAGACCCTGAGTTACAGAAGAGTAGAAGAGTGTAAGTTTCTCTTTAAGAAATATTATGAATAAAAAAATGAAAAAAAAAAGAATGACTTAGAATATCATGAATGTGCAACTCCTAATGAATCAATGGATTTGAGCATCAATGGCTGATAACCTCCCAAAAAGAGAAAAGCAGATATTATGTTGAATAATGGAACCAATTTGTTAAATGATAGACACTATAAACTTGTTTTGCAGAAAACAGAACAAAAGTAAAACCTGAATTTGATTGTGCCTCTAGATCCAACTCGTAGTTTAGAAGGAAGGCATAAAACACAGGAATATGTCAAACTACACTCTAACAAGGCAGTTGACAAAATCACACCTACAGGAAACTCTTCAAGTGAAAAATCTAGATTCTTCAACAAATAAATTGCAAAGAAAAAAGACTGCAGGGACCGATAAACATATATGTGATGGCTAATTTTGTGTGTCAACTTGGCTGGGCCATAGTCCCAGCTATTTAGTCAAACAGCATTCTGGATGTTTTTCTAAAGGTGTTTTTGGATGAGATTAACATTTAAATTGGTAGACTTTGACTAAGCAGATTACCTTCCATGATATTGGTGGGCCTCATTTAAGCAGTTAAAACATCATTAATAGAACAAAGATAGACCACTTTCAAGCACGGAGGACTTCTGCCAGTAGGCTGCCTGTGGATTTGAACTGTAACTCTTCCCTTGGACTCCAGCCTGCCAGCCCTACCCTGTGATTTTAGATTTACCAAGTCTCCATAATCACATGAGCAAATTCCTTAAAATCTCTCTCTCTCTCTCTCCTACACAAACTCACATACACACATATATTCTGTTGGTTTTATTTCTCTGTTGGTTTTGTTTCTCTGGCGTACCCTAATTAATACACTAAAGATGAAAAGAGACAGAATATACAAAAGGAAAAGAGGCAAAAATAAAATATAGTGTTTAGGGATGCTCACTTGTTCTATAAAACTATAAAGGAAAGAAAATGGAAAGGGGCTTCTGGGTTGGGTGGCAAAATTTTATTTTGTGACCTGTGTAATGGTGAAGTGCATTCACTCTATAAAAATGTATTAAACTATGCATATGTTTTGTATATTTTTCTCGATCTCTGTTAGATTTTATAATAAGAAAGCAAAAGAAACTAGAGGAGGAGGATAACAGTAGTCACTTGCTATTAATAATAGCTAACTCATATCAGTGAGTAATTATCTTGGAAACCATAAATTTGCGAAGAGTTTTAAGTATTAAAGTTCAAAAGTAACTTATTATTGCATAACATTTCTCTTTGCCTTTGTGGAATGAGTGGTCTATTATTTACTAGAATAAGAATATGATACAATGACAGCTAAGTAACTTTTTGCATAATGCTTGCTGTGTAATACATTTAAATGACTATTCAGGTGGGTTGAGAAAGCACTTCACCATTGGTGGCTTAAAAGTAGTAAACCAGTTCAGGAAAGATCCCTTGAACAGTCCAAGCTACAACACCACTTGGCTCATGAATTCTTGGCATTCAAGACCAACAGGAAGCTAGATCTGCTGTCCAGTTTCTGCAGGTGCACATTCAGCCAAATAAAGGGATGCCAACCACTTTAATGGGATCACTAAAAAACAGTCTACAAAATCTACAGAAAGAGAACTGAGCAAGGTATTAGGAACATAGCATTATCTATATCAGAACAATAGGCTATGCCGGCATTGGCCAATAGCTTACAGTTAAAACAAACAAGCTTAATTACTGAGACACTAAGGATTCCTAGATCAGTATTTCAACAGCTTGGGGGTGGTATCAAGAAAAAAATGATAGTATAATGTCTCTATATTGAAAGACAGATCTGCATTTCCAGATATATGTTGCCTTGAATGTCATGAGTACCTAAAAATGTGTGTGTTCAAAAGGAATCACAGATTCTTCCTCTCAGTGTCTCTTTGTAACATCCCTATCTCTTTATTGCACAATTTACATCTAAATTTCCAGAAATAAAGTCATTTCCCTTCTTCCTCCCACTTCATCTCCAATTAGAGGCAAAACAGATTTGATTTCAAAGCTTTTGAAACACTTCTTGTAACTGTCCACTTAAGCAAATAAAACACCACTTGAATCTATTCACTTCTCTCCATCCCTGCTTTCAACATCCTAATTCAAGCTGTTCTACTTCTTGTGTGGACTACAGCACATCCCTTAATTCTTCACAGAACCATCTTACCTCTTTTCTAATTCTTATTATAAATCATTATTATGTTAATATTTCTCAGATGCACCAATGGTAACATCCTTCTTCTTCAGAAGCAAAACCAATTCCAGGGAAAAAAAAAGCTTCAAATGTGCATTATCCCACAGCATAATATTGAAACTCCTCAGGATGGTAATTAAGGGCTTCTTCATGTTTTCCCAACTACATCCTTGGTTTTGTATCTCTAATCGCTTTTTACTTATCCTTCAATCAGTCACATGGGCCTCCTCCTGTATGTATTCCATACTTTGTTATTTTATCCTTTTTTCCAGATGCTGCCTCTAACTCAGTGCTTCTCAAACATGAGTGTGAACCGGAATCACCTAGGGAACTTAAAGCACATATCGCTGGGTCCCAGGGTCAGAGCTCCTTGTTCAGAAGGTATGGGGTGGGACCTTAAAAATGTAACTTTCTAGCACTTTCCCACGAGGTGCTGCTGCTGCTGCTCTGGAGATCATACTTTGAAAACAACTGCTCAAGCTAAATACCCGCCCTCTATCTCTGCTTCTGCAATATGCCACTTAAGACTTCATGCAATATCATTTCCTTCTATCCCTGGGTAATGCCTCCTGTCCAAAACCATCAAGACATTTTTTCCTCTGAATGTCTATAGTGTCATATTTCTATCATTCTTATAATACTTAGGATGTCTATTATTCATGTAGTCATGGGGTAAAATTTAATTTTCCCTATAGACTGTACATTGTTTGAAGGTGTTATCCATGTGTAAATTAACTAAATTATAGATCCACAGCACAAAGCACAGTGTCTTATGTATGAGACATAAAATAAATATTTTCTTCCTGCTAAATAATCTGATACAGGACATAATTATTCTACCACAAATATCTATTGGCACAGGAACTGGCAAACGTAACAGAAGGCTTTCTTTTGGTGCAAAGCTTGGTTTTCACTTTGCACGTATCCATGCTCTGCCAATGAATCCGGGACTACTGCTGTGTGTCCATCTGTTAGAACCAATCAATGTTTTGGGGCAAAATACTGGGGCAAAATATTTGGACAAAATATTTAACAGCTCAATTACAATATGTTATATATGATGAGAAAAAAGCTATGGCAACATTTGCTGTACAAATCTCATATAATTAAGTCTTTTTTTCCTTTTTTTTCAGAGACAGGTTAAATTTCAGAGCAAAATGATCTTGAATAAAAAGGCTCATGGTCTCGTGGGAAATGTAGAACAAGGTTGTCGGCAATAAGCATGCTGAAGTGTGGTATAACCAGTTGTCTCTGCCAAAAGACATCTAAACACTTAAACAAAAATCTGATCTATCTGCCACCATTGGAACTGACTTAACCCTTTATTTCTTTTTCCTTCTTGTTACATGCAAAATCTTGGAAGTACATTTGGTCTTCATGTTTTTCCTCTTGTCTTTAGGGAACTGCATTGTTTCTTAGAATAGTATCTTTTATATGGTTTGGTTCTGTGTCCACACCCAAATCTCATGTCAAATTTTAATCCACAGTGTTGGGGGAGGGACCTGGTGGGAGGTGACTGGATCATGTGAACGAATTTCTCACTTACTGTTCTTGTGGTAGTGAGAGAGTTCTCAAGAGATCTGGTTGTTTGAAAGTGTATAGCACTTCCCCATTTGCTCTCTCCCTTGCCACCATGGGAAGGCATACTTGCTTCCCCTTGGCCCTTCTTTCATGATTGTAAGTTTCCTGAGGCCTCCCCAGATATGCTTCCTTACAGCCTGTGGAAATGTGAGTCAATTAAACCTCTTTTCTTTATAAGTTACCCAGGTTCAGGTAGTTCTTTATAACAGCATGAAAACAGACTACTACACTTGGGTACGAGGAATCTGGTGTTCCAGTGTTGCTACTGCCCCTATCTCCCTGGTGAAATACTTTATCTCATTAGGCTTCACAGTTTTTATCCACCAAATGATAGGGAGTGAAATGTTTTGTTTATCTCTGGCACTTCCTAAATTTATTCCTCTTTTGAGAGAAGCAGCTGCCATGGCACTACAAGGTAACATATCATTGTCCTGAAAAGATTAATACAACCTCTGCAAACTAGTTTTTATTTGAATCAGGAATAGCATGCTTATTATATTTAGTTCATAATATATTTAGCTCATAAACTGCCATTTTTATTATTCAATCAGCTCTATATATCAGCATGACATAACTGCTTGACACACTTAAGTAGGACTCATAACCACCAGTCACTTGGTTCACCAATTACACACCTATAGTAGCCTACATATCTTTCATTTTAAATAGCATTATTTTCATTGTCACTATCCCATTAAGAGGTCATAGAAACATTAGTAAAAAGTGATTGAATACCACTTTGAACTTAGAACAAAGCTCAGCAGGATATTTGAAATGTATGCTAAAGTAATAAGAAAGAGATAATTGATATGGAGAACTGAAAAAAAAAAAACCAAAATAGAAAAAGCCACATTGTGAACACACATTTGAATTATAAGAGATTCATACTATCCTATTAATTTTAACTTCTAATAGAGACTTCATATATTCTTATGCTATTCTGCATTCATTTCTTAATTTTTTACAGCATTCTAAAGGTAGGGTAAAGTTAACACAGCACTAGTGTTTCAAATATTTCTAAATGAAGAAACTGAAATTCAGGGAGCTGAAGAATTTGCCACTCATAAGGTAACACACCAGGGCCGGAACTTTTTTTTTTTCCTTATAGACCAATGTCTACTCTCTGGAAGTATTGCCGTGCTTATGAGCAAAGGGAATATATGATCATGGTCACATACTCCGGGAGTATGTGAGGAGCTACTTCTTAAGTGACTTTGTGTCTCTCTTAATATTCAACATAGTGCCTACAGCACAATAGGACAATATATCTAGGAAACTTTGTTGAATAAACACATCGGAATTTCATTTGTCCTGGAAAATTGAAACTAGATATGATCAATGAATAAAATCCACCATAGTTTTAGGTTTCTTGTCAAGATGGAGCAACATCTTGATTTACTCTCCCAACTACCATCTAAAAAACAACTTTAAAAACTGGACAGAATATAACAAACAATAGTACTCAAGACATTGAATATCAGGCAATGAAGAAAGCAACCCCTGAGAAATAAGCCACAAGATTGCTCCAGCTTGCTGTTTAAGTAAATTTACAGGTCACAGTGCAAGGAGAGGGAATCCAAGTAGAGACAGGCAGTCTCCTGTGTTGAGTAGAAAAAACTGGAATCCCAGAGAAGGCAGAGCAACTGGAGTTCACAGGGCAACAGAGACACAGAATGGAGAACTGTATGAGGATAATCCAGAGAACTGCACAGTGTCCCTCTTTGAGGATTCACTAGAATACTGACCAGTACATACATGTAAAGAAACTACCCAAGCCCAGGTGAAGAATCATCCAAATTTATCATAAGAAAAAGTGCTTGATTTTCATATAAGCCTTAAATAGTCTCTGTTCCCAATAGCCAGAGTAGAAAACTTCACACTTCAGGAATCATCAGTTAAACAATTAGAAGGGTCATGCCTCAGTATTGGGGAAAAATTAACTCTAGACTAAATGCAGTTGTGTTCTGGCCTAACAAAGCTTTTTAAAAAGCAAGACCTGAAAGTTACTTCCCAAGTAACTCAGCATCTCAGAACAAAGCTCAAGAATATTTATGGGAATAAAAATAACCTAACTTTCAACAAGTCAAAATTCATATTAAGGCATCTGATCAAAGATCGAAATGTACACAAAAGAAACAGAAAAATAAAAGCGATACTGAGGATAAAAAATAAATTAATCAGCCCGGGCATGGTGGCTCACACCTGTAATCCCAGCACTTTGGGAGGCCAAGACGGGCAGATCACCTGAGATCAGAAGTTCAAGACCAGCCTGAACAATATGGAGAAACCTCGTCTCTACTAAAAATACAAAATTAGCTGGGCGTGGTGGCACATGCCTGTAATCTTAGCTATGTGGGAGGCTGAGTCAGGAGAATCACTTGAACCCGGTAGGCGGAGGTTGTGGTGAGCCAAGGTCGCACCATTGCGCTCCAGCCTGGGCAACAAGAGTGAAATAAATAAAATCAAATAAAATGAAGACAAAAAAATAAATTAATTAATCAAAACTTACCCAGAAATGATACAAATAATATTTTTAGTAGACAAAGACATTAAAACAATTACCATAATTATATTTCATATGTTTAAGAAGTAATAGACATAGAAGTTATCAAAAAGACAAAATTTGATCTTCTAGAAATTTTTTGGTGATAAAAATATAGCAAATAGCACGATGGTAGATCTATTTCTAGTTACACCAATGATCACATTAAATGGTCTAAACACTGGAAAACAAATAGCAAGATGGTAGATCTAAATCTAGTTACATCAATGATCACATTAAATGGTCTAAACACTGATGAAAAGACAAGGATTGTTAGGTTAGATAACACTTCTATATCCTGCCTACCGGAAACCCAATTTAAACATAAAAACACAAATACTTTAAAAGTAAAATGACGGAAAAAATTATAACATGCTAACAATAATAAAAGTAAAATTTAAATGACTACATTAATATGAGACAGAGATTTCAGAGCAAAAAATATTACCATGAATAAAGAGCATAATTTCATAATGACAAAAGTGTCAATTTTTCAAGGGTATAACAATCTTAAATATTTATATAAGTGATAACAGACCTCCAAAATATCTAAACCAAAAGCAAAAAGAACTACAACGATTATTTTAAATGTAATTATAGTGGGATATTTCAACATCTATCTATCAATAGTTCACAGAACAAATAGAAAGAAAACCAACACAGATAAAGAACACTTAGATATTATCAATCCATTTGGCCTAGTACCTAGGAAAGGCCTCCTTATTAGTGCATGTATCCTCACAATCTGGACAAGTTGAACAGTCCAGCAGTGGCTACCATAAGCTGCTCCAACTGATAAAATCAGAGTTCTCACATATTTAAAAATGTTGACTGAAAGTGAACATAGTGTGAAGCTAAAAGGTAAAACTCAAGGGTGGGCAGCATCCATCAGACCATCCACACGGGCCAGAATAATGGACTGACTATTACACAAAAAGAAAAAGACATAAGGAGAGATAAGAGACTAATGTGATACTCTGTGGCACTCTAGTTGCTGGTTCTCTTTCTGATAGCTACTTTCAGTTACTTACTTTTTGTGTCTTAGTTTTACAAATCTTGATTGACTTTGTGAAACAGCCCAGAATCTGCCTTTGCTTCAGGATGCCAGAGCAACATAGAAAGGTATACATGATGTAAACACAAAGTCAAGATGTATCAGTCTGGTTTCTGAGATCCTGCCTTTCTTATCTGTCATTGAGCTTGTTCGTTTATCCTTTTTCTGTCGGAAAAACTATAGACCAGCAGGAGAGTATTCTTCCTCTAATAATTCACCCTATTTGGAATCCATTTCTCAATTTTTTTCACTTCCTCCTTCTGGCCCAGCTCAAATTCTGTCTTTTCAAACAAGACTTCCCAGACCAAACCAAATTCTCAGGAATCATTTTCTTCTCTCAAGTCCTGGAAGCCACTATTTTGAAACTTAGCCAATTTTCTCTTTTTGCTATACCCTATCTTATATATATGTCTTGTCTCCTAATTCAGACAGCAAATTCTTTAAAGGGATTAGGCTTTATCTTGAATATAGGGGAACATGTCGCAGCCCAAAATCAAGAAAGTCCTAGAAATAAAAGGTATTACAGAAATCATCAGAGGCTTGTGGATTGATTTAGGGACCTTTGCATTTATAATTTATTTTTTGTAAGATAATGTATTCTGATTTCCAACTGGTTTATAAATGAATATCAGTTGTTTTTTTATTCATGTTTTCCTGTATCTATATGTAAATATATTCATACACAAGAAGCTTGGCTCTATAGTTACATTTATAACAAGATATTATAACTAAGCAGACTACATAATTACTAAAAGTTTACAGCTAATGGCAAAAATTACTTCATCCATCTTGGAACTTTGTATCTGCTGATAACTGTGGATTCAAAGATAAAGAGTACCTTGCTTTGCTTTTCTTTTTTCTTAATTAACACTGCTTGCTCCCTTTTCATTCCCAGGTGCAAAAAAGACAGTTAATGAATGCTATTAATAAATGAGAAACAATATTAAATATTAATTTTTACCACTTTTTTGTCCTCAATAGTGTAGATAAATTTTCCCTAAGGCATTCCTTTTAGTGACCTCACTGTAAATTGATTCTAACACATTTAAAACTAAGTCATGGTAAATATTCTCAGTTGTAAAGCAACCTATGCCCAGAGTTAACCTCAACCAGAATGCAAACGACAGCTGTAAATTATGTAAGATGCATCAGTTTTCTATTCAAAATATGAAAACGAGTCTAATGTTAGAGCTGTTTTGCTTTTGATACGTAACAGGTGATGGGTGTAGGTTCGGAGCCTTGGCTTTGATTTTAAACAGATTTTGGGTCAAATCTCATCTTTATTATTTACAATAACCTTCCATGACCCTGTGCAAGCTACACTGTCTCTCCAAGCCTCAATCTTACTCCATATTACATCCACATGAAAAATGTGGGTGATGTCAGCACCCAAATCACAGACTTGTGCTGAAGTTTCAATATGTTACAATATGTGAAGTGCTCACTACAAGGTAATTGCTCAATAAAATTCGGATTAAAATATTTTCAGGAAAAATAAGTTTATTCAGGTTGATGAGTAGATTTAGTACAGAGTGTCTTTGTATAGAATATAACAGCTTCATCAGAGAATATATTCTTAAAATAATCTATTTTTCTTTAAAATATGTTTTAAAAAGCTTTATTTTTCTGCTTAAAAGTGGTAGAGTTTTATGTTATCCAACTTTGTGACTATTTATATACTATTTTAACCTCACTGGAATTAAAATAAATAAATAAATAAATAGATAAATAAATAAATTTAATCACTATGTAATTATTTTAATTCCATGATATCAAACTGTTTTGGCCAACTTTTTTAAAAACTGAATTAACTATTAATAAATACTTTGGCATTATGTAGACATACACTCAAAACACCTCCTTCAGCATTGCAACTTTGTATTTTTTAAAAAATCATTTTCTATTTTATTGTACAAGCCAGAATTTCTGGGAAAGCAGGTGCCCTGTTTTCCAGAAAAATGGCGTTGCAATGTTTCCATTAGTCTAAAGCATGGATATCACCCACTGGTAAAGTGATTCAGAAGCTGGATATCATAAAAGGAGGTGGTGCCTTTAAATAACTAGCAGAAAAGCCTGGTAGCAAGAGAATATTATGCTATTACTGTAAATTTCACTGACAGTAAAGGGCTGTGGGGGTTATGGAAAAGGAGAGGAGCTACACAATAACCACTGGCCAGAGTAATTAGCTGGTTTAATGAAGAGAGAGGAAAAGTGTGTTGGACACTGAAGGCCTGAACTGTCAGCATTATTGTTCTCCAAAGCTTTGGAAGAACAATGCTCTGCTGAGCCTTCAGTAATCACTATACATGACTACTCATGAACAGAGTAATTAAGAAATGTCAGTGCTTTGCCGGAAAAAAAATTAACACTCATACCACACAGAGTGCTTCCCTGGAAGAACCACATTTTTTTTTTTTCTTCTAAAATACTAACAGAGCAGTATTTATGCTTCATGAAGTTCAAAGGAATGAGCCGTGAATAACTAAACAAACTGAGCAATGCGATTGTTCCTTCCCCCAGCATATGCACTTCCAATACTCAACAGAATGGCTGGACACATCTGAGCTAGATAGAAACTATCCTGAACACTGTGTTCAAATTGTCCTACGTTCCCCAGCCTCTAAGCTGCTCTATGTGATATCACCCTATTTTATTTTTGCCTAGTACTTGCCATATCTTACTTATGTATATATTCGTGTATTCCTCACTTCATTCGATCTTTAAACTTGTCCTTAAAGATATTGTCCTTCCTGCTCATCGTTGTATTGAGTGTCTAAAAGCATATCTGGCAGTGGAAAATGCTGAATAAAGATATCTTAAAATAATTCAAGATTGACATTTTATTTAAGAAAAGTATAATGTGAAGCCTCACATATGCTAGTTTCTCAATTAAAAGCAACCAATTTTATTTGAAAATAAAAAGTGTCAGAGTAAGCAAAAAACTGAAATGTAAACTATTACAATCTTTTTAAAAGATACACTGAATTTATGGTATAAAACTTACTTGCAAGTTACTGCTAAACGGAAAGTAGTCTAGATAATGATTCAAAATTTCTACAAAAATAGTCTGTCCTCATCTTGCAAACAATAAATTGGCAATTTTTTTCTTGTAGAAGTAAACTATTAAGGAAATGAAATCTCAGACATTGCAGAGCAAAAAGGTGAGAGCACCAATCCTGTACTAATGAGGCTAATCAAATCAAATACTCTTCTCCCATTCCATTCCAACTTATTTACTCTGCTCTTTGAATTAAGCAGTTTTGTCTATATGGCTAATTGTAGCTTTGATTCTCCAATGTGCTCTCTAATCAGATTGCATTAGAGGTAAATATTTATCTCCCCAAAGTTGAAGAATTCATGGCTAGAAAGAAACAAAAGCTAATCTTTTGCATTTTCCAGGTAGAACATATTTTGATTCAGGAAGGAAATAAGTTGAATTCCAAGAATGAACAAGATGTTTTGTCAATTTGAGAGAGCTTTAGCTGACACAGAATTGAAAATGATTTCTGAATAGGATTCTTTTCACCACAGCTGACTGCTTATTGTTTCATTAATTCTATAAAAAGAATAAATGGATAATAAAAATGTTTTCTAACTGCAAAAGTTCATTATGATGACTATAAAGCAGTATAATGTAGTGGCAATGAGCTGAATTTTGGGAGCCAGAATATCTGGGTTTGAATCCTGGCTCTGTTACTTAATAGGTATATGACTTTAGGCAGCTTCCTCAATTGCAAATTTGGGATAACAATAATACCAATCTCAAAGTGTTGTTGAGAGAATCATATGAATTAAACGTAAAAATCTTTGAACAATACTAAATGTGGGCTATTATTGTTATAAAAATATGGTCGTTGGTTGCCTTGTATTGACAGCTATGTTCATTTTCTATTTAGTAGCCATTGTCAAGCAATTTATCAATCTAATGTCAACAATTTAATTATTTAAGTAAAATTATACAATTTATATAAAATCCTCATTACTTGTAAAATTAAAGGTAAAAGTGAGTATGAAGTTATTGATTCATATTTCAACTGCATTCATATGTATATTGTACAACATGACAAATAGCATATGAAAGGAAGCTACACAGTACTAATGTATTCACTCATTCATTCACTTATTCAGCTAATATATTTTGAGGACCAACTCTCCATCACATCAAGGAGATATAAATAGTGATCAAGATATATAAAATCTTGACTTTTAAAAGTTTATAGTAAATGAAAAAAATCACGTAATAAGTGTTACTTAGAAAATAGAAGCTATCTGGCTGCTATAGCTTGAATGTGTCTCCTCTAAAATTTAGGTGTGGCCATGTGATTATATTAAGATGTGGAGGCTTCAAGAGGTGATTAGGTCTTGATGGGTCCTCCTATGTGAATGGGATGAAGTTCTTATAAAAGAAGCTTCACATAGCATTTGGTTAGTTTGGTCTTCACTGGGTAAAGAAAGAGATAAAACATCTTTTCCTAAAATATGCCTGTTCTTGGAATTAATATTCTCCTCACATTGCAGTTGACTAATTTTTACTTATCTTTGAGATCCCTTCCCCAGGAAAATTCTTCTGAACTATATCTATGTATTATATGTCTATTCATTCTTTCCATTAGACTCTCTTATGAAACTCATTATTTCTTTCTTTATAGCATTTAGCCTAAATAAGTTATATATTGAATTTATGCATTTTTTCCTTGATAGTCTATCTTACCCACTAGACAATAAGCTCCAAGGAAGCAGGGGTGGCTGTTTGTTTCCTGTTGAATGCCAGCAGTTGTCAAGGTATTTCACTAGTAGTAAAAATTCAATAAACGGATGACTTAATTAAAAGTAGAAAGGTAATGAGTTTATATAACTCACCTATTGTAAATCATGAGCAACCTAGAGAAAGACTTTCAGGAGCCATGGAGAGATGAAGTGTTGGGCCTAGGCTGGAGGGTTAACACCAACTCAGGAAAGTAAGTCTGACTGCCTATGGCTTGTGAGATGAAGACGTATGGGAGAACTAAAAGGAGATATGAAAGTGTGCTGTAGACAAACTGCATTTTCTTTCCCTTATCCCCCTCTTACAGCTTTGCACCCTACTTGGCAGTACAGTTCTATTAAATACAGTGGGGAAGAAAGAGACACCTTTGATGTTCGTTGTTTGTTCTCAGGAAAACTATGACATAATCACATATGCAAGCCTATTATTGTTGGCCTCAGTTGTGTACAGATTTAAGAACATGAAACTGTGTGATGTTTCAGGAATTGTTAATTCAGTATTTGCTGTTGGATAGATGAGACTCCTCATTCTTAAATCTGTATTCACCAGAGGCCCTGCTAGGATTCTAACGCGATGCTGTCTATTTCAGGATCTCCTGTGGAATTTATGAAGTCTCTTAATTCATCAGGTGATAATGTTTACATTTCTAGGACACAAAGTGTTGACATAAAAGGGAAGATTTATCAAAGACTGATTCTGAAAAACTGATCTTAATGGTTTGGTGGAAATTTATTGTAGGGGATTTTTTTCTTTCAAATGGTTTAGCACAAACCAAATTTTAGAAATGTATGAAGTCTCAAAGGGCATTTTATTCAATCATTTTGTTTCATGGATAAAGAAATAAGGTCTAGAGAGATGAATTAACAAAATCAGGGCAGAATCAGGATAGGTATCAATATCTCCTGCCTCAAATTGAGGATTCTTTAATTGGACATTACAATTCATGGACATTACAATTGAACATTACAAATGGACATTACAATTCATTTCAATAAGGCTAATATTTATTGAAAATGCCCATGAGTGATTAATACATTTAATAAATATTTAGGTTATCAATTTATTATGTTTTAGAACTCAATTCTCAGTATAAAAATACATATATCATTAAATATTGATTGAACACCTACTATGATAAGGAAACTATGTTGGTTTGGTACTTATGTTATAAATAATAAATTACAAAGTTCTTACAAATGGTAATTAGGAAGTAAATTAAAAACAAAATTAGAGTCTTTAGAAAGTAAACAGAATTCTCAAATTATTTTGACTTTTTAAAATAAATCATGAATGAGATCAATGGAAACGTTTGAAATGTTAATTGTTTGCAGAAACATCATTCTTGTTTTATTTTCCCGCATCATTTCTGCCTTATTTGGGTCATATATGCAGTAAGAACTTGATAAATATTTAATGGTAATGATAATGTTAAAGCCTGGGGATTCAAGACTTGAGACAGGGAGAACTACAGACGATTTTTTACAAATACACTGTTATTGTTGGTACATAGGGTCCTCCATTATGTATTCCATCATGAACATGAAGATGTCCATCACACAGCGGCTAATTCAGGACCTACTATATCACAGCAAAGACCTGCAAACTCACCTTACGAGAAAAAAAAAAAAGAATTAAGCAAGTGAGTTTGTTTAAAACTGAATAGGATGTATTTACCAGCTAAAGAGATGTCAGTCAGAAGGCTGGACTGCCTTGGGAGCCTGGAACAAAAGTAGAGTTTCAGTGAAAATAGTGGCAGTGTCCATCTAAGCACTTTCAAGGTAAGAGGAAGTCTTAGCTAATTAATTTAGTTATTTTGATTTTGGGAGGAGCATTCGGGTTTTGGAATAATATATAGATGGCAAAGTTCAAATCTTGGCCCTGCCACTTCCAGTAAAGTCTTGGACAAAGTACTGCATTTATAAGTTTCATTTTCTGTATCTGTAAGATTAACCTAATAATGCAGTTTATTGTGAGGATTAAATGACATAATATAAGAATCTACCTACCACTGAGGACTTATTATGTGGCTGGCACTATTCTAGGCATTTTGCATAAATACTCTCATTTAATGCCGACGAAAAACTTCTGAGGTAGATTCTACAAAAGTAGGTAAAATAATGGTCGGCAAAATAAGTTTGTATCTGCTCAGCAAAAATAGAAAAAAATAAGCACAACAACAATTAAAAAAAAAAAACAGATTCTGAAGTATATTATGAGACCTTTGAGTCCTCTCTCTTAACCTCCATTCACACTGACAAACTATATCTTGAGTCACAACAACTGATATAAGTAACAGTATATCAATAATCAGTAACTATTATGGTAATAATAATATTAGAAATAAAAGCAAGCTGTTCTAATCAGATCCACTGCTGACTCAACACATCAGCTGGTTTCTTTGGTTCTGATCTTTGTTTCCTAAGGATGATCAAGTTACTAAGTTTGACTTTCCAAATAAATTTATCTCCAGCTAGAGAAATTTCTAATCATGTAGGAACTAGCATTCCAGGTTGCCTGATACTAGGTTTTATAAATTAACAATTGGCATTCAGGTTTTATATCTCATTAATGACTTCAATTAATTTAAGTTGGCCCAGAGAGATGGAGCCACTCTCGTGAGGCTAGATTCTGGATAATGAATGGCAAACTATTCCGTAATTTGAGTGGTTATAAACCAACTTTCCATCGTGGTTGCTTCGAACCCTTTTTTTCCTTCAAATTTCCAGTTGCAGCATTGGAAACTTCCCTTTCAATTATTTATACCATACTTTTCATATTTTTATACATCCAACATGTTTAAAACAAATGACTAATTTATTTTCTTTTCTAGATAGAAAGCTAATTGAGGGCAAAAATGCCCAATTTAATATGTTGAACAGACAAAACAATAAAGTGCCTTCCTTTCACTACCCCATTTGCTTCCTTAACCTGTAATGTTGCAATTAACATCTGGCCTGGCTAAATTTACTACTCACATGTTGGGGAAAAAGGTTTATTGTTAAAAATATCTTAAGAAATAATTTTTCTATAGCATACAAAGAAAAAGTTATTTGGGATTTTGAGCAACTAAGACACAATGAATAACCAAACTTAAAATGCAAAAAAAAAAACAAAAACAAAAACAAAAAAAAACCACCTTTGCATGGCAGTTTATGGTTATGTTGTCTCATTCAATTTAAGCCACATAATCATGGAAAGTATATTATAGATGTTTTGAAATATATATCATATTTTTTCATCATTACAACTAAATCTTAAGAAATAATCACTTTTCAGAGAAGTTCTACTTTTCAAAAGCTCAAGATGTTAACTGTCTTAATAAATCAAAAGTATTTCTGGCAATATTACATGTTTCCCTAACTCTATTGTTTTTCCAAAATATGGCATCAGTGTCATCTGATCAGTGTCATCTCAGAATCTGATAACAACACAAACTGCCTGGCCTCATCCTAACCTATGATGTTCTGAAAAGCCAGATTTCTAAAAATAAAGACCCTAGTTTAGAGCATTTGCTGATTTTCATGATGTAAATACTCCCAACATTGTCCATTTTAGGCTACCCAGCCTTATTTCTCCAACATCGTGTTGCCCAGGCTGGAGTGCAGTGATGCGATCTTGGTTCGCTACAACCTCTGCCTCCTGGGTTCAAGCAATTCTTGTGCCTCAGTCTCTCAAGTAGCTGTGACTACAGGCACATGCTAACATGCCCAGCTAATTTTTGTATTTTTAGTAGAGATGGGGTTTCACCATATTGGCCAGGATGGTCTCAAACTCCTGACCTCAGGTGATCCGCCTGCCTCGGCCTCCCAAAGTGCTGGGATTATAGGCGTGAGCTACCGCACCCCAACAAACTCCCTGTTTTGAGTACTAGAAATATTGCTAACAACATCATTAAAATGTATTAGCTCAGCTCTGAAACAAGTAAAAGTGAAGTTCTAAAGCTAAAAAAAATGCCACAGCAGTAAACATGCTCACCAAATAAAAGTTTACTTTTTTAACTAATTTGAAATAATATAAAATGCAGCATTATTATTTTTTGCCTTTGACTTGACCCTGTTTTGATAGTGCATAGCCCGTCTGTAACTCGGTTCTAGGCAGCTGCCCCTCTCTCTTCTCTCCTTGATATGTTTTTTGAGGAATCTCTATGTTAGAAAGAAGACTTCTCAGAAATAGTTACCTACTTGCCACCTAATGATTCTCTAAAATTTTGAAAGAAGCCTGTATGAATCCCCTTTAAAAGGTGTTTGTTGTGCGTTTTCAATCACTTGTTAGTTTAGATAAGCCTCAATATTTTCAAGTGACAGCTTCAAAGCTGCACGTTATTTAATTGGCTGCTTTCAGAAGGCAGCCTTTCATCTGCCAGTCATCTCATGTACACCAGGATTCACTGTGCACCTCCTTGGGAATTGTTTTAGGAAACGAATTGTGTTTCCTAATAGGAAACATGCCAAAATTTATGGTAATCTTCAAAATAGAAGAAAAATATCTCAAAGCATTGGGCTTAGCTGGTTATATAGAATTTTTAAATATCATCTCTCTTTAGAAAACTGAATAATCATATTGACTAAATTCTTGAATAAAAGAGAATATCTTAGTACTTGATTTGGGAGATTTAGGCTATGAAATATATTAGCAAAAATGGGAAAAACAGTAGCAAAAAAAAGGATAATTTAAATATCTTGATAGAAACTACACTTATTTGGACAAGGAGTAAGAAGCGCTATGAAATCTGTTCTTGATAAAAAAGATCGTTTAATAGAACAATACATTGAAAATTATACATAAAACAGCAAAATATTTTTAGATTAAATGCTTAAGCCATTGTGCCTGGAAAAATCACATCAAAATAATTGTTAAAGATAGACTGAATATAATAAAAATATTATTTCTTGTAATGACTAATAAATGAGAACATAATAATTAGCCTTTTGTGTGGAATAACTCTTCTATTAAGAGAGAGCTGTTAATAATAAATTTGTATAAGTATATTTAAAAACAACTATTTCATTTTCTCCTATCTGCAACATTGATGCTTTTTCACATATTCATTATTGTGACAACAGGTTGAATTTGCAATTCACCATCTGTCTAAATAGCATTAACCTTCTTGTAACCTCATAATGTCACTGTTACGCCTTATCTGAGATTTGAATCTGTCTAATATAACCTAGGAACAAAATACATTTTCCTCTCTACTAGGCACACATCAGTCCATTCCAGAAGCCAACGAAAATAAAGTACCACCCACAGATGGATATTAACATTTAAAATCATTTTCATTAAAATGGATTAAGCAGTTCTAAAAATAATCAGAGAAAATGAACTAACTTGCAAATAATTTTAGCCAGAACAGATTTTAATTAATATACAGTATTAATAATAATAATTATTATAAATGTGTATAGCACCTTACAATTTACAAATTTATATTCCCAATCATATCATTTATATCTTAAAGATAAACCTATATAACATGCTAAAAACATAGGGTTGTCTTCTATTTCCAGGATCAAAAATAATCTCCATACTGACAAATATATTGGTCCCTAAGTTCTCATCTATTTGATGCATCAACAGCACTGACATAGTTGATCATTCTCTCCTTCTTGAAACATTTGATTTAAATTTAATGTAGCCCAGTTTTCCTCCTACCTTTCAGACAGCTCCTTCTCGGTGTCTTTTGCTGGTTCTTCCTTTTCTCTTTATCATCCTAATTTGGACTTCCTAATTTTGAGTATTTGAACTTTTTCTTTTTTATGTAGTCCTTCCCTATGTCATTCTATACTCTTTCTAGGTTTTAAGTACCACCTAAATGCCCATGATTCCTAAATGTGTAGTTTCCGTTTGAACCACTCTTATAAATAGACCCCTATATTCAGTTCCCTACATGACACTTCTGTTTGGGCCTCTGATATGTTATGTGTCCAAATCTGTGCTCCTAATAATCTCTACCAAATCAGGCTATGCACCAGTCCTTTCTATGTGTTAATAGCTACACCATTCTTCCAGTTATTCAGGTCATAACCATTGATCGGTACATACTTGAAAATTATCTTTCTCTAACATCACATACCTTCTTCTCAAATTTCTCCTCAAAAAAAAAAAAAATCCAAATGATGACTACTTCTTAAGCACCCATAATACTACTACCCTGACACAGGTTACCATATCATCTCTCACCTCAATTATTTGATTACTGGTATTTCTGCCTTAGTTCTACCCTCCTCTCCTATAGTCTAATCTTAATACAGAAGCCAAAGATTTTCTATTAAGATGGTGGCCATGATTATCTTTGGTGAGCCTCCAATATGCCAGAAATTTTTCTGCCTCAGGGCCTTTGTTTATACTTGTTTCTTTGGCCTGAGTTATCCTCCAAACAATCATGTGTCTATCTCCCCTACTTTCTTCATGCTTGTTCTCAAGTGTTCTCAGTGATGCTGTTAGGGCCAGGTAATCTCACATTATATACACACACACATCCCTGACATTTCATACTCTTTTTTCCTATGTGTTTATGGTTTGTCTCCTACCTCAAACATAAACTCCAAGAAGAAAGAATGCATTTGTCTACTGTGTACCCCCAATATGTCCCTAGCACCTAGAATAGTCCTGATATAGTAGACAATAAATATTTATTGAAAGCATGCATGAGCAGAATTAGACTTATTACTTACTTACATAATATAAACGTTGTTACAAAAATGGCAAAATCAAAGTTATAATTAAATATATGTTTTGACCAATTTCTGGCATGTGGTATTTCCACAACTCAAACTTTGTATTTTAATAATTCTTAAGAAATACAAGTTTTAAACCAAAAAGATGCAAACACAAGTTAAAATAAACATAGATGAGCATATAATGGGGGCAAAGAGTAACATTTTGTACTTGCTTTTACACTCTATTCCTTTATATTTCTAAGTACTTTCAAAAGTGCAGAATAAACACTGTAGTCCCAGTGCCTCTGACAGTTTCTGACACATAGTAGGCATTCAATATTTGTTGAATTATATATCTACTTGTACTGGCAACCTATAAAAAAATCACTGATAGGCAAATAAGACGTGTGAGGATGAATAAGGGCATCACCTACTTCAACAGAGATGCCTAGGGAAGTAGAGCAAATTATAAAAAAGTTTTCTAAGAGAACACTACCACACAAAGGAAACAGGGACATATATTTGGTTGAAGGCAAGAAAAATTGACAGGACTTGCTATTAAGTGATTGAATATGACATAGGGAATAAAAGGGTGAAGAATAGTTTTTTAATGAAAGGATGAGGCTCTTATGAGAGAGATTATTTCATGGACGGCCCATATATTTGCAAAAGTAAATAAAATATACCTTGCTACCCATAGTATATAAATGTCTGGGTCTGAAAGGCAGAATAATGTAAAGTTGCTTAATTTTTCACATAACATCTATTTTTGTCTAACTAGAAAAGACTGACAGGAGGAAACTTCAAAAGTCTCTACGTTCAAGTTGTTTGGCAGCAAGATGAAACATGTATGATGAAAGAAATATAATGTGCAAGGTTCTGTCAATAGTTCATCCATGGGTCGCTGCATTGTGTAGTATCACCAAGAGACCTGCATGTTTTTAATAAAGAAGATGCCAGCACCCCACGTGGAGCACTGCATGAAACCCTTCTCATTCCCTTAGTGAGAGACTTCTGTGTCTCTCATTGCTTTTTAGTATTCCAAGACTACAGTGGTCTCTCCACAATAAGGTATGTTGACTTCTTGGAACTCAGGAACTCCTATAACTATCAGTGTTCTAATTTGTGCTAAAGTCTTCAGTATGCCCTCTCATTACATAGAATGAGGGTCCTATTCTAGGTATTCAACACCCCTAAAGGATACAGAATCGGAAATATTACACTGGAAGAGTTACTTGTTTATTTCTCTGTCATTAAACTAATTCTTTGTTTGACTTTGGTACATTAAATTTTATGTATATATCTATATATAAAACATGAATGTATGCATGTAATATTAATAAATCTTATCAGAACAAGCTGCTTATAATTATTTCTAAATATTACCACTGCCAATATATTGTACTCATTTCCCATTCATCAAAATTCCAGGCTGTTGTGAAATACACATTATGTTACATAAATGCTTTGCTTTAGGACCATTTTTTTCAAACATCATAAAGAGTAACAATTGACTCCATAGTAAAAATTCCAAATTCTTCATCAAAGAGCTTTTCTCATATTTTCCAAACTTCTCAGCAGGGAACTAAAAACGGGGTCATTCCTACAATAATCCTTTTCATCCAGTCATATTACCATTACAATTGACAAAGAGGCCATATGCATAGGGCAGTCTTGAAGGCTGAGAGACAGAAGCTAGAGGCTGTGTAACGTGAGCTAAAGCAGTACCACCATTAGAAATATAATCAGAAACCATTATTAGTGGCACAATAGTAAGAATGCACCTGCTGACAAGGTATAACTGCTGATGCTTCCTTCAGGGACACAGATGAGGAACAGAAGGATATTGCCCAACAATGGGTTATAATGAGGCTCCATGAAGACAGTGGCCTCACCTGTTACATTCTCCTGTGTAACTCCAGCACTAGCACAGAGCCTAGTGCTGAGTAAGCATGCAATCAATCTTTGATTAGTTCTGGAATGAATAAGGAAACACACTCATCATTCCTCCTCATACTCATCATTCCTCCCTTTTATTAAACCCTTAATATGTGCTAGGTTCTGGGCCAGTTGACTTTTATACTTAAACTCCTTTTTTATAGATGTGCTGCCCATTTTAGAGATGAAAAAACGGTGACTTGGGCTCAGTGCTGTGGCTCACGCCTATAATTCTAGCACTTTGGGAGGCTGAGGCAGGTGGATCACAAGGTCAGGAGATTGAGATCATCCTGGCCAACATGGTGAAACCCAGTCTCTACTAAAATATAAAAAAGTAGCTGGGCATGGTGGTGTGTGCCTGTAGTCCCAGCTACTTGGGAGGCTGAGGCAGGGGAATTGCTTGAACCCAGGAAGCGGAGGTTGCAGTGAGCCAAGATCGCACCACTGCATTCCAGTCTGACAACAGAGCGAGACTCCATCTCAGAAAAAAAGAAAAAAAAGAAAAAAGAAAGAAAACTGTGATTCAATGATCTTAAATACTGTACACACATACTAGGCAACAGAACTGAGATGAGTTGGTTATTCCACAGATAGAAACAATATATTTGGAGTTGGAGATCACCAAAATGTGTAAGCATAAGAGCGACCTCACTCCATGAGCATCAGAATTTTACCAATAGGGTATTTTGCCTTGCTCTTTCTAGGTAAAGATGCCCCCCAAAAGTTCTATTTCTGAGACTATATAAACTGTTCCCAAACCAAGGTAGTACAGTTATAAACTTGGTTTTGAGAATATATATATATTTTTTTGCTTCAACCTCAATATTTCAAGAAATGTAGGAATATGTGATATTTCTGAAACATAGGCACTGTGACTATCCTGCATGTAGATGACAAGGGAATACTTAAAAAATGCATAATGATGTACCCTACTAGTGAGTGATGACAATCACTAGCCCCTCTACTTGGACAATGGCGTCTTCACTACATGAAACAACCAAACATATGAAAGTGTGAAGTGAGATTGATGGAAGTGAAATGGTCTTTGAAAATATTTAGAATTTATTTTCTGTATCTGCTCATGGTACAGTCTGCTCTGACCCTTTCTAAGTTTTATAATGACACAATTATAATTTTATTCATCATTTTGTCCTAATTTATAGCCATTTAAAAGGGTATAATTTAAGCCACATTACTTATTCAAATATTTGACACAACATTTCCACTAGACTATGAATAGCAACAGATATTTTAAAAATTCTTGCTCCTTTATATCTAGAATAGTAAATTAGCAGAGCTCTAGGTAATTTAGCAGAGCTCTATAGTCTGAAGCTTATTTACTGAGGAATAAAAACTCCTAAAATAGGTCATTTGATTGAAAACTGGCTTATTTGTCACAGCCAAGATAATTTATTTAAATTTTCATGTATTAATAGGTTTGATTCTATAAAAATATGAATCTAACCCATTAAAAATGTAATGTAAAGTCAATTTCCATTCCAGTCAAATGACCAAACTGCTTCTTCATTATCATCAGTTTATCATTGATTTACGGAGCCCATGCTTTTCAGGACACTTTTACAAAATGAAAATGAAACATCCAAACAGTCACAGTTGCTGAGAACAAGAAAATACCTTTTTTCCTTTAATATTCTGTATGTAAGTTGTGGTTAACATTTCCAAATTAGTTTTTTTGTGGTTAGCGCGTCTTCCACAATTTTTTGAAAGCTAAGTTTTGAGAACGGTGTCTGTACACATCTCCCACTGAGAACACTGGTTTGCCAGGTCATTCTAATTATTCCATTTTTAAAAGACTGACTTCTTTGGTATAATAGGTTTGGCATTAATGAAATTAAAGGTTGTGACTGAATAACGGTAATGGTCTTACATTAAAAAATAAATATTTTTCTTTTGTCTCCAAGTTTATTTCCTCTCATTATTTTAGTAAGCTTTGACATACGTATGTCATTGGAAGGCCATTATTTGTTCATAATGTGCAATTCCATTAAGAACACTACCTAGTTAATTTATAAGAGACTGACTATAAAAATAAATAAAAAGATAAGTATCTACTAAAAAGGTAAAAGGGAAGGAAGCATTTATATACCTCATTTAAAAAGGAGTTTATTAAAATGCAAACTTCTCTCACAGAAGAAATATTTATAAAATAAACGGCATAAGAAAGGTTGGTTAATGGGTACAAAAATGTATTTAAATAGAAGGAATAAGACCCAATATTTAGTACTAAAATAGGGCTACTATAACTTAAAATAATTTATTGTATATTTCAAAATAACCAGAGGAATGGAATTGGAATGTTCCTAACACAAAGAAAATGATAAATGTTTGAGGCTATGAATACCCCAACTACTTGATTTGACCATTACACATTATATGCTTGTATCAAAATATCACAGGTATCCCATAAATATGTACAACTGTTATGTATCTATAAAAACTAAATAAACAGCATAAAAGAAGACATTTGATTTGTTCGTGTTTTTTTTAAGAAAACAGTAAGATATTATTGTTTTATAATTATCTTCTTAGTTTTGTTTCTGAATGTATATACATATGGATGCTTAAGTACATATGCACACATTATATTTATCTAACACAATATCAAGAAACAATTACAATGCATATAACCTCGGTTCTTCCAAAATGAATAATTTAACTTACTTTTATTTTAATTGTGCTATTACAATTTCTCTAAAATGTATTCTATAGCTTTCATTATTAAATAGAATATATAAAATCTGACCTAACATTTTATATTGCTAATTCAGGGCCACCATTATGAACGTCAGTTACTCTATTCTGCTATTATAAAGCAGTGCCTTCACAGGCTTGAGTAGTGTGGGGCCACATTAAATCTCCCAGAGCACTTATTAACTACTTGGCTACATTTGTTGTTCCTCCATATTTTTTCCCCTACCTGAAATATAAAATGAATCAAACTATTCTTAGTACCAACAACAACTAGATAGCTTGTTTGTAAAATTTCTTTTGGATCACTGCTTATAGCCAAAGAAATGAGTTCAAAATGGTGGAATATTGGGATATTATGGCAAGTTGATTAAATCAACTTTGGGGACAGTGTAGTCACTTTGTTGTTCTTCATAGAGGCCTTTGGAGCTTCAAATTCCACCTGTGTATGAGATATGCAACGACAATAGTTTGGAGAGTTTGTATATGCTCATAACATACTTCTACAGCTTCTAACAAACAAATTTGGGAAGAAGATATCATTCAACAATGCAAAGGAAACCTTTTCTTGACATTTTATATACTCAAATTAGGGTAATGTAACAGAAAGCTAATATATTGAGTGGAAAACAGTTTCTGAACCTGTCTCAAAGGTTATTATTTCATATTGATTACTCTTAACTTCATCAGATTATAAACATTCAATTACCTATTGGCCCACCTAATCATAAAGCAATCTGCTATTTTAAGGATGCATTACTATTGAATGAAGCAAGGCCTCCATGAACATGAGGGTGCTACAGAGCTCATATCTCCCTCTGTAACATGGAAAGTTGAAAACCTGCAGACTTCTTTGTAGGTTCTGGATATTAGCCCTTTGTCAGATGAGTAGATTGCAAAAATTTTCTCCCATTCTGTAGGTTGCCTGTTCACTCTGATGGTAGTGTCTTTTGCTGTGCAGAAGCTCTTTAGTTTAATGAGATCCCATTTGTCAATTTTGGCTTTTGCTGCCGTTGCTTTTGGTGTTTTAGACATGAAATCTTTGCCCATGCCTATGTCCTGAATGGTACTACCTAGGTTTTCCTCTAGGATTTTTATGGTATTAGGTCTAACATTTAAGTCTCTAATCCATCTTGAATTAATTTTCGTATAAGGAGTAAGGAAAGGATCCAGTTTCAGCTTTCTACTTATGGCTAGCCAATTTTCCCAGCACCATTTATTAAATAGGGAATCCTTTCCCCATTTCTTGTTTCTCTCAGGTTTGTCAAAGATCAAATGGCTGTAGATGTGTGGTATTATTTCTGAGGACTCTGTTCTGTTCCATTGGTCTATATCTCTGTTTTGGTACCAGTACCATGCTGTTTTGCAAATTTACAAGAAAAAAACAAACAACCCCATCAAAAAGTGGGCAAAGGATATGAACAGACATTTCTCAAAAGAAGACATTCATACAGCCAACAGACACATGAAAAAATGCTCATCATCACTGGCCATCAGAGAAATGAAAATCAAAACCACAATGAGATACCATCTCACACCAGTTAGAATGGCAATCATTAAAAATTCAGGAAACAACAGGTGCTGGAGAGGATGTGGAGAAATAGGAACACTTTTACACTGTTGGTGGGATTGTAAACTAGTTCAACCATTATGGAAAACAGTATGGCGATTCCTCAAGGATCTAGAACTAGATGTACCATATGACCCAGCCATCCCATTACTGGGTATATACCCAAAGGATTATAAATTATGCTGCTATAAAGACACATGCACACGTATGTTTATTGCGGCACTATTCACAACAGCAAAGACTTGGAATCAACCCAAATGTCCATCAGTGACAGATTGGATTAAGAAAATATGGCACATATACACCATGGAATACTATGCAGCCATAAAAAAGGATGAGTTTGAGTCCTTTGTAGGGACTTGGATGCAGCTGGAATCCATCATTCTTAGCAAACTATCACAAGAACAGAAAACCAAACACCGCATGTTCTCACTCATAGGTGGGAACTGAACAATGAGATCACTCGGACTCAGGGAGGGGAACATCACACACCGGGGCCTATCATGGGGAGGGGGGAGGGGGGAGGGATTGCATTGGGAGTTATACCTGATGTAAATGACGAGTTGATGGGTGCAGCACACCAACATGGCACAAGTATACATATGTAACAAGCCTGCACGTTATGCACATGTACCCTACAACTTAAAGTATAATAATAATAAATAAATTAAAAAAAAAAAGAAAACCTGCAGACTTAAAGAGTTCTACTGTGTTTTCTCATGTTCTTTATATCTGGAAACCATGATTAGATTCATGAAAATATATAAATGTACAGTACCATGTGATGATATTGATGAGAGCCACCTTTGATGACTCATTTAAGGATTTACAATCTATGGAAAATCTCTAGCTTTATAAATGCTTTGTGTAAAACATCTTGGAGTTTCTTAGGCATATTTCTGATATTTTTCCAGAATAAGAAGATCATTAGGATTAGAGACAGATGACTAGGTGCAGTTGGAATGCATCTCCTTCATGAAGAAGAGTCAAAATATCCGGTAAACCTTGGACTTCAAACAGATTTATTGAAAGAAGACACTGAAACTTAATAGAGAGGCAATGGAGGACACTGCGGTTGAAGAGGGAGGAAGCATGGCTACTTGCTTGGCCTCACCAGTTGCCAAGATCAGCCCCTGGAGCCAGGCTAGACCCATGGAATGGATGAATGAAGAAACTCTGGGACACCACATTCCCACTGCAATCCTCTGAGATCCTAGCTACAGAAGTTCCCACCACCCTCACAGACCTTTGGGCTGACAGGGGGAACAGCTTAGAGAATACAGAGAGACCATTTAAACCAAAGTGGACCCCAAAAGGCTTCAGTGAGCTGAGCAGCTGCAGCAAAACATGATTCTGGGCACCCACTCTGCAAAATTCTGCATCACGCCCTAAGTGGCTGCAGCTCCTGCTGTCTGCCGAGCCAGGAGAGAATTGAGCTGGGCACATTCACATGCCCAAGATGGGTCCCACCACCACTGTTTGGGAACTGAGGAACATCTGAACCACATGTCCCCAGGCCCGCCAGTTCCTCCCAACACTGCCAGCCTGGTTGTTACCACAATGGGAGACCCACAGCATACCCCACATTGATCTGCCCGAGTGGTTTGTTGGCAGTATTGGAGCAGTTCCTCCTAGTCAAATCAGGAATGCTGTGACAAGATAGTTGCAGTTTCTGCTGCAGGGAATCACAGTTCAAAACAACTGGAGCCACACAGCACTTTGGGCACAGGTGGCTCAGAACTAGCCTAATGGGTCAGGTCTGCTTCTTGGGCTGGATGCTGGAGGGAGATCCACTTGCTGGTGGGTATGGAAGCTGGGTGGGTCCAATGGCCGACTGCTGGGCTGAAAACATCAGGTCACCACTCTTTCCCTGAGAAGGCTCTGTGGCTTAGGAAAGGTGTCTCCTCCTCTTCCTGGAGGGTTGTCTCAGTGGACTGGGAACAACCCTCAGACCCCTGTGAAGGCCAGTGCTTGCACATGCCTCAGAGAGCCTGGTTGCACGATTGCTAGATCGATCACACCCTTCCCTGAGAGTCCCATGCTCTGCCCATAACCCGGAACATCCTGGAACTTGCCCTGATCAACAAACACAAAGTAAAAATCCCACTGTCATCACCACAACTGCCTCATACCTGCAACTGCCACCTACTGGCTGGGAGGTCAAACTGCAGGGCCATTCCCAACTTCCACTAACATCATTGTACAGCACTCAGCTGGTTCTTACCTACAAGTGCCACCTACTAGCCAGTAGGTGAATTGCACTACCCAATAGTAGGTGAATTGCACTACCCAATATAATTTCTGCAGACAGAAGTGCACAGTACTGAGAAATAAGATAAGCCTCCTAAGATCACTACATCTCCACCTCTGTAATAGACAGTGAGCAAGATAATACACACAGCATACCACTACTAAAACTTAAAACAACGAGCATTTGAAAAAACCACTACACTAAGGCTATCTATAACCAAATAATTCATGCAGAACCTTGGCTCTCTAATAATACATAGAAGCAAACCAAAATACCCTACCCAACATGTGCAACAGTCAAACCCTCAAAGTGAGGAAGGAAAAAAAAAAAAAAAAAAAAAAAAAACCCATCCAAACGCAAGTAAATTCAAAACTAAGATGTAACAGCTTCTACAGATGATAAGGAACCAGCACAAGGACTCTAGCACCATGAAGAAACAAAATGTTGTGACACTCCCAAAGGACCACACTAGCTCTCTAGCAATGGATCCTAAACAAAATAAAAACTTCAAAAAGACAGATAAAAAGTTCAAGATATGGATTGTAAGGAAGATCAGTGAGCTCCAACAGAAAGTTGAAAACCAACACAAAGAATTCAAGAAACAATCTGGAAGATGAAAGTAGAGATAAATACATTTTTGAAAAGCCAAAGAGAACTTCTGGACATGAAAAATTCACTGAAAAGATTTAAAAACACAATTGAAAGCTTTAACAATAGATTAGACAAAGCAGAAAAAAGAATGTCAGAACTTGAAGACTAGTTTTCAAATCAACCCAGCTAGACAAAAATAAAATAATTTTTAAAAACAAGCAAAGCATTTGAGAAATATAGCATATGAAAAGCAACCAAACCTATGACTTAAAAACATTCTTGAGGGAAAAGATGAAAAAGTAAGAAGTTTAGAAAACATATTAGAAGGAATAATTCAGAAAGATTTCCTCAATCTTGCCAGAGATTCAGATATCCAGATACAAGAGATTCACAGAACACCTGGAAGATACTATATAAGATGAACATTACCAAGGCATATAGTCGTCAGACTATTTGAGGTCAATATAAAAGAAAAAATCCTAAAGGCAGCTAGAGAGAAGTGTCAAATCACCTCTAAAGAAAATTCCATCAAACTAACAACAAAATTCTCAGCAGAAACTTTATAAGCCGGAAGAGACTGTGAAACTATTTTTAACCTCTTTAAAAAGAAAAAAGAAAAAAAATCAGCCAAGAATCTCATATCCTGCTAAACTAAGCTTCATAAGTGAAGAAATACCATCTTTCTCAGATAGGCAAACACTAAGGGATTTGCTATCAGTAGACTGGCCCAACAAATTGTGCTCAAAGGAATTCTAAACATGAAAATGAAAGAATGACACTCACCATCATTAAAACACACACACACATACGCACACGTAAGTGGAAATCTCAGATCCTATAAAGCAATAACACACTTGAGACCTCAAGGAGACTAACTAAAACAACAACAACAACAACAAAACTATGACAAGAACAAAACATCACATATCAACACTAACCATGTATGCAAACTGCCTACATGCTTCACTTAAAAGTTATAGACAGGGGCTGGGCGCAGTGGCTCACGCCCGTAATCCCAGCACTTTGGGAGGCCAAGGCGGGCGGATCACAAGGTCAGGAGATGGAGACCATCCTGGCTAACATGGTGAAACCCTGTCTCTACTGAAAATACAAAAAATTAGCCAGACATGGTGGCGGGTGCCCATAGTTCCAGCTACTCAGGAGGCTGAGGCAGGAGAATGGCGTGAACCCGGGAAGCGGAGCTTGCAGTGAGCCGAGAGCACTGAAAAATCTGAAAAATCAAGGATGAGGAATTGCTGCCTAACTCATTCTACAAAACAAGTAAAACCCTGATACCCATATCAGGCAAAGAAAAAGAGAAAACTACAGGCCAATTGCTTTGGCTATTCAGGCTATTTATAAAGAACAAAGCAGGAGGCATCACAGTACCCAACTTCCAGCTATGCTATAAGGCTACAGTAACAAGAACAGCATGGTACAGGTACAAAAACAAATACATAGACCAAATGAACAGAATAGAGAACCCAGAAATAACCCCACATACCATCTCACATCAGTTAGAATGGTGATTATTAAAAAGTCAGGAAACAACAGATGCTGGAGAGGATGTGGAGACATAGGAATGCTTTTACACTACTGGTGGGAGTGTAAATTAGTTGAACCATTGTGGAAGACAGTGTGGTGATTTCTCAAGGATCTAGAACCAGAAATACCATTTGACCCAGCAATCCCATTACTGGGTATATAACCAAAGGATTATAAATCATTCTACCATAACGACACATACACAGGTATGTTTATTGCAGCACTATTTACAATTGCAAAGACTTGGAACCAACCCAAATGCTCATCAATGATAGACTGGATAAAGAAAATGTGGCACATGGCACCCATAGTCCCAGCTACTCGTGAGGCTGAGGCAGGAGAATGGCGTGAACCCGGGAGGCGAAACTTGCAGTGAGCCGAGATCGCACCACTGCACTCCAGCCTGGGTGACAGAGCGAGACTCTGTCTCATAACAAAACAAAAGAAAATGTGGCACATATACAGAATGGAATACTATGCAGCCATAAAAAGAATGGGTTCATGTCCTTTGGAGGGACATGGATAAAGCTGGAAGTCACCATTCTCAGCAAACTAACACAGGAACAGAAAACAAAACACCACGTTTTCACTCATAAGTCGGAGTTGAACAATGAGAACACATGGACACAGGGAGGGGAACATCACACACCAGGGCCTGTTGGGGAGTGAGGGACAAGGAGAGGGAGAGGATTAGGACAAATACCTAATGCATGTGAGGCTTAAAACCTAGACGATGGGTTGATAGGCACAGCAAACCACTATGACACATGTATACTTATATAACAAACCTGCACGTTCTGCACATGTATCCCAGAACTTAAAGTAAAACAAACAAACAAACAAACAAACAATACTGGGATAACTTGCTAGCCATATTCAGAAAAATGAAACTGGATCTCTATCTTTCTGAATATACAAAATGTAAGTCAAGATGGATTAAAAATTTAAATTTAAGACCTCAAACTATAAAAATCCTAGCGAAAATTTCTAGCAAATGTCATTCTGGATATCAGCCTTGGCAAAGAATTTACAACTAAGTCGCCAAAAGTAATTATAACAAAAACAAAAATTGATAAGTGGGACCACAATTAAACTAGAGACCTTCTGCACAGCAAAAGAAACTATCAACAGAATAAACAATCTACACAATGGGAGAGAATATTTAAAAAGTATGCCTCCAACAAAGGAGTAATATCCAGAAACTATAATGAACTCAAACAACTCAACAAGAAGAAAAAACAAACCCATTAAAAAGTGGGCAAAGGACATAAACAGACATTTCTTGAAAGAAGACATACAAGCAGCTAACAAACATATGAAAAAATGCTCAACATTTTTTTTTCTATGATGATTTCATAGAAACACAAATTTAAACCACATTGAGATATCACCTTACATCAGTCTGAATGGCTATTCATAAAAGTCAAAAAACAACAGATGCTATTGAGGCTGAAGAGAAAAGGGAACACTTACACACTGTTAGTGGGAATTTAAATTTGTAAAACCTCTATGGAAAACAGCATGGAGGTTTCTCAGATAACTAAAAATAGAACTATCATTCAACCCACTACTGGGCATCTACCCAAAGGAAAGAAAGCATTATATAAAAGATACCTGCACTTATATGTTTACTGCAATACTATTCACAAGTCATGGAATTAAACCTAAGTTGACCATCAATGGATGGTTGGATAAGAAAATAAGTACCACATGTGCTCACGTATAAGTGGTAGCTAAACAATGGGTACTCATGCACGTAAAGATGGAAATAATAAACACAGGGGACTCTAAGAGAGGAGAGGGTGGGAGGAGGGTATGGATTTTAAAAATTTACTTACTGGGTACAAAGTTCACTATTTAGGGTGATGGCTATACTAGAAGTCCAAACCTCACCATTATGTGATATATCCATGTCACAAACATGCACATGTATCCCCTGAATCTAGATTTCTTTTAAAACAGAAGACAGCATAGTGCCATGTGCCACTGACTCTTTATATGATTCATACTAAAATGTTGCACTAAAATGAACCCTGTTCTATATTTACCTTTATTTGAAGTTATCATTCAAAATACTCAGAATTCATGGATCTTTTCAGATGTAATTATCTTGAAATTAGAATATGTTTTCAATTATATATATCTCTCTGAAAAGCTCCATGATTAGTAAAGGTCATTAGATAGTTTTCTACTTATTTCATCATTTTAGTATTGTGTTATTGCTTCAATGACTGTCCAGTTTATTCAGAAGCTTGCCATTTTTTTCTGAGAAATTTCTGAGATCAGAGATGCTAATAATCTCTTCTCTTTGAGGGAATATGACAATCTCATTTATTTTTCCTTTTGTCTGGATGTCGTTTTATATATTGCTAGAGTATATTTATCTCTTGAAACAGTATTTGACAATTTAAAAAATTTAAGATCACAGTATAAATAGATAAGATCCATGGTTTAAACTTAATATACCAAGAGATTATGAAAAAAAATGAAAAACACCAAGGGATTATGAAAAAAATGAAAAACAACAGAGAGGTAAGAATGCTTATTGGAGTAGTTACCACAAGTTTAATAAGCTCCAAGTTAATTATCAAATCAATGTATTATTATATTAAACTGCCTACCTAAGGCCAGACCAAAATAGAATGCACTGTAATTTAAGTGCGACATTAAAAATTCTCTTTTTAGCATATATATATATATATATATATATATCCCTTTTTACATTTTCAGTATTGTCTAGCATTCTATTTTTCATATTATAGGACCTTGGAAAATATGTTAAGCTAATTATAGGTAATGTGATTTGACAGCAATATCAAAATTTTTAGTTATTATGATTGTGTTACATAGCATGATTATGTACATGTTTTTGAATAAGTACAGACAGATATATTACACAAAAGCAACACTGATATTCTAAGAAGTAACACAAAAATGAAAATGAACCATGAGTATTACTGAAAGAGAATAATTTAATGGAAAATTTCTGTGATGTTACCCTGAGAAAGCAAAACTTGAGCCACGTCAACCCTAATAAGAAATGACAAACCTTGAAAAGCTATCTATAAATTTTCTTTAAAGCAATATGCTTTTCAGATAAGCAAAATTGTTGTACATTGTTACCAGCTTCTATAAATGCCAGTTCAATTTCAGAATCTATTGTTTAATTGTGATCATATCAAAAAAGAATCCTTTCTAGAGAGCAAAAGCATTAAAAGAAAAGAAAAGATTATGATAATAAAGGAAATGTATCTTGTAACCATGGTAACATTGAAACTAAAATATTCAGAAAAGTTTTTTCCCCCTATATCATTGTTTTGTGAGGAGATGATTAGTTATCAGCTCTTGGAACCATAATCCTTTAAAATAATGTCATTTGAAAGCCAGAACACAAGACTTACATGGAACAATAAGGTCTAAATTCCCATGCTTCAGGAAATAAATCATGGAGACATTGTATGCCAGAGGGTACTCATAACTATTGGGTGGACAGGAAGAAGCTTCATATAGCATTGGTTTAATTTTAAAATTACTGTGTAAAGACATTATTTTTATGATAAACCATATTGTGGACTTGAAAGTCAAAATTTGCAGACATCCTTGGGAAAAACTGGCAACATTTCATTTGGAACTTTCACTGACTCTTGTGATCTGGAAGTTGAAGAATGAAATTGTGCTCATTTATCTTCTATTTTAGGGCGGAAGTTTGAGAAATTCTTTGAGTATGAACTGAATATCACCTGTTCCATTTGTAAGTCATAGACATATGGTTCTTCCTTCCACCATTAATGTCATCTTGTATCTTATTCCACCATTCTGGGAGATCTTTTGTAATTAAAATAAATATCAAAGTTTGGGTCCTATCAACAGAGCACTGATTTCAGAGCTGACAGGTTCTCTTGGTTTATTATTCCAAAGAACAAAAAACAAAATCTCAAAAAACATTTTTCTATAGAAAGAAACTTGATAAAAATATTCAGACATTTATGAGTATATTAGAAATCGCCTCTGACAAGCGAACAAACACAATGAAATTAAAAAAGAAAACTTTTTGGAACTATCTTTGAACATACACAAATTTCCCCCTTCTAATCAATTAAGAAATTCCATTTTCTTAATAGTAGGCAAAACATGTTTGCTTTTCATTTTCAAAGAGTTCTATGTCTTTAAATTTTTACAAAACGGTTAACCTCAAAGTATGATTCTTTAAAAGGGCATATTGTTCTTGATAAGAACAATCCCAGCAGGTCACCCACTGCCATGTTTGGAGATTTGCATAATAGCACAACTAAATACCTGACCCATCTCTGCATGCAGAAATTAATAACAAAGATCTTTCTCCCTTCTAGGTGTCCATTGCCATAGTTACCTCACAAGTTCTGAAAATATGCTTATATAAAAGATGTCGGGTAGAAATTAATCACTGACTGGAAAATAAGTTTTCATGATGAGGTCAGGCTTTTGTTTCTGGGTCAGACTGAAACATTAGACAGTATTCTGATTTGAGCAGAACTGATTGCCTCTGGTTGGAGATCTACCTCTTAGGGTCTTACACAAAACACTGGCCTGCTTGAGTGTACACAGATGATTGTTTTATGTATTCGTTCCCTCAAGCCCTGTTTAAAAAAAAGAAAAAAGAAAACTGTCAACCATGCTGTTTGCAATGGTAATGCGTGACAACAAGTTTTACAAGTTTTTAGTGAGAGTGCAATGGAAAAAACAAATCAGGGACTGATCTCACAGTAATAAATGACTGGCTGGAAGATTCTAGTGATGGAATCTTTTTGCAGGGCCAACTAATGAATGCAGGACTTTGGGATATTTAGATGAAGATGAGAGGGGCTCAAGATATGAACCTTAATACAAGGAAAAATAAGAAACAAGAGAAGGAATATTGAGAGCTGTCAATGAGAGGGAGATCTTGGAGAAGAATAGTTAAGAGAAGTAGCTTTACATATTTTGTGGAAAGAATGAATTAGGAAAACCTCAGACTCAACTAGTGTGTGTGCAAGAAGATAGGCATTCTCACGCCATGCCTGGTAGAAATGCAAAATGGTACAAACCTTCTGGTAAACAATTTTGTGATACGTTATCAAGAACTTTAAAATGTTAAAACCTTTTGACATAATAATTCTACTTAGAAAATTTGTACAAAGAATTACACATAGAAATGCTTGTCCCATTTTTGTCTCACCAAAATTATTTATGACAGTGAAAATTTTGAAGTATTGCCCTTAGGATTTTGCAGTTAGGTAAATGATAACATATCCAATTTTCCAAAGTAATTTTAACTGAGAATATTCAGTGAGAAAGCAGAAGTGTGTGTGTATTATACAATTATGCACTGAATTTTGTGATATAACTGAATGTCTAATAATGTTCTTGCTTTATATAAAGACAGGTCTTACGTTTTATAGAAGTTTCTTGGAAATTTTCCATATGGTGTCATGAAATTCCCTGGATACAAGTTATATAATATTTCCTGTTCATGAAATTAAAGAACATTAATTCTATAACACTGATCCTAGAAAAGACATGTCAATGGTCAACTATGCCTTTTTTCATGGGAAGTATTTGTGAGTTGTGATCCTAGACCTTTTGTTTAAGAATTATTTCCCCTCTCTCTATGAAATCCCTAATTATTTAGCTGAGACCTGTCCCTCTGATTCAATTTTATTAAATTTACCTGTAGAGAACTTGGCCCTGAAAGGTGTTACAGCATTAAGCTTGGGGATAGGGAGGAGAGTGAGAAAATACTAATTCATCATAACATTCCTTTTTAAACCCCAGGAAAAGAAACTTGGACAGCTTCTCCAGTTGCTAGAGTAATAGGTCTTTGGCAGGCCCCCCCCAATCCATGTCTATGCTTTGTTAACCCCTAACAGGAAGAAGAAATACAATACAGGTTCAAGGTTCCAGACTGCTAAAACAAGTAATGAGGATAATAGCTAAGATTTCTTTATATTTTTTGGAGGGATTAAAAAATTGATACACAATAACTGTACAAATTTATGGGGTACATGTGCTATTTTGATACACACATACAATATGTGATGATCAGATAAGATAATTGGGATATACATCATTTCAAACAAGTATTCTTCATTTGTGTTGGGAACCTTCTAAAGCTTCTCTTCTAGCTATTTTGAAATACACAATAAGTTATTGTCAACTATAATTGTCCTACTGTGCTAGGGAACACTAAGACTTATTCTGTCTATCTAACTTGTACTCATTAGCAAATCTCTCTTCATCCCCCTTTACCCTCTACTCTTCACTTTTTCTGGTAACTAACCACTATCCTAATCTCTACCTCCACGAGAGCAAAGTTTTTTGGCTCCCACCTATTAGCGCAAACATTAACAGCTAAGTTTTGTTTGGATGTTGCTTCTAAATAGGAAACCTATCTCGGTTTCTTGGAGTTATTGAAACTGATGTCTCACTACAACTGAAAGAATCACAGTAAGGTCAGCTCAGCAGGGTGAGCTGCCTCTAATTCAGCCAGAGCCTAAATTCATGGTGTAATGAAAGATTAGTGTTTTAGACTTTAAGCATTTTCCAAGTTTTAATCTTGAGCATATGACAAGAAAAATGTTTTGAGCATATTCAGAAAAAAATGAAAGAAGTTGCCGTTCTCAAACAATGACTTACAGAATCCTCACTACTTGGAGGCTCTGTAATGACTAATTCACTCATCTGCTTATTCAGTAAATATTTATTACACATCTCATATGTTCTAGGCTCTACTGTAAAAGATGAAAGTGTAAAAATATATATTATTTTTACCTCCAGTCAGCTCACAGTTTATCAGCTGTAAGAAAAGGCATATACAGGTTGAGTATCCCTTATCTGAAATGCTTGGGGCCAGACATGTTTCAGATTTCAGGTTTCTTGGGATTTTGAAATATTTGTATTATACTTACCAGTTCAACATCCTAATCTGGAAATTTGAAATCTGAAACATCTCAATGAGCATTTTCTTTGAGTGTCACATTGGTGCTCAAAAAGTTTCAAGTTTTGGAACATTTTGGATTTTGATTTTCCAGATCAGAGATGCTCAACCTGTACTAAAATTCGTGCAATAAAATGTTTACAGGTACTTTCATAGAAATATATACAATGTTCAGTAGGAAATGAAAAAGGGATTGCTTACTGGCTGGTAAGGCGCAGGAAAGGCTTCATATAGCAGGTTAGCCTCAACTGATTCTTAACATAAATTGGAAAGCTGAGTGCTCCACTGTGGGAGCAAAAGTATGGAGGAGTTTCAGGCAAAAGGAGCAATTCTTGACAAAGACAACAAACATCTGATATTTCTCAAGACCTCAAGAAATTGGATGATTTAGCACAGCTGAATCTGAAGGGAACCAAGAAAAAGGAAAATTGTGAGGGCGTCTTGCCTATCACCCTGGTGAATTTGGGCTTTAATATGGAGACAATTTATTGAATGGTGTGATACTGAGGTAATAGAAAACCCATTAGAACACACTATTGGATGAATTCTGGTAAGAAGATGATGGTTTAAAGGTGATAAGGAAGAAAGGCTGTAGGGCTTTCAAACTTCCCAAACACAGGGAAGTTTTAATCAGAAATCTGATTAATTCCAGATTTCTGACTTGCAAGTCTGGGTGGATAGGGGTAATGTCTGTTGAGTAGATTACACAGCAGAAGAGAGTCCAAAAGATTAGAAAGATAAGTTAATAATCTCAAGTTAGACACATTGAATATACCTGGGGGGTGTTAGATGTTTGGAATTTGGCTTGAATATGACTAGGTTGCAAACTCACTCTGTGAAGACACCCATTTCTCTACTATTGTGCAAGGGTAATATTTCACAGAATCCAGTATGGCAGGTCAAAGAACAATCAGATAGATGCTGGTCAGAGCACCGGGATGTGGTCCTCACTGTCCCTACTGTCCCACACTTTTCCCTTTAATTCATGGATTGGGAAATGCAAAGAGAAGTCAGGCAGCTAAGTTAAGAAAGTATAAGGGTATTTGCAGTCTTTGAAGCAGTGACTGTTTAGTAACTGATGTAAAAACATATATATATACACACACACACACATACATACACATATATATACTTACACATATATATATACATATATACCCACACATATATACACATACACACAAACACACACACACACACATACTTCTGTGGTTTTTTTTTTTTTTTTTTGGCGGAGTCTTGCTCTGTCACCCAGGCTGGAGTGCAGTGGCGTGATCTCAGCTCATTGCAAGCTCTGCCTCCTAGGTTCACGCCATTCTCCTGCCTCAGTCTCCTGAGTAGCTGGGACTACAGGTGCCCGCCAACATGCCTCGCTAATTTTTTGTATTTTTTTAGTAGAGACGGAGTTTCACCGTGTTAGCCAGGATGGTCTCTATCTCCTGACCTCATGATCCGCCCTTTTCGGCCTCCCAAAGTGCTGGGATTACAAGCATGAGCCACCGCACCCGGCCAACATTTTAATATTTTCACCACCACACAGCCATATCTGTAGGTAACACATTAATTTTTAGCCTTGCTCATGGAATATATTTTGTGGCTTTGTTATAACTTTATTTCCTCCCTTTTTTTTCCTTTTCTTTTTTTTTTTTTTTTTTTTTTTTTTTTAGGCGGAGTCTTGTTCTGTTGCCCAGGCTGGAGTGTAGTGGTACAATCTTGGCTCAGTGCAACCTCTGCCTCCTGGGTTCAAGCGATTCTTATACCTCAGCCTCCAGAGTAGCTGGGATTATAGGCGTGCACCACCATGCCTGACTAATTTTTATAATTTTAGTAGAGACAGGAATCTCACCATTTTGCCCAGGCTGGTCTTGAACTCCTGGCCTCAAGTGATCCGCTGGCCTCTGCCTCCCAGAGTTCTGGGATTACAAACACGAACCACTGTGCCTGACCTGTTATGACTTTATTTCATCCTTAAGTATTTAGTAAAACTTACTAAGAGGAATTGAAACTAAATAAGGGTGAAAGGAGTCTTTCTCACACTGCAGTCAGAGTGTATATAAGGATTATTGCATCTCTAAGGGACAGATTTCATGGTAGAAGCAAGAAGTAGTAGCTCTGAAGCAAATAGAATAGGAGAACCATTGAGTAACAGTGATTGACCAGCTCTGATCATTCATTGTTTACTACTGAGGCTAATAGTAATCCTTCTCAGGCACAGGGATAGAGAAAGGATTTGCTCCATCAATGTAGCCAATTCTTTCCCACCATCAGGCTCTGGATCTCACTAATTTTCTCATTGAGCTTCTAAAGAAAAACATTTTAGAGCGATGCTCCTACAGTGGAAAAAGCTATTCACTTAGGAGTAGGAAAACAGCATATCAGAATTTCTCCACTTTCTCCATATAAACTTTTGTTGATATTTTCCATAACTTATTGCAGAGATAGCACATTAGAATAAAAAGCTTATGGTACTGGGAATAAAAAAACTTTGGTTCTAGCACCAAATTTATCCTTTCTAATCATAAAAATAAGACTAATATAAAAATAATATAAAATAGTTTTCAAATATAAAATAAGACTAAATATCCTTATCTGAAATAGTGGTAATGATACCTGCTCATTCAATTTTTATAAAGTTGCTATAAGTAGTATCTTTGAAATGTCTGTGAAACAAGTGACATCTTTTACTTTTGCACTTCTATGACTCAATTATGTCATTTGGCTACTTTGGATCCCCATTTTCTTATCTAAAAATAAGGATTTTTTTCTTCTAAATAGTTTCTTGCATCTTTTCTAAAGCTAACATTCTGCAGTGTTACTAAGTAAAAAGAGAACATTTTCATGGGTGAAAGTTAACGGTGAGATAGCGTTTTTCCTTGGCATGTTTTCCCATGGTCCCTGCCTTTATAGAAGAGTAGGCGCATCCTGCCTAAACGAAGAGAGCTCTGTCTCTGATATTTACATTATTTCCTGGCTAGAAGAAGATGAAATTTGTACAAATTACAAGAAAGCAAATCGCTGTGCTTACATAAATTACATAAAAATCCAAGACATGCTTTATAGAGACATTTGCAAGCTGCTCGTACTTCTGAAATCCAGAAAATTAATTGCCATTTCCACCAAGGTAAATAATGATACAAAATAGAGGAGGTGGATTTTATTTCTGATGTCTCCTATGTTGATAATTGCAGAGAATTGTGAGATGACAGCTTCCTTTTGTGGTCAAGTCTCTCAAATCCTACCTTCTCAAAATAGTTTTCCATGAGATCCTCGTCACTTTGCTATCACTTCATTTCTTTATTTCTGCCTAGTTTTATTGTACAAGTGTAATTATTTGTCCTCACTAATCACACCATAAATGTGTCTACTTTTATGGTCTATAATTCCTCATATTTATGTAATATGACTTTTCTTATTCCATAGTATTAAATATGGACTAAGGACATGAGGTCTGGAATAAAACTATGTAACTTCTAGGTGTCTCAGTTTTCTGTACCCATAAAATGGGGGTAAAACTTCTCCCAACTTCACAAGACTGATATAAAAATGAAATAAAATAGTCCATAGAGAGCCTTGTACTCAACAAGAGCTCAATAAATGTTAGCTATTATTATTCTGCAAAGGAGGTAAGAACAATTCATTAAGTTTATCATTGAATTTGTGTCCTCTTGGAAACACACCAGGTCAAGGAATTTAGAAAAGAGTTAGTGTGTAATCCAAGCACTTTGGGAGGTGGAGGGGGGCGAATAACGAGGTCAGGAGTTTGAGACCAGCTTGACCAACATGGTGAAACCGCATCTCTACTAAAAATACAAAAATTAGCCGGGGGTGATTGCATGCGCCTGTAATCCCACCTACTCAGGAGGCTGAGGCAGGAGAATGGCATGAACCAGGGAGGCGGAGGTTGCGGTGAGCTGAGATCGTGTCACTGCACTCTAGCCTGGGCGACAGAGCAAGACTCCATTAAAAAAAAAAAAATTGAGTTAGAGTGATTCTATGTAAAGGGTTTTGTTTACTAGATGACTTATATTAGGCTGTAGAGGATTTTAAAATGCATCCTGTGTCTGAGATCATTGATGTCATAATATAAACTCTGAAACATATAAAATGGCCATAATTATTGAATGAATGTTAACAGGGTTTTTTATCAGGCTTAAATTTTTAAAATACAGGTAGAGTGTTTAGCATGGGTTCACTAAATATTGGGTAATTTACTCCTTTTTAAAATTAATTTACACTTGAACAACTTCCATATTCCCTAAAAGGTTAGTCTTCACTCAGCCCTCTCTCTGTCTTCAGAGGAAGGTTTTGCTTCCCTGCCTTCCAACTTCCAGTTGTGAGGATATCAGTAGGGATTTGGGAACAGGTAAAGACCCCTGCATTTTCTCTCTTCCCTAAACTGTCTGCCCTGAGTGGAGCTGAACCAGTTTGAGTGAGCCAAGTTATCTGTCAGTGGCTCTGTCCAAGCATCTTGGTGGTAAATAATGACAAATTACGTGAAAGAATGCTGTATAAATTTAGAAAGTTTTAATACAGTGACTTATTTTTTCTTTATTGCACAAATATTTTTTCATTATTTAAGGTAATTGTAGCCCATTAGTTTGGAAATGTCATTGATTGGCTACGTCCTATTAATGTAGACTATAAATTGGCTGTAAATTTTCTTTTCTGTTTAAAGTTGTAGATCAAATTGACATAGCTGTGTGATGGCAGACATAATTAAAGCCATTCCCTATCTCCTCCACTACCATGGGTACCAAAGACTTTCCATCTCGAAGCAGATGGCTACTGAAGCCACAACATTGCTATCACAGTGCAGATCCAGACAAACTACTGGATAACAGCTTAAATTTTCTCAAAAATCAAAAGTGGTTCATATTGCAAATTTCAGACAAACAGGACTAAAGGATATATAGAAAAATGTTGCTGAATATGAAAGGTACAAATTCACCCAAGCAAAACAGTTGGAAATGAATTAAAACGGGGGGAAAAAAAGGAAAGAAAGGCAACACAAGGCACACATGCATGCATTTGTACTTGCATTTCTAATTGTATCATGGAAAGACAAATAGAAATCCACTGTAAATATTTTTATATGTTTCAATTATCATCTAGATCCTGGTTTAGCTAAACTAGAAATACAAAAACGCTCTTGTTGAAAAGAGCTATCCTGACCACTTCACCACTGAAGAAAACTTGCTTGCTCCATGCTTGTATGTATCTCTGAGTTTTGTCCTAATAAAAAGGAATAAAAAGGATTTTCCAAAGGCCCTTATCTATCAGTGATACCTCTTCCATGTGAGGAGGGGAAGCCTTTAATATACTGCTGTTGTAGGTCACACCTACCCTTCTACTTACCTAGATTAATTTTGGATCATGTTTAGAAAAGGTGCAATAAAGATGAAAGATTAGCTTTAGAAATTTTTTTCGAAAGGTATGTAATGTACTTTAGTAATATACTTATTGTTAAGTCCATCCCAGTTCATTCAAAAGGAACAGGATTTTAGTTTTGTTTCATACTAGTTGTTTGCATTTCCAGATTTTATCAAAAGACAACATTTTTAACAAAGGGGGTAGTTCCAATCAAATTTGCTTTACATCTAGGAAAATATATTTTAATAAATATTTATAGTCTTTCAATATTGTCAGACTGTTACAGGGAGAAGATGAAATGTTCAATAAAGAAGAGATTATGTAAAACATGGGTTGACAAAATATAATCCTTGGGCCAAATCTAGTCTATGGCCTATTTTGTACTGTCTGCAAACTAAGAATGGTTTTTACATTTTTAAAGGGATGAAGAAGAAAGAGGAGGAGGCTAGAGGGTTAAGAGAAAGAAAGAAACTAGTGATAGTATATGGACCACAAACCCTACAATATTTATTATCTGGCTTGTTACAGAAAAGGTTTGTCAAACCTTGGTCTAGAAAAACAGAAAGTAACAAGAGGTACAAGCATACTTCTTTCTACCATGCTTTAGTTTATCGTACTGCACAGACATTGCATTTTTTACAGATTGAAGGTTTGTGGCAACCTTGCATTGAAAAAGTTTATTTTTCTAATAGCATGTACTCAGTCCATGTTTCTGTTTCTCATTTTGGCAACTCCTGTAATAATTTAAACTTTGTTACAATTATTATATCTATTATGGTTATTTGTGATCAGTGGTCTTTGTTGTTACTATTTTAGTTGTTTTGGAGCATCATGAAACATGCCCATATAAGACAACGAACTTAATGGATAAATGTTGTATGTTCTAACTGCTCTACCAATCAGCCATTACCCAATCTCTTCCCCTCTCCTTGGGCCTTCCTATCCCCTGAAATACGAAAATGTTAAAATTAGGCCAGTTAATAAACTACAATGACCTCTAAGTGTTTAAGTAAATGGAAGAGTTGCAAGTCTCTCATTTTAGATCAAAAGCGAGAAATGATTAAGCATAGTGAGGAAGGCAAGTTGAAACCCAAGGTAGGCTGAAAGCTAGTCCCCTTACACCAAACAGATAGCCAAGTTGTGAATGCAGAGAAAGCATCATTTAGACAGACTAAAAGTGCTACTCCAGTGAACACAAATGATGAGAAAGCAAAACAGCCTTATTGCTGTTATGAAAATCATTTTAGTGGTCTAGATAGATCAAACCAGCCACAGCATTCATGTAGGCCAAAGCCTAATCCATAGCAAGGCCTTAATTCTATGAAAGCTGAGAGAAGTAAGGAAGCTGCAGAAGAAAAGTTGGAAGCTAGCAGAGGTTGATTCATGAGGTATAAGGAAAGAAGGCATCTCCATAACATAAAAGTGCATGTGAAGCAGCAAGTGCTGATATAGAAGAAGCTGTAGAAAGTTATCTAGAAGGTCTAGCCAAGATAACTGATGAAGGTGGTTCCACTAAACAGCATATTTTCAATGGATATTAAACAGTCTTATACTGAAAGAAGATGCCATCTAGGATTTTCATAGCCAGAGAGAAGCCAATGCCTGGCTTCAAAGCTTCAAATTCAGCCTGACTCTCTTTTTAGGGGTTAATGCATCTGGTGACTGGGAATTGAAGCCAATGCTCATTTATGATTCTGAAAATCCTTAGGACTGTAAGAATTATACTAAATTTACTCTGCCTATGCTGTATAAATGAAATGAGGCCTGGAGGACAGCACATCTGTTAACAGCATGGTTTGCTAAATAGTTTAAGCCCACTTTTAAGATCTACTGCTCAGAAAAAGGAAGATTCCTTTCCAAATATTACTGCTAATTGACAATACTTCTGATCATCCAAGAGCTGTGACAAAGATGTACAAGGAGAAGAACATTGTTTTTATGCCTGCTAATACAACATCCATTGTCTAGCCCTTAGATGGAGGAGTAATTTGACTTTCAAGTCTTATTATTTAAGAAATGAATTTCAAAAGGGTGTAACTACAACAGATAGTGATTCCCTGATTGATTAGGGCAAAGTAATTTGAAAACTTTCTGAAAAGGATTCACCATTTTAGAGGCTATTAAGTACATTTGTGATTCATGGGAGGAGGTCAAAAGAGTAACATTAACAGGACTTTGGAAGAAATTGATTCCAACTCTCGTGGATGACTTTGAGGGGTTCAAGATTTCAATGGAGAAAGTAACTGTATGTAAATGTAGTAGAAACAGCAAGATAACTACAATTAGAGTGGAGCCTAAAGATATGACTAAATTGCTGTAATCTCATGTTAAAACTTGAATGGATGAGTAGTTGTTTCTTATGAATGAGTAAGTAAAGTAGTTTCTTAAGATAGAATCTACTCATGGTGAATGTGTTGTGAACATTGTTGAAATGACAACAAAGGATTTAGAGTATTACATAAACTTAGTTGATGGAGCAGCAGCGGGCTTTGAGAGAATTGACTCCAATTTTGAAACAAGTTCTACAGTAGGTAAAATGTTATCGAACACCTTTGCTAGCTAGAGATCAATCTTCCATGAAAGGAAGAGTCAATAAATAATGGCAAACTTCACTGTCATCCTATTATAAGAAATTTCACCATCAGAAAGTTTCTGACTCACTAAAGGCTTAGATGATCAATCTCATTTTTTACCAATAAAGTATTTTTTAACTAAAGCATGTACACTGCTTTTTAGACATAATGCTATTGCACATTTATTAGACTACAGTGTAGTGTAAACATAACTTCTGTATGTACTGGGCAACCATAAAGTTTTCATGACTTGCTTTGTTACAGTATTCACTTTATTGAAGTGGTCTGGAGCTGAACCCATAATATCGTGGAGGTACCCCTATACCTGGTAACTTAGAGTTTGGTGGTAAGATGCATTAGTCATCTTACTGTAGCAGAGTGAGAAATTTTGGATATATTTAAGAAAGGCAAGAGGATAGAAAATAACACTGGATAGAATGAAAAGGGTGGAGCAAGATGGTGGAACAGAAGGCCCCACTGACAGTACCCCACATAGGAACACCAAGTTCAACAACTGCCTACACACAAAAGCACCTTTATAAGAACCAAAAATCAGGTGAGCATTCACGGTATCTAGTTTTAACTCCATATTGCTAAAAGAGGCACTGAAGAAGAAAAACAACCTTGAATTGCCAATGCAACCCCTCCCACATCCCCCCACAGCAGCTGCATAATGCAGAGAAATCTATGTGCTTGGGAAAGGGAGAATGCAGTGCTTTTAAGATGTTGCATTTAACTCAGTGTTGCCCTGTCACAGCAGAAAGTAAAACTGGGCTGAAGTCAGCTAATGCCTGCTCCCATAGGGAGCATTCAGACAAAACCTAGTCAAAGGAGAACTCCCCATCCTAGTGGCCAGAAGTTGCATTCCAGCAAGCCTCACCACTGCAAGCTAAAGTGTTCTGGTTTCCTAAATAAAACTTGCAAGGCTGTCTGGGCCACAAGGACTGCAAGTCCTATTCCTGAGCTACATACTGAGCCAATGGACTTGAGGGGCACATGACCTACTAAAACACCAGAAGGGAGCTAAGGAAGCGCTTGAGCCACCCCTCTTGCAACCCCAGGGGAAACAGCTCGTGGCTCCATAATAGACCTTACATGTCAGGAAAGGAGAGGGAAGTGTAAGAGGATTTCTATCTTTCATCTTGGATACCAGCTCAGCCACAGTAGAATAGGGCAGTGTTCTAAGCTGTAAGGCCTCTATTGCAGGTCTTAGCATCCAAATGACATTTCTAGACACACTCTGGGCCAGAAGAAAACCTGCTGTCTCAAAGGGAAAGACCCAGTCCTGGCAGGATCCATCACCTTGTGACTAAAGAGCCCTTGGGCCCTGAATAACCAACAGTGATACCCAGATAGTATACCATGAGCCTTAGATGAGTCTCTGAGATGTGCTGGCTTCAGGTACCAGGTTGGCCGCACTGGAGTAGAGCACCAAACAGGCTCTTGAAGTCCCCAATTTTAGGCCTTGGCTCTTGTATGACATTTCTGGACCTTCCCTTGGCCAAAAGGGAGCCAGCCCACTGCCTTGAAGTGTGAGTCCCAGGCCTGGCAGCCTTCGCCAGAGCTGACTAAAGAGCTTTTGGGCCTTAAGTGAACATTAGCGAGAGCCTGGCAGTACTCCTCATGTGGTGGCGACCATAGGGTGAGGCTCCCCTTCCTGTGGAAAGGGGAGGGAAGAGTAGGAAGGACTATGTCTTATGGTTTGAAGGCCAACCAAACCATAGTGGAATAGAATACCGGGTAAGCTTCTAAGGTTTTTTACTCTAGACCCTAGCCGCCAGGTGGGGGAACTGGATGCCTACTGCCCATGGCCTGGGGGAACTTGATGCCCTGAAGGGAAGAACATAAGCCTGGCTGGCTTGCCACCTGCTGATTGTAGAGTCCTAGGGCCTGGAGTGAACATAGGTGGTAACAAGGTAATAGTTTCAGTGGGCCTTGGGTGAGATTCAGGGCTATGCTGGTCTCAGGTTTGACCCAGCAGAATCCAGTGGTGGTACCCACAGGGGTGCTTGTGCCACCTCATGCCCAGTCCCAGGCAGCTCAATACGGAGGGAGAGAGTCCATTTTCTTGGGATACAGTAAGAGAAGAAACAAGAGTCTCTGCCTGGCAATTGAGAGAACTTCCAGATCTTATCCACAGATCTAATCTACATCTTATCCAGATCTTGTCCACAAGCACCAAGGCAGTACCTCTACAAGTCTGAAAGAACAAGCACATTACTGCCCTCGGAGAGCCTCCTGATGTAGATATGGCTTAGATCACAACAGTCACATCCTTTTAAATACCTGGAGAGCCTTCCAAGAAGAATAAGTACAAACAAACCCAAACTACAAAGACTAAAATAAATATTTAACTCTTTAATGCCCAGACACTGACAAATATCCACAAGCATCAGGACCATCCAGGAAAACATGACCCCACCAAATAAACTAAATAACCCACCAAGGACCAATCCTGGAGAAACAAAGATATATGACCTTTCAGACAGAGAATTCAAAATAACTATTTTGAGGAAACTCAAAGAAATTCAAGGCAACACAGAGAAGGAATTCAGAATTCTATCAGATAACTTAAAAAGATTAAGTTAATTAAAGAGAATCAAGCAGAAATTCTGAAGTTAAAAAATGCCATTGACATACTGAAGAATATATCAGAGTCTCTTAATAGCAGAACTAACCAAGCAGAAGAAAGAATTAGTGAGCTTGAAGATAGACTTTTTGAAAATATAGTCAGAGGAGACAAAAGGAAAAAGAATAAAAAAACAATAAAGCATGCCTACAATATCTAAAAAACAGCCTCAGAAGTGCAAATCTAAGAGTTACTAGCCTAAATGAGGAGGTAGAGAAAAAAATATGGGTAGAAAGTTTATTTAAAGAAATAATAACAGAAAACTTCCCACACAAAGAGAAAGATATCAATATCCAAGTACAAGAAGCTTACAGAACACTAACCAAATTTAACCCAAAGAAGACTACCTCAAGGCATTTAATAATCAAATTCCTAATGGTTAAAGATAAAGAAATAATTCTAAAAGCAAGAGAAAAGAAGCAAACAACAAACAATAGAGCACCCACACGTCTGGCAATAAGATTTTAACTGGAAACCTTACAGGCTGAGAGAGTGGCATGACATATTTAATGTGCTGAAAAAAACCCAACTTTTACCCTGGAACAGTATATCTGGACAAACATATCCTTCAAGCATGAAGGAGAAATAAAAATTTTGCCAGACAAACACAAGCTAAAAAGTGTTATCAACACCAGACCGATCCTACAAGAAATGCTAAAGGGAATACTTCAATTGGGAAGAAAAGCATATTAATGAACAATAAGACATACTCTGAAGGTACAAAGCTAACTAGTGATGGTAAGTCCACAGAATAATACAAAATAGTATAACACTGTAACTCTGGTGTGTAAGTATTATCTTATTATTAAGAACTATTATCTTAAGTAGAAAGACTAAAAGATAAAGCAATCAAAAATAACAACTACAACAACTTTTCAATACATAGGCAGTATAATAAGATATAAATAGAAAAAACAAAATGTTAAAAAGCAGAGGGAGGAAGTTAAAGTGTTGAGTTTTTATTAGTTTTCTTTTTGGTTGTTTGTTTACGTAAGCAGTGTTCAGTTGTTATCAGCTAAAATTAATGGATTATAAGAAGTTATCTGTAAACTTCAATGCAACGGATACACAAAAATTAAAAAGCAAGAAACTAAGTCCTATAATCACAGAAAGTCATGTTCACTAAAAGAAAGACAGGAAGGAAGGAAAGAAGAAAAAGAAGATCACGAAACAACCAGAAAACAAATAACAAAATAGCAGGAGTAAGTCCTTACTTATGGATAATAACATTGAATGTAAAAGGACTAAACTCTCCAATCAAAAGACAGAGTGGCTGCATGGATGAAAAATAGGAACCAATGATCTCTTGCCTGCAAGAAACACCCTTCACCTATATAGACACACACAGACTGAAAATAAAGTGATGGAAAAAGATATGCCATGCCAATGGAAATAATAATAAAAAAAAAGAACAGGAGTTGCTATATTTGTATCAGACAAAACAGATTTCAAGACAAAAACTATAGGAGGAGACAAAGCAGGTCATTATGTAATGATAAAGGGGTCAATTCAGCAAGAAGATATAACAATCATAACTGTGTATTACCCAACAATGGAGCACCCAGATATATAAAGCAAATACTATTAGAGCTAAATGAAGATAGACCCCAATAATACAATAATAGTTGGAGACTTCAACACCCCCACTTTCAGCGTTGGACAGATCTTCCAGAAAGAAAATCAACAAAGAAACATTGGACTTAATCCGCTCTATAAACCAAATGTACCTAATAGATATTTACAAAACATTTAATTCAATGGTTGCAGAATACAAATTCCTTCCCTCAGCATACAAATTATTCTCAAGGATAGACCAATGTTATGTCACAAAACAAGTCTTAAAATACTCAAAAAATTGAAATAATATCAAGCATCTTCTTTGACCATAATGGAATAAAACTAGAAATGAATTACAAGAGGAATTTTTGAAATTATACAAACATGTGGAAATTAACCAATATGCTGCCGAATGAACAGGGGGTCAATGAAGATATTTTTTAAAAATTGGAAAGCTTCTTGAAAAAAAAAAGATAATGGGAGAACAACATACCAAAACCTATGGAATACAGTGAAAGCAGTACTAAGAAGAAATTTTATAGCTATAAATCCCTACATAAAAAAAGAAGCAAAACTTCAACTAAACAACCTAATGATGCATTTTAAGAACTAGAAAAGCAAGAGCAAACCAAACCCATATTAAGTAGATGAAAGAAAATAGTAAAGATATGAGTAGAGACAAATGAAATTGAAACAAGAAAACAAAAGATCAACAGAACAAAAAGTTGGGTTTTTTTGAAACAATAAACAAAATTGACAAACCATTAGCCAGACTAACTAAAAGAAAGACAGGAAGGAAGGAAAGAAGAAAAAGATTAAAAATCAAATAAAAAAAGAGAAGAGATTCAAATTAAAAAAAAAAATCAGAGATGAAAAAGGGGACATTACAACTGGTACTACAGACATTCAAGAGATCACTAGTGGCTACTATGAGTAACAACATGCCAAAAAATTGGAAAACCTAGGAGAAATGCATAAATCCCTAGACACATACAACCTACCAAGATTGAACCAGGAAGAAATCCAAAATGTGAACAAACCAATAATAAATAATGAGATCGGTCATAATAAAAAGACTTCTAGCAAAGAAAAGCCCCAGATCTGATGGCTTCACTGCTGAATTCTACCAAGTATTTAAAGAACTAATACCAATCCTAATCAAACTATTCCAAAAACTACAGAAGAAGGACTAGTTTCAAATTCATTCTGTGAGGCTAGTATTACACTAATGCCAGAAGCAGACAGACACATCGAATAAAAAAAGCTACAGGCCAATATCACTGATGAACACTGATGCAAAAATTTGTAACAAAATACTAGCAAACTGAATTCAACAATATATTGGAAAGATAATTCATCATAACCAAGTGGGATTTATCTTAGGGATGCAAGAATAGTTCAACATATGCAAATCAATTAATGAGATACAACATATCAACAGAATAAAGGATAAAAATTATATAATCATTTCAATTGAAGCTAAAAGAGCATTTGATAAAATTCAAAATCCTTTCATGAATATACTGAAAAACTAAGTGTAGAAAGAACATACATCAACATTACAAAAGATATATATGACACAGCTACAGCTAGCATCATACTGAATGGAGAAAAACTGAAAGCCTTTTCTCTAAGATTTGAAATATGACAAGGATGCCCACCCTCACCATTTTTATTCAGCATACTGGATAAAAGTGGATAGTTGAATAGAGGAATCAGACAACAGAAATAAATTAGAAAGCATCCAAATTGGAAAAGAACAAGTTAAGTTATTCTTATTTGCAGATACAATCTCATATCGAGAAAAACCTAAAGACTCCACCAAAATAAAACTATTAGAACTAATAAACAAATTCAGTAAAGTTGCAGGATATAAAATCAACATACAGAAATCATTAGCATTTCTAAATGACACCAGCAAACAATCTGAAGAAGAAATTAAGAAAGTAATCTCATTGACAACAGCTACAAATGAAATAAAATACCTTGGGATTAACCAAAGAAGTGAACCATCTCTACAATGAAAACTATAAAACACTGATGCAAGAAATTGAAGAGGACACCCAAAATTGAAAAGATACTCCATGTTCATGAATCAGATATTCAATATTGTTAAAAATGTCCATACTAAAATACCAAAAGCAACCTACAGATTCAATGCAATCCTTATCAAAACACCAATGATATTTTTCACAGAAATAGAAAAAACAATAATAAAATTTATATGGAACCACAAAAGACCCAGAATAGCCATAGCTAACCTAAGCAAAAACAACAAAACTGGAGGAATCACATTACCAGACTCCAACTTATACTACCAAGGCCGGACAGAGTCGTTCACACCTGTAATCCCAGCACTTGAGGGCTGCGGTGGGAGGATTGCTTGAGTCCAGGAGTTTGAGACCAGCTTAGGCAACATAGTGAAACCCTGTTTCTACAAAAAATAGAAAAAATTGGCCAGGCCAGGTAGTATGTGGTTGTAGTTCCAGATACTCAGGAGGCTGAAGTGGGAAAATGCTTGTGCCCAGCAAGTCAAGGCTGCAGTGAGCCATGATCATGCCACTGTATTCCAGTCTGAGAAACAGAGTGATACCATGTCTTAAAAAAAGAAAACAAAACCAAATTATATTACAGAACTATAGTAACCAAAACAGCATGGTACTCACGTAAAAACAAACATGTAGACCAGTGGAACAAATTAGAGAACCCAGAAATAAATTCATACATCTATAGTAAACTCATTTTTGACAAAGGTGCCAAGAACATACACTGGGAAAAGGACAGCTCCTTTTATAAATGGTTCTGGGATAGCTAAATATCCTTATGTAGAAGAATTAAACTAGACCCTATCTCTTACCATATTAAAAATCAAATTATAGTGGATTAAATACTTAAATCTAACACTTCAAAGTGTAACTATTAAAATAAAAATTGGGGAAACGTTTTGAGACATTGGAGTGGGCAAAGATTTATTGAGTAATACTCTGTAAGCACAGGCAACCAGAGCAAAAATGGACACATGGGATCACATGAAGTTAAAAAGCTTCTGCACAGCAAAGGGAGCAATCAATAAAGTGAAGAGACAACCCACAGAATGGGAGAAAAAGTTTGCAAACTATCCATCTGACAAGGGATTAATAACCAGAAGGAACTCAAACAACTCTATAGGAAAAAATCTAATAATCTGTTTAAAAATGGGCAATAGATCTGAACAGACATTTCTCAAAAGAAAGCATACAAATGGTAAACAGTTACATGAAAAGGTGCTCAACATCAGTGATCAACAGAGAAATGCAAATTGAAACTACAAGGAGATATCATCTCACCCCAGTTAAAATGGTTTATATACCAAAGACAGACAATAACAAATGCTGCCGAGGATGTGGAGAAAAGGGACCTCTCATACGCTGTTGATGGGAAGCTAAATTAGTACAACCACCATGGAGAACAGTTTTGAGGTTCCTCAAAAAAACTAAAAATGGGGTGCCATATGATCTAGTCATCCCGCTCCTAGGTATATACCCCCCAAAAATGAAATCAGTATATCGAAGAGGTATCTGCACTCCTATCTTTATTGCAGCACTGTTCACAGTAGCCAAGATTTGGAAGCAACCTAAGTGTCCATCCACAGATGAATGGATAAAGAAAATGTGGTACATATTCAGCCATAAAAAAATGAGTTCCTGTCATTTGCAACAACGTGGATGGAACTGGAGGACATTATGTTAAGTGAAATTAAGCAGGCACAGAAAGACATACTTTGCATCTTTTCACTTATTAGTGGGAGCTCAAAATTAAAACAATTGAACTCAAGGAGCTAGAGAGTAGAAGAATTGTTACCAGAGTCTGGGAAGGGTAGTGGGGGGAAAAGTAGGTATGGTTATGGGTACAGAAATAAAAGATAGAATGAATAAAACCTAACATTTGCTAGCACAAGATGCCTGGAGTCAATAATAATTTAACTGTACATTTTAAAGTAACTAAAATAATATAATTAGATTGTTTGTAACTCAAAGCATAAATTCCATTTACCCTGACAAGATTATTATGCATTGCATACCTGCATTGAAATATCTCACGTAACCATAAACATATACACCTGCTGTGTTCCCCAAAAATAAATATAAAAAATTAAATAAGAGCACTGGACTTTATAATTTAGGGTTTTAATGAAAAGGAAATTGCAAAATATATAGCAGTTATAGAGAATCTGGGAGAAAAAAGGACTTATGTTAAACATTCGGTCGTTAGTACCATATTATGTCAACGATGTTCTCTACAGACAGAAGATGATAACCACAATCAAATGGGGATCTCCACAGATGGAAAGTGAGACAATTTTATGTGCCAACTGAACAAGACATCGGGAAATGACAATAACAATATTTGGAAGATAAAAGATATCAAAAGATATTCAAACTCCCAAAGGTTCAATGACTGACATTTTGAGTGTTTAAGTTTGCATTTTAAAATAAGAAACCATCCACATAAAACAGCACATAGAAAAAAAGTTATCCTTTCTCTATACTTCTCAAATATATGCTATTCTTCAGTTATAGTAAACAGTTTTATAAACTTTCGTATCTTTTTCTATGCAGTTATTTACAAATGCAAATGTTTAACATTTATGTTATTTAGCATAAAACAAATATATTTCTTTTATTTAAAATATAAATATTTGACACATATTAACATATCCATATTATAAATAATATATATAAAGTGGTTGCTATTGGTTTTACACAAATGGGAATATATCATGCAGATATTTCTAAACCTTCCTTTTTTCATTTCGTATGTTACATGATTCTCAGGTCTTACAGATGGATCTTTCCATTCAGTAATGTGTAGGTAGACTTCATTTTTTTACTGTTTCACAAAATTTCTTAGGTGTGTACCATAATTAGTTTAAACTATTTATTTGGTTTTAGACAGAATGTTTTACTATTTTGCTGTTAGGAATTACATGCAGTCTTGTGACCATGTCTTCTGTAATTGTAGAATTCCTCCTGTTGTATCCCTGCTCAGTTGTCACTTTCAAATACCTATTTTCAAAGACAGTTCACTTTATCATTATTCTTAATCACTGTACCTAACAGACTTCATATGTCTTTAAAGAAATGGATAATCATAATCCTTACATTATTTTAAAGTTGAATTTTGGAAATGAAAAACTGATAAATACTGAGTAATCTGTTTGAATATAGATTTAAGTATTGTTAGTCAAAAAGCCAGGATCATCCAAATACACAATCTTCTGCCTCAGAAAATGGTGTGCTACTTGTCATTGGAAATACTTAAATATGGAACAGACATTTTTTTTACAGAGACATTTCAGATAAGATTAAAGTACTGAATAAGTGATAAATCTAGCTTATTTTTAGGGATTTCCCAACCTTGAGGTACTTCAAAAAGAAAAAGTTGGGGCTATTTGCAGTGCATGACTATTTATATTTTCTTTTAAATTCATTCACATATGATAAAATAACAGTGAGCTGAAAAACATGGGCAGTAATCTTTGGTCAAATATGCTATAAAAACAAAACTTAAAAAACACAGAAAAACTAGTCAAACGTCTTCATGCTCATACTTACTAAAGAGTAGAAAGTTCTCAGAAGACTGACTTTCCTATGATTTCTTATAAACCGGAATTAGATATCAATAGTGTGCTCCCTGTAACTATTGCTCCAACATAATTAAGTATACATCATTGCTGGACATGCAGCTGTGGGATTATTTGGTGTGATTTTTTTTCTTATCTGCCCTTAGCAAATAATCCTTTCAGTTTAAATCCTTCTCAGAGTAGGAATCCCTTGCTATCAGTTGCTACCGTATAAGTAATTATTTCTTCTTAATTGTTGTGAAGTAAGTGTACTGGTTGGGTGATGCAGGCTGAGCCTCCCACCTTTCCTCATAGCATTGAGACAGGATTTACAGGTATACTTATGACTTGATTTTATTCAAAGGGATAACAGATAAGTGGGTGTTCTGCATGCTAGTAAACAACAGGGTCAACTCAGGAGAAAACCTATTATTGTATCTTTCCTATTTTCTCTAAAAGGTATTGCTATTCTTAAACTAGGAACAGTGCTCTCTTCAAGAATCTCCGTTGGATATTAACTCTGCAAATTGTCCACACAAAATTACATAAAGCCTACATCCTCTTATAGGACATCATTACATTTTGGCCTCTGATGATAATCATTATGATTTGAAATGGCCACTGGCAACTACATCTTTGACATTTGTTATACTATCTTTAGTGGTCTTTTTGCCATAGCCATAAGGGATGCTGCTTTGTAACAGTAGTAATATTAATTGCTACTATTATCTTGCTTCTCATGTTAAATTTTCAGTCAAATCATTGCTATAAGTCTAAATGAGCAGTCAGGGATAAAAATGACAAAGGAGTAGGAGGAAAATACATGACTAGACTGAGCCCTGCTGCATACTGAGAGGTAATTTACACAAATAGGCTAGACGAAAACAGATGGGAAGAGGGAGAGAGCGAGAGCGTTGACTAATGACACCTGACTGCCAAATGACCCTGTGGGTTTGAATGCTGGCAGGACACCTAAAACTGTGCCAGCATCCACTTGGAACTGCCCAGTTCTCACTCACATTTCATTTAACAGGCTAACCTTGGTCTTTCTATTGTTACCATCACCAGGAAAATTTATAACATGTCTAATTACGGTCCAGAAAATATACATTCTAACTGGGTTTTCTTCTTTGAGAAGCTATGTGTTGCTGAACTGCTCAGGGGTTTATTGCTACAGTTGCCTTTGTTTCCAACAGGGAAAATTCCATATATTTGTTCTTTTAAGAGCTTCTTTTGTAAAGTTGCAGTATGGGGCATCTTTTGTGGCTTAATAAAAGATGTGGCGGAAAACAAGAAATGTATTCTAAGAACATAACTATATTATTAAATACTTTGCTCTTGATAAAATATGTTTGATCCTGATAGGTGAGGCATTCCTAATACTGTAACTAATGGACTCCTACCTGTCTCCTATTCTCATTCTTACTTTTAACTTTTAATCTCTTTTCAGCTACCAACATTAATGTTTATGGATGTATATTAAAATACACTCTGGGCTTGGAATCAAGAGTCTTAGGTGCCAGCATTAGGTATATACCAAGTAGCTAACTGAACTAAAGACAATAATTTGGCATTCCTGTGCTTCAATCTTTCCATCTCTAAAATAGGAATAATGTATTCTCTCCAGTGCTGCTGTGAAAAGCATAATGAGAAGAGAGAGAAAGAGAGAGAGAGAGAGTGTGTGTGTGTGTGTGTGTTTGTCTTTGCACATGTGTTGCCTATAGAAAGTATAAAATCTGGTATATGGCCATACCACCCTGAACGAACCCGATCTCATCTGATCTCAGAAACTAAGCAGGGTCAGGCCTGGTTAGTACTTGGATGGGAGAAAGTGTAAAATCTGGATTACTAAAATCATATGTGTCTGTCTAGAGTTTATTTACAGTAAAAGTTCAGAAGTACTAGCTGATTAAAAACTAATTTAAAAAAATTGAAATATTTCTATAATGGCTAAGAAGCCTTAGATTGTTGATAGTAATTATGATATTGTGTGCATTTATAAACAGCATTTATGGATATTAACAGTCCTACACATGTTCTTGAAGATACATTTCCCTCTTTTTTTAACTTTAAAGAACACCAAGAGTATATTGGAAAAGTGAATGGGAACACAGACTGAGGTCTGGGCCATATTTAATATTTCTAAGCTATACAATATTAAACAATCATTCCATTGTCATTTGAGAAGTTATTCTCTTCCTGTATCCTCTTCCTGCCCTAGCCCTTTGGAGAAGAGATTAAAATGACACCAAAAGAAAGTGAGTTACATTCTATAATTTAAAAGATTTTAAGCTGCAAGGAAATTCTTAGGAATCAATCAGTTTAACTCAGAAATAAATTACACACCTTCCACACCTCATTGTTTACCATGCCTGAATCTAAAATGAACTGCCAGTGTAGTGTAATCTATTTTGTCAGAACAAATAAATAGAGATCATTGGGTATGGACATCAACAAATCCTAAATTGTGAAAGATGGGTCTTCCTGACTCAAACTGTGGACATTACTCTGGCTACCCACTGGGGAAGAGGCAGGTGTTCAGACATTACAAACATGACTTGAAAGGCAAACCCTTGGAAAAGTCTCACTCTCCAGGCCCTGGAGTCCAGAGATGCCTGAGCGAATGATTGGGTAGTGTGGGGAAATAGGAAATGTCAAGGAGAACCAGAGAGAATATCCCAAAGAAAAGGGAAAAAAATATAGAATCAGGGAAGACGGAGGGGGGTTCTTGAAATTAAGAAGAAACCAAAGAGAAGCAAGTCATCGAAGAATGGGAGTCAGAAATAAGGAAAACAACTAAATAGCTGAGGAATATGTCCTCACATTATGAATTTGGACTGAATCTCACTCTGAATTCTTAGGACTCACAGGTTTCTGGATAGCCTATGAACTTTAACTGGAGCTCTTTGGCTCACAGTGCAACATAACGTCCATCACCCTCAATCTCTCCAAATCTCAAATCTTTCTCCCAATCTAGTAAGGTAGAGCAGAAAAAACAAAACAAAACAAAACAAAACAAATCTGTAAAGACAGTTTTAACATTAAAGACAAAAGTTTCTATTTATTCCTTGGTTGCAGCAATGCTAAATTCTAAAGACAAAATACTGCAAAATATTCAAACAAAGTAAGAGTAAAACAATTTTTTGATTTTTAAAATTACTCTGAACATTAGTGTAAAATGAAAATTTAAAAAATCAATTTTCCCAATGGCTTGTATCCATCCCTGTTTACTAAGAGCATTTTCAAAAACATCACCATTTTCTCAAGTATCCCAATGGTAAAGACATTATGCATTTCACCATCTACTACAATAGCTTATAATGATGTTTATAACAGAAAAATGAATAAAATATGCAATTGCTGTAAGGTCTGGCACAATTTGTTTGGAAATTTCTATAATTATTTGACATTTCTCAAAATAGTAAAAAAGCTTTCCTTTTAAAATAAATTTGTGAGGAAAATATCTTAAAATCATTTAGCTTGGCAATGAAAGAGGCAGGAATATAAGAGAATTTGGAAAGTATTTCTCAGAGTTATAAAATGTTAAGTCATCCATTCTCTTAACTCAGGCCCTTAATTTTTGAAACACTTTTCTTCAAAAAGAAAGCTTTAGTTTTCTAGGTACTTTTATGTTACCACACTTCTCTTCAGAAAAACAAGAGAAGGTGATTGAAGAAACTATTTCCCTTAAGTACATTGCTGTGATATTAAGATAAATACAGCTTCCAAATATAAACACAAAGTCCAGCTCAACATTAAAAATACTTTAATGAGTTTTAAAACTTATGTCTGTATCACACAAAACACAGGCTGTATTGACTTAAAGGCCTTTATAAAAATTCACGAAAGCAGAAAAAGAAAGATTGAAGTTTATTTCTTATTTTATCAATGTGTAGTTACAATACAAAAGAAACTTCCATATAAATTTCTCTCATTCTCCTTTTCTCCAACCATTTTCAAAAACCCTTTAAGACACTTTTTAAATGTGAAATTTTATATGTGCACCTGGATTAGAAAATAACCATCATGTTCAAAATATTATTTCAGAAATTGAAATGACAATAATTTGAGGCCAACAGATATTAATTAAGGCAGACTCAGAAACATCCAATAATAGGTGTCCATACAGGGTTATTGCTTATTGTTTAACAAAAATAATTATAGGATTTGTAGTCATTTAATATCTTTGAAACATAATCAGATCATAGAATCTTAAATTCAAAGGATGCACTGAAGATCACGTAGTACTGCCTTCTCCTTCTATCGGTATCCATTCTGCAACACCTCACTCAGGAGATTATACAGCCTTTACAAGAATACTTCCACTGACAGAGAGCTCACTACTTCACGAAGCATCCCATTCTATCTTATGCGTGTATTTAATATTATGTGTATGTTCCTTATACAATAGATAGAAAAATCTGCCTTCCCAGAAATTCCTAAAATTTCTGTCTTTGGCCTTTTTTCCCACCATATTTTGGATGACAATTGTACTCTTTCCAACTTACAACGCTTCAATATTTTAAAGACAATTCTGGAATCCTGGGGGTCTCTTTTCTAGGCATAAAATTCCTCAGAAGAGAATCATACAATATGATTCTCTGACCATTCACCAGTCTAAATTGCTTTGTCTCCATTTCATGATCCCTGAATTTGACCCAGAATTAAGTGTAGTATGTGCAATCTGTACAGCAAGTCCAGTAATCATTTTATTCTGGATATTGTACATATGTTACAGAGGTTCAAGCATGAATTTGTATTTTAGAGCACCACAGAAAGGCACTCATAAAAAGATTCTTAAATATTGGATTCATAAAATTGATGGTATACACGGATGTGACATCCAGGGAATCTGTGATTCCCCAGGTATGTAATGTGAATATGAATATGTGTATGTTGTAGGATAGAAAACACATAACTTCCATTATTTCAGGAGTGAATGACTCCACTATAGTTCAGAATCACTGTCTCTTTAATACGCATTACTGTTTAACCAGTTCTCCCCATCTTGATTACGTGCACTGACTAAATGAACGAAAGTATAAAAATCTGAATTTTACTCATATGTATCATAGTACTAACTCCAGATACATGAAATTTGATTCTTGTCATCTAAAAAATTATTAATTCTTCCTGGCTTTATCTAACCTATAATATTTTTTGAAGCCAATTGTTCTGAATAACCTATAACATTTTAAAGCATAACTTCTATCTTCATTCATGTAATCAATAAAACATTTGACTTAATAGAGCTAAGAATAAATTTTCTAAAACACTATTAGAGTCACCCAATTATATTGGTATCTTAATCAAAGCTATTTGGTAATATTATTAGTACCAAGACAGAATTGAAAAATCATAATTGCTCTATGATTTTTTGTGCTTCCATCAATTGTAAAAACTTTGCAAATGCCTTAGTAAACTAAAACATACCATGTCTGTAGAATTTTTCTGATATATATATCTAATAAGCCAATAGATTTGATTTTTTTAAAAATAAGCACATCTGCGTCTTTTCGCGCAACCCTTCCTTACCTAAGTATTCAAAATAATGTTTGTTAACTAGTGACTCACATATAATTTGTCCTCCTATTCTGCATTTTAAAAATAAATACGTAAATGTCATTCACACACATTAAAGCTTTATGGCTCCCTTCCTGCCTTCTATAATATTCAAGAATTCTGGAAAGGATAGCTCATTTGAATTCATTTAAAGGACTAAGTGACTCCGTGTAGTTCTTTACTTGTCTGATGTTTCAATGCCATACTATACATGCCTCCTTTAACCTTTCCAATGTGAAGGTGATCCTCCCTAAGAGAGAAGGGAGGTTTTTTTATGTTCTTTTTATCATGTCTTAATGTTCCTCAAGCAATGGAACAGTTCTTTCTTATGCCGAAAACTTTAATTTTTGGACATTTCCATTGCTCGTTGCACTTTACATGGCCTCTGTTCATTCAGCACATTAGGCTTTGTAATAATGTTATTTTTCAAGATACCACCAGTCTTCATAATTTATCCTTCATTTTATATGATGTTTTCTTGTGAACATCCTGGATATACCCATAAGTCATGCAAAATGTCTAAGTCAGTCTAGTAAGTCTTGATGATATTGCTGCCATCAAATCTATTGCCTGTGTAAAAAATGAAAGCCCATTTTGCTCATTATCTGTTTTCTAAGTACTATTATAAAGATACCTACACACATTAATATTGTCCCTGACCTACATGATTTTATATATATACACATATATATAATACATATCACATATTCACTGTATGTTTATTTTGAGCACCTGTGCTGCAGGAAGCATTGCACTGGCTAGTGGAAACACACACATGAATAATACACAGTGGCTATCCTTTAACTATCATAATCTGGTAGGGGAGAGCAACTTGTACACATAATTGCAATGCAATAGAATAAACTAAACAGATGTTTTAAGTTCCATGAAAGCATGCAGGAGGGGGAAGACACCTGATGGGGACAGAAAAGGAGCTGGATAATATTTAAGAAGATGATGGCATTTTTTGTTGCTTTGTTTTTTTGGTGTTTTTTTGTTTTGTTTTGTTTTGTTTTGTTTTGAGACAGAGTTTCACTCTGTCATCCAGACTGGAGTACAGTGGTGCAATCTCAGCTCACTGCAATCTCTGCCTCCAGGGTTCAAGCGATTCTTCTGCCTCAGCCTCCTGCGTATAAGCTGAGTTTTAAATCCTGAATAGGGTCACTAGAGAAATATACTTTTTTCCAAAAGGTATTAAGCAACTCTCTAATGGTTATTCTTTTAAATCCATACGTAACACAGTACAGTAACTCCTCAATGTCAATTTGTTTTTAAGCAAAACAACTTACTGTATAACAAAAACAATTTACTATAGGCTAATTGATATAAATAAGAGTTAATTTCCTATGGTATACAGTATGCCGTTGTCGTTAAAGTTGCAGCAATTTCCAAGAACCTTTTGATGATGTTAAGTGAGGGTCAACTGTAGCCATAATATATATCCGATTAGTTTCTAGAGGGAGGTGTCAATTTTCTCTCTTCCTCTCTGTGATTATATCTAAGAAACCGTATCAATTGCCATTTCCTTTTCAGGGGAAAAGGTACGACGTGGTCTTTATTTTTTTAAAGTCTCTTTGATCAAATGTAAAAATTTCCAGTAAAATATATTTGTCTGGGTTCTCAAGAGATTTATGTTATTTCCTCATAGAGCTTTAATAAGCTATAAACTATTTAAAAATAAAATTCTACTCTTAGGCTCTGTCTGTATGGCTAGTCATTCACTTCCAAATTCTTCTTTCTTTTCAAAATAAATAAGAAGAAATCAAGCTACTTTCTGTGTCTCCATAGATTATCTTTGAATGTCATACCCAGGTTTTGAAGTCCCAGTTTTGGAGATAAAGCTCTGTTATTTTAATAGTATTATTTGTTTCACTATAACTTTGCTTCATTTGATTCATCTTTTTTTATACCCAGAAAGACAGTCTGCCCATGAATATCCTTTTCAGATCACATGGCTGCTGCCCTTTTCTTTAGCAATGGTTAAATGACTACCAAAACTCAACCCCGGGGAAAAAGTCTTTATAATAGGTTGTCTAAATTCTTTTATTTCTCCATAATACAGCTGTTCTTCTTCATCAGGACTTTATCCAAGGAATAAATGCGGAAGCTTATAGCTGTTGCAATTTCCACTCATGGGTATTTTTTCTCTTCTTTTCTACACTAGTTTGTTCCAATTGTTAAAACATTTTCATCAGTGCTATCATTGTGAAGTCCAGCAGTTTCTCACTATGCAGGGGCATCATTAAACTCTTACTATGTATCAAGCTCTGTGCTAAACTTAAGTTCTTTACACATGTTAACTGTAATGTGAGTTTCATGTTAACACTCACATCTCTACCAGGTAAATACTTGTATTATCACCATTCAGAAAATGAGCATGAGTTTTAGAAAGACTGACTGGAGTAAACCAAAGACGTAATAAATAATTAATGGAGGTAGGGTCCACATTTTTTATATTGTTATGGATCTCATTACTTAGATTGTTTTGATTTTCTGGGCTTCTTTTCGGAATATCACTTTCATTCCACCTAGGAACGCCATTCTGTTTAATAAACTAAAGTATAGAAATACTTTCACCTTGAGAAGGGAGATTGGCTTACATTTATTGAACATATAATTGGTGAGTGCCTTAGGCAGAAAGACAAACATAGCATACGGCCTGCAGGTTGCTGGAATGGTTCCTTAGTGTCAGACCGCTTGAGCGTCAGAATGAAGCAGTCCTTTGTGGATATTCCTCCTCTAAACAAGTGAAGGAAAACTATCTCTTAGCTCTGGGCTCCCAGTTGTGACACTGTGGAGTGGAAGAGGAGGAGAAAGGCTCTTCTTGGATTCTGACTTCAACCCAACTTTTCCATCCCCCTCTTCTTTCTCCCTTAGTCTGACTGCATCCAAGGTAACTGTGATTCACATGACTTGTTTAGGCTCTTTTCTATGGCTCTGTCATACTTTGTGCTAATTTGGGTGACTATGCTTCTCAATGTACTTATATATTAATGAAAATAGAAAATAAGTTAGAAGATGTTCTAAAAATTTGTATTTTAAATTTTATTCCATTCACTTTCGAGAATTGAGAATATTATTTGACAGCTTTGACTAAGAGTGGCCAGGGGAATAAAATTTCTGACTAGTTATTTTTTTTTAAATCTCCCATTATATTTAAAATACAGATTTCCCTTTAAATAAACAAGGATGCATTTTCAAATGCTTTAGAATTATTAATAACCAAAACTCCCCCAGGAGTGATTTCTTTGGAGTCCTAAAATCACAACTCTTCAAGGACATAAAGTGGAGCTAATTTACCCACTTATCTGATCCAAAGTAGAGATTTTTAGATTTGTTGAATCCCAAAAGGGAAAAGTACACCCTAGGTATTATTTTTCTGTGAAACAACTCTCATTTAGAGTGGTGAATAAGTAAGTTGGCAGAATAAGGCAATCCATATTTTTCCTGCCTGTGTTATATGTGTTTTGGGGATAGAAAAATTTAAAACTTCCAGTGTAGCAATTTTTGTTGACAAGAAATTTAGTTATTGTGTTGCAATGGGGATTGTTTTGCTGATAAAATTCTTGATTCTAGTAGTCCACTCCTATTAAGTTTATAAATTGTTTATCAGCCTTTTTCCGCACTCACCAGTAGGAAAAGCAAAAAACAAAACACAACAAAAAACAAGGCACTATCTCTAATGGCAGCAATATCAGTAGCTTTGAGAATATTATTTCTGTGGGTTGCATTTTCAGTCTTTATTATAATTCTCCCTTGCCTACAATCCAATTTCTTTTAGACCCATATGGTGCCAATTTCTTTAAAGCATATTGTAGTAATATTAAAAATCTCAATCTAAATATCAAATTAGCCCTCAAATCATAAGAAATAAATCCACGTGGGCTCACAGAATTCTCCCTTCAGGCCTTGAGATTTTAGTTATTTGTTTCTTTGTTTCTCAAAAAGAACAAATTGTATTAATGTTGCATTTTATAAAGGACTTCAAATGTATAGGTGTCCCCCAAAGTACTTGACTTTTGTGGCATTTTTAAAAACAATCATAACTTGGAAAATCTCAATATTTGAGTGATGATAATCAAAATTGCTTTGGGCTGAAATTCTGTATTTTGTATCACAGTCCATAGGAGAATTTCAGTCAAGTAATAAACCTGGAAAATATGGTTTTATAATGGAAATGTCGACAGACTCTAGCAGGCACTGCAGTAATATCTTGAATCTGATTTAAAAGAAGTTTTCAATAATGTTTTTCCAAGCCAATCTTTTGGGAAATGCCAGTTAAAAAAAAAAAGAAAAAGAAAGGTTTTCTACTACCTCTATCTCAATGATTGATGAAAATGTGAGTATTTTGTGGTCAGATACCTCAGGGCACCTGTGAATAAGATTATGGGCACTTGTAACAGGAGAATAAGCATGTCCTGTAAAAAGCCACCCAGTTAAAGTCTCACTGCATAGATACATTTTGATATAATGATAATCCATAGGTTCACAGGGATTATACTTGTATGTTCTCAGATGAGGGTAATAATGGAATAAATGATCACCCCACCTAGTCACATTATAATAGAAACTTTTCATAGGAGGACAATAACAAGAGCAGCCGTGACTAAGATGGTGATTCTAGAATTACTGTAATTTATTATATTGATAGACATAGTCTGTGCTCTCCCATATTCTTTGCAAAATTATGGTACAAAATATCGCCTTTGGTATATTTTTATACTTCAAATGTTATTGATTATGACAGGAAATAAGAGAAATTTTCAATCATTTAATTAAGGCAAACAATCAATTAGGCATGGGTACCATCAATCTGAGTTTGTTGTCTTGCCCCATTCCTAGAGTTATACAATACAGCGTCCCTGCGAGAGGCAGCCTGTGGAAATGCTTAGGTCGAGCTGAGGAGACTTTGGGCAGAATCATGGCTCCATGCTTACCAGCTATGCAACCTTGAACACACTTATGACCTCTTTAAGTCTGTTTTTTCAGGTAAAATGAGAAGGAAGTAAACAATAATAACAAGAGAAAATAATAATGATAGTAAAATGTTACTGAATGCTGATATACATCAGATACTGTTAGGTACTTTGCATACATCAACTCATTTACACATATAATAGTATCAATCTGATAACTTTGTTGTAAGAATTAAGAGAAGTACTCTGTGTACCTCATTTGCATGACTTCAGTGAAAATATTGGCTAGTTTTATTACTACAAGATTTAACTTGTTTCAAGAACAACACTTAGATTAAAAAGACATAAAGATAATTACTTTCCCTTATTGTTTACTGCCGGGCATTGTCATTATAGATCTATATGAAATCAAACTATAAGACAACCTGTTCCACAGAAGCCCCAATCACAATCAGTCAAGGTCTTGCACATCAGGGGCTAGAAGGAATTCATGAAACTTCCTCATCTCCAACACAAAGGACCTTTGGCTATACACTCTTGATTTAGAGACTTTCCATATTCTAGATTGGCCCTACATTCTTCCAGTCTATAGTAGAAACTGAGTCATTTCAGGCAGATGTTGTGACTTGATATGCCAAAGCTTTAAAGAAATAGCCATCCAAAATCTTTAAAGCAAAATTTAAATGGCTAGACTCTTAACTTTTTTTTTTAAGGTACAAGAAGATAAAGTAGAAAAGAACACATCATAAGTATACAGGTGAATAACACTTCACAAATTGAGTACACCCATGTAAGTGTCACCCAGACGATGAATAGTAATGATATCATGGAAGCCACTTCATCCATATTGGCTAGATTTTTATGGAAATCTTAAACTTACATAGAAATTAGCACAAGACTATTATTTTATTTAGCACTCAAAGCATTCTTGATGAAAGTTTTCTAAATTCTACTTCATTTTAGTAGAATAACTTCAATAAATCTTAATATGTACCACAAAGGATATAAACATAGATGGGATGAATCATTCATTCTAATTTTAAAAATAAAGTAACTCTGATTTTAGGGCTCAACTCAGTCTGGCATTTAATCTACAAAGGACTTGATAACAAAATCCATGGCTCAAAGCTTGTGTACTACAATTTCTAGGAGTAAGGTCCCATTAGTAAACTGCATTCATGCTAATGTGCTTGCTTGGGGCGATAATCATTAGAGTTCCTAGTTCCCGTTCTTGCCAGGGAAAGTACACCAAGAGTGGGTGATGTAGTATTGTAATTATACAATTAGCCTTGTCAAGGCATGGAGCATTGGGAATAGTAAGATCTTGAAACCTGAAATGTGACTAGCTGATAGATGACTATCATTAAGCTCATCTTTTGTTCACTTTGTGATGAGGTAGAGACTGAGCTTAGGAAAAGGCTCCTTAATGAAGGATAAAATCCTTGACCCAGAGCCACTCTGCTTCATGCACTCATCACCACTCAGCTCACCCTCCCTCCCTTTCCACAACTACACGTATATTTTGTTCATATTTTACCTTAGCCAAATAAAACATCATGAACAGTTGACAAAAAGCTCTTTTTAATCAATCAAATTTAGATAATAGAAAGTGAAATTTGGTACAAATACTGTTTAGCCTAATACTTTTAATCGTCACAATAATAGCTGTCAACATTCTATATCCCTTTTCACACATACATATTTAATTGGGTATTGTAGAATTGTGGCTACATAGAATGATTCTATATTCAAAATATAAATTATTCTTACTAGTATATTGATGTTCAAGGTGTGTAAAAATAGTACATATGCATACATATATATTTATGTGTATATGCCTGTGTACACATATATATATACATAGTATAAAAGCATTATATATTTTGTTTTATCACATGATACTAATAAGAATTATCCTAAATTTTTTAACTTTCTTATAGAAGAAAAGATTGGTATAAAGCCTTAACTGCTTGTTCTCATTCACTTTCAGTCTGTATTCATTATTAACCTAAGTTTCCTCCCTTGTGGCTCAATGCCCTTTGGGGTTTATTGGGCTTTCTTCTGTAATCAAAGTGATCTGCTAAGCCACTTTCCTATGGTTAAATGAGGGTGTACAAGTAGGAATTTAGATGTTCCCACTAGGTAAGTATGAGAGGATATAATACTTCCTGATTGGTGCTGCGCCCCTTCTAGCTTACATAACTACACAGGCCCTTTTCTTCATAGCCACCATTATACTATATTTTTGTACAAATCCATACAGCATACCCTTTGAAGTAAGACTGACAAATTGCTAATGCTAGAATCAAACTTAGTGTCCAGAATATTGTATGCCCATTTTAACATGCAAAACACAAACGTTCAGAAGATGTTTTTAAAAAGAAGTCATGATTACAAATATTGATCATGACAAGACTTGAGTGCATTTAGAAATAAATAAGTAGGAGTGGATGTGGTTGTAAAGGGATGGCATGAGGCCATGAAATAGCTCTACATCTTGATTGTGGTGGTGGTTATATGAATCTACACATTTGATAAAACTTCATAGAACTGAACACGCACATACACACACACAAATTTGTGTAAACCCCGTGAATCTGAAAAAGTTATGCAGATTTTACTAATGTCAGTTTCCTGATTATAATACTGTACTATAGTTATACAAGATGTTATTATTGGAGAAAATGGATGAAGGACAAATGAAATCTCTCCTTAAATTTTTGATAACTTCCTGTGAATCTACAATTATTTCAAAATAAAAAGTTGTATTTTTTTAAGAGCTATCTAGAGAAAAAAAATTGGTTGTGATCAATTGTGGAAGTAAGTTAATCTGTGTTTCATCTTCGGTCCCATTACAGGTTTTTTTTTTTTTTTTTTTTTTTTTGAGACGGAGTCTGGCTCTGTTGCCCAGGCTGGAGTGCAGTGGCCGGATCTCAGCTCACTGCAAGCTCCGCCTCCCGGGTTTACGCCATTCTCCTGCCTCAGCCTCCCCAGTAGCTGGGACTACAGGCGCCGCCACCTCGCCCGGCTAGTTTTTTGTATTTTTTAGTAGAGACGGGGTTTCACCATGTTAGCCAGGATGGTCTCGATCTCCCGACCTCGTGATCCGCCCGTCTCGGCCTCCCAAAGTGCTGGGATTACAGGCTTGAGCCACCGCGCCTGGCCCCATTACAGTTTTTCTGTTTCCAAGCAAATCACTTGACATTCTCATTCTTTGTTTCTCCTATTTTCAGAAAAATGCAAGTCTATCTCCAGATTACTATAAACATCTTGAAATCTATGGGAAAAATAAAATCACATGCACACATCTGAGAGATCATAAATATATATCACAACTTCCTGAGAGCACTATTGTTAACACCCGTCTAACTCTATAGTTTTAGAAACAAAAGCCATGGGGGAGCAATAAACTAGATATGCCAGTCCTCCTACTTTGATTTTGCATTTGAGAAAATCACTGTGCTCCTAAAATCTGCTACAATACCAAGCCTCAAAAAGTCATGACTAACTGATGAAATTGTGTGAGCACTTTACACACATGAAATAGAATTTAATCCATTTGGATTGGGTAGCTTTCACTTTTCTGTTAAAAAAAAAAAAAAGTACCTTAAAAGTACTAGCTAAAACATAAATTCACAGTAAAGACATTAAGTTCTTTACTTTCTGGGTGTGAATGGCAGCTGAATAACAAACCCTTTGCCATTTATAGAAAGGAGTAACTTACAAGCTGAATTAGAGTTGCTCAGCATGCCAAACAAAGCTACAGGCAAAGCAAAGCAAAAGGGAAACTTGCTATTTTATAGGTTAGACAAGAAAAAGCCTAAATGACTTTTCTAAGTGAGAGACCTTCATATTTCATGCAAACCCCAGGAAATAATTAAGGCTTCAGTGGAATTCTGGGACCTGTGCTCTATAAACCGCCTCAATAAACTTCATTTTCATCTGGTAGTATAGAGATTGTCTCTTATCCCTTACTACCCTTTAAATACCGTCCTCCTTTAGGGCAATGAAAATTTGGCACATAAATAAAAAGCATAAAATTGTTTCAGGGAGGGGATGAACATGGTTCAAATTCAACCAGGTGCTTTATTACCGATTTGGGAGGTTGTAATGTTATTAGACAAACTGATAGAAAGATCAAGAGGGAAAACTATTGGTGGAAAGGGAAGATAAAAAAAAAATTGGGAGATAAACTGAAAACACAAAAAGTATTTCAAAGCAAAAGTAAGCTAGCTGCTTCAATTAAAATTCTATAGAGAAAAAATTCATTAGCTCATTTAAAAAATTATCACAAGAGGTATATGACCTCGTATTTTAGACCAACTCTCTATCATGCTGTAGTCATTATAGAACCTAAATTACAAACAACGGGTCCACAGGTGTTACAGTCAGGGCTTGGGGCTGGTGCTGGATGTCAGTTAATCTGAACTGGGATATCCGGGTGGCAGAGCAGTTATGGATTCAGGTCTTGGCTCTGTCACTGAGAACTGTGACCTTACCTGGACTCTGTCACCTGCTTATGTTTCAGTTTCCCCATCTCCAACACAGCACATTAGACGGTCTTAAAGCTGGTTTCTGTGAGGATCTAAGAGAATCCTTAGGGTTCCATGAAGCCCTGTCTCCACGCTTCTGCTTCTGCAATTAGGTTTGGTTTTATTTGTTTCGATTTTAAAGTAAGATTTCACATGAAACAAATTCATGCCCCAAGAAAATTTAAAATCATGAACTAGATCTTCTGGGGCTCCCTCCTGCACCAACATTTCAATAGGCTCTGATAATCATTTTTAAAGATTCACCAGTTCCACAGAAGAAACTTTTCTGGGCTGGGTTCTTTCTGTGTCAATTTGTAATTGTTTTCCTTTCTTTGTGTAGAAACAGCAGGAAAATGGCATTATTAAAATATCAATTGATGTTTTGTGCTTGCTACTTCTGAATAAATAGAAAGTTTTTGTGTTTCTAATCCGGGTTCCCTACGTGGAAAGGGTTTTTGTACTGCAAGATGTAAAATTGCAATTTTGAAGCACCAGCACCCAGAAAATAAGTCTCACTTAGGTTGTGTTGCCTGAGAAATTGACTTATTTCTAGCAATGGAGGTGGAACATGGAAAAAGCAGAACTCAACCACCTAGAAAACAAAAGGCTAGTTTCTTTCAGACTGAAAAGGGAAGGTAGAATCACTGGTGACAGTTCTAGAGGGGTCTGGGAGTGGGATTGGGTTAGGGAGACCTATGTTCCTACTGTTACACTGTACTCACAAAGGTGCTCGGCTTCACATGGGATGGTGAATGCATGGATATCCAGGCCCTAGAGGACTGAGCAACATGAGACAAAGGTATATGGGACTATGCCCTAGCCACGTTGATGGGGTAGGAAAGTTACGTGGAAAAGAGCCTCATCACCCCGGTTACCCCAGTCTAGTTCTGCTGATAGAAAGCCTATACCCTACTCTGACATGTAAGTGAGCCCAGGCAAAATCCCAGAGCCACCCAGCATACCATCAGCAGGTTTCAGATTCCTGAGCAATAAACAAGTATGTGTCAAATAAAATAGAGAAGAAGACAGTTATTTGGAAGCTAGATAATTTTGCCTGGCTGAGATTGGAGGGTTCTGCTGTGATGGGGGTGAACAAGCAGCACCTTTATGAGCCACCGACAAAATTCAGAAAAATGGAATCCCTGCTCCTGTTTGTTCAGCACTCTGTATGCCTCTTCAGGTTCTTCAGTGTCGCTAGAAAGAACCCTGTTGGAACTTCCTAATACACGATAAAGTGGAACTTCAAGCCAATTCTAATAGGTGCTCACCAAGCCAAAATACTTTTTCCACAGCTTTATTGAGGTATGACTGACAAATAAAAATTGAATGTATTTAAAATATACAACCAGATGTTTTGATATATGTATGCATTGTGAAATGATGACCACCATTAAGCTAACTAACAAACGTATCCTTCACCTCACCCTAGTTACCATTTTTGTGTATGTGTGTAGTAAGAACATCGAGATTTACTCTCTTAGCAATTTTCAAATATACAACACATCATTATTAGCTATAGTCACCCTTCTGTACCTTAAATCTATATATTTATTCATCATATAACTGCAAGTTTGATCGACAGCTCTTTTCTTCTACCCCAAAGCCCCTGGTAGCCACCATTCTACTCTCTAATACTATAGAATAATTATAATTTAGAAAAAAATAATGTACTATTCCTTAAATCTGATATATCTGACCATACCTATTTCTGATTAACATGAGGAAAGAGGAAATGACGAGGAAAACTTGTCTGGAGAAGACTTGTCTTTTGGCTTCTGGCTTTCCTGGGTCTCCAGCTTACCAGTTGCTTATTTTAGGACCCATCAACCTCCATAATCTCATGACCTCATTCCTTAGAATATATAAAATTCCTATATATATATTTTCCTATATGTATTTTTCCTATATATATTTTCCTATACATATATTTTCCTATATATATTTTTCTATATATGTACACACTAAGTTTATTTCTTAGAATAAATATATATAGGCATATATATATATAAATATACATGCATTTTATTGGTTCTGTTTCTCTCTAGAAAGCAACATACTTAATATGATTTTTAAATTAATCAATTAATTGTTCTTGGTTAGATCATGGCTGTAATTTTCCTTTGGGATTCAATTCTCAAATCTCTAATTATGACATGCCCTAAGAAATATACTGAGACGCCACAAGAATTCCATTATTAGGTTCCCCCGCAACCACCTTTTGTTGGGGAGGGGACAGGGTCCCACTCTGTCACCCAGGTTGGAGTGCAGTGGTGCAATCACACAGCTCACTGCAATCTGCGTCTCGCTGGCTCAAGTGATCCTCCTACCTCAGACTGACTTTTTAATAAGAAAAAAAAATTAAACACTGTATCTCCGTGAAATAATCAATGACTTGTCCATGTTTCTGAGTTTAGTTCTTCTTCCTTAGACTAGTATGCAGTGTGACCCTGGGAGAGTCACTGAAGGTATTTACTGTGAATAAAATCTTACCATCAAGTTAGATTCATGCCGCTGACATACACAAAAGATCTAATGACAATTAATCACACTATATAGTGTATTCAAATTTATATGATAGCAGTAAAAATGATAAATCATAAGCTATCATCTTTTTTCTTCCAAAATGTGGTTATATAATTACAAGAAATTTATTTTGATTTTAACGGTGTATTGTCATTAAAGGGAGTTTAGCTATGCCACTAATACTGTGACTTCTAATTTCAATATTTACCTTTTATTGTGACTTCATAAAATATAAATTTTTTTTTTTTTTTTTTTTTTTTTTTTTTTTTTTTTTTTTTTGAGACGGAGTCTCACGCTGTTGCCCAGGCTGGAGTGCAGTGGCCGGATCTCAGCTCACTGCAAGCTCCGCCTCCCGGGTCACGCCATTCTCCTGCCTCAGCCTCCTGAGTAGCTGGGACTACAGGCGCCCGCCACCGCGCCCGGCTAATTTTTTGTATTTTTAGTAGAGACGGGGTTTCACTGTGGTCTCGATCTCCTGACCTTGTGATCCGCCCGCCTCGGCCTCCCAAAGTGCTGGGATTACAGGCTTGAGCCACCGCGCCTGGCAAAATATAAAATTTTTTCTGTATCCAAATATACCCAAGGAATGCATTCAATCAATTGGTATTCACAAACAGTATTAAGTGTCTCTATTACATGACTAACTGTATTAATAAGTGCCAATTTTACATTTTCTATGATGTTAGTAGGGTTATTTCTCTTCTCTAGACTATTATTTTTTTAAAGTTCTATAATTTGCATAGACATGCATATGACTGAGGTCATATCTACACAAAGCATCTGGTCTTGACCAGAATTCAACTAGAAATGTCATCATCCAGTTCATGCATTTAAATGACATCAGACTTTCATATCTGAATTTAATTTTAATTCATGCAGAAGGAAATGGCTGGATTGAATAAGAAACTAAGTTTCTTGCCACTCCATAATTACTACTAGAGAAAAATAGAAAAGAGGAAAGAAAGAAGGTAAATGAAGGCTCTCCTCGTGTAACATATTCAAGCCTTAAGGAAGGCTTCACATCTGTCACAGAAGAGGAATTCATTTCTTAACACAAGAATCTGCTCTCTTTCCAATCATTGTGAACCATGTTTTTAATATGAAAGAAGTTCTTCTCTCCGCTTTGCCCCTTCCACTAACTCCCACTCTGCCACCAATAGTAAAGAAAAATAAAGCCCACAGATACCTGTCCCTGGGCCACCAAAATAATCAGGTTTCATTAGGTCCAATTAGAAATATGACATGGACATTCAAAGTAATTTGGTGATAAAGTAGAGTTGGAAATAAAAAAAAATTGAGAAAATCTATTAAACTGGTCCCAAATTATACTAAACTTTGAACAATACTATTTTTCTCTGAAAATATAAATGTTAGAATCAATCTGTTTGCAAAAATACACTGAAAAAGTCTTTATTTATAAGCAGAATCTAAATTATTTTGGTTAGACACACTAGGTTAATTTTAATTCTTAAAAATATTGAATACGTTTTTTAAATTTTTGGAAGAAGTTTAAGTTGAGTGAGTATACAACTTAATCAGGTAATCTGTGAATCATCTTGAAGGCTACAATGGACCAGTGACATATTTTTAGAATCATCTTTTCAACTAGTTTCAGTGTCAAAGCACCAAAAAAAAAAAAAAAAAAAAAAAAAAAAAAGTCCTCGGAACCTTACATCTAAGTTTAACTGCAAATCAATTAGAGCACCAGAAAAAAAATCTGTAAATAAGCCAGCAAAGCTCTGAGGAAAGTTTTAGGATTTTGAAAAATAATAGTGGCCTATACTCAGTATTCAGGCTTTACAAATACAGCATCAGTGATATATGTATCATAAGAAAGCTACAAATGATAGTTTCCTTAGAGCAAAGTCAGAAACTAAAATTTTTGCAGGAATAGTAAGTCAAACCAATATTAACCTTTTCTAGCTCGAGATTGAAAAGTTAGAATTTTTTCTTTGCTCCTCTTCAGTAATAGATTGTCTTAAGAATTTCCCCTGAGCTCAGTTCTTTGCCAGTTCACTGGTGGTTTCACATGTTTTAAATATTCCAAATAATACAATTTTTTTTTTTTTTTTTGAGATGGAGTCTCACTCTGTCACCCAGGCTGGAGTGCAGTGGCACCATCTTGGTTTGCTGCAAGCTCCACCTCCTAGGTTCAAGCGATTCTCCTGCCACAGTCTCCCGAGTAGCTAGGACTGCAGGCACTACCATGCCCAGCAAACTTTTTTGCATTTTGTTTTTAGATGGAGTTTCGCTATGTAGCCCAGGCTGGTTTCAAACTCCTGACCTCAGGTGATTCACCCGCCTTGGCCTCCCAAAGTACTGGGATTGTAGGCGTGAGCCACTGCGCCCAGCTCAATAATACAATTTTTAACATAAAAATTAGAAGTCAAGATAAGAGCACAAGCATCCTAGGAACCTGTGTAGGAAAGTATATGCGGATGAGAGACTCAGGTTCTTTGTTCCAAAGGCCAAAAATATTGAATATTAAACATGAGATTCCCTGCTCTTCTCAGCCTGGTATGGTCTATGAACAAATGCTAAATCTTTTCTATCTGAAATTTTAAGAGTCATATTTTTAAATGATGGTATTTTTTTAAATGTCATAATTAGGGTATTATAATTATAAACTTATATCTATCCTTATTGTAGTGATTTCAGATGTTATCCAAAATGACACATAGTTTACATTCTTACTTTATGCCAAACAGTAAGTTTAGCACATTACAAACATCATCTTTTTCTTAAAATTATCCTACTAAATAGGAAGTACTGTTATCCCCCTTTTCAGGAGCACAGAGAGATTAACTAATTTACCAAAGTTCACACAGTTAGTAAGTGATAGAGATGAGATTTGAACTCAGAATCTGTAGGGTAAACACAAACTAGTACCAGACTACACATTTTAAATTCTTATTTTACAGTGTCACTTGTAATTAGTATCTATAACCCATAGTAGCTCACGGAATTGTTTTGGGTTTGATTTATTTCAATTGTTACAACATTGTTTGAAAAAGTTCCTCCACAAATATTCATCTAGCACTTTCTCCTGAAAATGTGGCATAGATGCTAATGATAAAATATTTTCTCATGAAGATAATAAGTATTAGTCATGATAGAAGTTTTTCTTTTATGGAATTAATGATGAGACACAACTACAGATAAAATGGTATGCTCCCCTTCAGTCCTCTAAATCCAGAGTGCCGTTGAAGGAAAGCAAGCCACTTTAAGCTACAGTGATGTGCATGTGTACAGAGAGGAAAGAATGCAGAGTGGTTTGGAGACCCAGCTCAGGAGTAAGAATTATCTGGTATAGCACTCAGGCATTTCAATATATTTGTGTGTCCTTTTGGACTTAACTTTCCATTTTCGTCATCTATAAACTGGGGAAATAATGATCCATATCTGCTAGAGTTTCAGTAAAGATTTAAAAACACAATGTACATAAAGCACCAAGGATATGCCAGGTGTGTAATACGTGCTTGATCTAAATGGACTCATTCATTGTCAATGTTATTCCAGTGCAGCTCTGGACCCAGAGCCACACATTCCCACCCACAGAGCACACGCAGTACCAGAGAGGAAGTAGGCCTAGAAGGGCCTGCAGGTACAGGCAGCTGCTAGAAGCTGGGGTGATGCTCTCCCCACTTTCCTGTAGACACCACGGGTACTGTCTGCCTGTTGTCACACAGTTCATATGCTTGCTTGTGATGGAACCTCGGTCTCAGGATCTGTGCTTTTTTCCACTTTGCTACACTGTCTAAGGTGGCTTTTAACTGGAACCCAAGTGCAAATAAAGGTTGGTATTCGGCACCTGACTTCGTGTAGAGAAAACAGTCCTTTTGGTCACTCACAGACCACAACAGTCAGTCATGATTTTGTTGAATAATCAAAGCTGAACTCGTACATGTTAGGGTCAGTTAAGGATGTCTGCTTTGGGCAACAGCATACCTTTGGTCTCATATTAAATTAATATCTGAGTTAAACAAAAACGAAAACACCTCACATACACTATTCAGAATCTGCTAAATTGTCTTTTAAAAACTGCTTGCCCAACTTATTAGCAACAACTATAAAAGAAGAAATTCTTATGATTTCCTAGTATCCTGGATTCATAAGCATCAAGAAGGCATATGGTATTATATGAGCATGAAATAATAACATGGACTGCTCTGCTTACCAAATTCAGTCAAGTCCAAAGGCAACAAATGCAGAGTGAACATGACTGTCTATAAGAAACAAACAATTTTGGTGTTTAAGTTTGTGTTTTCCATCACATAAAATGTTGTAGAATGATGAACTAATGGAAAAATGGAAAGAAAACTTACAATACAAATGAAAATATTTTGCAAAACACTTCGTTATAAGGAAGCCCATCAGACTAACAGTGGACCTCTCAGCAGAAACCCTAAAAGCCAGAAGAGATTCAGGGCCAACATTCAACATTATTAAAAAAGAGAAATTTCAACCAGATATTTCATATCCAGGGAAACTAAGCTTCATAAGCAAAGGAGAAATAAGATCTTTTTCAGACAAGCAAATGTTGAGGGAATTTGTAACCATCAGACCTGCCTTACAAGAGCTCCTGAAGGAAGCACTAAATGTGGGGAAAAAAAGACCATTACCAGTCACAGAAACACACTGAAGTACACAGATCAGTGACACTATAAAGCAACCACACAAACAAGTCTGCATAATAACCAGCTAACATCACGATGACAGGATCAAATCCACACATTTCAATACTAATCTTGAACGTAAACGGGCCAAATGCCCCAATTAAAGGCACAGAGAGTAGCAAGCTGGATAAAGGCACAAAGTGGCAACTAAGACCTATTGGTATGCTGTATTCAAGAGACTCAACTACATGCAATGAAAACAATAGGCTCAAAATAAAAAGATAGAGAAAAATCTACCAAGCAAATGGAAAAGAGAAAAAAATAGGGGTTGCAATTCTAATTTCAGAAAAAATAGACAACAATAGGCTCAAAATAAAAAGATAGAGAAAAATCTACCAAGCAAATGGAAAAGAGAAAAAAATAGGGGTTGCAATTCTAATTTCAGAAAAAATAGACTCTAAACCAAAAAAGATCAAAAAAGACAAAAGGCGGCATTACATAATGGTAAAGTGTTCAATTCAACAAGAAGACCTAACTATCCTAAATATATATGTGTGCAACACAGGAGCACTGAGATTCAGAAAGCAAGTGTTTAGAGACATTCAAAGATATTTAGACTCCCACACAATAATAGCGGGAGACTTCAATACCCCACTGACATTATCAGACAAATCATTGAGACAAAAAAATTAACAAAGATCTTCAGGACCAAAATTCAGCACTAGATTAAATGGACCTGATAGAAATCTACAGAATTCTCCATCAAAAACAATAGAATATACTTTCTTCTATTTTTAGAAAAATAAAATTATTTTTTATTTTTTAAATTTTTTGTGTGTACATAGGTGTACATACTTATGGGGTACAGAATATACATTCACCTCATTGCCACATGGTACATGCTCTAAAATCAACCACATAATTGCACATAAGTACTCCTCAGCAAATGCAAAAGAACTGAAATTGTAACAGTCACTCTCTCAGATCACAGTGCAACAAAAATGAAATTCAAAACTAAGAAAATATTGACATTCTTCACAGAACTAGAGAAAACTATTTTAAAATTCATATGGAACCAAAAAAGAGCCTGAATAGCCAAAGCAATCCTAAACATAAAGAACAAAGCTGGAGGCATCATGTTACTCAACTTCAAGCTATACTACAGGGCTATAGTATCCAACACAGCATGGCACTGGTACAAAACCAGACACATAGACCAATGGAATAGAAGAAAGAACCCGGAAATAAGGCTGCACACCTTCCACTATCTGATCTTTGACAAACTGACAAAAAACAAGCAATGGGGAAAAGATTTCCTATTTAATAAATGATGCTGTAATAACAACTGCCTAGCCATATGGAGAAGATTTAAACTGGACCCCTTCCTTACATCATACATGAAAATCAGCTCCAGATAAATTAAAGATTGTAATGTAAAACCCAAAACTATAAAAAACATGGAAGACAACCTAGGCAATACCATTCAGGACATAGGCATGGGCAAAGATTTCATGATGAAGATACCAAAAGGAATTGCAACAAAAACAAAAATTGACAAGTGGGATTTAATTAAATCGAAGAGCTTCTTCACTGCAAAAGAAACTATCCACAGAGTGAAAAGACAACCTACAGAAAGGGAGAAAATTTTTGCCAACTATGCATTTGACAAAGATCTAATATCTAGCATCTACAAGGAACTTAAACAAATAGACAAGAAAAAAAAGAATCCCATTAAAAATTGAGCAAAGGACTTTTTTTTTCAAAAGAAGTTGTACATGCGACCAACAAGCATATGAAAAAAAGCTCAACATCACTGATCATTAGAGAAATGCAAATCAAAACCACAAAGAGATACCATTTCACACCAATCAGAATGCTGTTGAGGTTGTGGAGAAAAAAGGAACATTTATACGTTGTTGTATGGTGGGAGCATAAATTAGTTCAACCACTGTGGAAAGCAGTCTAGCAACTCCTCAAAGAACTAAAAACAAAAGTACCATTCAACCCAGCAATCACCTTCCTGGGTATATACCCACAGGAATATAAATAATTCTATTATAAAGACACATGCACAAGTATGTTCATTGCAGCACTCTTCCCAATAGCAAAAACACAGAATCAACCTAAATACCCATCAATGGTAGACTGAATAAAGAAAACGTGGTACATATACACCTTGGAACACCATGCAGTCATAAAAAAGAAGAAGGTCATATCCTTTGCAGGGAGGACACGGATGGAGCTGGAGGCCATTATCCTTAGCAAACTAACAAGGAACAGAAAACCAAATACCACTTGTTAGCACTTATACGGGGAAGCTAAATGATGAGAAAGCATGGATACATAGAGGGAAACATACACTGGAGCCTACTTTAGGGTGAAAGGTGGCTGAAATCAATACAAATTTATTCTCTTACAGCTCTGTAGGTTGAAAGTCCACCGTCAATTTCACCAGGCTATAAAATCAAGGTACAGGCAGGCCTGTGTTTCTTCTGGAGATTCTAAGAGAGAGTCTGTGTGCTTATCCTTTCCAGCTTCTAGAGGTGCCTACATTCCTCAACACGTGGTCCCTTCCTCCATCTTCAAGGTGCACCGCTCAACTCTGATCTGTTTGTATGTCTCCTGTCTCCTGCTCTGATCCTCCTGCTTTCCATTTACAAAGACCTCTGTGATTACAATGGGCCGATCTGGATAATCCAGGAAAATCTCATCTCAAGATCCTTAATTTAATTACATCTGCAAAATCCCTTTTAACATGTAAAGCAACGTTCACAGATTCTGGGGATAGAATGTATTAGCATCTTTGGGGGTGGGATATTATTCAGCCTACCACAGGTAGATACCATTTATTATGTTCTTTTTGCAGATAAGAAAAAAATATAGTAATTATTAATACCACCATATACAATGAGAAACAAGAATTCAGAGGCTAAACAACACAAACTCAGAAAACTTAAAAGTGGGCACCAACATATAAATATAGTGTTTCTAACCTTAAGTCTGATTCCACTTCACAATTCTGCTCGCAAAGTAGAAAGAAATAATAAAGGAAGGACTCCCTGCTTAAGGGTAAATTTTGTTATTTTCTTGGGTTAAAAATAATTACTATATATTTATTGAATGACTAATTGTAAGTAAGATCCAATTTTAGGTTCCGGTAATAAATAAGAATCAGATATAGTCAGTCTCAAGGTAATCCTTCATCTTTCCATATATTTAAATACCTATAATTCCTAAATGTATATATACAGTACTGACCGAATTTAATTACCTCATTAACATTCCCAGTTTCATGTTCTATAAACTTTTCCAATGTGCCAAGTCTGAAACTGAACTCTTGATTTTTTCCTACAAATTTTCACCCCCCATCCTTCACCACCTCAGGAAATGATCTCACCATACTCCCCTCCCTCACCACCTACAGCTAATCAATAATTGAATACCTCAAATTTTGCCCCCCAAATATATCTTAATTCCATCTACTTCTCCTTATTGGCATTGCCTCCAGATTCCTAATTAGTATCTTCATTTTCATTCTTATATCGCCTCAATCTAACCTCCATACATAAACTAGCATGATCTATTTAGAATATAAATGAGATTATGTCAATTGCATGTTAAAATACTTCAGTAACTACCTACAGCACTTACAATAAAATTCAAACTTTTCTTGCTATACTGGGTAACCATATAATATGGTCTGTTTAGGACTCTTCTGCACCTGTCATCCCGGTATAACTAGTAATACAGTCTCCTTTCATGCCTAAAATTATTCCATTTGGGTGATAAGTCTCTTGATCACCACATCTGTAGAGCCCTGTGTGATCTTTCTTTTGCCTAAATATTATTCTCATAGCTGAAGCCTTCTCCCTCAGGACTCAGTGTCTTCTCTTAAGTGTCCCCAGCAGTTGGCTTTCTTTAAAATCTGAACCACAGTATTCAATCCTATAGTTAATTCTTTCATTTGTTGAATGTCTGTTCAATCCATTAGGGTGCACAGAGAGAACCAGGCCCATATCTGCAGTGTTTACACCTACATACCTCAGTCAGCATCGTATCTGAAACATGATAAAAGCCCACCAGTACCTGTTGAAGATTAATGACTAAACAAGCTTACCATATAGGCAGAGAGATAGTAAATGTATAGTTGACATTTACATAATATAAATGTGTTCAAGATATCAACTACCAAAATTAATACGAAAAAGAAAATAATTACTTCTGCCTGCAGAGAAGGGTTGATTAGGAAAGACTCCATAAATGGAGGATGCCCAAACAGTGTTGATGGATGAATAAGATCATGCAGTGTGAACCAAGAAGCCAAGAGAAGACTTCTAAGCTTAGGGGATGGCATTTGCAAAGGCAAAAAGGTATAAAACTGTGATTATTCAGGAAACCCAAAGTAGTTTATCGTATTAGAGTGTACAATGTTGTATAAATGATATATTAATAACACAAACCTTAAGGACAAAACCTAAATTGTAGAGACCACAGCAGAAAATACAGAGAGCGCTAACAAATTTGAAGCTTAGCGTTTTTGTTTTTGTTTTTTGAGACGGAGTTTCCCTCTTGTTGCCCAGACTGGAGTGCAATGGTGTGATCTCAGCTCACTGCAACCTCCACCTCCCAGGTTCAAGCAATTCTTCTGCCTCAGCCTCCTCAGTAGCTGGGATTACAGGCATGCGCCACCACACCCAGCTAATTTTGTATTTTCAGTAGAGACAGAGTTTCTCCATGTTGGTCAGGTTGGTCTCAAACTCCTGACCTCAGGTGATCCACCTGCCTTGGCCTCCCAAAGTGCTGGGATTCCAGGCATCAGCCATTGCACCCAGCCTGAAGCTTAGCTTTATTTTCATTTACAGTCCTAGAATGATTTGATAAATTCTATTGCATATTTAACTCACCTTATAAATTATAGTTCTTAGATAATTCCGTTTCTGAAGTGTTATATTTCAAACTTCATTGCCATAAAGAATCCTCACAGATGCAGTTATTACGTAACAGTCACAAAATTATAATACATAGTCCATAAGGAAACTCTACTGAGAGTTACAGTGTATAGAACTAAGCTGAGTTTTTCTGTCAAATAAATTTTTTGGTTTAAATTTTAATAATTACATCAAATTTCTTTTTTCTATAATGTGCTTTTATTCATTATTAGATTATTAAAAAAGCAGGTCAAAGCCACTATGTTATGATTTTGGCATTTATATTGTACAAATGTATAGATAAAAATATCTATGGAATCTGAAAAGACTTCGGGTCGTATTTTGATGTAACTAAGAGTTGACACAATTAATACTCATCATTGACCTATTTCTCTAGAAACAGAAAATTATCAAGAAAGATATATGGTATAGATAATCACAAATATTTGCTTTGAACATTTAGAATGTATACTAGAAGTTGTGCACTAGCAGACTGCATGACAAGAATGCTTTGTTTAGACTCCAAAGTGTTTCAAAAATTGACTTAAGATTTAAATTTGGGAAATCACAAAAAATCCAGAATTCTGGCCACTCTTAAAAAAATTAAAAGATAAGATAACTCTAGTAATATTCCCCAAATCACAGTCCCCTAGAAACTAGTAGATGCTCTCTGGTTAACCACAGACCCACCTCCCCCATCACCCCAGACCGCTGCCCTTATATATGTGACATGCCTAAGCCTTTGTGTAAGACTAAAACTCTCAACCATTAACGACAAATTGAAAATCATCAAAAAGACTAAGAATATATTTAGATTTTGCTCATTTGTAATATTGAGAATTAAACACACAGGCTATTTTTTAAAATCGTCTAAATATGAAAAAATTCAGACATTCAACCCTTTCTTGGATTTTATCAGTTAACTAGACTGTACCAAAACAAATAAGCCAAATAAATCCAGTATAACAATTCCTCCCCCTGACTAGCAAGCTCTTTGTTTTGGCATCTAGTCAATTCAATTAAAATTATACAACCCAATAATCTAAAAATATATATCATGCATTTAATCTGTAGTTTACCTAAAAGTACCTGTCTGTTATGTATATTTCAATGTAGCAAATATACTTTATTTTATTTAAATGGGAAGACAACATATTTTCAATATGAAAACTGTTCTAGGTTAGGAAATATTAACCTGAAAATGTCATTCCCATAGAAATTGACAGGCACTTACCTTAGCTATCTGGACACACCAGTTAAGCAGCAGTTGTGATCCAATGTTATCCTTGTGCTCGTGGACATACTCCAACAGGCAGCCATGGGGCATAAGTTGAGTAACCAGCTGGATGGTTGGGCTCAGACACACACCCAGCAACCGGACTAGGTGTGGATGATCCATACTTGCCATGATCAGAGCTTCCTGTAAGAAAAAAATGCAATACCATCATTTCTAGTCAAATTTTCTTAGATTTACAGTTACTTCCATTGTACTAATGGTGCTGATGATTTTTTAAAAATGTACTCAATGGAATCAATCAAAATGAAAAGATATTATTTCAGTTATTCTATCTTTAAAGTGATTTAATTCATTAAAATTAAAAAAATAACAAAGTCTCTACATGCATTTACATGGAAGCTGTTATACAATAACTGCCTATAAAATTAATAGCAGTATTTTCTCCTTTGTAATATAAGCAATATGAGATTTTATTTATTGCCAAGTAAGTCAAAATGAATTCCAGCTTATATTATGGATTTTTAACCTTTGACCTTTGCTCTAAAGTAAAATAATCTACACAAATTTAGTTAGTTGCGAGTAGAGTAAGGTGAGCTGAACTTCGAAGTCACCCATTATTGGTGTAGAGTTGGACAGCTTACAATGGTGTCAAGTATAAATCATAAATATGGAAATGTAGATAATTACAAGTATTATATCTATTGTCAATTTATATAAAATAATAAACATTTTAATAAGACATTTTGTTTCATAATTTTACCTTTCCTCAAATTTATTTCATTTTCAAAATTATAAGTGATGTCTTATTCATAGATTCATAAAATTTGAGAGCTGAGACTATAAAAATTTGACTACTCCGACTTTTATATTTCATAAAATGAGAAAACTGAGTTACAATTTTGCATCAGAATCATAAAGGCACCACTGCTTAATGGGGATAAAAGTGGACATATGATGGTTATTTAGTGCATCCCAGTTAGCTTCAAATAAAAAGTTATTGTAAGACTCTTTATTGTAATTTGAAATAGATACAACTGTAAAATAAATGTTTATGTACTTTGTTATGGTTTGATTTGTGCTTTTATATTATGAAAGCCAATAAAATATTGTTCATCTCCTATGAAAACAATAGTAAATTTTTGCTTTTTAAAAGCTATGTAATATCACCTACATACTATTCTTGTTAATAATATTTAATTTGAATCTAATCATAAGGAAAAAATCAGACAAATCCATACTGTAGGACATTCTGCAAAGAAACTGGCTTGTACTTATTTAAAATGTCAATATTAGGAGAAACGTAAAAGAAGGGTGTGATGTTCAAACTAACATTTATTACAGAAATAGGGCAATGCTGCATTTTTGGCTCTTGGGTTAAAAAATATATAAAACATTATTGGGACAATTGAGGAAACCTAAATAGGGACTATATATCATGTAATATTATATCAACATTAAATATTTGAGAGTGATAATGGTATTGCAGCTATGTAAAATAGTATTCTTTGATTTTAGAAGATCTTGAAATCTTTATGGGTGAACTATCTTGCGTCTGCAATTTACTTTCAAATAGTTTACTCACACAGGGAAGGAGAGAGAGATGTATAATATATGTATATGTATCTATGTGTTTGATGTGTGTATACAAATATATACACACAAATACTCGCACATACACACGGAGGGTGTAATACGTATATGGCAATTGATTATATTGATTTTTCTACATGAAGGTACGGTGTTCATTGTATTACTCCTGAACATTTTATATAACTTTGAAACATTTTAAAATAAAAAAATTTAGGACACAAATTATATTGAGTTTCTGTTTAAGATGGCATGGCAGATTGAATTCACAAATTACTTCCCTTTCCTCTCAATTTCACTATACTGACAAAAAAAGAATCAATTTTAAAAGACAGACACCAACAATCATAGAAAGGAGGCAATAAAGATGGAATAGTAAAAGTAGGAAGCGGCTTATCAGTGTTAGCAACTTGGTAAACATAAGCAATCTGAAGCCTAATTTAATGGAGGGAAACTGAGAAGCAACCCAGTAATGTGTAACACCAAAGGCTGAGGAGTAGTAGTATTACAAACCTCCATAAATGGAGCAAAAGAACTGTTTTCAGCAGGATTGCTTCAGAGTACATTTGGGAAACACTTAGACTACAGATCTCCTTTCCCCTTTGCCCTTAGGAAATCTTAAACCAAAAGAACTGTACTGTGGATATCAGGCAAAATGGAAAGAGAAGTACTCTGGGGAAAACAGAAGTATTATGTAAATTTACATATGATAAAAATATGGACCATTCTTCCATTCCATCTCCCAAATAGAGCTGTGACTTCAAAATTCTCAAAGTTTTAAACCTAGAATTTTACACCCAGCAGCATTTCAACCAAGTGAATGCGTACAACAGACAAGTTCAGATGTGCCAAATCTTAACACATTTACCTTCCGTGCTTCCTTTCTTTGTAAATGTGCTCATAAAAAAGGGACAGGGTGTTAGAAGAGTACATAAAATCAAGGAAACAAACATCAAGCATAAATTATGGAAATACAAAAAATATAGTGAAAAATTTTCTAGAATAAAAGCTATACAACAAACGAAAACAGCAGCCGGCTAAGACTGGAACAGGTCAAGTAGCTCTGGGAAAGGTGACCCAAGAAGATGGAATTGATAGAATGCCTGATGAACTTAAAATACATTAAGAAAATATTTATTTTTCTAGTGGGAGTTGAAGGTCAAATTAGTGATAGATACACAGAAAACTAAGCTAAAGTAAAAAAAGAAGAAATTAACCTGAGATAAAACACAAAGATATGCACAAGAAAGACTCGGAAAGGTGAGGAGCTGTGAGGGGAGTGGATGATGAGAGATTGCTCAATAGGTACAATGTATATTATTTGAGTGATGGCTACACTAAAAGTATTGACTTCCCCATTATGCAATCTATGTATGTAACAAAATTATACTTGTACTCATAAATTAATGCAAATAAATAAAAAGAAAATCAGACTATACAGCACAACTGGGAATAGTTACATAATCATAATAGTGTAAACATGAAATACTGATATAATCAGAAATCATGTAACTGTGGGAAAATGGGGGGACAGAGGATGCCCTTCTGGAAAGTGGTGATGGGAGTGGAGTGAAAGGTATATAACCATTGCTGGTTGCAAAAAGTTAGCCTAAGATATGTAGACTAAAAAGAAAAATTTAAGACTTCGCAATATAAGCATATTAGTTAAATATACGTAGTTAGGTAACAGAAGAAATTTCCAAAAAATGAAAGTGATTGATTTGGGCAGTGGAAAATGGGGGCAGGGAAGGGACAGCAGGGTAGCTAGCAGGCTACCTTTCATCATTAGTCTTGTCAAAGTATTTCACTGTTTTATGATTACCTTAAAGCTACTTGTGAGGACATTATCCCCTTTAACCATCCCTACTATTTTACTGCTGCTGAGTTACAGAGTGCCTTCCAAGAGTTATTCACAAATATGCAGTGTTTGATGGGGTATGTGGGTTTCCCAGATCCAGCCAAGGATTTATTGTGAGGTCTAACATTTTATTTTTTCAGTAAGGAATATAGGGGCAGCATGGGAACATGCCTGGAAAAAGGAGTGATAGAAGACCAAACAAAAGAAGTAAGCTGGTAAAATGCTGTCACTCTCCCTCAAAGGACTTTTTGTTTCTGAGGTTTGGTGGTAAAAGCTGAAATCATTGTTTTTCAGATGGCTTCCAAGTAAAAAAGATACTTTAATTCCCTCTTCCCTAGCTGCCCCAGGGAACAACAAGAGTCACAGAACAGAGATGAGTTTCTATGCTTTCTTGCTGAGCCCACGAGGACTGCAACATGGTGAGGACAGGAAGTTCCGGGAGCACTGTAAGGCATCACACCTAGAAAGGACTTCAGCGTACTCGCTTGGTAGCAGTCAGCGGCAACAGGAGTGGGACCTCTCCAATGGCTCAGAGAGAAGAGACTCAACAGAGGGACCAGAACTGGTAGGAAAGATCACTATAGAAACCACAGAAGCATCCTTACATGGTACCAGTCAGCAGTAACAGGAGTGGGACCTCTCCAATAGCTCAGAGAGAAGAGAATTCATCGTGGGGACCAGAACTGGTGAGAAAGATCACTGTAGATACCACAGGGAGACTGCAGCTAGAAGGCCAGATTATAGGTAAATAGGAGACACCTAACAAGTTTCCAAAATATTTGTGGAGACCGCTTTGGGGTGCGGGGTTTTGCATAATTAACTGAGCCAGAAATCTGTGTTATTACTATTCATGTGGCCTCCTCTGGATTCACAAGGTGAAAACATTTGGTTTCACTTCTTGTGTATCTCAGTAAACATTTGAAATAAAGCAAAGCAATGTAGTTATAAAGAGAGTATGGATGAAAATATTAGCCAACTTAAATGGCCTATTATTACCTATTATTTAATCTGGTATTAACTGTATTCACAGTGTAAACCAGAGAGTTCTTTCATTGAATTATAACATGCACATGTAAAAATATATACACACCAAATCAGCAAAACATCTAATTAGATTAAATCACTAATTTATGTTTTAAGTCAGATACTTAATTAGATATTAAATATTAGATATCAAATTAAATTAAATTTATACTTATGTTATTTCTTTTTTGGTGGCTCTGGATTTTTTTGTGTATATGAAAGTCACCTGTTTACAGTTACAAGTGTGGCTCCACTCCCAGATACTCAGGTTTAGAAGATCTTAGGCATCTCCATTTGTAGCAAGCTCCCTTGTTAAAGGAACTTAGGAAATAGAAAATGTTGAGAACCTCTAGCACATCTCGATGTCTCCATCGAATGTGTGTTTCTATAATCCACTGCAAAAGCAATAACAGGTAATAATTATTTGATCCTTATTATAATCCCATGAAGCAGCTCAAACTCAAAAGTAATTCTCAGCTGCAAAATGAGGAAACCGAAACTCAATGAGAGAACCGGCCCAGGTCATGAGACTTGTTAGTAGCAGGATCAGTAAACACTCAGAATTTTCATTCTGACTGTAGTGTTATGACAGTAAAAATATCATATTTTTTACTTCATTTTCATCAGCACATTTCAGTGTCAACCTTTATCTTTTTAGCAAGACAGCCTCAAACTCCTCACATTAGCCCTGCCTGCATGAATTGGGTCAAATTATACTTTGCTGGCCAGGCGAGGTGGCTCACACCTGTAATCCCAGCACTTTGGGAGGTTGAGCCGGGTGGATCTCGAGGTCAGGAGTTTGAGACCAGCCTGATCAACATGGTGAAACCCCGTCTGTACTAAAAATACAAAAATTAGCCAGGCATGGTGGCACGTGCCTGTAATCCCAGCTACTCAGGAGGCTGAGGCAGGAGAATTGCTTGAAGCCAGGAGGTGGAGTTTACAGTGAGCTGAGATTGCACCACGGCACTCTAGCCTGGGCGACAGAGTGAGACTCTGTCTCAAAAAAAAAAAAATTATCCTTTGCTTCCTGAGGACCAACTAAAATCAAATAATACGTTTGTGCTTACAGGTAAACTGTCATCACTTTACAATATGTTTTCAGAACAAGCCAAATAAAACATTTCTCTCTGATTTGCTGAGGGTAGTATTTGATAATACTACCCTTAATAATGTTATTTATTAAGGTAAAGAGAATGGTACAATGTAAGGTAGAAGAAAGATTTTGGGGTTACTTTTGCATTTGAAAAGTTTACATTAAGGGGTGTAAAAAAGTCACACGGAAGTTCTCTTTTTAAAAATCTATTAGTAAGTCCTGGCAAAAAGGCTGGGTTTCTATTAAGAAAAATTGCTCATCACACTACAAAGAGTATTTGAAACCAAATTGCAGAGTATTTGCATAATAGTTCTCTTTTTTTGAAGAAAGAAACATGAACAAGACACTAATTGTAGGTTGCATTTTTTTTTTCATAAAGGAAATAGCAGATGGCTGGTTGGGAGGATAGGAGAGTAGATAAAGAAAAGGGAATATGAATTTGTTTAGAGTGATGAGTGGGATAAAAAGGGGAAAAAAATCCCAATATTTTAATCATAGAGTGTCTGGTTTCAATAAATTACTCTGTGTTAAACTTAATGTCCTCTGTTACCTATTTTTGTGTGGGACCTATGGAGGCAACTTTGGAATCTTTGCTGCTGTCACTAGAAAATGTCGCTGAAGACCATGGGAATAAATACAACCTGACAGGGACATTATCTGTTTCTCCAGAAAGAAATTATTCTGTCTTTATTTTCCTTTTTTGCTTTACAATTTTTTTTTGTCTTGTAGGTAAATTTAAGAGTTTTCTCATTGAACAGAAGGGAATAACGTAACAGGTGCTACAGTAAAAATTCTAAAACAAAAATATTTTTCTTTATAATGAAGTCTTGTGTAAATAAGGACTTTTAAAAAAAACCATCAAGGGACTACCAAGGTATAGATAAAAAAAGCTCTGAAGCATGTATGTCAAGTCTCTAGCCACATATTATCTATATCTCTATTTCAGCCTGAAGGGAAGATATTTTTGTACAATAATAAGTGAGCAATAATAACTGTACAATAATAAGTGAGCTATTTTTTCACATTCAGCTATCATTCTGCAAAACCACCAGATATTTATATCTTTCCACTTTAGTTTCTCATATTATTTAGTGGTTTCACAAAGACAAAAGGGAAGAAAAAACCATATTGCCAGTGAAAACTTATAGGCTATTCTGTTTTTAAAAATGTTAACTTCAGCCGAACTCTGTTTCATTATATCTATGGACCATTAATGCAATACCTTCCAGCTGAAAACCAGGAAAATCTCATTGCATCAGAGATAGGGAAGATAAAAAGAGAGACAGAGGAAAAGAAAAGACAGACAATTAATGTAAACATATAACACTACGCTTCATGCAACCATCAGCAGATCTGTGGGTGCTTGAAAGAAATGCTGCCCCTAAAGACAGTGAGTGCTAGTCATGAAGAACGCAAAGAAGATAAAGACGGCCACAATGATGAAAAATGAAATAAAATCACTGGTCCATAATAATTTTTTTACTAACTTGCCTTGCTGCAGATGGTACGAAGATAATAAAATAAATGAAATCAGCATCTGTTCCTTCATGTCTAGAATAAATTATAATTAATTTGGGTAAATAGGTGAACTCCCTTCCAATCCTTGGTATCACTTTTGTGGACTTCAATAATCAGATGAGGACTCTTCTAAACTTTGAAGTCAGCACTTTCCATCTCCATTCTACATCATTCACCCACTGAGTGGCCATATGTTAGATTTAGTCACTAACATTGCTGCACAATGAAGACCTTTTGAAGAAGTCTACATTGTGAAAGAATTCTACTTTCTGTTTTCCCTCTTTTTTCTTTCACTCATGATTACACTGAATTTCCATCCTTATTATATTTCTCTATCTCTTTAGTTTTATATTTCTTCACTTAAAAATATTTATTGAGAATTTGCTATGTGCCTGGCACTGTGATTGAAGTTGTGTCTACAAAATAATCTCCAGTCTCAGGGAGCTTTCATTGTACTTGGAGAGGCAACAAGTAACTAGGAAAGCCAAATAAACATAAAACAGATGCATAAATATTTTTAAATTATATTAAGAGGTATCACAGAAATAAACAGTGTTGTGATGGATAATGAAATGGTGGTCACAGAGCTACTTTAGATAAGGAGAGCCAGGAAATGTGTCCTGAGATCAGATTTATGAGACAAAGTCATATATATAAATAACTGGAAAGAGCATTCAAGGAAAAGCATAACCTAAGAGTCTGGCATATTTTGGAAGCTCTGAGAAGGCTCATGTACTTGGAATTTAGCAAGGGCTATAATGGCATGAGATGAGATTGAAAAGGTGGGTAGGGACCAGGTCATATAGGGCCTTGCAATCATAAAGGATTTAAATCTTAAATCCTTAAGAAGATTTGATTTATTCATAAATCTTTTAATGCCTGGTTTCTGTTATACTTCATTTACCTCTATCATAGCCTGATCTCCAATATTAACTATTACAATAAAGGACTTGCCAATATCATATAATTTTCTCCCCCTCGATGTTTCCATTTTGCTGCTCTTTGGCTGAAGGTAATTCTCCCCATCGCCATTCTCAATCTTTCAAATGTTGTTAGAGAAAGGCACAGATTCATGAGATTTCACCTAAATCTCCTGATTTGATCTTCCAAAAATTGTTCTCTCTTTTAGTTTTCTAAAATGTATTTATTTATTTATGTGTTTGTTTTTTTTTTTAATTTTTTTATTTTTGAGACAGAGTCTCACTTTATCACCCAGGCTGGAGCGCAGTGGTACGATCTTAGCTCACTGCAAGTTCTGTCTCTCAGGTTCAAGCATTCTCCTGCCTCAGCCTCCCAAGTAGCTGGGACGACAGGTGCCTGCCACCACACTTGTCTAATTTTTGCTTTTAATTTTGACAAGGTTTTACCATGTTGGCCAGGTTGGTCTCAAACTCTTGACCTCAAGTGATCCACTCACCTTGGCCTCCCAAAGTGCTGGGATTACAGGCATAAGCTACCATGTCAGGCCTCTTTTAGTTTTTAATTTCTTATTGAAGCTTTATTATACTTACTATGGCTTCTATCTCTGGGCAGGGGAAAAAAAAACAAAACTTTCTACCTTTCTTAATATCTACTCTGTGAATTGTACTTTTGACACCATTTTATTCTGTTTCACTGAATCATTTTTATCACCATTTATCTCTAGTACAACTTCACCTTCACTGTGCTTACCACCTTCACTGTAACTACAAGGACATATATGTGTGCCATATTCCAAAAATAAAAGTTCCTTCAACTTTGCCGTATCTCTGTATTAGGGATACTTACCAGTCCTCCTTTAGCTATTCCCTCATTTTATCTTCCTTTGTGCCTTTGAGATCTGGCTTTTCTGCCACTTTTCTAAATTCCTACCCCTCAAATTACCCTGGAAAATGTCATCAAATATCTCCTTTTCACCAAAGTCAGCATGTTGCTTCTCTTACTACATTTCCCCAGACTGCATTGTTTCAGCTCACTGATCATCCTTCTTCTTCAAAATCTGTCTTTGGCTGATGTTAGTACTTTATCCTACCTATCCTGATTTTTCACTCTCTGAGTACTCTTCTTCTTCTTCTTTTTTTTTTTTTTTTTGAGACGGAGTCTTGCTCCGTCACCAGGCTGGAGTGCAGTGGCACAATCTTGGCTCACTGCAACCTCCGCCTCCCGTATTCAAGCGATGCTCCTGCCTCAGACTCTCGAGCAGCCAGGACTACACCTCTTGTCCCTTCAATGGAGAAAAACGACCAGGCTTTGGCTGTACCTCACTTTGCTTTAGTCTACAGTCTCTTACCTCCGTATAGATTTGTTCTCCAACCTCCTAGAGATGAAAATATTTTCCAGCTTTAAGAAATATGACAGAGTTGTCAAAAGCTTATGGAATTGATTGCAAAGTTTTCGTGGTTTGTCAGGATTTGATTTAGTTTGAAGCAATGTAAACAGCAGGGCATTTTTGTTCTCTCAAGATAAAAAATAAAATCCATTATCTTCATGTCCAAAATATCTGTGTCCTTCCAAACATGAGAATTATGCTATGCCCATATTACAAGTTTTCTCCTCCACTCCTGTAATTTCAATTGTCATTTCTGAGTAGAAACTAATAAGCTTATCTATAATATAACTATACAAAACCATATTATAACATCTATCCTATTTTATTAGAATCACCAGTGAAATGTCTGGAATCTCTATTTTTTTCTCTGAAAGCAGTAATGTGAGTCAGTCATATTCATTGATTTATCACCAAATCCTTGTTGAATATATGGCTTAGAAGAAGAATGCAATGCCATTTTATGAATAAATGAACAAAATCTGTATTATATCCTCCCCTTCCCCATTTACTCCATTCCAGGAATCAACCCACATTTCAAATGCTTTCTCGTCTTCTTAAAATAGATATTACTGGATTTGTAAGATAAAAGAAAACACAGTAAATAATTTTCCCATTTGAGTTTGTCTGCTTTACTTTACTTTTTTTTTTTTTAATTTCAGAAACATTTCCTAATTCAGTTTTTAAAATCTTGGATTTATATTTGGTATTTGCATTTCTATTTTTTCCATTCCACTTTGTATCTAATAATTTGCCAAGTCCTATCAATTGCTTATCCCAGTGTAGCTCAAATCTACATCTTTCTGTGTCTTTTCATTCTGACTCCTACTTAAGTTCGGGTTCACATCACTACTGTAAAAAGACTGCTGATTTTTTTTTCTTTATTAACATAGTCTGTTTATGCTACAAACATACAAAATATCAGTGGCAATTTTTGATTGTCAACACAGTCTTAACACTGCATGTACTCAATAAACACATGCTGAATTAAATTTTATATCATGAAAATTGCAATAAATTTTAAAATAAAGAAGTTTAGACTCTATGACACTAACAATCTGTGACATTGGCCTGTATATTTTCCTTTGTCCCTCCAGCTCCATTCTCCACCATTTTCTGCCAATACTCACCCTGCCATGTGCTCAGTGAGACTGACCCAAATGGATGATGACAACAGGCTACGATGTTCCCTGGCTTTCATTTGGGTCAGCCAGTGCAAAGCAGTAGTACAATACTGAATGAAGAAGAGAGTGAGTTTGGTATTTATCCCACACCCTCACTTTCCTGCAACCCTTTAGTGAGGGTCACGGCTGCTGTCAATTCAAGTTAACCTTCCCCTGGCTTCTTCAAGCCTAGCAGTGCTGTTACTCATCTTGAAGTACTTCAACAAACCCTATTGCTGTTACTTAATCCTGCTCTTACTTTTATAAAGACCCTTTTGCTAAACTCTCTTAAATTCCTTCAACTTAGTATGCCATGTGTTTCCTACTGGGATCCTTCTAATGCAGTCATCTTGAACAAGGCATTTGACAACAGTTACCTGTAAAATCACAGATATGGTCGTTGATGGAGAATACGTGGCTTACATGCTACCAGCACTCATCTCCCCCTATCCATGAAAGATACTGCTAAACAATCATTGTGTGGTAGGCTGATGATGGCTCTCAAAATATTCCCACATCTTAATCCCAAGTCATATTCATCCCTGAGGTGAATACTACCTTATTTGGGAAAAGGTCTGGGCAGATATGATTAAATTAAGGATTCTGAGTGTAGGAGATCTTCCTTGATTATTCAGGTAGGTTCTAAATGCCACCACAAGTATCCTTATAAAAGAGAGGCAGAAGGAGAATAGACACAGGCACGAAGAGGAAAACGCAATGTGAAGAAGGAGACAGAAATTATAGAGTGATGCCCTCACAAGCCAAGGAACATCTGTAGCCACCAGAAGCTGGAGGAGGCAAGGAATATATTTTTCGCTAGAACTTCTGAAGGGAGTGCAGCCCTACCAACATCTTGATTTCAAATGTCTAGCCTCCAAAACTGTGATATAATATATTTCTGTTATTGTAAGTGACCACGTTTCAGTTAAATTGTTTCAGAAGTGCCGGGTGCAGTGGCTCACGCCTGTAATCCCAGCACTTTGGGAGGCCGAGGTGGGCGGATCACGAGGTCAGGAGATTGAGACCATCCTGGTTATCACGGTGAAACACCGTCTCTACTAAAAAAATACAAAAAAATTAGCTGGGCATGGTGGCGGGCGCCTGTAAGTCGCAGCTACTCGGGAGGCCTCTGAAGCAGGAGAATGGTGTGAACCCGGGAGGCGGAGCTTACAGTGAGCCGAGATCATGCCACTGCACTCCAGCCTGGGAGACAGAGCGAGACTCCGTCTCAAAAACAAATAAATAAATAAAATTGTTTCAGAAGCTACAGGAAACAATTGCAATTACTGTATTCTTTCCTGCCTGAGCTGGATGAGGACTCCTAACACTCAGTACTTGAGACAGTGCATTAAGCAACAAGAACTGATTTATTGGGAGGTGAAGCTGAGCTTAAATACAGTTGCCTTGATTTTTTCACATATTTTAAAAACTGATGTTACTATCAAATCTTTAGTCTGGATATGCTATATTAGTCTAATCTAAATGATGCAGATACTTTTAATTCATTTAGTAAGTAACATACATATGTCATTGCCAAACGATACAGTACAAGCAAACAGCTTATCAGAGTGCCTAGTAGACACTTAAAATGTTAGCTATTATTATTTTTATTACACCAATTATATCAAAAAGGAATAAAATCATTAAGCAATAAGGCATGGCTGAATCTGGAAAAAAAGCTGCAGCTGCAGGGTGAGTGGTCACTTTCATCTTTTAAAGTCTGGTGGGGACATTAAGCATGCAAGACAGGAAAACTGACAGAAAACAGTTTTGCTGTCAGCACTTTATCAGCTATTCTTTTCCTAGTTAACTCCAGAGAGAGCTAGCAGTATCTCTTTCCATCTCAACATATAACCATGAAGAGTTAAAAGATGGCTAAAGTACATTTTGGGGTTACAAGAGAACTTCAAGGACTACATAAATTTGTTCTTTAACAAAAAGTAATCACAATAACACCAAAAATAATCAATAACTATATGGAACAAGTAGATAATAGAGATTGGGATACTAATGAATTCTTGTAGTTTAGGCATAGACAGTTTACAGTTTACTTATTAATCTTACCAATGTTAGATGAAGAGAAACACAAGAGTGTCTGCAAATAACATTTCAGAATTGATATGAAAAATTCTTAGCAAGCTCCAACATGGAGCTTCTCACGAAGAGGGCACTGTAATGTTTTATAAAGAAGGAAAACATAGACATACTAGAATTAGAATCAATCATTCTAGGCTGTAGATACTACCACTAAGGAGAAAGACATAATTATTAACATTCATTTTTCTTTCTCCATATGAAAATGATTTTCTAAAGAGATTATTCAACCTGTCACTTGGTTCACTTGTAGCTTTATTTCATTCACCTGTAGTTTTCTAATTCTTAGTAACCATACTGTGGTCCCTTTGAAGTCACATATTAAAGAATTCTATCAGAGCATAATAATGACTGCTATTTCTTGTTGAATTGTGTCAATACAATGCTATTGATTTACACCTGAACTCATTGAGTTCTCAGGACAATCTTGTCCCGTATAAAATATATTATGTTAATTTACTGATAGCAAGACACATTTAGAAGGGATAAACAATTTGCCATGATTCTAAAGTTCTTAAGTAGAAAAGCTGACATTTGAATCCAGTTCTCATTGCATCCATAGCCAAGTCTCTTTCTGCCATGTTTTCTCTGCAGGAGCTATTAATGTCAGTTAGGTAACTAGGTAGACCTAGTAGATTTTGTGGTGATTATCCTCGTGTCCATAGGCATGATCAATGTAAGATTAACTAGTTAATGAAATGCGTATGAAGTGACATTCTAACAGGTATTAACTAATCTTTTTTGGTATAATCAAATGAGCCCAACTTATCCTCAACCACTTAATCCTCCAATAATAAAATAGTAAATAGTCTTTTCAGGAGGAATTAAGACTACTCATGTCTTTATTCTCAGTTGTGAACAGGAGAATTTGAATCTAAAAGTGCTGAATCAATATTTTTGAAACTTAAATTTGACTTCAAATAGAACAGACTTTAGTAAATTTGTTAATAAATTATTTAATCACTTAGAGCTTTATTGTTTATTATTTTGCATAACTTGGGAAATTAGTATGCATTTGTTTCCCCAGATACTGCATCTTCTTTAAAGGGAGACATCTACTCTGCTTTTAATCTGTAAGAATAATCTCAGTTAATTAATGACATTTATATTAAAGGCATTTAATAACAAGCAACTCAACAAAATTAGAAAAATCCTCCCTTTATACTTGATAAACTATATCAAACATACCTCTGTTAAAGGAGCAGGCAGGATTGTGTCATTCTGATTCTTCCAAGATAAAACAGTGAGTGACTTTAATTAAGTTTTCCATTTTTCTCTTACTAGCTTCATGCTTATTTAGGATAATTTACATGTAGAAATCTTTTGTCTATCATTCACATATTTTTATCTCCTCTACTTTTATAATGAACTTAATTATTACCATCACATATATTAAATTTGAAACCATGATTAATATGCAAGTTTTTATATTAAATATTCATGTTAGTGTTATTTTAATATTCTACATTGATCCTGATGTCAAGTCCATCCAGTGGGAGGTAATCACAATGAGTACAAACCTACATTAATGTTATTTATTATTTTATGTTTTTAATATAGTAGCAGTAAATAATACTACTACCCACTCAGGCAAAAGGGGTTATAAGAAACCCTGGAAGAAAATATATGGTGTCACAAAAGACCCCTACTGCTAGTGCCTTTATTTCAGGGGGCTGAGTCAAAGGAATATGTGGCTTTTTGTCTAGATGCACACCGTAAGGGGGTAAACAAGTGGCACTGGGAAAAGGAGTACCTCATAAAGAATCTCTGCAAGAGGGCATCCAATTCTGATCTGGTACTTGAAAATAGCCACCAAACATTAACTAATGCTTTAGAAATGGCATGGTATCTTGGGTTTCCATAATACCTGCCCTAGGAAAGGTCAATTAGTGGCCATTATATTTACCATCAGCAACTTCAAACAGTAGTGCAGGGTGCTATAACAGTTCTTTTGTTGTATGTTACCTTATTAATAACTGTATTGACTTTGGGAGTGTTTGCAGGAAATGACTAGCCATCTTTCATTCATTAATTTATTAACTCATTCCCGATATTGATTGAGGGCTCTGCCTACATTCTACAAGGGTACAATTACTAAAAAGACATATATTCTCCTCTTAAATAGCCAGTATCCTGGGATAAGTCTTTAAAATTTAGTATAAAAATTATAAACATTAGTAATCATAAAAATTATAAATTTATGATATGTTTCCTATAACTCTTTGAAGAGAGAAATTACCTTCTAACTTAAGAAACTGAATGCAAGCAAACAAAAAGCTGTGTTCAGAAGAAAAATATGAATATGGATATTTATGTGTGGGAAGAATGTTAAAAGCAAAAAGATAAATAACATTGGTAGGGTTGTATAATGAGGAGAAAGGGGTGCGGATGCTACAAATTCCTTCCAGAGTCTTCCTTCTGTTTTACTAGTTGTGAGATATGAAGCAAGTTATTCACTCTGTCAAAACCTCAATCTGAGGTTACTCAGATGTATAATGGGGACTATCATGCCCATCTTGTGAAAAGAACAATTTCAGTAATATATGTGAAAGAATCTAGCACAGTGTTGGTATATAATGGTTGTCCAATATAATTTGTTTCCTTTGCTTCTAAAATTAAGAAAATGGAAAAGTGTGGTATGCATGGGGAATACAAATAGATCAGCTTCAGTGAAGCATATGGTACACAACAGAACACAGTAAGAAACAAGATGAAAAAGGCAGGTTGGTACTAGGGCTTGGAGGATTTTGAATGGAAGGCTGATATTTGGATTTTATTGTAAGCAAAATGGGGATTTCCTATTTCTGCTCTTGTTTTTACCCTCCCATAAATAACAAAGAATCGAGTACCTTGTCTTGTGATGGATAAAAGTCTGATCTACATTCTTCCCTAACTCATTTTATGAGGACAGTATCATCCTGATACCAAAACCTGGCAGAGATACAATACAAAAAAGAAAACTTCAGGCCAATATCCCTGATGAACATAGATGCAAAAATTCTCAATAAAATCCTGGCAAACTGAATCTAGGAGCAAACTGAAAAGCTTATCCACCATGATCAAATTGACTTCATCCTTAGGATTCAAGGCTTGTTCAACACACGCAAATCAATAAATATAATTCATCACATAAACAGATCTAAAGACAAAAACTACATGATTATCTCAATAGATGCAGCAAAGGCTTTCAATAAAATTTGACATCCCTTCATGTTAAAAGCTCTCAATAAACTAGGTACTAAAGAAACATACCTCAAAATAATAAGAGCCATTTATGACAAACTCACAGTACATATCACACCAAATGGGCAAAATCGGGAAGCATTATCCTTGAAAACTGGCAAAGACAAGGATGCCCTCTCTCATCACTCCTATTAAACATAGTATTGGAAGTTCTGGCCAGGGCAATCAGGCAAGAGAAAGAAATACGGGGTATTCAATTAGGAAGCAAGGAAGTCAAACTCTCTTTGTTTGTAGATGATATGATCCTGTATCAAGAAAACCCCATCGTCACAGCCCCAAAGTTTCTTAAGCTGATAAGCAACTTAGTAAAGTCTCAGAATGTGAAATTAGTGTGCAAAAGTCACAAGCACTCCTATACACCAACAGGCAAGCAGAGAACCAAATTATGAATGAACTCCCATTCACAATTGCTACAAATAGAATAAAATATGTAGGAATACAGCTAACAAGGGAAGTGAAGGACCTCTTCCAGGAGAACTACAAACCACTGCTCAAGAAAATCAGAGAGGACACAAACAAGTGGAAAAATATTCCATGCTCCTGAATAGGAAGAATTATTATTGTGAAAATGGTCATACTACTCAATTACATTGATAGATTCAATGCTATTCCCATTAAACTACCATTGACATTATTCACAGAATTAGAAGAAACTATTTTTTAAAGTATATGGAACCAAAAAAGAGTCCACATAGCCAAGACAATCCTAAGCAAAAAGAAAAAAGCTCGAAGTGCCATAGTACTGGACTTCAAACTATATTACAAGGCTACAGTAACCAAAACAGCATAGTACTGGTACAAAAACAGACACACAGACCAATAGAACAGAATAGAGAACACAGAAATAAGACTGCATGTCTACAATCATCTGATTTTTGAAAAACCTGACAACAACAAGCAATGGGGAAAGGATTCCCTATTTAATAAGTAGTGCTGGGAGAACTGCAGAAAATTGAAACTGGATCCCTTCCTTAAACCTTATACAAAAACTACCTCAAGATGGATTAAAGATTGAAATGTAAAACCCAAAACTATAAAAACCCTAGAAGAAAACCTAGGCAATACCATTCAGGACATAGGCATGGGTAAAGATTTCATGAAATCACCGAAAGCAATTGCAACAAAAGCAAAGATTGACAAATGGGATCTAACTAAACTAAAGCTCACCTGCACAGCAAAAGAAACTATCTTCAAAGCAAACAGGCAACCTAGAGAGTAGGAGAAAATTTTGAAATATATCCATCTTGCAAAGGTCTAATATCCAGAACTACAAGGATTAAAACAATTTTACAAGAAAAAAACAACCCCATTAAACAGTAGGCAAAGGACATGAACAGATACTTCTCAATATAAGACATTCATGTGGCCAACAAACATATAAAAAAAGTTTAACAACACTGAGATGTTGAAATGAAAATCAAAACCACAATGAGGTACCATCTCATTCCTGTCAGAATAGCAATTCTTAAAAAGTCAAGAAACAATGGATGCTGGAGAGGCTTCGGAGACATAGTAACACTTTTACACTGTTGGTAGGAATGTAAATTAGTTCAACCATTGTGGAAGATAGTGTGGCAAATCCTCAAAGATGTAGAACCAGAAATATCATTTGACCCAGGAATCCCATTACTGGGTATGTACCTAAAGGAATATAAATCATTCTATTGGAAAGATACATGCACATCTATGTTGATTACAGTGCTACTCACAACAGCAAAGACATGGAATCAACGCAAATGGCCATAAATAATAGACTGGATAAAGAAAATGTGATACGTATTCACCATGGAATACTGTGCAGCCATAAAAAGGAATGAGATCGTGTCCTTTATAGAGATGTAGATGTAGCGGCCATTATTCCTAAAAAACTAACACAAGAACAGAAAACTAAATACTGCGTGTTCTCACTTATAAGTGGGAGCTGAAAGATGAGAACACATAGACACAGGGAGAGGAGCAACACACACTGGGGCCTGTCAGGGGGTGGGGTTAGGGGAGAGAGAGCATTAGAAAAAATAGCTAATGCATGCTGGGCTGAATCCTTAGGTGATGGGGTTGATAGGTGCAGCAAACCACCATGGCACACATTTACCTATGTAACAAACATGCACATCCTGCACATGTAGCCCAGAACTTAAAATAAAAATAAAATCCTAAAGTTGTCAACTCATATCCAATTTTATATTAAAGAATATCAAACTGGGGGACTAAACCAGAAACGTGAATACCCACAACTGACCCTTAATTGGAAACTGTTGGTGCTTTTTAAATAAGTTGTTGTGAGGAGAGTTCAAATTACAGTATAACAGAATTCACTTAGTGAATTAACGCAGTCTGTAGTTAGCATATCATATAGCAGTACTATTCGGTGAAGGAAAAATACAGATGAAATCAGAAAATCTTCACAATCTATACATCTGACAAAAGGGCTAATACCCAGACTCTGCAATGAACCAAAACAAATTAGCAAGGAGAAAAACAAACAGTCCCATAAAATATAGGGCTAAGGACATGAATAGACAATTCTCAAAAGAAGATATACAAATGGCCAAGAAACATGAAAAAATGCTCAGCATCACTAATGATCAGGGATATGCAAAGCAAAAGCACAATGAGATACCACCTTACTCCTACAAGAATGGCCATAATAATAAAAAAAAAAATAGATGTTGGCATAGATGCAGTGAACAGGGAATACTTCTACACTGCTGGTGGGAATGTAAACTAGTACAACCACTATGTAAAACAGTGTGGCAATTCCTTAAAGAACTAAAAGTAGAACTGCAATTTGATCCAGCAATCCCACCACTGGGTATCTACCCAGAGGAAAAGAGGTCATTATACGACAAAGATATTTGCATATGCATGTTTACAGCAGCACAATTTGCAGTTGCAAAAATGCGGAACCAACCCAAATCCCCATCAATCAACAGGTAAAGAAACTATTTTTTATATATACATATATATCTCACAGTAGTAGTAGTATTCCATATATACGTGATGGAATACTACTCAGTCATAAAAAGGAATGAATTAATGGCATTCGCAGTGACCTGGATGAGATCCAAGATGATTATTCTAAGTGAAGTAACTCAGGAATGGAAAACCAAATGTTGTATGTTCTCACTCATATGTGCAAGCTAAGCTATGGGGATCCAAAGGCATAAGGAAGACACAATGGACTTTGGGGACTCAGTGGGAAAGGGTGGGGAGAGGGTGAAGGATACAATACCACAAATTGGTTACTGCATATACTGTTCAGGTGATGGGTGCACCAAAATCTCACAAATCACCACTAAAGAACTTACTCATGTAACAAACACCACCTGTTCCCCCCATAACCTATGGAAATAAAATAATTAATATAGAAAAATAAAAAGTAAAAAAATTTTAAAAATTACATTTTAATTCCCCATAAGTAAAGTAATAAGTGTAAAATCACCACTGAAAGAACGTGGAAATAGTCAAGCATAATACACCTACAGAAAGATAATTATCTCAAAATTTAGGAAGTACATCTACCTGCTTACTCACCTCTTCAAGCCTAAGCTTACCACACATATAAAAATATAATAAAAAACTATGATCTACAAGTTAGGTTTAAAACTTTTTTTGTTCTTTCCAGAGTTACCTTTTTCAACTCTCATTCTCTGTAGTGGGCAATTATTTACCTCCAATATGAGTGGAATTTTGCTTCTCGGTACTGCTCTTTCTTCCCATCATTGCCACAGTTGGTTGTATTTTCTTTATAGTTCACTTCACCCCATGGCTTCATTTTTTTCCCACCAAATTTAATGTTAGTGGCCAGGTGCGGTGGCTCATGCATGTAATCCAAGCACTTCGGGAGGCTGAGGTGGGCAGATCACAGGGTCAAGAGATCGAGACCATCCTGGCCAACGTGGTGAAACCCTGTCTCTATTAAAAATATAAAAATTAGCTAGGCCTGCTGGCGGGCGACTATAGTCCCAGCTACTCAGGAGGCTGAGGCAGGAGAATCGCTTGAACCTGGGAGGCAGAGGTTACAGTGAGCCAAGATCATGCCATTGTACTCCAGCCCGGGTGACAGAGTGAGACTCTGTCTCAAAAAAAAAAAAAAAAAAAAAAATTCATGTTAGTACTGGTCAATCTTGCCCATTGCTTTATTTGCACATATCTTCTGCCTACTACAGGCATGACAATTACTCTTTGACCATTCTGCTAAACAATTCTAAAAAGGGCAAAAGAAGTTATAGCATTCAATGGTCAATGGTAATTTCAATAATGTCTCAGTTCTTTATAGATATTTAAAAAGACAACTTTTTAAGAGTAGGCATGCTGGCTTTCATCTGTGGTGCACATTAATTATGATTGCTTTGTTTTTGGTCTATTCCCACATAACAAACTCTGAGGCAATTCTGCTTATCTGTTCTACTGTTGGTCCTTCAAAGTATTATAGCTTCCAGAACTCTCCAAAGAAATCCCTGCGCAAATTTTAGCTAATTTTAAGGATTGGATGGCCGTGATCTAAGTCTTTCCTTTAAGAACCAGATTAAACTGAGATGGAACCAGGACTACAAGACTAAATATGAGATTATTTTAAAAGTTAAAAAATAAAAATTGTAAATTACTAGAAAATGTTTCTGTGGTACTTCAACTCTCAAGAATTATTTGCTCAGTCTGTTTCATCAGAGGAGCCAGAAATTATTTATGATATCATACTGACATAGGTTACTTAGATTAAAATAATTCATATATTCAGAGTAATTATTCATCAAATCTACAAATGGTATGCAAAACCCACTCATAAAAAATAAATTCTTCACCTTTTAGCTATTTAATTGAAATGTTTATATATTAAAATTCACAGATGTGTTAAAACATGTACTGGAACACCGTAACCTAACATTTACTTCAATTTTTAAAAGTGTAGCATGAAGAAAGCAAGTATTGAAGGGTTTTTCTAAACCAATTTCAGTGATTTTTAAGTGCAAACTAGGCAATTAAATGTTATCTGTAATTAAAGCAGGAATGCACTTGAGAACATTTGACATATCAGTATATCAGTACAGAATTACAGTGCTTTTTAACATTAAGGCATTTTTGCAAGTTTAATATCTTTTCTTTTGAAAATGTGATGGAAATATTTAAATACTTCATTCAGTATTTATTGAATGATTTAAATGGCTTTGAAAGTAAATATCTACAGATCTTCTGGTTAAACGCTAGTGGTTTCTAGTGGACAGTGTATTTTTCAGAGAAAACATTAAATAATGAAATTCATTTTATTGACAAACACAAATATTTACTGAGCACTTAATATGCATCCAGCCATATTCTAAAAATAATACATTTCATACCACATGACATTCAGAAACAATTTAATTTCATAAATTTTCATGTTTTCAGTGTCGACACAGATAGAAAGCCTTGTTACTTGGTATTTTCAAATAGTATCACTGGGTGGTAAAAAAGTTGAGAGGAATAAATTTTAATTAATTTTTTAAAATGCTAGAGCCAAACACATCAATACAATGATTAATAGTTATTAAAATATAATGAGCAATTTATTTATATTCCCAAGATTTTTGGAAGTATAGTAGAATAAATTATTTTCCCTAGATAAATGACTTTTTAAAATTTTTGATAGTTTTATTTTCTAAAATAAATTCAAAATTAACTGTATTCAACAATATACCTATTAAACAAATTTAGGATACAGCATTTTATTGTAACAAATAAGTATCTATAGGACTCTCTTTTATCTTCTTTAAATTAAAAAGAATGCCAGAGTAATGAAATCTAGTAAAATATTTTTTGTAGCTCTGACATGTTAACATAAACAATCCAATTTATGAACAGAGAGATCATAAAGAGGTCACAGTAGTTATTTTTTGTCAATTATACTAATATCATTGTTGTATAATTGTTGCTGTATTCTTCAGTGTTCACTGGAAATAAGAAATAAATTATTTTTTTGACATTGCCCTATAGGTTTCCTTTAATAGCAGAATTCAAACAATTTAAAATGCAATTTGAACTACCATTTTTCATTTGGTTATGCATTTCCTTGAAAAGAATTTTAAAAAACATGTATTATGACAAGTGAGATAGCATACTAGATGCTCTCATTTCCCCATTAATTTTAAAGTAATTGCAGGAGCAAAAGCCATGTCCATTGTGCATGTCTGAATTGCCTCAAGAAAGATCCAATTACAAACTGACATGTTTTCAACATACATATCTTGCATATTTAATTCAGGTAAACCTCCAAAATAAAACATGTCTCTGGTTTTGTTAAATCCACGATAAGTTTCAGTTGAACTAGAATTTTCAAATATATTAGCACTATTTTGGAGTATTTTGCTTTTGTTGTTATTGTTTACATTTTGTAGGTACATATATATAATATTTGATGTTATGGATATGTAATTCATTTGTACATTTGAAGATAAGTATGTTTATCAAGCACTTGAGAGTAGAATACCAATATGTTTAACAAAATAGCATATACCATAAATCCTACAACTCCTATATAACATTTTTCAATCCAGATGTATAATACTCCACAGTGTGTAATGGAGCAACTTTATTTGATCTAATATTATTTTCTTGATCCCTGAAAAGAGTGTGATATATTTTGATTTAGTACATAGATCAAAATATATTTTGAGTACTAGTTTTCTGTATTACTGAATTTTAAGTCTTTTTCCAGGACTTTGGCACATAAATATTAAAATTATATAGTATATATGAACAAGAAACACAAAAGAGGTACTTCATGTTTAAAAGCTCACATAGAAAAAAGTAGAAAATGTATCCTAGCTTTAAATATATGTATATTAACTATTTATATATATGTATATGTGTATATTTTATGTATCTATGTATATGCAAAATATATACCATGAAATCCAGTTATTTTGTTTTTTTCCTCCTAATGTAATATATACAGGGATTCATTTATAATTTTCTTTCTAAAACTTTTAAATATGTTTTATTTATTTGTGGCTCATTTTTCCTCTATGAAAAAAAAATTACCGCTATATTCTACAGTAATATAATGTATCACTAAAAATTTATAGTAACCCAGGCCTATAAATTAACAAAACAAGAAAGAATAATAAAAAGACTTCCTTAGGCGGGCTGGGCGCGGTGGCTCACTCCTGTAATCCCAGCACTCTGGGAGGCCGAGGCGGGCAGATCACGAAGTTACGAGATCGAGACCATTCTGGCTAACACGGTGAAACCCCCATCTCTACTAAAAATACAAAAAAATTGGTCGGGCGTGGCGGCGGGTGCCTGTAGTCCCAGCTACTCTGGAGGCTGAGGCAGGAGAATGGCGTGAACTTGGGAGGCGGAGCTTGCAGTGAGCAGAAAGCAGAGATCCTGCCACTGCACTCCAGCCTGGGTGACAGAGGGAGACTCTGTCTCAAAAAAAAAAAAAAAAAAAAAAAAAAAAAAAAAAAAAAGACTTCCTTAGGCATAGAAAGACATTCAATTCTATAAAAATGTGTTGTTTAAAGCCAAATCTACCTAACTTTTATAATTAAAGTTAATTGATTACCAAGTTAAATTGACATTAATTTATTGATAATTGATAGCATAAATAAGAAATTGACTTTGAGGGGGTCATGATTTTTTAAAAGTCAGAATATTTATATATTTAATTCAACTTGTTTAAAAATTAAATCAGTTTATTAACTTCAATATTATTTTTTAAGTTTTCAGTACACTTTACAATTATTTACAAACAGCTTCAATACAGGCACTGACTATAACAGAACGCATAAGTTGAGAAATAAAGCATTTGAGCAAATATGGTTTTAAGGAAATATTTTCTTAAGGTATAATACATTTGGATTAGGTAAAGCATAGGTACCTATTATTCAGGTGCAGACTCTCTATTCTTAATGCCCAATAAATGTTATCAATATTATTACGGAAAAATTACTCCAAAATAAAGTGGAGATAATTAAAGCCAATTCTCCGCTTCTGTTTCATGAAAAGTGATCTTTGAAGAAGATAATTAAAGTTATACATATCCAGTTTACTGAGATTGGGATTATCATTTTACTTGAAATACTTTGATAGCTTATTTTTGTCATAATTTTCCAAAGTTCAAGAAATTTATATCAAAACATTTCCTGCCTTCCTTCTATTACCTCTTCTTCCTATCAAATGTGATGAAGCAGAGCTTTATCAGACAAATAATCAAATTCAATAAACCAATGCAAAATTAAAATCCTAATACATTGCTTTCCACCCAATTAAGAAAAAAATTTAGAAGCCAAACAAAGACAAAATTGATCAACTTCATGTAAACATATTTATGCACATTACATATCACCATAACACATCAAAGCCCAAATGACAAACAAGAAAAATATTTGTAATTTTTATCATTAAAACAAATCTCTTTAACATATAAAGAGTATATAGAACTTAAGAATGAAAGACAACAAACTCAGTTAAGAAAAAGCATAGATATAAAAACAATTTACAGCAAAAGAAATAGAGTTGTATAACATCATTCAAAATAAGGGAAATTCATATTAAAAGTACACTGGAAGTATTTTTAAAAGTTAAATACTGATCTGGTCAGCAAGTTGTTTTTGGTTTCCACCATATCTTGTAGTGGGAAACCCTTTTCTTTTCTTGCCAGAATATTTCCTTTTACTTCTGCCCATATGCAATCCTAGAGAATACAAGTAGGAACTCTATTCCTCCTTTTACACATACCCCAGGGAACATATGGTGACTGGAAATGTAGGGATTCCTGCAGGATTGTTTTTGAGTCTATTCTGGTTTCTTTTTATTTGCTGAATATAGGACCTCTATGAATTTGAAACCATAGTAAAACTTATGGATATGGAAATATTGTGCCTTGGCTTTGGCTGTAGTTATTTGTCTCCCATACAAAATACACTTCAGTCAGTCTCACCCAGATTGATAAGAAACATCAGTTCAAGACTCACTTATTCTTTCCAATAATATTTATTTGGTGCTGTTCTGGATTAAATCATGTCTCCCAAGAAAAAAATATATTGAAGTACTAACATCCAGTACCTCAGAATGTGACCTTATTTCAAAATATAGGTGCTCCTCAACTTATGATTGGGTTATGTGCCAATAAACCCATTGTAAAGTCAAAAAATTAAGTTGAACCATTGTGGGGAACCATCTGTAGGTCATTGCAGATATAATTAGTTAAGATGAGACACCCTGTAGGGAGGCCAAAGTAGGTGTATCAAGGAGATCAGGAGTTCAAGACCAGTCTGGCCAAGATGGGTGAAACCCCATCTCTACTTAAAAAAAAAAAAAAAAAATTAGCCAAGCATGGTGGTGGGCACCTGTAATCCCAGCTACTTGGGAGGCTGAGGCAGAGAATTGCTTGAACCCGGGAGGTGGAGGTTGCTGTGAGCCGAGATCGCGCCATTGCACTGCAGCCTGGGCAACAGAGGGAGACTCCATCTCAAATAATAATAAATAAATAAAATGATGAGACATGCTGGAGTAGAGCATGCCTCTATTCCAATATGACTAGCGTCCTTTTAAGAAGATGGCCATGTGAAGACACAGCAGCACAGGGAGAATGGCACATGAAGCCGGAGGATTGCAGCAATGCACCTGCAAGCCAAGGAGCTACCAGAAGCCAGAAGAAGCAATGAAGGATCCTCCCCCAGAGACTTAGAGGTAGCATGGCCCTGCCAACACCATCATTTTGGAATTCTGGCTTCCAGAACTGTGAGAATAAATTTCTGTCATTCTAAGAAGAAAAAAAAAAGTACATTGAATACCATCTGTCACTTTTCAAATTGGAAGAAGATCCTAAGATTTGACAATGACCTATCCTCGATAGGCCACAAGGAAACAAATGCTGGCATATATTGCTGGTAGAAATGTAAAATGGAACAACCTCTATGAAAGGTAATCTCCTATTATCTGTAAAAATTACAGATGTATTTAGCCTTGATCTGGGATTATATTCTTGGAAATTCATTCTACACTTGCACCTTCAGACATGTGAAATGACATGGGTTCTTAATTGCAGCATTGTTTGTAATAGCAAAAGTTTAGAAAGCACCCAACATTCTAGCAATTAGGACAAATTAAGTAAATTGCTGTATAGCCACAGAGTTAATGATCTACAGCTCTTTGAAGAATGTGAACGTTTTCTATGTACTAACTTGAAAAAATCTCTAAAATACATTAAGTGATAAATAGCAAGGTATGGAATTATGTTTTTAATGTACTTCTTTTTGTGCATTAAGAAGGAAAATAAGAATATATGTTCACATTTGCTTACATTTTTATTTTTTTTATATATTTATTTATTTATTTATTTATTTATTTATTTATTTATTTATTTTTGAGACAGAGTCTCGCTTTGTCTCCCGGGCTGGAGTGCAGTGGCCAGATCCCAGCTCACTGCAAGCTCCGCCTCCCGGGTTTACGTCATTTTCCTGCCTCAGCCTCCCGAGTAGCTGGGACTACAGGCGACCGCCACCTCGCCCAGCTACTTTTTTGTATTTTTTTAGTAGAGACGGGGTTTTACTGTGTTAGCCAGGGTGGTCTCGATTTCCTGACCTCATGATCCGCCCGTCTCAGCCTCCCAAAGTGCTGGGATTACAGGCTTGAGCCACCGCGCCCGGCCACTACATTTTTATTTTTAAAAATTGGGAGAATATACAAGAAACTAACAAAATGGTTCATTCTGGAGGGATGTTTGGGCAACCATTGAGTAAACTGAGATAATATGGGTATGAAAATTCATTATGTAATTTTTTTCATATTGCTGTAGCTTTGGGGCTATATAAATGCATGAACATTTCAAAAAATAAATTAAAACAAAAAGTATACAAACAAACATAAATGCTTGGAAGAAATGAGGATATGCTTTCAAATCAAATTCAAACAGACTAATAGGTAGCTAAAAGAATGAAAAAATCCAAATTTTCTTTCTTTTGGCAGGTAAATTTTGACTAATAATAATTATCATTATAATTGGCATTTAAATTATTACTATTGCAATTACATTTTATATTTTGACTCATCTAATTCCCAGAACAGCCTTATAAAATAGGCGATATTATTATTATCATCATTTTACAGATGATAAAATTTAACCCAAAAACGTTAAGTAAGTTGACTCAGGCCACCTAGCTAGTAGGTAGTGGAGCTGAAATTCTAACCTGGCATTTTGTCTTCGGAAACCGTGATGTTAATCACTCTGCACTTAACCATTGAGAAAAATCACATGATACATACTAGTTTTAAATCTTAGCCATTAGGCACTGAAATTCAGATTTAGAATTAGAATCTTCTAATAAGATTTAGAATTTTCTGTCAACAAAAAAATCTTGGGCACATGTCCTTCTGCAATACTTAATCTATACCTTTGCAAGGGTGGATAAAGGTAATAACTGCCACTGCCACAGAAGATATGAGAAAAAATATGTGTATAATTTTCCATTTTGAGTATGTGGAAAATACAAGAAGAAAACAAATATGTGTTCAAATCCTGAAAATCTATAATTGCAATCTCAGCTTTAAAATTATCATGGGCAATTATCAGCTTTAATATTATCGTGGACCCTAGGTAAGATCTGAAGCCAACAAAAGTTAGGCCAAGTCAAAAGTGTTTCCAGTTTGTCCAATCTTAACATAATATTAACAAAATGTTCATTTTTTAGATTGTAAAATGCAATCACAGCAAAAGATACACATTCCTATTCCCTCAAGTAATTTATGGTCTCTTCTTTCCTTGGGTGTACTTTTTAATTAAAATGCAGTACCTATATGTAGAAAATGTATCAGCCTGAAGATAATTTTCTAGAGTCAATGTAAAGGAAAATATAAGAATGCCAGTATGTCTAAAAGCATAAACCTGGTTAACATTTCAAAAACGTTAAAATGAATGTCCACATATAATTTTCTTAAATCCACCAGACCCAGTTCAAAACAAATTTATAGCCCGAATGAGTAGCCCTAATAGCTTAGCCATCATTCTCTTCTTCATTTTCCATAACATCCACTTCCATACAAAAATGTTTTCCATCAGTTCCAACTTTTAATTTCCAGGAGCAGAAACCTGATTAAGTATTGATAATGTAGAATAACTCGTAAGTGAGAATACATATCAAAATGAATAGCTAATATTTTAATGATGTCAGTCAAAAATCTGAAAAATCTATTTAGAAGTACTAATACTTCCGATTTCAAAATTGAACACGAACTATAAAAAAACTATTGTAAAAATGATTACAATTAGGTAACTATGCTCAAAATGTTCATTTTACATTTAGCATTATTAAAAACATCTATTCCAATTATTAGAGAAGAGCATCCGATCAATTTGTGATCACAGTTATTAGCATGCATTTTAGAATTATCATTATAAAAACTATTAATTGCCTCAATAGGTACAGTTCCTCATTATTGATCTAACTGTAAGAAATTAATGATGTTAACCATTTTTGAATGTACGCATTTATTCTGTTTCTAGAAAAATGACTGGCAGAAAAATAGGATGAACATATGAACAGAAAAGTCCTCATGCTAAGGATAACCACATTTTCCAGGTAATTTACACTAAAAATATCCATAGGGATGAAACGCCTTTGGAAAATAATGACTGAGACAGTGAAAGAGGTCCAACTTAAACGACTCCATCATGCCTCTAATCTCCAAGCTGCCCTTGTTCATTCCGGGGCATAGGCAGAATTAACTTGGGGAGGAACTTAGTTTATAGCTTAAAACAAAGACAAAAATGTCCCTTTCCCAGAACAAACTTCCTTCTTGCCTGGGAACTAGACTGCTAACATTAGCCACAAGATCAGAAATTACGGTTTAGGAGTGAAGATTAGAAATTATGGTTTAGGAGCCATGTAGCTGAGGCTACAAGATTCTGACTGTCCCTAAACTGCTCCTAAAATCAGTGCTTGAGATGTTTTGCAGCCTCTATCCTTGATGGATCAACAGGCACCACCTAGATTGAGAAACTGGCGCGTCTGATCTTGTGACTCCCCCCAACCAGGAACTGACTCAGGGCAAGAAGACAGGGACCCCCCATGATTTCACCTTCAACCCAAACAACCAGCACTCCCCAACTCACTGCCCCTCCTCTCCCACCAAATTGTCTTTATAAGCTTTGATCCCCAAAAGTTCGGGGAGACTGATTCGAGTAATGACAAAACTCCGGTCTCCCGCTCAGCTGGCTCTGCATTAATTACTCTTTGTCTATTGCGATTCCCCAGTCTTGGGAAATTGGCTCTTTCTAGGCAGCGGGTAACGTGAACCCACTGGGTGGTTACAAATTGGGTAAGGTGAAACCATTGGGCTCGCCTTAGAATAGGGAGAGGTTCCATTAAATGAAAACTTTCTATCTTGTTATGCGACAGGAGCAGCAACTTAAGAACTTTCTGAAACTTTCTCTACAATGAAGATTATACTCAAACAATATAATTCTTTTCGCCAAACGTGATCTTAAAATACTTCAGCAACATAATTGACTACACTTTCCTTGTAAGAACTTTTAAGAACTTTTTAAAACTTTCTCTACAATGATGATTATACTCTTAAACAATATAATTCTTTTCACCAAACGTGATCTTAAAATACTTAAGTAACACAATTGACTACAGTTTCCTTGTAAGGATCACTCAGGGGGTCTGTTATCACAGTGTTAGCACCAAAATGCTAAAACTGTGAAATCTTCCAGCGGCTACCCAGCAAATTAATAAAGATATTGATTCATCCTACATATAACTGCAGCCCTGGGAGCTAATTGGAGCATCATTATTTAATTATTAAAATTAGATCCTTGATTTTAATCAGAATTATGTGGAAAGTCACTAGTTTCAGTTTTCTAATTATACATCACAAACATCCATTTATCTGCCAACGAAGGGGGGTAAAGTAGAGGAGGGGAGGACATTCTAGTTTAACACATGAGGGTCTTAATTTTTTCCCCTACTTATCTATCTGGTCTTATCTCTTCTCACTTCACCCAATTAACTACACTTCAGACAGGCTTTTGGAAGCTAGATTTCAACACACCAGGGCTTTCCATACCACCGTACTGTTGCATAGAATGTTGCCCTTCTCTCACTCACTTGATCATTGACAGACTAAGTCATATTTGTCCACTGCGATCTAATTTAAACATCACCTCTTCTGTGAAATCATCTCCAAGCCCTCTGGGCAGAGTAAGGGCTGTGTTCTCCAGGCTCCCACAGCATGTAATAGGTACCGCTATTATAGCACTAACTGCACTAGCGGTTCCCCACGCTCAGCTCTGCAGTCCTCAAAGCAAAGAGAGTCTCTTAAAGCCGTGTGTATTTTAACATCCGACACTGTGCTTGCCACTTATTTTTTTGACAAGTTGAAAGTTTCCAGGTGTCAGAGTCAGAAAAATCCCAAAGTGAATCCTGCCTGAAATATAAAAACCACGTAACTTTAGCTAGTAAATTATTTAAGCTGAGTCTCAGTTTCCTCATTTTTAGGGTAATAATTACAATAGCTACCATGCTGAGGTTGTGTAGGAAGTAAATGTGTTATTCATATTGTAATGCATAGTGTCTGACATGTCAGCATCCAGTGAATGATTGACTGCTGTAAAGGATGCATGAAAAATAAAAGTGAAAGACAAAGAGGATTGCAAGCTTCCGAAACATAAAAGTGGCTGTAAGTGGTTAAACTAGATGGAAGAAAGGGGAACCTCCCCGGATGAAGCATAAAAAGAAGTCCTTAAGTAGTACAAGGGCCAATAAAAGTGGAGTGAACTTAAAATAGTATAAAAGGGCCGACTGGGTGTGGTGGCTCATGCCTATAATCCCAGCACTTTGAGAGGCCGAGTCAGGTAGGAGTTTGAGACCAGCCTGATCGACATAGTCAAACCCTGTCTCTACTAAAAATACAAAAAATTAGTTGGGCGTGGTGGTGGGTGCCTGTAATCCCAGCTACTTGGGAGGCTGAGGCGGGAGAATCGCTTGAACCCGGGAGGCAAAAGTTACAGTGAGCTGAGATTATTGCGCCACTGCACTCCAGCACAGGACACAGTGAGACTCTGTCTCAAAAAAAAAAAAAAAAGAAAAGAAAAAGAAAAAGAAAGAAGAGCCCTTCTGCACAGGGAAGGAGCTTGCTCCATCTTGGCACTAGTGGTGAGAAGAATGTGTCTTTGGTTTTAGCATGGATGGCAGCTGGCAAGGTGACTCTAGCAGAAAGTCAATGGGGCAAAACAGCAGATTGGATAGCCGTAAGAAAGTAGTTAAAGTTACTGACGATGGAACAAGAAAGTAAAGTAGGCTATAGCAGCTAACAAACTTGAAGAGGAGAGAAGGGTTAAGGGCTCTGAGTGAAGCCAAGAGAGTATTTATTGAAGTGTGGGAGTAAAATAAATGTAAGGCAGGGTAATGATTATCAGAAAGTGGAAACGCTGAGTGTAACTTCTCAAAGGTAGAACAGTTTTAATGAAATGCAAGGCAAATCTATCTTACTTAAGGATTTGCGAAATGCAAGAAATTCACTGCGCCCTGACCCTATCCAAACCAAATCCACATAAAAACAATGAGCCCAAATGGTATCTCTTTCACATCTCCCTGGAATTTCAGTATTTATTAAACTTTTACTATCTAAAGCAGAAAATATAGCACTTTATATTATTATGTCTTGCATTATTCTAAGTATCTTAGCTTCTCCCATCAAATGCAGTTAGCCATGTTAATTTACACTCGTGTCTGTTGTCATACAAAGATACTCTAGCACCGTTCCCCTAATTACATAGTTAATGTTGACCAGAGATAGGTTTATTTATTGATACACTGTGCGCAAAACGACCACCACCCTGATACCCTTTCAAGGAAAGACTTATCCCAGAGCACTGCTGGCAAACAGCCTTCATTCACCCTTCAGAGATTTCCTCAGCTGCAAAGAGCCAATTTGCCCAAACTTACACCCCTTCCCAGAGGGACCCTAATTAATGACTGATTGATGCCAACCAGGATAACTTTGATGGGCCATTCCAGCACCACAGCTACTGAAAGAGTTAGACAAGGCTTTTGTCAGGCATGACTCACAACCTGGTATCTCTCTATGTCCAATCCTACTTCCTGTCGCCCAACCACAGCTGTTAATCCCAAAGACATTCTCCAATAACATTTTGCACACTAAATTCCATCAAGGCATATCCTTCTTGGTGGAACCCAACCAATAACAACAACGGCAACAACACCACCACCTTAAAAATAAACTAGCTGGGCGCGGTGGCTCAAGCCTGTAACCCCAGCACTTTGGGAGAACAAGGAGGGCGGATTGCCCAAGCTCAGGAATTTGAGACCAGCCTGGGCAACACGGTGAAACTTCGTCTCTACTAAAATACAAAAGAAATTAGCCAGGCATGGCAGCGGCCACATGTAGTCCCAGGTACTTGGGAGGCTGAGGCAGGAGAATTGCTTGAACCTGAGAGGCAGAGGTTGCAGTGAGCTCGCACCACTGCACTCCAGCCTGGGCCACAGAGCGAGACTCCGTTTCTACAAAAATAACAAATAAAAAAATAAACTAAGGCATAATTTGCTTTTAGCAAAATTTTGTAGACCATTCAAAAATAGCTATGACATCAAATATGGAATGTTTATTTGATGTCATAGCTATTTCTATTTTTTTTCTCATAATACCAATAAATTAGTGTAAATTAAAAGAAAGTAAACAAATAGTATGGTTGTTTATTCATAAGATATTCATAATGATCTCCTATTTTATTCTAGGAACTACAGTAGTAACCAAGATGGACATGGTATCTTATATCAGAAATTTACTGTATCTACAGAAAAAGTAAAAGGCTTTAAAAATTAAAATAATGACAATTTAGGTAAAGGGTCTTGTTGCATTCTTTTATGTATTCTTTCATTCCCTAAAGGAGGGCTTTTTAAATTCACATAATCTCAAACTTCATGAAGGGACTGAAGGTGAAATCAATGCAATCCAAGACTGAAATAGTATAAATATTATAAAGGGTGTGGCAGTCATATGTCTACATAAATATATCCAATCTATGATGAATTTATTGTCAATCAAATTGCATTCTCTTACTACCTTCTTGAAGATAATGTCTTTTTGTCTTTATACATACCTAGGAAGTGGTTTAAGTTATACACTGAGGAAATTCAGTTCATAATAAATTTGTTTGAGAATAAGAAAGATTCAAATAAAATAGTCATTTAAGAAGTACGGTATCTTTTCTGGGATAGATTTTTATAGAATAAGGTAATAATCCATACGGTAGGCATTAACTTGCCTAGAAAGCAAACAGCTTGGAGAATCTGCAGTGTGAGAGACATTGTGTTGGCTGCTGAAGATTATTTGTCAAGACCACTTTAAAATTAAGCGCTAAGATCCCTGACATGTTTTAAAATCTTAAAATAAATTTGTAAAGACTTGGAAAACAGATGTACTAGGAAAAAAAAGTCATTAAGTTGACAGAAATGGGAAGACGATAAAAGAAAAATATTAAATGGAAATAGAAAAAATATACATGGTCTGAGATATACCAGAGGAAGAGAGGGTCTTGTAAATCCTGATAGAGAAAGAGCGGAAAGTACAAATATAAAGCATTAACAATAAGAAAAGAGATAAAACTATAGGAATTATATCAGAAACAAGATGCAAACATCATAGTTATAAGAACTAGATGTTATTAGAATACTAGAACTAACAGAACACACAGAAATACAGTTAACCTCTGAACAACAGCCCATGGGTTTGACCTGCATGGGTCCAATTGCAAGTGCATTTTTTTCAATACAGTTGACCCTCTATATTAGCAGGTTTCACATATGCAACTAGAACTGCAATATAGTATTGCTGAGAAGCAAATCATGCAGATATGAAAGGGTCAAGTTTTTGTATACGTGGGTTCTTCAGGCTGACTGTGGGACTTGAGTATGTGTGAATTTTGGTATCTGCAGAGGTCCTAGAACCAATCCCTCCCTGGATATAGAGGGACGACTGTATGCAAAATCAGAAAAGTTAATTTATGCCAACAATATGCAATAAAAATATAAGTAGGAAATAAGATACCAATTACAACAGGAACAGAAACAACAAAATATTGATAAGTAACTCCAGTGAAAAAAATACAATCATATTTGAAGAAAATTATAAAACGAAAGTATATCTGAATGAAATGTTTCAATATTGTAAAGTTTCAGCTCTCTCCAAATTGAACTACATTTTTAATTCAATGTTATATAAGATATCATTTGGGAAAGGAAGGGATGTTAATGTAATTATAAAGTTCACTGCTAAAAAAAACCCAAAACAGTCTGAATGCTTTGAATAATAATGAAAGTATGCTTGCTCTGCCAAATATCAAAATGTCCAATAAAGAGGAAATACATGAAATGGTGTTTTATTTTCATTTTTGGAAACACACAGCTCAATGGAACAGAAAAGAGGCTTCAAAATAAGACAAATATATTATGGCAATTTGGTTACATAGTAGTTATAAATCCACTAGTTCTGAATGTTTAGGTCTAAAAATATTCATTGTTAAGAAAGCAGCAACATAAATTAAATATATACCTTAACTCCCACTTTTCTCTATGTGTCAGATGGTTCTAAGATATAATCTGTAGAAATTCCTAATAAACCTCTGCATTCTCTTCTCTTTTCTAGCACTCTGAGACCCCTGGGAGCCTCCTTCCTACACCTGAAGACATTTCTCTAGGTCCTAGTTTTATAGTTTTATAATCTTTTTCTCTTGATGACTTTTTTATCCCCCCTCTGATCCATTTCTTCATGAAATGCCCTTCTCCTGCATGTGTAACAACTAAAGAATGATGTAGCTTTTTATCCACTTACTCTTTTTTTTTGATATGGAGTCTCACTCTTGTTGCCGAGGTTGGAATGCAATGGCACGATCTAGGCTCACTGCAACGTCCGCCTCCCGGGTTCAAGCAATTCTCCTGTCTCAGTCTCCTAAGTAGTTGGAATTACAGGTGCCCGACACCATGCCCAGCTAATCTTTTGTATTTTTAGTAGAAGTGGGGTTTTGCCATGTGGGCCAGGCTGGTCTCAAACTCTTGATCTCAGGTGATCCACCTGCCTCCACCCCCAAAAGTGTTGGGATTACAGGCATGAGCCACTGCATCCAGCCCCACTTACTCATTTTATCGAAAGAGTATATTTATTCACTTGTTATTTCTGTCCTAAAAACATGAAGAAGGGTGGAAAAATGCAATATTCAAATGGTCCATAGAGAGTGGGGTTAGGAAAAAACCTGTAAAATTCCATATATTAATCCATTATTGTCTATGGCACATATGATTGAGGGGATGAGGCATGTCTAATCAGTCAAGCAAAAACAATGAAAAGCCTCAAAGATATATTTCAAATTTTTTATAGTAGTCATCACTGGACTTAACCAGACCATCATTTGTACATATTTTCTGCATTTCTGTGAGTGTATATTAGTTTATAATCAGAACATAGTAACATAAATGGATTCATTTGTACAGAATCTATTAACATTCTTTTTCAATCCCCACATATACATCTATTTGATAAAATAATGTTTTCCTGTATTGAAACACAGCTGTCCAAAATTTGTCAAGTAAATTTTGAGAGCTAAAGAAGTTTTGTAATATAACAAATTGTTAATTCAAAGGAAGTTTATTATGGAATATGGTTAAATTCTCATTATCAAGGTAAATTGACTGTATTATACAATATTTCACAAAAATTACACAATGCAAATTCGTCTCTCACATATTTATTTTCATTAGAGCTACACTCAATTGAAATCTAAATTATTAAAATGGTAAAGAGACATCAAGTCACTACTTCACAATTATTTCAATTTTTATTTTTGAAATTTCACGTTATAGTAAAAATATTTAAAAATGAATAGTTGCTAAATGAATTTCATCAATAGATTTTTTAATTCAAAAACTTCTCAGCTTTTTAATAGTAAATAAAATTTATCCAAAAAGAAAGTTTATATCTTCTCATAATGTTATTTGATAAGAAGATCGATTTTATTTCATTAATTAAAATGCTATAAAAACAGGCAAAAGAATAATTCAGTTAAAGGGGCAGTTTTGTATGTCTATGGGGAATAAGAGAGAACTTTAACTGGAGCCGTCTGACATGCTTGGTGGCCTCTAAGCCACAATCACTTCCGTTAAACTCACTATACACCTTGATCCTTTCAAACACTGACCGCCAAGAGAGGCTGTAGAGCTTTAGACTACACATCTCTCCATGTCCTCCTCCTGTCCTCTGTCCTTTCAAACAGGGCCAATACTTCTAAGCCTTCTTACACAAAAATTCTAGACAAGTCCTCTACAACTAGATCATCAGCTTTTTGTGGTCCAAAGACCTCACTGGAGGGCATGTGAAGCTTGAACTGGAAAAAATTAACCTGAAAACAGGAAGATCAGGGACAGATCAAAATGGAAATGTCTACCAATATCATGCTGGGCTGAGAAATAGAGGTAAGTTGTGGATGACTTAGGTGACTCAGTCGATGGTATCAACATTCATTACGATAAGAACATGGGAAAAGCAAGGAGTTAGGAGTAAAGCTAACGGGCTTAGGAGTAAAGCTTACATCTGTTTGGAGTATGTTAAACTGGGGTGTGTTGAATCCTCTGTGTCGTTTCAACTAGTTAGTAAACAGTTGAATATTCTGGTCTAAGTTTCAGAAGAAAGGCTTTTGGAAGAAAGACCTTGGCAAAAAATCAAGAAATCTATTTTATTTTTTTATTTTCACCTGATACATTCTTACCATTGGAATACTCCTATTTATTTCTTTTGTATAGACTTTAAATTTACCTCTTTTCTCCTACTTTTAAAATTCTTCTAGTAAAGTGAAAACTTGGACGTATATACATGTATATTATGTACTAGGAAAAGGGGAACTAAACATTCTTTTTTCTCTTTAGTTGGTGTTACTCATTATTTGTTAGATTGCCCATATGAATGTACCCAACAATTTGAATATCGTCACTTGGCAGAAGGAGACATTTTTGAGTCATGTCATAGATTTGAGCCCTGCTCCATCATTTACTTGCTGTGGACTTTGGACCTTCATCCACCCTCTCAGAACTTGTGTCTTCATTGTATAACAACTATTTTACAGATTGTTGTGAGATTAAACAAGGTAAGATACACAAAGATCCTGACACTGGTCCTAATATACTGATTGTTAAAACACCAGTGACTTAGAATAATCTCTTGGGCAGTCCAAGGGCACATATTGACCTCTACATCTCCTTTAGAGTTATAATATTAGCATAATAACACTGGGCTTTGAGAAAAATCTTTAAGCCAGTGATTCCTGTGTATATACCCTCCAGAGGGGTTCCAAATCCCCAGGAACTGAATGAAAGTCACGGTTGAATATACTTGTATGCACACTTTTTCTGAACAAAGGATCCATAGCTTTCATCAGATTTTTCAAAGAAATCTCTGAATTGAAAAAATGGTAAGAGTCCTTGCTTTGGGCTCTTTTTATTTCTGCCTACAAAGAAAATATCTTTGGAATAAAAATATAACTAGTCATGCTAATTTCAATTACCTTCAGCCCTGTGTAAGAAGATATTCTTTGAGCTAACAGGCTCACAAAAATAATTTTTTCTGTGTGTTTATTTTCTTTTTTCCTGTCAAGTTTGATAGACTCTGTGTGTCAACATTTAGAGTCCTTCTATCTCAAGAAGCATGAGTTGTTAAATGTCTTCTTTCACCTTGGTAATCTTTATACCTCTATAGTCTATGAAAACAATGGCCACCATAAATAAATATTTCTGTAGCTATTAATAATAAGGTCGGCAGTACTACTCCCAACCTCTATCCTTAGCCAAATTAGATTGCACGTAGTATTTCCTATACAACTTCTCTTGTATTTAAATCAAAAAGGATAACCTTTAACTGACTATTCCCAATATTTTACAATTTTAACTTATGAGAAAAATCAAAGAAGAATTTCACTTTTTTTTTTTTTTTTAGCAGCAGCAAGATTTGTTGCAAAGAGTGAAAGAACAAAGCTTCCACAGCGTGCAAGGGGACCCAAGCAGGTTGCCCGAATTTCACTTTTAACTGCAATCTAGTGGGTATTTTCTTAGATATTTTTCCCAGCAGTGACTACCTTAAGTAAAGTTATAAACTACCACTTCTCAATATGGGTGCTTCTTGTCCTTCTTGTTTCCATGTGAGGATGACAAGATCATATGCTTAAGGAGCCTGTAGCTCTCAATAAGCAATCATTGATTGTTCAAAGAATGTCTAGAGCTATTCATTATAAGGGACGCTTTCTACAATAGAATGAGATTATTGAATGGCTGAAATTAGAAGGTACTTATTCTTTCATTTTACTTTCACAAAACCCAAGAGGAAAAACAAAACAAAACAAGGTCAGAAGGAGCTCTCCTAGGATTTTTCAATTTCATTTCCTTATGGTTCTTCCAGTTAACTGTTAAGTACATGTATTTTCTCTGCTCTTTCCCAAAATCCTGCTAAAAAAAGAGTGAAGGTTTTAAAGTAGTAAAAGGATACAAATACAGAAACAAAGAGAATGGGATAACAGCAAGTGAAAAAATGACTATAGATTTCAGAAAAATAAGAAATGGAGATAGCAAAATGAGAAAAGCAAAAAGCCAAATGCCTACAAAGAGGGATGCCAACAATACAAAAGCCATTCCCATCACGAAAAAATAGGAAAAGGTATAAAAACTAAGAAATTTAGTAGCATAGATGGTGAAGTTGAAAGGTAGGACTGAAAACAAGAATAACAATTAAAATCCTTATAAATTGTTATTAAACTCTCTAAATATCTCTTTATTCAGAGTACCAGGTGTCCCAGGTGACTAACTCCATTCTGGCAAGAAACTACAAATTTTTAAATGAAGAAACTGAGCCAAAAAAGCACTACATTTGGGGACACCACACACAGTGGAAAATGGGGAAGGGGAGGCTAACTGTAAAAATAACTTTTGTTTGTTTGTTTGTTTGTTTGAATGTCTACAAGGTGAGCCAAACTACTTGCAATCATCTGTAAAAATGCTGGCAGCCAGATATGTAATTTAGCAGCATACAAACTGAGAGATTTCTTTCTGGAAAGAGAGAAATCTTTTGAGTTAACTAAGGTGGGTAACTCAAACAAATGGTCACATTCCTGCTCACAGTAAAGGTCAAATCAACTGATATTTGTGCAAAAACTTTAGCTCTAAAAACAGACCTGATTTAAACAAACAGAAAGAAAAGAACCCTGAGGGAGGAGACAATGCAGGGACTTGAAAATAACATTTAAGAAATTAGCATCCTAAAATAGATGAAAAAAATACATTGTATTTATCAACCAAGAATCATGCATTTAAAGAAAAGTGATGACAAGAGAGATGGTTTTAGAAATTGAAAGTATCATATATGGTATTATCATATACAACAACTGAGAAGGAAAAGTCAAGAAAATTCTCAGAAAAAGAAAAAACATAAACCTGGGAAATCTGAGAAAACATGCTAGAAAATTAGAGGAACCATTTAGAAGGTCCAGCATATAATTAATAAGAATCCTAGAAAAAGGAACAAAAAAAGTATGATAAATATTGTCAAAGATGCCATGGGATTGGGGGTGGAGGTGGGAATCCCCAAACTGAAAAACATAAGTTTCCAGATTCAAAGCATCCCTCAAGAGCTCAGAACAATGAATGGAGAAAAATAAAATTAAAACAAAAAAAGCCCTAACTTTCATTACTTGGAAATTTTGGAAATACCAGACAAGAGAAAAGATTCCCAAATATTGCCAAAAGAAAGACAAAAATTTGGCATCAAAATGGCACTGGACTGTAATAACAGCAATACTGGAAGCTAGAATAAACTGGAAAATATTTGCAAAATATTGAGGGAAAAGAACTATCAACTGAATTTCATACCCAGGCAAACTATCAAACAAGTAGGGGATGTATAAAATGTATTTTTGAATGTGTCAATTCTGAAAGAAGACAGAAAAACAGGAAAGATGGGAAGACAGGAAAGAAGGGAGCTGGGACGGAGGGAGGCAGAAGAAAATAAATATTACCATGTATAGGAAATAAATATTATATAATAGGAAAGTATTAGGGGGTAATATGATGGTGTCAATTATTAATTCATTACCTCTCAACTATAAATGTACCTTTCAAGGTATCCTCTGTGATAGATAACTGAATTCTTTTAAACATATCTTCTTTAAAGAGGGCATGATGTTCAGATTTTAGGCAGCAGTCTCTGGAGTGATACTGCAGGAAGAAGAGGCTTCCTGCAATTTCTGGCACAGGGGTCGGAGTGGAGTAGGCAGGTGTTGGGTGTAGAGGGGTGGTCGGCAGTTTGAATGTGAGAACACTTGGTACAGCCCATCCTAGTCACAGGCCCAGGACCTGATTGGTCCTCTCTGACCTTAATGTCTTGGCCTGATGATAACCTTTCCATGGTTCTTTGACATGAAAACCAGAGATTTACACGACCTGTCTGCTCTACAGGCCTCCTTCCAGTGCAGGTGCCTGGACTGTGTCAGCAAGCCCTCATGCCATCTGCACTCAGTGGCCTGCTTTGCTTGGGCTCTACCAGCAAGCCCCCTCACAATTAAGCACCCACTCCTGCACAGCAGCAGTTGCTGATCACTTGTTCCCCAGCCTGCAATCCAGAGGATGCTTACTGTTTGTTCAAAAACCCCAGAACAACTCCAACCTGGCGAAACCAGTCAACTTTTCTCCTACTCCACGGCCAAAACACAACTCAAACAAAGTATGGACCCCTTCGAGTTGACCTTTCTTAGGTACCCTCCCTCACCCTCAGGGTACCATATAAAGTATCCTTACATATTACAGTTACTCTTGCCATGTTTCATGATTATTCATATTAAATTTTCCCCTCTTTAACCCATAGTATGGATTGGATTCTATCTCCTGATTGGGCATAGACTACTACAGATAGACTTTCAGTAAAATGAAATACTAAACTAAGAAGGAGGAAGATATGGTATCCCAAAACTAAAAGGATCTAATTCAGCTGAGAAGCAAAGGGGGATTCTGAATGACGAGAAAGAGAGCGCCTAGAATTACAGCTGGGTCAATGACCTAGATATTACCTGTCTAGATTGTAGCATGAGAGTGGAATTCTTAACAAAGGATTTCTCTGGCCAGGTGCAGTGGCTCATGCCTGTAATCCCAGCACTTTGGGAGGCTGAGGCGGGTGGATCACAAGGTCAAGAGATCAAGACCATTCTGGCCATCCAACATGGTGAAACTCCATCTCTACTAAAAATACAAACATTAGCTGGGCATAGTGGTGCACGCTTGTAGTCCCAGCTACTTGGGAGGCTGAGGCTGGAGAATCGCTTGAACCCGGGAGGAGGAGGTTGCAGTGAGCCAAGATCTTGACACTGCACTCCAGCCCAGGCAACAGAGCGATAAGAAAGGAAAAGAAAAGAGTAACTGATAGATTTCCTGTAAGTATCTGACATTGGGGAAAAGAGAATTCTAGTCACATGCTTTGGAAGAATTAGATATAGGGATATAGAACATAAAGGAAAAAGGTCTTAATTAAATGATTACCAACAGTGAACAACACCTACATAGTAATCATACTGAAAAAAAAAATCATCCATTAAAATAGGTGACTAAGAAAAAAATATGCATAAGAGACAAATGAGGCAATGTAGCTTGAAATAAACATTTCTTTTGGTCTCTGGTTGGACTTGAAGCATTAATTAGGTTTTTAGCAGTTACCAGGTTGCCTCTCAAGTTCCTCCCTACCCCTTTTATTAATTTTGGTCTTCACTCAATGTACATGACAAAATTCCTGGACCATGAGCAGTCATTTTGAAAAATGGGATTATACCCTCTTCATTTGATCCAGGGATGGGCACAATCCCAAAAGAGGCCAATGAGAATTGTTTTCCTAAACTCTGCTTCCTTGACTAGGGGTTAATGGAGGTACTTCACACAAGCTGGGCAGAAGCTGAGATACACGAGGTCTCTACAGATGCTTACAGTGTTAAATTTCTAGATCCAGGTCATTGCTGAGGCACAGTTGTATTCCTGCTATTTGGGTTCCACCAGCTTTCCATGAATTGTTCAAGTGGGCATATTTAATTTACTTTCTTTTGATTGAACTATTATAGGATACCACATTTCTAAAGAAATTATTTCTAATCTCTCAAAATATTCATTAGTTTATATCATTTTCTGTTTTTTTCCTTGACACACTGCAGATTGAGTCTTGTAGTCTAACATATAGGTCAACTGATGTTGCAATGGCAGATTAAAAATGCCAGTTAACAAGGATGAAACGTAAGTACATTATTACATTCTGTAAGGTGTTTTTGGTGCAATTAACACCCTGAGAGAAAGAAACATGATTTGAGATTCAGCTTATATAAGCATAGTGGGTCGTGAGATTTCTCCACATCTTGATTGAGCTTCTACCAATTTTTGCATTTGTTTTCTGTTTCTTTAAATGGTGAAACTGATTTTGTTCTTACTTACATTTAAATTTCACCTTGAAATTATGCCACAGTTACCTATCAAATACTGACATATTCCTAAATTTAAAAACTTGAGAAGGAAAAACCCAAATGATAAATATCACTTAGTAATCCTCCAAGGCCCCTTGTCCCTGAATACTTTATGCTCGAATGCTGATTTGTAAGTCAAATAGTTAAGGTGTATGCCGGGGTTCATAGTCAGTCTTATCAACCTCATAGCACAGAGACCTTGTAATGTAATATCTCATCACCAAAACGACAGTTAGATTACCTAGGATCATGCTTCAAAAAATGTCTTAGCTGGCAAATACATATTTTTGAACAGATTGTTTGGTTGACTTAAATATCAGAACTGTCTTTCATCAAGTCTTGATTGACCGATTGTTAACCTTGAACCAACACTGCCTTGTTTTGAATGCATTTCATTTAAGGTGATGAAAATAAAACCCTGTACTATTAACAGAAATATCTTAAAACCTTCATTTACTATCCACAAAATAACAATTTGGCATATATATAACCTTTTAGAAATCGAAACATCCTGTATCTATTTGAATTGCTTATGTGAAAAAAAGACAGGCAGAGAAAATTCCTAAATAATAGGAAGTTCTTAAATATAGGCTTTCATTTTCTTTTTATAAAAAGTTGGCACTAATTATGTGAGTCTTTCTGCTAACTTATAGTTTAAAACTGGATGACGGTCTTCATTGCTTTATTACCATGATGAATGGAAGAAAACGTATTCAACACACTTGGATCACAGTTAACAGACTACAGAAATTGTTTCTCTTTTTGTTCCTCTGATATTGCTTTATGAAGTTCAAGCTAATCAAAATCTAAATCTAAGAGGGAGAAAATAATTTGATGATTAGAAATGGCCAATGATGCCTAAGCCCTGTAATGAGATGAATACTAAATCCACCAGAGGAACATTCTGAATGCTATTTTTACTCATTCTAGGAAATGGTTATTGTTAAACCTTTGGAAAGAAGACTATAGAAAGATGCTTGGAGATGAGGGTCTCTTGAGACTTATCAGTAATTTCAGATGGACCATATTAGGAAAAAAACAAGAGTTCTCACCCACTGTGCATCTCATTGCAACATACGCCCTGCTGCAGTCCTAATCTGAAGTCAACCAAAGTCTTGGTTACGTCCTAGAATTTATTTACCCCTAAGAGAACTTACAGACATCGAAACCGAGTTCACCACATCCAGTTTATTCCCAGTTCAAAAGTGTGTCATCCTGAAGGGAGCATTACTCAAAAGATGATAGTAAATAAATAGAGGCTATTTTCCCATAATATCCTGAGTTATATCACATGTAATTTAACAGATAACATGCATTTTCATACTATAGCTATTAAGTCATTATTATGTTTATCAGAACATGTCAGAAGTATAAAAATAGTATTTTATATTTATAGAACACAGCATAGATAACAAGAATCATTTTTTTAACATCCTAAACAACCTAGGAGCAGTTACTTACTAATTTGTCTTTGAAAATCAGATTTGCTGGGCTCCCATTGAGCTCCCAACTTGTAGGTGGCAGGAGAGTTTAGACCAAGATCTTTTATAGCAAGACTCTAAATTCAGTATTTCTTTTACCTAAGATGTCTCCTAATTCGTATTTATAAAATTCTCTTTAAAATATTAAAGTTGAAACATAGAACTGCCCACTTGAAAAAATTTTACTGAATTCACCCGGGAGTTTAAATTAACTAACTTTTAGACACAGATGATGGTAAATTTATCTGTATAATAGACAAAATATTAAATAAAAGAATGATAATCTAATGTAACAATTCTGTTTATTTCAGAAGCAGTGGAAAGACTTTATGCCTCATTAAGGAAAGTTTTTTGCTCCATTTTCAGTTAGAAAACTCTGCTGGCAGAATTATATCTGAGCTATTTCTAAATATTTCATTCTCATTTGTAAATGGGAATGTTATTTCCTTAACAGTTACACATGCCCATGAAATACATAGAGATTTCCTGTACATAAAAAAAGATTATACTAAAGAGAGGTAGATATTGTAAGAGAAAATAATCAATGGGGAAATAAAGGAATGTGGATTTGAAAAAAATTCTTTTTTTATACAGGCTGTTACTTTAAATGACAATTGAATTACCAAGTAGAGGAGTTGGTTTCTCTCTAATAAACCTATTGATATTATTTACAGATATCAAAAGTATAAAGATACATAAAAAATGTTGCTATGGTTATTATATGTGAGATAATTGTATGTACAAGTGAAAGGAATAACAGAACATTTTACAAATATATTCATACCCATAAACCCAATAAAATCAGAGAATTCATAAATTTACTTTTTAAAGATCAACATTATATGAAAAACTAGAGAATATTGTATTTTGAAAAGCTATTCTGCAAAAGAATAAAATGTGTTTTCTTTCATAAGAGTATAATAACACATTAAGCAAGTGAGTGTTGCACATTTTGAAATAAATTGATTTTAAAGGCACGTGGTGCATTGTTTTAATCACAAGAGGAAAAACCTTTTCTGATATTATACTCAAACCCCTTGTGTAGTGTTTGCAAGTCTCCCAAAAAGCTTACACAAGTTTCCTATGGTTAATTTTCCACATGCTTGCTAGAGCTGATAATTTTTAATTTACTGGTCAGATCTACTCATTATTTGTATGCATTATACTAGACATATTCCTGATTCACCAAAATTCTTCATAGGGATAGACAGAAATTATAGTGAATACAGTTGAGATCAAGTGGGCCCTTAGATCTTAATAATAAATTGTTTAAAAAAATAAGAAAAATGAAAAAATAACTGGCTCCCTTGGCTATTTTCTTACCGGGACACAAATGAAAAAGGGAAATTTATTTCTGACCATAAATCCCAAATGTTTTATTTTCATTTTCCCCAAGTTAACTTTCTCACCTAGCTAAGCAGCATTTTTGCTATTATTAGCTTCTGGTCCAATATTAGCTGACCAGTATCCATCAAACTTCTCAGTTCAATGAGCTCAGGGACTCCCAAAGAACTCCATGTATGCAGACTTCTACTTACAGCTTCTAATTATTTTCTAACAGATAATGGAACATTTAAGTTCAGAGAGGTTATATTGCATTTGTAAGTGGATCAAAACCCTAGATAAAGTTGCAGCAGCAAAGATCACTGTAGAAAACCCTAAGCTTTTTAGTTTTGAGATCCAGGACCCTCACTGATTACTTATTCGTCTGTGACGAACTGGTCTCTTAATTGTAATACCTCAGAGGTGCTCATTTTTCTTCTAATCACACTATGCCATGCTATACATAAACTGTAAGCAACAGGCACCAAAAAGATGGTCTCTCAGGAGATGCAATAGCATTTTTGGGGGAAAAAAACAAACTTTATATGTAGTATACATGGAATACTATAATTATTTTAATAGACTCAAATAAGTGTAGATTGTATGATAATCACTTCATGAAAAGTGTTAATGATTAAAACATTTATGCAATATTCATAAAAACGTTTTTGCATCAGAATTTTTTTTTGTTTGTTTTTTGAGACAGGGTCTCACTCAGTCCCCCAGGCTGGAGTGCAGTGGTGTGATCTCTGCTCACTGTTGTCTTGACCTCCAGGGTTCAACCAATCTACCCACCTAACAAGCTGGGACTATAGGCATAAGCCACCATGCTCAGGCTCCAGAATCTCTCTCTCTCTTTTTTTTTTTTTTTTAATAAATTCAGAGGATTTGTGTGTGTATGTGTGTTTTAAGAAAGTTATACACAGTTTGATATTCTAATCTGAGAGTAAGAGTAACATAAAATGTCATATGGAGCAATAAGAAGAAGAAAATGATGAGGCCATCAACTGAGCTTTGAAGGGTAAGAATACCTCTTGAACAAAGCTTGATTTCCATCAATGCAGCGGGCAGCTGAAGGAAATCAGAAGAAAAAACTCAGAAGAAAAAAACTCTTGACTAAACTGTCATAGGTATTGTTACATGTGGTCCACGTGCCTCTCATTTAATGTGATATTTTGGAGGAGGCAGAGTAATGGTATAAGAAGCCAGTTGACTTTGGAGTTAGGGAGCTTTCAGTTCAAATCCAGGCTCTGTCTTCCCTTATTGGCTTTGAAATGAGAACAATGATTTAAATACTATCTGTAAGCTTCATTCTCCTCACAAAATAGACATATTAATATCGATTTGTAGGCATTCTTGTAGCCCAATATAGATACAAAGAATCATTTAATTCTTCATAATTTTGATCTTAATGTTACATGTGGTTCTAGAAAATCTTCAGAAAATATTTCTGCTATTGATAGTGGATTCATGGTGGATAATGGAACCAAGGAATGCCAGGCTGATCCTTTTTCACCCTGGCTTTGGTGTGCAATTGAGTTAAAATTTTTTCTACACTCCATTTACTTATTGTACAGATTAGCTCTTGTAATTAGAAAAGAGGAGGGAGGATATTAGTGCAAAAAGAACCATACCTAAATTAATCCTTGTTTACATAATATATTCAGTTAATCTGGATGGGAATCAGTCCACATGTGATCCAGGTTTACTGACTCCTGCTACTGAATGTGGAATCACATTCTAAACATTAAGAAGACCTCTAGCAATCTGGGGTCATCTCTAACCCTCTACTTGAGAGGACACTTTTACTATGACCATCGCTAAGAGTGATGATGGTATGAAGACCATACACCAAGATGAAGGCCTCAACAGCAGCCCCAGAAGCAAAGGTTTTTCTCTGACCTTCTCTGTCCTCCCGTCGCTCAGTCCCATTCTCTGCAAAGGCAAGCCATAGAACCTAAAATCCCTCTTCCCCCAGACAGGGCATACAAACGAGAACCACTTTTTGTGAAAGCCAGCCATCAAACCTGAAAATGTTCTATGTAAAAGCTGGCCATAAAAGAATTATCTGACCTACCTGTTTGACTGTAGGTCATAAGACCTCCATTCCAGAGAGGGCCCTGCCCCACACCCAGTAGGAAAGAATGCATGCTCAGAGAAATCGACAAGAATTTAGACAGATAGGCCTTGCTGGGTGTCTCCACTCAATTAACATTAGATCACACTCTTTCTGACCAATCATGCTTCCGTAAATCTGTCTATACTTTTTTGAACCTAAGCATAAAAATAGACAATTTTTGCTAAAATTTTAAGGAAATGGACAATTTCCCCCCAAAATGTAAAAATAAGGTCTTTCATTTATGCATTTCTATTTAGAAATAGGATCTTGCTCTGTCACCCAGACTAGAATGCTGTACCAGGATCCTAGCTCATTTCAGTCTTGAACTGCTGCACTCAACCTCCCACAGTAGCTAGGACTACACGTGTAGGACAACCATGCCTGGTAGAGATGGGGTCTTTCTACCTTTCCTCCTATTAATTTGCATCATGTCAGTGAATTTTTAAGGAACCTTTAGGAAGCCAAGGGCCTTGGCCCCTACACTGACAAAGTTCCTGTCCATGACTTCTTTGGACATAACCAGGTAAATAAAAGCAGACCTATTGTTCATTTGTTTAGTTTCTGTCAGTCTATGGTTTGGAAACTGTAGACATAAACCTCTGACTGATACAACAGTGTTGTTAAGTAAAATGAGGAACTCTCTTTTTTTTTTTTTTTTTTTTTTTTTTTGAGACGGAGTCTCGCTCTGTCGCCCAAGCTGGAGTGTAGTGGCGCGATCTCGGCTCACTGCAAGCTCCGCCTCCCGGGTTCACGCCATTCTCCTGCCTCAGCCTCCCGAGTAGCTGGGACTACAGGCGCCCACAACCGCGCCCGGCTAATTTTTTGTATTTTTAGTAGAGACGGGGTTTCACCGTGGTCTCGATCTCCTGACCTTGTGATCCGCCCGCCTTGGCCTCCCAAAGTGCTGGGATTACAGGCGTGAGCCACCGCGCCCGGCCCCGAGGAACTCTCTTGATTATTTTGAGGAAATGATCATAAAAATTTTTTAAAGATATTCTTGTAATCACTTTTGTAATCCCATTTTTAGCAATGCCAGCCATGTGATCATTCTAATAAGTGATTACCGAATGGTACCACTAAACTTTAAAAAAAAAGATGAAGAGTATTTTTATCTTTTATCCACATACCATACATATGTAAAGATACATATGTGTCTTTTTATTAGATTTTTAGATGTGTCTTTTTATTAGATTTATTAGATTTTATTAGATACATATGTACCTATTGCAATTATCACAGGATAGTAAACCTTTTTTCCCTTAACCAAATTACTGCCCTATAAGTAACTAATTACTTCATGCCATATAATGCAAACCAGGACTTTATGCAGATAGTCCCCTCCTCCTGCAGGAAGAGTATTTTGTATTCTTAACTCTGGAAACAGATCATTAACAAAACCATTGAGGTCTGACATATTGAAAATTGCTGATAGTTTGGAAATTCTATTTTCTGGTGTTTGCTTGTCCTTTCGGCAAAAGATTTCTACCTGCATTTTATGAACAGTTGAGTATTAGAAACTGTTCCTCCTAGTGATACAGTCAAACTGAGTGGGGATTTTTCATAAGTCATAATAACTATCGGTTGCTGTTCAGATTGGAATAAGAAACTGCACATGATTAGTTTAATTCTCTTTCAGCTCTATGTGGCATTGTAACACATCCTTTAGTCACGTACGAAATTCACAAACTGTAGTTCAGAGAGGTGGAGAATACCCACAATATGGAAAATGATGTCTTCAACAGACAACGGATTTCCATTTACTAAATGCAAATATTGGTACAGCAGACTATGTGCTCTTGAGAAATGTCCTTTCACTCACACAAATTCAAGAAATGCTTTGGAGAAACAGGCAGACAAAAAGTTAATTAAGTTACATGTGGAGGCTTACAAGGAGCAACCTGTATTGGATCTGGATAGTCTCTTTTAGGTACTTCAATGGAGAAATTAAGCCTGTTGGAATGCAAAACTTGTCAAGTACTTTGTGTTAGTATCCCCTAAGGCAGTATTTAGAGCTGAAGTTTTAGGATCACTACTAAATTCAGTTAACTCTTACTGGAAATGCTTGCAGTCTACTGAGGGACTAAGTGGCTAAATAGGCTGGACTTCCTGGGTCAATAGGGTCTTCCCTATGGGGACATTCCCCTAAGCCAAAATGAGTCACAGCTGCAAGCTAAGGGATTGAAATGTCAATCAATCATATAGGGAGTTTAAGCTCTAGCTGCAGCCTGATGTTTTTAACCAATCAGGCCTGCCCACCCACAGGCACATGGAAAATAAGCTAATTCTGTAAGACAGAAAAAGGAAAAGGGGAGGGGTCATAAGGGGATATAAGCATAAGACACCCAAGCCAGAAAGGCAACCCTTCTGGGTCCCAAGTAAAGCATGGAAGCTTTACTTTTGCTTTCGCTTTAATAAGTCTTGCTGCCGCACACTCTGGTTCTGCGCATTTCTCTAATCCAGCTGTAACACTCGCTGCTGCTGTCCATGGCTTCATTCCTTGAAACCCGTGAGAACATGAACCCTTTGATCAAGAAAAACCTTCTATTGCAAGAAGACTTCTCATCTCACAACTACTTTTATTTCTTTATTTTTGCCAAAATCTGCGATAAAATTAACTTTATTTTTCTTTTCATCCTTATATTCTTACTCTTACTGAACAGAAAATAAATAGACAGAAAAACAAAGAGAAGAGACCTTGATAACACATTATAGTTGGAGAAGCAAACAGTATCCAAAATTACTACACAAGTCATCAAGAACTCAGGAGTAAGAAGCTAAAAATGAAACCTAATACTACGCTCCCATATATAATGGAAACACTAACAGGCAAGCACTCAAAAAATTCCTTTAAAACAGGTTCCCCTAATAGGAACTAAAGAAAGTTATTGGCCTATTGCATGCATAGGAGAAAATCCTCCAAGGGTCTTCCTCCTCAAAGGGTTTTCAGAGGGTACATGAATACCAAGTCAAAATGGAAGGTCTATCTCTCTGTGACTCGTTTGGCACTCCAGATTCAAGACAGATCTTAAATTGAGTTTGTAGAAGTGAATCAGATATGAGGAATATGAATACCTAAGAAAAATGATCCCAAGTAAAACATGCCAAATAAAGATAGAATAATTGGGAAAAATACCACAGAAATTAATTAGGCTGGTATAGAGAGGGTGTAAAGGAGGAATAACGTCTTTAAAAAATAGGAAAAAAAAGTCAATTCGGACCATTAACCAAAGTAGTTATTCTGTCTCCTAACTAGGTGCGTATATTGTACTTGCTCGTAGATACACAGTGATGGAGTCAGCAGACATAGTCACTCTCATTAAGGATCTTGTAGTCCAGTGGTGGAGAGTGGAATTCTACAATAAAAACTAGGATAAATAATATTAATAAATAATAACATTAAATTTTCTGAGTACTATTAGTAAGTTATAATTTTCGAAATTAGGAGAGGGCTCTTTGAGAAAGTACACTTATGCTGAGAAAATAAGGATAACGAGGAATTCATTAGGTATGATGGGAAGATGAACACTCCAGGTGAAGGCACTGACTGGCTTGGCTTATAAAGAGAGTGGAAAGAAAGTCAGTGAAGAGAAAGAGTACTGGAAAAGAAATCAGGAGCTCTGTAAGCTAAGAATCTGATATTTTACTTTAGTAAAGCCACTAAAAGTCTCATGCAGAGGACCTGCACAATTCAAGCTTTGTATTAAAAAGTAGGAAGATTTGGAAGCTAGTCTCAGAACTTAAGCTGAAGAAGTTGAGGGCTTGGATTAAGATGATGGCAAAAGAGTATAAAAAGAAGAGAAAATTGTCCAAATGTGTTTTTGGCACAGAATCAAAGCATTTACTCTTAAATTGGAGGTAGGTGGTTTGTGGGGTTATGATATTCAAGGATAAATTTCAAATTTCTGATAGGGACAATAGGGTGGATACAGATACAAAATATTTAAATGGGTGAAACTGAAGGCAGAAGAGATTGAGAAGAGAGGATGAAGAGATCTATTCAGGGTATACTAAACTCGAAATGTCTCTGAGATTTCCATGTGGCAATATTAAGAATGAAGATAAGGTCAGATTCATAAAACAGACTAGAGATGGAGTTTGGTAATCTGGTGAGATGATCTAGGAAAAATTTACAGATTGAAAAGAAGTCTAGGACTTTGCATTGATATATTTCAATATTTCTGATGTTGCTTACTGCCTTGCATTATTTTAAGAAGCAGGAAAGTTGAGGATTTTTCGTAAGAACATGGTTACAATGATGGTCCATGAATCTAAGTGGGCTGCAGAGAGATGTGAGATGGGAAGCCCTGAGGGATCATGAGACAAAGGAAAGTCAGCGAAAGGAAAATGAACTAGAAAGGCAGGAGAATGTAGCTGAAGACTGAGATATTTGAAATAGTAATTTCTAATGTGAGGCTTCTGCTGATTGCTTACTAGTTCTATACAGCTAACAGGACATGAACAAGAGCCAATGAAATTAACTACAACAGAAATTATCTTAACTACTAGGAATTTTTTTTTCTTCTTAGTAGACCTTTGAAAGTTCTGTTTCTACTAGTGTTTATAGATTCTTTTTCCAAAAATACTCTTTTTTTTTTTTTTTTTTTTTTTTTTTTGAGATGGAGTCTCGCTCTGTGGCCCAGGCTGGAATGCAGTGGGGCAATCTTGGCTCACTGCAAGCTCCGCCTCCCAGGTTCATGCCATTCTCCTGCTTCAGCCTCCCGAGTCGCTGGGACTACAGGTGCCTGCCACAACACCTGGCTAATTTTTTGTATTTTTAGTAGAGACGGGGTTTCACCATGTTAGCCAGGATGGTCTCGATCTCTTGACCTTGTGATCTGCCCACCTCGGCCTCTCAAAGTGCTGAGATTACAGGCATAAGCCACATCGCCTGGCTACTGTTCTATTTTTTTTAAAGCAAAGTTAATTTCCAGAACTTTAAAAAATTACTTTAACTATATTTTTTCTTAAGGAAAACAGGATTGGTTAGCTGACTTTTCAAGATCATGTCAAAGTATACTTTACTTTGACATATAAGCCACATATATATGACATGTAATTCCATCACAAAATGAAATTCTGCACTTGTTTCACCTCTGAAATAGATTAATTGTATTCATAAATGCAAATAGACAAAACCTAAGGTCAGAAAATAAATTAGATTAAGTAATATGAATTTTTGAATACCCACTATTATCCCTGGATGCAAGGATGGTTCAACATACGCAAATCAATAAATGTGGTATATAATATCAACAGAATGAAGAATAAAAACCATATGATCATTTCAATTTATGCTAAAAAAGCTTTTAATAAATATGTCATCTCTTCATGATAGAAGCCCTCAAAAAACTAGGGATAGAAAAAAATATGCCTCAACATAATAAAAGCCATATATGACAGACTCACAGCTAGTATCATACTGAATGGAGAAAAACTGAAAGCCTTTCCTCTAAGATCTGGAATGCAAAAAGGGTATCCACTGTCACCACTGTTATTCAACATACAACTGGAAGTCCTTGCTGGAGCAACCAGACAAGAAAAATATATAAAGGGCATCCAAATTAGAAAAGAAGTCAAATTTTCCTTGTTTGCAGATAATATGATCTTATGTCTGGAAAAACCTAAAGACTCCACAATAAAACAATTAGAACTTATAAACAAATTCAGTAAAGTTGCAAGATACAAAATTGACATACAAAAATCAGTAGCATTTCTATATGCCAACAACGAACAATCTGAAAAAGAAATCAGAAAAGTATTCCAATTTATACTAGCCACAGATGAAATTAAACACCTAGGAATTAACTTAAACAAACAAGTACAGATCTCTATAATGAAAACTATAAAACACTGATGCAATAAATTGAAGAGGATATCAAAAATGGAAAGACATTCCATGTTCATGAGTAGAAAGAATCAATATTGATAAAATGTCCATACTACCCAAAGCAATCTACAGATTCAATGCAATGCCTATAAAAATATATACAAATACCAATGATATTCTTTATAGAAATAGAAAAAAAATCCTAAAATTTATACGGAACCATAAAATACTAGAATAGCCAAATCTATCCTAAGCAGAAAGAACAAAACTGGAGGAATCACATTATTTGACTTCAAATTATACTACACAGCTATAGTAACCAAAACAGCATGGTAATCTCACAAAATCAGATACATAGACCAATGGAACAGAACAGAGAACCCAGAAACAAATCCACACAACTACAATGAACTCATTTTTGACAAAGGTGCCAAGAATGTACATTGGGAAAAAGACAGTTCAATAATGGTGCTGGAAAAAGGTATCCATATGAAGAAGAACGAAACTAGACCCCTATCTCTCACCACATAAAAAATCAAATGAAAATGGATTAAAGGGCCGGGCGCGGTGGCTCAAGCCTGTAATCCCAGCACTTTGGGAGGCCGAGACGGGCGGATCACGATGTCAGGAGATCGAGACCGTCCTGGCTAACACGGTGAAACCCCGTCTCTACTAAAACATACAAAAAACTAGCCGGGCGAGGTGGCGGGCGCCTGTAGTCCCAGCTACTTGGGAGGCTGAGGCAGGAGAATGGCGTGAACCCGGGAGGCGGAGCTTGCAGTGAGCTGAGATCCGGCCACTGCACTCCAGCCTGGGTGACAGAGCAAGACTCCGTCTCAAAAAAAAAAAAAAAGAAAATGGATTAAAGACTTTAATCCAAGACCTCAAACTATGAAACTACTACTACAAGAAAACATGGGGGGAAATCTTCAGGATATTGATCTAGGCAAAGATTTCTCAAGCAATACCCCACAAGCACAGGCGACCAAAGCAAAAAATGAATAAATGAGATCAAATCAAGTTAAAAGCCTTCTGCACAGCAAAGGATACAATTAACAAAGTTAAGAGACAACCTACAAAATGGGGGAAAATATTTGCAAACTAGCCATCTGACAAGGGTTTAATAACCAGAATATATAAGGAGCTCAAACAATTCTAGAGGAAAAAAAATCTAATAATCTGATCAAAATGTGATCAGAAGTCTTGAATAGGCATTTCTCATAGGAAGACATATAAATGTCAAATAGGCATATGAAAAGATGCTCAATATCACTGATCATCAGCGAAACGCAAATCAAAACTACGATGAGATATCTCACCCCAGTTAAAATGGCTTAATACTTACATCCAAGACAGGCAACAATAAATGCTGGCAAGAATGTGAGGAAAAGGGAACCCTCATATACTGTTGGTGGGAATGTATATTGGTATAAGCACTATGGAGAACGCTTTGGAGGTTCCTCAAAAAACTAAAAATTGAGCTACCATATGATACAGCAATTCCACTGCTGGGTATATACACAAAAGAAAGGAGATCAGTATATCAAAGAGATATCTGTACTCCTATGATTGTTGCAGCACTACTTACAATAGGTTAGATTTGGAAGCAACCTAAGTGTCCATCAACAGATGTAGGAATAAAGAAAATATGGTACAAATACACAGGGGAGCATTATTCAGCCACAGAAAAAGAATGCAATCAAGTCATTTGCAAAGCTTGGATAGAAATGGAAATCATTATGTTAAGTGAAATTAGCAAGGCAGAGAAAGACCAACATCACCCGTTCTCATTTATTTGTGGGATCTAAAACCCAAAACAATTGAACTCATGAAGATAGAGAGTAGAAGTATGGTTACCAGAGGCTGGGAAAGGTAGTAGGGGCTGGGAATGGTTAATGGGTACCAAAAAAAAAAAAAAAGAAAGAATGAATAAGACCTACTATTTGATAGCACATGAAGTTACTATAGTCAATCATAACTTAATTGTAAATTTTAAAATAACAATGAGTGTGATTGGGTTGTTTGTAACTCAAAGGATAAATGCTTGAAGGAATAGATACTCCACTCTTGATGATGTGCTTATTTCACATTGCATGCCTGTATCAAAACTTCTCATGTACCCCATAAATATATACACCTTCTGTGTACCCACAAACATTAAGAATAAAAAAATCCACTATTAGTATGACACAGAATATAGCTAAGAATTACTATGTGAAGTCATATACATGAAATTTTATAATGTGAAAATGTTATAGAACAAAATATCTTTTTAAATAATTTTATTAGCCTGTTATGCTCTAAGAAAAAATGTAAGCTACTCATAAATTATATTCATTTCACCCCATTAATATGATATCAATTAGATTTGAAATAATTTCCATCAAAATACTGAATATCAAATGGAAATATGGAGAAGAGAAACACAGACAATTCACATAAACATTTCTTCAGAAAATGGGAAAACAGTAGTTCTGTAAGATAAATAAAAGTTCCTATGGTATATATAGAAAAAAACAAGCTATTCTTTTAATAAGAATATTACTATTTACATAATAAAGTCAGGTGACTTAAAACACATTTCCTTGCAGTATCTCACTGTGGTAAATTTGGTGTGGAAACGTTGAAATGATAGCCAAAAAAATCATGCAAATACAAAGCCATGACTGTTGATCAGTCACTAGAATTTAGAATAATTACAGAATTTCTTTCATTTTTTTTAAGAAAGCAAGTATTTTAGATAAAACATTTAAAAACGAAGTCAACTGATATTAGGTTTAAATACTGGGGGAAAATATAGAGTGATGGGAACTCAGAAAAAGTGAACAGTCTGTCTGATTTTATGAGATGGTGGTGCCCAATTTTAAGAATCTTGTTCAATAGCATCATTTCTTATGTATGTGTTCTGCACTATTTTGTGGATTAAAAAAAGAAAACAAAAAACAACAAAAAAAAGCCTACATTTTCCCTATGAAATGGTTCTATTTGAAACAAGAACTAGGAGCATGTGTAAATGCAGGTATTCTTATGAAGGTGGGCCTTTAGAGTCATTTTCTTAATGTTGTTCAACATGATCTTTCTTTACGGGAATGAAGAGTGTACTGGCCATTCAGTAGCAGTGTGTTATTATTGTCATTATGAATCCATTAGACATATTCAGGTGAGCAGAGTAACAGCCCTGGGTGACCAAACTCTCCTTCTCTTGCTTTTAGTGTAGCATTTAATTGAACACAAACTGCCCCTTATTTATTTTTTTTTGCCTGTGGTAAAAATTCTAAGAAAATATAAAAGCCCTTTCCTTTATCCTTGAATATCAATGGAAATTTCATTGTGGTGATAAATTTTGAGTATTAAGTTGTTACATTTGTGTTATTTTTATAATAACCAGTAAAGCACAGCTCTATATGATAAATATAGTAGTGGTTATTGAATCTAGAATATTCTATTTCAAACCTAGCATGGAGAAAAGGGAGTCTAATGATTAATAAGATTGTGCAATTTCCATTGTCTTTGAAAGTTTTTTTTCCCCTGAAGAATTGTACAAACAAGCATACAAATACAAATATGCACATACACTAGTTTGCAAAAACGTGGTTGCAGCAGTTCTTACTTAGCTTGAAAGTTATCCTTGGAACACTCTACCGTAGTGTTATACCAGATGACCCCCACCCACCTTTCTTTGCTTGACAGCTTTCTCTTTCCACTGAGCCTATTTTGCCATTCTTGGCTGGAAGGATATGTAGGGGGTGAAGTGTGGCTCTTTCCCAGCAGCTCTACACCTTCAGCTCCCTTAACCCTTGAGTGGGATAATTCTGAGGTGTATGTCCTACACTGGCTGCCAGAGTCTCTCCAGTGAAAAGAAGCTCCAGTCTCTTACAATGGCAGCTAGCTTTATTAGTTCCCCTGTCTTATTTCTAAACTCTCCTACTGATGAGTCCTTCACCACCAAAATAAATGACTTTCACTCATATTCTTATTTCAGGGGTAGCTTCTGCATCTGTAAGAACCCAAACTAAAACAAGCTAAACTTCCTACTTTTTACCAAGTAACTCTGGAAGAGTTATAATTTCAACTCAATCCTTAGATTCACATTACAAATCATTTTTCTTGTACCTACTTCCTTTTTTTGTGGTTTGCTATTCAAATACTTTTATAATGATCTACACACATAACCAATGAGCTAAAAACGTAAGTATCAAATATAGGCTTATGTTTATGTTAAAATTACAGCAGCCTACATTAGATATTAAATTCACCATTGATGTTGTCAGTTAAACTGCATTTTAATCATTGTGATGCCATCCTTCTAATGTTTTGAAAGAAGTCTCCAAAATAGTAGGACAAGTTTCTGCCTGGTACTTATAAAACTCTGCTGATAGCTGTTCATCAATCTGTTAATCTTCTAGCATCTATCCACAAGTAGAAAAGGCACAGTCAAAATATTTTCCTTAATTTTTTTTTTTAACTTTTAAAAAGAACAGATTCTTCTGAATCTGTTGGTTACCAAATCCATCAACCATCTAGGAAAATGTCTCCTTTCATGGCTCAATCAGAGCCTCATCTAAAATTCAGCAGAAATCTAAGACTTCAGACTGCCATCTCCACTCTTGTTTCCACAGGAATATATGTCAGCTCAAGAAAAAAAAAAATTGATGGGGTTAGGAGCTTTCAAATAATCATTCAAAATCATGATGAGGATTTTAGAGCTTTTTTCTTAGGTGTGATTATTTTGTAGCCTCTTAACCCCCTTTTGCCAGTCTGTTTCCATGGAAATATGACAAAAATGGCTGTTCAAGCCTCCAGCAGAGATTATTAGCATTCTTGTGAATTTCAGCTTTGGCTGTAGTCTTGGCTGGACAAGATTTTTTTCTACCAGTTTTACAAATTAACCTGTACTGTTTCTACTCATTGTAATTTTCCTTTATAACTTCCACTTTTGAAAAAATTTCCCTTCACAAATGTATAGCTATGATCAAGATCAAATTGAATAATTGGCACATCACTGAAAAAGGCTTCAGTTTTAAATTGTAACATATGATCCAGGACATGTAGCTGTGGCGTGTCAGAATCTTCAGAGAACTGAAGAAAGAAACAATATTTAGTTCTTGGCCTCATTGTTATATAGATGCTGGTAGATATGCAACAAGGTGATATTTAAAATATTTAGCAACTGGTAAGGCATGAAACCAACCAATCTGAAAAGCTGGTTTGTACCAGCTGATTATCAACCTACTATATGAGAACCAATAATAAGTTAAGCTGAAAGCAGTTTTCTATAAAGTAGTTAGCATTATACACAAATAAATTATTCAAGGTCAAAGACAGCTCCTGTAAAACTTGTAAAGGAGCTTACAAGAAAAACTGGATAGAGATATGTAGCAATCTATCTTTTTAAAAAAATCAAAGTGCATATGCTTGCATCATCTTTCATATGAAGGTCATTTGAAAATACAAATCATTCTTATTACTCAAGACATTATGCTAAAAGATAGAGAAAGAACATATATGGTCTTTGATAGAATCCCTGGCAAGATGTCTTGTATTGAATGTGAAAAAATAACAGCATGATACATATATAATTTTATTCAATCTTACTCTCTGAAATTTGCTGAACAGTTCAAATCTACAATTTTTGCTAGGGGAAATCTTAAAGTTCTGATTGACCTTATAAAGTACTTTTTTTATTCTTTAGAGGTCTGTTATTATTCTATAGTTCGAGTTTTTTAACCCATAGAGTCTTTTCTTCTGAATTTGAATTGAAAAAATAAATGTCAAGTGGTAATTACCTGACTCAGGTAGGTTATTAATTTAAATTTAACAGAGACTAACTTGCTATAGAAACTAATCTTGATTGGTGTTTTCAGCTAAATAGATCATAACCATAATAAAATAAAGCAGTATGGTTAATTTTTCAAATGATCAATTTTAGCCCCTGCTTTCCCCTTAGGCAACATCTGGCCTGAAGCTTATTTGTGTAAATAAGAAGTTTTATTGGAACACAGTCACACCCATTTGCATTAGTTTTTGTTGTTTGGTTTCGCTTTAATTATCTATGGCTGCTTTCCCACCAAAAAGGGCAGAGTTGAGTTGCTGCCACCGAGAACACATAGCATGTAAAAGCCTGACTATAATCCAGCCTTATAAAAAAAAGTTTACTGATTCCCTACCCAAGCTGGCTTCCTGAACTGAAAGTCTAGACCTGCCATTTTCTAACTTTGTAACCTTGGGGTAACCTTGGGTTAACCCCAGGTTCTTGGTCTGTCATATTTTGAGGAATAAATAAGTTATTATTTGTGAGTTATTTGTAACAGTGTTTGGCACTTAGTAAATGCTTTGTAAATATTAGTGACTTATTACCACCACCACATAGTCTTTCTAATATTGTTCAGTGCAACTAATTTTAAGAAATATACTCATGAGTTTTGGTTATTTAATACAATTGACTATTTTTGGTTGCTAAATATCTTTTCAGTTGAAATTATGTATTGCTCTCACTTGAGAGCTACTTGGTTATATTTAACAAGAAAATATAAGAACATTACATGTCTGAATCAACGTGGTAGATAATTCACCTTGGGGATTGTAAATATCTTCAAACTCTAAAGGCAAGTTCTAGTGAACTATCTAGGCAGATAGTTGTGAAGCAGAAGTGATCTAAAAAGTATAATACAATGTGAAGTGGTCTTAGAAATGTCTTTAATTATAAGATTATAACATTTCCATAGGAGAAATTTGTAAGTTGTGGAGTTTTGGTTTTACTTTGCTTTAATTAAGCAGGCTATTTGATAATGGAGAAAAATGTGATTGCCTGGGTGTCTGTACTTACATCCATGAACTCCACATTTGCCTTGGGACCAGTTGTCTCATTAAGAATCTTAATAGCCACAGGAATCTTCACAGTTTCTCCTTCAGGTACCCAAATGCCCTTTGGGAAAAAAAATTCACATTAAATATGACATCTCAACCTATTAAGTTCTTACAATATAACTTACAAGTTTGAAATTATAACATTCAATCAACAAACATTTATTTACCACTTGTTACATGTTACAAGTTACTCTGCAACTTTGTTGTCTGCTTTCATTATGTGAAGATGACACTCATATATATAATTACATATATAGAATATATATATATATCCTGCTCTCAAGATGTTTACACTACTGTCAAATTCTACTTGTGTGCATGAAAAAGGCTTTGAATAGAGAAGACAGCATGGAAATAGGATAGCAAAAGAATATCTTATTTGGATGATATCATCGACTTTTTGAGATGGTTGCTCTACTTTTTTGAATCTCAGTTGTATCATCTGTAATTTAGAAGACTGGGCTAAGTAATGCTAGAAGTTCTTTTCAGGTTGAATATTATCTAAATATTCAGCAGCAAGAAAAACAATTTAAAAAGCATATTCTCATGTTCTTCAAGTTCAAACTGATTTAAGAATTAATTTTCAAAAATGAATGGATTTAGTTTTCAAAGGCAAGTGCTAGGGGATATTGAGCACAGATTAATTTGTCTACATTATTAAAGCATGTGTATACATGTGTGTGTGAAGGATTTGTATTATTTCGGAAGAAATATAAAATATTTATATTGGCTATTGTTAATTCTCTTTTCCTATCAAAATATAATTATAATATCTGAACAGGATCTATCCCTTGGGAAAGTATAAAGTTGGTAGAGTTTGAGTGAAATACAACATTAAGTTAAATAATAGCATTTCTGGGTAAAATGAATTATAACATTTGAATGAGGACAATGATTTTGATAAGACATACAAAGATGCACAGGTTGTACAAAAATGCATTTTAAAAGGTGTATTTTCCCAAATCAATGCAAAAGCAAATATGAGATAATGAGGACAAAAACCAAAAAATCTCAAATTTTAGCTTCTTAGCCCTGACATCAGAAAATATTTCTTATAAGACTTTTAACATTAAAATGAAAGAATGAAAAATAATAGCTTGTTATTCCTGAACAAAACATCTTTACTTCCATGTCTTTCTTAATATCAGCTGGTTATAGTCATAAAGAAAAAAATTCAAAATTTTTTCACTTTGAACTTTTATGCTACAACATATGTATTTGTGTTACTCAAAGTTACAGTATCATCAGGAGGCATGAACACAAGAATTATTTTAAAACATAGTAACAATAATAAAGAAAATAAAAGACTTTAACTTTTAGAAAGTAGTTGCATTCTTCCTAGGCAGAATGAATAGGGAAATCCATGTGTTAAATGCAAAATAATAAGCCAAGTTCCTTGCATAAAATTAAAATAAAATAAAGCAGAAACAGAAAAAAGAAAAAAAGTACTCATAGGCTGCATTTTCTCACTGATGTTATCTAAGGTGGAGAACAGGCTTATTATTCATTATTCAGTAGAGTAACCACAGAGAAGGTTACTTTATAAAGACATGGCATCAATATTAAAGTATCCCTAAAGTGTACTTTTACAATAATATAGACCAGGCACGGTGGCTCATCCCTGTAATCCCCCTACTTCGGGAGACTGAGGCAGGAGGGTCTCTTGAGCCCAGGAGTTCAAGACCAGCATTGGCAACATAGAGAGATGCCAACTCTACCAAAAATTAAAAAAAAAATTAGCCAAGTAGCTCATGCCACATGCCTGTGGTCCCAGCTACTCAGGAGGCTGAAGTGGGAGAATGGTTTGAGCCCAGGAGATTGAGGCTAGGGTGAATTGTGATTACACCACTGCCATCCACCCTGACCTACAGAGCAAGACCCTGTCTCAAGAATAAATAAATAAATAAATAAATAAATAAATAAATAAATAAAATAAGAATATAAAGTCAATGTAAAGTATTTTATATTGCTTTGTAAAATAAACATTTATTTAAATTATTCATTATTTCACTATTTCATTATTCATTCATTATTTCACTATTTTCTGGGACCAACTAGTTAAAAATTTTACTATTTGATACCCATGATATTGGACCTAATCTTTATACTTAAACAGAGAATATTTCTAACTAGGAGAAAAAAATAATCAAATAATTGGTTAAGCCAATTTGCATTTCTATGGTCAAGAATAATACTTTATAGTTTAAGACAGTATGTCTTCATAACAATTGATCTATTGATTAAAACTTAAGAGTCAACCATAGACACTTCAGGCATATAATTCAAAAAAACTGATAAAATGTCCAGTAAACTTTCACTACAAGTAATTTCAATTAATGTAAAACACTCATGCACAATAGACAAATAAATGCTCTTAATACAAGTTAATAAAGGTTTATTATTAAATGTTTAAATCAGTAACATTTTTCTCTCCTGAGGACATTAGATAGTGTTTAGTCTTGAGTTATAGGGTACCCAAGGTTTAAAATAAAATTTAATTTACAGACTACATTATCTTTAAAAATATAGGAGTGATTACATTCTAGGAACAATCCAAGATTGAGCTATCTTAAAAATGGAAGTATGTTACAATAAATTTAAATTTGGCCATTTATCTGTATCTTTTTTCTCCCATTTCTGTTTTTCATTAACACATACATTTACCCACTTACTTTAAATTTTGTCAATGCCACATGCAGAATCGGTAACAGGCCAACATTTAAAGGCAGGAAGCCCTAATATTTTTCTACTGACTTGTCTATGTTTCAGCACAGAAACCTTCAGTTACATCTGTGAATATGGAGAACTGTACCATTTACTAGATAATTCAGGTGGGGAAAAATCCTGCAACCAATCATTAGAATAGGGGTTTATGGCACAGCTATATGATCCAGAATGATTGCCAATATGGATCCAATTCACAGCAGTACTTTCAATTTGTCAATTTAAACAATCAAGACTGCAATTTAGGACTTTACATTTATTATCCATATAATTTGTTGATATCATTTTATTGTAGAAATGAGTACAGATTAAAATTATTAAAGATGTAAATACAATTGCAGTAACTAGATACAAATTTTAAGGGTATAAAATGATACAGTCTGAGTCTGGCTTTTTCTAGCATAATGCAAATTGAGAAACAGAAAAATTTGTGTTTCTTTGAACATACATCAAATCTGAAGATTAGAAAAGGCATCAAGTCAGTCTAGAACAGTGCCTATGCAAAGTAGGTGCTCAAACTTATTGCAAGTTAATATCAAATTTAACTGAATAAAACATGCATGATAAAAGATTAGGAAACTTCTACATTTTGACCTTAGAATACAAGTTTTATTTTAAGGATATTAGATTATTTTGGAGCACTATGAGAGAAAAATTAAGGTTTATATTCTAATTATTAATGTATTTTTAAAATAAATCACTGTTTTAAAAAGAAGAATATTTTGAAATGCAACATTTCTAAGATCCAATTAACTTTAACAGATATTTTGTAAAATGTAGGCTTACACATAGCTTTAAGAAATATATTAAATGCCAGCTGGGAATGGTGGCTCATGCCTATAATCCTAGCACTTTGGGAGGCCATGGTGAGTGGATCACTTGTCAGGAGTTCGAGACCAGCCTGGCCAACATGGTGAAACCTCATCTGTACTAAAAATACACAAATTAGCCAGGCGTCGTGGTATGTGCCTGTAATCCCAGCTACTGGGGAAGCTAAGGCAGGAGAATCACTGGAACCCAGGAGGCTGTGGTTGCAGTGAGTGGATATTATGCCATTGCACTACTGCCTGAGCAACAGAGTGAGACTCCATCTCAAAAAATATATATATATAAAATATTTATATATATTATATATAAACATATATTTTTATATATAATATTTAATATATTATATATTTATATATTATATATAAATATATATTATTTATAATATATACTATATAAATATATATAATTTATATACATATATTGATATATATTATATACATAAAATATCCATTACTACAATTCCCAAAAGTTACTTTGACATTTTATATATATAATGTAATAAATATATATTTATATATAAAATATTTTATATATTTATATTTATATGTATAAATTTATGTATATAAATATATATTATATCATATATATTTATATATTGTATATTTATATATTTATATATTATATATATATTTATATATATGTAAAATGCCAAAGTAACTTTTGGGAATTGTAGTAATCGATATTACAAGAATAATTCAGCATTAGCCCAGAAGAGTTTCTTAATCTTGTTATTTACCATTAAAATATATTTCACCACATTTAATCTTGGGCCTAGCTTCTGAATTGGTCTTGTAATTAAGGCAAATACATAAACATACACATGCCATCATTTGAGCTTTTCCTTTCCAGAAATATCTCTTATTGAAAACACATAATGTCATCTTTTCCTCCTATCTGACCTGAATTTTGCATATAATGTCACATCTTTAGTTTGCTTATAATGACAAAGACATCAAAACCATGGTAATTATCTACAAAATCATAAATGTAACCAGGTAGGCAAAAAATGATTTAGATAGCAGACATCAGCATATTTGAATAGATTCTAAAAAGAGCAACTACTAGGGTCCTGATGGGGAGGCTTTGGATAAAAAAGCAGAAGTAAAAAAGAATAAAGGATTATGGCATATTGCCCAGGCATGTCTGGGGTTCATGGAGCACTGTGTAGGGATAATGGAAAATGGGTTGTGGCTTGATAGTTGGATAAAAATAGAAATTTGCCAAAAGGAATATGACATAAGGGGCTCAGAAAGGTATAAAGAAAAAACTATACTTGGCTTTGTATCAGTTTCTTGCTTTTCTCTCAAGACTGTATCCATCCCAGCTCATTCAATAAAAATTAATGAATTCATTTGTGCAGCAATTTCTCAATATTATAAGTCTTCCTTTCTGAATATTATAAGAAAATTAGGTTGTCTAAAGTAATAACTCCATTGGCTATTATTTTTTAAACGTATAAAACAAAACTTAAAATAACTAACGATATGCATTGTTTTTTACTTACTTTATAAACCGTTCCAAAAGCACCCGAGCCAAGGACTTTTACCCTCTTCAACTCAGTTTCTTTCAAAATACGAAGTTGAGCTTGATTGGGTGCTGTGCCACTGGGAGTTAAAGGTTCCACCAACTGCAAAGCGGAAGGAAGAAGATTATACTTTCAATCCAATAGTCAGTCCTCTCTCTCTTTCTTTCTCTCTCTCTCTCTCTCTCTGGTTCTCTTTCTCACAAAGCAAAAACGCACAAATATAGTTTGCCTTGACACCCAATACCTTTGTAATATGCACCACTCACCATTCACTGACACATTTATGCATTCTTTCAGACCCTGTCCTTTCTCTTCTCCTGCTCTTTGTCAGAGCAAACACAAGTAACAAATGTGTGCCTACCTTGAAGCATACTAGGCTACGAGATTTGATGCATTAAGGAAAGGAAATGCTGCCTTCTTAGAGCTTAAAACATACCTGGGAAGCCAGGACAAATATGTCAGAGGAGAGGGGAAAAAAAGCACAATGCCAAAACTCTAAGACAGTGCTGTTAAAACTTTAATGTACATCTGAATTACCTCAAGTTCTTGTTAAATACAGGTCCTGGTTCAGTAGGTCTGGAGTAGACCTGAAATGTCTGCATTTGCATAGAACTCTAAGGGATGCCTAGGTACCATGGTGATCCTCGAACACATTTTAAGTACCGAGGCCCAAGTGTACCTGTTAGATCAATAGTTCTACAATTCTATGATTTGATTCTGGATCATAAGTGAATGCTATGAAATGCAAGGAATCAAACAACTACTGGAGAATGAGGCTCACTAGTTTTGTCTTCCTAAAAAATGTACACTTTAAAATCAAGTATTGAGATGTCTAAGTCTTGAGATAATGAAATTGGGTTGACATTGGGAGGGCCACTGTGAAAAGCAGCCTGGGCACAGCAAGAGGAAGGAGGAGGAAGAAATACAGCAGAATACAACAGGGAGTGGGACAGGTCAGAAGGGTGAAAGTAAGGTGGGAAACCTACCTAATCATGGGGTGGGCTGGGTGTGGTCAAAGTAGTGAAATTAGGCTGATAGTTTTAGATATCATCATTGCTATGTGATTCAGTTGGGGGAATGAATGAGAAGGGGCAAAGTATGTGCATGCGTGCCAATCACTGGCATATGTGAGAAAAAAAAATGTACGTCTAAGAGAGGCTCTGGATACCAAAAAGCCTGTATCCTATGTTAAAATTTTAGGTTTTTATCTATGTATGAGTAAAAGGGCAAGTGCAAGAAATAGGAGTTTCTTTGTCTTTTTAAAGTTAAATTAAGGAACTAAACTTTACAAATAGTCTTTTTTTTTTTCCAGCATAATAATCAAAGGCTACTACTACTCAAATTGTCTTGAACTCACCACAGTATTTCAAAGTATCTCTTTACAAAGCTAAGTGCACTGTGGCGCTGCAGCTTGGTTATGAATTACCATGCTTCTGTGAAAATCATGGCCTACTTAATTAGTGGAAGATTCTTGAGGGAAGGTAAGTGTAGCTAAAGCAAGAATTTTAGGAAGAATGTAATCAAAAATTACCAATAAACTTAGGTTATCTTCAAATTTTTTTTTAATTGTGAGTCTGACAACTCATCTTCAATTTCATTTTCAAATTTAAGTTATATAAATGTAAATTTGATAACATAGAACTGCATTCAAGTCACATTTTAAAAATCTCAGAAAGAATCACTAAATTATTCGAAAAATTTCAAAATGATTGCTCAACTGAGTTCCCTTTATTTGAAGGCAACTCAACCATACAGAAATCGTTGGGTAGATTTTGATACATATGCTATATGTATAATGAATAACTCATGAATCATTTTTAAAAATCATATACAAAAGTCACATAAAATCACACAATACTGGGAGGGGGCTTCAGCATCTTGGATGAGATATACTTAAAATATACATTGTGTATATGCTTTGGCATATACCATGCAATAATTTCATATTTTGAAAACTTTACAATTCTACCTCACCTTTTTAGCCTTCCTTTTTCTTGGGTATCATTTAATATATTTCACAAAAACATGTTTCTGTGTCATTTAATATATTTTACAGACATGTGGGTTTAAAACTGGAGGTTTATATGACAGTGTTGCCACTCACAGGAAGCAATTTGCCCTTCCTAGACCTTTATTTCTTGTCTGTGAAATAGGTATAGCAATAATCACCTTAGAAACTTGAGAAAGGATGAAATGAGATAACATAAGTGGAAAATTCTAGAATGTTGCCTGGCATATTGTAGGCACTAAATCTGTTACTTTTCAAAGGATGAGATCATGTCTCATTAATACATTTTTGAATCACACCATCTACCAAAGCATCAAGCTTACAGTGCATCTCAGTAAGCATGTGTGGAAAAAATATGTTTTCTAGTTTTATGCATGTAACATAAAAAAGACAATTTGGAGCAAAATGATTTGAGGAACGTGTACCAACTTTAAGTGTATGGAAACAATATATCAAGATTCAATAAATGTTCACTTCTGAGGCAGATTTCTAGCTTCAGTATTTAAAGATTTAAATTGACCGTCTTAAAAATTCCCCCTTTATTTAAAAGATGGTAGAAAATCATAGTTATTTTCTTTTACTAAGAAAAAAATAGGAATTCTACGATTATCTAACCACCAAATGTAAAATAATTTAGTCTTAAGGAATAATTTTCTATAAAAACAGAACCTGCTTATAAAACCAATAAGTGTGTGTTTATTTAGTAAGGAAATGACAGTTTGAAGGACATTCTTATAAAGCACTGCATTATAAAAACAAACCAAGATAAAGCAACACAACTCTTTTCATGGCAATGAGCCTTCCCTGTGTGTGGTTAAGGGAATTTCTCTTCCATTATGCAGTCACCTAAATGTTGTGTTCCAAGCTTTCAATTCCTTTCCAATTCTAGTTTACAATACTTCGCTTCTCAGAATTCTCTCACCAACTGCCTCAAGCTGACCATGAGATAGAGTTCTCTCTGCCTCCAGTATCCTAGCTAAATGGCAAACATGCATAGCACAAAGCACATGTGTCATGTCCAAATTTTCATTCACATGTGCAAGATTAACAGTAATCAAATTGCTCTTCCATAAGCTTCAAGCTAAAGTAGGAATCATGTTTAGTTTTTCCCATGTATGTAATTGACTACCTTTATTTTGCTTGAACATGTCTGTTCATGAGACAGCTCATTCCAATTGCAGATAACTTTAATCCTTAGAAAGTGTTTTCCTAGAAGAAGCTGTAAGGTAGTCTCCAGAAACTTTCACAGGATACTACTATCTAGATTTTATTTCTGGGTAAAGAGCTAAAATTTAATTCATTATCAGTATGCAAAATGTGTGAGTGAATTAAAATTCCCATTCCTCTCATTCCTGTCAGTGTTCAAAGGAAAAGTCAAATTGTCAGACTGACAATGAGAAAAACAACAAACGTTGGATAAGCTTATCTCAGAACAGAATTGCTCTGAATTGTTTAGATAGGCACAGATGTGTGTATCAGGAGAAAGGTAGGATGGAAGTTGAGAAGGGTCTGGTAATGCATAGTCTCCTGTAATTATTTTTTCCCTGTATCCTGTACCACGAAAACTATCTGCTTTTGTGCTAGAGAACTCGGTGTAGCAATATAAAAGACATTATAATCATTTATGAGTAATTTACATACTCACAATAACCGCCATGCATAATATTAAATGCATCCCATAAATTGTGTTGTAAGTTCTGTGTGATTACAATACTAAGCTTTATCCTGTAAACTTAGTCTTTCACTGCTGGTGTAATGAGATCATTGACTACCAATTTAATGATCCTAATTAAAACATGAATTTCTTGTCTGTTTAGTTTTGTTCTGAAACAGAAAGATTCTCTCTCTTTCTAACATTTTTCTAGCTCTGTCACTGAGATATTTTCGATGCAGATATTTTCTAGATCTGCTGCTATAGAGATATCCCCTGTCTAGAGCTTGCTAATGGAATCCCCCCAACCACACACACAAAATAACAGATACTTTCCCCAATACAATAATTTTGTTGACTACTCCCATTTATCCCCTTGAAGCCTTGACTATTTTTACGATATAATCTGACTTTTCACAAGCTTTGTTTAATGGACTATAAAATAAAAATTTAATTAGGACATTGAACAGAATTTTACTTGGATTAAATAACTGAACATCATCGAAACCTTCTAAACCTGATGAAAATCCCCAAACACATGAAGAGAAGAAATAAATACCTCACCTCTGTTTCCAAGAATCTTCTCAAGGCTCTTTTCTTTTTGATGCTCTTCCTTCTAACATAAACAGCAAATGTCAGACCAACAATGACCAGAATGAAGAGCCCACCAATTACTCCAGCCGCAATCAGGGGAGTTCTGACAACCAGAATGAGAAAAAACAAAACAAAACAAAAGTATGAAGAGAGAGAAGACAGAGGAAGAGAACAGAGCAGTTGTACAAGACGTTATCACATTTCACAAATCTAGTCATTTAGATGAAATGCAAATATAAAAGTGCATTAGGTTTTGCTCTACCAAAATCTTTCTCATGGTAAAGACTATAGTTGTTTTTGTGTGTGTTTTACGAATAATAAACCATGCACATACAACTCATCTTTGAGGATGAACAGTCACAACATGCCATTTGATGAAAAAAATGTAACACTTGCTAGCAGTATGAAAAACATATGCCAAAACATTGGTGTTGGTGCATTTAATATTTTGCTATTATATATGAATCAACAGGAAATACATTGTAATAATATTGTTGTGGTTTGTAATTTTATTTTCAGTATTTCTCTGAAGCAGGCTTTCACAACAGTGGCACTACTGACATTTGAGGCTGAATACTAGCTTGTTGTCTTGAAGTGTCCTGTGCAATTTAGGATGTTTAGTAGCATCCCTGACTTCCATCCACGAGATAGTAGCACCCCCATCCTCTAGTCATGACAATGTCTCCAGACATCGCCAAAGGTCTGTCAACATCATCCCCAGTTAGGAAATACTGCTCTAATGCAAAAATGAGTGGTCTCAACACATAGAAACCCCACGCTTCTGGAGTATAAGGGTACCAATACGAGAGTTTTTATTGCCAAAAGTGCTATTTGAAACTCTTATTAGTGTAACTCTGGTAGGAAAAAGGTCAGGAGAAGGATAAAGAATTGGTTCAGACATGTTTTCAGAATAACGACAAGAGTATTAGAATCAATAGTGTGTCTAAGCATCATATACTCATAAAAGAGGTGTGCACATGAAGCATTACGTGAAAAGTGGTAAACAGTACCAAAAAGGGATTAAGAAGAGATTGATTGGAAATCTTCACTCTTAAATGTTTTTGTAATGTATTGTTAGCAAAAATATAATTTTGAAACTGATCACTTCTTAGATAATTTTTTTCCTTGCTTAAACAGCAGTAGTTGTGATTTTTAACTTATTCTAGAGTAGAGCAGTATCTCTGAGGTTTCCGTGGTCAGAGTTCTTAATCATATGAATTTTGTATACCATAGGAAATAATCTTGAGTGAAACACACAGGTGTTACCTAAAAAATATGTGACCATGAAGCCACAATGGATATCAAAACTAAAAAAGAACTTCCTGCATGCTCATGCTTTCCATAATAAAGCATTTTATATCTTGTATTTATATTTTTAAAAGAAATTATACTACATTTTCTTAAAAAATACTTTCTCTTGCTAAATAAAATTCTGCTCAGAGATACATCAGAAATATTAATGGTGGATGATCCTTAATAAAATCTTAAAAGTTTAAAAAGCTTACAAAAAAATCTGTGTAACTTCTTCTATAAATGAAATCATGTCTTTTAAAGATCATGACTACTATATTGCCATATGAAACTGCAGAAAAATCTAAAAAGGTAGTTCATCCTAAAGGTTGTTTCCTGACAGCTCAAAGTACTATAGTATACCGAAATGTTGCTATAATTCAACTAGATTTTTCTAAATGGGATTTTCTGCAGATATAAAAATCTCTGCTGAGAAATTAAACTATAGTATGGACAAAAACTCATCACTGTGATATGTTTTTGTTTGTGTAAGATCATATTTTTGAGCATGCAAGTTAAATATGTATTTCAGGAAATATTTTATGTTGCAACCAAAGGTATAATTTTTAGTCCAAATGCTTAACATATCCCTGGAAACTCACTATTATTGAAAGGGTTGTATTTTTGTTTTCTCAGTCCAAATTTTACTGCAAAATATTTACGTATATTTGAGACTAGTGTCCAACATTTTGTCAACTGTAGATTCAGACCAACTCTAAACTTTCTCTGCTTATTTATTTTGCAAAATAATAGGTAGTATACATATTTATGTAAATATATGTAAATGTCAATGTCACCGTACATGAAAAGAAAATGCTCTATTTTGTTTTTTGTTTGTTTCTTTGTTTGCTTGTTGTTGTTGTTGTTATTTTTTAGGAACAAACTTCCAGGAGAAGAAAATAATACCTCTCTTTTATTTTATTTTGGTGGAGATCAATTGCCATATAATTACTATACAGGCAAGTAATGGGCAAAATAAGACATTCAAAAACTCAAGACAGTAATTTCTGTTTTTATAGTTAGAATTTACTTTCAGTATTTTCTCACAGCAATATTTTTGGTTTACTTGAATTTCTTTACTGTTTTTTTACCACTCTACAGGAATGGTAGAGGTACAAACAACCTGAAGAAATAAAGTACTACAATTTCTGTACTTAAAAATCATACATAAGTGTTTTATTGAACATTTTAAGAGGCCACATTCTTCCTATTCCCACAGAATTTACTTTTGAAATATAAATCATTAACCACAAACAAGCAACCAGTGAAATCAAGAGGAGGGAATATTCCATAAGACAACTTGCAGGTTCTTTTTTATTCAGTGAGTGCCATGAAAAAGGTTCTGACGTAGCTTAAGAAGACTTAATAGACATAGCAACTGGATAGAAAATGTAATCCTGGATTAGATCCTGGTTTAGACAAACCAGTTATAGAGTCTTTTTGGAAAACTTGAGAGATCTGAATATAAATTATATAGAAGATGAGAAGATAATTTGCTGCAACAGAAAGACGTGCACCATAAACTGAAAAGATTCGGTTTCCAAACAGTAGAACTTCAATATGAAAAAATCTATATTCATATATATCTACAAATATATCCTCAGATGCATAGATCTGCAATAATATAAAATAAAATACTAAATAGTAGTTGTCTCTGGGTAGTATGAATACAGTGTTCTTATTTTTACTAATTTGTATTTTCTAAATTTTTATAATCCATTTATATTTCTTTTGAAATAAAAGTTTATTAAATTTAAGAAAAATGCAGAAAAAACAAATCATTGTCTAAAAGTTTAGTTTTGTTCTCTTTTTCTTGAATGTTTACTTTGCTTTTTTTTCAATTAAGATTTCATTTTGTTATTCCTTGTCCACTTTTACAATCTAAGTACTTTTGCATATATTTTCTATTCATTATAGTTTGAAATGTCTGAGACATTTAATTACTATTATGTTTCTTACATATGCTTCTTAACATTATGTACCATAAAACCAAGATAATCTGAAAAGTTAATACTATTTTCACATTTCCTACTCCTTTGAATTTTTACGATTCCTAGATATTTGTAAGTATAGGATAGATATCTTTTTGTTTGTTTGTTTGTTTTTCCTGAGAGTTTACACTTAACTCCTTTTATGAGGACCCTTTGTGTAAAGAGGAAATAGCAACCTAAGTTGCTTCTTTAAATGGCTGTGCATCTCTCCTTGGTCTAATGATGATAATGGCTATTACCAACCAACCTGTTTCTGAGCTTGAATGTGATTGATTTTATTTTTTTTTTTAGATGGAGTCTCGCTCTGTCACCCAGGCTGGAGTGCAGTGGTGTGATCTTGGCTCACTGCAACCTCCACCTCCCAGGTTCAAGTGATTCTCCTGCCTCAGCTTCCCGAGTAGCTGGGACTACAGGCAACCGGCACCACACCCAACTAATTTTTGTAATTTTAGTAGAGATGGGGTTTCACCCTAAAAGGATGTGATCAATTGATAGTTTACTTTATTCTGTGACTTGGAAATAGTATAATGCAACTGATATCCTCCCACCACTGAAGAAAGTAATCCCACAGGGATTCTGAATCACAAACGAACTTTGCTAATTTATTTAAAAGCATATGATTTGGTTTTCATAATTTCATTTAGAAGTTCAGAGACAATGAAATGGATTAAATTCTACTGACTTGAATGCGATTATTTTATAAAAGAGCAGCATCTTTCCAAGCTATATTACTCATCATATATATATGTGTGTATATATATATATCAGAATATAAAATGTGAGACCTTATTTTTAAAAACATCCAAATATTTTCTTCCATTGTTCAGTTTTTTTTTTCAGATATCAGACCACAAACAAAATGTAATAAAGTCAATATAATTTATGATTAAAACCCAAATGTTTAAAAAAAACTATTTTGTTATACTCTTTCTATTTAATGTTATAAGGACTGGCTATCTTTTAAAAAAGAACAATAGTATTTTCTAAATTGGTAAAGCTGGTATTTTGATGAATATTGGAAAAAATGTTAATTCTATGATTCTACCTTTTTTTTAAAGGTAAGGCAAGTTCATCACCAAATAAAAGGTTTATTAAATTTTGAATATATGTGTATTTTCTTTACTTTTTTGAATACAGACTAATTTTCAACTAAAGATAAAAGAACCTGTAGTTCTATAAAACACTGATGCTATACTTCCAATTCATAGTATTGACTATGAATCAAAGACTTTCACTTTTAGAAGCTTGTAGTTTAAACTAAATCATTTGAAGACAGGTCTTCAGGATTTGTTGCATCAGACATAGACCTGCTTCACTGCTTATCTATGGGCACTAAAGGTTAAACTGAAAATGTGTGCTTGTATTTTTGTTTTAAAGTATACAAGAAGGAAAAACAAACAAAGACAGGCTAGTCAGATAAATGTAACAGGGATTTTTTTCTTTTTTTAAAAAAATAAACTTTGCAAATTGCAAAACATGGTAAAATAGTATCTCCAACATTACTACCTTATGTTAATCTTTCAAATTCTGTATGACTTTTCCTTATTGTGGCAGAAAGATGCTTTGGAGCCAGGCAAATCTATGTTTTAATCATATGTCTACTTCTAACCAATTGTGAGTTTACTGCCACCATCAAATAGTTTAAATACACATAAATACATTCTTTACCTAAGCTAGTACAAAAAATAAATGCAGAAGGAAATTATATAGTCATGTTTACATTCATGATATCTAATGAATTTGCTTCAAGATCATTTCTAGTATTATCATTAAATCAAATACCTTTAAGTTTAGGAATTATGCATCCCATTTTGGCCAGGACGGTCTTACTTTATGCCAGTCTAATAATCAATAATGCCCCTTTTACTCTCTAAAGTGCGCCATGTGAGAAATAAATCAAATGTTTATCCTATATTTAGCCCAATCAAAAGGTATTTAGGATACCGTGAGTTAATAAGTATTTACCTGTATCTCTATATTAAAATGTGTATGTTGGGGTATGTGTGTATGTGTATATAGGATCAAAAAACACTTCAGTTTACCTTTATGAAAGGGAATAATTTCTATGAAATCTGACATTTTCATTTTTAGTAGATTATTTCCAATTGAAAATAAGTGCATTGCTAATGACACTCTGTTGTGCCATAAAACCCATGAGTATGTGTAGGTGTGTGCATATATACACGTTCATACCAAAGTGTCTTAGTTTTATTTTCAGCAAGTTTTACTTTCTAGGAAAGTAAATTAATTACTGTATTTTATGAATGTATATGTAACTTAAATGGATATTTCATAAACTAGGGTCAAATGTTATAATTCTCCATAAAGTTATATTTCATTTAAAAAATATAACTAGTAACACTGGCCATCATCCTACATCCTATCGTTCTTCTGAAAATCTTACAGTGGCTATAGACAAAAGCATGAGTCTATCATTACCCAGAAGCCAAATGTATGCTCAGGGGTATATTCTGTTTTGTAAATTGTTCTTGCTGTAAGAAAAATATAGTTGATCAAAAACCTATTGACTCTCTATTAACATAAAATTCTTATAATTCATTCATAATTACCAACTGAGACAAGGAATATAGCTTTGAAAACAATAACATTTTCAATATTTTATTAATTATGTGTATAATTTAAACATAGTAAAGGTCTGTTTCCATAAGAGAAACACATGATTTGACAGCCATCAGATAGTCACAGGTTTTATAGCATACAGGGTGTCACTAGCAATGCACTTATTTTCAATGGGAAATAATCTAACAAAAATTAGAATGTCAGATTTTCCTAGAAATCATTCCCTTTTATAGAGGTAAACCAAAGGCTTTTTTGATCCCATAGACTACCTTTAAATTTAAATCATTTAGCTCGACTGAATGTGAACTTTCCATTCTAATAATTTCCAATACTTGTATATTTTATGATTAGAATTTAATTTTCACATACATTGTATAGTTTCACAATAACTATGTAACACATATCTTATAAACTCCATATTAAATATAAGAAAATAGAAAAGATGCCTGGATAACATAAATAGTAATGCTAACATTTTATGTATTGGAGTCTCAAGTCCATTAAACTTTCAGCTATTATATTTTTTCTCTTTCTAAAGATGATATATTTACACAAATATTTTTCAGGTATTTCTTCAATATCTATGCTTGATAGTAGAGAATACAAAATGCACATAAATGTATGTAGGGTTTTTCACAGAACTTTTGACTTTATATTTAGTTATATCTTAATATTTTACTTCTCTTTGGACTATCATTTTATCTGTATTGCTATATTCATTGTGATTTACTTTTATTAAATCCTTTATATGCTTGGGTGTAAAGTTTATAAGTGACATTCTTCTTTTAGCTTCAGTTTGTTTTCTCAGTGAGAAAACAGTTAAAAGGTTTTTTTGTTTTTTTTTTAAACTTAAACGGGATTTCCTTTAAGAAAGGTAAAGACAAGCAGTATCTATTATTACAGTGACAGTACCTATTGTACTGCTACTCTGTTCCGCCTTACCCAAAACAGTTCAGATTTGAAACAAGAGACCTTGAAACACCAGGAGACATTGAAATTCCCCAGAAGACATTTTAAGGGTTACTGCCTAGGGCAAGGAGAGCTACGTTAAGGGAGTTCTTTTTCTCCTGCAAGTAGTGCTTATTCTGACGCAGAATTCAACCTGCTTTATAAACGTGACACATCTTTTCTTTTTGAGCAAATGAAAGTGATCTTACAGTTTTTAGCTGATGAGACCTGGGGGATTACAATAGGTCTCTGTCCTTTGATTAAGGCTCAGGATTCCTCTATTACATTTCAAATATGACCAAAACTTTAAGTGCTGAAGTAAATGAATCACAATGTACTGTCCCCCTTCCTAAGCAAATTTGAATGTTTTGTGACTTGCCTTTATGTGTTAAAATCAATCTTTTTTTCAATATGTGAATGCAATATTTCATTCAATAACACAGTGTTGCAAACATACTTCAGTAGCAATATTGCCATTAAATGAATATGTAAATATAATCTGATTCTTTCATATCTAAATCAGCTTCTGAGAAAAAATTTCAAGTAGTTTCACAGCAAATCCTTCTCTTTACAGGTAACATCTACACATATCCATGGGCTTTTGTTCGTGTTTTCAAATTTTGGGGAAGTACATAAACTTATACACTCGACTTTCAGGCAAATATTCTCATGTTAAGGACACCATCCTCAGAATATATATAATCTATCTAGGAATTTCTACACCCAGGGTTTTCTACAACTAACGTGTTGAAAAAGAATTATGCCAGGGAGAACTTTCTTTTTAACAGGGTTTTTAAGAGGTCAGATGAAGTTTTGATGCTTTTATTAATTTTTCCACAGTTTATACCTATTATACAATATCATATATCTATATACTATACTAATACAGTACCTTTATAATTGTTTATATACTATTATCTAGATAGAATATATATAAGGATCTGTTTAGTGACACAAGCAGAATATTATAAATATTTAATTACAAAACGAATTAACCATTAAGTATCACTGTGTCCTATTACTTACTTATTATATGGGCAAGGTAATATGAAGCATCAGAGCAAAAGATTTAAAAATCGAGGATTCAGTTCTTACAATTTCAGTTACATTACATACCAAAATTGTTTGGCATGATAAGGAATTTAAGTTTCATAATAGAGCAGAAAGTATTACATAAACACTGCTCTGTGAAGAAAAGTGGGAGAGGGATAAATTATGGCTGGCACCATTCTTGTTCCCATATTTAAAAAGTTTCCTTTGCCTTAAAATCTTCATTCATTCTATGCACTATAACTTCAGATACTTTGTTGCTAATAGAGAATATATTCTATGTATAAATTGCCTCTACCTTTATATGGGAGCATAAAACATACACGTTTGTGTCATGCTTATTGGGCACAACTACATAAGACAGATTTAGAGCAATCCCATTTTCAGAGTGTTTGCGAACTTTTTTTTTTTTGAGAAGGAGTCTTACTCCGTTCTCCAGGCAGGAGTACAGTGGCGCCATCTCGGCTCACTGCAACCTCTACCTCCTGAGTTCAAGTGACTCTCCTGCCTCAGCCTCCTGAATAGCTGGGATTACAGGCACCCACCACCATGCCCAGCTAATTTTTGTATTTTTAGTAGAGACAGGGTTTCACCATGTTGGCCAGGCTGGTCTCAAACTCCTGACCTCGGGTGATCTGCCCACCTCGGCCTTCCAAAGTGCTAGGATTACAGCTGTGAACCATCAAGCCTAGCCTTACAAACATTTTAAAATAATAGCTTGGTTTGTTTGTTTCCTTCATAGTCAATTCTGTATATAAAGCATTTTTGAATTTCTTTTTACTATACTTTAGATTCCCCAATCCTTGTTTTAGACTGAAAGAAAAAATTTTTAAAAATAAAATGCTAATAAAGAGGGAGTAAAGAAGTGTCTTTCTTGGGAAGTATCACTACTCTTTATTCAGATGATGTATTTTCTACTTACATTGGCCTGCTGGTCGCCTTTTTTCCTGCTGAGGAGACCTACGAGTGTGCATCGGGGAGTTAGTGGCCTTGACGCATACTGAAGATTTGGATGATGTGAGATGGGAAAAGACTTTAAGAAGTGAATACAGTTGTAGGAAAAATACCAGGATTTTTGGACATCTATCTAGATTCACTGGACATTTCTTGCAGGATTAATGAACAAAGTTCCTTGTACTAGATAATTTATATGTGTTATGTGAAATAATTCTTCCAATATAATTGATTATTGATGTATGGTGAATCTGAAGTAGGCTATACAACTTGTCCAAAGTCAGAAGCATTCTAACTGGATAGTGAAGCCTAGATTCTTAGTATATTTTTCTCTAAATCCTTTTTCCTTTAAAATATAATCATAAGGGCATATTAGGAAAATTATTCTGGTAGAAAGTTGTAAGATAGATAATCAGGAAAAGGAAAGGAGATGCGAGAAAATTAGTTTAGCTGACTGTTTTAAGACTCCTCATGAGTAACAGTGAAAGACAGATTACGAAAGTTTAAAAGGAGATATGGTGAGAAAAATTATTAACAGCAGCAAAACTGATTAAAAGTATAAACTTAACAGTGAAGAGAGAAAAAGCAAGCATCAAAAATGACTAGACCCCCATGCCTAAGGGAATATATAAAGGCCCATGATGCCTTATAGGGACGTGCAGAAATCAGGAGAGAGACAATTAGAAGGGAGAAGTTTTTAATTCTTTTTGATCTATGGATTTGAAGCACTAAAGGGTATCCGAAATCTATGTCATTCCATTCAACTTTTACGATTTCTGTATATATTTGTTGTTCTTTTTAATTTCAAGACCCATACCTGTGTTGATTTTATTAATAGCTTCACATTTTTAATTCAAGTGAGTCACAGACAACATTCTATTCCATTCCCTTTAAGTTTTTCCAATACTTTATTTATTCTCTAGGAACATTCAAAATCCAAAGGAAGAAAAATGTGGCTCAAGGGGCTTTATTTCTTTTCTACTTCCTCCCCCTTTCCCTTTTGCTTTGCTGACAGACTGTATCATTTTAGGTGGTTTCACATCTCTCATTAAGATAAATTCTACTGTTCCAAACTGTTTTTGTTCTTATCTTTTTACTGACCTTTTGAGATTATCAGTTGCAAGAGGAACAAACCTTAAAAATATTTAATACATTTAAAAAACCTGTTCATAGTACTCTTTGCCTTGGGTAACACATGTTAGAGTCAGATGCCTTAGTAAGGCTACATGGATCTCATTGCTAATTCTTGTGCCTTAATGTCATCCCCCGTTTGGAGAATTTGAAGTTTGACATTAAATATTAAAGCTTAAAGAAAATTCTTTAATTGAAAAAGACAATTAAATATAGATACTCCAAAAGAGGCCCCGTCATATTCTTTTATAATTTGATAATTTTTTTTTTTTGAGACGGAGTCTCGCTCTGTCACCCAGGCTGGAGTGCGGTGGCGCAATCTCGGTTCACTGAAAGCTCCGCCTCCCGGGTTCACGTCATTCTCCTGCCTCAGCCTCCCGAGTAGCTGGGACTACAGGCGCCCGCCACCACGCCCGGCTAATTTTTTATATTTTTAGTAGAGACGGGGTTTCACCGTGTTAGCCAGGATGGTCTGGATCTCCTGACCTCGTGATCCGCCCATCTCGGCCTCCCAAAGTGCTGGGATTACAGGCGTGAGCCACCGTGCCCGGCCAATTTGATAATTTTTATAGAAGCAATCTTATGTTCCAGATGCAAAGCTGTAAGTACTAATAAGTGGCTTCAATTTTATTGCCATCTCTGTGACTGACCTCAATTCATTCCATTTTGTTATCATGCTTACAAGAGTATTTGTTTTGAAGACTTACGTGTCTTAGACTACACTTGATTTAGATATTTATAATTATTCTCTCTTGGATTCTATTTCAAACTAAATTATAAGCCCCATGAGGTTAGGACCATCATTTATAATTTTTGTTTCTTTTATCGCTCTAACTAATAACATTATCTAATAAGTTTATCAATAATTGTTATAAAGTGAATCAAGTATTTAAGTGGGATATTTTAAGTAATAATGAGTTCTTAAAAATGCAACTCTTCCTCTTGATTTTACTCTTTGGTATTTGGAATACTTTTGGAAATAGCAAAATATTTTCTTTGCATTTATCTCTTAGTTTGTCTAAAACTGATCATTTTATTTCCATTCTCTTGATTCTTGAATTAACTCTCATCACATTTTTAGTCTCTGCCTCTTCACTAAATCAGTTCTTATCAAGGTCATCAATGGTTTCCTTACTGCCAAATCAAACAGTAATTTCTTAGAGCTAATCTTAATCTCGTGGTAGATTTTCATACAAATGATCAGTTCTCTTTTCTTGAAACACTGTCCTCCCTTGACAGCCATCCTTTCCCTAGTTTCTTCTCTGTCTGGTCAGTCCTTTTCACTCATTTTTTGCTATTTGCTCCGTATTACCCTGACCTCTAAATATAGGAAAGTCTCAGGACTCAATCATTGGATTTCTTCACTTTACTACTTATGCCCTAGATGGGATGTACCATCCATCTCTTTATCTATGTAATGATAAGCAAGCATATTCAGAGATTGAAGGTAAAATAAAAGAATTTCTATTTTTATAATCTCAAACATAAGTCCTTTAAGTGCTGGAATTGTGTCACAAACACTTTCTTATGTTTTAGAGTCTAGTTTATTGTCTCATGAAAAGAAGCACTAAATACATGTTACATGAATAAATAACTGAATGAAAGTTTACTTCCATAAATATTTACAAACTTTTTATCTTAAATCAAACCTCAAAAGCACATATATCCTTCAACAGTCTCAGAACTCCCTATATGTTTTTAAACTTAACAAAAGTATAATTCTAAAATATCTTTAATGGAAAGAAAATGAGAAGAGTTATTTATGAAATATTTAAAGTATTTAAAGAAATAATACTTTATTTCTTTAAAAAATAAATAATACTTTATTTCTTTAAAGTATTATTTCTTTAAATACTTTAAATATTTAAAAGAGTTATTTATGAAATATTTAAAGAAAATGAGAAGAGTCATTTCTCTGAAATGAAGCTGATACATGTTTAACATTTGCTTATTCCAAATTTCATAGTACTTGGTAAAATAATATTTTCTCCTAAAAGCAGTGAAACTAATCCTGAGACGAGCTGTTATTTTTCTTTGCTGGTTTTAGTTTAGTTTATCCCTCACCCTGACCATATTGTGTCCAAGTCCCAGGCTGACTAAAGCAACAGTAGTTCCTACTGCCTTGCTCCCTAACACATTCCAATTTAGTGAGTTTTAAAATGTTAAGTAACAACTTCCTCAGTCTCTCTGCATCTTGGTGTAAACATACAACCAAATTCTTGCCAATGAAATGAAAGCAAAGGTTAACCATAGGGAATTCTGGGAAAGAACAGGTAGAGCTGATGAAGCCGATTCCTCTACTTCTGTCCTTGGATGTAATGCTTAGAGCTGCGGCACTCAGTGTACTATCAAAACAGAAAGATAATAAAATGATATAAGTTTTAGTCCTGTTGTTACTGATCCATGGAACCCACGGCAACAGCTATGCCATTTCTAGACTACTGTTATGAAATAGAATAACACATAAAACTCTTGGGTGAACCCATTACTGTTTTTACTTGTAGGCAAGGAAGATACTAACTGAAAAGTTAGTATGAAAATTGACTATGTCCAAATTTTTTCACTTTTCCTTTTTTCTTGCATTTTAACTGTCAAATGCATCATCTCAAGATACTTGGATTTTTAAAAACATAAATGAAGTCAATGGCCCTTTCCTTTCTTGTTAACACTTACTATCTCTGGTGCTTCTATTATGTCTACTTCATTGTCCCACTCTCCTGGTCATTGACTAGGTTTTACGTGTATCAGACTTTTCTGAACCCTTACATTGGAGGGGGACAGAGGTGGGAGGAAGTGCCTCACACATTTATAAGTAACACTAAGTAGAAACTTGTAGAGCTTCCTCAAGGATGCTGCCTCTAAATTGTGGAATTTAAATATGCTATAATAGATAGGATATTATGTGTCATCCATTTTCAAGTAGTGATAAAATTCAAAAGTAGTAAATGTTTCCTGAACTTATACACCTCAAGCAAATATGTACTGAAAGATCAATAAAGAGAACATGAAGAAACACAGCTCTTCATTAGCATTTAATTTGGCAAAACGCGAACATCCAAGTTTTCTAATTTCTGGATCCATAGTAGATTGGAAGTAACCCAAGGAAAAAATGAGAGGGTGAGACTGTTTCTGCCTCCACAGGGGACTTGGCGAAAAGACAAACAAACCCTCCTTTCACAGAGGCTTTTGGTCATTGCACCCCACTTTAAATAATGTTTTTAACTTAGAATTGATTAGTTTTTGTATTCTAAGAGGAGGTTTATTGTGACTGAATTCACAAAAACACATTTTAAAGCATTTAATAACAATGTTTAGTAATATAACTCCTTTCTAAACTTATATAAACACCCAACCCCTAATTAGAACACATTTCTAATTATGGGGAAACCCATTTTTTTCAAAAGCTATTGCCTAGACGATGTTATGATTCTGCAGATGCTCTGAATACAGATTCACAGCCTCCAGATAATGTAAGAGAAAAAAAAATCAAAACTAAGCATTTAAAACAACATTGAAATAATATAATACCAAGACGACTTTATACTTTGCCTGAAACCATTTCATTTACATGCAAAAGAAATATTTACTACTAAGGAAAAAACCCACATCTACATGAAACATTCTCTTCCAAGCTAGAATATTAATTTTCCAATCTGTTCTTTGTCTTTTTTTATTATTAAAATTGTGTATACTATTAACAATCAGCCATATGTAATGCTATGTATTGTTTATGGACATCCAGCAGAAGATCTTTTAAAATCTCTTTGTTTTCTAAATGGTCATAAGAAAATCATCTAAAAGTAATTTGGAATAAACATAGTGCCTTCCATTTAAGTTTCCTAAATGAAGTATATCTATAAACTTTCTTCTTTTCAGTCTTTGAACTTTCAGATTGTGTATCTTTATTTTTTCATTTATAAAATTATCTAAGCAAATGACTTATCTTTACTTATAATCATGCCAATTGAGTTTATGTAAAATCTAAGTTTTTCTTAGAGCCAAGGGGGAGGAGAGTAAGAGATAGCAGTTACTGGGTCCTAAATTCACCCTCTGGCACTGAGTTAGTTGCTGAAAAACACTAACATCTCTTCTTGAGTACTTATTGGGATCACTAAGTATGTTAGTATTTAGATATTTGCAAATAGTCAACTACAAACAAACAAATGAATCTAAAGAACAAAAGTGTAAATTTAAGATGATATGCAATGGGCACTTTCTTATAAAATTCATGTCAGTTATCCTTTATTATCAAGTAATGACATCTGTAATAACTTAAAGAGAAAAAGAGAGAGACAGAGAGAAGCCCTCACAATCTATTCTTAGTGTTTTATAAAAGGATTAGGCATTGCTATGACTAAGTTATTCTATAAATATTATTTATAATTTCAAAACTACATAGGATCAAAGCCATCCTGTGAATTTTATATATATATATATATATATATTTCTTATTCCTCCATAAAAATAAATGATGTTGAAATATTACAGATACAAATATTACAGATGACCATCTAGGATTACTTGAAACTAATTAATAAATCAACAGACTTTCAAAAATTTAACTTCTTTATCCATCAAGATCTCTGTATAACACGATTAATGGCACCATAAATGAAACTATTAAGCTCATTAGAAGAAATTTCTAAGTTATGCAGTCTTTGGCAACTTTTGGTGAAAAACTTGCAGCCATACTTTGATGGAACTTGTTTAATTTTAGATAGCTATGAAAGATAATGATCTGTTATAAATTTATGTATTTTATAATGACACTATAATTCAAATGTTTTTTAACTCATGTTGTAACTTCTGTGATATTTAATGTGTTTTCTGTTTGAATTTTTGAATAGCAATTCACATATATAAAAAAGAAACTTGAATGTTTTCATGTATTTTAATTAATCCCAGCTAAAAATACTTTGGTAATGCAGATACACATACATATATATGTTATGTATTTTATAATTTTTAAAAGGCAAAAAAAATAGGGATCGCCTATCTTTCAATAGGGAGTTAGTAGTAAATTGATACTAGAGAATACTAGGCAATCATAAAAAAGGATTATGTCTGTTGATCTGGAAGGCTGTCCATAAAGTACTATTAACTGAGTAAAGTTAGTTACTGAATAATGTGTAGAGTATGCTCCCTTATCTGTAAACAAAAACCCTTATTATTGTATATATGTATTAGTATGTAGAGAAATGTGTGGAAGGACTAATGTGTAGACATAACATATACATTTCTATTTAATACTCTGAGCATGTATTACTTTTATAATTTTAAATTTTATTTAAAAATATATTTTAAAAAAAGAATTAACCTTAAAAGACAGAAAGAGGGAAAAAATAAAAAATACCCAAAATATGATGAGTTGGTGAGCTTTAACCATCAGGATGATGAGATCTATATTTACTTGCTTTGGATTTAAAAGAAAGGCATATGGGACAAATTGCTAAGATCAGAACCATTGCTTGAAGATAAATTTAGTTACATAAGTACAATCAGAAGCCAAAGAGATTTTATTTGTAAGGGAATTCCATCATAATTTCTTATTTGAAAGCATACAAAAACTGAAATAGGAAAATTATTTCATGATGTACTGATTTACTAGTAATCTGTACCTGCACAGTTGCACAATTGCTGATGTTTGTAGTAATGATGTGATTTGGAGTAATTATTATATATCAGCATTTTGCAATTAACACTACAGGTATGGAAATTTATTAATGTCTCAGAACACATACAGGATGCTGTTAGATTCTGATTATGTATTTAACAGTCTTCTAATTTAATGAGTCTAGAGTCACTGAGAGCAAACCACAACCTGTTATTTTCCATGCAAAAGTAAAATAGGGTGACCTTTAAGTTAGAGACATGTAAAGAAACATATTGCAAATTATTGAAGATTTGTGGATTAATGTCAGAATATTTTAAATGCAAAAATTAGCCCAGTATGTATTTGAATTTAATATTTCAGACCATCTCTCTCCTCATACAAATACACCTCCTCCCTTTTGGCAAGATGATTGCATCTACAACCTCAAAGAGAGTTTAGAATTTTACATAAACTCAATGTTTTCTTACAAAAGTTGTACATTTATCTGTATCTTTATCCTGTAATTATTTTCTCCAATAAAATAATGAAGGAGGGAATCTTTTCTTCTCTAAGACTAATCCTTTCAGATTTTCTTTGCCTCTTAATTCTTCTGATTCTTTTTTAAGGAAATTTTTATAATTAATAATCTCTTCTCTCTCCTGTGTCTCCAGCCTCTCACACTCTATAAAATCTTCCAAAACAGACTCAAAATTTCACCCTTTCTCAAAATATCTTTCTCTTGATATTATTCCCATTCCAACTATTTCCCAATCTCTCTCTCTTCTCTCTCATCTACATTTCTCAAAAGATATCAACACTTGGAGAAACTTCCATATCTGTATATTAAGTTTCCCATTTAGCATCACTTGAATATGTCGAAGTCACTGCAAATTCACCACATCCGAAACTAAACACAGGATGACTAATTTAGCACCCTTCTACTGTGACAAATCTCAGCTAATGTTACCCCCATCCATCCAACTTTGCAAGCCAGAAGCCTACAAAAAAAAATGATTAACAGTTTCTTATCCCAATTCCTTCATATCCAGTTAATCACTAAGTATGGTATTACATTTTAAGTTCTAAATATTTTTTGAATCTTAACACTTCTCTCCATTCACTCGAATTTCTGGCTCCCCAATTCCCTGATTACTTATTCCAATAGTTTTAGCCAGCCATTCACATTGATAATACTAAATATTTACATTACCAACAACTGATTAAGTTAGAAGGTCAATACTTGCTTCCCAGTCAGCATATGGACTCACTCCCTTCTAGAACATTTTCTTCACTTGGCTTCCGGGGCTTCACTTTACCTGATTTCCTCCTACCTCCATCCATTCTGTCTCAATTTCCTTTGCCATACTATACCTATCTCTTCTGTTCTGCTCGTATAAAGTATGGAGTATTCTAAGGCTTGGGCAGTTTTCCATCTATGCTTTCTACATATGGAATCTCATTTAATGTAACAAATTTAAATATGAATGATGACCCAGACTCCTCCCTTGAGCTCTACAGTATTATATTTATTTGCCTACACAAAATCTTCACTCAAATATCAAATAAACATCTCCAATTTGTTATAACCCTAACAGAATTTTTTATTTTCCTCAATTTGTTCTATTTCCTTTTGAGTCTTCTCCATCTCAGTTTATGACATCATTCTTACTCAGTTACTCAGGTCAAAAACCCAGGTGTCATTTGTTGTATTTTTCTTTTCTTACCATCTGCATATCACATAATCATTTATAATTTTCCTCATAATAAATAATCGTGCATGTAAATAATATAAACCAATATTAAATAATATTTTCTCTTTCCCTACACAATGAATTTTATGATATTAGGAATTATGTTAATTTTTCTCTCTATTCTTTCATCAGTATCTTAGCCAACATTTAACATGTAGTAAATACAATGAATATTTATTGGCTGGATATTGTTAAATAACATATATGGAGGAGGGTTTTTGTTTTGTTCTGTTTTCTCCTGTTAAAAACAAATAAAATATAGTATGTTTGACTGTGTCGACAGTGGGAAGAATTTTTCTTGGGAGAAATCACTTTTTACCGAAACAACCAGAGCAAGATGATACACAATCTAAGATTCATAACCTATCACCTACAATCGTTACTACTTCCAATCAGTTTTGCCCAATCCCATAAATCCTACAGTATGATCTAGTGACAACAAGGAAGTGCCTGCCAAAGTCCAGCACTATATTGTCTTCTATTTTATTTTATTGTCCATGAGATTTGAATTCTTACTTGTACTTTTGATGAGGGAGGCTGGGGATGGTAGCATTAATGCAATTAGGAACAGGTGAAAGTTGTTCTCATATGAAACCACAACTTTTTCAAAGCTCTGCAGAATCTGAAAATAACTCTCACTTTAGAAAATACTTTTAAAAACTGTGCCTATATTTGTCTATATATGTCTTAAATTAGTATATCTGATGTATTTAAAAAGTTACGTTATTTACAATTATAGGAGTACATGCTTAGATCATGGAATTTATTGGTCCAGGGTAAAATACTCTGTGTGAGAACTGCATTATAAAATCCTATACAGAGGTAGGCTTAATAGGTAAAAATTAAAACTAAGAGAAAGACATTGAGTGATTTTTTTGTAAATTGCTGAATTACTCTGTTTCATCATTTATGAATGACAATAGTGACTACTGTTTTTATATGCTTGTCATAAATATTAAATGTCATAGTGTAGCACACCTGATATAGATACATATTAGGATTTTCTAAAGGTGGCAAAAACAAGCTCCTAGCTACGTATAAGATTTTGGAAAAAGCATCAGTACTCTGAGAAAGAAATAAAAACTGATGTTTTGGTTTTCCCTTTGGTCCTTTTTTTCCTGGTTTGTGGAACAATACAGCTATTCTCTCTGGGATTTGAACTCCAGGATTTGGAGGTCAGAGATTGAACAAAGGAGTAGCTTTGTAAATTTATCTTGCTTTGTTCAGAAAAACATGGTATTTTTCCCTCAACAAGTAAACTTTTTATGGTAAAAGGTTTTTGTTGTTATTTTATTTTTACTCTACTAAAAGTAACTATAATTATTCCATAAATGACTCAAGCATATGGAACACTTTACACTGAGCAGAAGAACAGAATGCTATAAAAATTACAATGGCTACAAGCATTCAGAGTTTATTAGAGGTGAGGTTCCCTTTCCTTATCATTCATTCTTTAGTACTAAGTTACTGCAAAATTATAATGAAATTATACCTCTTTGGGTTTAAGGGTAGATGATGGCAGAGTAGGAAATCACTGTAAGGGAATTTTGTTGATAAATCAAAGCACTCTGCTAATTAGCTCCTGCCTATATACATAGTATAGAAAAATAATTGTATGTTTATGAAAAAATGATTAATTAGGGAATATGCTGAGGTAATAAGAAAAAGGCATGAAGAGAGCAATTTGAATTAATATCTACACATCATTTTATGTAACCACATCACAGAAGGGGGTCTCAGTTAATTAGATTCCCCTAGTTAAATAGAAAATATGAAAAAGGTACTTACTTAGAATCTAATACAATATATGCCTAAATTATATGATAAAATAAGTTCAACTCTTTTCTAAATATATGGCAGACATAAAAACAGAAACTTTGGTGTCTACTTAAGAAATATTTTTGGTTAAGTATTGTTCATTTATAAAAACTGAAACAACGTTTTAATTAAAATATGGGCTATAAAACAAATTTAAGAAGATCTATGATATATAATTCCAACCCTTTGAGTAATGTTCAATTTTAAAAGTAGGCCATATTGGGAATTCTAAATGCAGACTCAAATGATCATAATTTAGTCTTCTCTTATAGAAGTTTATGAGATCTGTGTGCACATATAAATATACAGGTATATGCAATGGGTTCAGGCAAACAGATGTTTTTCCTCGACTCTAGCTCATCCCATCTGTAACCTATTGAAGCTGATGAAATAAACACCCTTCTGTGAATATGCAAAATCATTCCCTCCACTGTTCTTATTTTGTATAAAACTATTACCAAAATTGAACATTAAATCAAAGTCTCATGATGACTGGGCTGGAGCAGTGCTGTCCAATAGATATATAATACAAGCTAAATAAGTGATTGAAAATATTCTAGCAGACATATTTAAGAAGATGAAGTTAATTGCATTTATTTACCCAATATACCCATATTATTAACATATCAACATGTCACTGATATAACACATTATTAATAAGATATTGTACATTCCCTTTTCCATACTAGTCTTCCCAATCCAGTGTACTTTTTACAATTACATAGAATCTCAATTTGCTTTAACTCCATTGAAAGTGCTCAATGGCCATATGTGGCTAGTGGTTACCATATTCGACAGCGCAGGTCTAGAGCAATCTTGAAAGAGACTTACAGGTCTGATGACTTAATGAAAAGGCCAAAAATTTGATATTAACCAGTGAGTACTTTAATCAGGATTCTGTCTGTGAGGTACTGCTCAATAATGCAGCGTGAGCACCTGGAACCAACATGGACACTGAGAACTTACCTTACAGTATATGAATGTACAAAGAGAAGCCTGGTTTTAGTTCCAAGATAATACCTTATTGCTTGCTCTAGGGCCTTTGGGGGCAAGAATATGATAGTAAATTATTTGAAGATAGTTTGACCAATTGATCTCTCATACATAAAGGTGCCTTTATATGGCAAAGTTGCATGACACACAGAATAATAATAAAATTTCCTTCAGGACAAGAAAAAACAAGAATGGCATTGGAAATATTATATGATCAAGTCCCCAGGGTAAGCAGATATGCTAGACAGAAATCAAAAATTGCTCCCAGGATTACAGCCACTGAAACATACACATACCTTTCCCACTGATTTAAATTGTAACCCAGGTGCTAATGTGAAAGGATTTTGCAGATGTAATTAAGGTCCCAAATTTCTTGACCTGAAGATAGAAAGACAATCAGCAAGGGCCTGACTTCATCCCATGAGCCTTCAAATCTGGGTCTATTGGTTAGAGAGAGAAAATCTAGGAGATTCAAAGAATAAGGGGATCTGAAGCATTGTTGCTGGGTTTTGAAGATGGTAGGGGTGAGGTGGGAAGGGCTGGTTCATGACAACGAATACGTATGGCTGCAAGGAACTGAGTGCAGTCCTGGCTAAGAATCAGCAACAACTTGGGAACCTCAGTCCTACAACTTCAAGCAACTTGGCTCTGCCAACAACCTGAATGAACTTGGTAGTGGACTCCAAGCTCTAGATGAGAACACAGGCCAGACAGCGCCTTGATTTCAGCCTAGTGAGAAGATAAGAAAAAAACCCAGCTATGCCATGCCTGTAATTTTACCTGTGGAACTATGTTTTGTTTTATTTGTTTATTATACTTTAAGTTCTGTTTTATTATACTTTAAGTCACTCAGTGACTTTGAGTGTAATATTGACATTTTAGGGTCTCTAGAAGCTTTGGTAACAATGTCTGAGCATTTTGCTATCAATGTAAAAGCCACTTTTACAACTTTGTAATACTAACTACTTCTGTTAAAGTAACCCCTTTAACTGTATGAGCAGTAATTAACAACTGAGCTGAGATGTTTTTGTTCTTCCCTTATAATTCTGTGATAACCTTGGTATTTTATGGGTACTGGGAAATGGGGAAAAAATCATGTGGAATAGAAGAGATTCACACACTCTCCTTCACCTCTTCAAACTCTTTTTAATTCAAAAGTAAATTTAATATACAGAACTTGGTGGACTGAGGATAGACTTATAATAAAGGGCTGTGTGCTTTTATTTATTGGACTTCAGGATCATAATATAAATGCCACTCATCTAAGGTAACCATCTATGGATGATTTTGACTGTTTGATTTGGACATAAGTTATGAACTAAGTTCCTTGGGGGCAAAACAAACAAGGAAACAAAATGTGCCAATTGTGAAAGTGGTGCCAGTAATATCATATCATCTCTCTCATATATCACATGTGGGTCACACTGCTAAAGGATTAAACTGTTATGTGACCTCTTAGTTAATAACTTCTGTACCATAAAGTAAAAGTATGACACAGGCATTAAAATATGACAAGAATATAAAATGTTTCAAATAGCTGCCCACAGGAGATTTAGATAGTTGAACTTAGTTAAATGGCTTTATTTTATATTGTGAAGCACCTAGAATAATTGATTTGGAGCAAGTAGCTAGATAAAAGTGCTTGATATCTAGTTGTTTTAATAATGTCACAAATTTGAAAAGAGTTATTAGTCAGTTTACATGTGGACTGCTAACTAACATAAAGACATGTTTTGCCGATAGAAACTTGACTTATTGAGATTAACAAATTTCAGCCCTAATAGGAGACTGAGATTAAAACAAACAAACAAACAAACAAACAAACAACCGAAAAAACCTTTGGATATATATTTGACCAAGAATCTACAATGGATTAGAAGCAAATATTCTATTCCATCAGAATCTATATGAAAATAGCATGTATGCAAGCTAAAATAAATAATATACAGAAAAGAATGAAAAAAATCTTGCTAAACATATTTTTTTTATAGGATTATTGAGGGAAAAGGAAAACCACCAAAGGCAAATACTATTTTTAAGGCACTTAATTCAGAAAAGGGAAGTAGGGAGAGGTTCTAAAATATCAAGTATTATTTTCATTATAAGCAGCATATTCTAGGAGACTAAAGGTAAAAAAGAAATTCTATTCTATCTTATCAAATCTTCCTGAAAGAAATTCCAGCAGCAGCCTATAATATAAATGGAGTGTGGAAATCAACTCATAAATTGTAGGCTTGCGAAAGAATAACATTGAGTAGAAAATGAAAGCTGATCAAGACTGGAAACATTTCACCTGCTTTCACTTAAATCTTCTTCCCCCCTGGCCCTGCTCCCGCCCTGCCCCCACTGGTTTAGGAAACAGAATACAGTATAATGGGGTGGAGGGAATATGGGAATATGAACACTAAATACTTTGAAATGGCCACATTGACATGCTCAATGTAATTTTCTGTGATTAAAAAGAAACTAGACATTTGGATAATCCGCCAGTTAAAATATGGTTTAAGAAACTCAAAACAATTACTTTCTTTGTTTTCCGTAGAGGAGGGAGGAGGGGGACAGTGTCTCGCTCTTTCGCCCAGGCTGGAGTGTAGGGGCATGATCATGACTCACTGCAACCTCCGCCTCTCAGGTTCAAAAGATTCTCCTGCCTCAGCCTCCTGAGTAGCTGGGACTACAGGCATGTTCCAGCATGCCCGGCTAATTTTTTGGATTTTTAGTAGAGACGGGGTTTCAACGTGTTAGCCAGGCTTGTCTCGATCTCCTGACCTCGTGATCTGCCTGCCTCGGCCTCCCAAAGTGCTGGGATTACAGGCATAAGCCACCGTGCCCTGCCCTAAACAATTATTTTCCTTTGTAGTTTTGTCCTCCTATTATGTAAGATTCACTTACATTAATTCACTTACATTAATTGACAGATGCTTTGAAAAACTATGATGAAATTTAAAAATAATATTACTAAATTAGTGCTCTCCTTTCAATGAAATACACGCCCACCTAATCTCAGAGAGGTAAGTATTTTTTGCAGTACTGAAGACCTGAAAAAGCAGATACTTGTTACTTTCATGTCTTACCCAATCTGCATCAAAATGTTCCATGATCATACACTTTTGCAAGGCATCCAGGCTAAATCCTTCATGGAAATTTCAAACTTTCTTATAAACATCCCCTGACAAGTCAGTTGATTCTGACAAGTCAATTGATTCTGACAAGTCAATGCAATTGACGAATGGAGTCACATTGCATTATATTTAAGTTCTAAATAGGCATTAATTAAATATATCTAGAGTTTCCTAAAAGGAACAATTAACTATTGCTATGAATTATTTTAAATTATTGTTGTTAGAAGTTTGGTATAATATTGAAATGCTTAAAACCTGAGTAATTTTGATATATCAATCCTGTAGTCACTAATCTACTGGATTAATGCCTTGTTGATATGTAAATTACTAACTTTATGAGGTTTTCAAAGTGATTATTATGCCAACATTTCAACTGCAGCAGTAAGTACCACCAATGAATATACTCTGTATGCTGGCTAAAGCTGTATGCATTATCTCATGTAATCTTCCCACCAATCTTAAGGGTTATAAGAATTCTCAGTTTCAAAATGATCATTATACTTCCCATTTTACAGATAAAAAACATGATAGAGCCAATATTTGAACCTAAACATTCAAGAACCCCTCCTTCTTACCTATATTGTGGGCTACAGGTGATTATTCTTAAATATGATGGGCTGTACTTTCTGTATTATCTATAAACAGTGACTGGTCATGGTCACCTATTTGTGATAAAGCTAATCTGAACTAGGTGTTTTAGTCTGAGATTACTGGAATCTCAGACTGAATATGTCCTGGAAACCAAAGCAGGCAAGAGGATTAATTCCAATCATGCTTTTGTTTAAATTTTGAAAATATTAAATCTAAACAAGATACACTATGATTTTGAGTTAAATAACCTCAATTACAAGCATTCAGGATAACAAGTGATCTATCAATGTGGTTTTAACCTTTTCTCTACCTCTACATATCAGCCAATGACCTACCACAGTTAGTATCAGTGGCCAACATTGTAATCGAGATTCTGAAGGTGAAGAGAGAGAAATGCTCTCTCTTCCTTCAAGGAGCCTATCAAAAGAGCTTTAGGCACACATCAAAGCTCCCCGTGTGACTTTAGAGACCCTTTAAATCAGTGCTCTCCTTTCAGTGAAATACACACTGGGAAGCATGTTCTCTCATCCCCAAGGTTTGAGAACTTTTGATACATAGAAATATAATAAATAATAATACTTATTGAGTGATTTCTAAGCCAGGCACTGTTCTAAGGACACATTCAATCTTACAATTTATGAACTGTATTAGTATTCCCATTTTATGCATAAAGAAAGTGAGGCTCAGATAATTTAAGGAACTTACCCACCATCACACATCTAAAAATGGTAGAGCCTGACTCTGAACTCAGAAAATCTGATTCTAAAGATGGAACACTTAACCACTGTACTATATTACCCGTAACTAGTCCACTGGAATAACTACATAATTATAAGAAAATCATCAAAGCAAATGTGAAAACTGTTCAAACTGATAATGCAGTTGCTCTGCCAAGGTCTCAAGAAGGAAAATTTCTTTCACAAATATAGGAACAATCTAAGATGAACCTTGGTTTATGAAACTATACTTTAGATCTTAGGCATTCTCTCCCTCTCTCTAATGTTTTCATAATTTTACTTTGCTCTAAGTAACCATACTAACTAGTCTTGATTGTGCCCAAGTGTCATAGTGCCACTGTTGTAGAAATCAATTTACTCTAGCACATGCTTCACTTTCTTTTTGGAATTTAATTTTTTTATTCATTAAAATGATATATTAATATGATGTATTTATTTTAAAAACATGTAAAGTCAGTAACATATGCATGAAGAAATTATGACTAAATTCAGTGACACAGATGAATCTCATAAATATAATATTTCACAAAAGAAGCCAGACGCATAGAATACACACTGTATGGCTAAATTTACATAAAGTGAAAAACCAGGCAATCTGAACTATGGTGTTAGAATTCAGGACAGGGGCTACCCTTGGAATGAGGTACAAGGTAGCTTCTGGGGCTCTGTTGCCATCTTGTTTCTTGATCTGGTTAATGGCTACACAAATGTTTCATTTTTGGAAATTCACTGAGCTTTAAAATTATGTTTTGTGTACTTTTACACTATGTATACTTGAATACAAGGGTTTACATTAAAAGGCAATACTTCATCCAAAATTCACATTTTGTTAACTTTAGTACTACCTTCTCTCTCCCAAAAGGATGTAATTAATTTGTTTCGTAAATAAATCTAACAATATCTCTACATAAGATGGTAAAGTTACTATTTTCTCATACAGGAAATGTTTTATGAGATATTTTAAAAGTCAGATTTATTGAGGTATAATTTATATACAGTAAAATGTACAGTTCTACAATTTTTGATAAGCACATGCTTTTGTACAACCATCACCATGATCAAGATAGAAGCATAGTTCCATTATCTCCTCAAATTCTCTCCTTCCCTTTTCCAGTCAACCTATACCCCAGTCTCCAGCTCTTGGCAACATTTCTGTCCTGATAGTTTCACCTTTTCCAGAATGCCATGTGAATGGAATCATACAGTATGTATTTTTTTAAGTCTGGTTTATTTCACTTAGTACAATCTATTTGAGATCCATCCATGTTGTTGGGTGTATCAGCAGTTTGTTCCTTTTTATTCTATTGCTCAGTAGTGATACAATATATAGATATGCCACAACTGAAGAACATTTGAGTGGTTTGCAGTTTTCGGTGGTTATGAAAAAGCCACTACAAACATTAGTATATAGGTTTTTGTGTGGAAATGAGTCTTGTGTTTTGTTTTTAAATTCCAAGTTATACTTTTACCTGCACAAAATATTTTCTGTATTGTCTTTATGTTAATTCTTATAATTAGGAATATGCCAACCAGTTAAAAATAATATAAAATCAGAAATTGAATTAAATTAAATAATAAATACAAGCATAGATCAACTTTTGCGAATTCCTTCCTTATAAATATTTTTGTAATCATCTATTGAATTAAGAGCAAAAATATTCTATTAAAGTTATATATTAATAACACAAAATGTTGTTTGGACTACACAAATTAAAAATCAAGGCCGGGCACAGTGGCTCATGCCTGTAATCCCAGTACTTTGGGAGGCCGAGGTGGGCAGATTCTCTGAGGTCAGGAGTTCGAGAACAGCCTGGCCAACATGGTGAAAACCCATCTCTACTAAAAATACAAAAATTAGCCAGGCATGGTGACGGGCACCTGTAATCCCAGTTACTCAGGAGGCTGAGGCAGGAGAATCACTTGAACCCGGGAGGCAGAGGTTGCAGTGAGTCAAGATCATGCCATTGCACTCCAGCCTGGGCAACAGAGTGAGACTCAGTCTCCAAAAAAAAAAAAAAAAAAAAAAATCGATGGTGTTACTAACTGGGACTCTTGTATCACAATGAATGAAGGACAAAGATAAGGAAGTTGGAAAGTTGGCTTGAGAAGGAAAGTGTTTTATGCCTCTTTCAAAACTTTCTAATTAGATATATTATGAGTTATAATATATTAAAAATTTAACCCAACTGGTTAGTACATTTTGTTCACTATAACTAGGAAAGGATTTGAGCGACAAAATGGAAACATGGTAGATGTTACCTAGCATGTTGTGGTAAAGTGGAATGGCCCGTCCATGGGTAGTAAATGCAGTCATGACTAGTGGGACCATTACACCTGCAGGCAATTACAGAACAGAAAACATCATTCTCCATCCACAGTGACATGCACACACATGCACCAGTGCTCACACACGGAGCCTTGGAGGAAGAACATGGGAAGCAAGCACACCAAGTACCTATCCATCAGGCCGATGCAGTCTTCAATACTTGAGCCTATGCACCTGCAGAAAATGCAAATTTAAAAAAATACAAGGGGAGAAAAATTAGTCATTTAAAAAATCAGTAAAACAAATATTGATTATCTTGAATTCTTATAACTATTAGACTATTTTGGAACACAATGAATTTCAAGCCAGCAAGAAGATTTTTGCTTGATGAACACACATAAATGAATTGCCGTTATCAACCAAGTGGAATGCGAAGAAATGCCCACAGTAAAAGGAAATATTACATTGGTTCTGTGAATAACTTCCAAACACACAGCTCACTTCTAATACTTTAATATCACTTCTAATATGCATCATACATGATTACATGTCTCAACAAATAAGTTGATATTTCAGTGACTATAATTGTTTTCATGTGTATGGTTTCTTATGAAAGGCCTTAAGTTTAAATAAAAAAAAATAAGAAAACCATGAGCAATTCAATATAATATAATAACCTGATGCTCAATGCTCATTAAAGATTGATTTTGGCAGAAAACGAGTCAACATGCTTTAATGCTATTCTCATGGATACTTTACATAATCAGATTATTCTGGTTCTTGGTTGTGTCTGTCTTTAAAAGATACTTATCTTTAAACATGAATTTATTTAAAAAGAAAATTAACTGGTTTCACCATACTGCAGTTTATCTTGACACTCTCTTTTAAAGTAGCAATGCCATAATAGGCAAACAAAAACAGGTTTTTAAACTACCATAATAATGAACACAAACAATAATAGATAAAGAAATACTCTGTAAGGAAATGAATTACCTTTGAGATCCAGGTAAGTAAAGAATACACTGAGACTAACATTTAAATGGAATTACATAAGTACACAGAATTTTAATGTACAGTCCCTAGAACTTCATTTTGAACTAACATAGAAGTATTATTTCTTTCATCTTCCAATACACCTGAACTCTTTTTCCTTTCCTTTTCTCCCCTCAAAGACATACAGCTCCAGAACATTATCAATATCCTTTTTATGGTTATGATTTATAGAAGTGCCTTATTTCATTGGTAATAAAGATTACATGTATTTCCAAACTCTTAATTTTCAAATTTGAAAAAGAAGCTAAAGATAGGATCATCATATAATGATGTAAGAAGATGCCTATGTATAAGGCCACTCTATCTATTATATATTTAAATAACTCTAAACATTGGTGAACTAATATAACATACCTATAATAACAATTAAGTCACTTATCTCATCTCTTTGCCTCATAAACATTTGTTATAACATTCCTGCTAGCTGAAAAATTGGTTCGTTTTTGTTTTTGTTTGGAGTAGCACAAATTTTAACCTATAGAAATAGAATACACCTGTATAAAAAGTCTTTTAAAATGCAACTAAAAAGGAAAAATCTAGAGTATATAGAATTAAATTGGTATTATAGTCAAAATCATTTCTAAAAATGGAAAATTAACTACTAAAAAAGCTTCCAATTTGTCTTATATAGTTTTCTTTTCATTATATTCTAAAGAACTTGTTCTTTTATACGTTCCTGCTCTATCTTCTTGAAAATTATTTTTATACCATATTACCATTTTGTAAAATTAAAAGTCTACTTATTAGTTCCAAGTGAGAATCTAAAAAGCTATGGCTAGTTTCCAATCCATCTTTATAATAACCCTTGAAAGATTAAAAACAAATCCAAAACCAAAATTTAACTTGAGGGAAAAGTGTGAATATGAAAGATTCTCATTCATTAAAAAAGCCCTATGTTACATGTCTACTAAGTGTTCCTAGCATTCTAGGAGCTAGAGGGAGAAAAAAAGATGAATTCGATATTTTTCTATTCTCAATGATCTCCGAATTTAATGAAGGTTAATGAAGGAGACAGATGCATAAACAGCTGTGTATTGAATCATGTGATAAATGTAATAAGAAACATGAAAAAGTGGTTCAGGGTAGTGTGGAGGGGGGACACCTAGAGCCACCCTAGAAGGGCATGGTAACCCTCTTGGGGGAGGTAGGAAGCTGAAATTTAGTGTTGTGAGCTGGGGTTGGGGTGGCAGTGGTTTCTGCAGGAGCAAAAGCACAGACCTGAAGAAATGTATCGTATATGCAAAATAACTACAAATAATTCTTAGTAGTTGGAGAGCAAAATATGAGGCAATAGAAAGGGGGAAAAAAGAAGTTAGAACATTAGGTGGGAGCCAGATTTTGAGAAATATTTGCTTAGTAACAATCAATAGAAAATCACTGTAGGGCTTTAAAGAAGTACTGAAGTTGCTAGATTAGTATTTTCAATAAATCTCCTTGCCCTGTGGACACGAGTCAGCTGGCAGCCAGGCCGACTTGTTTGGCACAAAGACTATTTGAGTCCATGTAAGAGATGATGGACTAAACTAGGGAAATGGTAACTGTGATAGAGGCAGAAGAACAGATTCAAGAAATACCTCAAAAGATAGAGGGAATAAAAAAGAGCAGTTGATTCCTGATTTGATGAAAGTGAAAGGATCAAAGGAGTTAAAGAAGACTTACATTTCTAGCTTCGCTAATAGTGGTACCATCATTGAGAGAATCCAAGAAGACGAATATGTTTCTTCCTGTATGTGTTAGGGGATGAGGAGTTGATCATTTCAGTTTTGTGTATCTAGGGTTTAGTATGACTGTCCTACATCTAGATAGAAATGTTTATCAGCAGTTGGAAAGATGAGTGGCTAAGGGGAAAGAAGGCATGAGTAGAATGATCAATCTTGAAATAGCATGTAGGAGAAAGTGGAAACCATGTAAGTGAATAGATGGCTAAAGAAGATATAAAAAGTGAGAAAAGCAGAGGCTGAAGATGGAAACCCAAGGAACCCCAACAGTGTGTGACATAAGATGAGTTCTTTGTGCCAGAAGCATGGGAAAATATAATTGAGTAAAACCAATTAACTGTAGTCTCATGGAAGTCAAATCAGAAAAGAACTTCTAACCTTTGTTAGTACATAATGACTTATAAGTTCCTTGATGTACTCACTTAACCAAAATAGTTTCGATATTTTGATAAAATCTTTAAATTTTGAAATAAAAATGAAGGAAATTTTTTAAATTTTCCATTAAAAGATTATATAAAATAACCATTTCTTTCCAAGTCTAAAATGCAGGGGGTGATCATCAGTGTGAAATGCAGAGAAGTCTGGTAAAATAACTCTTAAGATAATTTTGCTTGTCATTGTCATGGTCACTAGAATTTAGGTTTTTGTTGAGAAGCAAATTGGAGATGGAAAAATAGAGTCGGGGGAAATAGGGCGGAGGGACTGAGGGAGCAGGATGTAGAGTCAAGAAACGTTGCTGAGGTGATTGTGTAGGATATTTGAGATTCAAACCTATTTTTAAACTGAGAATGAAAGAAAAAAATGAAAGACAAAGAAAAATAAGAATATGACTGAAATGGCACCACCCTTTCTAAATACAAGCCACTGAAAACTAAAATATAGATATTATTTTTCAACCCTTTGTATTTTCTGTAAGCACCTAATTAGTACATGCAATCTGCATCCATTCAGCAAGATCATAGAACAACAGAAACACTAAACTTTTGAAGAGCCAAAATCACAAATAAATAACTGAATCAAAATCTGGAATAATAGAATTATAAAAAAATACTGTTTCAAAGTAGAATACTTACAGAAAGATCAGAAAAATAAAACACAGCATGTCTAATTAACAAATTTCGAAACCATATCTAAAGTTCTGAATATTAAACTGTTTAACCTTTGTTAGTACATACTGACTTATAAGTTCCTTGATGTACTCATTTAACCAACATAGTTTCAATATTTTGATAAAATCTTTAAATTTTGAAATAAAAATGAAGGAAATTTTTTAAATTTTCCATTAAAAGATTATATAAAATAACCATTTCATTCCAAGTCTAAAATGCAGGTTTGGTTTGATGCAAAACCAAAGTTAAACTGACGTTAAATGAGCACATACTCAAATGATATTAGTGAGGAAACAATTATTCTTGCACTCACCACAATTTAATTACATTAGTTTAGTTTACAAATCTGTAAAAAATTTTCTATCTTTCTAATTTCAAATCTGAATATCATTCGTAAGGTTTAAATTCTTGCTCATCATTTCAAAATACTGTGGAGAAAGGTCTGGTCTCTAACAGAGGATGTAAATTAAAGAATATATATTTACTGGACTGTGAGTTCACAGAGGTCAAAAGCTGCATCTTGTTCATTTCTGAATTTTCCTATCACTGTGTGTGATGCAGAGCAGATACCCAATATAACAAAGTTGAAGAGTGAATAAACTAAGAAAAGGCTGTTAAAATAAAAATTCTCTAGTCAAGGTAAGAAGAGACAATCTTGTTTCCATGGATATTAGTGAGAATCTACTTATAAGGGCTAAATAGATGACCTATTTTAAAAGTGTCTAGAGAACTTGTTAGAGCCATTATATTTAATGTACTTTTAGAGTGGTGAAAGTGCTTTTAAAATTTGACACAGATAACTTATTTTCAGAAAAATCATTAAACAGTATTCAAAGTAAGAACTTTACTTCTAAAAAATGTGATTTGAAAGAATATTTTCATTAACCTGGTTCTTGAATTATCCGACATCATATAGGCATATAAAAGAAAAGCTGTTTTCCAAAGTGGAACTGGCCTGGTGAGCTCACACTTACTAATAGGTCGATTATTACCTGTGTTTAGGAATAAAAATAGTCACTTGCTCTATCATCCTCATTGCCCCTGTGGTTTTCCTAGGAAAATATCTTATCTCTATATGCTCAATTTGGAAAGAAGGGACTGACTGCACAGAACACCTTATTGCTTCAGTAAAAGATCTCAAAGCACACTGTTCTACTGAAATAGAGTATACATGAAGATTTAGGAATTTAAGAATCACATCCTTCTGGAATTCCTGGCACTAGAATACTCTAGGACTAGAACCACAGCATTTTTATGAAGTGAGTGAATCTGGATAATATAGAAGGTATTTTAAAAACAGGATGGCAGAAAGCTAAATGAAAACAGGAACAAAAATCCTTTAGGATTAAGTCAGTCATTAGAGAACGCATTTACCTTGGAAGACGCCAGGGAGTACAATATTCAAATTCTGTCTCAACTTAATCCTGCAGCTGAAAATTGCTAAAGGCATCTTTTTTTCTGTTCACTTGGAGTTCCCAAATGCTCTGGTGAGATTTCTTCCCCATTACACTTTCATCCTTCCTTTTGACTGAGATGGAGATTTTGTTGCTACCATAAACGAATCTCTTTTCATTGCCTCATATTTCTACTTCCTCCTACTATATATGTTTATTATTATTATATAATAATGATTTAAAAGGGCAGAGTGAAAGACACACCAGCCATGCATCCAGACTATGGCTCTGTGATCTCACTTTCATTTCCCTAATGGCCTCGTTGTAATTAGATTTGCAAAAACAGCAAAAGGTCTCATTTTGAATGGCAACAGCTGTTGACATCAACATTATATTGAATAATTTACTGGTTTAATTTTAGCTGCAAAACAATAAAATTCTCTTGTGGATTATTTTAGCAGGCAAGTTTTCTCTTTCTGTTGCTGACTCTTTCTTCTGCTCCAGCAGAACCAGTTGTTTTTTTGTGAAATACTCTTAACTCAAGTGTGCCAAAAACTCACAAGGGGAGCAGTTTATTACCTCTAGTTTCCTTTGAAGCAAAGTGTCTATGTGACTATTTCAGCACCCTAAACGTATACGTGCTTATGTGTGAATCAATGAGTTGGCAATTACCACTTCGAAGCTGAATTTGAATTTGAATGGCAGAATATTACTTTACCTTTGGAGGATCTGCCACTTCACAGAGTGAGTTCAGCTTATTTCTTGACCTGCAGGAAATTGTAGCAACATCTGCAAATTGATGTTTTCTTGGCAGGAAATGATGTCGCTTGCTTAACTTCTTCAGTATCCCCTAACAGCTATCCCTTAATCTGGCAGAACATCTCTATGGAATCTCACACTTTCCTGCCAGATATAAAGCACCCAAGCTGATTCTCAACTACAAATGTGTGTGTATATGTGTGTGTGTGTCTGTGTGTGTGTGTTTATATATGTATGTGCACCCGCCTATGGGCATTCACAATGGAGAAAAGGCTTTATGGTCAGTAGGAGGATGGCAAATGTAACACTGCTTTCAATTACAAATTATTCACCTTCTGGAGGAATGAAAAGGAAAAATCCTTACTAAAATAGATTTGTTATCTCTTAAGAAATAGTTGTTGGAATTTGTTAAATGAATGACATTATTTCTTTTACAGTTCAGTGCTTTTCTTCTTTCTGTAATGTGTCTTTGTTATTCAACTGTTATCAATATCAAAGGTAATCTAATTATTATTCATTGCACAATGTATTCTTTTGAAAAACAGGAAAAAAATTTTACCGAGCTTCAGATTGCCCTATATCAGTCGAAGAAATTCAAGGCTAAAGGATTACCTGTAACAAGGTTACTTTCACAAAATGTACTCGTTATTTTTTAAATACATATATCACTAGGTTCCCTTTTTCCCTGCCATTGTTACCTTTGTTCACATTTTTTTGAAGGAGTAATTTAAGGTAGTATTTATCAAAGAGAAATATCCTCACCTTAAGCTTATTGTGACAACAAAGAAACAGAAATAGAAACTTTCTGTTAAAGAGTTGATAAACACAAACCTCAAAAGCATGATGATTGTCATATCTTTTGTGAGATCTTGAATCTCCAATGTAATCTGCAAGAATTTCTAAACTGCATCCAAATTATACCCGACACTAGTTTCATGAAGGTGTTAATAGAATGGTTACAGGTAAAAGCTAAGCAGAAATATTTAAGAGTGTACAAAGTTGACTCCTTAAATCATTCTCTTAGTATTTCTCTTAAAATCAGCATTTCAAATATAAGGATTAGTAGAGTTCTATGAGAATGGTTTACATTTCAGAGATGGTACCAGGGATGAAAGTACATGTGGATAACACATACCAGGTGAGCCCTTGGCCAGCCAGGATGCTTACCCTTGGGTGCAGTTTGGATGGCATGGATGGCACTCCCGATCTGGATCAGCATACTTGAAAATGAAACTGTTTGCCCCCTGTAAGCCATCTGGACATTTTTCCACACAGTTTGGGCCATCTTTAAAATGAGAGCACTTTGTACAGTTGTCAGGACCCTGAAATGTGAAAAAGAAAAAAAAAAAAAAGAAGAAAAGTGGTGTCATTTCCTCTGGAATGTGTTCATGTGGTTTAGTTACTGAGACTTCAGTAGGTGGCAAATCTTCCTCTAAGAGAATTGGAGAACATTTTCAGCAGTACAAATGTGGATGTAATTTTTGTAGTACAAACAGTGCAAAGAAGATCCGTCAAGTTCAGTTTTGATATCCTGTATGTGTGAAAACACCATAATAATATATTTGTTCTTGAAATATTTTCCTTTTCGACATAAGCAGTTCCTGGGCCAACTGATTTCCATGTCATGACTCTAATGTGACTTAATTCGATCAGCAAAATTGTCCAATGACTTTCTCAAAAGGATGTTAGTATATTCTTCTTGTGATTTATTTCTGGCAATATTATAGTGCAGCAATTTTTAGTAAAACACAATTTCCCTAGAGGTATTTCATCACCATCACTGGGAATATGTGAATACTCTTACTAAATAGTTAATGAGAAAAAGGATATGATAGGAATTAACTAAAACTGAATTTTATATAAGAGTAGGATGTAAGCTTTCCTTTGGTTGTACAATGACTTTATTTATAAAATGAATTTTAAAATTTGTTATGATAACATTATCAGGAATTAGGTAGTTTAGGTGAATAAAAATAATTTCTAGATTTTTTTTTATTTTATATCCACTGTGAAAACACTAAAAGTCATATTATGTCTATTTATAGGGATTTTAGTAAATCACAGAACAATACTGAAAGGCATATAAATGCAAATTTTGATGAGCAAAATAGTCCATAATAATAAAGCAAATACATACAAACAAAGGCTCCATGGAGAAACTTATCAAAGGATGAAGATAATATAAATATGAGTATAATAAATGCAAATAGAACAAACTCACTCTATATTTATGTTCATAATATACATTAATTTTCTAATATGTAGAATATTAATAAGTGATATGAAAATATATCTAAAAGTCATGACAATATTAAGATGTTAAAACTAAAACATATATGAATTTTATAGAATACAAACTGATTTGGATCTGGTATAGTGGGTAGTAAGCATACTAGAAATGGGTATATCATCACAGCAAAGAAAATTTAGAACACTTTGGTAATGCTATCTTTCTTAAAAGACATCCCTGATGCTTTCATACATTCAGCTGTTGTGAACAACAGTTACTTGAAATGTACTTTACATCTCCTTTTTGGACACCATATTATCTTAAAATTCCTCTCCTCTTTGACCACTCCCCTTTGGAACTTCTTCCGCTCACCCATTTCTCCCTAAAATCTGGCTATGTCCATAGGGTTCAACAATCATTACAGTTCACATTGAAGACAAATAAATAAGTATATTTATTGTATATTTAAGTAAATTTAAGTATATTTATATATTGTATATTTAAGTATATTTATATATTTATATTTAAGTATATTTATATGTAAGTATACAGAGAGACAATTCCATCACATTTGTAGTTATAAACAATGAGAATTTGGCAGTCAGGAGTTAACACTAAGTTATAAAAAACTGGATATTAGGTAGGGACTGTAAAGATAATGGGAGTCCCTTATATCCTAAACCAGGAGTGTCCAATGTTTTGGCTTCCCTGGGCCACATTGGAAGAAGAATTGTCTTGGGCCACACATAAAATACCTGAACACTAATGACAGCTGATGAGCCAAAAAAAAAAAAAATGCAAAAAACTCATAATGTTTTAAGAAAGTTTATGAATTTGTGGTGAGCCACACTCAAAGCTGTCCTGGGCTGCATGTGGCACATGGGCTGCAGGTTGGGCAAGTTTGTCCTACACAAATGTTAATCCAAGAACAGCCAGATAATACAAATTCATTACTTAAGGCATCAGAAAATCGAGAAATATGATATTTTAAAATTTAAAAATGGAGGCGTGTGAATGAAGAATAGAAGTGTAAAGAAGAAAAAGTAATCAGGAAGAGCTTTCAGGAAATCCTGAGACTGGTGGGGCTCAATCAAGCACTTGTCTATTTCACTATTTTGATGTGAGGCTCAGAGCTTGAAAAAAAAAAAAAAAAAAAAAGCCTATAAAACCTAATCCTGATTCTACCTGAGGAGTTTGCTAATGGTAACTTCTTATTTCTTCCCAAAAAAGAATACTTCAGATGCTTCCAATTTTAACACCTGCTTATGGGTACTTAGGCAAGTAATATTGTCTATTACATAGAATCATTTACTGTGCAAGTATGCTCAGTACCATGACTTATTGTACAAGACAAGAGACATGCTGATGTCTTCTAGCAGCACACAGAATAAAACTTACAATAAGTAAATTACGCAGAATCTGAATTAAGAATTAGGAATTATTCTTCTAAGTAATGTAAATGTATTTTTCTTATACTATAAAGTCATGTCCGGGTGAAGTCAAAGGATATAAAGTTATGAGAGTAAAATTAAGTTCATATTTAATCTTTAAGTATACTGTAATACGATAAATAACTTTTTGTTATTTGTTTTTTAAGTATCTCTTAACTATAATAATGTGACACTTAATGACGCCTTCTTTTATTTCCAATCTATCCCTTTCAAGAATATCCTAGATTTCTTTCATTTTTAAGTAGGATTTTATTATCTCATTTTACTTATAGCTATCATAGTCCCTGAAATGATTTTATTTCTATTGCACTGAAGACATTGTTTCCTGGGGGACAAAAGTGAACTGAAATGTATCAGAAATTTGGAGTTAGAACTTCTATAGTTGAGTCACAGATTCATATCCTACTGACATATTCTGAGTAATGCATCATTAGGTGGTTTCCTCATTGCGCGGATATCACATAGTGTACCTACACAAACCTATATGGTATAGCCTACTTCATACCTAGGCCATATGGTATAGCCTTTTGCTCCTGGACTACAAACTGCACAGCATGTTACTGTACTGAATATTGTAGGTGATAGTAATACAATAAGAAGCATGTATGTATCTAAACATATCTAAATGTAGAAAGGGTACAGTAAAGGCATGATATTATAATTTTATGGGAACACCATTGCATATGTGGTCCATCACTAACTGAAATGTCTTTATGAAGTGCATGACTGTATTTGATCTTATTATCACGATAGAAAACCTAATGTCCCAGGCTGACAACTAAAAACATCCAGGCAAATCTCAGAAAAAGAAACGTACTGATTCCCCATCTCATTTCCATAAAAAAGAGACTTAAAGAAATATACCTGTCTAACATTTACTCTTCTTTCACTATATTCCCCAAAGGCTTTAAGAACCGAGGTGCAATAAATGAATTGATCAATGCAGTAATAGAAAATGATGGTCAAGGCAATATTCTTCCTTATCCCTAATTCTAAGCTACCTCTGGAGTCAATAATCTAGACAGACAACTAAAGGATAGGCTGAGTCCTTATAGAAGCATCATACATATATATATATATATATATATATATATATATATATATATATATATATATAGAGAGAGAGAGAGAGAGAGAGAGAGAGAGAGAGAGAGAGAGAGAGAGAGAGAGTCATCATTGATGTTTTTCTCTGGTAGCTACTGTAAAAGCAAAGTTATGATTCACCAGTAACCAATTATATTCTATTCCAGTCACATGAGAAGATTGTAATTCTCCTCCCACCAGAGACAAGCTATGACTTAATTTGGACAATGAAATACAACTAGAGGTGATTATGAGACAACTAGTGCTTAAGTCTCCAACCTTCTCTGGTGCCATGACTCCCAGACCTCATGCAGAAGTGGAAGTGCCGTAAATTAAAAGCATCCCCGAATGCTAGACCATAACAGGCAGGGGAGCTGCCTTAGAACATTTCCCAGATTTCCAGTGTACTTTACAAGATGGCTGGGCGTGGTGGTCACATCTTTAATCCCAGAACTTTGGGAGGCCTAGGTGGGCAGATCACTTGAGGCCAGCAGTTCAAGACCAACCTGGGCAACATGGTGAAACCCTGTCTCTACAAAAAATACAAAAATTAGTCAGGCATGGTGGCATATGTCTGTAAACCCAGCTACTCAGGAGGTTGAGGCACGGGACTCATTTGTGACCAGGAAGCAGAGGTTTCAGTGAGCTGAGATCATGCCACTGCACTACAATTTGGGTGATAGAGTGAGACTCTGTTTTAAGAAAAAAAAAGAAAAGAAAAGAAAGAAAAGAAAACAAACAAAAACCAAACATCTACATACTTTACATGAAATAAAAGAACCTAAACTTATTTATGTTAGCTACTGCAATATGGAGGTTGTTACAGCAGCACAACCTTTATTAACCTAACTTGAACAGCTTTTTCACTTTTATAGGAGTGTATTTCAAAATCAGTTCCTTTCCTATTTTTTCTCTTCTTTTGCTGCCTCTCTAGCCTAAGTTCTGGTCTCCTGAAACTGTCTGATTTCCCAGGTTTGTCTTTCTTCTCGTATTTCCTCCTATATCCTTCTGGATAGGACTGCACAAAAGTAATGAAAGTAAAGCAGAATGAATACAATTATAAAAAATTAAATAAAATATAGAAGACTAAGTGTGGACAGACAAGGACATAAAAACAAAGGCCTTCTTTTATTTCCAATCTATCCCTTTCAAGAATATCCTAGATTTCTTTCATTTTAAAGTAGGATTTTATTATCTCATTTTACTTATAGCTATCATAGTCCCTGAAATCATTTTATTTCTATTGCACTGAAGACGTTGTTTCCTGGGGGACAAAAGTGAACTGAAATGTATGAGAAATGTGGAGTCAGAACTTCTATAGTTGAGTCACAGATTCATATCTGTGACCTACTGACGTGCTGACTTTTGGAGTAACTTTCTAATCATTATAGGTTAAATTTCTTTATGTTTTAAAGGGAGAAAGTGATAGCATGCTTCAGATGTAATGGTGTTTGGTAAACATAAGTATATATCAGTTTTTGTCATTGGGGAAATATTCATAGATCAAAAAATGTGATTTCAACAGAATATATCATAAGAGCAGGAGGGGGATTTCCAAATGGCTTTGATGACTTCTTCAATTTCATCAAAGTGCCAGTCTAATGGAGAAGCTTCCAGAACCTCTTGGATATCTTAAATGATACATGACTGTTATCTGGCACACAAAACCATCTCTGACTCTAGTTGTGGTAATTAACATGTGAGCCCAGACACAGACAAAAACCTAATATGAATTGTAGGGGTTGAAAGAAACCAAACCATAGCCGGAGCAATGTTTGGGCCACTGGTTGAGCTCAGCCACACCAGGTTTTCAGACACCATTACTGAAAGACATTGTGTTCTTACCTGCTTAGCATTCAAAGATTACTGATTCTTTAACTATCAAATAATTTAAAAAATCAACTTTTAGAGTTTTAAAAATGTATATTTTTATAAACCATCTCAAGTTTTTTGAGGGACAGTGAATAAACAAACTGCCAAAACCCACAAATTAGGAGAAAATAATGAATGAGTTATTCAGTAGTATAATTTTATGCAACAGGAGGCATCATGAAGAAGAGAAAAAGCATGGAACTGATTAGCACACTGAGACTGGATGGTAAAATTGTGATTCCAAAGGTCTCAATACTACAGAACAATCCATTTAACTACATTGAGCAATTCATTTAACATCTCTGAGATTATTTCCTCATTGGAAAAATGGGAGTAATACCTACAAGACAATAAAATAAAATGTAGGTGAAATACCTAGCACAGAACTAGGTCACAAAAGGCCCTCAGCAATGTGTGTTAAATCATGAATATAAATATGATCCAAGATGATCAGATTAATTCTGACCTGATTCAGAGGTAAAGTGGTCATTGAACTTTTTTCACACCTTAAAACTAACATAGGCATACTGAAGGGACAGTTACTGAATTCTTTCTTTAGTGAAGGTTAGTCTTTGCTACAGATGTTAAGCAAACATCAAGTTTTCATGCAGGGGATTTTTTTCATGAAATTAGAAAAAAAATGGTATCTCATTATGCTACATCTAAGCAGATTAGTTTTTTGTCTATAGGATTAGGTGAACTAAAAGTATTAGTTCATAAATAGATTTGATTTTTCTGAAAACTCACAATTGCAAGAAAGGCCAAAATATTATTACTTGAATGTATTTTCATTATACAGTATACAATAGACAAATAAAGGACAATGTGAAAAAATTAAAATATGCAAATAATACAATTTAATTTTTGAGAAATAATTTTGAATATTAATGTTTGAATTTGCTAATATGTAAAAACCTATCAATATGTAAGCTCATGAAACCTGGCACAAAGTAGGTACTAAATCATATTTGCTGAATAAATGAATAAGATGTTTCTTAAAGCCTTGTTCAAACTAAAAAGTTTAACAGAAAGAAATAGGAAATTGCATATGTGAAGAAAAAAGTAATCTAGAAAATCATAATAAGAGATTTATGGGAAATATCAGTGCAGTGGTACCTGTAGTGATTCACACACCACTACTGAAAGACATTGTGTTCTTATCTGCTTAACATTGAAAGATTACTGATTCTTTAACTATCAAGGCAAGTTTTGGCAGTTGCTCATAATTTGTTGAAAAGTGTTTCTGTAAATCTATGTCTAATATATATTATGATTGGATCTAGAGGCCTATGATGATTCCCAGCCTATTCAGAGATGGCCAAATCCTTGATTATTTTAATTATACATTTTTAAAAATTTCTGTCTCTCAAAAGATTTTTTTAATTCCATGATTAATAGTCAAGAAGTTACCTAAATATGTTCGTTTTTAAAGACTCATATAGATATCTCAACTTGCCTTAACAGGCCATTACAGAAGTTCACTTCCCTGTGTTTCATGACATTCTTTACAGAATTCATATTTCTCACACTGTCGATTAATTGTATTTTTCATGACTGTCCATAATGGAGAAAGAAAATAGCTGCACATGCCCTTTGCATACTTATTTGGAGATCATTACATATTAAATTGCCTTTTACACTTTGGTTCTTCATGCCAAACAACACCATTTCTTTTTCTCAGAGCTCTAATTTTCCAAGCTAATCATCCTTGTGGTAGTCCTCTGAACTGGCCAACTTTTCCACATCCTCCTTTAGATGAAGTTCCAGAATAGCTAATTGGGGCCTAATGGAAGTTTGGAGGGCTCAATTATATATGTTTTTTTCTAAGCTAATTAAGTGCTGAATAAGCACTCTGGTATAAAAATTAATACTATTTAAATTTCCAATGAAACCGTACAGAGCAATGTGAAGCTCTTGTCTACATCCAAATGTTGGTCTCAAATTATCCACTGAGAGATGATTCAATAACACAGATAAACTGGAAATTTGTCTAAAGAAGGATGAAAATGACAATTAGGAATGAAAAATTTATACTGATCTCATTATTAAGAAAAACTCAAATGATGGAAACCAAAGAGAGGTCTAAAATATAATTATAATTTTCTCTCTGAGGCTAACTTCAAACTATGTAAATGAGACCTCATCCATGAGAACTTTCCTAATCCTATAACCCCTCCTTGGATTCTCATAGCTCAATTCTTCCCTCTGCCATAGTATTTATTGCACTGCTTTAGATTTTAGTTTATGAGTACTTGTCTCCTTCTTTCCACTGTCTTTCACACTGCCACAATAGTTAAAGGATTAAATGCATGTAAAAATGTGTGATAGCTTTCCTCAAATACAACATGAACTTTTACATTTGTGTATATTTACATGTTTCTTCTTTCCAGATTCTTCTTCAAAGCATAGCTCAAACATCACTTCTTTATAGCCTATCTTGATGTCTTTATTTCCATCCCAAAGACAGAATTAGTTTTTCCTTCATTTGTGTTTCTATAACAATTTATAAATATTTTTATTTTGTTAGTGATTATGCTTCAATCTAATTATTCTTTTCTATACTGTGCAATAGTCCAGGACCACTCCATATCTTATAATTCCATTTAACTATTTTATCTGGAGAATAAATATGTATGACATCGACTTTTAACTATTTTATCTCTACTACTAACTTTAAGCCTCTTGTAGGCAGATAAACATGTTTCCCCATGGCATCCTATAAGTAGCTATTGAATGGATGAATAAATGATAAAATAATAACAAACATTCATACATGATACTAAATAAACCAACACACCACAGATGTCTTCAGGCTTACCGGTCCATGGCATGTGAGGAGACCATCTTCCATCTTCTCACACTGAGGGTCACACTCCACACAGATGGAGCCGTTCTCAAACTCCCGAAATTCACTGTGAAAACATCAGCCACATGAGGAGGTATAAGCAAACAAGCTGTCAACCTAACAAATGAAGTAACATCTGTGAAAAGTCCTATTGGCAGAGTAAATTCTACAGTTTGTTTCTCTATGTGCCAGGAGCATCAGAAACATTAAGTTTTCCATTAGGAGAAAAGATAAACTGCAGCCAGATGGCTCTCCCTGCCCTCCAATGAGTTCAACGTTAGACTCATACTGGAAACCTCTCTCCTGCAAGACATATTCCAGCAGTCCCAAAAAGAAAAAAATAGCGACAAAGTATAACTCTTCTATGTTCTGATGACGCAGTAAAACCATTTTTACCTTTTTAAATAAGGCTGTGCCTGCTTTGTCTTTATATACAATTTTACTCTCAGAGAAGCTTTACTTTCTAAACTCTGAAAGAACTATTGTATTTTTCTTGCTGCTAAGTTATGTGAATGTTCCCCATCCTTGTCCTTCAAATCCCAAGACTCTTCGATTGATTTTTGGTGAAACTTCAAAAACTACTTTGATTCCTCTTCTCCTTTTAAAATATCTGCCTTGGAGAATTAGAGAAAATATCTTTTTATGGTAGATTTCATTTTCTTATATTATTGATCTAATATCAAAGTAATTCTATATGGTACACAATAAAAGAAATAGTTTAATGGTAACATCCTTAAACTTTCTAATTGAAATCTCCCGGGATGGTGGTCATTTCTTCCTATATCCTTACATTGTTGTGGCTATTTGTATATTACATGTGATCAACTTCTCAATTTTATAATATATGTCTACTGCAAAATTTTGATATCAATAATTAGATACCAGTCATCTATAATATGTTTAAACCACCCCATTCCACTAAAATACAGGAGGATAAGGTACTGAGTACAGACAATTTAAAATGCCATTTACAAATCATTAATAAAATTTGACTATGTTTAGCTACTTCATTATTTTGTGCTTTTGTGTCCTGTGTTACCACTCCACACCAACAGCATTACAGGTATGGCAATTTTTGATTCATTAGGTGATACATTAAAAAATATTTTTACCTAAAGAGAAGTGTTCACTTTTTTCTCATTTGAATACTGTAAAGCCTTAATAAATGACAGAAGTACAACAATGAGCTATGTTTTCTGTTGGTTAAATTAAGACTACATCTATTCCAAGGCAAAATAATTAAGTTTGGTTTTCCAAATAAATAGCATAAATAGGTGGCTTAATTATGTATGGAATGCACATATATTTAGTTACATGGTTTATGCATTTTATAAAGTGAGATAGTAGTTTGTTATGGATCAAACCTTTTATACATTGTCTTAATTTTAAAATCACAATTACATAAAGACAGGTGATCTTTTGCATGCTTCACTGACATAAACCATACAAAGTACTCAACAAAGGAAACTTTCAGAATATAAAAGTCAAAATGAGTTGGTATGGGAGGGTAGTAAAATTGTAAAGATAATCAAGAGCATTGTTTGTATAACAAAATTATGACACAATTATAGCCCAACTTGAGATTATCCACTGGTTTGGATAACAGTTTCTTGGGTGATTAAAAGTTTATGGTACTAAATGAAGGTTATAGTGTTCATATTACTAGAACAAGGTCACATTTTCCTTACTCTTTTCCAAAATCCACTTCCCCACATGCAGAGTTGAGGAATAAAATGTATGTCATAAAACAATCACGGAGACAGTGTATTGCGCTTTTCTTCCATAGACTTCCATTTGACAGGCTTCTGATTTTCCTACTCTCAGAAAAGATCCTCCTGGCAGTCTCTATAACTTGTTCTGCCCTTTATTGTGACTTTCTCCATAATTTCTCTTTTTCTTTCCTGTCCTCCAGTGATTCCATTGTGACTTTGCCAGAGTTATTCTTTCACTTGAATCAAATTTAACAATTTATAGTCTATTAAGTATGAGCTTTGCATACGGAGCTTTGTTTCACTTGGTTTTGCTATGATACATTTCACACAGTTTCGTTGTATGTGTTACCTTAGCAAGTCCTGTGATCAAGAGTGAATACTCTGGGATCTAGTTTTTCCAGATTTAAAGCCCAGGACCAACACTAATATTTCTAGGCCTTAAATACTTGAACTTCCTTAAGCCTCATTTTAAAAAAAAATCCTCTGTAAAAGGAAAAAAATAAGATTTCATTGAGAAGCTGCAATTATTAAATGTAAAAACACTTGCAAAGAGCTTACACTGGTTCCCTCTTTGATGTTTCTGTGTTGTTCTTAAGCTTTCACAAGAGTTTAAGCAAGTTGGGATATAAACTTGTTTTTCCTCAAAGGCTATCATAACCATCAGCCAATGTTGAAAGAGACTGGCCCATACCACAAGATGGAAAGTAGGCAATCCATCATTGGACAGGCAAGAATTGCACCAGTCTTTTACAAGACACATACGTTGATCACCTTTCAAACTAGCCCCATGTTTATGGTTTCCTGGGTTGCCACAATTACTGCAAAATACATTAAAAACTAAGTTAAATTAACAGATTTGATTTTATGATGTAAATATGAAATATGCTAAATATAAAAAAACAGTGTGGTAATCAGTGTTTCTTCAGGAAACCCATATTTTTCTTTTGGTTAGCTTTCATGGTTTTGCAGAAATGAGACAGAAACTGGTGTTTACATCCACATGTTTATAAATTTCATATTTCTGAAAAGCTAAAAACTGTAATATTAAAGAAAAACAATTGTATTCTGGGAAAAAACAAACAAACAAAAAAACAAGATGAAAAATCAGATACCTTAAGTTCTAGCATTGGCTTGAGTCCTATGTAGTGTTGTGACTTTAGCTCATACTTAATTATACCAGTTCCCTCTATTTATAAGATGCTGCTATTACACAAAATGATTTCTGTAATTAATTTCCTCTTTAGAATTACACATATGTATTCAATAAACTTTTAATGTAATATTCACTTAATGAAATTGGTCTATTGTGTTTCATTTTATTAGTCTACTGTGTTTTGTTTCATTTATCAATTGCTGAATGCAAAAGCAAGCATATTTTGATCTGAGGTATTTTATGTTCATAAAATTGGGAACAAGCATAAATATGATTCAGTGAGACAAGCAGCAAATAATCTCCTGTTCATTTTCAAATTGCAAGCCAAAGTTACCTCACAAAATTAAATGCTAAAATTTTCCTGAGAAATGATTAAATTCTTACTTAATTTTTTTATACTTACGCTTCTAATATTAATCTTTTCCCCTTATATTTTATGGAGGGAATTGGTTTTGGACATCTTGCAAAGAAGAGATATGTCAATATCATTATAATCTATGTATTTTTATTTTTCTCATGTAAAATGCAAAATTGCAATGTTATTTATTGAATATCAGTGGGATAATTCACAAGGCACAAGAAGAAATGAAAGAACTTCAAAACTATACTTTCCAAAGCTATTGAAAATACTTTCAGGCCGGGTGCCATGGCTCATACCTGTAATTCCAGCACTTTGGGAGGCCGAGGCACACAGATCAACTGAGGTCAGGAGTTAGAGACCAGCCTGGCTTACATGGAGAAACCCTGTCTCTACTAAAAATATAAAATTAGCCCGGTGTGGTGGGGGGCACCTGTAATCCCAGCTACTCGGGAGGCTAAGGCTGAATAATTGCTTGAACCTGGGAGGTGGAGGCTGTGGTGAGCCGAGATCAGGCCATTGCACTCCAGCCTGGGCAACAGGAGCAAAACTTAGACTCAAAAAATAAAAATAAATAAAAATTTAAAAAAGAAAATACTTTCAGTGAGCAACATAAGAAAATTTGACTTAGGAGCAGCACTAAAAATGCATTATCACACTAATGAAGAACAAGAATAATGCATCAAATAGTATGTTATGATAAAGTGATTTTATGAATATACGAAATATTATGAACTTACTAGGTTCTCCTACTGGTAATGTTATTATTGAAGTACCAGAGAAAATTAAAAATACTTGATTTAAAATACTACTTAGATTATCTAAAACCTGGCAGAACACTTTCTAAACCACTTCAAGTAGAAACTACAACATAGGTTTTCTACTGGGCTGATCACTTGTCAGACACATAGAGACAAGCCATTCCTATATACAAATAGACATAAAAGTGAGTGGAAAGAAAAAAAAAAAAGAAAGAAAACATGCACTCCAGATGAAATTTATAGGGAAGTATGAGAGGAAAATAAAAAATATTATTATTGGGATATATGGAGAGGAAGATTACTTCTAACAATCCCCTTCATAAAGAAAACGGGAATATATTTCTCAATTTTGCTTAAGTGTAAATTGCTATAGTTTATTAAGAATTGTCCGAGTATGTTTTTAAAAATGCATATAATAGTAAACTATGTATTTGAACTTATAATTTCAAATAAAATTATTTCTCCTTAAAAGAATTCGTCTATGTGTTGTCTCCTTTATGCAACAAGAACTCTCCTTAAAAATCCTGGCCTGCATTTTACCATTTTCTTAAAATTTAGAAATCAGAGCTAGGCCAGGCGCGGTGGCTCATGCCTGTAATCCCAGCACTTTGGGAGGCCAAGGCGGGCAGATCACTAGGTCAGCAGATCTAGACCATCTTGGCCAACACGGTGAAATTCCGTCTCTACTAAAAAATACAAAAAAATTAGCCGGGCGCCTGTAGTCCCAGCTGCTTGTGAGGCTGAGGCAGGAGAATGGCGTGAACCCGGGAGGCGGAGCTTGCAGTGAGCGGAGATAGTGCCACTGCACTCCAGCCTTGGCGACAGAGCGAGACTCCGTCTCAAAAAACAAACAAACAAACAAAAAAATCAGAGCTAATCAGTCCTTCAAAGCTCATGAGGTGAAGGCAACCCTAGAAGAAGCCTTACCCATCATAGAGGTTACAAGACTCTATGCAGATCCTTCCTCTACTGAAGCGGCGACACGACAGACATTGGTCTGGCCCAGGTCCCCAACAGCCATCACTGGAACACAGATGGTTGCACACCATTCCTTCAGCAGCTGTGAAACACCAGAATCAAAGGGAAATTAAACAGAGGATTGTGTCAAAACTTAAAATCTTCCCAGGTAATGCTATTTCTAAAGGAGTTCGCTTAAAGGAGATCTATGGCAAATGACTTTGGTGGCCTATCCCATCATCATATCCTATCCCACCTGCAACTTCTTCTATATTGCAGAGTCCTAGTAGATGTGTTTGTACGGCAATCTTGCGTTTTTCATAAGGTTAAGCAAAAGTGAATTGCCTATATAAAAACTACCGGGAGGACAGGCGATTTAAATTATCCGTCCCAGCTAAAGAATAAACCACACTTCTCTCAAGCCAATGCTTTGCTCCGCTAATACATAAAATATTTTGCCTTCTCAGTTTGAGGGATTTATGAAGAAATAGAAAAAAATAATATTGTCCTGAAACAAGTAAACAAAAAAAAGGATTAAAAGAGGAAGAGAAAGAAAAAGAATAATTTATAGAGTGTAAGAAGGGGAGAAAGGAATAGAAAGAAAATACAAGTTTTCTTTTTTCTTTTTCTTTTTCTTTCTTTTTTTTTTTTTTTTTTTTTTTTTGAGACAGAGTCTTGCTTTGTCACCCAGATTGAAGTGCAGTGGCATGATCTTGGCTCACTGCAACCTCCACCTCCTGGGTTTAAGCAATTATCCTGCCTCAGCCTCCTGAGCAGCTGGGATTACAGGCGCACACCACCATGCCCAGATAATTTTTGTATTTTTAGTAGAAACAGGGTTTCACCATGTTGGCCAGGCTGGTCTTAAACTCCTGACCTCAAGTGATCCACTCACCTCAGTCTCCCAAAGTACTGGGATGACAGTCGTGAGCCACTGCGCCAGCCAAACTGTAAGTTTTCTACAAGACCCTGCTATATTCTGGCTAGGTCTACCTTGATATTAGTCAAGTCATCACACGTAAGGAAGAAGTTTTGAAAGAATATTCAGCAAATTACAATGATTATTTATGCAGAAGTATAGAGATTAAAGTAGTAACAACAGTTTTTAGTGTTATCTCTATGTTGTCTCTGTTTTTGTTGTTGTTGATGGCAGAAGGGCCAAATAATTTTTAAATTTCCACTTAAGGCAAACCATCTTTGTTTCCCTTTATACTGAATATATTTTATTCAGGATATTATTATTTATACTGCATAACATTATTTTAGTGAAAGGAGATTTGATATTGATAAGAAGAGCCATAAATACTTCAAATGTTATTCTGTGTTTCTGAAAGTGATTTGAGGTATTTGAAATACAACTATATGTGGTTTTCATGAAATATTAAGAATTCTAAAGATTAAAACATCAAAATCAACTTTATCTTTCCATTAGTTACCAACTTTACTTATTATGAGATGTAAAATTTTATGGCAAGAACATTTGTGAGGTGGGTTGGGATGGCACTGAATATGGTAGTGTAATACAAGCAGGGAGCTACATCTGTGAAATCTGTGAAAGTTAACTTCTCTAACATATGCTTGAGAGAGCAAATCGCCCGCACCTGCGATCCTGACTAGTTCTGAAACAGTGAAACAAATATTCCAATTCAAATTTTCTTTGTCCTATATCCTTGGGTTATAAAAAGGCCCCTATGGCAAACTGTGTAAAAATATTTTAAAGGCAGACTTAGATCTATCAACAAATCTTGCTACTTCTTGAATAATTTCTTCCAGTATAGTTTAAGAGAGGACTGTGTGTGTATGTGTGCCTGTGTGCAGAAGTTTTATTGAGGTACACATGGCATACAATATACTGCTTATATATAAAGTATACCATTTGATAAATGTTGACATCATGAACCATATCTACAATCAAGACAATTAATGTATTCATTATCTCCAAAAGATTCCTCATGACCTTATGTAATTCTTGCCTCCTGCACCATCCTCCTTAGACAATCATTGATCTGCTTTCTGTTACTCATTGTACATTAGTTTGCATTTTCTACAATTTTTTAATAAATGAAATTATATAGTACATTTTCTGTTTTTATATGGTTTCTTTCATTTGCATAATTATTTTGAGTTTCATCTATATTACTGCATGTATCAACGGTTTATTCACTTTTATTACTGTGTATATTCTATCATATGGATATATGAAATGTATAATCCATTCACCTATTGACAGACACTTAGAGTGTTTTCCATTTTGGATGTTAAAAACAGTAGTAGTTGATTACTATGAATATATGTGTAAAAGTCTTTGTATGGACATATACTTTCTTGCCCTTTAGATAAATTCCCAGGAGTGGAATGGCTGGACAACATGGTAGGTATAGGGTCAACTTTTCAAGAAACTGTCAAATTGTTTTTCAAAGTAGTTGTACCATTTTACATTCCTACCATCAATGAACACAACACAAAATTTAGCTTGAGTTGTGTTCCCCACATCTTCACCAATATTTGATGTGGTCAGTTTGTTCAATTTTAAACTATCTAATTTGAACGTAGTAGCTCTTGATTGTGGTTTTGATTCACATTTTCTTAATGATTAAAGATGTGGAATATCTTTTAATGTGCTTATTTTTATATATCTCATTTGTTCAAGTGTCACCAAATCTTTTGCCCATTTTATATTGTATTGTTTCTTATTAATGAGTATTGAGAGATTTTATATATTTGGCAAGTATTTTCTCCCAATTTTAGCCATGTCTTTCCATTCTTTTAATACTGTCTTTTGAAAAGTAGAAGTTTTTCATTTTGATAATTTATCAACTTTTTTTTTGAATCATACTTATCACATCGTATCTAAAAAGTTTTAGGTATGTCCAACCCAGGGTCACAAAGGTTTCCTCTGGTACTTTCTTTTAGCAGTTTTATAGGTTTCACAATTATCCACATGATTCATTTAGAGTTAATTTGCACATATGGTACTGTATTAGTCATGGTTCTCCAGAAAACCAGAACCATTAAGAGATTTTTATACACATCACACACACACACACACACACACGCACACACACACACACACACACACAATTGGCTCACACAAGTATGAAAACTGAGAAGTTTCACCATCTTCCACCTGAAAGCTGGAGACCTATGGAAGCCAGTGGTGCAGTCCCCATCTGAGTCTAAAGGCCTGAGATCCAAGAGAACTGATCATATAAATTCTGGTCCAAGTCCAAAGGCCTAAGAACCAGAAGCAACAATGATGTAAGATGTAAGTTCCATTCCAAGAGCAGGGGAAAGATCAATGTTCTAGCTCAAGTAGCCAAGCAGAGAGAGTGAATTCTCCCTTCTTTCAAATTTTTATTTTATTTAAACCCTCAGTGTACTAGATGATGCCCACCCACAGTGGTGATGGCAATCTGTTTCATTTAGCATACCAATTCAAATGCTAACATCATTTAGAAACATCCTCACAGACATGTCCAGAAATGATATTTAATAAAATAGCTGGTCACCCCATGCCCCAGTTAGGTTGACATATAAAATGAACAATCACAGGTACTATGTAAGGATATACTCAGTTTTTGTATATGGATATTCAATATTTCCAGTATCATTTGTTGAAAAGATACCCTTTCTCTATGAAATTTGCATATTTATAAGAAATAAGTTGTTCATACATTTCTGGTTCTCTACTCTCTTTCATCTACTTCTCTCTCATAGTATTTTTCCATAATTTTACTTTTAATTTATTTGTGCTTTTATATTTGAAGTCCAAGTCTTGTAAGCAGCAGTCATTGAGCCTTGTTTTCCTTTATTTCAATCTGATAATCTCTGTCCTTTAATTATGGTGTTTAAACCACTTACATTTAATGTAATAATTGAAATAATCAAGTTGAAATAATTTATCTTAGTTTTCTTTTTTTCTTTTTTTTTTTTCCTGTTGGTCCATTCTGTTCTCTTCCTCCTTTTCTTCTTTTCTCCTATGATTTGGATAAATTGATTATTAAAATGATTTTATTTCTATTTATGTTTTTCTGCAAATGTGGCTTATGAGCTGTATAACTTTTTATTTGTTATTTTATCTTTTGGGTTTATATTTTAAATTAAATATTTTATTCTGAAATAATTGTATATTAATGTGTAGTTGTAAGTAATGATACAGAGAGATATTGTGTTTTGGACACCCAGTTTTATCTCACAAGATCTTAAAAAGTTCATAGTACAGTAACACAATTAGACATTGGCATTGATATAGGCAAAATACAGATTTCCTCACAGCAAGAATCCTTAATTTTGTACTTGGATCTTCACATTGACTTGTCTCCCGTCTTCCCTTTAAACTTACCCATTAGAGCTCCCTTACTGCAGCCTCTAATCTCTTCTCCATTACTATAATTTGGTAATTTTAAAAATTTATATAAATGGAATCGTACGGTATGTAATTTTTCATAATTGGCACTTTTTCAATTAGAATAAATATGCAGAGATTCATCCAGGTTGTTGTGTTTATTGTTTGTTTCTTTTTATGATCATAGTATTTCATAGCATGGGTTACTACAATTTGTTTAACTATTTACCCATGAAAGGATATTTGGGTTGTTTCCAGTTTGGAGCTACTACAATTAGGGCTACTATAAACATTTGTGTATATGATTTTGTATAAATATAATTTTCATTGTTCTGTAATAAATTCTCAGGAGTTAATTGCTCGGTTATATGGTATTAACATTTTAGTTAGGGTTTTTTCTTTTTTTAAGATAGTAGCAAACTATTTTCTAGAGTGATTGTACCATTTTTACACTCTCACCAACAATGTATGGATTATTACATTTCTCTGCATCTTCTCCCACATTTGATTTTATTACTCTTTTTATTTTAGCCATTCTGATAGGTGTAGTAATATCTCATTGTGTTTTAAATTTAGATTTCCATAAAATGGCTAATAATGTTGAACATTTTTAATATGCTTATTTTTCATTTATACACTCTTCAGAGAAATGTTTCTTCATATCTTTGACCATTGCAATTAGATTTTATTTATTTATTTATTTGCTATTTAGTGCTACTTTTTGTTCTTTATATATTCCATCTATCTATGAAACCATTCCTATAAATTTTATAATACTAATAAGGGAAGATGAGAGGGGGAGAAATGAAAATAAACCAAGTGGGTGGGCACGGTGGCTCATGTCTATAATCCCAGCACTTTGCGAGGCCGAAGCTGGTGGATCACCTGAGGTCAGGAGTTTGAGACCAGCCTGGCCAACATGGTGAAACCCCATCTCTACTAAAAATACCAAATTAGCTGGGCATGGTGGTGCATGCCTCTAATCCCAGCTACTCAGGAGGCTGAGGAGGGAGAATCGCTTGAAACCGGGAGACACAGGTTTCAGCGAGCGAAGATCGCACCATTGCACTCCAGCCTGGGCAACAAGAGTGAAACTCCATCTCAAAATAAAAAAGAAAAAAGAAAAGAAAAGAAGCCACGCTTGCACCACACTCATCATTAGTAATTAATGTAGCTTTGTTTGACCTGCTTCCTCATAGTTGCTTGCTTTTGTCTCAGAGTCATGTAGACCCTGTTACAAGATTATAATTCTCCTTAACTGCTCTATAGATAACTATTTGAACATTATGAAACATTAGCTTTTGCCTTAAGATGTTTTTTCATGTCCTGCATGCCAGAGAAATCACTGATGCCAGCTGGTCTGAAGGACCCCACTGATGCCAACTGGTCTGAAGGACCTTATGAGGAGATGGCTTACCAAAGAATGGAGTTTCCACATCCTGATGACTTCACCCTTCTTACTCTCACCAACCAATGGTCATAGTTTTCCAGCCCCTTGCTCTTATAAACCCCAGCCCAGTATGCTCAGAGAGATAAATTTGAGAGTTTCCTCCCATATCCTCACTAGGTTGCCCTGCAATCATTAAACTGTTTCTCTGCTGCAAATCCTGCTGTCTCAGAATATCTGTATGTTACTGTACAGCAGGCATAAGAAGTTGTTGGTCCTGTAACAACTATCTGATTTGAATATCTCCTCTCCCAATCTGTAGCTTATACTTTCATTCTTATCTTAGGACATTTTACAGAGCAAATGTTTTTAATTTTGATGAAGTTGAATTTATCATTTCAACTTTTTGTAGATTGTTCTTTGCATGCCAACTCTAAATTCTTTTCACCTAACTCTAAATCCCTAATGATTTCTCCTATTTTTTTACCTCAAAGTTTTATAGCTTTACATTTTACATTTAATCCCATGATCTGTTTTTAAAGTTAATGTTTTTCATAAGGTGTGAGATGGAGCTTAGGGTTCATTTTTTGCTCTATAGATGTCCATTTGCTCTGGCACTATTTGCTTTAAAGGCTACCTTTCCTCTATTTAATTGCTTTTGCACCTTTGTAAAAAATATATTGGGTACATTTGTGTGAGTTATTTCTGAGTTTGTTCTATTGATTTGTGTATTTATCCCTTTACAATAACACACAGCCTTAATTATGACAGCTATGTAATAAATCTTGAAAATATGTGAACTGAATATTCCCATTTCGTTTGTTTCTTTTCCAAAATAGTTTTAGTTAGGCTAACTTGTTTGCCTTTCCATATAAATGATATAAACATTTTGACTCTATCTCAACAAACCTTTTTGAGATTTTGACAAGCATTGCACTAAAGCTGTATATAAATTTAGGGATAATTGACATCTTTATGATTTTGAGCTATTCAATACAGGAACACAGTATGCCTTTGCATTTATTTACATCTGCTTTGATTTCTTTCATCAGTATTTTGTAGTTTTCAGCATACAAGTCCTGTACATGTTTTGTTAAATTTACACCAAAGTATTTCATCTTTTAGTAATTATAAATAGTATTATAGTTTAATTTCTATGGTCCCATGTTAATTACATGTATTCAGATACAATTAAACTTTGTAAGTTTTATGTTTTATCCTATAATCATGCTGAATTTGCTTATTTATTTTAGGAGGTTTTTGTAGATTTTTTGAAATTTTTTATGTACATAATCATGCCATCTGTGAATAGAGAGATTTTTTTTCCTTTTCAATCTATAAGCTTTATTTTTCATTTCTTGCCTTATTTGCTAGGTAGAACTTCCAATACTATGTTAAATAAGTAGTAAGAGAGGACATTCTTTTCTTGTTCCCAATCTAGGGGGAAAGTATTCAGCGTTTCACCATTAAGCACGATGTTAGCTGTAGGATTTTTGTAGATGGTCTTCATGAAGCGGAGAAACTTACTCTGAATTTCCATTATTTTCCAGAGATTTTTAAATAGAAACAAATGTTAAAATTTTCAAATGCTTTTTCTGTATCAATTGACATTATCATGAATTTTTTCTTCCTTGGACTGTTAATATATTACATTTTTGATTATGAAATATTGTGCCAATCTTATATCCCTGGAATAAACCCATTTGGTTATGTTGTGTAATTCTTTGTACATATTGCTGAATGCTATTTGCTACTACGTTGCTAAGGAGTTTTGCCTCCAGATTCTTTTGTGTTTTTTTGGGGTGTTTTTGTTTTTGTTTTTGTTTTTGTTTTTGTTTTTTTGAGACGGAGTCTCGCTCTGTCGCCCAGGTTGGAGTGCAGTGGCCGGATCTCAGCTCACTGCAAGCTCCGCTTCCGGGGTTCATGCCATTCTCCTGCCTCAGCCTCCCGAGTAGCTGGGACTACAGGCGCCCGCCTCTAGATTCTTTAGAAATACATTGGCCTTTAGTTTTATTTCTTTTTGGAGGGGGTATTCTTTCTTCATTTATGAATACTAATATTCAAAACCATCATGAAAAATAGAACGATTATAGGTAGGCAGAGTCACAGAGAGTGTAAGTTGCCCAAGGCCACAACTGTTGGGTTAAAACCCAATACAGGGCTGGGCGCGGTGGCTCACACCTGTAATCCCAGCACTTTGGGAGGCCGAGGTGGGCAGATCACGAGGTCAGGAGATTGAGACCATCTTGGCAACACGGTGAAACACTGTCTCTACTAAAAAAAAAAAACAAAGAAACAAACAAAAACAAAAAAGCAAAAAATTAGCCAGGCATGGTGGTGGGCACCTGTAGTCCCAGCTACTTGGGAGGCTGATGCAGGAGAAAGGCTGAACCCGGGAGGCGGAGCTTGCAGTGAGTTGGGATCACACCACTGCACTCCAGTCTGGGCAACAGAAAGAGACTCTGTCTCAACAAAAAAAAAAAAGAAAAGAAACCCCCCACCCCCCCCGCCCAATACTGCCTAGCATCTATCACTCAGTGGAGATGAAAATGTGAACTCCATACCCTGCCTTCTCTGACATCACATGGAAGGGAGGTTGGCCTGGTGAGAGTAGAAGTCTACACTCTTCTCTCTTTTGCGAGCTTGAATGAAGTTTGTTTTTTTGTTTGTTATTTTTAGTATTGTATGTTTGTTTGTTGTTTTTCTGTGGTGTTTGGCTGGAGTAGAGCAGTTATTATCTAAAAGATTTCTGTCTTGTCTATCTGCTCCTTTCCAGATTCTTTGGGTAGAAAGAACAGGCTTTTCTTGGGGTTTTTCAAATCTGCATCTATTGGGGTTTTTGAGTTGCCAGTTTCTTCATCTCGAAATCTGGGATATATGCAGGGAAAAAAAAAAAAAAAAAAAACTCAAGAGAACTCACCTCTGCATTGTTCTTTGGGTTCCAAGATCCCACACCTGTCTGCCTCTTCTGTCCACCTTTCAGAGTCGTCTTATAATGTCCAGAGTTTTTATTTGTACTTATCGGAGGAAAAGGTAAAAGTATGTTTCCTCCATCTTCCCAGAAGCTAAATCTGAGTAAACATCTTTAATTTATTGCAGACTGTTTTCAAGTTATACTCTGCCACTTCACATCTATTCTAAGGATCTTAAAATAGGATGCTTTTATTTCTTATTCCTTACATTTGAGCTACTGTCATACATCTTACTTTCCCATGTTATTCACTCCACATTACATTGTTACTATTTTCGATTTAGCATGACATTGTATTTGAAGACAACTAAATAATAAGGTGAAAGTCATATATATTCATCCATGTAGTTACTATTTCTGGTGCTCCTCAGCCTATGTACAGATCCACATTTCCATCTGGTATTATTTCCTCCTGTCCAAAGGGATTCCTTTAATATTTCTTATAGTGCAGTTGTCTCTGTGTGCTGTTTTCCTTTCTGGTATTGTCTGTGAACTCTAGCTGCATTATTCTGCCTGGACTCCTAGCTCTGTCTTCTCAACTTGGAGTTCTTGCGACTCTGCCTGTTATCTTCCTCACTATACTGTGGCTTAAAATCTCTCTCAAGGCAGTTAACCAGAGCAGTCATAAGGCTCACCTCATTTATGTTCTCACTCTCAGGAATCACTTTTCCTTATGTTCTGCTCTCCAGTCTCTTGCAATCTGTTGTTTAATCTATTTTGTCCTTTTTTTTTTTGATTGTTTCATGAGGGAGGGTAAATTTGATCCCTCCCTTTTGTTATTTCATCTTGGTCAGAAGTGGACATCTTATATTTACTTTCAACAGTGCAGAGTGGGATGACTTGCTGTTTCTTGTTTATAGACAAAAGTTTTCACATAAAATTTCTCCCAAATGCTCCAGAAAAGCTGCTAAGCATCCACTAAACTTCATTGAAAACTACATATTCTTCTATTCTAACTAATTAACTTTATAGTTATCATTTTAAATAACAGATAAAGAGAATTTTTAAAGGTAATCTGAAAGAACAAAGACTAAATGGAATGCTTTCCTGTATAGATAGGGTTGACCCTACACTTAAATATATTATAAATTATTTTAGATAACTCATAGTTTGAAGGTTTTGCTTAATTGTGGTTTTCTCCATGTCTTAAAGATTTATTAAAATGAAATATCATATTTCATGACTATATTTTATCTTCTTATCATATCTACACTCTCTTCCCCTGAAAAGTTGAATGATTTGATGTTTTATTTGGGAATGGCTTATCAACAGTTTATCTGTTACATTGATTTTGAACCAATAGCAATAGTGCTTATTTCTTTCTGATTTAGTCATAATACACAGGAAGAGGTCTCTCTCATTCCACAAAAGAAACGTCAGCATAAATGGAATCTATGCTTGTTTGAAACAGAATTTTGCTCTGTTGCCCTAGCTGGAGTGAATGGTGTGATATTGGCTCACTTCAGCCTTGACCTCCTGCGCTCAAGTGATGCTTCCACCTCAGCCTCCCATGTAGCTTGGACTAAAGGTATGCACCATGACACCTGGCTAATTTTGTTTGTTTGTTTGTTTGTTTGTTTTTTGTAGAGATGGAGTTTCACCATGGTGCCCAGCCTGGTCTCGAACTAAAGTGCTGGGATTACAGGCATAAATGATTGCACCCAGCCAGAAACAGAATTTTAACATAGGTCTTATATCACCACCTCCCAAAAAGTAGAATATAAATAACTTCCCACTAATTTATAAAGATGTAAAGAGTAAAAAGATATTTTAACCAAACTGATTAAATATAAATGGATGGTCTAATTCTATATAATAGACAAAGTTAAAAAGTAGCAAAGATCAATTACATTTGAGAATATTAAGTTACAATTCTCATAACCATTTAGTCATTTAAAGGTTATCAAGTATCTCATTTTCTGACATATATAGTTATATACAGTGTTTACATATTCTTTCTAATGGGATAAACATGATCTTCAGAGGAAATCCTGAAGAGGGAAAGTTGTATTATGAGAACAACTTGTAAAGAGAAGTAGAGAATGGTTAAAATTATACTGTAGAGTGTCATGACTCTCTCACTCTGTATTGATCACTTTTGTTTTCTTTTTTTATATTTTTTGTTCATCAAGTTCTATCTCAGACCTTCAATTACAGATAATTTTATCTATCTATATAAAATATATATACACATTATACCTACAATATATAAATATATATCAATGTAATATATATTATATAATATACATTATATATAATATAAATGTAATATATATTATATAATATACATTATATATAATATAAATGTAATATATATTCAGTGCTAACTAAATATAGAATATAGTAGGCGTCTTAAGTTAGTGTCCTCACTTAACTCAGTTTCATTCTTGAGGACATTGACAAGGTCACAAATATGACCTTGGCACTATTTTATGATATTCCATAAACTTTTGGGCCCATTTATTTTACTATATTACATTATTTATTTTCAGGTTTGCTATCTTCTCCCTCTTGTCTCTTCCCCTTCCCTCTGCTAAAGGTGACAGAACTTTACAGTATGTGGAAGGGTAAAGGCTGACTGCTTTGATCTTTCATTATATGCTTTGACACTAATTGGAGAGGAAGCTTTAGCTTCACTCAAAATCTTACCTCTCTTCTGCTATCTAACGCCTCCCTGGGTCTTTATCATATGCCCAATATCAGAGCAGTTTTGGGTCAGGGAAACAATATGTATTGGAAGAAAGCAATAATAAACAGAAAACCATCATAACTATTTTCTTCTCATTCTTTCCAAACCAATAGATGATGGAAATGAAGGTAGGTTGATCATTTTCTCCAGAGTGAAACCAAAGGAAGTATCTCCACATAGCATAGAACAAAAGGCCAAGGAAGCTACTTCTTTGAAAGTCTTAAGAGAAAGAAATTTTCGATCAGCACCAATAATTCAACAGCCCTCTGACTTCCCGCAGTGATAGTCATGAGTGAAGGAGTGGAAGGGCTCTTCAATGACTTACAGTTCAAAAGGCCATTATAAACCTCTCTAAAGAAACTTTAGCAATGTAGTTATTAGGCAACCTTTAACTTCTTCCATGTTTCCTCTGGAAGCTGCAAAATAGATTTTTCTTTATCTCATCTGAATTCCAGGTGTCCGTTAAAAATTTGGAGAGATAATAATGTGCTTAGCATTTTGACCTTTACCGAGAACACTGAACCTGCTTTAACTAAAATAGAGGGAAGCTTAAAATAATGGATTTTGCTCCAGTGTTGTATGTGAAAGAAAATGGATTATTTCAAAAATACTGAAATGTATTTGGACAGGTAATGTTCTTCCTTTTTTTAAAGCTGAAAAGTACCATTTAATAGTCATTATAGTTAAGGTTTTGTGATTAGACATAGACTTAAACTCTTACTCTGTAATGACCCATGTAGCCTTGGGCAATTACTTACATGCTACTTATCTTTAAAGTGAATAGTAATATCTAGTAATATCTTCTTTTAGGATTGTGATGAAGATTAATCATCAAATTAGTAGAATTTTTAATGCAGGGTCTAAGACATTAAGTAAATGATCAATACATGTACTCAAGAGAAATGTGAAGGCATAAAAGCATATCCCTGTGTTTACTTTAAAAAATGTTTATTGAGAAACTGCTTTATGCAAGCTCTGCTCAGAGCTGAGGATATAACTGAAACATGAAATAGAATACATATTTTGTTACCTCATGGAGTTTACAGCTAATAAGAAAAACAGGCTGCATATAAATTTATGTATGTATAGAAATGTATATGTGTGTGTATGTATGTGTATATACATGTGTATGTGTGTGTGTGTATGTATGTGTGTGTGTGTGTGTGTATAGATATATAGATATAACAGAGTGCTGAGAGAACATAGAATATAGCAGTTGTCTTAACTTAGTGGGCAAATGGCATTAGGCCAGCCCACAAAAGAAGAGATATTAAAGCTGAAATACGAAGGGTAAGTAGGAATTCTTAAGGCAAAGGGGTGGGGGAAACGGGCACTCCAGCCAAGAGAGTCTAAGGAAGGAATCAGATTAGTGCTCTCAGAAAACCGACATGGGCAGCATATGGAAAGTGGTACCCTGTTAAACTGGTAAGACAGAGATGGGACAGATTGTGCAAGACCTAGTGGCCATTTTCAGGATTTTGTGTTTTGTCCAAAGAGCTGTTGGAAACTGTTGAAAGATTCTAAGCAGGAGAGTAAAGGACCTCCTATTTCAAAAAATGTCAGTTTCTTTGATGGGATTGACTTGAAGGCATATTTGAATAGTTGGTGACAAGGAGATAATAGTGATAATAGAGATGGGCATATGATCCAAATAGGGTCAACCCGTACTGGAGAGGGAAGGTAGAGCTTTTTAATCTGTGTTCATAAACTCATAAACTCTGTGAATGCTCTTAGCATATGCCTTCCAGGACCAGTAATTTTTCATGAAGAATGAGAATTTGCCTAAGAGGAAAGCAGAGTGAAGCAAATAGAGGATTGAGCCCTAGTGATGTTGTTTGAACCCCTGGATCCAATTGTGTCTGAAAAGATATTCCTTGGACTTCTCATTTCTGAGAGTTAATATGGTCTCTCTATGCCTAAAGTAATTTGAGTTGGGCTCATGTCACTAAAAGAATACTGAAATATTTTCCTTTCATGCTGTAACAAGTTACTACAGACTTCATTGCTTAAAATCACCTACATTTAAGCTCTCATAGTTCTGGAGTTCAGATGTCCAAAATGACTCTTAAGGGGCTAGAATCAAGGAGTCAGCAAGACTGATTGCTTCTGAAGTCTCCAGGAGAGAATTTGTTCCTTACCTCTTTTAGCTGTTAAAGACCCCTTTGGCGTGAGCTTGAAGTGACATTGCTGCAACCTTTGCTTCCGTGGTTATATCACCTTTTCCTTTACAGTAGTCAAACCTCCCTCTACCTTCCTCTTATAAAGACACATGTGATTATATTTGTAACCCACTTAAATAACTTCAAGATAATCATTCTATTTTAAGATCCATAACATCTGCTAAGTCCTTTTTACCACATAAGATAATGTTCATAGGTTCTGAAGATTTGAATGCAGTCATCCTCATGGGGCCATCATTCAGTCTTTTGTAAGCACTAAACTGCCCGGCAATAAGCTCTGTGTGCAGGCAAGGTTAGACATGTGGAAAGTGGAATGACATTATATGACATTGTAAAAAATTATAATGGGTTAATAAAGAAGTTGGGGAAGCAGCAATGGAGAAGTGCAGAGACATACCCATTCCCCATGTTGAACAGGTTAAATAGATGCTACACAAATTGTTGTTAACTCTCATATACCCTAGTTACTGTATATCTCTGACGTGAATGGGACCACAGCAGGAAATTCTGATAGGAGGAGGTGAGAGGCAGTAGTGACAGAAGAAATAAAATTTTAGAAATTCTTAAGGTTTGATTAGAAAACTGAGCACAATATAAAATACCTCTCAGAAGAGATGTAAGTGTAAAAAAGTAAAATGAATCCAAAAGTATTTTGTTGAAAGTCTAAAGTAAATAAAATTTGATAGTACAATACTTATTATACTATAATTACCCAATTACTGTATAAACTATAATTAAGTGTTCCCCTTATTTATTGAATATGTTATCATTAGTAAATGCAAAACAAATCCCACTATTCATAGAATGCTTTTTAAAGTTAGCTCTTTATCTTTGTCTCCCAAACCTATTATTAAATATCTGGTTTTAAGCTATTCAATTATGAATTTTCCTATAAGGGAACACAGCTTCAGAAGAAAAAATGAATTGTTAGGATCACGTGTTCTTGAATATATTTTTGACTATAGAACGATGGGGGAATAATATGGGGTGTGACAGAGTAGAGTTTCCCAAGGATTTTCCACAGGCACCTGTCTCAGAATGATCTGCTTTGTATTAAAAATGCAGAATCCCAGGTTTCCCATCACATTGTCTGTGTTAGTTTCATAGAAATACTGTAACAAACTGCCATGAACTAGACTTCTTAAAACAACAGAAATTTATTCTCTCACAGTTCTAGACGTCAGAAGTCCAAAATCCAAGTGTTCACAGGCTAGTTTCTTCTTGGGGCCTCCGATGGAGAATGTTCTATGGCCCTCCCGTAGCTTCTGGCAGTTGCCAGCAATCCTTGGTGTTCTGGGCTCACTGCTATATCGCTCCAATAGTCGCTTCTGCTGTCACACAGCTGTCTTTCCTCTGAGTAGGTGTATATCTTCACATGGTGTTCTCATTTGTGTGTATCCATCTGTGTGTCTCTTCTCTTGTTCTTATAGGTACACTAGTCATTTGATGAAGGACCTACCCTGCTCCAGTATAAGCTCATCTTAACTTTCCTTTTAACCACATGTGCGAATACCCTATTTCCAAATACAGTCACATTCATAGATACCAGGGGTCAAGACTTGAGCATCTTTTGGAGGGGACACAATACAACTCACAATAGTGTCTAAATAAGAATCTCTGGAGAACTGAAGCCTAGCTTTTGCATTTTTAATGATTATAAGTTTTACTTTAAAATTTTGCAACCATTGATGAAGAGGCAAGTCAAGTTAAAATATCACCCACCGTTTGTAATAAAAACTGGAGTCTGCAGTAATCCTGGCTTTTATTGTTGAGAGATCATTCTCTCAGAATTTCTAGATTACAAAATAGAAGGGATATCATTTCTGTACCTAATTGGCAAGAGCAACTGCTTATTATCCTTTTGATAAGAACATAGAGAACATTTTGTAGCATTGTTAGTAATTAGTGTGCTGTTTCAAATACAATAACAAAATCTTACTTGAATGCCTTTTTTTTTTTTTTTTTTTTACAAAGAACAGTGTATTGATGTATTAGTCTAGTAATTTTGAAAGGAAAAATCTTAGAAGTATAATTAAGATTTTCTATTTTCTGATTACTCAGAAGAATAGTGACTTCACTATATTCAAAGTTACACACTTTATGTTTCATACCAAGCTATGGTTTAATGAAATGTGTCACAGAGTTCATTAATTTCCCAGGCTACCAGGCCCAAAGAATGGTTCCTCTGACTTGGTAGGCTGCATTTTGTTTGTAAACGCACATTTACTCAAGATAGCATGGGATGGGTTAGGAGTGCACAAATTAAAGGTGAAAGTATGGGAGCAGGAAAAAGTAAGAAAATCTGCCTTACCTTAGTAATATTTTCTTAAAATAAGGTAAATCTTAATTTGTAATCAAAATTCATTTTCTGTAATATACAACATATTAGAAATGACGACAATATAAAGTCTGTTTATTTTATAGAAATCCAACATTTCTTATGATGTTATAGTAAGTAAAATGCTTGCTTCTGTATTTTGCTGTTTTTATCCCAGTTACGAGAGAAAAACAAATAAAACAATATATTAAGCAAACACTGTTTTATTCTTCACTGTGTGAGGTGCCTTCTATTCCCTACTTATTAACGCTTCGACCTGTTTCAATTCTGAACATGCAGTGACTCATTATAAAATTGGATGATGTTGTCATCCAGAGAGTTTAGTTATTAGAAATTAACTATAGCTCTAAAATTACCTTTTTCTAGATTCATGTAAAATGGGGTGGATTTTTCTACTGTCAAATTTCAGAAACATAAAAACCACAAATAAATATAAAAATGTGTATCCTTTTTAGCTTATTGGTGCCAAAAATATATATTCCCCATCACCAAATATTTTTGCCCTGAGCCATTAATTTAAACTTGATATTTTTTTGAATTTTAGAAAGTCTCTTGCTTATCATAAAGCCAACTGTAAAATGTTTTAATTTAGAAGAGAAAAAGAAAAATAAATACATTTCAAGGGATTCTCAAACATATACTTTTTATCTGCTTATGATTTTGAGATCATTTCTAAATTCTTCAATGTTTAGCCTCCTGTTAATAACATAATAACTAATCTTATTCCTTCCATATCTCCCAATGGTTGATCTCGCAAATTTTTAATTAATCACTTTAATAAAGTAAATTTTTCTTCTGCGTAAAAAGAAAGCTCTTGATATTTATCTATCCTTTTTTATGTTCAAGAAGGCACTTTTTGTAAAGTAAAATTAAATATTGTATCTTCACATTATATAATATATGTATATGTGAATGTCTAATATATAAACTATTTTTAATAGAAACATAAAATTTTTAGTAGTAGTAATAATAGCTAACACATGTATAGCTCTCTCTTGCTCTTTCTTTCTTTGTTTCTTTCTTTCTCTCTCTTTCTCTCTCCTTCCTTCCTTCCTTCCTTTTCTTCCTTTTCTTCCTTCCCTCCCTCTCCCCCTTCCTCCCTTCTTTCCTTCCTCCCTTCCTCCCTTCCTCCCTTCCTTCCTTCCTTCCTTCCTTCCTTCCTTCCTTCCTTCCTTCCTTCCTTCCTTCCTCTCTCTTTCTTTTCTCTTTCTTTCTTTCTTTCCTCACTTTGCTGCCCAGGCTGAAGTACAATGGTGTGATCTTGGCTCACCACAACCTCCATCTCCTGGATTCAAGTGATTCTCCTGCCTCAGCCTCCCGAGTAGGTGGGATTACAGGTGTGCATCACAACACCTGGCTAATTTTTGTATTTTTAGTAGAGACGGGGTTTCACCATATTGGCCAGGCTGGTCTCGAACTCCTGACCTCAGGTGATCTGCCCACCTCTGCCTCCCAAAGTGCTGGGATTACAGGCATAAGCCACCACACCCAGCCAACATTTTCTTTATTTTGAGAGGAATCACGGTTAAATTAAGGGCCTAGACTTCGAAGTCAGACAGGCATTGGGTTGAAGTCCTTAATAGGATTTTAATAGCGCCAAAACTGGAAATATTATTTAACTGTCTTAATAAATGTATACTCATCTGCAAATGCAGATGATTATACTTTACAGGGTGGTTGTAATAACTAAATTAAACAATATACCTAGGTTGAGAGACAGAGTCTGGCACCTTTTAGCTGATTTGTTAGCTGATTAGCTAAAGTCAATAAGGAGAGATGGGTTGTTTAATAAATTATTTTGGATCCACATCGCAATCAGGAATTTTTTAAAAACGCTATGCCAAAACGTCAAGATGTGTTAAAAATTTCAATATTGTTTTTAAAGTACTAGATGAAAAGAATTATCTAAAAATACAAGATCAAACAATTAAAAAGGAAAAGAACAATCTAACCACTTAACTATATAAAAATATGGTTTGATAAACATTGGATTATCAAAAGACAAATTATTCAAATTACCAGTAAGAGAGGAACTTATTCCCAACACATTTAAGGAACAAAATTTAATAAATTTAATTTGTAAATAGTTTTTTCAAATTTAGGAGAAAAAGAACAACCCCCAAATTTAAAATGAACAAAGTTCACATATAAAGCAATTTACAAGATAAAAAAAGATGAATTAATCATGTAAATATAAAATACTTCTTTTCTTCCTTTAGATCACTGAAATTTAAAACCATAGATAATATCTAGTGATTTAAAGAGTAGTGGAAAATATTACTATCACACAGTGTTTGCAACAAGGTTAATTGATTTAGTATTTTCAGAAGATGACAGAGAAATTAGTGAGAAAATTTTTATGTAGCCTCATTTACAGAGAAATTCTACATCTAAGGTTTTAGCCACAGGAAATAATTGTACACTACAAAATGTTTCATAAACTAGATACACATCATGGCAGCAGTGATAATATAAAAATGGAAAATAATTTAAAATACAATTAATATGGTACTGGTCCAGAATACTTCTATAAATAGCTTTAAAAAGGAATGAGGAAGGCCAGGCATGGTGGCTTACACCTGTAATCCCAGCACTTTGGGAGGCCGAGGTGGGTGGACCAGCTGAGGTCAGGAGTTCGAGACCAGCCTAACCAACATGAAGAAACTAAAATACAAAATTAGCCAGGTGTTGTGTTGCATGCCTGTAATCTCAGTTAACTCAGGAGGCTGAGGCAGGAGAATCGCTTGAACCCGGGAGGCAAAGGTTGTGGTGGGCCAAGATCGTGCCATTGCACTCCAGCCTGGGCAACAAGAGTGAGACTCCATCTCAAAAAAAAAAAAAAAAAAAAAAAAAAAGAATAAGGAAGAGCTCTATCTATTGAATGTGAGATGCTTATACTAATGCTTATACTATATTAAGTATAAGACATAGATGACTGAATGGTATTTAAATAGAAATGGTATGATCCCATTTATATATGAAAATATATATTTCACTATCCTTATCTACATATATGAAAAATATATTCACCAAGAATTATATATAATATAGTTTTAAAAATATTTTTATATATTTTTGATTGGTTTTATTTTGAATAATGAAAAAGGTACTATTATAATTGGAAAAAATAAAAATATTTTTATTTTGAAAATCAATAATGAATTTAATTTCATGTTGAGTTTAACAGTATCTGTACAAATATTTTAAAGACTTGAGACTTGAGATATATAAGTTCAAATATAACTCGGATTCTGAAGGGCTGGTGTAATATTTATCTCTACACTGTTTATATTTCAGTATTAAAAATTTATGCTTAAATATTTTAAGAAACTTCAAATGCTTTTATAAATCTACTCTAAAACTTCTTCCACCTAACACTGCAATTTGGTTACTATCATAACCACATAAATGACAGAGGTCCGAAATATTCTAGCTTTTCATGTCCCAGAGTTTCCCTCAATCTCAATCTCTTCAAATCAGCTTTGAAATTTTTGACTTAAAAGAGTAAGATTGCTCTAGCCACTGTTAGCCTTTATGGATGAGTTAACCTTTTTTTATATTGTCATTACTGTTTTAAATCATGATGAACTCCAAAAAACACCATTACAAATGAAGGACTGTCTTTTCATTAAGTTCATAAGCCAACTCTTAGATTTAGGTCAGAGTATTTCACGGTAACTGTGTGTAAATGTAAGTGGGCAAGTAAGGGTGTGTATGCATGGATATGTTTACTAGGTGTGTGTATATACATGTGTGTTGTATATGGAACAGCATACAGACATCCACTCTGTATATGCATATATGTTTAGGTGTTGTAGTGAACATATGTGTATGTTCATGTACATCTTGTGTGTGTATGATATACCAAGATGGAATATCCAAAAAGGAAACATTTACAGTGCATTTAAAATGAAGCAAGCATTTAGACATTCCCATTTACAAATAGTACTGGGGATCGTAAACATCAGCAGCATCTCTGAGGTCAAGTTTACAGGGTAATTATATTTCTGAAAATGGAGGCATATGGAATTTTTATGGATCCAGTGTGCTGTGAGTCTGAAGTCCAAATTTTGATAAATCAATTCCATGCAAAATATATTTATTCTAATATGTTAAAAATGAAAAATGATATGCTTGATACTATAGCACCACAAAACTATGTTTCTCCTAACTGCTTCATTTTTTTCCCCAAACTGCAAAGTCAATTCTTGTGCACAGAACAAAAAAAAATATGTCTATGGTCTGAAAAGTAGTTAACCTCAATCCAAGAAGCATAACACTGAAAGTTTAAACACATTTTATATTTTAGTTATTATCATTATTATTATTATTCACTCCCTTTTGGTCATTTGAAATGTTTAGAAGTTTTAAAGAAGTGTAAAATAACATTATATAATTTACTGAAATATCCCTTTTTCTCATCTTGTTTCCCTACATTTATTTTTTGCATTTTCTTCTTCCCATTTGCTTTTCAAGTATAGAAAGATATATGAAATATGAATTTTTGTAGGATTTGTAAACTGATTAAGTGCATCAAAGAGGAAGAATGTTTTTTCTGATTCTTTTATATATTTCTTTACATTATTTTGAATTCATAGTTAAATTTTTGAAAGATAGAGGTACTAATTTTTTTAAGGATGTCGAAGGAAACAAGAGTATAACCCTGATTTAGGGAAACATTTATCAATTGGTATTGAAGAAGAATCTATCTTATTGCCATGAATCATCTACTTTGGGGCATATACACACACATATTGTGATGTGGGATAAGCTTAAGCATTAGGGAAAAAGCAAAGCAAATTTTCTTTTAGAAATCAGTAATGTGTAAAACCAAGGAAATAACATAGGCCAAATGAAATAATGAATATCATTCAATATAACATGCATATTTTGATACACAATTAGATTTTATATTTTGTGATTCTATGTGGAACAGAAGAATGAGTAAGAACTTAAGTTCACTCTTAGCAGGAATCTCATATTGGGATAGATCTCCTTCATTTAGAAATATTTTTAAGGATCGAAAAGAGCTAAAATATAAGAGAATTAATCATAAATTATATTTTATGAAGATTAGTAGACTGAGCTGTCTTAAATTATTTCTGGAAAAAGATGGGATCTTAATAAATCAATTAATTCACTGAAAACTCAATAAACAAATTATGTTGGCCTCTTAAGAGTTTATAACTTTAAAAAAAGTCTTCTATTTATTCACACACACACACACACACACACACACACACACAAACTCAATCATTACTCATGTATACCCTTATGATTGTTTTAATGGAGAGATCAAAGAAGTAAGAAAATACTCTGAGAGCAGAATTTTCTAGGGTTCTGCCTTTTAGAACGGATTGATTTTGTGCCCACAACAAGAATATTCATTTGCAAACAGATCATTTGAGTTCGGAGTCTTTTTATTCAGTATTTACCATAATAAGTCTGATGATTGTACTCATAATAGTGGCACTCATAGGATGTAGGAAAGAGTAGTATTCAGTAGAAAAACAGGGAAGAATTAAGTATAAATCATTGGAATATCAGTGCATTAGATAGGAATGGCATAGTCATGTGCCTACAAAAGCATTATTTGCTTCAGAGTAAATGAGAAATTATTAAATGAATCAATAAGTAGCAAAACAGATGAAAAAATGATAAATACATGTCTACATAAATGCATTAATAAAGTAAACTTTCTTTCTGAACAACAAAACATCTTGAACAATGTACTTCTTGAATAGTAGTTTTTACACATGTTAGAAAAATACAACTTCATTTTTCTCACCACCTCTAAATGGCAAAACTCTGTTATTCTGTTATGAAACTCACTGAAACCAAACAACAAACAGAGAATTCAATAGGGTGGATCTCCACACATTGACTGGATCCTTGAAATTACCTGGGATGCCAATGATTTAAATACCCAGGTTCCATTTAGACATACTGAATTCAAATCTCCACAGGAGCGTTCTTAAGATTAGGTAAGACATCTTGCAAATAAATATGCCATATGTTGTAGAAAGTCACTTACTCTGATTATTTTATATCATATTGGCAATTGTAATAACTACCTTCCTTTTTAAGGGTTGGGATAACAAAGCAACAATTCTGACCTGATGTTATTTTTAATTTTTTGGTCCAAAAAAGAATGGGAAAAAAATTAAGTTTCTATGTTTTAAATGTCTGAGTAATGTACTTACTACAGTTTTCAGCTTTTCTATTGTCCCGGATTACTATTCTTTGGTTGATTGTGCTGAAGAGTGTTGTCCAGTTAATGGTATGATAATAACACAAGTTGCTGTTGTCAGTAATATAGATGTTTCCTGCGCTGATTTCCTTCAGGGACTGGAACTGTAGAGAGGTGATGCCCTGTTGCTTGAGGATAAGCAAGGAGAGGCCACTAAGGAGGGGGAAGGGAGAAAATGGAACCATGAGACACATTCTGGAGTAAAATAAGGCTGTCATATTTTATTTTTAAAAGAATGTTAATGGAGTGTAAATAGAGAATGAATCAGTAACTCTGTGTTTTGAATGATATTTGTTTTTACATGCTATATACAGTTTTTAAAGTAATAATTTGACCTCCCAAAGTAAAATTTCCATTGCTTACAGTTATGCATATTGGCAGTGTATCTCTATTTCTGTGTATATATTTACCACTGAAATATCTGCTCACTATCTTCCCACCCCAAGCCTTAACTTTACATTGTTCAATGATGAAATCCTGTATTAACACTAAAGAAGTGTTTATAAAACAATCGTTCATCTACTCAAAGTAAGACATTAATTCCTTTTTATGTAATAGATTTAGACATATAGACATACTTTCAGAGTATGTCTAAATAATTTCAGAAAATGATTATAGGTATTTAGCTTTACTTTAATACCTCAGACACCAGAACTGTAATAATTGAGGCATGTGTAAGTAAGGTTAGGAGATGGTAAAAAGTAAAGAATAAAACTAAACTAAAATTAGAAAAAGAAAACAAACTCAGATGCCTTGGGTATCTGGGGAAAAGGTCTCTAAAAGTTAAATAATAACTACCCTGTTTAGAATTGCTCACATCATGCACTCCATGCTTGGAAAATACTAATATTACTTTGAGTGACAGACGATTGAAAAATCAAGGAAACTACTTTTATTTTAATATAATCCACATTATTGTAATTATTTACTTTTTTACTTATTTTCTTTTTTTACTTATTTACTTTTCCATTCTCTAAAGCATAAACATGCTTCCCATATTTCAATCAGTTAATGAATATTATTTTACATTTTGGAGATCAATGCTTTCCACTTTTATTTTTAGTTTTAAATATTCTTTGCTGTTAATATTTAGATTTATCTTCCATGGTTGTCAGAATGTGTGTGTGTGTGTTTGTGTGTGTGTATGCTCAATGATAAAGACCAAGATGCAGCTCTTTCTCTCAAATTTTGTCCCCATCATAACTATCTTGAGTTGTTGATTACAATGTTAGCACAATGTCTCGATTGGCTTATAATATTTATTCAATGGATAGTAAAAGTTGTTTACATATAGCACTTTAATAGATTGTATCTCATGACTATCCTTTCTTATTAAGCTCCTTTTTCCTTTACATTTTTAAAACCTCTTATAAATATAACTTTTAAATTTTAATAGTGAAATTCAATGTACTTTTTATAAAACATTATTATAAAATCAATGATATTAATTTTGGAGATATTTTGAACTTAAGTAAACAAATTTTAAAAATTCTTTTGTAAATTGACTTTTAATTGCTCATAAATAAGAATGTCATACAGATGACATTGAAGAAACCTGTTATTTACTCTTATAATGTGAATTTAAATTATTGACATTATAATTTTATCAATGTCCTTCTAAACCTGAATTTTCTTGTCCATTTATTAACCAGCAGAACATGTAGAATGGCGGACCTGTTCCTAAAACATCAGCCCTGTGATGTGTAGTTCAAATTATAGCACCAGAGACAAGAACAGAATCTCCTGGCACAACAGCATTTGTATCTTATACACCCGAGCCATTACCAAGTCACACAACTCTTATCTTTTAATTATGATAACATCTGATAAAAAAGAAAGTTTCATTAATTGTTCATATCTTGCACCCCATACTTGCAAAATACTAATATTATTTTGAGTGATAGACAATTGAAAAAATCAAACTACGTATTCTGTAATACTTCATACCATCATTGGAGGTATTTTCAATGAGCTTATCTTTGGAAATAAGGATGGAAGCATGATTTCCCCAGAATCAGTAAATCAATAAGAGTGATGGTTTTGACTTAATGCCCAGACGATGCTCCTCTTGAAATCTGTGAGACCTGCAACTTTAAACATATCCACTTACCTATAGAGTACTCTTCCACCAATGGTCACTAGGTTAGAAAAAACACTGAAATCAGTCATGTTTGGCGGCCATGACTGTATGTTCAGGAAACCTACAAGTGAAGAGTAGTAAAAATAAATCAGAATATCAATGTCTTAGTATTAGTGCTGATTTTTCTTGAAATATGGTGAAAACATGTTGAAAGGTGGGAAGTGAGAAAGGAGTAGTGAACATTTCTATTTTTGAAGCACTCTATTACGTATGTATTCTTCCAAGATTGAGTCTCTTACCCAGTAAAACTTTATATGTTGAAAGGTTTCAATGACTCAATTTGATTTATTCTCTTAAATGCAAGAATGTAGTCTAACTAGATGAAGAGAAAAATATAGTTTCAATTTCTCTGAAATCTTTTACCTCTTCATCTGTATACTTACGATATCAGTGTCACCCTTATATTCTAAGACATTTATATACGTATCTAACCTTTCTCATTAGATTTTGCATTATTTTACGGTAAGTCCATGTCTGATTCATATCTATGGGCCCCATATTACCCACTAAGACAATGTTGAACACATTACAGGCTTAATATATATGTGCTAAATAAATGCTACATGTTATCCATGTTCCAGAGTACTTCTTTTGAAGAAGTAAACAGAAAAACATGGGTTCAAAGATCAGTTGACACTTGCAAGAGTTGTAATGTCAGACTTTCAAAGACACTCATTTTGTAATTCCATGGGCTTTCAAAATATGCATAAAAGCTAATACCATCTTTAAAAATAATACGAGTTTTTACAAACTAAAATCTGCTTTGAAAATTAGTTGCTGATTCCAATCTTATGTAACTTTTTCTGTTTTGTTTTCTTTTTTGTTGTTATTTTGTGATGGAGTCTCACTCTATTGCCAGGGTGGAGTGCAGCGGCGTGATCTTGGCTCACTGCAATCTCCACCTCCTGGGTTCAAGCAATTTTCCTGCCTCAGCCTCCTGAGTGGCTGGGATTACAGGCACGCACCACCACACCCAGCTAATTTTTGTATTTTTAGTAGAGACAGGGTTTCACCATGTTGGCCAGGATGGTCTCAATCTCCTGATCTCGTGATCCACCCGCCTTGACTTCTCAAAGTGCTGGGATTACAGGCGTGAGCCACTGTGCCCAGCCAATCTTATGTAATTTTTTTTTTTAAATTACGTTGTTCATAGCACAACAGTTGCAGTTTAAAAAATTACCTGTTATCTCTCTGACTGTCCGAAAGACATTCAGTTTCTCTGGGTCTATGGCTTCAATTGCATTGTAAGGGTCCCTAGAAAATCAAGAAGAAACGTAGCCAAATTTAAATTTTAATAAAGGAGTGAAAATATGAGAAATGTGACAGTAGTTATTTTATTCTAATTTAATTTTAATTAGCAATAGGGGCGTTATCAATGCATGTCTAAATTAATCTGTGCTAGATGTGGAGGAGGAATAATAGGTGTTTTGTGGACATTTTTGATGTCACAAAATATGAGATTTTCATCAAAGCCTATTCTAGATCTGTAAGATTATTCAGATTGAACTATTCTGATGAAATTCTCAAAGATAGCAAGTTCATGTATGAACCACTTGACATTGCTTTGTTTTAAAAGTTTATTATTGATTTGGAAGAATATATATAGTCTAGAAATAAATTATATTATAGTGAGAACAACTGGTATTTCTGCTCCTCAAAGAAGTATACATTGCTAATAGTACCTGGAATTCATAAGAAGGATAGAAACAAGCACAGATAAAATTGACATTTTTTTCTTCTGTAGCTCTACTTTTATCTACTCATGAATTTTCATAATATTTATGACATTGTCCAAAAGTATCTCTTCATACAGATTACTTAGAACCATCTTGTTCCTATCTAGCTTATTCATATTCATGTTTATAACACAGGAACTATTCGCTTCCATGTATATGAATTCAAGTAAGACTTCCAGTTTTGTTTTTTATTTTTAAGAAATCCACAGTAAGTTTTAAAATTTTATTACATTAAAAGACATTTCGTGCTATCCTAGGTAGACACCTCATATTAACATATATCATTTACAGAGAGATTAAATTTTATCCATTGGCTGCTTCTTCAAGATAGGTCAAAACTTCTAAGAACAGTGATCTTAGGCTTTTTTAGAAGTATGTATCTACCTGTAGCAGTCAAACAAATTTTATTCTTACTGTAGATATCTCTTCTTTTACCGGTCTCTGAGAACATTCCTTTTCGGTAGGGTGAATAACCACTAGTGATCCACTCTAAGTAGCCTTAATAGGGCTATCAATCAACATGCTCCATAATCGCCTGACAAACAGATAGGCATATGGCCTATGTCCTGAGGATTTGTGTCTGAATCCATTGGCATTTATTCATGCCAGCATTCAAGTCTTGAAAAGAGTATCAGTTCCAGCAACTTGATCTCTGGAACCACCTTGTACTGGCTTTCTGAACTTGGTTCATAAGCATATTCTTCTCTACTGCAAACCATTCCACATCTTTAAAAAAAATTTGCTTGATTAAATTACTGTTTCAAACCAAGAAGTGCAATCAATACAATGTACTGCTAGTTTAACATGGAGTACTTTATACTAGGCTCAAATACTGGATATTGCTGAGGTTGGAGAAACACTAAAAATGTGTTCCCCTATAATTCACACATAAACTATTGATTAAAATTTTCTCAATGTCATATTAATATCTCACAAAAGCTTAAAGTCTCAATTAAACGTTCTAGCAAACTTTCTCTATTTACAAGCAAAGATATATGGAACAAATAACTATGCTTTCGATGAATATGAAGCCAAAAATGAAGTGTATCATGTAGGAAAACTCTTGCCTTCACTTTTTAATGTGCAAAGAATTTTGTATACAGAGGAAATATCAGCTCTGCAGTACAAGAATGAGCTTTCAACATTTGTTCTTTGATGAAAAGCAGTGTATAGAACAGCTCAGGTCATATAATCAAATATTCTGGCTTTATTGAGAAAGACTCAAAATTCAGGGCAAGCACACAATAACGGGGTCAGTCCAAACCTTTACTGAGAACACTTCTATGTTACCGGGAATGAAATGAATTCCGGAATGTTAACATGAAGCCCAACGGACCACAGATATTTTATACAGTTAATTTTAGAGATTCAGGACTCTTGTAAAATAAGTTGACAGAATTCCACTCACTGACTTCAAAGTATGTCTTGGGAGTTGCATCCTGTAGCCACTCGAAATACATAGTACTTTAAAACAATTAACTTTCCTAACTAAATTCAGAGCCATGCAAAAGAATGTTATGTCTATCCTGTCATTGTGTTTGGTGATCCAAAATAAAGCTCAGGAGAAAGACAGAGAAACATATTTTCATTTCCACTGAAATCACTTTGTTTTATCATCAAGCTTATTATTTCTCTTCCATTGTCTATCACCATTGCAGTCTACCATGTAAACCCTTTCTTGCCAGTGTCTCATTGTGACAGCATGAACATGCTTATTTGGTGAGTATTTTGTTACTCTAAGCACATGCCCATCAACAGTGTAAAACATAACAAAACATGAAGGAAAAGTTTTCCTAATGATAACCCTAAGCACTACACTTTCCTGCAGTTCCTATCCTAAATAAGAAAATGAGTACCTACTACTATTTCTGGCAATGGTACTATTGTACTGTAAACTAAACTTGCCAATTAACTTTCTTGAGCCCAATTATATATTAAAATTTTAATTGATAAATTGCCATCTTTTATGGAGCAACTTATTTTTAAAAAGCAAAACAACCTCATTAAATTGTTATTTTTGCATTTTATTAGTTAAAAACATCTCAGCTATTTTAATTAAACCATACGATCTTATTAAGAGCTAGTTAGTAAAATACTGCGGGTAATGGAAATTAAGTGAGGTAAAACATTTCTTTAATTCATTGCAAGTTTTCTGCTTATAATACTCTGTATTGTTCACCTTTAAAATATCTCTGTGCTTACACACACAAACATACACACACACAAATTACATTCATGACCATACTTGTATCTACACATATATAACATGTCTAAGTCTACTGAATTAACTCTGTAGCCATACTTTCCTCAGATGAAAGAGAAAGGCTTCAGAATATATGTTTCATGCTGGCATGACAGTGAGAATAAAGAATACATCATAATTCATTTATATGTTTGTCCTGGAAAATACCTTATAAATTATGCTTGAGACCCAATTATAATTATAATTTTAAATATTCCAGGTATAAGTGCTATCATCAAGGACAAATAATCATCTAAACTAAGAACCATGACTTATCATAAGGAAAATTTTGCCTTTATTTGGTTTCCAAAAGTCTATATAAGACTATAATCAAGTCTATAAAATTAATATTTGTTGCACAACATGCTGTGCTATAAACGAGACATAGGCACTGCGATTTTTCTTTTGCACTGTCTTCTTCTCCTCTTGTTTTGTTTTTTATTGATTTTCATTTCTCTGCACTGTCTTCCCCTCCTCTTGTTTTGTTTTTTATTGATTTTCATTTCTCTCTGTTCTCATCCTTCTCTCTCTCTCTCTCACTATCTTTCCCTCTTTCCCCACACTTCCAACCTTCTATTTGATACCATTTGTTAAGGTTTTACAATATGCCAGGCACTGCGCTGAGCAATTCAAAACAACTTTTGTTTTTAATCACCACAATAATCATACGAAATAGGTATTTATTGTTAATCCATTTCTCAAGTTTTTTATTGGAGGAAACCTAGTGTTTGACGTGAGAGAAAGCCACCCAACTCAACGCAAACCCTCCATGGTGGAGATACAAATCACATTCCAATCTGCTCTGGATCCAATTGTCCAAGAAGAAATTCCAACTCTCATTTTCTAAGTTTATGCTTGAGACAAACTTGGTTTACTTTTCTACTTCTAATCCATGTAAGTTGATTTTCCATAAGTAATTTTTCACCTGGATGAATGAGCAATATTTTTCTCCGTAGAAGTCAGGGTTAGTCTAATGTAGTATTCTTCCAATAAACTTGGAAATGCACGCTCCTTATTGCCTGATGCATTTTTATTCATTGGACTACCTGTTTCCATTTTTTATTACATTTATTTATTAAACATTCCTCCACTCTGGGCCAGAGGTGAATATATATATATGGCTACATATTATATATATATATAGAGAGAGAGTCATTTTATAACTAGTAGATATCTAGAGATTTAATAATTATGTTCTATGATGAACCAAGACTAAAATAATCTGAACCTCACTAAATAAAATATTTTTGAAACCTTCCTACCCATGTTTTATCTTTAAGAATTTTAGCCTTAGCAGGTCACTTTTGGTGGTCTGCAATCTTTCTACTGTCACAGAATTCTTGCAGTATTTCTCACTGGGGGCAGCATCACCCCACTAACAGGAAGTTGGCACATCTGTAGAGCTGCTTCAGTTGTAACAGAGACTGGTGGATCCTGTAGTTTACAGGGTTTATCACAAAGTTGTTAATTTCTCTTAAATCAAAGGATTGCATCATGTTTTATACAACCTTAAAATGTCCTACTAGACATTTAGGACCTCATATGTGCAAACTTCATGCTTGGTTATACTCTGGCCAGGTATAATTCCCTAGTCGTGTTGCTCCAATTTCACTTGATCTTAGCCAAAAAGTCGAGAAGCAATTTACTCCAATTTCAATGAAAGTCATTTCCCTCTTTCTTTTGTCATAATAACAATGTGTCTGGCTAGTGGTTTTCTCTTCCAGTGGTCAGTTGTTCCTCTGCTTTTTATTTCCTGGTACTTCTTACACAAAAATGTCTTCTAATCTCATTTTTCATAAATTCAAACTTTTATATAATTGGAAACTGGGCATTCCCCTAACAATACTTATTTTATTGTACCTTACTTTTTTGTATTTTTTTTAAATTACAACTAAGGAATTATAATAATTAAATATATATATATTTAGGTTACATTATCTATAAATTTTATTTCAGAATTGAAAAGTGGCAATTTTTTAATATATAAAAGCGGAATGTTGGGCCTGATAAGGATAAAAACAACTTGTCTAATGCAGTTCATGTGAATATGATTTCAAATCATTCCCCACAGTGAAAGGCTTGAGGCTAATTCATTTATTATTTCCAGGTGAAAGTAGGCAATGTGAGTCAAAGTGGCTCTATCTTCTTATTTCTCAGAAGACATTATCAGCATAATGTAATCTTACATTCATGTGATATTTGGTTTTAAACATAGTCAAATTGTGGGTATATTGCTTTATTAAATGTCATAGATGCATTAAATTATGAAGAAGCACCTAAATATTGTACCAGGTCTCCTATGCAATAGGGAAAGGAGGGTAAGACAGCAATGTAAATGGATTCGGAAGGCCAGTGCGGACTATGGTAAAGTTGATTAAGTGTGTCCCATCTCAAAATGACTAGTGCTACTGATATGCTTTGCCTGTGTCCTCATCAAAATATCACATTGAATTGTAGCTCCTACAATTCCCACATGTTGTGGGAGGGACCCAGTGGGATGTAACTGAATCATGGGGGTGGGTCTTTCCCATGCTGTTCTCATGATAGTGAATAAGTCTCACGAGATCTGATGGTTTTCTACAGGGGAGCTCCCCTACACAAACCGTCTCTTGCCTGCCACCATGTATGACATGCATTTCTCCTCCTTTGCCTTCCATCATGATTGTGAGGCCTCCCCAGCCATGTAGGACTGTGAGTCCACCGAACCTCTTTTTTCTTTGTAAATTACCCAGTCTCGGGTGTGTCTTTATTAACAGCGTGATAACTGATTAATATGGCTACGCAGTTCCAACAAATTGTTGCCATGTAGGAATATGGGCTGAGAATTACCAAGTCTATACATTTTAAAACGTAAGTAAAAACAAAAAAACAAAAGAACAAAAAACATTTCTTAAGACAGATACAACAATTATGGGGTGGCAGCTGCACACATACTATTATGCTATCTAACATGAGACCGTATTAAAAGCTACCTATTAAAATAAACAAATATTTAGCAATAATGCAAATAATTGATTTGAATGAAAAGAAACACTTTGTTCTATTGTTCTTGCCATTCCCATTTGGACATATTTATTCATATTATGTTAAATTAGTTTGCTCTTAGAAATGATCTGATATATGTTCAGAGTAAGATTTTGAATTGAAACGTATGAGAGATATTCTTTATCTGTAGCCTGCAGCGCTAATATTTAGGGATTAAGTAGTAATATAGACAAACAGATAACATACAATGTTAAAATACTGACATTCAAAGAATGCAAACACGTTTGTTTTCCAGTTAAAACCAGCAGGGGATTCTGTAATGAAGGAGCCCAGATAAATCACGTTACAATTTTTATTACCAAAATGAAACTCATTTAGCAGCATCTCTCACAGTGGTGCTAACTTCCCAACTTAAGGGAAAAAAGACAAAAATAATACATCAGGACATCAGGACAAAGAATTTCTGGAAGAAGCTCAGGGGAATTTCAACTTACTGATTAGTTTTATGTGAGACATTTTAAAGGATATTAATTCATGTTTTCTCACGAATCAGTTAGAAGTTTGAATGAATTTTCCTCTAAACATATCTAAAAATAAGTCAAGCTTGCTGAAAACTGTGGATTTGAGGAGAATATCCTAAAACATAATTTAGTTTAAATACAAATTTATATTTTCAACCTTAAATAGTCACCAAACTAAAATTTGAGCACATTCCAAAACAGGTATTTTGGAATGTCATTATACTTTCATTATACTATAATGTCATTATACTATATTATACTGCCATTACTGGTGAAATCAGGCCCTTGCTTTTGTTTTGAGGAGCATTAATGAAAGGTGAAACTCTTCAGGTTCCAGAAGAATCAAATAAACACAACTAAAGAATCTCTTCAGTTTCCTCTACACTTTGTAAAATAGCTTGCACAAAAATGTAATACTGACCCGTGAATACCAGTGACTAGAAAGATCAAATTCCCATTGATCTTGGTACAGTTTATGAATTTGTCAATGTTACTGGAATCCACAGTCTGAGCTGACATCAATGATCCTGTGCCAATGCCATCACAAGCTGTAGAAACAAGACTCAGAGTTAGGGGACTGAGAAACTTATTTTTGGCCAATAAATCATTGCATCTTCATTGTAAAATAGCAGAGTATTTTTAATTGCAACATATAAAAATATATTACAAATTTTGTTTTCTAAAAAGTAAAATAATTATTCATTCATTCAACATTCACTACTGGTTCTGCTTTAAAAACTTGTCCCTGCGTTAAAATCGAATGACCATGACTCATCATAGAAATTACATTTTATATCAAGACCCAGTATACACACACAACACATACATAAGTTTAACAGAAATTTTATCAATCAATACTCCTCCTAGCAACATAAAATTATCTATTTTCTACTTTATTTGAAAATATCATTTTTAATGATTTTGAAATGCTGGTAACTTTAGTAAAATAATTTCATGGCTTACATAACTAATGCTCTACAACTTGCAATTTTAAAAACAGTGGTCTAATGGAGAATATATGTAAATAAAGAGTCTAATGATGTGAATTATAACCAAAATCAAGGGCCATTCAAATATTTATGCTTAAATTGAACATGCTTTCTGAAGCTTCTAATTTAAACAAACAAACAAAACAACTTTTGTGTGGGGGGGGGCACGGGGTGGTGTATAGAGAAATAGAGAGAAGGGATAAGGAAAAAACAGAGAGAAAGAGAGAAAAGACCATGTAAAGTAAGTCTGGAGTTTGTCCTTTTCTAAGGCACTCCCTGATACCTTGAAAACTTTAACAACATTCCTGAGATTTAGACTATATTTTCATCTGGCTTAATTTAGGTTTCATTCTGGTGAGGATTTAGACTACACACAGCTGGAAGAGATTCCTTCCTCCACTAGAATTCTATGGCATGAATTATCTGATATATTTATTTTAAACTTATGTTAAAGTTCCCTGTCATTTCATAGATCTCATCTTTCCAAATATATTTTTAAGATCTGGAGAGTAACTTTCAGGTCCCTATGCATCACTTTTTATGCTTAGCAGATAAATTTGTATACAGTGCCAAGCAACTAATATGTGTTGTGATGCCAACATAACCATGTGAACTCTTGTTTTTTAACAAAGCTTTTAAGATTTCCTATTGACAGAATAACATGTAACTGAGTTCCTATCAGTGTTACACCTGAATTTTTTTCTGGACCATTTTAGTAGATATAATTCAAACTCAATAATATACAGTGCTATAAAAGTTCATATTTTGAGTGACTGTCCAAAATTATGGAAAGCATGTGTGGGCAGGTTTTGGTTGTGAGAGTGGGTTTATATTAAAAAGTTGGTACACTTAAAATTGAATTAAAAACCTTGTTATATAGGCCCAGTTCTAACTAAATAATCTGAGCTACCACTCACCTTTTGGGCAAATGTCAGTGCAAGGTTTACACATTTTAATCCCATTTTCTTCTACTTCCATCTTGGAACTAGGGCAGGCACGCACACAAGAACTGGAATCTACCACAAAGTTATCTGTTTTTTTTTTTTTTTAAAAAAAAAGGTAAAATAAGCATTAATGTTAACATTCAGCAAACAAGTTCAAAACAAGATATTTTATGGTTTGGAAATGATTAGCTTCATTGATAGTGTTTATGTATCTTCCCCTTAAACAACTCTTTGTTTAAATATCTCAACCTGAAATCGTATTTCCAGTCAAATGCAATGTGTGTTAACATCAACTAGTACTTGCTTGGTTACTGCTCCACATCCTGAATTGCCCCCAAGATAGACTAGATTTCTTTTATATGCTTAGGAAACTACATGACATTTAGCTTGCGTGTTTCAATAGTTCCACTTCATTTCATGACATGATGCAACTTTAAAGACTAAAAATACTTCAAGTTCATGAAGCATAAATGAAGCTTAAGTTGAACTGCCTTGGATTAAGAGAGTACACTTCACATCAAGGAGAAAATGCTTAAAATGTGTTCTATTTTTCAATGGAGTGCCACAAAAACTTTCTCATATTTTTACACGAAGAAACAAAATAAAATTGGAAAGGGTAGCACTTTGGAAAAGGTACATCAAATAGACAAGGAGCATTTTGTTACTCAATACTTGGATTAAATGTCTAGGAGTCCAGTGACCTGGGATATGCCAGAACATCCCCTCCAAAATAAAGGACAAATTGTTACATCTAAAGGCTCTCACAATAAATGGAAACACAATCAATACCTGCTAGGCCACTCTGGTTTTAAAAGTAGCATCCTTCCATGCCTGGGAATATTGCTCTGGCACAATATGCAATGTTGTGAAATGCTTACAGCGTTGAGGGGTGCGCAAAGCAGAAAAGGCATATGATGTAGATCTAGGCTGTGGTGCAAGCAGTTTTGCTACTTGGGCCATAAAACACAAGAGGCTCAATATTGGAAGCATCTACAGTGGGAAAATATGCCATGTAGTTTTATGGCAAATTTCATCAGAAAATCACAACAGAGACTTCTAGGTTTTTAGAGCTAAGCTATGCCACCTGTAGCATAGGATAGTACACCATTTAATAAACAGCTTTTGACGTGCTTCTGGGTCCTGGTAGAGGTGGGTCTTGGGTCAGACTTTGTAGCCAGAATTGCCTATTATGAATAGGGTTTTGCTATAATGTTACAATGTCATCATATTGGGCAAGTCCAATAGCAATCCATTGTAAAATTAAAGTAGGATATAAGCAGGGGCAGAAGCACAAGTAAACTGCATAAGCAAATGGTTAAGACCCCCCAACGCCATCCACCACTGAGCTGGTCCCTCTCAGTCAGGTCATACCTATGGTTTGTGGGGGCTGAGAGAAGGCACTTAAGAAAAACTAACAGAGTAAGATACAAACTAGACTAGGCATGTGGATACTAGCTGAAAATGGATGGCAGCTTCTCTGTCTGCCGTCTCTCCTATGAGTGGACTTGAAACACAGAGACATGAGAAAATCTTACCAACAGGCATAATTTTTGGTAGCAAAACTGATTACTCATTTTGTATGAAAAGAGAAGTTGCTTGACCTTAGAATATATATGAACTCATGAGCTTATCCTGAGAGAAGAAATACTGGAAAACTTGAGAAGAAAGAGAATCTGGGGCAAAGAGATATGTGAGAATCCATGGAAGTGGGTACAAAGTATGGAGAAATTTGTATTCCAAGTCAACATCCACATGAAAGCCTCCACCACAACAAAGAGGCACTTTGTTGGCATGATATCAAAGTCTGATCTTGCTTTCTTCCCTTCTCCAAAAAGTGTTGATTTTGAGACTGCTCCTTATCATAACCTAATTTCTATCTCAGGGGAACCCAACCTGCAACAGGTGCGTACACGATATTAAATAGCCATTCTTTGTTCCAGGTCTGGTGATATGGTTTGGATCTGTGTCCCCAGCCAAATCTCATGTAAAATTATAACCCCAGTATTGGAGGTGGGACCTGGAGGGAGGTGAGTGAATCATGGGGGCGGCTTCTCATGGTTTAACACCATCCTCCTTGGTGTTGTCGTGACAAGAGTGAGTTAGCATGAGATCTGGTTGTTTAAAAGTGTGTAACACTTCCTGCCCCTCTCTTCCTCCTGCTCCAGCCATGGAAGACATACTTGCTTTCCCTTCACCTTCACTGTGATTGAAAGTTTCCGGAGCTCTCCTCAGGGTGTCCTGTACAGCCTGCAGAACCATGAGCCAATTGTACCTCTTTTGTTTATCAATTACCCAGTCACAGGTATTTCTTTTTTTTTTTTTATTTTTATTTTTGTTATACTTTAAGTTCTAGGGTACATGTGCACAATGTGCAGGTTTGTTACATATGTATACTTGTGCCATGTTGGTGTGCTGCACCCATTAACTCGTCATTTACATTAGGTATATCTCCTAATGCTATCTCTCGCCCCTCCCCGCTCCCCACAATAGGACCTGGTGTGTGATGTTCCTCTTCCTGTGTCCAAGTGATCTCATTGTTCAATTCCCACCTGTGAGTGAGAACATGCGATGCGGTGTTTGGTTTTCTGTTCTTGTGATAGTTTGCTGAGAATGACGGTTTCCAGCTGCATCCATGTCCCTACAAAGGACACAAACTCATCCTTTTTTATGGCTGCCTAGTATTCCATGGTGTATATGTGCCACATTTTCTTAATCCAGTCTGTCACTGATGGACATTTGGGTTGATTCCAAGTCTTTGCTATTGTGAATAGTGCCACAATAAACATACGTGTGCATGTGTCTTTATAGCAGCATGACTTATAATCCTTTGGGTATATCCCCAGTAATGGGATGGCTGAGTCAAATGGTATTTCTAGTTCTAGATCCTTGAGGAATTGCCACACTGTTTTCCACAATGGTTTAACTAGTTTACAGTCCCACCAACAGTGTAAAAGTGTTCCTGTTTCTCCACATCCTCTCCAGCACCTGTTGTTTCCTGACTTTTTAATGATTGCCATTCTAACTGGTATGAGATGGTATCTCATTGTGGTTTTGATTTGTATTTCTCTGATGGCGAGTGATGATGAGCATTTTTTCATGTGTCTGTTGGCCGTATGAATGTCTTCGGTTGAGAAGTGTCTGTTCATATCCTTTGCCCACTTTTTCATGGGGTTGTTTGTTTTTTTCTTGTAAATTTGATTGAATTCTTTATGGGTTCTGGATATTAGCCCTTTGTCAGATGAGTAGATTGCAAAAATTTTCTCCCATTCTGTCAGTTGCCTGTTCATTCTGATGGTAGTTTCTTTTGCTGTGCAGAAGTTCTTTAGTTTAATTAGATCCCATTTGTCGATTTTGGCTTTTGGCTTTTGTTGCCACTGCTTTTGGTGTTTTAGACATGAAGTCCTTGCCCATGCCTATGTCCTGAATGGTATTACCTAGGTTTTCTTTAGGGTTTTTATGGTTTTAGGTCTAACATTTAAGTCTCTAATCCATCTTGAATTAATTTTCATATAAGGAGTAAGGAAAGGATCCAGTTTCAGCTTTCTACTTATGGCTAGCCAATTTTCCCAGCACTATTTAATAAATAGCGAATCCTTTCCCCATTTCTTGTTTTTGTCAGGTTTGTCAAAGATCAGATGGCTGTAGATGTGTGGTATTATTTCTACTTATGGCTAGTCAATTTTACCAGCACCATTTATTAAATAGGGAATCCTTTCCCCATTTCTTGTTTTTGTCAGGTTTGTCAAAGATCAGATGGCTGTAGATATGTGGTATTATTTCTGAGGGCTCCGTTCTGTTTCATTGGTCTCTATCTCTGTTTTGGTACCAGTACCATGTTGTTTTGGTTACTGTAGCGTTGTAGTGTAGTTTGAAGTGAGGTAGCGTGATGCCTCCAGCTTTGTTCTTTTGGCTTAGGATTGTCTTGGCAATGTGAGCTGTTTTTTGGTTCCATATGAACTTTAAAGTAGTTTTTTCCAATTCTGTGAAGAAAGTCATTGGTAGCTTTATGGGGATGGCCTTGAATCTATAAATTACCTTGGGCAGTATGGCCATTTTCATGATATTGATTCTTCCTATCCATGAGCATGGTATATTCTTCCATTTGTTTGTGTCCTCTTTTATTTCACTGAGCAGTGGTTTGTAGTTCTCTTTGAAGAGGTCCTTTCATCCCTTGTAAGTTGGATTCCTAAGTATTTTATTCTCTTTGAAGCTATTGTTAATGGGAGTTCATTCATGATTTGGCTCTCCGTTTGTCTGTTACTGGTGTATAAGAATGCTTGTGATTTTTGTACATTGATTTTGTATCCTGAGACTTTGCTGAAGTTGCTTATCAGCTTAAGGAGATTTGGGACTGAGATGATGGGGTTTTCTAAATATACAATCATGTCATCTGCAAACAGGGACAATTTGACTTATTCTTTTCCTAACTGAATACCCATTATTTCTTTCTCTTGCCTGATTGCCCTACCCAAAACTTCCAACACTATGTTGAATAGGCGTGGTGAGAGAAGGCATCCCTGTCTTGTGTCAGTTTTCAAAGGGAATTTTTCCAGTTTTTGCCCATTCAGTATGATATTGGCTGTGGGTTTGTCATAAATAGCTCTTATTATTTTGAGATATGTTCCATCAATACCGAATTTATTGAGACTTTTAAGCATGAAGGGCTATTGAATTTCATCAAAGGCCTTTTCTGCATCTATTGAGATAATCATGTGGTTTTTGTCTTTGGTTCTGTTTATATGCTGGATTACGTTTATTGATTTGCATATGTTGAACCAGACTTGCATCCCAGGGATGAAGCCCACTTGATCATGGTGGATAAGCTTTTTGATGTGCTGCTGGATTCAGTTTGCCAGTATTTTATTGAGGACTTTTGCATCGATGTTCATCAGGGATATTGGTCTAAAATTCTCTTTTTTTGTTGTGTCTCTGCCAGACTTTGGTATCAGGATGATGTTGGCCTCATAAAATGAGTTAGGGAGGATTCCCTCTTTCTCTATTGATAGGAATAGTTTCAGAAGGAATGGTACCAGCTCCTCCTTGTACCTCTGGTAGAATTTGGCTGTGAATCCGTCTGGTCCTGGCCTTTTTTTGGTTGGTAGACTATTAATTATTGCCTCAATTTCAGAGCCTGCTATTGGTCTATTCAGGGATTCAACTTCCTCCTGGTTTAGTCTTGGAAGAGTGTAAGTGTCCAGGAAATTATCCATTTCTTCTAGGTTTTCTAGTTTATTTGCATAGAGGTGTTTATAGTATTCTCTGATGGTAGTTTGTATTTCTGTGGGGTTGGTGGTGATATCCCCTTTATCATTTTTTATTGTGTCTATTTGATTGTCCTCTCTTTTCTTATTTATTAGTCTTGCTAACAGTCTATCAATTTTGTTGATCTTTTCAAAAAACCAGCTCCTGGATTCATTGATTTTTTGGAGGGTTTTTTGTGTCTCTATCTCCTTCATTTCTGCTCTGATCTTAGTTATTTCTTGCCTTTTGTTAGCTTGTGGATGTGTTTGACTTGCTTCTCCAGTTCTTTTAATTGTGATGTTAGGGTGTCAATTTTAGATCTTTCCTGCTTTCTCTTGTGGGCATTCAGTGCTATAAATTTCCCTCTACACACTGCTTTAAATGTGTCCCAGAGATTCTGGTATGTTGTATCTTTGTTCTCATTGGTTTCAAAGAACATCTTTAGTTCTGCCTTCATTTCATTATGTACCCAGTAGTCATTCAGGAGCAGGTTGTTCAGTTTCCATGTAGTCTAATGGTTTTGACTGAGTTTCTTAGTCCTGAGTTCTAGTTTGATTGCACTGTGGTCTGAGAGAGAGTTTGTTGTGATTTCTGTTCTTTTACATTTACTGAGAAGTGCTTTACTTCCAACTCTGTGGTCAATTATTGAATAAGTGTGATGTAGTGCTGAGAAGAAGGTATATTCTGTTGATTTGGGGTGGAGAGTTCTATAGATGTCTATTAGATCTGCTTGGTGCAGAGCTGAGTTCAATTCCTGGATATCCTTGCTAACTTTCTGTCTCATTGATCTGTCTAATTTGACAGTGGGGTGTTAAAGTCTCCCATTATTATTGTATGGGAATCTAAGTCTCTTTGTAAGTCTCTAAGGACTTGCTTTATGAATCTGGGTGCGCCTGTATTGGGTGCGTATATATTTAGGATAGTTAGCTCTTTCTGATGAATTGATCAATTTACCATTATGTAATGGCCTTCTTTGTCTCTTTTCGTCTTTGATGGTTTAAAGTCTGTTTTATCAGAAACTAGGATTGCAACCCCTGCTTTTTTTTTTTGTTTTGCATTTGCTTAGTAGATCTTCCTCCATCCCTTTTTTTGAGCCTATGTGTGTCTCTGCATGTGAGATGGGTCTCCTGAATATAGCAAACTGATGTGTCTTGACTCTATATCCAATTTGATAGTCTGTGTCTTTTAATTGGACTTTTTAGACCATTTACATTTAAGGTTAATATTGGTATGTGTGAACTTGATCCTGTCATTATGATATTAGCTGGTTATTTTGCTCGTTAGTTGGTACAGTTTCTTCCTAGCATCAATGGTCTTTACAATTTGGCATGTTTTTGCAGTGGCTGGTACCGGTTGTTCCTTTCCATGTTTAGTGCTTCCTTCAGGATCTCTTGTAGGGCAGGCCTGGTGGTGACAAAATCTCTAAGCATTTGCTTGTCCGTAAAGGATTTTATTTCTCCTTCACTTATGAAACTTAGTTTGGCTGGATATGAAGTTCTGAGTTGAAAATTCTTTTCTTTAAGAATGTTGAATATTGGCCCCCACTCTCTTCTGGCTTGGAGAGCTTCTGCTGAGAAATCTGCTGTTAGTCTGATGGGCTTCCCTTTGTGGGTAACCCGACCTTCCTCTCTGGAGTTGCTCTTCTCGAGGAGTATCTTTGTGGCATTCTCTGTATTTCCTGAATTTGAATGTTGGCCTGCCTTACTAGGTTGGGGAAATTCTCCTGGATGATATCCTGAAAAGTGTTTTCCAACTTGGTTCCATCTCCCCCTCACTTTCAGGCATCCCAATCAGACGTAGATTTGGTCTTTTCACATAATCCCATATTTCTTGGAGGCTTTGTTCATTTCTTTTTACTCTTTTTTTCTCTACACTTCTCTTCTTGCTTCATTTCATTCATTTTATCTTCAATCACTGATACTCTTTCTTCCAGTTGATCAAGTCGGTTTCTGAAGCTTGTGAAATTGTCACGTAGTTCTTGTGTCATGGTTTTCATCTCTATCAGTTCGTTTATGATATTCTCTGCATTGATTATTCTAGTTATCCATTCTTCCATTCTTTTTTCAAGGTTTTTAGTTTCTTTGCACTTGGTATGTAGTTCCTCCTTTAGCTCTGAGAAGTTTGATCAACTGAAGCCTTCTTCTCTCAACTCGTCAAAGTCATTCTCCGTACAGCTTTGTTCCATTGCTGGTGATGAGCTGCATTCCTTTGGAGGGGGAGATGTGCTCTGATTTTTTGAATTTCCAGCTTTTCTGCACTGCTTTTTCCCCATCTTTGTGGTTTTATCTGCCTTTGGTCTTTGATGATGGTGACGTACTGATGTGGTTTTGGTGTGGGTGTCCTTTCTGTTTGTTAGTGTTCTTTCTAACAGTCAGGACCCTCAACTGCAGGTCTGTTGGAGTGTGCTTGAGGTCTACTCCAGACCCTGTTTGCCTGGGTATCAGCAGCGGAGGCTGCAGAAGATATAATATTGCTGAACAGCGAGTGTTGCTGCCTGATTCTTGCTCTGGAAGTTTCATCTCAGAGGTGTACCCAGCCATGTGAGGTGTGAGGTGTTGCTCTGTACCTAGTGGGGGAGGTCTCCCAGTTAGGCTACTCAGGGGTCAGGGACCCAGTTGAGCAGGCAGTCTGTCCGTTTTCAGATCTCAACCTCCAGACTGGGAGAACCACTGCTCTCTTCAAAGCTGTCAGACAGGGACATTTACATCTGCAGAGGTTTCTGCTGCTTTTTGTTTAGCTATGCCCTGTTCCCAGAGGTGGAGTCTAAAGAGGCAGGCAGGCCTCCTTGAGCTGAGGGGGGCTCCACCCAATTCGAGCTTCCAGGAGGCTTTGTTTACCCACTTAAGCCTCAGCAATGGTGGGCGCCCCTCCCCCAGCCTTGCTGCTGCCTTGCAGTTAGATCTCAGACTGCTCTTTTAGCAATGAGGGAGGCTCCGTGGGCATGGGACCCTCTGGGCCAGGTGTGGGATATAATCTCCTGGTGTGCTGTTTGCTAAGACTCATGGTAAAGCACAGTATTAGGGTGGGAGTTACCTGATTTTCCAGGTGTTGTGTGTCTCAGTTTCCCTTGACTAGGAAAAGGAATTCCCTTCCCCTTTGCACTTCCCAGGTGAGGCAATGCCTCGCCCTGCTTCAGCTCTCGCTGGTTGGGCTGCACCCGCTGACCAGCACCGACTGTCTGATATGCCCCAGTGAGATGAACCCAGTACCTCAGTTGAAAATGCAGAAATCACCCATCTTCTGTGTCACTCAGGCTGGGAACTGGAGGCTGGAGCTGTTCCTATTTGGCCATCTTGGGTGCCCCCCAGGTATTTCTTTATAGCAGCATAAGAACCAACTAATACATCTTGGGAAATACACTACAATGAAACACTTTCACATTTCTACCGAGTGGAATGAGCAAGTAGTATAATTAGCCTTATATCAGTTAGATTCAAGTTTTGCAGCCAAATGAGTTTCAGAAAATGTATTTTTGGAGTTTTTAAATTTCAGAAATCTGGATTAGGAAATGTAGGCCTGCATTTAGAAGCTTAATGTCCTTGTTTTCCCGAGAAAGCTTCAATTTGGCAAACCAAGCCATGTAAGCCAGGCCCATCAGAGATTTAAATTTTTTCATAGACAAATACTGAAGTGCTTTAAATTACCCTGCAGTTTGAGATACATAAACTAATTTAAGAAAGGAAGACTGCAAGTTACCACATTTAAAGTAAACAAGTCATGTAATTTCACACAATAGGTCTTCATGTTTAGCCACTTGCTACAGTTTGGAGTTGACAGCTTTCAGGTGAACCACTATAAAGGCTATAGTAAAGAAAAGGGGAATTCTTGAGTTCAAATTTACCTGGTACTTCTGCTCTCACCCAACCCTTGGGCTTCAACTAAAGGACTTGAATAAAGGGAAAGCACCAAAAAAAATACTCCAAGAAAGCATAGGTTTGACTGTCTTTGGGAAATGCATCCTAATTTGAAGGTAGTACATTAGGTAGTAATATAATATATGTCTAAGAAAAGGGAAAATATCATTTAGCCCCATCCTACAATACTGCCAAGCCCTCAGTTTTCTAAGGATGGTAAATGGTGACATTTAGGGTGACTTTAGATAAGAGGTTATTAGATGAAAAGGACTGGTGTGAATATTAAAATATTTAAGATGCAAAATCTTTGCTGTCTTGGCATTAATGTGCCTGTGACTTTAAAATGCTAATTAAGAGATACATGAAACACATATATATTTATGTATATACATAAAGAAGTCAAATTACAATTTTTATTTTAGTAGATATGAACATGTTACATAACAATGACTAGAATTGTGTTTTCAAAGTCTTTTTAAATAATATACCCCTTTCGGCCTGGCACGGTGGCTCATGCCTGCAATCCCAGAACTTTGTGAGACCGAGGCAGGTGGATTACCTGAGATCAGGAGTTCAAGACAGCCTGGCCAATATGTTTGTCATGTTGATGAACCCAGACTCTACTAAAAATACAAAAATTAGCTGGGCATGGTGGCATTGCCTGTAATTCCAGCGACTCAGGAGGCTGAGGCAGGGGAATTGCTTGAACCTGGGAGACGGAGGTTGCAGTGAGTGGAGATTGTGCCATTCCACTCCAGCCTGGGTGACAGAATGAGACTCTGTCTCCAAAAAAATAAAAAATCTACTCCTCTCATCCTTATATCCTATCTCTTTGATTGTTATAATGGCTTTGGAAAGAAAGGAGGGAAGATATATATATTTATATATATTTATTTATATACATATTTATATATAGAGAGAGAGAAACAGAGTTTCACTCTTTTTTTTTTTTTTTTTTTTTTTTTTTGACGGAGTCTCACGCTGTTGCCCAGGCTGGAGTGCAGTGGCGCGATCTCGGCTCACTGCAAGCTCCGCCTCCCGGGTTCCCGCCATTCTCCTGCCTCAGCCTCCTGAGTAGCTGGGACTACAGGCGCCCGCCACCGCGCCCGGCTAATTTTTTTTGTATTTTTAGTAGAGACGGGGTTTCACTGTGGTCTCGATCTCCTGACCTTGTGATCCGCCCGCCTCGGCCTCCCAAAGTGCTGGGATTACAGGCTTGAGCCACCACGCCCGGCCAGAGTTTCACTCTTTTTGCCCAGGCTGGAGTGCAACTGCATGATCTCGGCTCACTGCAACCTCTGCCTCCCGGGTACAAGTATTCTCCTACCTCAACCTCCCAAATAGCTGGGATTACAAGTGTGTGCCACCACGACCAGCTAATTTTTGTATTTTTAGTGGAGATGGGATTTCACTATGTTGGCCAGGCTGGTCTCAAACTCCTGACCTTACATGATCTGTCTGCCTCGGCCTTCCAAAGTGCTGGGATTACAGGCATAAGCCACCTCGCCCGGCCAGAAGATATAATTTTTATAACCCACATCTTAAAGAAGAAGAAATAGAGAACTGAAGGTTTTATTTAAAAATCACATGACTAATAAGGGAACAAAGCCACAATCCATAGCCACTCTAATCCCATGTTCCTTATACAGATTGAGTATACTTTATTCAAAATGCTTGGGACCAGATGTGTTTCAGATTTCAGAATGTTTTGGATTTTGTAATATTTGCACAAACATAATGAAATACCTTGCAGATAAACCCCAAGTCTAAAAGCAATATTCAGTTTTTATGATTCCATATATCTTATACACATGACCTGAGGTAATTTTATACAATATTTTAAGTAATTTTTGGTGTGAAACACAGTTTGTGTACATTGAACCATCAGAAACAAAGGTGTCACTATCTCAGTCACCCACATAGACAATCTGTGGTTGTTTGGCATCACTGTCATTCATAACACCAAATTTATATACTACTGACAAGCAATCATATTCTTACACTTATTCACATACAAATACGTAAAAGTAAAAAAAATGATATATCACTAACACAGTGAAAAGATAATGTGTTCGGAATAACTAGGTATCACAGTAGAATCACTAGAATACCTGTATCAGCTGTGAAACAACAGCAACAACAAATAATGCAGGCTTTTAGTGTCCACCTATGATGCTGTGTTTTGATTAAAAAGTTACAATACACTGTGTTTTCTTAGGTAAAAAGAAACAGCGGAAACAGCTGAGAAACTAGGGAATGGGTCCTACAGGGATAAGGAGGCTTTCTGCTGGATGGCTTTTTAAAATGTTTCCTCCAGGGTCATCTTCCCATTAACAACAGTGAATTTTGTCTTAGAAGTCTCTTTTTGATTTTATAAACTCCCATGATTTCTTGTTCTGTTATGAATGCACCATGCTCTAGTCCTTCAATGAGCCCATAACACATTTTCATCATGTCATCTGTAGGTACCTTTTGTGCAATGTTAAAAACATTTTCATTGTCACTATTACCACAATCGCTTTGATTCAGAGTGACTTCTGCAATTTCACCATCAGTCAATGAAGGAACAACTTGTTATCAATGTGAAAAACTTCTGTGATAACCACTTCTTCCAGCTTACTGATGAACTCTGAGGGCATATTTTTTTTATCACTTGACATAGGGAATCTCTCCAAGTAACCTCCTTTTTCCTGAATATAGTAATAGGTCAGAGGTTGTACCAGGCATGCAAAACTGTGTCTTTAGTTACTGTGTTCCAAGTATTGACAACAGCATATACAGTATCCTTCATGCTAAGCTCCCTTTGAAAACCTTCCCACACCCAGGCCTCTTTTCACTGCTGCTAGCATGCTGTTCAAGAAAGTGTTTTTGGCCAGATGGGGTGGGTCACATCTGTAATCCTAGCACTTTGGGAGGCCAAGGTGGTTGAATCACAAGATCAGGAGATCAAGACCACCCTGGCTAACACAGTGAAATCCGGTCTCTACTAAAAATACAAAAAATTAGCCAGGCATGGTGGCACATGCCTGTAGTCCCAGCTACTCAGGAGGCTGAGGCAGGAGAATCGCTTGAACCTAGGAGGCAGAGCTTGCAGTGAGCCGAGATCATGCTACTGCATTCTAGCCTGGGTGACAGAATGAGATTCCATCTCAAAAAAAAAAAAAAAAAAAAAAAAAAAGAAAGTGTTTTTGTATTTACTCTTCATTGCTCTAAGGATAATCTGTTTACATGGCTGAATTAATGAAGTCACATTTAGGGGAAAGTACATGGCATAAACATTATTTTTGATGAGAATTTCAGCTGCAGGATGAGTAGAACAGTTTTCAAGGAAAAACAAAACCTTGCAGTCAACATCCAGTTCAGCTTCCCAGCAGTGAGCAGGAGGTACTAGCATAGAATGTTTGGGTGAAGCCAATAAGAAAAGCTGTTCCTGGTAACCCATGCATTTTTTTGGGTGAAGCCAATAAGAAAAGCTGTTCCTGGTAACCCATGCATTTTTTAGTAGCATAATAATTGGTAAGAAATTCACTCCTTGGAAACAGCGAGGATGCAAGCTTTTGCCTATCACAGCAAGTTTACATTTATGTGTGCCTGCTGCATTAGCACATTCCAGCACAGTTATTATGTCTTTGGCATCCTTCATTCCTGCAGAGGCTGTCTAGTGAACTGTGGTCAATCTTTCTGGAGGAACAATGCCAAAACAGTGATGTTTCATCAGCATCACAAAATTGTCCTAGTGTCAGATTTTTATCAGTGATGACCTTGACAGACTCAATGATGAATTTCTCCACTGCTTTGTGATCAGCAGATGTTTTGTCACCACGAATCTCTAAAGATTTAATGTCATGTCTTTTCTTAAATTTCTGTGTCCAGCCTGTTGAATATTTACAGTTCTCTTCAACTTTCAGTTCACTGTGCTAGATCTTTGCTTGTTTCATGATCAGCATACCATTATGTGGCATGTTCATTTACATGTTGACAAATCCACTCTTTCGGTACACAAGCAAGATCTTCATCATTAGCTTTATTCAATGCTATTCTATTTTTCATTAACTTCCGTTAATCATTTTCAGTATAGAACAGTTTATCCTTATTTTCCTTCAGATCACATAAGGTGTTCATACCAACACTGTACTCTTCTCTTCTCTATGATGTTGCATATGTACACTATTCTTCCTTTTCTCCAAAAGCTTGACTTTCTGTGCTATAGATAAGCATAAATGTTTCCTCTTATTCTTACTTATCACTCTTATTACCCAGAGGGATAGCTGCAGACCTTTTTGACATTTCCAACAATATTTCAACACCACAAAATGGCATTTTGGAAAACCTGCCATTGGTATGTCTGGCCTGCACACGTGCCATTTTATTACCCTTTGTAGGTGTGCATCCCTGGGGAAATCTGGGTATGCATGGAAAAGATGTACCACAGTTAAAAGGGGCTGAGTGTGTGTGTGTGTGTGTGTTTTCCCCCTTGGGAACACTCAATAAACTGCGTTGTGTGCATTTTGACTGTGACCCATTGCATGAGGTCAGGTGTGAAATTTTCCATTTGTGACATCATGTCAGCACTCTAAAAGTTTCAAAGTTTGGAGCGTTTCAGATTTTGAATTTTTGTATTATGGATGCTCAGCCATATCACATACACAAAGTGAAGTAAGTCACGTTGTATGTATAGCATAGACTATAAAGAATTATTTTAAATGAGTATATGGACATACATAGTGATTTTTTTCAGCCTTTCCAATAGGAAATGTCCCATTGGTTACTCAAAGCAAATAAATAAATAAATAAATAAATAAAAGGCTCAAGTAAATGTCAATATATTATCCTGAACACCTGATGAAAGTTAAGTCTGTCATTTTGAATCCTCAGGATGTTATCAATTTGTTTAAGATCCTTGAACATACCCTTTATATATATGCGTGTGTGTGTTTTGCTTAAGGCTAATTTGCTATTAAACATATATATATACGCATATATATATGTTTTGTTTAAGGTTAACTTGATATTAAAAATAAAATGCTAAGTATTCTAGTTACAAATAAGGAATCAGAAATAATTTTAGGTAAAAATCCATTGTTATTAGAAGCAGATCCTATTCAATACATAGCTTGCTGCCACTTAACTAATTACTTTTTTGGAGAAACAGTATGATAGGTAAAAATATTGTGATATAGTAAAAACAGTAAGAGGTTTTGTTTGCTTGTTTTTTTGTTTGTTTGTTTTTGAGATGAAGTCTCGCTCTGTCACCTAGGCTGGAGTGCAGTGGCACCGTCTCGGCTCACTGCAACCTCCACCTCCTAGGTTCAAACAATTCTCCTGTCTCAGCCTCCAGAGTAGCTGGAACTACAGGCGCCCACCACCACGCCTGGTTAATTTTTGTAGTTTTAGTAGAGACAGGGTTTCACCATATTGGTCAGGCTGGTCTCGAACTCCTGACCTCAGGTGACTCACCTGCCTCAGCCTCCCAAAGTGCTGGGATTACGGGTGTGAGTCACTGCACCCTGCCACAGTAAGAGTTTTATAACCTCAAACATGTCATTCCTTTGCTATGAAACTTTACACCAATAACTTTAAATTTTGGGTAATTTCTTTATTTATAAAATGGGGACAATAGTACCTATGCCCAAAGTACTTATAATATTCTTAGAAGTTTCAAATTAAAATAAACTTACATAATATTCCTTTGATTTCAAATAATGACCCAATTAATTTGGTTATTCTTATTCTGTTACTTACGTGGACATTTCTTGACACAGAATGCTCCATATGTGTACTTCGCATTGAAATTGTGCTCCAGTTGAAAAGTGGTTGGATTGTAGACAAAGGTTTGGGGACACTGAGTAACACATGCTCCACTGTCATTGAAATTCATGCAGGCCTGCAACACAGCAAATATTACTTTCATTTACAAATAAACTTCATAATACTTGTTAATGAAACACTGCCAAAACATGAGAAGGTTGTTTTCTATAATAATTCCAAAAATACTACAAAATTTGATAATTTAAGAGTCATGTGTGTTTCTAAAATTTCATAAAACTCTTTTTTCCAGTGTCAGTAAATAGGCCATTTATGGCTACTGAAGCTTAAAGTGCTTAGCATGTATCCAGTAATTTCTAAACTGAGAATTGGTTTAAAGTTAGCTAATAGTGAAAAATTATTTCAGTTCACACTTATTCAAAGCATTTATATTTAGTCTTAAAGTATAGCACTGACAACCAAGTCCCTAATTCTACAGGCTAGATGTTCACTTGGGCTGGTATTTTAAAGAGTTCCATGTCCCAAGTGACATGTAAAGTGCAATTATCACCATTGTCCTGTAAGAAAACATTGTGATGCTGATTTATATTGGACTTAAAGAAAAGGCTCTGGTTGGTGACTAGACAAATACAAATACAGTGCATGTAATGCCAAAATGTAAAGAGGTAATGAGCTATAGTCAGCCTGTAATTAAACAATATGATGTCATTTCTAGTATGGCTTTTTTCCTAATGCCACTCCATTTAGTAAAAGCCACCAAGTAGAAGACAGTTCATTTCTGCTGACTCATATATTTATATTAATAACTTAATTTATTAATATTTGCAAATTCATTTGGGAAGAATTAAAAACCATTTTATCACCTGAGAGGTGGGTATTTGATATAAAAACAGAATATAGGTATAAGTACATATAAATATGTGATTAACAAAATTGTGGACGAGCTAATTCTTTTAATTGAGAAATTAAGCCTTTTTAGGAATAATTTAGGCCTTGGAAAGCAAGCTAACATAAACTCAAGCTATGATTTACATTTAATCATAAATAGTACATATGGTTATTAATAAGCATTAATTTATTCTGTTTCCTCAAAACATTTGCTTCATCAATTGTTGTTTTAGCAAGCACTTTATCATAAACATGACAATCCCCTGATGATGGTCTACTAGATGCATAATCAGAACAAGACTTACTGATGATACATTATTCACTAAGATGACACATTCTAAGAAGAATCTATTAAAAACCAATCTAGAAAACTCAGTAAGTTTTAATTTATGGCTATAAAACTTCATGTGTCCTTATAATTGCTTTACTAACATATTTTATGCAATGTTGTACACAGATTGCTTGGGAACAAATGAATATAAGCCAGACGAATAAAACAAATTTAGCTTTGCAACAGCATACAAAACAATGTAACTTATACCAAGGCCTTAGTCTGGCATTCTTGAACATTCTGCACCAAAAGCCAAAGTGGAATCACTGGACCGTTCCATAAAAGTAATGAAACGATAATTTGAAGCTCACTCAGCACCGTGCTTATCATGATAATGGAACCATGAAAAAAATTGCAGTGCAAAACTTCTAAGTGAGAGTTTTTGCTATTGCTGTTTGTTTGTTGTTATTGTTATGGAATTGTTAATGAACCACCTGCAGTGTTCAATGTCTTCAGAATCAAGCTTCCATCCTATGTCTGATGAAAGACAGAGGAAGGTTCTCAGTTCAAGACCTGTTGAGTATCTTCTTTAAATTTGTAACATTTTTATTTCCTTTTCTTCTTCCTCCCTATCCACTTCTGCAATACATATTTTTGTTTCACTATAGGATGAGTATAGAAGATTATATTCCTTATGGTATTAAGAAAACTAAGAAATTACTGTCTATATCATAAGAGCTTTAATATATAGTTTGCTCATTGCTGGAATTAAGTGTCTTTCTTTTTTTTAAGCTCAATTCTACTACATACGTTTGTTTGCTGGATATTTGAGAGAAAAAAAATTCTGTGTTCATTTTCAACTATATAAACATTTGTGTGTTTTTATGATTTTTAGCTTTAAAATTAAGCCAGTGTTCTGGGTATATGAAATTGAGTTAAATACAACTCAGAATTGCTGAAATGTATGTCAAAGACAAAGAGTACTGTGTTAGGAATATGATATCAAAATATAATTAAAAACTGTCCCCAACAAACTGTTTATAAATCTTAAACTTTTAAAATAATATTCCCTTTAAAAATATAAACTAGAAAATACTGAAACCCATAAATGTATCTTCTGTAATCTTGAAATTTATATTCAAGAAATAAAATGCAATTGCTCCCACTCACAGAACTCAATGATGCAACCACATAAACAGGTAATCACTTCATTACTGGGAAAGGATGCTATTAGATTATAGAAAGATATCTCAATATGTTCTCCAATGACTCTCATTTGTAATATAAATTATATCAGAAAGATACAATTCATTTAGCAGAAGAGAACAATTCTAGTTAATCAATAGCCAACCTAGTGAGGGAATGACTTCGAGGAGGGTAGAGCATTTTTCTTAATCCTAAAGTGGCTAAAGTTGATCTTACTGTAATAAAACAAAGATTCAAAAGGAGAGCAGGATAATAAAAGAGAGAAACTGAAGACATACAAAGCAGTCTGTGTCCTTAGGTCCTGAGCAGCCTCCAGCACATTCTCGATGGCAGCAGTCACTGACGTAAGGCCCGTAGCATCTGCCGTCACATTGTTCTGCACACACCGTCCTTGTCACTGCAGAAGACAGAGATAGGACCATGATCAAAGTCTGCCACCAAGAGAAACTCATAAGCTGAGTTCTGGAGTGACAGTTTCTCACCCTACCTTTGACTCAGTTCAACAAACATTTAATGAATGAGGTTTGCAACTAGATCAAAATTGTTATACAAAAATCTCCAAAATTAATATATAATTATTTCATGTTTATATTCTTTCTTGTTTCAGCAAATAATTACAATGCTTTATGACGATTATACCACTTAACAAGAAAGAATCCAATTTGAAGCAGTGGAGTGTGCCCGTAATCCCAACTACTTGGGAGGCTGAGCAGGAGGATTACTTGAGGTCAGTAGTTCAAGGATGCAGTGGGCTATGACTGCACTGTGAATAGTCACTGCACTCCAGGTTGGGCAGCACAGTAGGTCTCTGTCTCTAAAATTAAAAATAAAGGAAAATTGATATAACTAAATGAGATATTTGGCAGGCTAGGAAAGGTGAAGTCAATTCATACAATGTGTATATAGTAAGGTCCTAACAGAAAGTGGCCCCAGAAATGGGTCTAAGACTTTTAGTAGTCAATGCAGAAAGGGATATATAAATGTTTAGTTAATTCACATAATATTTTACATCAGGAAAGAAGGAAGGAAGGAAGGAAGGAAGGAAGGAAGGAAGGAAGGAAGGAAGGAAGGAAGGGGAAGGGAAGGGAAAGGAGGAAGGAAAGAAAGAAGGAAGGAAAGAAAACCATTCACAGTAAACACAATAAAAAATATCATTGATCTTTCTTATTACATACTTCAATCCAAGCTGACAGCATCATATCATGGTATACTTTACTAAAAGCAATGCTAAAGGTTATCCATCAACATTATGGTAATAAGAGACACAATTCTGCTTATCTCACTTATTTCAAAAATATTTTTAGAGTATTTAAGGTATGAATTTTACAGGATATGTATAGTATATCACTTCATGGTTTCTGTATTTCCACTTCAGCCTTGTTTCTTCCTACATTTTTAAACAGCTCTTCTAAGCTTTCTTTGTTGCTACCTTATCAAGACTCTGCCTCATAAACATTAGCATTCCCCAGACTTGTTCTTGACAATTTTGGGGGGACTATGGGCTCATTCCTGTATAAAAGTCATTCATCTTCTACTTAGCATACTATCTATCAGTAACTGACTTTCAGATCTAGAATTGAATTCTCTATGGAGCTACAGCATCCATTTCCAGCCGTCTGCAGAAGTCCTCATTTTGATAGCAAGGTGTACAAAACAGAACATAACTCTTCTTCCCACACCCACTACTGAGTGTACTTCTCTTCTACATTCCCTTATCTTAATTAATGGAAGCACCATATATCCAGTAGCTCGTTAGCAATTTGCAATGCATTTTCTGTCTCCTATCCTCTTATAATCACTTCTCATACCTAATAAAATTGCCAAGTATTAGGAATTGTTTTCTAAATATTCCTCAGCATTTTCCCTCCTCTCTATTCCAACGTTATTCAAAAGCCTATCTCAAATGATTACATAGTGTTGTAAAAGTTTTCTCAGATCCCATCTTTGCCTTCCAGTTAATCTTCCACAATGCTCTAAAAGTAATGGCTTGAACCTGTAAGACAACGCCTATAAATCAGTGTTAATTCACAGTGTGAAACTTATGACCATCCCTGTACTAAACAATTAAACCTTAAGCAAGGGACAAAAGCCCTCCATAAGTTGACCACATCTCTGCCCTTCCAGGAATCACATTACTCTGTTTCTCACGTACAGCCAGATAGAAATACCACTTGCAATTCAGTTGTGATTCTCATTGCTTCTTCACAAGGCATTTCTCCATGTTAAAACCCTTTCCTAGCCTCTCAGCCTAGGAAATTCTTGCTCTGAAGCCTTTCCAGACACAGCTCCAAGCTGAGTTATTTTCTCACTCTTGCTTCTGAACAAGCAAGAAGATAAAGTCAATGCAGCAGTCTATGTAGTCTGAAGATCTAGGCTCCAATCCAAAATATATCCATGTGATATGGGCAAGTTATTTAACCATTCTGTGTTTTACTTCACCATTTTAAAAGATGGAGTTAGTACCCATCTAATAGAATTGAAGATAAATACACAGGTATAAAGTGCTTTACATGGTCCCTATAAACAGTGCTCATCAACCTAGATATTTTTACTGTACTTATACATTGTATTTTTTTTCATATTTGCTTCCACCTCACCCCTACTAACCTATGGGTTTATTGAAGTTTATTGTCTTACTTAATTTTTAATCTTCAGTGATTAAACACAGGGTTGGTACTTAATACACAATATAAGTAAATATCCCCTTCAAGTAAATAGGTAAATCATGTATTGCCAACTCAACGGCAGTATCTCCTGGGGGCTTAATATATTTATCAGAGAGATAAAAAGGTGTATAGAGTTAAAGAGGTAGGTTGCTAAGAAATATAAAGAGACAAATATTAAAATACCAAGATTTAAATGCTCCTTAAATTTCTGCTGTTGATTAGTTCATGATTGCATATTTTTAGTTGGATCCTTTTCATTGAATTTGATGGTGATATTAATAAAATAATGCACACTATTGAAATATAAAGAATATTCTTCCATTTGATGTGATCTAATTATTCTCTATGTAGTATAATCAATACAAACATCAAATAGAGTTTAAACTAAAATGGCACTTGGACTCACCCTCTGTCATATTTTTATTTTGTAAAAATAAGGTTACATGCTATTTTTTACCATAAGCTTATAGAAGATTTGGAAAATAATCACATTTTTATATCTGGATTTGTGAAGGTATATTTTGTATTTGCAATTTTCGTTACATTAAAGTTCAAAATAAATTATTTCTTCTATTAGTATTCTGGTACAAAATTCTACATAACAAATCTTCTTGGGCTGTCCCTTCACTTTTTTTAAGTCTTTGATCAAATCGCACCTTTGTAGTAAAGTCTGCCCCTGTTTAATACTGAATCTTTCCCAGTCAACTGACTCCTCATGAACCTTCATCTTCTTTTTTCCCTTTCTCTGTCTTTCATCTGCCTTCCTTCCTTCCTGTATTTTGTTACAGCATCAATTACAATCTAACATACTTCACAATTTATTTATTCCATTTATTTTGTTTCTAGACGTATTACTATATTTGTAACTGGCATTTACATAGTTTTATTTATATTTGATACATACATTATACACATATATATACCCAAAACATTTATATCCTTTCATGAACTCTTCATGTCATACATTATGCTTATATTGATATTTCTACCTTTTAACCAAGTGGTATATTTGTTTAGATGTCCTAATTAGTAATTCATACAATATAAATAAAATTTTTTTAAAGGAAACACTTTTAATTGACAGTTTTGTACAGAATAAATTCAAACACAATTCTTCTCTTCCAAATTCAATAAAGTGCTTCGATGCATCAACAGTCACTAATTAAAATAGCAGACATATGTTAAATAAATAAATAACTAGATTCGAAAAGTGTTATCACAGGACAGTTTATCAATTTGCTTCTATTTGACAGCTATTGCTCAGCTGGAAAACAATAGCATGGAGTCAACAATCTTATAAGTCACATCATATTTTAATCATAGACAGATGTCTAAGTGTTACTTTTTATTTTTAACTCCATGGTGATTTGAAGTAACTAGACAAAATGTTTCCGTTTCTCTTTATTTATTTACTTTGGCTTTTCCTGCCAAATGAGAAAATTAATGTAGAAAATAATTAAAATAATAAGACAAGTAACCCTGAATTTAGTTTAAAATTATGTATTAAATGTTCCTGTTAAAATCATTTCTCTCATTGAGTACACTATTTAAATATGAAAATAATATTATACATTATAATACAATATAGTACAGTCTTAGATTCAATAGCAATTATTATACTGTGGAACTATTAAAATATTTTAAATTATTTAATCATTTGTGTTGAAAAAACTTTAAATTTTTGAAAATAGCAGCTTTTTCCACATAGTATTCAAATATTTCATATTTTTTCACAACATGCTGGTTTCTGATACTATATTCCCTTTCAGAAACATGCAAAAAATTCCTCTAAATTATTATCCAAATGCAGATGCATTCTACAACTTTTATTTAACATGTTAAAAGGGAACTATGGCTTTTATTATCCAAAATCAGTCTATAATTGATTTATTTCAAAGTAAATTACATTAAACATTTAATATAGGGCTTTTCACCATCAAGATTTTTGCATCCCTTAATTCCAAATGAAAATTCAGTCAGCCTGAAGCATCTGGACACATAAAAGGTAGACCAAAAGAACAAAACAACAAGCTTAATCGCTAAACAGTGATGGGGTTAAAAAGTATTTCATTGTATTATTATGTGCGACTTGTGTCAAGAAAGAAAACATTCCCTTTGTACAATTCAAGGCTACATGCAAGACAAGTGGAAGGGAATCTTAGAGTAAATTTATTTAGTAGCATTTTTTTGATTAATAAGCATTACTTAATGAGAATAAACTCATAAAATTATAGTCATATTTTATTATGATGGAGACACAAAGCAAAAAACAATTCCTGAAATCAATGAGATAAGTCAGCTTCTGTAGGAACATTAACTTATAATTGCTTTGGTTTTTATTAATACCACCCTTGCTCAAATATTTCATTACATTTTTTTCCTTGTATTTAGTATCCTTTCTATATTGCTTCACTGGGTGCATTAAAATATTTGGGTCCAATTTTAACTAGCTTATTCATTGATGGTATACACTAAATGTGATTAATATAAAATTTAAAACTGGGACGTTAAACTCCTTATATTCGGGTCAGTAAACTTGACATGGGGAATGTGAATTCATTCAAAACATCCATGAGAATTAGATGGGTAACATTTAAGGAATCAAACATTTTGTGGTAAGCCAATACTACTGAGGAAATATCTATCAAGTCAAAAAATATTAAAAAATTGTTAAATAGTTTAATCTTATCAGTGTCTAACTAATAAGAACTATGGCTTAATTACTTCTTTCAATATAATGATAACCAATACTGTGATTAAAGTTACTCCCATAGAACAAATTTATTTTACTCGAAGAGGCTTGGCAATTTGCTAATTAAACATTTATTGTTGCTTCCTAGCAACAATAGCAAAAAAGACAAAGATATTCATAAATAATGCAAAACAGAGCACTGACATCACAGTGACAAAAGATCTCTGTTAGCCCATTAACAATAGAAATAAGGATAAATTTAGGCAAAGTCTTTGTGTCTTTTTACACTCTGACACTTCCTCTTCCTCCCCCATCTCCTTCCTCTTTCTTTATCTCCTATGTCTTCTCTCCTTCAGTGCCTTTTGATTCTCTTCATTTCCTCTAGCCAGTGGTTCTGAACCGGGTTGTATATTAGCTCATCTAAGAGTCTTTCAAACTTGAATATTAGAATTCCTCTGTAAGTAAAACTTTTCATTCAGTTGGTATCAGTGGGACCCAAGACTGTTTAATAAGCCCATTTCTATTAAGCTCCCAGATAATGTCTCTGCCTACTCATCTACAGACCCCATATTGAGTAGCAGAATATAGAGCATTTGGAAAAAACAACAACAACAACAACAAAAAAACAATGCCTGAGAATCACCTAGTTCCTATTAAATCAAAATTGTTGGTGATTTTCTAGGAGCTTTGGTAGCTTTAATAAGCTCTCTAGGATTCCAATATTCAGTCTAGAGTTGAGAAACTTTATTCTAAGCAGTCAAATGAGAGAAAAAAATTTTAAGTCATTTACACCAGTTGATTGACTGATTATTCCTTGTCTGAAACGTAATCACAGTGACTTCTTGTTTTCATTTTCTATTTGTGTTGTAAATATCTCCATCACTAATTGGCAAATCAAACAAACAAAAATTGATGTGCAAGTAGATATAGGAAAATTTGGGAGGGAAATGACCTATATTTTCGATGGAAGTATTGCCTCACTGGTTCTGACGACAAACATTAGGGATAAATGAGATACCAGTAGAAAATTTCCCTTCTCTCACCCAGCAGCTGTCTGAGTGACAAGTATCTTGGGGCTATCCCTAATCCATTGCTAAACACATTTTAAAGCATATTTATTTTATTTCTTAAAATTTTATTTCAATTTTTATTCAAAGACATACCTCTATGCTGCCTCTATTCTATTTTTGTTGTCAAAATTTTGACAAATTATGTTCATAAAACATAGCAAGTTCATTAACTAGATAGTATTTGAATGGAATGTTTTTATTACACTGTTTCCAGTTATATACTTGGAGGTTTGAACTAGAAGAAAGAAATACTTCGGTTACAGTAGAAGTGATATGGGTTGGATGTGAGGAAGAATTATTGACTATTAGAGGGATAAAAACAGTGTAATGGGCTTCTTAAGTGTTTATTTGTCAGTATTTTAAAAGAAATCTCTTCTACATGCTTTAGACATCCACTTAATTAAAGATAGGAGGCTTGATGAAATGTTCTCTAGAGGTACCCTCTAGCTCTAAAATTCAATATTTATTCCTATTAATGATGAAATTGTGACTAAAAAACCGAACACTTTGGGTTGTGTAACATGTTTTAAGAAAGCTATCATCAACAGAGTACACTTAAAGTGAAACAAATAAAGCTCACAGACCATCCAAGAAGAGGCATTACTTACAGAGCATGTTAAACTGTGGAAAAAATCAGGTTCAATGAAACTAATGCCAAACTATACACTGTTATTAATTCTTCCAAAGGAGAATAATTGAACACATTTGTGTGTCTAGGACCAGGTAGAAGCTAAAAGCTAAATAGCAAGATTTAAAGTAAAGATGTCTGGCCCATCTCCTATATTCTGATTCAGTAAGTCTGGGGAAGATGTCAGAAAATTCATTTTTTTATTTGGAGGCTTATGTTTTTTAGAAGTAGATTTTAAAGGCAATATTTCCAAACTTCTGCTCTAAAACACTCTCTTATTTCTAATGAAGGATTCCCATAGATGGAAAGGTAGAGTCAGAGCTGGGTTGGTCTTAAACTAGAATGCCCTTTCCTATCTCATATTAAATCACAGAAGAAATAAGTCAAAAATTGTTGCTTCACAGAGTAAGGCCTCATCATAAGCCTAGATCCTAATTTTCACAGGAAGATAATTTTGCACTTTAAGGATTTTTCAATTCTTTTAACCAGCTACAATGTATGATCTAACGTATTTAAAAAGGCTCTCAGAGGTCCTTTCTGAAAAAAAAAAAATAGACCTAGAAAAATAGAATTATCAGAAAGTATCTGGGCTTCTAAATGACCACAATCATACACATTTTCACAACACAAAATAAAATAAAACTAATTTTCTTTTATTCCTAATTCCTAATTGGTTTGGTGATAGCTAGTCTAAATGAACCGACCAGGCCATACCATGAAGTATATACTCCACAGGTAAAATAACCGTTTAATCCAAAATGCAATAACCTCTGTAGTTCCCCTGGAAAACATAGCAAATACCTGTACAGTCCCTCCTGAAATTGACATTCAGAGTCAGTTAATAAAAGTAGGGCCAGGCCGGGCGCAGTGGCTCATGCCTGTAATCCCAGAGCTTTGGAATGCCGAGGCAGGTGGATCACAAGGTCAGGAGTGACCAGCCCAACCAACATCATGAAACCCCATCTCTACTAAAAAAGGAACCCCATCTCTACTAAAAAATACAAAAAATAACCAGGCGTGGTGACGTGCCTGTAATCCCAGCTACTCAGGAGGCTGAGGCAGGAGAATCACTTGAACCTGGGAGGCGGAGGTTGCAGTAAACCAAGATCACGTCATTGCACTCCAGCCTGCGTGACTGAGTGAGATTCCGTATCAAAAAACAAAAAACAAACACACAAAAAGAGTAGGCCCACATTTTGGCAGCTACTAATCAGGTTTGACCTGATGAATCCCTGGTGACCCATGGACTATGACATGATAATATTGCTAGTTGTGTCAAAGAGGTAAGGGATTCTGTTTAATCCATTCCTTATCACCACCTGCTTTATTCATTTATTTAATGAAGTTTTATTCAACCTGTTTTATAAAGACATGATCAATGATTCATCGAGGGACCTTAAAGCTGATTTTAAACCACACACTTGGTCACCAGGGAAATTCTCCCTTCTTAATAGGCTATTAGCATCTCCACAGTTTGTCACTCAAGATTCAAAAAACAATATTGGCTTGTTACATTAACTATAAAAATATTCTTGAGAGACAGTATGAGTTATTTTGCATATTCCTCACAGGCTTGTAGATACTGATTTCAAAGCAATGAAGGAAGAGTATGAATCTGCATAAGAATACCATAGCATTTTTTAAGAATATTTTTCAAAATTAGAACTGAGGTCTGCACCTTACAATCTGCCAATAAATGATAGGTTGCAGATAAAGTAGTGAAAAAATTGTAATAATTATATCATAGATCTTTCACACACCAAGAAATATGGAAGAGTTGGTATTCAAATTTTTAAAATCACTGTGCATTATAACAGACATCTCCACATCTAACCTGATAGAAAAACAAACAAAAACAATGACAACAAAAATTACTTTCTTTCTTTTGCTTATTCTAATTCCCTATCCAAAATGCTAGTAGAGGAAAATAAATATAATCTCTCTCTCACTCAATATACATCTGAATGAGTTTCTTTCTCTCAGTGGTAAAAAAAGGATGCCAATTTTGCAATGAAAATACCCACAGAAGGGCCAGGAGCAGTGGCTCACACCTACACACCCAGCATTTGGGAGGCAGAGGCAGGCGGATTACTTGAGGCTAGGAGTTCAAGACCAGCCTGACCAACATGGAGAAACCCTGTCTCTACTAAAAATACAAAAATTAGCCAGGCAGAGGCAGGGGAATCTCTTGAACCCAGGAGGCTGACATTGCAGTGAGCCGAGATCATGCCACTGCCATCCAGCCTGGGCCATGCAGCAGAAAATATCTAAAATTTTTTGAGAAAAATAATAAATATTTTAAAATTTTGTCTCAAAAATGTTTTTAAAAATTGAAAGTACTCAAAGAATGTTAAGATTAAAAAAGAGCATCATATTAGGTAAACAATGAACATATATCTGTTGAACCAGTAAATACTATCTAGTCCAAATTTCTCATTTTACTGATGAGAAAATTAAAACAGAAATAAACTTACTTGTTTATGAGCAAATCTAAAGTAATGTTCAGACATCTCTAAGAAGTATCACTACTTCTTCAGAGTATTCCAAGAAGTTTCTCGTTTTGATGAGGGTGAAGAATTGGGCAAACTATTAGTGGGTGTATAAATTGATACATGATTTTTCGAAGACTAATTTGTCTTTATCAAATTTGTGTATGTAAATTCACATGTGACCAAGTAGTTCTGTTTCTAGAAATCTGACTTACAGAAGAATGTGCATCTGTGGACAAATATGTATATAAAAATGTTCATTATTGTAACTGAGAATAATACAATGTAACCTAAATGTCCACTAATAAGGAATAGCTTGAGTAAATTATTGTACAACCGTAACTTGGGAAATAGCTGTAGCATTAAAAAATAAATAAATAAATAAATAAATAAATAAATAAATAAATAAATAAATAAAAAATGAAAAGCCGGGCGCAGTGGCTCAGGCCTGTAATCCCAGCACTTTGGGAGGCCGAGGTGGGCGGATCACAAGGTCAGGAGATGGAGACCATCCTGGCTAACACGGTGAAACCCCCTCTCTATTGAAAATACAAAAAATATTAGCTGGGCGAGGTGGCGGGCGCCTGCAGTCCCAGCTGCTCGGGAGGCTGAGGCAGGAGAATGGCGTGAACCCGAGAGACGGAGCTTGCAGCGAGCCGAGATTGCGCCACTACACTCCAGCCTGGGTAACAGAGCGAGATTCCGTCTCAAAAAAAAAAAAAAAAAAAAAAAAAAAAAAAAAAGAAAAGAAAAAAGAAAAAGAAAAAAAGAATGAGATTGGTTTCTATTTACTGAAATGAAAGGATTTTAAAAATATAATGTGCAGTGAAACAAAAGTGATAGAAGAATAGATATGGCATACCCATTTTTGTAAAACACACAAAACAAAATCCCACAATTTTTATGTGCTTATGTGTATATGTAAATATAAATACACACATATATACCAAATATTACCATAAAGTAATCACTTTATTAAAAAAAGTAGGTTGAGGGAAGCATATTTACTGATGGGAAGGCATTATTATTTCTAGCTTTATGAACTGAATATGACATGAATTAAAACAAAAACTTATACTAAAATAACCTGTGCATTTGGCAGAGCAAGTTCATTATCCCAGTGTTACAAATGAAGAAGTTGAGATTTAAAAACTAGCTTATCCCAGGTCAAAGGATAAGTTATTATCAAAGTGGAGATTAAAATTAGTTTTCTGACTCTTATATATCTTCAATTATATGTTTTCATTAAGTTAAGAGTCACAAATAGTAGGTGTCTAAATGTAAAAATCAAAAGCACTAAAAGGGGAGAGGAAGATAGTTTCAGAAACTGTTTTAAATGCAACACCAAACAGCTAAAGTGATCAAACACGTGTCTATATTACGTCTCTGAAAAACAGCTTGGCTGAGGCTATTTTAACTAACATGACTATGAGTGATGATAATGAAAACTAAGATATTACTCAAATACTCTTTAAATCTCAGACCCAGAGAGGGCCAACACTGAAGTCTATACCTCAGAAAAAGAGACTTTTAGAGGAAACCACTTAAAAGAGTTATACCACAAGCATGTTTTGAGTATATACAGAAGGATATGTTTAGTTTTTCTCCTCGTAGAACACATTTGGGATTATCTTCTTAAAAAAGACAATCAGGGCTGGGGGCGGTGGCTCAGGCCTTTAATCCCAGCACTTTGGGAGACCGAGGCGGGTGGATCACGAGGTCAGGAGTTTGAGACCATCCTGGCTAACACAGTGAAACCCCATCTCTACTAAAAATACAAAAAATTAGCCGGGCATGGTGGCGGGTGCCTGTAGTCCCAGCCACTCAGGAGGCTGAGGCAGGAGAACGGCATGAACCCAGGCGGCAGAGCTTGCAGTGAGCCGAAGTCACACCACTGCACTCCAGCCTGGGTGACAGAGTGAGACTCCATCTCAGAAAGAAAAAAAAAAAAAAAAAGACAATCAGGCCAAGCAGAGTGGCTCACGTCTGTAATTCCAGCACTTTGGGAGGCTGAGGCAGGAGGATCTCTTGAGCTCAGGCATTCGAGACTAGCCTAGCTAACATAATGAGACCTTGTCCCTACCAAAAAGAAAAAAGAAAAACAAAATAGCCAGGCATTGTGGTGTGCATCTGTAGTCCTAGCTGCCTAGGGGGCTGAGGCAGGAGGATCACTTGAGCCCAGGAGTTCAAGGCTACAGTGAGCTATGATTGTGCTTCTGTGCTCTAGCCTGGGCAACACAGCGAGACTCTGTCTCAAAAAAAAGAAGAAGAAAAAAAAAAGATACATCCTCCTACGAGTCAAATAATGCACTTTTGTAACGTTTTTCAAACTTTTATTAAAAAATAAATCACGATTTACATACAAATAACATTGTATTATGGCTTAGTACACACATACTTGATGAAATGTTTTGAGGAATAATATTGAGTCTAATTAATGAAAGAGCATTTTGATACTGCCTTTTCTATTTGATTCTAATCTGGTCAATTTCATTCCAATCTATCCTATTTCAATAAAAATGTATTATTGGACAGGGTGCACTGAAGTGATTTTATAATCTACTAACAAGTTGCAACCAGCAATCTGAAAGCATTGCCTTATTGCATGAACAAAGGTCAAATTAAGAAATTAGAGAAACCAATCTCTGTGCTTTTCTTATACATGTGCAGCAAATCAGCCTTCTAATGAATTCAGGAATTTAGAGTCACTGGTGATAAAATTTCTTTTTTCTGTAGTTTTAGGATCCCAGAGGGTATGGAAAATCACTGCACAATACAGCCTGCCATAATGCCTTGTCTTCAGAATTGTGCCGTTGAGACTGACCATTCTCAGAGGTTTGTGCTTTTTATTCCCACCATCATTACTGGAAATTTGGGATCGTTCAGTCTGAATTTCTCCTACATGGCAGTATACTAAAATGTGGGCCAATACAAAACAACTTTTTGGATCCTCTCTAAGCAATACATTTATAGAAAATAATATAATCTATAGATATTAAAGCTTTTATGCATGATTAATATATTGATAAAAAATTATGATCCCTCTGATCAGGACAAAAGTTCAGAAATCCTCAAAATTTGCCAAAAAAAAGTCATATCACAATAAAGAGCGTATTACTTATTATATTTGTTGTTACTTCCTTTCTTAAAATTCTGAAATTACATATGCAGTACCTATTTTCAGAGAAATATAAGTAACTACAGATATGTAGAATTAAAGACAATTCATTTGTTCTCTTACAATAGCAATAACAACCAATGTCAACTTTTGAGTCTCTATGAATGCTTGACATCCCTATTATGGTTCCACACTAGTATGAGAGTAAAGAAAACACAAAACACACAATCAAAAGTAACTCAATATAACGCAGATCTTTATAATTTTCAAATCCAGGAAGGGGACACAATCTCTCTTCCTGCCTCCAAAAAATTATCCCATCAATCTACATTTCTCTACATGCAGAAATCTCTTATTCTCCTCCTTCGGAACTTTCTCTCACCCGACTTCCTCTTGTCTCTCCTACCTTGTTTCCAGTGTATATACCGAAATGATTCATGAGGTTGAAATGAGATAATTCATGTGAAGCTGTTAGTACAAAACTGGCACAATGGATAACTACAGGAAGTTCTCTGGAGATGACTTTACATAATTTTCGACTTTACATAATAGCTAATTTTGACTTTGCATAATAGCTGTGCTAGATTAGACACATTGCTTAACCTCTCTGTGCTTTAGTTCTTCATCTATAAAATAAAAATAACAAATGTACTTACCTCATGAAGCTGTTACAAAGATTTTATATATTACAGGAAATTATTAATTTGGAATAGTGCCTAATATACAGTAAACATTATATAAATATTGGCTCTTGGTGTTAAGTAATCGATGAATGGTAGTTATTATCTCACTTTATAGCTTGCTATTTTTAACTAAATATTACATCATTAATTGTCTTTTGTAGAAGCATAAATATGCTTCTGCTGTATTATTTTTCAAAGCTCTATATTATACTCTTGTATGAATATACTCTAACTGAATCCTCTTTCTAAGCTATTTGCTCTGTTTGTATTTTTTACTATTATAAATCCTGCTGTAATATACACTATTGAACATTCATTTTGTGCATATGATAATCTGAGTGTTAAAATAATACATTTCATGGTTCAAGAAAATGCATATTTTAAATCCTTTGACATAAATGACCAATTAGACCAGGATGGTCTCAATCTCTTGACCTCATGATCTGCCCGCCTCGGCCTCCCAAAGTGTTGGGATTACAGACTTGAGCCACCGTGCCCGGCCTCATCTGGCTATTTTATTAAATATATTTTTAAGAGATTCTTTAGAAAAAAAGCATTGATAATTGAATAAGATAGTTAAAAAATATAGATTAATTTTAGAAGAACTGACATTTGCAAAGCATGGGCATTTCTATCTTAGAATGCAGTAGTTCTCTATTCATTTAATTTTGTGGTTACATCTTGGTGAAATATTGTAGCTTGGTTTTTCTTTTAAATTATCAGCAACTAGTTGTTAACATCAGAATCTGTCTTTTTTTTCTGTTCCCTCATTCTATTTTCTAGTCAATGAAATTACATACATCTTAAATACATATAACATACTTATTAAAGAGGAAAATAATCACCCTGTGTGACAGTTACTCAAGAAATACTGAAATCAGAACAAAACTTGTAGGTATTCCTGTGGTCATAATGCTCTATCAGCTCCATTATAACACAATTCATGGGCAAAAAGATTTTAGATAGACCAAAAATAACTGTCTTCAGTGAGACAGTAATATGTACAAATTATTTTTTAAAAATATTTTTGTATGTTTTTATAACTCATCATAAATTAACAGAGTGCATATTTCTTTGGAAAGTGCCCATAGTAATGAAGAGATGCAGCCATGATAATATTATAAATTGTTGAGTAATATATAAAATGTATATTGGCTTCAGAAATGGAATATTGACATGTCTGATATTTAGTGAATTCACATTTATTCTAATATAATGGGCAAAAATGTGACTTGGTACAAGAGAAGTTGACCTGTATCCAGTTGCCCCTTCTTATCCTCTTTCATCCCTATACTGTTTACTTATTTATTTAACCAAATTGATTAATTTGAAAAAGAATATAACACATTTCAGACAATCTTAAGGCAGAACTTTAAAGAGAATATCTTTCTTCATGCTTGCTAAATTCTCAAACCATGAGAGTCGTATGGAAGTGCTTGCTTTTCCTAGAATAATATCTCACACTTCTTTCCATTTCTGTAGCCAAAATAGTATGGCTGTCCTATTCATCAGAAGCATGTCACATGTAGGTAATTTTGAAATTTTCTCTTTGATAGTCAAATATAGTTACTCTAATGACAGTCAGCTCTTTTGCTGTGAAGACACAAATAATTCAGAATAAGTTGTCATCACTACCAAAATAACAAAATTATTTTACTGGTAGAACTTTCAGATATATCTAACTGTTCTTCTCAATGTTCTATTAATAATCCTTTAAATGTGGAGTATTCACCTTCTGATCTCTCTGCTTAGAATAGCTATCTGCACAACACCCCACGGTTTGCATTCTCCCAATCTATCTATATCTGTATCTATATAATCTATAACTATATATGTAGTAATACACACACACACACTAGATGATTCATAGATAGATAGATAGATAGATAGATAGATAGATAGATAGATAGAAGATAAGGTAACTTGTTGAAACTGAGGTTCTTAAATTGAGTTAGGTAGGACCAAATCTCTAGTTACCTAATGTCCCAGTTTAATATTCTTTTTGATCATTTCCAATATTCGTCACCTTTGTCTTATATCTAACCCACAGTATGCCCACAGAACAGGAACAATTTTATATATACCTTTCTACCCCTGAAGCTCTTGGCTTGGCATTATCTCCTGAATCCCATTAAACCGTAATATACAGAGTATTTTAAATATATACATTTCCTGTAGTTAAAATGAAATAACTTGTTCTTTTAAATATTTGAGAAAAGTCATTACATTACAACAAATATTATCAACTTATGTCACTTATGTCAAAATTAAGAGCACATCAGGGAAGATTTTTCTCATTTTTCTACCAGTAAATTATTGGGGCACTTTTTGAAATGTTCGATCTAATCAAGTAATTAGCTCATTGTAATGTTTACTTTAATTTCACAATCTCTCCAGAAACCATAAGTCCAAAAAAGGAAAAATGGGAATAACTCAATTCAATAAGAAGGCTTATGGATGTGCAAAGTTATTAGTAAAATACAAGGGTTTTAATTAAAGATGTTGGCGTTTACAAAGACTCGCTGTTATCCTGATTGATGGTGCCTGCTGGCTCAGCTCTTTCCCTGTTTCCCCTTAGCTCCCACTTGCTTTTCTCTGCTCTAATTGGATATTTACCACATTGGCACCTTCTTTTTAAACAACAATTGTTCCACAAAGAATGTAAATACAATTACACTTTAGACAAATTATATGTGTATGCATGTGTGTGAGTATAATTAGTTAATTATCTTCATAATTTGTCATTTTGGTTTCACAATCTACAGGAAATTCTTGAAAATTTCATGGAGAAAGATACAATTTAATTTTCAACTGCAACGTTTCGGGCTGAAATTTTGAGGAACAAAAATATATAATCATTTTGTTAGATTTTATTATTCTATTTCAAAGGAGTTCCAGATATACTTTGGAATACATAAAAGAAGATGTATATATTTCTAACATTTTTCTTAAGAATAAATAAAATGCATAAGCCACGCTAAGGTTTTGGTTTATTTTTCACCTTTACTATTAAACTGAAACTTTTAACATATTGCAAATGTTAAAACCAATTTCCTTCATGCCCAAGCATAATAAATTACCGAGGAAAATGCTAAATAAGTTCTAAATTTTCCTAGCATATTCTATAATGTCTGTATGGAAATAATAAATAACATAAAATGTTGTTTGGAACAAAGTTTTCTTTTGCCAGTATAGCACTACCCATATTAACAATTATCTACAACAACAACAAAATACAGTGCTTATCTTTATTTTACTATTATTCTATTTTTGATTAAAAAAAAGATTTTGAGATAAGCTGGCAGGTTCTATTACTTATGACAGTCTAGGAAGACTGTCATAAGTAAGTAAGAAGTAAGAGGTAAATCCCATCAAAAGGACTTTTCTTTTCGCTAAAGTAATGCATTAGTCAGTTTAATGACATTTAAATGGAGAGAAGTATGTCTGTTCACTCCAGTGGTTAAAGTATGTATTTCTTCATTAATTTTGTGGTATTTCAACTTCTACAATAAATAATGTTTTTAACCTATTGTCAAACTCACATTTTTCAATCAGCTTATCAGCAAGAGACGCCACTTATAAAGCAACGTAGAAAACTAAAGGGTATATTGAGTGGTTATAATTATGACTACTTTAATGCAAAATGTATGCAAGGGTCAGGAAAATCAAACTGTAATATTTGGATATATGCCTTTTTCCCCCTCCTCATTCAAAATGCAGTGACTGAGATAACATCAGGTCTAGCAGGACAAAAAGAATGTGTAAAATGAAATGACCACCCTTTCTGATAATGGGAGACTGGAGAAAGCTGGCCTGATATTGTGCTTAAAGATAAAAAAGGACATGCAGTATCTACTTTAAATGAGATAAGTGTGCTTCATATATCTTGCAGGGACAGAGATAACTTTGTTTCTTTAATCATTATTATTTATTTCTTAAACCTTAGTCTCTCTCATACCTAAAACCTATAGAGCTCAGACCTTATAACTCAGTTCTTATGAATAGAGAGAGTTGTCATTCTTACCCGTAAGCCTGCAAAATAATACTTCTATAAGCTTCAGACTTCACATGGCAGATAAGTTTGTCTCCCCTGACATGACTACATTAATCCACTGAATCAATTTACTTAAGCTGTGCTATGGAGCAATGCAGCCACCATTTAACTGAGCTTAAAAGTACTTTCAAGTTTGAGTCACTGCTCCACATGTAATGTAGCTCTCAGTGTCCCATCATAAGTTCTCTTTCAACCCTTTGCAACACTGTGAGAAATATTCTTGTTAGGTTTATAAGGTCATGATGCTCTAACATCCAGAAGGATTTAAGAATAATAAATTCATGATGTTTCAGAAAATCAGACTCATAAGTAACACAGGAAGAGGGGAACACTTGGTTAGATTTTACAAGCACTATCTACTTACATTAATATTTACAAAATTCTTTAAGTTGAATGAGTTTTTTTAAAGAATTTATCTAGAAAAATATTTCATATGTTACAAAAACATTTTTAAAAAAACATACTAGTTTCACAGTTTAGTCTGAACATAATTAAATGCTATGGAGGAACAATGACACAATTAAATTATCTAACATGCAATCAAGCTAACTGTGGCACACAAACAAGTACACAAAATAACTTGCAAAATGTTACTAAATTTTACTAAAAATGTACTAAATTTTACTAAAAATGTAAAACATTTTACTGAAATTTCTGTCTGGTAGGTTTGCATAGTGAACTGTTGTTCATAGTAAGTTGACGGTTTGTTCACATTCTTTTTCTATTTAGCTAAATCTATTAAAAACAAAAACAAAAACCTTTTCTTCATTTCTTCTGTTTAAAACCTCTGGCCTCCCACAGACCTTCCCTGAAGCTCACTGTTGTTGTGACCGGTTTCTTTGTTTCTCTGTATCTCTATTCAGAGATGTTTTTCAATCTGATCACCACTCTTTGCTTCATTTCACCCTAACAAGTCATTCATTTTCATGAACTTGTTCTCCCAGAGCCTGGGCCATTTGTCTTTAGCGTGGCTTCTCACCATTTAGTGACAAAGAGGATAACTCCCAGCACATTTGCTAGGAGACACCTGTGGGAAGATGTCAGCACTGATAAGGTGTAGTCAGTGAAATATATGCTTCACTTCAGTTGCCTTAGCTGAGGTGTGGGACTTTTTAATACTTTTTTCTCTTTTCCCCAATGTATGGAAAGTCTCAGAGAATAATTATCCATAAAAAATAAGGAAATATTTGGTAAATCATGAAGTTGAATACTTCCAGAGAAGTCTTCACTAAAGTGAATTTACTGTAGTCATAGGGAAATAGGTCACTTGTAAATAACATATGAGTATGTCTTTCAGACTCTAAAATGTACTTTTATATAGTCAATCTAGAAAAGCAGAATATTGTCAAAAACTTACATAGCATGTTTTCTGATTTTTTAAAAGTTAAGTCAGGGTCAGATATAAGTGTATCTTTAGTGGACTTAAGAGTAAATAATACGTTTTAATTAACAGAAGAGTCACTGGAAATCTACAGAAGCCGAAAATAATTGACTTTAAGAAAATGAATCATGTGTGTTACAACTGTATGAGGTCTCTGGAGGTCTCGTATTGTTATGGAATCTCCCGTGAGATCTAATTCTCAAAAAATACAACCTAAATTCTAAAATTCTGATCTTACAACAAGTATATTTTTGAGTAGTTCCAAAATACTTTTTGCCTCAGGATGCTGGGCTCTTTAAATATGGATAAGAAATTTCGCTTTCAAGTAGCTCAGACTAAGAGAGAGAGAGAGAGAGAGGAGGGCAGGAATGAATGTCAAGGGCAGGCAGCCTCCAACCCCGCTCCAGGGCTTTTGCTCTTCCATGTCCCAGCCACCAGGTGTCAGTACACTTCACAAGGTGGAACTGGCCTACAGGAGTTTGCCTTCCATATTCATTCATTCAGATTTAAATTGGAATAAGTTTTCTAACAGTGTCCTTTCTAGTTTATTATAATATCGGCTATTATTGATTGGGTTTTGGATACACTAATAATTATTTAAGCGCTTCAATTGCATTGTTGTATTGAACTTCATTGTGCCCCCCACCTTCCACTTCCCGAAAAAGAAAAGAAAAGAAAACAAACAAACAAACAAAAAACCCTCAGGCAAGTATAATTATCTCCATTGTATAGATGTGGTAATGATATTTTGAAAGATGAAGTCATTTTCCCATGATAGAAAGTGGAAACAACTGGGATTTGTATCTTTTGGCTAATTTCAAATCCAGCTTCCTAGATTACCAAACTGTGCTACAAAATATTGTATCCAGGAAACAGTTGTCTTTAGACTAAGAACACTTAGGTTAAAATTCCAGGTATTAGCTGTGTAAATTTAACCCTTTAATCATTTCCTCTGCTTATATTTACTCAACTGTAAAATGGGGTTAATGTAACTGCCCTCTTTAACTCACAGGAATATTGTGAAAATGTATTTTTAAAATGAAAATATTTAATAAAGTTCTATGTTGACTTGTATACTATTCTAAAATTTGGCTGGTGTGGTGGCTCACACCTGTAATCCCAGCACTTTGGAAGGCCAAGGAGAGAGGATTGCTTGAAGCCAAGAGTTTGAGACCAGTCTGGGCAATAAAGAGACAGCCCTGTCATTACTTTAACAACAACAACAAAAAAAGCTGAGTGCAGTGGCACGTGCCTGTAGTCCCAGCAACTCAGGATGCTAAGGCGAGGGTTGCTTGAGCCTAGGAATTTGAGGGTGCAGTCTGCAGTCAGCTACGATTGTGCCACTGCACTCCAGCCTGGGCAACAGAGTGAAACACTGTCTCAAAAACAAAATAATATAAAATAAAATAAAATTTGTACTGGTTTATCAGGTCCATGTATTTGTTGAGTTTAAATTTGGTAGGCTTTGTAGAGTAAGCACAGTGGCTGTTAAGCCAATTTTAGATTATAGTAAGGATAGCTTCTATGCTGAAAAATTAGCTGAATTAAGTAATTTCACATCTGATGATTTGATACATGAATTATAACTTGATGATTTTCTTAGTCAGGACTTCCTCCCACCTGCATTTGTCAGCAAGTGGTAAAACTCCATTCAGGCTGGGCGCAGTGGCTCACACCTATAATCCCAGCACTTTAGGAAGCTGAGGCGAGTGGATCACCTGAGGTCAGGAGTTCAAGACCAGCCTGGCCAGCATGGCGAAACCCCGTCTCTACTAAAAGTACAAAAAATTAGCCAGGCTTGGTAGCACATGCCTGTAATCCCAGCTACATGTGAGGCTGAGGCAGGAGAATTGCTTGGACCCAGGAGGCAGAGGTTGCATTGAGCCAAGATCATACCACTGCCCTCTAGCCTCTGCGACAGAGCGAGACTCTGTCTCAAAAAAAAAGAAAAGAAAAGAAAAAAAAAAAACCCTCCATTCAAATATACTAGAAGAACATCATGTTTCTTATGGAACCTAAGGACAGAAGTATAGCTGGACCTCATGAAACCCAGAGAACTAGGAGGTAAACATTGTCAAAAATTGTTATTCTTCCTTTCCTCAACTCTCTGTATGACTGCTTTATTCTTTAGTGTCTTTGGGGACTGGTTCTTTCTGCTTCTCATTAACATACATAGTCCAAAAATGGAAATCTCAATTAGCTTTAATATCTCTTCAAGTTGATGTTTCTAAGGTAGTGTAACCAGCACTTCTAGATCCCAAATCTAAATTCGCTGGAGAGAGAACTTGATTGGCCCAGCCTAGTCAATTTCCACCCATATTACAAGATTTCTCAACCCTCAGTACTATTAACATTTTGTATTTGTACTGACTAATGCTTTGTTTGCGTAGGGGTAGGAGAGGCTTTCCCATGCATTATAGGGTATTTGGCATCATATCTGGTCTCTACTTTACCAGTGCCAGAAGATGATCCCTCCCACCCCTCCTCCATGATGTGACAACCCAAATTACCAAAAGTCCCCTGTGGGGCAAAATCACTTCTGGTTGATAAACACTGACCTATGAAGTAAAGGGTAAAGTATCCCATAAAACAAACATGCCTTCTTGTGCTGACGATCTAGAAGAGTTGTTTTTTGGAGAAGGCCAAGTGTCTGCTTGGCAAGTATCCTGAAAGTGGTCTATTACAAAAATAAGAGATGTTGGTGGAAACTATAACTTTTGTAAAATTTAGCCAACATAAGCAGATCTACTAAAATACATTAAAAGGTTCAGAATTTTAAGCACTGTATAAATTGAAAGAAAATTTCAATCAAAGTTAGGGAAAACTCATAGATGTTGTTTCCGCATTCTACCCTAATACAGTGATTTTCACATTTTTTACTCATATATCTCAATCTGAGAATAAGTATTCACCATCTATGTATATATAATATATAATATGTATACACAGAGTCTTTCTTGGTATCTACAGAAAATTGGTTCCAGGACCCCCATAAATACCAAATTCCATAGATGTTCACTTCCCTTATATGAAATGGCATATAGTATTTGAGTATAAACTACACACATCATCCTGTATACTTTAAATCATCTCTATATTACTTATAATGCATAATGCAATGTAAATGCTATGTAAATAGATGTTATAATGTATTTTTTCTTTGTATTATTTTTAATTGTTTATTATTTTAATTGTTTTTTTCCAAATATTTTTGATCTACAGTTGGGTGAATTTGCCATGTGGAAGCCAGTGATATGGAGAAATGACTATAAAATCTGTACATATAATCAATACTACTGCATTTTGTAATCTGTAAAAATACACATAAAATAAGACACAGATGAAATTAATAATTAAATTCTTATTTTAATTTTAATAGTATTAATTTTAATTATTAATAGTATTATTGAATATACTGTGTGAGACTTCTGATGTAGAAAAGATGGCAGAGACCTTTTTCTTCCTACCTGTTAAATTCAACTCTAAACCCTGAACGTAATGCAAGAGACAACCAAAGGAGAAATCTGAAAGGTGGTGGGAGGAAGTAATTTTGCTTTGGGATCTAGCACTGGAGGAATAACACAACATCAGGGTGTCTTAACTCCCCCTACTCAACAGAAGAGGGATCCATCCCAGTGTTTCCCAAATCTAAGCTCCTTCATCCCTCAGATCTATGGTGAGTCCCTCAACAGTACTAGCGGAGCCCCATGGGCCTGAGACTCCCCTCCTCTACCAGGAGGGTGTGGCCTGGCCCACCAGAGTGGCTCAGCCACAAGAAGGAACTTTTGCAGAAGCCTCTTTGACCCCTCTGTAAAATAAGTAAGTGAATACATAAAATAAGTAGGTGAGTGAGTAAAAACTCACTTTTAATTTTGATACCTCAGAAGTTTTCTTCTGTCATGAAATGACCAGCGGATATCTAGCACTTTCACAGTCTCTTTGGTTGTCGCTTCATCACAGAGTGTTGCAGATTTTTCCTTATTTTAGAGAACCTGACTTCCTGCAAATGGCCACATGAGTGTCAGACCAGCGCTGGGATGCAATTTAGCCTCGACTTCTTTGCTATTAAAATAATACCTCCAAATGTTGTGAATGAATTTCACACAATAATCTCACCTCATTTAAAAGCCTGTTTAAAATTCTTGTCAATATATTCCTGCCATAAAACACTGTTTCTATTAAATTAGTTAATTTAAATCTACATTGACTATTTTGCATCTAACCCTTTGACAAAGATCCAAAAATTCCCTAATGAACTACTTTGTCCAAAGATTAGGGATGTAAATAGGCATTTATGGACGTCGCTCTTGGTAGAGCTAATTGTTCCAACCTCAATAGAAAACAAGATCTCCATTTTGCTGTTCTCTACCAATTTCCAAATCCACATGTCTATAACCCTACAAATTCACCTCTAGAAATTAATACTACAAATAATTCATACGCATGCATGGGTTGAAGAAATCAAGTTGTAGTACAACATGCAAAACATGCTAATATTTGAAAGAAAAATGGGGTGAGTGCTTATATACCTACTTCCTTGGGTATACATAAACTATTTTTGGAAAAATACACCAAAAGAGCCAATAATATTTGTTGCCTATGGATAGCTGAGGGAAAAAGGTGGGACCCACGTGGGAAGATACTATTTTACCTTATAATCTTATCTATTTCATGAATTTTGGATATGAGAATGTCCATGAATTAAAATTAATACATTTAAGAAATCATTTATCATTGAAAATATCTCTCCTGTATTTTTATTCTTTGGTGGTTCACAACAAAATAATTCTTTTTGTATTTCTTTATTAAAAGAGAATCTAGCAAATAGAACTAGAAAAATGTGAACTGAGACAAATTAGAAATCTGTAAAATTTCATCAAAGCGTGTAATATTTGTATGTTTGAATCTTTAATAATATTTTCTGTGTCATCTATGCTAATAAAGAAATATATGTCAACTTGTTACTATACTTTTTTTCCATATCATATTTCAGTCATTTTTATTGCGGCAGGAAGAATGAGTGTTTACTACTTGTATAGGACATTTTATTTTTCATTTTTAAAGAAATCATTTATTCTTAAGATTCATGAAAGTTCAGTGCTGGTTTGAGTACTAAACAACATTAAGAATGCTGAAAAAAATCTAGCTATTTGTCTTTATATTTAGTATGGTTTGTTACTATATATCTTAGCAATGATGATAGCTTCATATTTTCTTTAGCTAATGACTAATCCAAGAAACAATATAAACTAAGGGCAATAGTCATTGTCAACAATAGTGACTATTTCCATAATTCATAAAGTTTGTATCCCTCTGCCTGGAACACTGCCTGGAAAAATACAGTGGGTACATAGTAGTACCCTTTCTTTTTTTCTTTCCTCTCCTTTGTAATGAATGAATAGTGAAATAATTAGTGAAAGGACTGAGAGACCCAGTTAACCTGAAATTTTGTACACAATGGATTTCCCACTTCTAGTGATGTAAAAACTATTTTGTACACATCAGATTTCCCACTTTTAGTGATGTAAAAACTCTAAAGTTATAGCTACTATCACCACAGCTGTGCTATTGAGATCATTAACCTAGAAACCAAGAAGAAACCTAAGAATCAAGTATATATTAATTTTCATTTGAAAGCAATCAAAATTGGGTAGTTTTCTTGGCCCAAAGCAAATCAACCACAAGGAGGCAATAGTTCATTTCATGTTTTAGATGACCAGAGGCATGAAATGTACCAATCATAAAAATTCGTTGGCCACATCAAACCTGTGTGCTCTCACTGATGAATACTTACAAGTCTGGCAATGATTTTCCGTGGGTCCCCAGCAACGGCCAGTACAGGACTTATGGCAACGTCCACCTGCAGAACAGGAAAAGGGAAAAAGCACATGCACGTTATAATCTTTCACTCCTCGACTAGGAGTAACTCCTCAAAGGAAATACTCCTGCTCCTTTACGAGGATTTTTATGTCATACTAGAGCTGAAACATAGCCCATAAAATGCACACTTAAGTAGGAAAACCTGAATGTCAAATATATGTGAGACTAAAGTACAACCTTCTGGTATTCAAATCCTCTTATCATTTTATAGGAAAATAAAATAAATGAATTTGTGAATTTTCTCAGAAAATCAAAAGCAAATAATTATATTTAATAAGTTTCACTTTTGCTATTGAGCATTATTATTCTATTGATCTAATCTACTTGATATAATTTCCAGAGATCACATCTTACTGAGAGCAGCATATATTAAAAAGTAAAGCAATAGAAATAAGTTGAAATCTCTGAGAACAAGAATATATTTTTACAAACACATGAAAAATCATCAGAATAAATGGCAAAATCCTGCATTTAAGCTATTTTTGAAAGCTTAATTTCAATTATTTTTATGCTTCTAAAATGTTTATTAACATTATTATTTGCATTTTCAAATATAAGCCTTAATCTTCTATAGTGGCATCTTCTTCTACCATAGGTATTTGCCTCAACAAACATAGCTGTCCCACAGAGAAATTCCCATCGGGACTCAAAATAAAGAATATTAGCTGGAAGAAGTCATGTAAAAATGACTTCCTTTGAATCTTATTTTTGAATTTCATAGGTTCACTCTAAATTTCTGTGGGCACATGACACATTTTTGGAATAAAATATAGATGTTAGAAATCTATTAAAGCTTAAAACTTTTCCATATACAGAAATGTTTTATATGACATTTCCTTAAATGCTTCTTATTAAACATTGTCAATTTTCTAATAATAATTGTTAATAGGATTCTCCCATTTAAAGTGTTTAACAAAGTTAACTATATCATAAATATCATCAAATAACATCTGATCAGATGCTCCCATCTTTCCTTGATCCAAGTTTTTAATTCCTCAACCAGAAAGTTCTTACAACCTGCAGTGTTTTCCCGCCTCCAATGAAATTGCCTAAGTGAGCCTGTCCTGTTAAATGAGTACATGGTTAAGATACAGATTCAACAGACACTTTCTCTGGCTGAATCTCAGACCATTCAGATGGTCTACCATTGAGAAAGTAAACTGTACTCTTTCCAAGTTAATACAATACTTAGGTTCTATTCCAGTCATCTTCTTAAAAGTACTGGGATCTTTGCTACAACAGAGTTTATTTAAAGCAATTCTATTTGTGAAGTATTGCTGCTGACATCACCAGTATATAATATCCTGTCACTCTGCCATCTGTTTATTTAGAGCCAAACACATTATAACAACATAATGCAAGCTCATTGTAGCTGACAGGAAAAGGACTCCATCTGGCCTGAACAATATAACTTTAATCAGTGATAATGATAATTATTATTAAAAACTTACAGGAGTTCTTTTGTACAAAGTTAATAAATCTAAATTGATTTATACTAGCGGAAATTAGAAATGACTGTGAGACAAAATAGGAGGCAGTGAAAACTTTTTGGAGTACAAACTTTTTTATGAGAAAGTAGCTAATGTTAATGTGATTCCTTAGATTTGGTATAATCCTGTAAATTGATCCATTAAGTGATCTGTTAATTGAAGATAGTTGAAGCATAAGATATTCTACCATTTAATCTATGATTTATTTAATCATGTTTGGGGCTCATAAAATATTTGGCCTTATTCTTTGTGGCCAGAATACTACCTAACTGGAAAAAAAAGAAAGAACAGAAAAGAAAAGAAAAGATAAAAGCAAATAGAAGAGAAGAAAAGAAAAAGAAAGGAGGATGGAAGGAAGGAACCAGGAAAGGAAGGAGTTAAGTAACACAATTCATATTAGACATTTTAATATTCTCAATGTTTTTCTCCTACTCGATTAATTTTTTAACTTCTTATTCATGAAATTCCAATTTGCCACCCAGACATCTGATCCCAGATTCAATATAAAAAGGCATGTTGCTAGAAATACTGTTGATGGTTCTTGATAAGGTATCAGGGCAAGGCCCATCTATTTGAAAATGTGATGTAGTACCCCCACACACACAAAAACAAGTTGAAATAATTTAACCTTGACTGTCTACTTGATATTATGAGATTTTTTTGGTAGTTTCCATTTCCACTTGACCTACACATTTCAGAATTCTATCATGACAAACACACTAGAGGATCTAGAATTGATTGTACTCCCATAAATGGCTGTTCAGCCAGGACTACCTTTATTTTACTTTCTCTCTAGAGCCTTGACACTTTTGGAATCTGTTCTAGTACTCAGTTCAACTTTAGCTTTACTCTTCAAAATAGTGCAAGACATGGCACTTTTGTTATCACTGGATGTCGCCAATTAACAATTAAGTAAATGCTACAATATCTGACCAAAATATCTGATTAGAGATATTTATGAATCAATGTACTTACTACATTTTTATGTCTGTAACCTTAGTTTGATTCTTGCAGTTAATTGGGAAGTATAGAAGGAGTTCCCACAGTAATTAACTGCCTAGCACAGAAAAAAAAACAACAAAATTTCCCATAAGTGTTCCCTCCTATGTCCTTCCAACCATGTATCCCTGATTATCTCATAAGCACCTTCTTTATTTTGTGTATTAGGCATGATGTTAAGCAATGGACATAAAACATTAAACTGAAACAGGTAAGTTTATCACCCTCTTAGAGTTTAGAATTAATTCAGGAAAAGAGTTTTGACTACTCTGTAGCTAATGTTCACCCTCTATCAGTTTAAGGGAAAAAGCCAATAAATCTAAATTTTTAACAGCCCACTAGCCCAGGAAAGAAGAGTTGGATGAAAGCAGGTGGAGCTCGATCATTCCCAGTCTAATTCCCAGCTACACTGGAAGTCAGCTACATTCCTTAAACAATGACTCGTCCATGTGACATCTAAAAGGAGCTCACCCTAGACCATATCAGTAAAGAGTGTAAGTATAGGCTTCAATATGTCCCTCGTTTGTCTGAAAAAACAAAACAAAACAAAACAAAAAACAAAGATTTTAATGATAGCCTACTAGCTTACTGGGATTTTCTTCCTGCCCTCTGTTCTCAGGCATGCACTAACCTCAAAAGTCCTGATTTCATGTGAAAAAGAGGTCTTATATGTTTGTCATATTTAGTGTGAATTAGTTTTATAAACTACTTCTCCCCAGAGTGTGTTTTGTAAATGAGGGCCACAAAGAGAGGAATTAGTCAGATGCCAGAATATGCAAATGAGAGCAGTGTTTGGGGTTTTGCCAATGCTGTCCCAAACAAATCTTCCCACTTCCATGTCTCAACCTGGTAGATGATTCTTTCCATTGATTATTGCAATAATTTTTTTTTTTTTTTTTTTTTTTTTTTTGAGATGGAGTCTCGCTCTGTCGCACAGACTGGAGTGAAGTGGCGCAATCTCAGCTCATTGCAACCTCTGCCTCCCGGGTTCAAGCAATTCTCTGCCTCAGCCTCCCGAGTAGCTGGGATTACAGGTGCCTGCCACACGCCCAGCTAATTTTTGTATTTTTGGTAGAGATGGGGTTTCACCACCTTGGCCAGGTTGGTCTTGAACTTCTGACCTCGCGATCCACCTATCTAGGCCTCCCAAAGTGTTGGGATTGCAGGCATGGGCCATTGTGCCTGACCTTTTTTTTTGAGACAGAGTTTCGCTCCTGTTGCCCAGGCTGGAGTGCAATGGCACAGTTTCGGCTCACTGCAACCTCCACTTCCCAGGTTCAAGTGATTCTCCTACCTTAGCTGCCCAGGTAGCTGGGATTATAGGAATGCACCACCACACTGGGCTAATTTTTGTGTTTTTTAGTAGAGACGGGGTTCACCCTGTTGGCCAGGCTGGTCTCGAACTCCTGACCTCAGGTGATCTGCCCGCCTCAGCCTCCCAAAGTGCTCGGATTACAGGCGTAAGCCACCGTGACTGGCCTGCAATAATTCTTTTAAAGCTATGTGAGAAAACAGTCTACTTTTTTACTAAAAATGAAAAATGTGACATTTCCATATAGCTCAGTCATAGGAGAATTAATCAAATTAGTATGTCCGGTTATTCTGACTCAAAGAGATGAAATAAGAAACAAACCAATATTTTAAACAACCATTTCAATTACTTTAGTAATTTTTTAAAATAACTTAAAATAAGTGCTAGGCGTAGTGCAGTAGCACATGTCTGTAATTCCAGCACTTTGGGAGGCCGAGGTAGGCTGATCGCTTGAGCCCAGGAGTTTCAGACCAGCTTGGGCAACACGGCAAAACCCCGCCTCTACAAAAAATGCAAAAATCAGTCGGTCTTGTTGGTGCATGCCTGTCTTCTCAGCTACTCTGGAGGCTGGGGTGGGAGGAGCACTGGAACCTGGGAGGCGGGGGTTGCAGTGAGCTCTGATTGCTCCACTGCACTCCAGCCTGGGCGACAGATCAGACTCTGTCTCAAAAAATAAAATAAAATAAATGAATAAATAAAATAAAAATAAGTTCTGGTTATTCCCCATCACCATTATTTTAATTCACAGGCAATCCCTCTGCTTTGACAATGCATTATTCATCATGGAAGCTGGCAAATGTGACTAAGTTAATCTTTTATGTTTGTCCCGCAGATGTTACTAAAAATGTAGCCTTTGCGTTCCTTTTTAGGAACTAGAGTCCATGAACCGCATTTATATTTTTAAGAGTCACAAATTCATCTAGAAGTTGTGCTTGTTTGTGTGACCACCTGAATGTGGGATTCAGTGCCTACCTCTGTAATGCTTTCTGCAAGTAATAGGCCAGGACAGTTGAAGAGTTACAAAATATGAAGTCATTGGCAACCATAAAAGATCATATCCTCAAACTGCCTCTAGCTAAAGGCAATGCAGTTATATCCCTGGATTTTTCTTTTACTCCTTTTAAAAACTGGCAGGTTTGACCTCTTAAAACTACTTTTACTAGAGAAAGAAGTGAGAGCATAATACCTTTTTTATGACCATATAATTCAAAATAGGAAAGTAGAACATTTATTGAAAGTCTACGCTAACCTAGTCCCTATTCTTGGTGTGTGTGTGGGTTCAGGGAGGGCTGATAAAAAGACAAATGTCACTATCCTGCCCTCAAGGAGGTTTTGGGATCCAGGAAATAGGCAGAGGAATAGGCAAGTAACTATTATGACCATAATATTTCCTAAAATATAGGTATGTATAAAGTGGAGAGAAAGATTGCAGAAGGCTCTGCAGTTTAATTTTGCTTGAACAATCTAGTTTGTCCAGCGGTGAAGGAGAGGGAAGGAGAATTTCTGGCTGAACTACTAGCCTAAGCAGTAACAGAGAGGCATGGATGAGCACAACTCTTTGAAGCCATAACGAGTAGTTTAGGGTTTTTTGAGCATAGTTTGCATGAGTAATAGCAGCTGGAGTGTGAGCTTACAAAGTATCATGAAAGCCTTCTAAAACAGTTTGGAGTTTACTCTGTGTGTGTATTATGGAGTTTATATGGGTATTATGGAGGTGGTCAAGGTCTTTGAGCATTAAAACGACATAGTTTGACTTGTGGGTAGAAAATGGTTTTGAGTCATGGTTCCCAAAATTTAGTGTTGACACTTGAGTAGCTTGTGCAAGATGCTGATTTTATAGTCTGGTTGAGGTACAGGAATCCCTATATTTAAAAAGCACTTCCAAGGATTCTGAGGCTGATGGTTGCGAAATGACAAAAGTATATATGAGATAATGGTTTGGCATATAATTCCAAACTCTATTAGTATCATACACATATTTTGAGACAATGCTTTAAGTGTTAGAGCTGATCAGACGCTTGGTAACCAAACTTTCAGACAAGCAGTGTAAAACTCTAGCAGTCTCTCATGTCTTAATGTTTACTCTTTGATTTGTGGACACATTTCCATCAAATTGCATCTTTCTCCACCAGCACTAAAAAATATGTAGCTTTGTTTTTCACATTTAACTTACTGTAAACCACCCATATAGTAGTAAAATCTCAATATGATTTGAGCAAATGACACATCAGTAGGAATTAATGGCATTACCGTGATGTGGAATTGCTCTCCTTTATCAGATGCGAATACTTCCGCTCGTTCTTATCTGACGGTTCTCACTGTCATCTGTTTATTCGTATCCACACTTTTGTTACGTGAATTGACTTTACTTTTTATTCCAGTCACAATTGATTTTTTCTATCCTGCCTCTTAATTTGAAAGTTAAGTATAAAATGGAAACTTTAACTTTTACACATGTTGATACAAAAAGATAGGCAGGTATTCTTACTTGCTTAAAAATATGAAGTTAAAATGAAACAAAAAATATTTATGGTTGGGATTTTTCATCTTCATCAGGAGTTATGAGGTCAAAATATATTAAGCAATTACTGCACAGGAAAAACAAATAAGTAAGGTTAACCTTGCTAAACTTGATGTTTTTGTAAGCATCATCATGATATTCAGTCAAGCAATTTATAGTCAAAAGTTTTAGAACAGCATATATACTCATGTGATCAAGACTAATTTTAAACAGAAGTGTGAAGTACACAGAAGTGTCTGCAGCGCTTCCATCTACCCCTCCCTCAGGGGCTCAACTCCCTCCTGCTAACCTGAGACTTCTAGAGCATACAGAAACTCCTCCAGCATCACCTCGGACAGGATTTCAGACAGATAGCTAACGGACAGGCCAGTTAATCTGGTGCAGAAAATTGTGCAAAGGTTTGAAGATTCTAAACTTATTTTGAAAATTTGTATTTTTCCTGACGCCTTCTGGAAACATAGATCAATCAGGAGGGGGCATGACAGTGGCAGAAACCACAGCTACAAACAGAAGGCTGGGCAGGCTGGGGTGGGAAAACCTGTAAGAGGGCCATTTTTCAAAATCTCTTAACTCATAAATGGAAGCAACGAGCTACTCCATTTGCAGGCTGAGTATAGATCTGTTTTTACATATACATTTAAGTAGAATAGATAGGTCAACACAAATTTCACAGTTAAAATAAAAATTGATGATGATCCACTCAGATCTAAGATTGTCGATTATCACTTATACCTACAAGCTCATGTGATTGTAACAAGGACTAATAGTAAGAAATAACCTAATACATATTATGTCAAAAATGAAATAAACGTGAACATACTAAATGCATTCTATTTCCCACTAAGTGGAAAGATCTGCTCAATGCTGTCTATGATATTACTGTTCTGCATATTCTATGCTCCTTCCAACCGCCTTCAGAATGCTTTAGGCTACAAAAATCAATGGAAGTGAACTTCAAAGAAAATAACATTAAAAGGTCTTAATGCTTTTTGGAAAAGTAATATTATTAATAACATAAAATGACTCAAAATAATAAAACATTAAATTTTTCCTAAAAAACTAAAAGCTTTTATATATGATACTGTCAAATATTTGTTCCAAACCAGGCACTTTTAAAGCATTATCACTGTCTATAGCTGTTAGCACAAAGTAGAATATAGAAATTCCACCTACTGTGGAACAGAATTAGTTCCAATCAATGTCAAATGTATTTCTGAGCATATAATAAGGGGTCTGAACTAACTGAAAAACCTTACCTGAAAACATAAAGAATATACTGAGATGTGTCAGCTTTTTGCAACCAATAACAACAATAATAATGAGCACTTACTATGAGCTTGCCAGAGCCACCAAGGGCATCCAGAAGCATCCTTCACAGTTACTCAATCTAGATGATAACCTGTTGGAGGTCTGCAGTGCAAAACCTGTTCAGTTACATGTAGTGGTGGGCCTTCCAAGGATGTTCCAAGCATTTTGCATATATTAACTCATTTAATCCTCATATAACCTGAATAGTCTGGTTAAAATTTCTATGTCCAGTCCAGACTCAGTGATATGTAAGCTTATTCTTCCAACTGCTTACAAAACATCTCCACTTGTTCACTTAGCAGGCACTTGAAAACACACATGTTCAAAACTGAATCCATAATCTTCCCACTCCACTCATAAAAATTTTTTCTGTATAGTCTTCCCCATCTCAGTCAATAAGCAGCTCAATCCTTTCAGAAGCTTCTGCCAAAAACTTTGGAGTCATCCTCAGCTCTTTTTTCTTTCCTCTTACAGCCCAGATCCAAATTCATGAACATATCTGGTTGTCTCTAACTTCAAAATCTGTCTAGTATCCAATCATTTCTCACCACCTGCACCATTATCATTGCAATACAAACCACTATCATCTCTTGCTTGTATTAATGCAATAACCTCTTATCCAGTATCCTAGCTTCCACCCTGGCCCCTTGACAATCTCTTTCTCAATATATTAGCCAGAGTGATCTTTTTAGTCAGACCATGTCAAATCTCCTAAGTTGCCATATGCCTCATAGTAAATGCCAAAGTCCTTACCACAGTCTTCAAGGACCTACAACATGTGGCCCTCTCCTCCATGCCTCAGTATTTTCCTCCAGGCTTACTCCTCTCACTCTCATCTCCTGCTGTTCCTAGGACATACAAGCTTCACTCCCACTTAGGGTTCTTCTGTTTCCTCTTCCTCTCCTCCTCCAAGAGCCTATAAAGCGGGTTTACCCACCAACTTGCTCTTGTTAGATGCCACCTGTCCATGAATCCCCTGACCCATTACGTTTAAATAGTAAACATTCCAGATAGATTTACTAGATTTTATTTCTAATACATGTTCAAATTGGAAATGCTGTATAATGCATAAAAACATGAAAGAAGAAAAAAAATCCATAACCTTCAATTTTGGTGTTTTTCATTTTCTAAAGAGACTGTGTGTGTGTAGCACTTTAACATGATGTAATACTTTATACAGTTCTGTCGTCTGTTATTTTCATTTCACATTTTTATCCTAAACATTTTGGATGATATTAAAAAAATATTATTTTATTTTATTATTGGTAGATTTACCTTCTGCCATACAGACATGCCAAAAGTCAATTAACTATTTTGCCTTATGAGATATTTTCACTGGTACATGTAAAAGATTAATACATAATTTTAATGAAAATACACATTAAGAAAATACCACTAATTTCATGTCATATTTTTCAGCAGATTTGTAGCTCATGAAAAGATAACAATAGAAAGAACGTGACCATGTGTTTCATTGTGTCCTTGTGTAAAACACTGACGGGATGTGAAATAGTTGTGTGGATTTGTAGATGACTGGCACATGTATCAGAACATTTGATAAAAGTATTGATGTGCTAGTTGGCCTGGACTGACATCCTGGCTCTAGGAGTGTGCCGAAAGCTTCTGTACACATCTATCATATTTGACCTTTTAATAACTTAGTTGCATAAAATGTTTGAAATACACTTATCATATTTGCAAATGACACAAATCTGGAAGGGGTAGTGAATACTCTTATGGAGAATAATCATTCAGATTTAGGAAGAACTTGGTGGAAGAAATAATGAGCTGAAATTAAAGCTATGATATTTAATAGGATCAATGTAAATTCCTGCATTTGTGGTTCTAAATCAACATTTCATGTAAGTATCAACAGATATGTACTCTTACATAAAGTCTCTCTGGCATGAGACGCATTAGAATTTCAAATCCCACTCTGTTACTGGTTGTGTCATTCCTTAGAAAGGTTAGTTAACTTTTTTCACTTTGTTTTCATACTTTGGACTTAAATGTTTGTCCTAAAAATGGAGGTGTACACTATACTGCATACTCCAATCTATACAGTATGATTGACATCATCAGCCTCACCACATCATGTAATGCTTATTGAGCACTCTTTGCTCTCTGCACAGTGCACTAGGTATTTTATATACACTGTCTCATATAATTTTCATAACAATATGATAGCATAAGTACTACCATTTGTTTTATTCTACAGGTAAGAAAAGGGGCTGGGCGCGGTGTCTCACGCCTGTAATCCCAGCACTTTGGGAGGCCGAGGCAGACAGATTACGAGGTCAAGAGATCGAGACCATACTGGCCAACATGGTGAAATCCCATCTCTACTAAAAATACATAAATTAGCTGGGCATGGTGGTGCATGCCTGTAATCCCAGCTACTGAGGAGGCTGAGGCAGGAGAATCGCTTGAACCAGAGAGTCAGAGGCTGCAATGAGCGGAGATCGCGCCATTGTATTCCAGCCTGGTGACGGAGCGAGACTTCTTCTAAAAAAAAAAAAAGGAAAGAAAAAATAAAATAAAAAGCATCCTTGTTTTAATTTTTTTAAAGGTAGAAATGTTCATTTAGTTAATCTTCACACTTCCTAACATACTATGACTGAGCACTCTAGAAGTGTTTTTGATAGTGATGTTTTAAAGTATATTATATAACATCCACAGCAAAGAAGGATACGCAAAATATGCTGTTATCTGTCCTTCTAGTTTCATATTTGGTTGTTTAATCAGTGACATCTATCTTAATCAGAAACTATATATATATATATATATAGATATATTTTGGAAAAGCATCCTTTAAGTAGAACCAGAGAATTGTCCCTCTATGGCACATCAGCCCTTTTTATACATAGCATGTTTCTAGTCAAAAATTTTTGTTGCCCATTATTTCATTTCTAATTGGCAATTACTTTGATTCTATTACTTGTTTATTAAAGTTCAGCAGTAAATGGGTCTAAAATAAATGTCAATTAAATACAAACACATTTTAGTAATTGGCATTAATTTCTAAAGGAGAATGTGATAGGAAATTAGAGCTTACAGTTTAGGAAAGCTAAAATATTGAAAATACTACTGAGTATGTAACCAATTTACAATATTGTCACTTACTTCTCTAAGTGTTCATTTATATGCTGGCAAAATGCAAAAAAATACAAGCTTTTACTAAGTGCTGGTAAAGTGTGGAAAACACCAGCTATTAAATCATTTTTATCTCCTTTCAGGCTCCATTATTACAATTGGTGGAACTGTGGGTAAAGAACTTTACCTAGGAGTTGACTTTCTTCATTAATAAAATACAGATAATGATACCTACTTCACATATTTGATGAAGGAATGACTAAGTTGAATATCATATGCAAAGTACGTGGCATGTAATAAGCATTAATCAATGTTAGTTCCCTTTTTCTTCCATCACAACACATTACATAACAATTTTACTGAACAGCAAAGACAGACAAAGAGGGAGAGGGTCAGTAGAGGTGATATGGCAGATACATCAAGTAATCTGGAGACAGAAATGTTTACGCAAACAGGATTGAAATGATCAGTAAGGTACCACAGGTCAAGCAATCGGAAGCTGGGAGGGTGTGACCCCTTAGAGGCTTTCGCGGGCATAGCAGACAAAGACAAGTGGGTTTCAAAGATCTCTGCATCCTTTGACAAAGGCGTGAAAAGCCACGGTTTCAGCAAGAATGTTATGAATAACCCAACTCCAGTGAAACTCACTCTGACACTGGAACTTCAGGCTCTTGTAGAGTTCAGGCTGGTGTACATGGAGAGAGAAAAAGAAGGCAGGGAATATTTCCAGGTATGTTTCAGAAAGGGAAACAGAAACCCATGGATGGAGCAATGGTGGATTAGTGAAGAAGACTAGATGTCACTGATGTGGGGGTCTCAGCCCACTCCATGACCTTCCTCTGTCAGATTGCTAGTCAGACATGCTAATGAGTCCCTGAGGAACCATAACCACCCACGTGTTCAGTTTGTGAGTGGTGTCACATTCGAGAAACATGGTTCAACAGCTAAAATTCAAGCAAAGAAATTTACTGCTCTCAAAGGACATGAAATGGGATCCAAAGCATTGCCCATGGCAACAGTTCTAAACTGTTATCTCACACAGCTCTCACTCTCATTCAGCAAAACCCCAACTCCAGTTTTCTCTCTCTTCCTGTCTTCCCTCATCACAAACCTTTTGTCCTACCCCCACCATCATTGTATCACTATTATGTGATTGATGGACTAAACCATTCTCCTCAAGTATTTTTCATTCCATTTAGCTCTCTTATCAAATAATTATTCGCCTATTTTTTTGTTATGTATCTTAATTGTGCATTACAACATCTAGGGAGTGTGTGTGTGTGTGTGTGTGTGTGTGTGTGTGTGTCTGGAGACAGGAGAACAGTTTGGTCTGGTGGACTGAAAGTATTAAGCAGACACAAAATATTTGAGAAGGTACAAAAGATAGACTATGAATATTCCCATATTTGTACGTTTTATCCTATCAGAATAGTCAGTGTTTGAGGAGAAATGTTTGGGTTCTATTTCACCATGAACATAAAGAAATTCCAATAATCTGTGTGTAGTATGGTCTCCATGGACAGCCTGTGTTTTCATCTGGCTTCCACTTGATAGTTCCAAGAATAGAAATATCTCCTATATAAATTTATAAGAAATGAGTGTTGCCATGGGAAAACTGAGATGGATAAAATTATTATGAGTTCCTTAAGGGAGGGAACCATTTCTTTTCCATAATTCCTAACAGTGCTCAAAACACAATGGGCTTCTCAGATTGAATAAACCAACATTTCCTTTACTAAGAGGCCAGTATCTTCACATCATAGTGCTAACACAGCTTCTTCAACCCTGAGTACATTTTGAAAGGTCTTATAATGTCTGTGGTTTGGGACTTTATAATTATGGCTGGTGCCATTAATCTTACAGCCTTCCTTTTTTATTATATATAAGATTGAGACTGAGTTTTTGTTACAGATTGCTACCCTATAGCAGTCAGTTGTGGAGATTAGACATCACTGAGACAGATAACAAAGAAAAATGGATAACAAAGTGGAAAAGATTAGGTAGCTCCATGCCACAATATTAAACAAAGTCTTCTGAGGTATAGCAGTCCAAGACTCATTGTATGTTACTACCATTTTTTCATCTGTCAAAGCGACTTGCTGTTAAAACAGGGCCTTAGCTGTGCGTGTGTATACACACATACACGCACACACACACACAAATATGTGTATATGTCCATATCCTTTCACTTAAAATAAAAAGAACTCACATTAACAAATAGGCACATTTCCAAAATGCCACGGTAAGCCAAAGGAATAAAAATGTGATTTTAAAGTTGATGGAGGTTATAAGAAAGTGACCTAAAACGCATTATAGTAAGTAATAAGCCTAAAATGTCTTGCTGTAGAATGTTTTCATTAATTCACCTTTGAAGTTCATACACAAAAACTAAAATTCAAGGATAATGGATGTATAATATATTTTAAAAATCTGATTCCATCAAAAAGCTATTTCAGTGGAGTTCCTTCTTAATATACTACTAGACAGATCTGGAAATTGAGTTATTATTTATAGAAAAAAAGATAAATGATTTGCAAACCACTGCACAGACATCTCTTGTATTCCATTGCAAATTATCTTTAAGTCTAAATAAATATCAGTTCTACTACCTATCTTTCAGCTCCAGTTTTCTGTTTTCTAAAAAATATTTCTGGCCTTGTAACTTCTGAAATACAAATCCTTTAATTACAATGAAAGCCCTTTTTAGCTAACATGCTAAAGAGTAGTTATAGCTTAAATATATTACAATTTCATTATGTATCAGGCATGGTTCTAGGCAATTTATTTCTATGATATACTTAGGAGGAAAGTACTACTACAGATTAGGAAGCTGAGGCCAGAGAAATTTAATAACTTGCCCAAGATCACACAGTTTGTAATAAGCCTGGGACTGGAGCCTAAAAATATTATCTCTGGAGCGCACACTCTTAACCAATACAACCAAGTATCTGATTTGTGTTAACAGATACAAAAATAGAATAGCCATTTGGGACAAAGGAGGGAAGAACACCCAAAATAGATTAGAACACACATAGGAAAACAAACTTTGTGTCACAACAAGGGCTTGATTTCTGATGGGATTAATACAAATACTCCGAAAGTTCATTGGATTTTAGGAGGACAGGAATCCATTAGGCAAAGACGTTGAATGAAATCATTAACAAGACACTCATTCAAAATCACTTAGGGAATGACTTGCATGGAGTTAAAAAGATGACTTGGGTCATTTACTAAAATCTTTGATGTGTGTGTGAAATGAGCGGGTTAGTCAATAGCAGTCAGGGTGGAGAGTGGTGTAGGTGGACGTCAAGAGCACGGAAAAAGGTGCCCCTCCCCAATTCACTCCCTCACCTCACAATATTTTAATCTATTATTCTAATTCAGTCTTATATGAGAAAAATAAGGGATAGAGGGGCTAAGCAAGCGTAGTTAGAAACTCTTGGAGACAAGATTCAAACTCAGGTAGAAACGCCCAGCTTGAGCTCAGACACTAGGCTGCCTTTCAAAGCAAAGAACCAGAGGTATCATCATGTAAAAAGAAGGAAGATTCAGGGGGATATGTCCTGAAATATGGTCAGATAAAAGACTTTTGTAGGAGGGATAGGAAGAGAGGAGAGAAGAAAAGTGATGTCTAGTTTTTCTCCACTTTCTTTTTTTTTTTTTTTTTTTGAGACGGAGTCTCACGCTGTTGCCTCCACTTTCTTACATATTTTAAAAAGTATTCAACATGCATTATACTCTTACCCTTAATGTAATTTACTATTGATGAGACCATGTTTTGTTTCTTATCCCTCAGGAAAAAAATCTCTGAGCCCACTGTATATACTAACAGAAATGATTTGCTATTTCATGAGAATGTTGCAGAACTGCATGATGTTAATCTATCTTCCTCTTCTGAACAAAAGCAGGCAGATTCCTGTCCAGTATACAACTGTAAGGACCCTTAGACATTTGTTTATTCCACTAAGAATGCATAGCAAGTCTTTTCAATAAAAATAGTTGGAATTTTAAATTATGCATTTCAATGAAATTTAGAAATGTAGAAGTGATGGTTGTCCATCATTGTATTGCTTTAAAGACTTTTAAATTTATCATTGCATTTTTGGTAGTAAAGCAAATTTCTTTATTCTGGGAAACCTTCATTGGCACATGTTTTAAATGACTAGTTTAATGCTGTATTCTAATTCTTGAGTGCAGAGTTTGAATTGATTCCACAGAAAATATTTTTTAAAAAATTATCTAGATCAACATTTTTGTTTAATAAAGCATAGAGAGGTAGGAGAATAAAAGTGGCTGATCAGGATAACTACCTGTGAGATGACTTTTCCTTTGTGCATTTTTATTCAAGCTTTTTTATTTCTTTTATGTATTTCTCTTACTTATATTTTACCAAGAACTTTAAGAGAAATGTCACTGCATAATTTTCTTTCCATTTTTCTCCTATGTAGAAAAAGCACCTACAATTGGCAAAAGAATCACCTCTAAATTGAACATAATGTGTTCTTGCTGAGCAGCAAAGAATTAAATAAAAGTTGCACACAGCTGCTTGCAACAATCTAGGCTTGAAAGATTGCCAAATGGGTTAGCAGTTTGATCTGCTTGTTCATCTTTCTCAGCTCCCTGTAGATACCACATCCCTTGCCCCCATCCTCTAGTGTAACCAGCGGTGTCTCCCCTACCTCCTCTCTAAACTTTGAAATAAAAGTTCTGAATGAGGGAACACCAATAGGAGAGGAAAGACACATGTGAAACATCTTGGTAAATGTTATGAAAAGGGAAAGCTGAATGTCCGCACGTTTTCAGTAATTCATAAACATCCTCCTTTTGCTTCCTAGTTTTCAAGTGATGAGAAATTAGAGACAAAAAGGGAAAATAGTTCCTTAAGTTCTATTTAATTGTGAAACTGAACTCTATGAAACACTTCATTAGTAAACAAGGATGAACATGTGAGTTGTGATGAAAACTGTGAACGATGGTTGTGAGGCAGGAGAATAGGGTCTGGAGGCAGGGAACCTAAGGCCGATTTGTGCTGATTTCCTAGAATGGAATCAAAAGGAAAACCCCACCTCTCCACACTCAAGTAACAAAAGGATCAAAGTCTACTCCCTTTGCAATACCCCACTCCCGCATTTCTGCATTGCAGATGAGAAAGTAAAGTACTTCTGATAGGTCTCCTCCTGAAACCAATCAGACTGTTCGTCGGCCTCGTCTTCATTTGCACAGGGGTGTGACTTTGGAACTTCACTTCAGTCTCTGATTGGTCACCTTCCAGGACCAGTCAGACTGGTTGAGGGCCACCACTTCATTAATAGGGTGGAAAGCAAGTAACCAATGGGAAACCTCTCCAGGGTATTTAAACATCAGAAAATTCTGTAACCAGCACTCTGGAGTGGCTTGCTCAAGTCTACTCCCACTCTGTAGAGTACTTTTGTTTTAATCAATCTGTGTTTTTCTTTTATTGCTTTGTTTGTGCATTTTTCCCAATTCTTTGTTCAAAACACCAAGAACCTGGACACCCTCCACTGGTAACAGAACACTTACATAATTCCTCTCACCCATTATAGAGTAAACAAAAATAGAAGAGGGTAATACCGAATAGAGTCAGTATAATTGTCATTCAATTTTACACAGTTACTTTAAACATCAAATACATAATCAGGGTTTTATGTTAAAAAAATCAATTATGGAATGCTTTATAAATCTCTCTTTTACATTAATTAGGTGCTTATTATTTGAGTCAATATATAATTTTATTTAGTAAAAATTATGTATTAGTCCGTTGTCATGCTGCTAATAAAGACCAACCCAAACTGGATAATTTATAAAGAAAAGAGGTTTAATTGACTGACAGTTCCATGTGGCTGGGGAAGTCTCAGGAAACTTACAATCATGGCAGAAGGAGAAGCAAACACATCCATCTTCACACTTCACATGGTGGTAGGAAGGAGAAAAATGAGCAGAAGGAGAAACGCCCCTTATAAAACCATCAGATCTTGTAAGAACTCACTCACTATCATGACAGAAGCATGCGGGTAACAGCCCCCATGACTAAATTACCTCCCACTGGGTCCCTCCCACAACACATGGGAATTATGGGAACCACAATTCAAGATGAGATTTGACGGGGGCGGGGGGGACACAGCCAAACAATATCATTCTGCCCCTGGCCTCTCTTAAATCTCATGATCTCACATTTCAAAATGTAATCATGCCCACTTAACAGACCCCCAAAGTCTTAGCTCATTACAGCATTAACCTAAAAGTCCAAGTCCAAAGTCTCATCTGAGACAAGACAAGTACCTTCCACCTATGAGCCTGTAAAATTGAAAGCAAGTTAGTTACTTCCTACATACAATGGGGTTAATGCATTGGGTAAATACACCCATTCTAAATGGGAGAAATTGGTCAAAATGAAAGGGCTCCAAGTGCCATGCAAGTCCAAAATCCAGCGGGGCAGTCAACCATTAAAGCTCTGTAATGATCTCCTTTGACTCCATGTCTCACTTCCAGGTCACGTTGATGCAAGAGGTGGGCTCTGAAGGCCTTGGGCAGCTCCACCCCTGTGGCTCTGCAGGGTACAGCCTTCCTCCTGGCTGCTTTCAAGGCCTGACATTGAGTATCTGTGGCTTTTCCAGGCACACAGTGAAGCTATTGATGGATCTACCGTTCTGGGGTCCAGAGGATGGTGGCCCTCTTCTCACAGCTCCTCTAGGCAGTATCTCAGTAGGGACTCTGTGTAGGGGCTACAACCCTACCTTTCCCTTCTGTACTGCCCTAGCAGAGGTTCTCCACGAGAGCTCTGCCACTGCAACAAACTTCTGCCTGGACAAGCAGGCATTTCCATACATCCTTTGAAATCTATGCAGAGGTTCTCAAACCTCAATTCTTGACTTCTGTGTACCTGCAGGCTCAACAGCACGTGGAAGTTGCCAAGGCTTGGGGATCATACCCTCTGAAGCTATGGCCTGAGCTGTATGTTGGCTCCTTTTAGCAATGGCTGGAATGCAGGGCACCAAGTCCTGAGACTGCACAAAGCAACGAGACCCTGGGACAAGCCCATGAAACCATTTTTCCCTCCTAGGCCTTTTGGCTTGTGATGGGAGGGGTTGCCATGAAGACCTCTGACATGCCCTGGAGACATTTTCCCCATTGTCTTGGTGATTAACATTTGGCTCCTCCTTACTTATGCCAATTTTTGCAGCCAGCTTGAATTTCTCCTCAGAAAATAAGTTTTTCTTTTCTATCGCATTATCAGCCTGCAAATTTGCTGAACTTTTATTCTATGCTTCCTTTTTAAACATAAATTCCAATTCCAAACAATATCTTTGTGAATGCATAAAACTGAATGCTTTTAGCAGTACCTTAGTCACATCTTGAATGCTTTGCTGCTTAGAAATTTCTTCTGCCAGATACCCTAAATCATATTTCTCAAGTTCGAAGTTACACAGCTCTCTAGGGCAGGGGTAAAATGTTGCCAGTCTCTTTGCTAAAGCATAGCAAGAATCACCTTTATTTCAGTTCCAAATAAATTCCTCATATCCATTTGAGACCACCTCAGCCTGCATTCCATTGTCCATATCACTATCAGTATTTTGGTCAAAATGACTCAACAAGTCTCTGGGAAGTTCCAAACTTTCCCACATCTTCCCATCTTCTTCTGAGCCCCCCAAATTCAAACAGGGAAACAATCTCTGCCTGTTGTCCATTTCCAAAGCTGCTTCCACATTTCCAGGAATTTTTATAGCAACACCCCACTCCTGGTACCAAAATCTGTATTAATTAGGGTTCTCTAGAGGAACAGAACTAAAAGGATATATAGGACAGAGAGTTTATGAAGGAAAATTGACTCACAGGATCACAAGGTAATGTCTCAGGATAGGACATCTGCAAATTGAGGATCAAGGATCCTAGTGTAAATCAGTCTGAGTCCCAAAGCCTGAAAAGTAGGGAAGCCAACTGTCCAGCCTTCAGTCTGTGGCCAAACGCCCAAGAGCCTCTAGCAAACCATTGGTGTTAAGTCCAAGAGTCCAAAAGCTGAAGAACTTGGAGTCTGATGTTTGAGGGCAGGGAGCATCCAGTGTGGGTGAAAGATGAAGGCTGGAAGACTCAGCAAGTTTGCTCTTCCATCTGCTCCTGTCTGCTTTATTCTAGCAGCACTAGTAGCTGATTAGATGGTACCCACCCATATTGAGGGTGAGTCTGCCTCTGCCAGTCCACTTACTCAAATGTTAACTTCTTTTGACAACACCCTTATAGACACAACCACACAACCAGGAAATATACATTGTATCCTTCAATACAATCAAGTTGACAATCAATATTAACCATCACAGATGAGTCTTTTACTTGGAGAAAATTTAACTCAGTTTTACCAACCTAGCATTTTAACCTCTACACCTAATTCTTCCAGGGTTAGAATTTTTTGCAGATTCTCATATAGCAGGATGACTTAAACTTTACGTGAAGTACATTTTTTAAAATGTGAAAGATCACCAGATGTCTCTTACTGTGACATCACTTCACATTGATGTTCCTTGCTTTATATTTTGTGGTTCTAAAACATTTTAAAATTCAGAAGTATTCAAAGCAAAGTTAATTCCACCTTATTTTCCTTATTAGAGGAAATATGCAATACAGAATTTGTTTAGAACAAGGTAACAAAAAAGCATTCTTAAATTCCAAAAGTCTCTAATTCTTTTTTAAAAACTCACCATTTTAAAAAATGTTAGGAGTTATTACTTCAAAGAAAAGCTAATTATTCAAATTGCTTGGTCTTTCTCCATCTATTATGATTTGAACAGTGTGAAACTGTGTGAAAACCTTTCTCATATCAGTGACATTTAGTTATATCATGATATATTTTTCAATAAAATTCACATATTTTAGTGAAAATGCTTGTTAAAATGTACTTAAAAATAAGTTTCAGAGAAACAATGAAACAATGAAACCTGAAGGCTGCCCTCAAATAGACAATTTGAATTCCAGAGACCTGCTATTTCAAGAAATTTTGATCACTTCAACTCTTCACTGGAAGCCAACAAATCTGCTCCACACTAGAAATTATAAGCTACTTGAGGCTCTCAGAGACTCCCAAATCAGGCTCTTAATACCTACGTTACAGAATATGCAAATTAGAAATAGGGTCCTCTAAGTGCCTGTGATATACCAGGCCCAGGAGGTCACAGGCATTTAAAGCACTGTGATTTTTATTATTGAAATTAATGACACAGAAGTTTCATGTAACAACAGAGAACTAAATATTCTCTAAGAGGGGACTCATGTATTTGGTAGTTGGCTCATTTGTAGCATGCCCATATGTTCTATGCCGATTTCAAACTAACATATGGCCTGAAATGTCTGCATCATATTAGGGTTTGCTAACCATTTTACCATCATAGAAATCTTATGCGAGGTCAGTGCTACTTACACCTCTTCCTAGAATCAACAGGAGAATTTTGAAGATAGTCAGATTCTCTTCTTTATACAAAACTTAGTCAGAATCTCTGAGTGAATTTGGATACATGCCCACATTTGGAAATCTTAATCTAGTTACCTGTGGACATGACAAACCTTGTCCTTTTGTGCTAGTGCTAGACCATGCTATCATTTTTCTCTATATAACATCTACATGCTACACAACATCTCTGCTGGTCACTTCATGTAATAATATTTTTTTCTTGCAATAAGCTATGGTCATAAAGAAGGTTTAAGGTTCGTCAGTGGAAACTGAATCTAAATATAGGTGAAGGTGGAACATTGTCATTTTAAGAGCTGGAGCAGTAAGCTTGTGGGTACAGAAGAGTTATTCTTTGAGACAGAAACTCTTGTTTAATCTGAGAGGGACCACATTTCTAAACCTTTCAGTCAAACAGAAATAAAATCTACTCATTATTCTTGCATAAAACTTGAATGCAAAAGTTAGCATGAGTGCAGCTAAGTATATAGTTTAATAAAAAAAAAATGTTAGCAGAAAATGATGCTGAAGAGTCAAATGTTTTTTCTTTACAAATTTTGAGCTAAGCTGCCCTATCCCTAAAGAGGCTAAAGAGGTGGTTCTTTCTTGAAAAGTGTGTGTGTGTGTGTGTGTGTGTGTGTGTGTGTGTGTTTTACTCAGCATTTGCTCACAAGAGACTAGGGGCTACAATCAGTTCATACCATGCATGAGGTGTTGGCCGAATCTCTTGGTGTTCTTATAGAGAAAAATGATAAGCAACTGAACTGGCCTCAGCCTGGCATTACATTTACAGGGCTGTTCATATTCACAGGTGGTAGTACCCAGTGTGCAAAGCCAACTGTTAAAAATTTCTAGAATTTTGAGAGTTTTTCATTAAACAACCATTACTAAATATTAAACTATATAAACCCACAATTAAATATTATTAAAGCAAAGGTAATATATATTGGAAATTCATTATTTCCTAATTAGTTTACTATATTTTACTATCTTCTATGTAATTGAGTTCATTTACATCTACTGAACCTGTATGGTGGAAATACTACATAATGGTGTGATACCTGGACATCTCTTCCAAAATCCACACTGATTGCTGTAAGAGGAAGAATGTTAGTAATATTCATACCATGAAAATCAGTAAGCCCAACAAATTGGGGCTTTCCCCCCCTATTTTTGGAGAGTAGTTATTAAACGTTATCAGCACAGCACTGACATATGATATAATTTAAGACTGAAGAAATCATGCTTTCGGAAAATGCACTGTTAGAACTTGTCTAAGGGAGTCACACCATATTCTGTGCCTGGAGTATTTCCTAATATGATAATTGATGTTTCCACTGAATTAGAAACAGGAAATGAAATGAGCTTTGAACTGAATAAGAGGGAAAAAAGACCTAGGGGAAGATAAAGAGACTAATCCCTAAGGTCTGAACATGGTCAGAGGGTCTCAGTAGTGGGGGATATCTTCAACAACAACACATGCACAGGGACATGGAAGTTAATTTTGGGCCCCTCTCTCTGCAAATAACCATTCTTATTATTAATAAAATTATGTTAATAACTAATCTTTTTTTCTTCTTCTTTTTTTGAGATGAGGTCTCACTCTGTCACCCAGGCTGGAGCACACTGGTACAATCACAGCTCACTTTAGCCTTGACCTCCTGGGTTTAAGCGATCCTCCTACCTCTGACTCCCGAGTAACTGAGACTACAGGTATACTTCACCATACTGGGCTTTTTTTTTTTTTTTTTTTTTTTTTTTTTTTTTGTAAAAATGGGGTCCTACTCTGTTGCCCAGGTTGCTCTCAGATTCCAGGTTTAAGGGAATCCTCCCACTTCAGCCTCCCAAATTTCTGGGATTACAGCATGAGCTACCATGCCTTGTCAACAACTGGTTTTATTTGTGCTTTGAAGGGATCAGGCACCTGGGTCTTAAGAGCAGTTGAGGGAGTGCCTAGCCCAGCTGTGACATGATGGGAGTCCTTGGTAGCAGAAGCTGGGAGGTTGGCAGTAAGAGAGTAAGACCAGAGAGGTGAAGCTATAGAATTTACTCCAAATTTTTGGTTAAGTTATATGTAAAAGAGAAGTCGAAACTAATTCATAATTATAAACTGTTGATACTAATATTGTACATATGTGTATGTATAAATTTACATAAATGTTTACTTTGTATGTACTTATTACATATAAATATTTTTTATATATTTATGTTTATATACTCATATATGTTACGATTTTCAGGAAAAAAATAATAATACATGCAATGCATGATGAATACGAGGACTAAGATGAACTATGGAAGAGAGGGTATGAGATAATTCTTCTGTTCTGCCACCTGGAGGTCAGGTTAAGTACTTCCAAGGAATAAATATTCTGTCACTTTCAAGAAAGCAGGGATTATACTTCTTTAACTTTATATATATATATATACACACACACACACGCACACACACTTCATATACATGCTATGAAGTATATAAACTTCATCTATATATACTATGAAGTATATATACTTCACCATAAAATATACTTTATAATGAAGTATATATACTTCATAGTATATATACACACACTTCATATATATACATATTTATATACACTTCATATATCATATTTATGTGAAGTATATATATATATGAAGGAGAAATGTTAACTAGATAGAAATCAACCTGGATTACTCCGGTCTGAACTCAGATCACAAAGGACATTAATTATTGAACAAACAAACCCTCAATAGTGGTTACACAATAGGATGTCCTGATCCAACATTGAGGTTGTAAACCCTATTGTCGATATGGACTCTAGAATAGGATTGTGCTGTTATCCCTAGGCTAACTTATTCCGTTGATCAAATTATTGGGTAATGTGTAAAAACTCACTTAGACTAGTGAGGTCTTAGTTTAGATTGTTTGGACGTTGAATTATGCTCTGAGGTCACCCCAACCAAATTTTTTTTTTTTTTTTTTTTTTTTGACACAGAGTCTCCATCTGTCGCCCAGGTTGGAGTGCAATGGTGTGGTCTCGGCTCACTGAAACCTCTGCCTCCCGGGTTCAAACAATTCTTCCGCCCCAGCCTCCCGAGTAGCTGGGATTACCAGCACCCGCTATCATGCCCAACTAATTTTTGTATTTTTGTAGAGATGGAGTTTCACCATGTTGGCCAGGCTTGTTTTGAACTCCTGACCTCAGGTGATCCACCCGCCTCAGCCTCCCAAAGTGCTGGGATTACAGGCATGAGCCACTGCGCCTGGCCAAGCAGTTTAAAATTTTTAATACGGTGATAGTAGGCTAGGGCCTGTAGGCTTGAGTTTTCATTTGCATTAACGAATTAAAGCTGCATAGGGTCTTCTCATCTTATTTGTTTATATCCGCCACTTCACAGATAGGTCAATGTCACTGATTAAAAGTAAAACACAGCTGAACCCTCGTCTGGCCATTCATACAAGTCCCTATTTAGGGAACAAGTAATTATGCTACCTTTGCAAGGTTAGGATATCGCGGCTGTTGAACATATGTCACTGGGCAGGCAGTGCCTCTAATACTGATAATGCTAGAGGTGGTGTTTTGGTAAACAGGTGGGGTAAGATTTGCTGAATTCCTTTTACTTTTTGTAATCTTTCCTTAGAGCATGACTGTGTTGGGTTAACAGTGAATATAATAGGGTGCTTATTATATCGTTTACTAATATTGGGCTGTTAACTGTCAGTGGGTTATTGCGGTCTGATGTAAGCTTACACAATGGAGAATGTCTTCATGTTATTTATATTAACATGATTGCTTCTATTAAGTAATAGATTAGTCCACTGTGACGTTAGGAGTTCAGTAAAGTGATTAGAATTCAAGATAGTAAGATGTTGAACTTAAACGCTTTCTTAATTGGTGGCTGCTTTTGGGCCAACTGTGGTGGTAATAATTTTTACTCTCTGCAGGAAGGTTGTTTCCCAAGGTCTAAAGAGCTGTCCCTCTCTAGACTAACAGTTAAACTTACAGGGGAATTACATCATTCTGTGGGTAAGTTTAAAGTTGAACTAAGAGTCTATCTTGGACAATGAGCTACCACCAGGCTCAGTAGGCTTGTCACTGTTACTCATGAATCCTCCCACTATTTTGCCACATAGGTGAATGTGGTCTTTCAGCTGTTCTTCAGTAGCTCATCTGGTTTTGGGGGACTTGGCTATAGTTCTCTGTGTAAAGTTATTTCTAGTTAATAGATTATGCAGAAGGTATAAGGGCTTGTCTTTGCTTTTTAGTGCTTGATATAGCTCTTTCATCTTTCCCTTACTGTATTATGTCTATTGTGCCAAGGTAAAAATTTCTATTGCCTATACTTTTGTCTAAGTAAATGGTTTAAGATAGTTTGATAATATTTTTAGCAAGGTTTGGGGCTAGAGATGGCTAAAAGTGATCAGGCCATGATGAAATCTTCTGGGTGTAAGCCAGATGCTTTGGGTTAAGCTACACTTTGGTTTGTCCAGGCACACTTTTCAGTATGCTTACTATGTTACAACTTATCTCCTCTATAGGTGTGTAGAAAAGTATCAGTAATAGTGATTTCTAAAGTAATATTTGAGGAGGGTGATAGGTGTGTGTGTGCTTCATGGCTTTATTCAACCAAGCACTCTGCTCTTGGTTTACTGCTAAATCCTCCTTGAGCCCTTAGATTTCACAAAGGTTTTTGTGATATTTTTCTGGACATAGAAAATGTAGACCATTTCTTGCCACCTCATGGGTTACACCTTGACCTAATGTTTATATGTGTATACTTATGCTTACTATATAACCTTTTTAGGGTTTGCTGAAGATGGTGGTATACAGGCTGGGAACAAGAGGTGGTGAGGTGTATCAGGGTTCATCGATTATAGAACAGGCTCCTCTAGAGGGAAGTAAAGCACCGTCAAGTCCTTTGAGTTTTAAGCTGTTGCTTAGAGTACTCTGGCGAATGGTTTTGTTAATGTAACTATTCGACTTTAGGGCTAAGCATAGTGGGTTATCTAATCCCAGTTTGGGCCTTAGCTATTGTGTCTTCAGGGTATTAAAGCCACTTTGTGGTATATTTTATTTCAGCTGGAATTTTTTACAACTTAGATGGAGTTTTTTACAACTTAGCTTTATTGAGGGTAGATCTTAAACATTCTTTACACCGAGCTTTATTAGCTTGGGTTAATCATATGGCCGTGGTGGCTGCCACGAAGTTAACCAACCCTAAATATTAGTATAACTTAGTCAAACTTTTATTACTAAAGATTTATCATTGCTGTTTCCCGAAGGGGTGTGGTTGAGCAAAGCGTTTTGAGCTGCATTTGTGTGTGCTTGATACCTGCTCGTTTTAATCTGGGTGACCTAGAGGGCATTTTCACTGGGGTGGAGATACTTGCATGTGTAATCTTACTAAGAGCTAATAAAAAAGGCCAGGACCAAACCTATCTGTTTATGAGGTTGTGTGGACCCATCTAGACATTTTCAGTGTCTTTCTTTGAATGTCTAAGCTACACTAACTGCATGGAATACTTAAGTGAAAATTAAAACATGAGAAAGAAAGAAGTAAATATAAATGGTTGTTTACAGTTCTGGAAATTCAAGGTCTTTAAATTTGAATTGACAGAAGTTTGGCTGAGAGGATTACTCATAATTTAGGCTGAAAGGATTTACTCATGATTTAGCGGTATATTATATTGGGACAGCACTTTCAGAGGGATATGCTCAAGGTATTATATTAGTATATGGCAGAGGTTTAGTTACTATATCTATTACACAGAATGGAGGTCTTATTTGGTAGGAGGGCCTTAAGATTTTTTAGAAAATTACATAAATCGAGAGGTAGCTCTCTCGATTTATGTAATCGAGAGGTAGCATTTGTGGTTAAAATACGATTTCTGGGCTCTGACTGGGTTGCATTTTTAGTCTCTTGTTTTTGGGGTTTGGCGAGGGTATGTTTACCTAGGTTGATGGCAAAGTCAGAGAGGGAGGGAGGGTAGTTTGCAGATTTAATCGGAAATAGTTCTTCAAACTGAGCATATGTGCATGAGATTACATGCACGAGCGTATGTGCGTGAGCATACGTGTGTGAGCGTCTACTGATTATGTCCTTCAAGCATGATATACTTCTCCTCACTTGACAAAAACTAGCCCCTATCTCGATTATGTTTCAAATCTTCCCATCAACAAACCTGAACATCCTTCTATCACAATTCTATCCATTGCAGTGGGCGGTTCAGGGGGACCTAACCAAACACAACTGCGTAAAATTCTAGCCTACTCCTCTATCACTCACATAGGTTGAATAATAGCAGTACTAATTTATAACCCAAACATTACCGCTCTAAATCTGATTATTTACCTTATCTCAACAACAACCGCATTTCTAGCACTCAACCTGAGTCTAAGCATCACAACCCTGTCACTATTTCATGCCTGAAAGAAACTGGCATGGTTGACACCTATAATTCCACTAATTCTACTATCCCTACGAGGTTTACCCCCATTACAGGGTTCCTGCCTAAATGAATCATCATCCAAGAACTTACAAAAAATGATAGCCTTATCACCACAACCATTACAGCTACCATAACCCTACTCAACCTGTACTCTTACATACACCTCATTTATTCCATCTCAGTAACGCTATTCCCCATATCTAATACTATGAAACTAAAATGACAATTCGAAATCGCAAAATGCATACTACTTCTCCCTCCCCACCTGTCATCTCTTCTACCCTCCTCTTTCCCATCTCTCCATTAATACTAACTATAACTTAGAAATGTAGGTTAAATAAGACCAAGGGCCTTCAAAGCCCTGACTAAGCAAATTGCACTTAATTTCTGTAACAGACCTAAGGGCTCCAAGACTCTATTCTGCATCAGTTGAATGCAAATCAACCACTTTAATTAAGCTAAGCCCTTACTAGATTGGTAGAATTCAAACCCACGAAAATTTAGTTAACAACTAAACCCCCTAATCAACTGGCTTCAATCTGCTTCTCCCACCATGGGGGAAAAAGGCGGGAGAAGTCCCCGCAGGATTGAAGCTGCTCCTTTGAGTTTTCAATTCAACATGAGAAATCACCTCCAGGCTGGTAAACAGTGGCCTTGGCCTCTGTCATCGGAACACTACACCTGTTATTCGGCGCATGGGCAGGGATAGTAGGCACTGCCTTAAGCCTCCTAATTCGAGCAGAACTAGGCCAACCAGGAACTCTGCTAGGAGATTATCAGATCTACAATGTTACAGTTACCGCCCACGCATTCGTTATAATCTTTCTTATAGTGATACCAATCCTAATTGGGGGTTTCAGCAACTGGCTAGTTCTTCTAATAATTGGTGCACCCAATACAGCATTTCCCTGGATACGTAATATGAGCGTCTGACTTCTCCCCCCATCTTTTCTGCTCTCACTTGCATCTTCAATAGTGGAAGCCGGCGCTGGAACCGGCTGGACAGTTTATTCCCCTTTAGCAGGAAACCTAGCACATGCAGGAGGCTCTGAGGACTTGACCATCTTCTCACTCCACTTGGCAGGTGTCTCTTCTATTTTGGGGCCATTAACTTCATTACCACTATTATTAACATAAACCCCCTAGGTATATCCCAATATCAAACACCTCTTTTTGTTTGATCAGTCCTCATTACCGCAGTCCTTTCCCTTCTAGTCCTAGCCTCTGGCATTACTATACCATTAACTGACCATAGCCTCAACACCACTTTGTTTGACCCTGCTGGTGGGGGTGACCCTATCTTGTACCAACATTTACTCTGATTTTTTGGTCACCCTGAAGTCTATGTCCTTATCCTACCAGGCTTCGGGATAATCTCCCACATGGTAACATATTATTCTGGTAAAAAGGAACCATTTGGATACATGGGCACAGAGCTGTGATATCAATTGACTTCTTAGGATTTATCATATGGGCTCACCAAATATTTACAGTAGGGATAGATGCAGACACATGAGCATACATCATCTCCGCTACCAAAAGTATTGCTATCCTTACTGGCATCAAGGTCTTTAGCTGATTAGTCACCCTGCATGGCGGTAACATCAAATGATCTCCCACAATATTCTGTGCCCTATGATTAATTTTCCTTTTCACAGTAGGAGGCTTAACCAGCATCTTATTAGCTAATTTGTCACTAGATATTATCTTACACGACACATATTATGTTGTAGCACATTTCCACTATGTCCTATCAATAGGAACAGTATTCACCATTATAGGAGGCTTTGTCCACTGATTCTCCTTGTTTTCAGGCTATACACTTAGGCAGATCTATGCTAAAATCCATTTCACCATTATATTCATAGGTGTTAATTTAACCTTTTCTCCACAGCACTGCCTCAACCTATCCGGTATGCCTCGATGTTACTCTGATTATCCTGATGTATACACCACGTGAAATATCATCTCATTCACAGGGTCATTTATCTCTCTAATAGCAGTTATACTAATAATCTTTATGATCTGAGAAGCCTTTGCTTCAAAACGAAAAGTACTAACAATTGAACAACCATCTACTAATTTAGAGTGGCTTTATGGCTGTCCACCATCTTACCACACATTCGAAGAGCCAGCCTCGGGAAAACCTAAATGAGAAAGGAAGGAATCGAACTCCCAGAAACTGGTTTCAAGCCCATCCCATAACCTCTATGACTCTCTTGATAAGATATTAGTAAAATTGTTACATAACTTTGTCAAAGTTAATTTATAGGTTAAACCCTATATGTCTCAATGGCTTATCCAGTTCAATTAGGCCTTCAAGATGTCACATCCCCTATTAAAGAAGAAGTACTCACTTTCCATGACCATGCTCTTATAATTTTTTTTATAATTATATATATATGTACACACACACACAATTTGGTAAAAGGTTGATTGAGAGGAACTTATCATATATAATAAAAATGAAGGCTGGGTGCAGCGGCTTATGCCTGTAATCTTAGCACTTTGTGAGGCTGTGGCAGGAGGATAACTTGTGTCCAGGAGTTTGAGTCTAGCCTGGCCAACATAGGGAGATCCTCTCTCTACAAACAGTAAGAAACAATTATCTGGGTGTAGTGACATGCATCTGTGGTCTCAGCTACTCAGGAGGATGAAACAGGAGGAATGCCTGAACCCAAGAGGTCGAGGCTGCAGTGAGCTGTGACACCACTGCACTCCAGCTGGGTGACAGAGCAAGACCCAGTCTTAAAAAAGAAAGGAAAATAAAATAAAGATGCATATTGAAAAGCCGTACTCAAAAAGTGAAACAATGCATTTTCATCTCAAGGAACTAAGAGACAAGAAAACCAGGCTAGCAGGTGTACTGTGCTTGCTTCTGGTAATGTTCTTTAGTAAAAGTTAATTCCTAGAGTGAGTTTCAGTTGACCTGGAAAGCCTCTTCTTATAAATGTAGTGACAAAGGCCATCTACGGTGTGGGTCAGGTGCGAGTCCTTACTTTCTCAAAATAGCATTAAAAAGGCAGCTGAGCTGCCACTTGATCTTAGTGCATTCTTTTTTAAAACACATTTTAGATTCTGTTAGTTCTCACTGCTAATATTTTATTCAGAAAAGTTGCATCTGAATTCATAAGTGATCTTAAGTTATTTTGTTTTTTGTTTTATTAAATCAGGTCCATAAAAATCTATTTTACAGGTATTTTAGAAAAATGATCTTTTGGATTCACACAAATTCAATGTATCCTTTCCATGTCTAATGTTTTTTCATATATTCCTATTTCCCTAATTTAGGGTGTTATTTTAAAATATCTTTTGAAAACAGTCCGTGTGATTTCATTCCATGTATACGTCTATGCAAAGTTAGATGTGTTGTATGTCTAATGCACACCAACTGAAGCTGTACTACACTACATCGAGGGTAAATTTTCTTGCTGCTTTTTAATTTTGTTTTGCTTTACTACAAAGTACCTTAGAAAGGCACATCTATTTTACCTAAATATTTTCATATGGAAGGAGTAACACAAGTTGGTAATGTAACAAATCAGGTTTAACTGTACTCTATCTTGAGAATTCTATTTCAAGAAAGCTAGATATATATAATACAAAGTGCAACATTAATTAGGAGTGGGTCATTACTGTGATATGTAAAAGTCATTGAAAAAAAGTTTAAAACATGGATAGTTTGAATGCAGGCAGAACATCTGGTTTAAACAAGTAATTAGTCCTGGAATTATGTTCATGAATACAGTGGTATTGATGAATTTGTCAACTCCCCCTCTCCCACTTCAGTTGTTAGTTGGTATTCGTTTCTAGAAAGCAACTTAGAATAAGTGATGTACCTAGTGTAATCAAAGATAAAGGTTGCAGGGTCTGGAGCCACTGAGGTTTGTTCTTCTCAATGTCTTGATGAGCTACACATATGAGAGACTACCTTCTAGTTACTAAAACACACTTAAAATGTAGAAACATAGTTAAATGTGAATGAATATATAATGAAAATATGACTGTCACATATTTTAAAAATATTTCTGTCCTCATATGGTCAATTCATATAAAAATTATAATTGGAAAGTCCCTTATTCTTTTGTCATAAGAAATCACCCTTGGATTGACACATTAACTCATTTATTGCTCATAATAGGCCTATGAAGTTGATGATAATAACAGCTCCTGGGGAAAAAAAAAAAAAAAAAAAAAAAAAAAAACAACCTATGTGTGATCTTTCATGCAGGAGCACAGGCAATTACTTTACCTGGCAGGGTTCCTGGGGGGAAAGTTGTCCTCCCACACCAGACTTGGTGCCCAGTCAATGCAATGCAGTCTCTAAGGGAGTTGCAGTGAGACTCAGGGTTTGCTGACCAGTCATGTCTCATGTATGTCTCCCATCCTGGCCCAGGCACGCTATTCAGAGACCTCTTTATTAAGGTCCTTTGATAGCAGCTTTCCTTAGATGCTTTCACTAAGATCTCCTTATAAGGAGGAAGTAAGGGGGTCTGGAAGACACCTTTTCTCCACTCTGACTCCATCCTCAGTACTTTTCACTCAGGCCTTCCCACCCCTTTCTCCTTCAAGCTTCCAGGTTCATAAAACTTTCAGAACAGTTTTTTCCCACTCCCTCCTCAGTGAAACAATTCCCCATGTCTGCACTGATCCATCTGACCCTCACCTGGCACTGTTTTATGGGGGAAACATGAGACAGTGAAGTTGGTGCTTTCGCTGGTTTAGTCTCTTGAATAAACCATTGCAGTAAGTGATTAAAAGCTTGACTGTTACCACATTTTTGCTTGTCTGAATTGACCACTGTCACCTAGTAGCTTAGCTCTCCACTCAGCTCAGCTCTTGACACTCTGTCTTTTATAGGTGAGGAAATGGAGGGGCTGAGGGCATAAATGACTTTTTTAAGGTCAAAGTGCTGGTAAGCAGCAGTGCCAGGTTTCAAAAAAACCAATTTGGCTCCCAAATTCATTCTCTGAACTATACCATCTTCTCTGATGAGAAATCATTGTTTCTCTATTTTTCCATATTAATATTCTTGTATATTCCTGTTTGCTTAAATTTTAGAGGGCAACTTATTTACATCATTTTGATATTCTTGTGGTGCTGAGGATCATTACTATAGTGCTCCAAGTAAATGAAACATCATTCACTACATGATTTTTTCACTTCGAAGGATTAGTTTATTGAATAAGCCCAGTTGATAGGTAATAATTTCTACTAGGGATGTATGAGGGAAAAAAGGATTTCTTCAAAAGGCTGAGAACTTCTCCATAACCCTCCTGAAGTTTGAATTTAAATACTTCAAGTAAATTTTAGAAAATATAACTTGGTTATAATTATTCCTAAATAACATATTTTTAAGGAGTATCATTTTTAATTGCTTTTATAGATACTTCAGACCTTTTCTTCACAGTCTTAACCACTTTTAAGTGTATGTTTAGTAATGTTAAGTATATCACATTGTTTTCCAACAGATCTCTAGAACTTTTTCAACCTTGCACAATTACAACTTGACTCGTTAAAGAGCAATTGAACATTTAGCCTTCCTTCCAACCCCAGGATACCACCATTCTACATTCTGTTTTCTGTGAGTTTGACAGTTTAGTTACTTCATGTAAGTGAAATCATACAGTATTTATGTTTTTGTGACTGGCTTATTTCCTTTAGCATAGTGTCCTCAAGATTTATTGTTGTAGCATGTGACTAGATCTCCTTAATATCATCCCATTGGTCTATTTTAGCTTTTGCTCTTGGTATTTTTGGCATTATATCCATGAATGTATTGCTAAACCTAGAATCATAAAGCTTTGTCATCATAGTTTCTGCCAAGACTTTTATAGTTTTAAGTCTTATGCTTAGGTCTGTAATTTGCTTTAGAGTTAATTTTTGAACATGGCATATGACAAAGGCCCAAGATCAATCTTTTGCACATGAATATCTATTTTTCCCAGCATCATTTGTTGAAGAGACTTCCCTTTAAAATATATTATTTATGCCTATCACTGATTGAAAATTATATTAGATATTAATCCTACTGCTAATATTTATAATTTAATGTACTAATAAGCATATTACCATATTAGGTATCTGTTTCTTAAGCATTTTGATAACTGTATCTCAACCTAACTTGTTTTCCTTATAATCCATTGTAATTTATTTTATGTATTTATTGATTGCTATGCATTCATGAATTAAAGTATTTGTTTTGTGCTCATTTATTCTTCTAAAAATATTACGAGAAGAGGTCAACGGGCTTCACCAAGCTGCTGCAGTGTCCATTGCCTCAGAAAATATTAAAAATTCAGAGCTTGTTTTTGTAATTTAGACACAGATGAAGTCTTGAACTAGGGCAACCATAATAATAAATATGTAAAATCAAGAAATGGGCAAAAATCAGGATGACTCAGTGATTAACTGCCAAGAGCCAAGTGAAAGTAAAGACAATAATGACCCACCAAATTTTTAACCTGGTTGAGAGATTGGTTGGTGGTATGTAGTTCTAGGGAGTCATCAACCTAGAGGTTGCATTTAAAGCCCTGAGAGTGTCTGAGATCACCCCTGGGGAGAGGACAGAGAAATAAATTGACTAAAGATAAAATCATAGGAAACTAATAGTCAAAGAATAGTCAATTCATTATTAACAGCTATGGTGTCATGTGATACATATAATGTGTCAGCAAATAAAACTACTATGTAAATAATAAAACTTTGGCAATCAATTCGTAATTTGTAAAAGACCGTTGGTTATGACTCTACTCTGCATTTATAATTTTTGCACCTGCAATTATTTACATGCAAAAAACAATACAGCCACAGTTGCCTAATTATAGGCACAACCATCCAAATTTATCTTCAAAAAGAATAGCACAAAGAGACACCATCTGTGAAAGTGCAGCAAACCCCTCAGACCTTTCCTGCTCCAAATTCTGTAAGGCTGGTGGGCACACTTCCCTTTTGGCTTCTGTCTCAGGCTTTATTCTTGCCTGATCTTATTCATGCATTACAGACTAGTCAGTCTGATAAGCTGATAGTCAGCAGGCCTTTCCTTTTACCCAACCAATATCCATGCCCCACCACCACTACCCCGCCAATATAATATGTGCAATAGTATGGGCAGACTGAAAACAGAAGCCATTTCTGAAACACATCATTTGTCTCCTTAATGTGAAAAGATTCCATTTTTTTCACAGGTAATTTTACAAAGTAGGCAACGTGAATACCACAAACACAAAATCCCATACAAATTTCTGCTCAAAGGTGACAAGAAAATTATGTTACTCTACTTTTTACATAAAGTTTTAGCCATTTATTAAAAACACAGCTGTCAGTTTTGATCAAATATATTCATATTTCCCCATTATATTATTAGGGCCACGATGAAATTTAATAATTGTCCCTTGGAGTTTGATTTTTCACAAAAATGTCATAACACAATCAGTAATATAGCAAATAATTATTGAACTACGTTGAGACAGTTATGATTTCAGCTGGGAAATATATAATAGATGAGAAATATAAAACCCAGGTTAACACTTGATATTCTGTTCTCATACAAATGTCAGTAGTAATAAATGTGGGGACAACATAGCCTGCTTTATGAAAATGAAAGAGATACCAGACAGAATAATTTTCAAAGATTTAAATCATGGTTCAAATATTATTTGCTTATTATTTAATCATATTAAACACTTTAAATCTGATAAATTCTTTGTGGTAAAAAGAATACACGATTTAAGAATGAGAAATTCAGTAGTTTATTAGACTAATGACTAAAATCAGACTGTAACATGTTTCTTTTATATGAAATCTATATTTCTCCATTCCATAAGTGTTTGAAATCATTAAGTATGACCATGAAGTCTTCAGGGGCAAATGAAGGCTTAAGAATTCTGCAACATTCACTAGTTTTTACTTTTTTATTTAAAAAATTACAGTGAATAGGAAGGTACATTTTTGTTCTACTACCTTTGTCTCAATGGTATACGGGTCACAGAGACTTGAAGCAATGGTTGGATACCAGCCTTAAGTTTGTGGATAGTGGGACACAGGTTTGTACATTGGAAGTATGATTAAGTAATTTAAATTAAGCAAAGAGGAACATGTTAACACAATGAGAATTTGTGAAGAGGAAGCATGATTCCCAAAAGAGAATTAACTAGAAGTAAAAGGTTGGTCAGCCATTTGTTCTATCACATACAACTGAACATTTCAATGAGTGCAATCAAAGTTCAAAATATTAGTAATGGCATGATAAGCCTAACTCATTCATCTCCAAATAAAGTAGAACATTTTGAGACATTAAAAATAATAATTCTACTTACATCCTGAACTACCATTTGTTGACACAAGAGTCAAGTTGGAAGGCCATGGGTTCCGAACAATATCTTGCCAATGAATGGTGTCCGCATAACAAAGGAATTTGTTCTGGTCTACATAGACTCCACCATTTAGGATTTCTGTATTAAAAAACAAAGAAAGAAATCTTTTGTCAAACTGCTTGTTGATGAAATGATAATCAACAAAAACGATTTGCTCTTAACTATTTTCAATGTTAAATTAGAGTCATGCTGCTAATAGCCAAGAAACCTTTTAAAATATCTTTCACTGAATCATATACATTGATTGCAGGAATTTGAAAGGATTGAAAATTACAAAAGTGAAAAACAACCACTCATATTTGTGCACTCTGAGAGTAACACTCCTAAAATTTTGGTATAAATGTTACAGTCTTTTGTCTGTTTTCTTCCCTAGAATTGAAATAATATTTTATAATCTTGTTTTGTTTAATATTATATAATGAGTATTTAATAGTAAGTACTACTCTGTATTTTAATGAGAATAGGATATATCATAGTATACATTAAATAGTAATTATTTAACCAACCCCTCTTGTTGGTAATTTAACTTATTTATTTCTAATTGGTCTTTAAAACAAATTTCCACACATGACATTCCAAGGTCATAGAGTGTGGATATTTTTAAGATTTTTGGTATCAATTGTCAAATTATCCTTAGAGAGATTGTTTCAGCCAAGGTGACATTGACTGCAGTCAGTAGGTAAGTAATTAGCACAAAGTGGAAACTAAAATTAATGCCTCAATCACAAAAATGTTGCCATCTCAAATGAAATCGATAGGATTGCCAATTATTCTTAGCAACACAAAATAATGAATAACAAATCCTGTGGTTGATTGAAATAAGGATATGGCTGTGGGATAACATGCACTAAAGCCAATTTGTACTTGATTCTTTATTTCATAACACTGGCTTGATTAGCTAATTTGTCCTCCACAAACAATGACTGACCACAGAAATGAATTCTCTTTTGGATAGCTTTAAGTTATCCAGGAAAATAAAAACTGAGATATATCCTCTGAAAATGTTATTCTTATTATTTGAAGAAATTAGCTAGAACTACACATAGCACCTTCCTGCCCAATATGTACTGCATTTTCCCCTACTGTTCAATACAAAAGCAATTTAAGAGAAATCATGCATCAGTCCATAAAGTGTTCAACTACAAGTAATCAAAACCCAATTAACAGTTTATAGAAATGGAGATTTTTTTTTTTTTTCACATAAGAAGCCTGTAGGAGGCAGTTGCAGATATTAGTTCAGTGTTCCACAGTGCCCACTATCTGTTCTGCCATCCTCAGTGTGTCAGTTTTATTCATTTCAGGCACAAGATGGCGGCTACTTCTAAAGACTGAACTGCAGTCTTTCTGAATTGCAGGCAGGATGAAGTCAGACCAGCAAGCAAGAGACTTCCTTGTAGTGAACCTGTGACTTTTTATTTGGGAAGAAATGCTCTCCTCTAGGATCATGTCTGCATTTCATTGGCCAGAACAATATCCCACGGCTCTCCCTACCACAAGAGGGATTAAATAAGTAACTATTGAGGTGGAAATATTGCTACTGGGACAAAACCCAAACCAGTAGGAGTGTTAGTGAGGAAGAAGAGGGACATGGATATTGGGAAGGCAACCGACACCATCTCCCACGGTAGCCTTGAGAAACTCATCTCTCTTGTGTAGAACCCCAAGCTAAATTTGTAGGAGTCATCTTAAACTGAAAAGGGATAAATGAAAGGAATGTGTGGCACCACAAGAGGGTTATTTGTGGATTGGTGGTCACATCCCAAGTGCCTTACTGCATTGCATGTACGAAACCCTCCAGATTAATTTTGATATTGCAGTTCTTTCTACATTTTAAATCACTCCCATTTTCATCATCAGTCATTTCCGTGACTATTGGTTCCATTTTCTCGGTGAGGGGAAAAAAAAGAAAAGAAATTAGATCATCTTTCTACTTCTAAAACCCAGTTCATTATTTTTTATGACCTAACCATACAACCTTCATCAAAGCAGAAGGGAGATGTAAGACGTAAGAAAGATTGTGAAATGAATTTCTACATTAATGTTTGGCATTAAGTTTTTATCTAAGAAATGTGACGATCTCATACTAATAGCTTTCTCATGAGACATTAGGTGATGCTCTTCTGCTCTAGGAATAATTTTCCATTAGATGACAAAGAAAGAAGGTTTTGACTGCTATCCAGGAAATAAAGGTTATTTTTCAGTCTACATTTAGAAAAGTCCTACTTCAAAAAAAAAAAAAAAAAAGTGGAAAGGTAATAGCTCAAACATTGCTGAAAGAGTGTGTATTTTTCAGGAGTCACATTGTATTTCAAATAGTTCGTGCAAAGGAACACAGTATCCATCTCCAACTTCCTATCTAAAATTTTTCAAATAGAATCAGATTATATTATACTGAATAATAGTCTTATCAAATCCCTTTCTTCAACAATATTAATCTGCTATGAATGTTGACATTTGTTTCTTAGAAATAGTCAGTTCGAGAGCTTGGCTTTTACTTAGAAAAGGGATTTAGAAAGGAGACAATAAAAAATCCAGCATAATCTTACACGTTAAAATTTTGAATTAATACACATGGTCAATCCAGATGATACTTTTATCATCCCGAATTCAAAACTCAGCATCTGCTAGCAATTCTGGTCAGGAGGATTTATAAACGTTTAGCAATTAATGATGGGTAGTTTATTTGTGTATTGTTTGTTTTCCTTGAAAATATTCCTTTTTCCTTTATGCTTGGTATAAACCCTATTCTGCTGTTGAATATCAAAACCTCACAATCAGAGAATGTAGAATTTCACTGACACTTATAGGACAGTTTTAATGTACAATCTTACACTTTTCTTTTGATTAATTTGATTACCTAAATATGTGTCAGAAAGTAATGTTATAATAGCATTTACATATATTCTTAAAGTTTTCATTGGTTTTGTAATTTTACAATTTTAAAATATGAATTTGACTTATTTTTGTGAGAAAATATATTCAGGTAGGTTTCTTTCTGGATTAAAAAAAATTCTAGAGAATAGATACTAACCTGTAAGAAAGTTCTTAGAAATACAAATTATTTACTTGTTAGAAGGAATACCTAATGTTTCTGTCTTGGTTGACTGCGGAGGCTTGACTGCATTTTTAAGATAAGAAAGAGGGACAAGGACTGGGAAAAGAGAAAAGCTTGTTTAGATGTTGATCTAGTAAGAGTACAAAAATGTATGGCTATATTTAGATCGTGTGGTTACACACAAAAATAACAAAGTTTTCCACAAGTTTTATCAAAGACTTTACCAAGGAATCACCTGTGTTGCACCAACCAACAGTTTCCCTCTCACTAACATGAAATAAAGTAACAAATAAACATTAAGAAAGATAGGCAAAGGAGGAACACATTTAATTGATACCCAAACAAAGATGCAAAATGTCTGGACGAGTGCAGAAACTAAGAAAGAAAAATGTTGAATGCGTGAATGAGCTCAAAGTATCTCATTTCATTGTATTTTACTTCCACTGCAGAAAATGTATCAGAGTAAATTGAGAGAGACACAGATGGATTCTTGGTCATTTAATCAATTGATAGTAAAAAGCTACTATGAGTTTTCTTATCATATTATATACAAACATTTCTGGCAAGTTCACAAAACAGAACTGTTTCTTTTTAATAAAAGTCATGGTTAAATATAGTAAGATATATTAGACATGACCGATGAAAAAAGTATCATTTCATTGCTGAAAATTTCCAGTAAACACTTAAATATGTTTGTGTCTCAAACGTTTCTGACTAGATTAATGCATGCAAGTCAAGTAAAAGATGTCATGAATCTTTTTATATACAGAGTAAATTGTAATCTACACTATTTTCTAATATCTTGAATTTAACTTATATATAGCATAGCATTTGTAACTGAAATATAATTAGACTAAGCCCCATGAAGGTAAGACATATTTTTCAGTGCTGTATCTATAGCATCAAACCTAGAGCAATAGTTACTCAATGAATAATTCTTAGATTTAATTGGGAAAAAAAGTACTATGGAATTTGCAACCAACATTTATAAGGTAACTTCTATTGTAGTTCCTAATTTTAAATTACATTCTGACCAAATCAAAGTAAGAATGAAAGTTATCTTTTCCCATAAACACTTTCTAGGTTATCTTGACTGGTCCTGTGTTTCAGAAAGTATGAAGCTGTTTCTGTTTTGTTCAAAGCCATATCTCCAGTTTCTAGTATTATGCAAGGCTCAAGGAGATATACAATAAATATTTGATTAATTGAAATATCTATACAGAATATCTTGAATTTAAGAAAAAATACATATGTATAATTCTGTGGTTAGAGATTTTATAAACTGAACGAAAAACAGCATTTATTTTATAAAAGGCATATAACTGATAATATACAATATTACTATAGACAATACATTTGATATTTATAAGGCATTTTTATTCCCAAACCTATTTGGTACACCAAACTCAATTATTAGTTACCAGGTGAATAATGATGATCTTCAGCTATCCTACACAGACCAAATTTCTCTAAGCCTGTGCAAATCACCTTGCATATGCTACAGAGAAGCCTAAATTTCCTTATATTGAATTGTAAGTCTACCTCACATTGTCCTTACATTTTTCAGAAAGGTATAAAGTGCCAATATAACATTTGAAAGAGGACAGAAAGTATTTGTATCTTAGTCATTCACTCCACAAAAGTTAGCCATTGGACCATGTCTTTCCTTGATTTCCATTTTCATGAGTCTAATAAAGAAGGAGATGTTTGCGTTATTTAAATTACTTCTTTGTATTCTTCATTTCTTGTCAAATGCTAGTCACTGCTGTGAATTTGGGGATGAGTGCCCATTAACAGAATCACTGACATTTTGCAAATATGTTCTCTCCAAAACTATGGTAAAATACTGAATAATAGCATTTTTTTTCTGTGCCCTGTATGAAATGGCCTAATTGTGGTGTAACATCCCTGCTGAAAATACAGATTAATATGACATCTATACTTGGTTTAAGAAATTTACAAAATTGCATCGACTCCATGCACAATTTGTAACCATTTTGTAAATAAGATTGAATATCTTTCTCTTTTTCCAAAATAAAGATTATAATTTTATTTTATTTTATTTTATTTTATTTTTTTTTTGAGACGGAGTCTTGCTCTGTCGCCCAAGCTGGAGTGCAGTGGTGCGATCCTGGCTCACTGCAAGCTCCGCCTCCTGGGTTCACGCCATTCTCCTGCCCCAGCCTCCCGAGTAGCTGGGACTACAGGCGCCCGCCACTGCGCCCGGCTCATTTTTTTTTTTGTATTTTTGTAGAGACGGGGTTTCACCGTGGTCTCGATCTCCTGACCTTGTGATCCGCCCGCCTCGGCCTCCCAAAGTGCTGGGATTACAGGCGTGAGCCACCGCGCCCGGCCAAGATTATAATTTTAAATGCAGTTATACTGTATTTCACTTTAGTCTATATGATCGATATTATCAGTGAACATTTTAATTCTACTGAAAACCTACCAACTGTGTGATATAAGAAAGATCTAATAAACAGGGATGAAATATTCCTGATTGTATATCTAAGTATCGTGTTTTGCAGGGGTGCATCTACAGGTCAACCTTAGAAATAAAATGATAATTAAAATAATAAAGATTGGAAATATTACACTCATCTAATCACAATAGGGGCATTTAAATGATGCATATATCAGACTTATACTGTCTATCTAAGTCAAAGGGCAGAATCAAGAATCAAAATCCAAGGCAGCAAAGCCCATTTTCAAGATGAAGCTACAGAAAGCTGTTACAGGACTTTCTCAGACATAAAGCAATGTATCTTTCTCACTGTCATCACCTTAAGCCACACAAGTCTGTTGGCAGATAATGATACAAAAGTAATATAGCTCACATCATCCACCTGTGATATTTAATACATCACCTCTGGAATGGACTTGGTCCAGAGATTCCTGTATCTTTCCCAAACCCAGACCTTTCAGCTGGGAGCACAATGAATTGCTGCTACCCCACTGGGTTAGCCCTCAAGGTTCATTATTAATAAGCTGAGACTCTAAAGGCTAATGAGAACCGGGTGCTTGAGGAGACAATGGCTCATTCATCATCAATCAAGCTTTGAAGTTTTTATACAGATGATTTAAGGAGAGTTGAAGTGTGCAAAATTGAAATGTCACATTTGTATTGGGAGGGGGTAGAGGGTGATAATGTAAATGAGTGATGTAACCTTCTATACTTCAGCTCGATGATCAGAGTCAAAAGCTCATGGATGCAGATACTAAATGTTTTTCCATCAGAGTATAGCAATTTCAAGAAGAAATTATTAGATCCACTGGCTGAAAATCCGCTTGAGATAGAAAATAATATCTTGATTTCAACTGAATGAAGCTCAGTAATGCTTGTTGCAATGTTCTAACTTACTAATACATACTTCAGGGTCCACTACAATTCTTAGCTTTCATTATGTTTCAGTTTTGAGTTCTAGCTCCTCTGAGATGTCTGTTATGACCACCTAATTCTTAGAGTTCCCCCTTCCTCTAACTCCTGTAACACTGATTACCCGAGCCACTTATCTGACATAGAGCAAATGCTACCTTACCTTCTTATTTATTCTTTTGTGTACTCGCCTTGTCTCTATTATCTTATTGGAGGTCCCTAAAGGATTAGAACTATGATGTACATCTCTCTGTGTCCCTAGTGCCAAAGAAAGTGTCAAGCACATAGTAGAAATTCAAATGTTTTTGATGATCATGATAATAACATCCATAGAATGTGACCAATTTTGGTAAAAAAATATTACTTGCTTAGTGATAGCATGTTAGTGACATGCACTAGATGTTTACATTATAAATCCCATAAAATATTGAATACGTTTATGTTGATCTTAATATATTTTTTCTGTCCTAATATTAAGAAAATAGTCATCCACTTAAACTCATTGATATTCCCTGGAAAAAATTAAAAATATATATTATCTTGTAACAGTATTCAAATTATGAATATAGGATTTCCTTCTGAAATTGTCTTATTATATAATCCCATATGTGTGTCAACATGTCTAACTTTTTTCTAATAGTTTTTCCCAGATTTGTATTCTCCCTGTATTTTCTTATTTCTGTTAAAATCAACATAAATGCTGCCAAAGTCACCTAGACTCAAAATTTGAAATTTATTACTATTTCCTTTGTTTCTATATTTAATCATCCATGGAGCTCTAAAGAAAATTTCTCATAGCGTCTCTTTTTATATCCACAACTACTACTTAATTAAGGTTCTATCATCTCATACCAGATTTAACTTCTTGCCTGTAATCTATTCTCCCCACAAATCCATCTTGCATATTAAAATCATAATATATGCTGTATTATAAATAGATAGATAATATACTCTAGGTAGGTGGAGAGAGGTGGTAGGGGAAAGAAATCCTGCTCTATTATGGCTTTGAAGTGTAAAGGCAATAATACTGAATCTAGTTAACTGGATAAAATAAAGCTCATAATACAGTTTTGTTTCAACAAAGCAAAGGTGGGCCTTGTCGACATTTATGAAGCTCAGTTTGCTCAATTCTGTAATGGGGGTATTGTACTCCCAGTATTTATCACATAGTTGTTTCTATTATAATTTTAAATTCCTAATTATTTAAATAGTGGTTACTTATTGGTACGAGCAAGGAATATGCTTATTTTGGGTATTCATACTAACAATGCATTAATCAGTATTAGATTAGCTTGTCGCTTAAAGAGTATAGACTTTATTTTTCTTTTATATAAAAATCTGGCTATGTTATTCAAGGCTATTATATAAAAATCCACAATCATCAGGGAGCCTGATTCTATTTTTTTCTTGTTTCTCTACCATCTTCAATACAAGGGGAGTTTCTAACTGGCAAGAACCATGCAAAAGATGGAGAAAATCATGAAGGACAAAAGAACAGAGCAAGAGTACATGTATTTTGATAAAAATTCCTGCAAATTGCCACAGCACAATTACACTTATATCTCATCGGTCAGAATAAAGTCAATGAAACACAGCTATGTGTATGGAAGGTAGGGAATCAAAGTATTGGTTCTGGGTGATCATATGAGTAGCTAAATTTTACATACCATTTAAAATTTAGAAAGTGGTCATAGATATTGGTGACAACTAGCAGTCTCCGTTATAGTGACTCAAAAGAAACTTTGTATCTTCTGGATATGTATATAACATAAACCTTGTGACTCAAACAAATGTAAAGCTTTTTAAGAAACTTTTTAATTGAATTATAATATACACACATAGATGTGCATATATCATATTCAATTAACTTTTACAGACTGAACACACTTATGTAACAGCACTCAGATCAAGAGCTTGAGCCTACAAACACCACAGCAGCCTTCCTCGTACTTTCCACCTTATATCACTCTATCAGAACCCTTATCCTGACTTTGAACAAGATAATGCGTGCTTATTTTTGTCTTTTACATATATAGAATCATACCATATGTATTCTTTTGCATCTGGCTCCTTTTGGCTCAACATTACGTTTGTGAAATTCATCTATATTGTTTATTTTCATTGCTGTATGGTATTCAATGCTTGTCAATTCTACGTTGATGGACATTTGGATACTTTCCACATTTGAGCTATTATAAATAACTGTTGCTATGCACTTCCTAGAAAATGCCTTTTGGTGATTGTATGTACACATTTATGTTGCGTGTATACCTAGAAGTAGTATTGCTGGGCCATAGTGATAATCACTTTTTATTTAACCAATTTAACTCATTTATATGCCCATTAGCAGTATATGAGAAATCTAGTTGATTCTTGACCTTGTCAAGCCTTCATTATTTGTTTGTTGTATCTCATTGTAGTCATTCTTATTGGTTTATAGTGGTATCATTTTAATTTACACTTCCCTAGTGACTAATGAAGTTGATCCTCTTAAATACTATCTTTGAAGAGTAATTTTTAAAGGCAGGAGATTTATTTCTGTATACTTCAAGAAAGGTCTTACTATGTGTAAAACATTTACAAAACACTGTTAAAAATCTGATCTTTAAGTTATTGGCAAACAACTGAGTAAAATAATTTATCAAATGTAACCCTCAAAACTTATTTCTGTTATTATTGTTAAGAGATCTGGCTCAATGTTTTGAAAATAACACTTTAAAATGTCTTAGAAAAATATTAAAACTACATTAATAATTATAAATAGTAAAATATGACTTCTGGAAGATGGATGGGAAAATTCACAGTAGGTGATTATCTCTCTGATAACAGACAAACACAACCAAAGGTGTACAAAGAAAGAATGAAAAATTTGATGTCTTCTTGTTATTAAAATAGAACACTCCTTTACATAAAGCTCACTTATTTTTATTCCTCTATCCACCAGAAAGCCCTCATTACAGACAACAATCCTCTTAAATAACTGTTCCAAGTTTCCAGAAAATGTAATTGCTTCAGTAGAACAAATCAGTAGAGTTCAATGTTCTCATTACCAATAAGGGGGACAGTCATATTAGTACTCAGAAATGATCTGTCCCTTTTATTTACAGGATTTAATACAATAAGCCTGGGATATACTGCAAGGTCACTTTCAAATATCTCACCTACTATATTAGTTTGTATAGTTTTAATAACTCTTCTCACAATGTGTGATTTCTGCACTATTTCTTTTTTAGAAGACTTCAAAAAGTATGATTTTTCTTGATGACAGTAATAATAAATAATATTGTTATGTATGTTTGTTGCTGGCATGTAAAGACTTGCATATAAAAGATAAAGCAAGAGAAAGAATAATGATTTAATCTTGTAAAATGATTATATGATTTTCAAAGATGTCAAGATTTTTAAAAGTCTATATTTGAGAATATTAAAAATATAAATATGTGATTTGGGGGCTAGAAGTCTCAGCTAAAATGCCTAGAATGTTAATTTTAAAAATAACACATAAAGACAACACTTTACAAGATAAGAAATTAAAGAAGGAGTCATAAAATAAGATTGCAAACAAGCCACACTGGAAGATTATTTTAAAAGCCACAACACGAAGGCCCAAATTAATTTTCTTTTAAAATGAAGTTTTAGTCTGGAGAAAATCAGGAAGGAATAACTGAATAATAGCAATCATCATTTTATACAGCACTGGTTGTCAAAATATGAAATATCAAGTACTATGGCAAAATAGAAAGGGAAATGGCTTTTTAGATTGCTTTGTATATACTTTCAAATTAGTATACATTAACTACAGTAAAATGGACAAATTTTAAGCTCTATGTTTTACATACACATGTATACAGTATTTGTACATCTGTATCAAGTAGCTGCCACCCAGATAAAGACACAACCTATCTCTATCACTCCAGAAAAGTTTCCCTGCTTCATTCCAGTCAACAATGCATAGAAGTCAGCATAGAAAGTCATCCACTATGCTGACTTCTACTACAACACATTAGTTTTGCCTGCTTATTAAATTCATAGAAATAGAATCATACAATATGTATCCTATTCCTTTTTCTTATCTTCTTTCCCTGAAAATACTTTTTTGAGATTTATTTATGCTGTTGCTTTAATTCATAGGTTCATTTTTATTGTTCCGTATTATTTCAGTCTATGAATATACCACAATTTATTTATATATCAGTTCATATTTTAACCATAGATTGGGTACTTTTACTAGATGACCGCAGGCAAATTACTTCAGGTTTCTTTTCTATCATCTAAAAAATTAGAGTAATAATCTTTACTTTGTTGGGTTACAATGAGAAATACAGATAATGTATACAAAACTCCAGTTATGTACTAGGTGTTCAAAATGTACTAGTTATTTCAAACTAAGTTAATAATATAGTTCAGGAGCTTTATCTAAACTATTTTAAAACCTATGCACATTGGTTAAAGTACAGGTTTTGGGGGAGAAAAGATAACCAAATGAAAACCCTTGAAAGATACATGAAATCCTCATTAAGTTTGGTGCATAGAATAACAATTTTAGAGATAGATATATTGAGCTAAAATATTATTAAATGTCTTACTAAAGTTAGTTAAGTAAAAAATTGGGTTTATCTGTATTTCATAAGTTAAATTATTTCTAAGAACAAGATCATAAATTCTGTAACTTACTATCTCTCCCACACTGAGGTATCTTAGATATCTGGTTGAGTTAACCCTTTAGTCATTTCCTGTCATTTCTCTAACTATATTCTGTGACAGCATTTACAGCTGCCAGATTTCCCTCTGTTTGGATCAGGTTGGTGCATATAGGTCACAAAACCTCCCTCGCAATCTCCAGGTAGCCTTTACCTCTGCTGTCACTACCACTGTGCTTCAAATAAATTAGCATAAATTCCAAAGTCTTTGTACAAGAGAGCTGAGCTCTTTCCTTCCAGGCCAAGGGTCTGGCATTTCCACTGTAGAATAATGAGTTAATTTGAAAACACAATATTCTATGGTCCCTACTACCACCCAATCATTTTCTCCATTGTAAAAATTATTTTCATATAGTAACATCTGAGGTCATAAGATATACAGTCCATTATTGCTCTGTAATGTGTATTATCATGTCTTCTAAATTACATAAAGGAACACCCTTTATTTTAGAATGTTTCTGCTTTCATAGGGTAAATAAATATTTAAAAAGCTTTGGGGATCTTTGCTTCTTGAGGCTAGACATAAAGAAAAATTCTAACATGTCTAACAATGCCAGATGGTTTAGTCAACTCAAGATGCCCAACATTCAAGAAGGGAAAACTATTGAGAAGTTGATGTCTGCAGGGGACTGGGTAACCATGACTCCACCATACAGCAACAGCCTTTCAGACAGGGAATTATAAAAAGTATGAGATTTTTTTTGCAGTTATCCTCCCCATATCTCAGTTCTCTTCTCTATAAAATGGTGATAGCTCACAGTGCCACATTCACGAGGCAACTGAAAGGAGAAAATGAGTTATCGTATGTATGTGTTGACCACAGTGTCTGCCACACAGCACATGTTCAATTGGTGAACTATTATTAGTATTGAGGGAAAGATAGGAAGAGTTCTCTGATAAGCAGGTCTCTTCTATCCTGTTTGATGATTTTCTCCATTCCTTGTCATAAATACCCTTTTCAGAGACAGCTAAAACCAGGGCAAGACTATTAGGCCAGGTTAAAATTCACGGGTTTGTGCATTTGCTCAATAAAATAAAAAAAAATATTTAAAAATAAAATAAAATAAAATAAATTATTTTAACCCACTTTTATGAGTTTCAGATGCCCTTTTTGGAGCACAATATGCTTCTGGATACCCATAAAATTACAATCACTAAATACAGAACTTTCTTTTTTAAGGGTGGGATTTCTGTACCCCAAAGGCACAGCAAGTGCATCACACAATGACCAAGCAAGTTGCCAAATGCCTCATGCATAGTTGGGGATCAGGCTGGGATTCCAAAGTCTGTCTGCCTGGCTCCGAAGCCCATGGTCAGCCACCTCACTGTACACTCTTCATAAATGCTGCCATTGTGTGAATATTATAATGAAGTATTTCTCTTAATCCTTACAGAAATCCTATGAGGTAATTATTACTGATTTTACAGATGAAAAAACTGAGGTTTAGAGAGCTAAATAACTGGTAAGAGTTTGGAAGAACCATGATTCCAACTCAGTCTGATGGCTGAGTTGGCGTTTTAATTTTTAGTCTGTGCTCTCCCCATTGTAGAAAGGAAAGAGTGAGTAATCTAAATGGAAAAAAAAAAAAAACAGTTTAAGCAGAGATGAGGCACAACTTTATCTTATGTAATCTACTTCTAAGTATAATTAAGAACTCACAGTAATTTCCCTGAAGTCCTTTTTGAAAATATTTTATGGAGTTGAAAGGTAAAATTATGCTTTTAAGGGATCTTTTCTACATGAAAAACTGTGCATTAAAAAAAAAAATCTTGGCTCTGGTAGATGTCTGGACCATATCCCAACCGCATCTCTTGAGGTGCATTTCTTTTGCCTCTGTCAAAAGTAGATTCAGAGGAAAAGGCAGCACAATAAAAATCTTCAAGAATTCAGCCCACTTAAGGAAAAGCCCTTCAGTTGGGTAAAAGAATAAAAATTAAAAAGTGAATTAAAAGAAAGTCAATTTTATTATTGTCAAGTACTGTGGGAACTCTATGCTTAGTGTTTGAAAGCTCTGCTTTAATGAATAGGGTAAAATGATTTTAATTACCATATCCAAACTCATAAGCCTATAAAGAATCTATCTCTATATGCTTTATAGCTGTATCTCTAAAAATATAAAATTGATGAATCTAAATGTGTAGGGCATTTAGTTCTTCTATCTGAATTTTATTCCCCTTATAAAGTTTCTTTCCTATTATTTGTTGAGTAATTCATATAAAGAAAGCAAAAGTGCAAAATATTTACATTATTAATTTAAATAAATGAAAATATATTTAAATATTAAGCTTAATATTCTAATCACTGTAAAGGTAAACTGGATTCATATGATGGGGGGAAAAAGGGAATCCAAAATTAAAACATGTGGTTAAATGTAGTCATCACAGTATCTTCCGTTAGGTGAACTTACTGGATTAAATACCTCTCAATATCATAAGTGAAATATCTTCTTGAAACATTTTTCAAAATCATCTTTTTTCTTTGCTTGATATAGTTCAAATATTCATCTTTAGACATACCTATTAGCTAACTTTTATTTAAAATAGTGAAAAAAAGGAAGCTGATTTTATTTATGAATTTGGGATATTTTCTTTATTTTATGTACATTAATTTCACAAATGCACTGAGTTAAAAGGTAATACAATATATTGTACACAGAAGAGTTTTTATTCTAGTACTAACAAAAGGATATGTTCAATTTTAAAGATACCATTATCTTTAAAAGTAGAAAGCTCTTAACTAAAACTTTCTCAGATATAAAGTAAAATAAGAGAAAATATTTTTAGAAGTTTCTTGAAACTAAATATTTATTTGTGAATTTAAAAAGATTTAAACTAGACTTTACAGAAGAGAATAATACAAAGAGTATCTTGTATACGTTCATGTTCTTTGCTTAATTTAGTTTTATAGGGCATGTGTTTATACAGCTATATCATATCTCAAAGAATCTTGCATAGAAAATTAAGCTCTGGTGATAATCTCTAGTTCATGCTACCTAGCTGAGATGCAAGGGAAACAAAAAGGAAGACTAATCAAATTAGCATAAAACTCTGGAATACAGGTAGTGGGAATGCTAATAAGAGTACCAATAGTGCCCTCGGTTCTCATTTCACCATTGTCACATACGTATCTTTCCTTACAACTAAACAACGACATCACAAGAACATTATTTACTAAAAAGCTATAATATTTTGAGAACTTAACCATTCCGTTCTCTATTCTCATTTTACTTTGAAGTTCAGAACAATGAACTGGCAACATCTCGCAAGAATTGTTGCAAACCAGATGCTAAACCTCAGCCTTCTAAAAGTGTGTGTGTGCTGACATGAGGAAAAGAGAATGATGTTTTATTAATAAATACCTGAAATACATTTTTGAAATAAAATATGTTTAAAATGTTGTTTCATTTGTAATTGTTTAATATTTTATTTTCTCCAGAGCTTCAAGAGTTATAATCTAAATTGCAACTGAAGGAAGCTTAAGCTAGCTGATATGCACCTAGCTATTTCCCTGCTTCAAAGCCTACAGAACCATCTGCTTGTTGGCAGGTGTAATTAATTAGCTAAGTGGAGAAGACGCTCCCTTTTAGAGTGAATAGGAGGAGAGGAGGGAGAACTCTGAAAGCCTAATCCTAGGCAGACCCATCAGCTGGGTGCCTCTGGGCAAATTTCCGATGCTGAAAACTCATTGAATTTAATGGTTCTTAATTTCACAAGATTTCTAATTACAGCTAGGATAATAAGATGCGATCCAAAAGTTGAAAAAAAGTTGGCACGTTTTCAAGGAAAATCCTTTCACACAATGTAGACATCCTAAAGTGTAGAAGTTCATTTATTTACACATTTTCCACTTATTCCCTCAACTTTGTTAATAAGCAATTTTGAATCTATTTGGCTGACAGGTGGCAAATGCCTATTAATAATAGTAAAATGTGTCATGTTAAATTTTGTATCTAATCCAACATTTCTTTTCAGAATAGTTAAAGAAAAGTCCATCCAAGCTACATTATAATTCATTTTCAATAGATTTTGAAAGGACTACATTCTAAGAATAGAAATGGGGGAAATATAACACAAAGACCATAAAACTTCCTATAATCTTATCAGTATAGCTTATATTAGATTATCACCAAACAGTCCAGAAGATAATAAACTAAACAACACTTTCTTCTTTTAAACACTCTGTCAGAAACAAAATTCCCTCTTAAACATCTCCTGGTATTTGGCTTTAATGGGTAAGGCGAGACAGGTCTAAGGAATAGAGCGAGTAGAACTATGGCAAACTAGAAAGCACCTGCCACAACTAAAAGAGCAGTGACTGCTCAGCCCCAGAAGAGCATTACCACGAGACAATGTGAACTCAGGGTTGCCAGAGGATGGTTTTATTCAGAGGGGCCAGAAATGCAGAATTTTTGGTAAATTTCCCCAATTTTTAAACACTCTTCTATGGAAAGCATGTCTGTAAATTAGTTATAGTCTTTGAGATAGTAGTTTACCACATCTTGTTTATTGAATAACCGTATCTGTGAACTCAATAATGAGCAAGCTCTTAGGACATCAATAACCGGATTGAGATAGGCTCTCATCTATTCTTCACAGCTCCTCTATCTACTGATAAAGAATGGAAAGGGAAAGGGAGGCAGTTATATAGTTCACCGGAGAGCAAAGAAAAGTGCAAAAGTCCCTACTGTTACATGAACAGTAGAGACCAGAAGGCACTGAATTCCGTAACACTTGTTCACACTTACTGCCATCATTTGTTGCAATGGAGGTAGAATAAGCGTCTGGTTATGTAATGATTCTTGGAAAGTGTGCTGCTGACTTGTCACCCCAGAATATCACATTCTACTGCTGAAGTCATGTGTGAATTTTAAATAGGAAAGGCTTACATGTCATCTGGAAGATAAAATCCAATAATCGGCTGTCATGTTAGCATGGACCTGTTTATAGGATTAACATAATAACATAAAAAAACTAAAGATTAGAAGGACTAGAAGGTTAAATTATAAATTAGAAAAAGGAAGCAAATGTAGAAAAAGGTTGCAGTCAGGGATATGGTCCCAGGTTTTGTTAGTTCTGCATTAATCACTCAGGTGAGACTATATACTTTATCCTTGGGAGTAGAGGTGGCATAGGAGAAAGGAAAGTTTCAACCTGTATATTTCATAATGCTGAATGGTCTTCTACTTGTTCTTTGGAAACAAATGAATTCAGTGACTTTCAGCTCCCCTACCACTGAATCCAATAGGCCAATACAATTCCAAAAAAAGTCATACTAATAGTCAGAATTTCAAAAGACAAATTATCTCAAGAATTGACATCAGTCAACTAGTATGCTGTCAGCCAGGATTTGGGTGCAGGGAAAATTATAGCTGCCCATTGTGGGTTTTTTTTTTTTCCTGCTCTATAAACATGCCAGGTAATACCAAAAGACTTATGGGAATCAAACTGGAGTCTAAGGTTGATTTCTTTTCTGCATTCAGTACACAGGAATTTAAAGAGACCCGGGTTCTTTCCCTTAGCTCCATCTCTCAGGATTTCTAGCAGTGTAGGCTTCCTTCTTTAACTGTTCATTTTAGAGGAACGTGGTTAGAGTGAATCCTTCTAAATGAGCTCTTCATCCCTAATAGTGAGTGTTTTATCTACTTCTGAGCAGAGGTTACAGCTCCTTAAATATATATATATATATATATTTGTTCACACTTATAATCTTTGAGATAGCAGTTTACCACATCTTGTTTATTGAATAACCGTACCTGTGAACTCAATAATGAGCGAACTCTTATGACATCAATAACCGTATTGAGATAGGCTCTCATCTATTCACAGCTCCTCTACCTACTGAAAAAGAATGGAAAGGGAAAGGAAATATATATATAATTTTTGGTTTTGAGATGGTGTTTTGCTCTGTCACCCAGGCTGGAGTGCAATGGCATGATCTTAGCTCACTGCAAACTCTACCTCCCAGTTTCAAGTGATTCTTCTGCCTCAGCTTCTCCAATAACTGGGATTACAGGCACCCACCACCACGCCCAGCTAAATTTGTATTTTTAGTACAGACAGGGTTTCACCATATTGGCTAGGCGGGTCTCAAACTCCTGACTTCAAGTGACCCATCTGCCTCTTCCTCCCAAAGTGCTAAAGTGCTGAGATTACAGGTGTGAGCCACTGTGCCTGACCCCTTTAAAAAGATTCTATTCGACTCCTCCATGCCATAGGCTGGAAGTTGGTCTGTGATCCTTAAATCCTTTTTTTGTTTTCTTTGAGTACGGAGAAGAGTTGGGTAAGGACAAGAATCTGTCTGATCAAATATCTGAGGGTAACGATAGTTTCTGGACAGGAAATCAGTGGAGAAAAATAATATCAAAGGGTATTAAAGGTCAAAGAAAGAAAACACAGAGTATGAGCATAGAACAATCTAAATAGAGTAAGGAGAGATGTATTTATTTAAAATATTTTACCTATGTATTACTTCCACTGATTTTTTCTAAGTCTTTCAAGAGATGGGTGGCTTCTTCGCCAAACCATGTCATCTCTTGCCAGATAACGACACCGTGTCTCTTTGCTTATTCTCTTGCCTCTAAACAATTGATTTACCACATTCAGTCAATGTGGTCTTTTCAAAACCAAAATTAAATTGTTATAAGATGAAAGGGTGGAACCAACACTAAAAATATATAATTCAGAAGCTAGCATCTATGTCAAGATATATCTAGTTCATATTCACAAATAATTTGAGGAAAAAATACAAAAATTTAAAAAAATTTCTAGTCTACATGAAGTAATAATCAATGAAGAAACAAATGCTCTTGAAAATTGCAAATGTCATATCTGATAAAATATTTAATAAAAATAATATTTAACAAAATTGAGGAAGTCTCCTAGAAAGTAGAGAAAAAAGAGACATATAAAGAAGAGAAAAAAAATAAAAGAAATAAAGGATACATCCAGGAAGTCAAGAATTACAACTTATAGAGAGAACAAAGAACATATAGAAGAATAAATTATCCATAAATTGAGGCAAATAATTTCCCTTAAGCTTAATTGAGGCTAATAATTTCCCATAATTATCCAGAAAAAGATTTTAAAACAAAATGTAATACATGCCTAGATGTATATATTTAAAATTTCAGAATCTTAAAAAATAATGTAAAATCCTACATAAGAATAGGAGAAGGGTATAAGAAAGGCAGAGAGAGCTAGAATGAGAATCAGAGAGCCAAGGAAAGAGAGACAGCAGGGATCAAAATCACATCACACTTCTCAACAGGGACACCGTGTGAAAAGTAGTAACTTCAAATACTGAGTGAAATTCTTTTTAGCTTGGAATTCTAAACCCGGTCACCATTAACCATCACTAAATTATGAGTACAGAAGGAGACAGTTTTGGATATTCAAGAACCCAGTAAACTTACCCCTCACTATTTTTTTTTTAAGGATCATTTTAAAGATACCCTTCAAGAAAATAAGGGAGCATAGCAAGATAGTGGAAGATAGATGATGCAGGATCCAGCCCAGGAAGTCAGTAAAGAGAAGTATCACAATGCAACAGACATAGAGAGAAAATAATACAGATTGGTGACATAAAACTCAGAGGCCAAAGAATGTAGTCTTGAGGGAAAAAGGGGACTGATATAATGTATCATAGGAAATCATTGAACTATAACAATTATAGTCCAATAATTGGACTATAACAAAAACAAATAGTGTAAGAAAATGAAAGCCAAGTGGAGACCTCAAGAAAAAACAAGCAAAAAACCTGCACAAGGAAATAAATATAAACATAGTACCTTCTGTCCTCTGCTATGATTTTCTAAAAGTTACATGAATGTAAAAATCACAATAATGTAAGTATAATGTATATTGATTTTCAACTTTTAGACAAAGATAGTATCTTTTATAATTAAAGAATAAAAATGTCAAGATTGATAATATACTCTGTTCAATAGATGCCTTAAATGATAAATCAAGAAATAATTAATTATATTTAAGATATATTCAGAAATATGTTAATAATAATCAGAAACAGCTTAATGAGCTAGAGAGTAGGCAAAATAGGAGATTGTTGTTTTTATTTTAATTATACTTTAAGTTCTAGGGTACATGTGCACAACGTGCAGGTTTGTTACATAGGTATACATGTGCCATGTTGGTTTGCTGCACCCATTAACTCGTCATTTATATTAGGTATTTCTCCTAATGCTATCTATCCCCTTGCCCCCGACTCCATGACAGGCCCCTGGGTGTGATGTTCCCTGTCACTGTGTCCAAGTGTTCTCATTGTTCAATTCCCACCTATGAGTGAGAACATGTGGCGTTCGGTTTTCTGTCCTTGTGATAATTTGCTCGGGAGGATGGTTTCCAGCTTCATCCATGTCCCTACAAAGGACATGAACTTAACTTCTTCTATGGCTGCATAGTATTCCATGGTGTATATGTGCCACATTTTTTTAATCCAGTCTATCATTGATGGACATTTGGGTTGGTTCCAATTCTTTGCTATTGTGAATAGTGCCACAATAAACACACATGTGCATGTGTCTATACAGTACCATGATGTATAATCCTTTGGGTATATACCCAGTAACGGGATCACTGCGTCAAATGGTATTTCTAGTTGTAGATCCTCGAGGAACAATGGTTGAACTAGTTTACACTCCCACCAACAGTGTAAAAGTGTTCCTATTTCTCCACATCCTCTTCAGCACCTGTTGTTTCCTAACTTTTTAATGATCACCATTCTAACTGGTGTGAGATAGTATCTCATTGTGGTTTTGATTTGCATTTCTCTGATGACCAGTGATGATGAGCATTTTTTTATGTGTCTGTTGGCTGCATAAATGTCTTCTTTTGAGAAGTGTCTGTTCATATCCTTTGCCCACTTTTTGATGGGGCCGTTTGTTTTTTTCTTGTACATTTTTTTAAGTTCTTTGTAGATTCCGGATATTAGCCCTTTGTTAGATAAGTAGATTGCAAAAATTTTCTCCCATTCTGTAGGTTGTGTGTTCACCTTGATGGTAGTTTCTTTTGCTGTGCAGAAGCTCTTTAGTTTAATTAGACCCATTTGTCAACTTTGGTTTTTGTTGCCATTGCTTTTGGTGTTTTAGTCATGAAGTCCTTGTCCATGCCTATGTCCTGAATGGTATTGCCTAGGTTTTCTTCTAGGGTTTTTATGGTTTTAGGTCTAACATTTAAGTCTTTAGTCCATCTTGAATTCATTTTTGTATAAGGTGTAAAGAAGGGACCCAGTTTCAGCTTTCTACATATGGCTAGCCAGTTTTCCCAGCACAATTTATTAAATAAGGAATCCTTTCCCCATTTCTTGTTTTTGTCAGGTTTGTCAAAGATCAGATGGTTGTAGATGTGTGGTGTTATTTCTGAGGCCTCTGTTCTGTTGCATTGGTCTATATGTCTGTTTATGCCTTCAGCTTTGTTCTTTTTGTTTAGGATTGTCTTGGCAATGCAGGCTCTTTTTTGGTTCCTTATAAACTTTAAAGTAGTTTTTTCCAGTTCTGTGAAGAAAGTCATTGGGAGCTTGATGGGGATGGCACTGAATCTATAAATTACCTTAGGCAGTATGGCCATTTTCACGATATTGATTCTTCCTATTCATGAGCATGGATTGTTCTTCCATTTGTTTGTGTCCTCTTTTATTTTGTTGAGCAGTGGTTTGTTCTCTTTGAAGAGGTCCTTCATATCCCTTGTAAGTTGGATTCCTAGGTATTTTATTCTCTTTGTAGCAATTGTGAATGGGAGTTCACTCATGATTTGGATCTCTGTTTGTCTGTTATTGGTGTATAAGAATGCTTGTGATTTTTGCACATTGATTTTGTATCCTGAGACTTCGCTGAAGTTGCTTATCAGCTTAAGGAGATTTTGGGCTGAGACAATGGGGTTTTCTAAATATACAATCATGTCATCTGTAAAGAGGGAAAATTTGACTTCCTCTTCTCCTAATTGAATACCCTTTCTTTCTTTCTCCTGCCTAATTGCCCTAGCCAGAACTTCCAACACTCTGTTGAATAGGAGGGGTGAGAAAGGGCATCCCTGTCTTGTGCCAGTTTTCAAAGGGAATGCTTCCAGTTTTTTTCCCCATTCAGTGTGATATTGGCTGTGGGTTTGTCATAAATAGCTCTTATTATTTTGAGATATGTTCCATCAATACCTAGTTTATTGAGAGTTTTTAGCATGAAGGGCTGTTGAATTTTGTCGCAGGCTTTTTCTGCATCTATTGAGATAATCATGTGGTTTTTGTCCTTGATTCTGTTTATGTTTTGATTTGCGTATGTTGAACCAGCCTTGCATCCCAGGAATGAACCCAACTTGATAGTGGTGGATAAGCTTTTTGATGTGCTGCTGGATTCAGTTTGCCAGTATTTTATTGAGGATTCTTGCATTGATGTTCATCAAGGATACTGGTCTAAAATTCTCTTTTTTGTGTGTGTCTCTGCCAAGCTTTGTTATCAGGGTGATGCTGGCCTCATAAAATGAGTTAGGGAGGATTCCCTCTTTTTCTATTGATTGGAATAGTTTCAGTAGGAATGGTATCAGCTCCTCTTTGTAAGTCTGGTGGAAGTTGGCAGTGGATCCATCTGGTCCTGGACTTTTTTTTTTGTTGGTAGGCTAATAATTATTGCCTTAATTTCAGAGCCTGTTATGGTCTATTCAGAGATTCAACTTCTTCCTGGTTTAGTCTTGGGAGAGTGTATGTGTCCAGGAATTCATTCATTTCTTCTAGATTGTTCAGTTTATTTGCATAGAGGTGTTTATAGTATTCTCTGATAGTAGTTTGTATTTCTGTGGGATCGCTGGTAATAACCACTTTATCATTTTTTATTGTGTCTATTTGATTCTCCTCTCTTTTCTTATTTATTAGTCTTGCTAGTGGTCTGTCAATTTTGTTGAGCTTTTCAAAAAACTAGTTCCTGGATTCATTGATTTTTTTTTTTTGAAGGGTTTTTTGTGTCTCCATCTCCTTCAGTTCTGCTCTGATCTTAGTTATTTGCCTTCTGCTAGCTTTTGAATTTGTTTGCGTTTGCCTCTCTAGTTCTTTTAATTATGATGTTAGGGTGTCGATTTTAGATCTTTCCTGCTTTCTCCTGTGGGCATTTAGTGTTGTAAATTTCCCTCTACACACTGCTTTAAATGTGTCCCAGAGATTCTGGTACATTGTGTCTTTGTTCTCATTGGTTTCAAAGAACATCTTTATTTCTGCCTTCATTTCATTATTTACCCAGTAGTCATTCAGGAGCAGGTTGTTCAGTTTCCATGAAGTTGTGCCATTTTGAGTGAGTTTCTTAATCCTAAGTTCTAATTTGATTGCACTGTGGTCTGAGAGACAGTTTGTGGTGATTTCTATTCTTTTACATTTACTGAGAAGTGCTTTACTTCCAACTATGTGGTCAATTTTGGAATAAGTGTGATGTGGTGCTGAGAAGAATATATATTCTGTTGATTTGGGGCAGAGAGTTCTGTAGATGTCTATTAGGTCTGCTTGGTGCAGAGCTGAATTCAAGTCCTGGATATCCTTGTTAACCTTCTGTCTTCTTCATCTGTCTTATATCGACAGTAGGATGGCAAAGTCTCCCATTATTATTGTGTGGGAGTCTAAGTCTCTTTGTAGGTCTCTAAGGATTTGCTTTATGAATCTGGGTACTCCTGTATCGGGTGCATATATATTTAGGATAGTTAGATCTTCTTGTTGAATTGATCCCTTTACCATTATGTAATGGCTTTCTTTGTCTCTTTTGATCTTTGTTGGTTTAAAGTCTATTTTTTCAGAGACTAGGATTGCAACCCCTGTTTGTTGCTGTTGTTGTTGTTGTTTGCTTTCCATTTGCTTGGTAGATCTTCTTCCATCCCTTTATTTTGATCCTATGTGTGTCTTTGCACATGAGATGGGTCTCCTGAATACAGCACACTGATGGGTCTTGATTCTTTATCCAATTTTCCAGGCTGTGTCTTTTAATTGGAGCAGTTAGCCCATTTACATTTAAGGTTAATATTGTTATGTGTGAATTTGAGCCTGTCATTATGATAGCTGGTTATTTTGCCCATTAGTTGATGCAGTTTCTTCCTAGCATCGATGGTCTTTACAATTTGGCATGTTTTTGCAGTGGCTGGTACCGGTTGTTCCTTTCCATGTATAGTGCTACCTTCAGGAGCTCTTGTAAGGCAGGCCTGGTGGTGACAAAATCTCTAAGCATTTGCTTGTCTGTAAAGGATTTTATTTCTCCTTCACTTATGAAGCTTAGTTTGACTGGATATGAAATTCTGGGTTAAACATTCTTTTGCTTAAGAATGTTAAATATTGGTCCCCACTCTCTTCTGGCCTGTAGGGTTTCTCCTGAGAGATACGCTGGTAGGCTGATGGGATTCCCTTTGTGGGTAACTCGAGCTTTCTCTCTGGTTGACCTTAACATTTTTTGTTTCATTTCAACCGTGGTGAATCTGACAATTACGTGTCTTGGGGTTGCTCTTCTCGAGGAATATCTTTGTGGGGTTCTCTGTATTTCCTGAATTTGAATGTTGGCCTACCTTGCTAGGTTGGGGAAGTTCTCCTGGATAACATCCTGAAGAGTGTTTTCCAACTTGGTTCCATTCTCCTCATCACTTTCAGGTACACCAATCAGACGTAGATTTGGTCTTTTCACATAGTCCCAAATTTCTTAGAGGCTTTACTCATTTCTTTTTATTCTTTTTTCCCCTAAACTTCTCTTCTCACTTTATTTCATTAATTTGATCTTCAAACACTGATACCCTTTTTTCCATTTGATCAAATCAGCTATTGAAGCTTGTGCATGCAACAAATTGTTCTCATGCCATGGTTTTCAGTTCCATCAGGTCATTTAAGGTATTCTCTACACTGTTTATTCTAGTTAGCCATTCATCTAACCTTTTTTCAAGGTTTACAAGGTTTTTAGCTTCCTTGCGATGGGTTCAAGCATCCTCCTTTAGCCCGGAGAAGTTTGTTATTACCAACCTTCTGAAGCCTACTTCTGTCAGCTCATCAAAGTTATTCTCCGTCCAGCTTTGTTCTGTTGTTGGCAAGGAGCTGCGATCCTCTGGAGGAGAAGAGGCACTCTGGTTTTTAGAATTTTCAGCTTTTCCGGTCTGCTTTCTCCCCATCTTTGTGGTTTTATCTACCTTTGGTCTTTGATGTTGGTGACCTATAGATGAGGTTTTGGTGTGGTTGTCCTTTTTGTTGATGTCAATGGTATTCCTTTCTGTTAGTTAGTTTTCCTTCTAACGGGTCCCTCAGTTGCAGGTCTGTTGAAGTTTGCTAGAGGTCCACTCCAGACCCTGTTTGCCTGGGTATCACCAGCAGAGGCTACAGAACAGCAAATATTGCAGAACAGAAAATATTGCTGCCTGATCCTTCCTCTGGAAGCCTCATCCCAGAGGGGCACCTGCCTGTATGAGGTGTCAGTCATCCCCTACTGGGAGATGTCTTCCAGTTAGGCTACACAGGGGTCAGAGACCCACTTGAGGAGGCAGTCTGTCCATTCTCTGAGCTCAAACACTGTGCTGGAAGAAGCATTGTTCTCTTCAGAGCTGTTAGGCACAGACATTTAAGCCTGCAGAAGTTTCTGCTGCTTTTTGTTCAGCTCTGCCCTGCCCCCAGAGGTGGAGTCTATAGAGGCAGCAGGCCTTGCTGAGCTGCAGTGGGCTCCACTCCACCCTGTTTGAGCTTCCCCAGTTGCTTTGTTTACCTACTCAAGCCTCAGCAATGGCAGATGCCCCTCCCCCTGCCAGACTGTGGTCTCGCAGTTTGATCTCAGACTGCTGTGCTAGCAGTGAGCAAGGCTCCATGGGCGTGGGGCCCACTGAGCCAGGCGCGGAATATTATCTCCTGGTGTGCCGTTTGCTAAGACCATTGGAAAAGCAGAGTATTTGTGTGGGAGTGTGCCATTTTTCCAGGTACCATCTGTTATGGCTTCCCTTGGCTAGGAAAGGGAAATTCCCCCGACCCCTTACACTTCCCGAGTGAGGCGATGCCCTGCCCTGCTTCAGCTTGCCCTCTGTGGGCTACACCCACTGTCCAAATAGTCCCAATGAGATGAACCAGGTACCTCTGTTGGAAATGCAGAAATCACCAGTCTTCTGTGTCGATCACACTGGGAGCTGCAGACCAGAGCTGTTCCTATTAGGACTTCTTGGAATGGAAATTGAGATTGTTGATTTTAACCATGTGAATGCAATACATGTTTTAAACTACAAGGAGAAAAAAAAGAAGCTGAAATAATTCAGCAATAGTCATGTATAGTGGAATTCTCTGAGATTAGGATAACATGCTGCCTAGTGTTATAATGGCAGGTAAATCAAGTTGCAATGCTGTGTGGTTTTGAGACCTCTACAACAATGAACCTTGAAAGATAAAAAATTATAAAGAAATGAATTCCACAGGGACTAGTTCTATGGCACATTCTGTACTTACCTTCAGTTTGCTACATGAAGAATCCAATTTCCTTCTATTTCATATATTGCCTTTCTTCAAAGAAATTCCAGGTGCTTCCCTACATTTTCTATCCTGTTTATCTTTGCATGCATTGAAGGTTTTTAATCATGTCATTATTTTAAATAACACGTTTTTTTTCTGGGATTTTTTTTCACTTTGACTCTGTATTACTGTTCCTATCCTAAAAGTGTGAAATTCAAGATATGAAGAAATTAATTGACTTACTTCAAGAAAGATAGGACAGTAAACTAGGTCTCACTTCCTTTCAGAAACCTTGCTACTTTAGTATCTAATTTTTTAAAATCTGACATACTTGAATATCCTAATGTTAAAAATACCTTTAAACCACTATCAAAATTAATTCATTAAAAACATCAAGAACCGGCCGGGCGCGGTGGCTCAAGCCTGTAATCCCAGCACTTTGGGAGGCCGAGACGGGCGGATCACGAGGTCAGGAGATCGAGACCATCCTGGCTAACACGGTGAAACCCCGTCTCTACTAAAAAATACAAAAAACTAGCCGGGCGAGGTGGCGGGCGCCTGTAGTCCCAGCTACTCGGGAGGCTGAGGCAGGAGAATGGTCTAAACCCGGGAGGCGGAGCTTGCAGTGAGCTGAGATCCGGCCACTGCACCCCAGCCTGGGTGACAGAGCAAGACTCTGTCTCAAAAAAAAAAAAAAAAAAATCAAGAACCTTAAATGAATCATTCTCTTTCAATTAGAGAATTGGACAAAAAATAATATAAATCATGTAAATGAATATTTGTGGGAGTATTACATATAAAATGCCAAATATTGAAAATTGCAAAATATCTAGCAAAAGTACATCAATTAATTAAACACTATATATACATATGCTAAAAACTATACAGCTGTTATAAACACATTACTAAGTTTTAAAATATGGGAATAATTTCATGAATACATGAGTAAAAAATTGAGACTACAGAAATCTAAATATAAATATAAATGCAATTTGTCTAAAATACACCTTAGACATATATATTCATAATGCATAGATGTCATACTGGGACAAAATAACATACTTAATACCTGTATGACGTTAGTAAAATTCTGAACTTCACTTTCTTCATCAGAAAAATGCATTAACTTTATTTCATAGTAGGGTAAAATGAGATGATGTATACGAAACTAATCACAATTTCTGCCAAATAGTGAGAAGTGACTGTGTATTTACTATAAGCATAAGGCATGTAATATATAACTTATAATTAAATTATATTGTAATGTATTCAGAATAATTAAGTGAAGACATTAAACTTCAAAATTATAGCAAATTGCACAGAAAATAGTTAGAATAGTATAGAGGTACTAAGATGAAAAACGGAAATCAACAATATTTAAATTACAGATACATCCAGGGCCCAAATTACAGTCTTATTAAGGAATCTATTTAAACTGATAGAAAGCAAAGCAGGCATTTTAGTGAGTCAGATAAAAGCCACTACCAAAAAAAAGTAAAATTACAAAGAAAATGGTCCTTTGGTCCTTCTTGAAGAAGTCTCAAAACAGGTAGAAACTCACTTATCTGGTAAATCATAGGCTTTGAGTCAGAAATTTACATTATCTAACAAATAATAAAATTCATCTGTAAGTTTCTCAATGTTTCCCAGCATTATTGTGAGTGTCATAGCACAATGATAGGAAGTAAGTTCCAGAGCCTGTGCTTACAGTCACTATGGCACAGGACCTTAATTACATATGCCACATTTATACACATGAATACACCATTACAAACTGATGGAAACACCACAGGTGTTGTGACTACACCTCTGATTTCCAGGGACAGGCTCAGTTGATACATGTTTTTCCAGAGTAATTATAAATAATACCTCTTTTTCCTCTCAAAAGGCTTCTCGCATGGGGACCCTATTTATTTAAAAACTGTAAGGACTTATAACATTTCTATAAGAACAGTCTTCACAAAGGAAAAAATCAAGGTCGAAGCGTTAATACTTGCTACATTTCAACGCAAGGTAAATATATGATAAAGAAAGTAACTTTTATAGGGTTATCATGACAATCTAATAGAATAATAGCAACTATGGACTTGATTAGACATATAGTAAATTATAAAAACACAAAGTGTTATAGTTATTCAAAATAATATTTTAAAAATAAATCCAAATATGCATTTCATAGGAATAATTTTATAATAGAAGTGTTTGACTTTCCTCAGGTGTTATGTTCTCTTGTTTTGCCAAAAAATTCAGCAGTTCACCTTTTCCCGAAAGAGTAAGTCAAAAAGCAATCTATCAAATTTTTAGAGATTGTCAAAAAAGTTAATAATAACAAAATAAAAAGGAGATTTTTTTCCTCATAGGAATTTCAACCCCTCAAATATTCCACTTTTAAGACTCCATTATTGTGACAAAGTCTACCAAAAATATTTAACTCATTGCAAACAGCACACAGTTAAATTTTTGTTTATGGTGTATGTGACAGTTAATATTAGATGTCAACTAGACTAGATTGAGGGATGCCTAGATGGCCAATGAAGCATTGTTCTTGGATATGGCTGTGAGGATGTTGCCAGAGGAGACGGGCATTTGAGTCAGTGGACTGGGAGAGGTAGACCCACCCTCAGTGTGGTGGCACCATATAATCATCTGCCAGCACAGCTAGAACAAAGCAGAAAAAGGGGGATAAACAGCTTGCAGAATCCCCTTGCTCTCCCTTCCTTTACTGGATGATTTCTTCCTCTCTGGCCCTTGGACATCAGACCCCAGGTTCTTTGAACTTGTACCAGCTCCCTCCCTAGGGGGTTTGGGGGTGAGGGATTCTTGGGGTTTTGGCCTCAGGCTGAGGCTGAGGGTCTCACTATCAGCTTCCCTGGTTTGGAGGCTTTCTGACTTGGACTGAGCCACCCTACCAGCTTCTCTCTTTCCCCAGCTTGCAAATGGCCTGTTGTGAGACTTGCCTTGTAATTGTGAGCCAATTCTCCCTAATAAACTCCCTTTTATATATCCTGCTGGTTCTATCCCTTTGAAGAACCCTAATACAGTGTACAATGCTGATTAAATGTAAAAGTATATTTAGCTGTTAATAAAAATATCAGTTATTATATAAAGATAACTTGGCCAGGCATGGTGGCTCATGCCTGCAATCCCATGGCTTTGAGAGGCTGAGGTGGGCAGATCACTTGAGGTCAGGAGTTTGAGACCAGCCTGGCCAACATGATGAAACCCGTCTCTACTAAAATTACAAAAATTAGTTGGGTGTGGTGTCACATGTCTGTAGTCCCAGTGACTCGGGAGGCTGAGTCGCGAGAATTACTCGAATCCAGGAGGCGGAGGCTGAAGTGACCCGAGATCATACCACTGCAATCCAGCCTGGGTGACAGAGCAAGACCCCGTCTCAAAAAAAAAAAAAAAAAAAAAGATATCTTAATGTGTATTATTTATGAATAAGCATTGATAAACATTTCTAAAAATAAAAACAATATTTTGAAAAACTTATTGGCCATGTTGGTGATACAGAAACACATATCTCAACTAATTTTGAATAAAATAGTTATATCACAAAAACGGACCACCACCACTACCACTGACCATCACTACCACCAATAAAACACAGAACTCTCCTGAACAAATAATCAAGAAGTGAATCTATAAGAAAAGTCTTTGTGATTCAGTACTTAGCATTCACTTCCCTGTTTGTAGAAATGTCAGTAGTTAGCAAGCAATGGAGCTGGAAGCACTGTATTCCCATAGGTACTATTTTCTAGATGACACGTAAAACTCTAGGCTTGACCATAAGCGGCCATTAAAAAAATCCCAAGGCACCTTTCAGGGAAATAGCAGTGTTTGCCTCAACATCTTGGCTTAGTTCCAACTCACTAATTACATTCAGCCTGCCTGGATAATTTTAGATAGTTTTAATGTGAAAGTGCATTGCCTTTGTTTGATTATAGTCCCTTGCTCTTCCTTTGAAAAGTCCATCCTCAAACACTTACAGGGGAGATTTTTAAGGCTGATTATTTCTCTTAAACAAAAATGAAGACCTGGGCCTGCCCAGCATCTTCCTCAAAGATAAATGATTAGTGCCCCCAAATTGAATTAATACTGAAATTTTAGATATACTTATAGATTTAGGCACGTCCTCAGAGAAGGGATAGGAAACCTTTCCATTTGGAACCTCAATAGAGCAGAGTACATTCTTGTTAAAGGGGTTGTCTTAGACAGTGCTAGGCAATTCTAATGACTTTACTGAACCTCTCTCTTTGGTGTAGTTGCAAAAATCTGATTATTTCTCTACTCAACATCAAATAGCAAACATATACATGTATATCAACCCTGTAAAAATAGATGGTTTTACTTTCCAGGACAATACTTTGAACAGGTACCATAAATTTACTTTTCACCTTTTGAAGCTGTGGTAGGGATTGCTATCAGTCTCCCTAAATCTTGTCTCTCCCTTTCTTCTATATTAATGGAATTTTCGCTGGGCATATGTTCACCAAACCAAGGCAGTATTTCCCAGTATTTCCTCTTTGCAGCTGAATATGGACACATGACTAAGTCCTGATCAATGTAAAGTGAACAGAAGTGAGATGTGCCACTTCTGAATTTTGCCTTTAAAGGTGAGAGGTGAGCCCTTATCTTTTTCATTTCCTATTCCTCAAGGTCACATGACTGAAAGCCATCTTCAATTGTACACATGACAGCAACATTCAAAGTGATGGAAAGAATTTCCACAAGATGGAAAGAATTTGGGCCTCCAACACTGCAGAACTATCGAATCGGCTACATATGTTCTTGCAGGCTGGATGTCTTTAAGCTGCTATAGAAGAGAGATAAGAACTTATATCTTGTTAAAGCTACTGCAAAGTATATAAAGTGGTTCATTATTAGTTGACTCTGTATCTTAATACAGATGACATTACACATTGTTTTCTATCTCTTCCCATCTCTTCCATTAAAATTGACAAATTGAAGATCACATTCCTCATCTGGAACTAGAAGTTGCTTCACAGGTCCAGCCACCTTTGCAGGAATATAAACATAGGGTTGAATAATCCTCAGGATTTTTATTTCAAGAGATACTGAAAATCCCTATGTTTAAGTATTAGAAAAAAAAGTCTAAATATTTAGGGGACACCATGCTGGACGAAGCACTTCTAGGGTTTATTGGTGCAGAAGTTGTAGTGCATTGCTGATATAATGAATGCAGTCTCCACCATCTGTCTAATGACAGATCAGATACAATATGGCAACAAGTAAATTCTTTCTCAGGATACTCTGAGAACATACAGGAGGGCCAATTTTAAGGAGATGCCTCTGCTGGGTTTCAAATTACCAGTATATGCTAGTTACATAAGTGTGGGGGGTTAGGTCAGAAGGATATTCCAAGTAAAGACATCATCAATTAACAATGGTTCCCAAATAACAGATATCCTATGTACTCATGCTTAACTACTTTAAAGGCAGCACAAAATAAGGCAGTTTTTCACTTAACAAAGGTCAATATCTGTGACTTTTGAAAAGATGATAATTCAGGCATTAGCTCTTGGAATAAATACACTAAAACTCAACTACGTATTTCCATTAACTTGAAACTATTTTTTAAACAAAAACATTGAATATGTTTTTAAAAATACATTCCACAGGTCCATAATGAAGACAGATTCTGTGAGAAATGATATATTCAGTTCTCTTATAGGTGGACGGGGATGTATGATCACTAAGAAGAGAACAAAGAAGTAAGGAATGTAATTCTTGTCTCCAACTGAAACATTTTTCAAATGTATTTATAAAATTTCTGCTCTAAAAGAAACAAGTGACAGTTTTAAATTTCTAAAAGCAATATTTTAAATTATTTTTTTCCTGGTTGTCCATCAAATTTGAAAATGAAGAATAATATTAGCTTATGGTAGCCTAATTTTCAGTATTATTTATTTCTAGATGCCACAAGATAAAACCCAAATAATATGATTTGAACCTTGCCTAAAATATTCTCTCACTATTATTTTCCTGTGGTGGAGAATATATCCATGATTATTTAGATAAAATCTTTTTTTTTCATTCATGTATTCAATTTTTGTTCACTTATTTGTTAATTTGGAAAACATTTTATGATTACACATTGTGAGACAGACATGGTGCTAAGATCTAGAGATATAAAAAATGAAATGACATGGTCTCTGATCACATGGAAAACACTAACCAAATTAAGAGGAAGATACAAAAATAAATTATCACAAGAAAAGACACATGTTAAAACGGAGATACATACAAAGTACAAAGGGAGAACCAACAGAATACTGGAATCTGCCAAGGGGAATTAGAAAAAGCTTTAGTCTGAAACTTATAGAATGAGCAGGCATTTGGCACAAGGACTAGAAAGAGCATTCTAGGAAGATGCCCAGAATTTGCAGAAAATAGAAATGTTAGAAAATGCTTATAAACTAACTATTAAGAATATTTCTGCATCTTTAGAGTACACATAACATACATTAAGCAAGGGAGGATGAACTTAAAAACAGAGCAGAGAGGTAGGGGCACATTCACAAAGGTCTCAAAATTTTTAGGTGTAATGGGAAATTATCAAGTAATTCTGAGATGGTAAGTGGTATGTTTTAATTGTTAGGATAATACAAGATTTCTGGAAGCAATGCTAAAAATGGGTGGGGCAAACTAGAGGTGAAAAAACAGTAAGGAGGGTATTGCAATAGTCTGAGGAGAGTGGCTGACCTGAGTTAGTGGCAACAGGGATAAAAAGAGTAGGAAATAGATTTTGTTTAAGTTGTGATAGTTTTTAGACGTGGGTGATAAAGGACATTGTATAATCAGTTCCATGTGTTGTACTTAAATAAAAGAATAAATGGCAAATTTTAGAATAGATGAGACCCACCAGATTGGGAAAAGCAAAATGACACATTGACTATTAGATGGAATTAAGTTTAAGGTGCTGTGGGAAATATTTTACATTCATATCATTAACCATTATTCTAATAGTTAATTGAGTAAGGGACATAAACAGATAATTCAAAAGCAGATATCTACAACTCACAAATACATATAAAAAGTGTATAACTTTTAAATAACCAATGGAATATCTAATGAAAAAGAAGTACTAATTTATGCTTGCTTAACAGCAGCAATAACTGAGAATTAGGGACTGCTCATGCTGGTGCAAGTTGAATGAATAATGTCTCTTCTTCTGTGAACAACTATATGCCAATAAATTTGAAAACCTAGAGGAAAAGAATACATTTCTAGATACATACAACTTACCAAGATTGAGCCAAGAAGAAACAAAAATCCTGAACACACCAATAGCAAGTAATAGGTTTGAATACCAACAAAGAAAAGTCTAAGACCAAGGGCCTCATCATTAAATTCTATCAGATCTTTATTTAAAGAAAAATTAATACCAATTCTTTTCTAACTATTCAAAAAACTGAAGAGGAAGAAATTTATTCCTCATTTTACTAGGCCAGCATAATCCTGATACTAAAACTAGACAAGGACACAGTAAAAAAAGAAAACTTCAGACCAATATCTCTGATGAGATAGACACACCGCCAAAAAATCACAACAAAATATGAGGAAACCAAATCTAACAACACACTAAAAAGATAACACACCATGATCAAGCGTAGTTTATTCCAGAATTGCAAGGATAGGTAAACATACAAAAATGAATAAACATGAAACGTCACCTCAACAAAATGAAAGAAAAAAACTATGTGATCATCTTAATGGATGCAGAAAAGCAGGCTAAAAAGAACTCTCAGTAAATAAGGTATAGAAGGAAAGTACCTCAACACACTAAAAACATTATATGACAAACTCACATGTAACATCAAAAGTTTCCAGCTTTTCCCCTAAGAACTGAAACAAAACAAGGATGCCCAATATCACCACTCATATTCAACATAGTAATAGAAGTCTTAGCCAGAGTAATTTGCAAAGAGACATAAATAAAGGGCATCCAAATTGGAAAAGAGGAAATCAAATTGTCCCTGTTTGTTGATGACACAATCTTATATACAGATAATCTTATATAGAGATCTAAAGACTCTACCAAAAAACTTAGAAGTGACAAACTCAATAAACTTGCAGATTGCAAAAATCAACATACAAACAATAAACTAGCTAAAAAGGAAATTTAGAAGACAATCTCATTTACAATAGCTACTAGAAAAATAAAATAAAATACCTAGAAATAAATTTAACCAAGTAGGTAAGATAATTGTACAAGGAAAGCTACAAAACACTGATGAAATAAATTGAAGAGGATACAAACAAAAGAAAAAGTATCCCATACTCATGAATCAGAAGAATTAATATTGTTAAAATGACCATACTATTTAAAGCAATCTACAGATTCAATGCACTCCCTATAGAAATATCAATGATGTTTTTCACAGAAATACAAAATATCCTAAAATTTTTATGAAACCACAAAAGACCCTAAGTAGACAAAACAACCCTAATCAAAAAGAAGCATAATATAACCAGACTTCAAAATATACCACAAAGCTCTAGTAACCAAAACAGCGTGGTACCAACATAAAAACAGACATGCAGATCAATGCAAGACAATGGAGAACCCAGAAAGTAATCCATGTATCCACAGCTAGCTGACTTTTGACAAAGCTGCTGAGAAAATACATTGCAGAAAGGACAGTTTCTTTAACAAATGGCACTAAGAAAACTGGAAATCTATATGCAGAATATTAAACTAGATCCCTAACTCTCATGCTATATATAGTCAATTCAAAATGGATCAAAGACCTAAATTTAAGACCAGAAAGTATACAACTACTAGAAGAAAAGATAGGAGAAATGCTTCAGGACATTGATTTGGGAAAATATTTTATGAATAAGACCCTAATAGCACAGGCAACAACACAAAAATAAACAAATGGGAAGAAATTGGAGGATATCAGGTTAAATGAAATAAGCCAGAAACAGAAAGTTAAACTCTGCATGATCTCACTCATGTGGAAGCTAAAAAAATATCTGATGTCATAGAAGTAAAAAATATAAAAGAGGATATTAGAGGTTGGGAAGGGTAAGAGGAAGAGAGGGAGGAGGAGAGATTTGTTAAAGAATACACAATTACAGCTAGATAGCAGGGATAAATTCTACTGTTCTACAGCACTGTAGTATAACTATGGTTAATAATAATACATAGTATAAAACAGCTAGAAGGAGAATATTGAATGCTACCTACACAAAGAAATGTTTGAGATAATGGATATGCTAATGAGTCTCATCTGTTCACTATATATTATGTATATCACAACATCACTATGTACCCTATAAAAATGTATAGATATAATATGTTCATTTAAATTTTTAAACTGAAAAATAAATTTAAAAAGAAATAATGTGTCACTAGTAGCTGATGGAGTTGCAAGAATTTTTAAAAGTCAGAAATCTATCTATGCACTTTGGCCAAATAATCCATCTTCAGGGAAGCTATCCCAATGAAAGAATACTCCATAGAAAGAAAATTATATGCACAGGGATGTACATTGTTGTATTACATAAGTAATGCAACAAATCAAAATCCACATAAATGTTTCAGAAGTTGGGAAGAGTTATATAAAACACGGCATAAATATTTGATAGAATATTGTATAACTATTTATTATATAATGATGCATCAGTATAACTGTGGTAAATCGAATCATTATCCCCAACACTCCTTTTCTCTGATATCCACACACTTGTCATGGCTTCTCTGTAGCAAAAGCATGCTTCCCTATCACTTGGTTTTAGGCTTGGCCTCATCATTTTCTTTGGCCAGTGGAGTGGCAGAAATGACACTAGAATGTGACATTTCTAAATCTATAGTTTAACAGGCATCATGGGTTTCTGCTCGTTTTCATGGACTGTACCATCATCATGGGAAGAACTCCCAATGCTGTTACAGCTCTTAGTCCTTCACCTGGGCCACAGAATAGATCACATGGAACAAAACTGCCTCAGTCCAACCTACATGAACTCGTGGTTGGAGCAGAGCTTTTCCAGTCAAGCCCTGTATAAATCACCAGATCAGACCATAGCCAACAACAGATTCATAAGAATACATCATTGTTGTTCCAAGTCATTGAGTTTTATTAGGATGTTTTTTGATGAATCATCTTGGGGCAATAGGTAGCTGAAACAATAGCTATGTGAGGACATTCATATGAAAAATGACCAAAGATGTTCAAAAATTACAATTGCTAGTGGATTTGGGTTTTGCGATTGTGAGATGCAAGACCTAAGCCTAATCTAATATTTTCATGTATTTGAGCTGCAACCAACATAAGGGGTAAGAATCTCTAAGAGATAGAATTTTTTAGTGAAAAATATGAAATATTCATTTTATGTTTATCTTCATTTGAAAATAAAAATACTTTGCTTTAGGTTATTTTTGTTTCTTTAAAAAAAAATCCCACTAAAACTCATTGCTAGGAGAATTCACTTTATTACTCTCACACCCAAATGAAGAATCTATAGAACCTTATGTAATCTTATCTTACTAAAAATATCTTCCTTATGCTATTGTGGTAAATTCAGTGTTAATACAAATTCATATTTCTAATGCACTATCAAAGTATATTAACTCAAATAGTGTAACAGCTTGAAAATGTCATTAATCAATGATAAGGCTTCTATAATCTGTGTAATTTTTGTCCTCTGATAAGTTCAGGTTATTTAAACGACTGGCACGTGCTAAACATTTCACCATTTCTTTCCTTTAGTTTTTGAGGGCCCAACTGACCAATTCACAGTTAATTACTCAATGTTTACATTCAAAGAGAAGTAGAAATGGGAGATGTAATAAACAATATGTAAAATTGTGTACAAAAGAAAATGTTTGCAACAGCATAGACAACATGAATAAAAATTATTATGACCAAGACCAGCTTTGTGCAGAATGGTGATTTAGGCTTCCCGACTCTGTCCAGACTTGGATTTGGAGTATTCTAACCCAATCTGTGTACTTTTCCTTAAACAGCAAGTGCTTTCCTGTTGCCCTCTAGCTGCCAATAACTCTCCACTGAAGCATTTTACAAGTACTGCTTAAAAATATTTCCTACTTCCTTTCGTCCTTCCCTTTAAAGTTTAAACTGCCCAGATTCTCACTCCTTCTCAGCTAATTGCTTTAGAAAAACAGTTTCTTGTAAACTAAGTCCCCTTAAAGGACTGATTAATGTGATACCTGGTTTACGAATAGTTATTATTTAGCAAATGGTACCTGCGTATGTCTCATCGCTAATGTATGCAGTTCTGTTGTGTGATATATCTGGCATTATGGAAGGCAAGGATAGGAAATAATTCAGGCAAGTAAAGTTCCAGAGCACGCTTCAAATCATACCATTTAGACAACCATCTATTTTATTTATAATGTGATCTGCCCGGTAACCAAATTACTTCTTTTTAAGTTAAATTCAACCCATAAAACTAATTTATATTCCTGAGAAAAATGAAATGCTACTTCAAAAATTTTATGAAAGTTTATATTTTTACAAGTTTTGCCTAAGTAGAATAGATAAATTATTCACATGTATTATAATAGAAGTAATATATATTTACAATAGAAAAGAAATGAAGACTTGACAATGATGATTTAATTGTCATTTAATTAGATAAGACCTAATAATTAAAAAGACAGAAAATAATTAAATAGAAAACTCACTTCAAATTATAATTTTATGTTATTTTTCCTACTTTCAATGTTTTCTGAAAAAAAAAGTTTGTTTTCACACAAAATTTGCAGTGGCACCAACTTATTTAAAATGTTAATTACCAAACTGTAATGAAGAATTTTTTAGCAAGACACAATTTGACTTCATCTTTGTTAACATCTCTATATTCTCCACTAGGGTACAGTAAAACTTCTGTATCTTACCTGCCATCTAGTAATACTGTTGGAAAGATTATTAGGATTGTATTATGAATGACTGATTTAAATAAAGTTAATAAATCAAAAGAGAGGAACAAAGCCTTTGCAGGATACCAGAACAGATATAAATTTTTCCATAAAAGAAGAAAAGGACAGATTATTCTTTTATATCATAAATCATTCTCTTTTTTTTCAGTAGAATAAGTCTGTTTTAAGATGTTACATTTACTGAATAGTTTGGATAAAATTAAAACATGTGGATTTATTATCATCATCATAATGATAATAAGTAGTTAACAGTAATGAACATATACTTATTTCCAAAGCTTTTATGAGACTACACATTGAGAATACATACTTATAGGCCTTTATTATTTCCTTAATGCAGCAACTCTGAAAGGCTCATTGAAAAGAGCAAAAGATGACACTGCATAAATAGCAAAATGAATTCAAGCTTTTATTATTTTTTGTCTCTTCTGGTTTCTATAATTTAGCAACAACAAATTAAATCCTGTTTCAGTGTAACACTATTATGAAATTCTCTATTTAACAAAATGTCTTCTAGACCCTAGCTGATTATCTAATTGTTTTGTGCATTTAGCAATTCAATCACTTTTATTAAATATCCACTACGTGCTAGGTGCTTTGAAGGATAGAGAGATAAATGTGAGTCAGTCCTTGACATCCAGGAGCTTATAATCTGGTGGGTAAAGTAGACTTTTAGAAACATTTTATAAAACAAAGCTGAATTAAATATGATGTTTAAAACAGTCCTGGTAGAAATGTGATATATTTGTCTTTATATAGATAATATTATATATCAATAATAAGTTGTATTAATTATATATTTATATAATAATTATATAAGGTATTAATATATTTATCAATATACTATATTTTATTATTATATTAATTTATGATATAGATTAATTATATTATATAATATATATAGGATAATCCTGTTAATTTGAGTGCTTTGGCTTAGGGAAAAATCTCTGAGATTTTTCTAGAGCAGAACCTCCAATTTATACTAATATTATGGATATTAATGGTCCACATATAGCTTCACTAGAATCAACCTAATCCCAAGAAGACATGTAGATCAATTTACAATCAGCTTTTGGGCTTCCATACAGAACTAAGAAAGACTGAAATATAATCAACACAAACACTGAAAGTTAACATTTCAATGTATTTCAAAAACATTTTGAAGTGAAGTAGTGTGGTATAAGGAGAATTGCACAAAATTACTAAGAATCATAGAGTGCATAATCCTTCATTGCTTTTTTAAAAAAATCCAGCATATATTGATTGAATGTCTGCTATATTTCAGGCACTGTGTTATGGATTAGGGATAAAATAATAATCAAATACATATATTGCTCCTGCCTTTATGGAGCCTTCTATCTCAAGTAGTAAATGTTCAAAAATTTTGTTAAATAATAAGTTATGAATCATAGAGAGAATATTTCAACACCAGTCCCTATTGTGTTTTTATCTATAGCCCTTATCATCTTCTCTTATACTATATTATTTATTTATTAATTGTGTTTATTGCAGACTATCTCCCCAAACGAAAATAACAGCTCACAAGAGAGATCTCTATCTATTTCCTCCTGCCTCCCAAGGACCTAGAACAATGTCTGGTGTCAATAAATATTTGTTAAATGAATGGATAGGCCTGACTTTGCTTAACACCAATTATGCAGAATGGGAACTGGAAAATAAATTTAGCAAACAGGCACTACCTTGATAGACACAAAAGGATAAACCAATAGAAAATAAAGGAAGCTGATTAATTTTCTAACACCACATACGAGACATATGCATATGCTATATGTGTATTTCTGCATTTATCAAAACTTTTTTTTTTTTTTTTTTTTTTTTTTTTTTTTTTTTTTTTTTTTTGAGACGGAGTCTCGCTCTGTCGCCCAGCCCAGGCTGGAGTGCAGTGGCGCGATCTCGGCTCACTGCAAGCTCCGCCTCCCGGGTTCACGCCATTCTCCTGCCTCAGCCTCCCGAGTAGCTGGGACTACAGGCGCCCACAACCGCGCCCGGCTAATTTTTTGTATTTTTAGTAGAGACGGGGTTTCACCGTGGTCTCGATCTCCTGACCTTGTGATCCGCCCGCCTCGGCCTCCCAAAGTGCTGGGATTACAGGCGTGAGCCACCGCGCCCGGCCTATCAAAACATTTTAATGATATATTTTACTTAAGGCGATCCTTAGCGTTTAAAGAATGAATTAAACTTCTTGCCCAACTGTTATTTGCAGAGATGGCTTTACTTGTTCTTCCCTTTTGCATGTATGTATATATTTAAACACATGCAGGTACAAGGCTTTCAGTTAAGTTTGTGTTGGGATAAACACACAGCATGAATCCTGGGGGCTATGAAATACAACTGTGTATATATAATCCAAAATTTATTATGGAAACACAAGAAAATTCTTCTCTTTTAAGTATGGTTGGATTGAGGATTCAGAATAAAATTTAGAATGTTAGACTCTCACCCTACCCCTGCTCTATCCAAAAATCACTTTCTACCCATGATGAGTGTACCCTCTTCTCATTATCTCAAACACTGATTTACTCATTCATTCATTCACATGATAATTTATGAGTGCTGTTCTAAGTCCTTGGAGTTACCTAAAAGCCCTTCTAAGCAGTGTTGGGACAGGGTTATTTCCTTCTGCAAGACACAACAGTAAGGTTTTTGTTTGTTTTGTTTTGTTTTGTTTTATATCTTTTCAAATTGCCATTCCACATTATTGACAATCCACATACCACTTAGTTTGTGAATATGTTTGTGTATTTAGTTTGACATTTTGGGTGGAAATAAAAGGCTTCTGTTTGTAGTTAATTAAAAATGAAAGTATTCATGTTGGGGTTTTATTTTTTAAAATTGATCTGGTAGGACAAAGTGGTGTTTTTTTTTTTTTTTTTAATCTTGCAGATACACAGTTTTTTTAATGAAAAAATGACAAAAAAAAACTTTAAATAAATTAAATTTCACTGTCTGCTGTATTTGTTCAATTCAGTTGGAAAGTTTAAAAATACCTCCAATCCATCTACATTTGCTGAAGAATAAATCTAGACTCACCAATTTTCTTCATTTGCACTTAATATTTACAACATATGCAATTATTTATATTATAAAAAATAAAAGGGGGGCCATTTTCATTTTGTAAAAGTCTCCTCTGAATTACACATTGATGGCTATAAGACACCTTCATGATCATTCTAGGCCAGCCCCCTCATTTTACAGGTGAGGAAACAGAGGCAAAAAAGCAAGTCTTGCCTTAGCAGAGCTATGCTAGAATTCACATCTTTTGACATTTAATCTGTATTGTGTTCATTCCAGGACTCCAGATTGACATTAATCTGTAGGATAATATATGAACTTAAGATTAGAAAAATCTTAGGAAATGTGAACAATATCAATGTGACTGAAACAGAGTCTTAGTCATATTAATTAAAGTGGATTGAATTTTATTTTATTTTATTTTATTTATTTATTTTTTAAAATTTATTTTTATTATTATACTTTAAGATGTAGGGTACATGTGCATAACGTGCAGGTTTGTTACATATGTATACTTGTGCTATGTTGGTGTGCTGCACCCATCAACTCGTCATTTACATCAGGTATAACTCCCAATGCAATCCCTCCCCCCTCTCCCCTCTCCATGATAGGCCCCGGTGTGTGATGTTCCCCTTCCTGAGTCCAAGTGATCTCATTGTTCAGTTCCCACCTATGAGTGAGAACATGCGGTGTTTGGTTTTCTGTTCTTGTGATAGTTTGCTAAGAATGATGGTTTCCAGCTGCATCCATGTTCCTACAAAGGACACAAACTCATCCTTTTTTATGGCTGCATAGTATTCCATGGTGTATATGTGCCACATTTTCTTAATCCAATCTGTCACTGATGGACATTTGGGTTGATTCCAAGTCTTTGCTATTGTGAATAGTGCTGCAATAAACATACGTGTGCATGTGTCTTTATAGCAGCATAATTTATAATCCTTTGGGTATATACCCAGTAATGGGATGACTGGGTCATATGGTACATCTAGTTCTAGATCCTTGAGGAATCGCCATACTGTTTTCCATAATGGTTGAACTAGTTTACAATCCCACCAACAGTGTAAAAGTGTTCCTATTTCTCCACATCCTCTCCAGCACCTGTTGTTTCCTGACTTTTTAATGATCGCCATTCTAACTGGTGTGAGATGGTATCTCATTGTGGTTTTGATTTGCATTTCTCTGATGGCCAGTGATGATGAGCATTTTTTCATGTGTCTGTTGGCTGTATGAATGTCTTCTTTTGAGAAATGTCTGTTCATATCCTTTGCCCACTTTTTGATGGGGTTGTTTCTTTTTTTCTTGTAAATTTGTTTGAGTTCTTTGTAGATTCTGGATATTAGCCCTTTGTCAGATGAGTAGATTGCAAAAATGTTCTCCCATTCTGTAGGTTGCCTGTTCACTCTGATGGTAGTTTCTTTTGCTGTGCAGGAGCTCTTTAGTTTAATGAGATCCCATTTGTCAATTTTGGCTTTTGCTGCCGTTGCTTTTGGTGTTTTAGACATGAAGTCTTTGCCCATGCCTATGTCCTGAATGGTACTACCTCGGTTTTCCTCTAGGATTTTTATGGTATTAGGTCTAACATTTAAGTCTCTAATCCATCTTGAATTAATTTTCGTATAAGGAGTAAGGAAAGGATCCAGTTTCAGCTTTCTACTTATGGCTAGCCAATTTTCCCAGCACCATTTATTAAATAGGGAATCCTTTCCCCATTTCTTGTTTCTCTCAGGTTTGTCAAAGATCAGATGGCTGTAGATGTGTGGTATTATTTCTGAGGACTCTGTTCTGTTCCATTGGTCTAGATCTCTGTTTTGGTACCAGTACCATGCTGTTTTGGTTACTGTAGCCTTGTAGTATAGTTTGAAGTCAGGTAGCGTGATGCCTCCAGCTTTGTTCTTTTGACTTAGGATTGTCTTGGAGATGCGGGCTCTTTTTTGATTCCATATGAACTTTAAAGCAGTTTTTTCCAATTCTGTGAAGAAACTCATTGGTAGCTTGATGGGGATGGCATTGAATCTATAAATTACCTTGGGCAGTATGGCCATTTTCACGATATTGATTCTTCCTATCCATCAGCATGGTATGTTCTTCCATTTGTTTGTGTCCTCTTTTATTTCACTGAGCAGTGGTTTGTAGTTCTCCTTGAAGAGGTCCTTTACATCCCTTGTAAGTTGGATTCCTAGGTATTTGATTCTCTTTGAAGCAATTGTGAATGGAAGTTCATTCATGATTTGGCTCTCTGTTTGTCTGTTACTGGTGTATAAGAATGCTTGTGATTTTTGCACATTAATTTTGTATCCTGAGACTTTGCTGAAGTTGCTTATCAGCTTAAGGAGATTTTGGGCTGAGACAATGGGGTTTTCTAAATATACAATCATGTCATCTGCAAACAGGGACAATTTGACTTCTTCTTTTCCTAACTGAATACTCTTGATTTCTTTCTCTTGCCTAATTGCCCTAGCCAGAACTTCCAACACTATGTTGAATAGGAGTGGTGAGAGAGGGCATCCCTGTCTTGTGCCAGTTTTCAAAGGGAATTTTTCCAGTTTTTGCCCATTCAGTATGATATTGGCTGTGGGTTTGTCATAAATAGCTCTTATTATTTTGAGGTACGTTCCATCAATACCGAATTTATTGAGCATTTTTAGCATGAAGGGCTGTTGAATTTTGTCAAAAGCCTTTTCTGCATCTATTGAGATAATCATGTGGTTCTTGTCTTTGGTTCTGTTTATATGCTGGATTATGTTTATTGATTTGCGACTGTTGAACCAGCCTTGCATCCCAGGGATGAAGCCCACTTGATCATGGTGGATAAGCTTTTTGATGTGTTGCTGAATCCGGTTTGCCAGTATTTTATTGAGGATTTTTGCATCGATGTTCATCAGGGATATTGGTCTAAAATTCTCTTTTTTTGTTGTGTCTCTGCCAGGCTTTGGTATCAGGATGATGTTGGCCTCATAAAATGAGTTAGGGAGGATTCCCTCTTTTTCTATTGATTGGAATAGTTTCAGAAGGAATGGTACCAACTCCTCCTTGTACCTCTGGTAGAATTCAGCTGTGAATCCATCTGGTCCTGGACTTTTTTTGGTTGGTAGGCTATTAATTATTGCCTCAATTTCAGAGCCTGCTATTGGTCTATGCAGGGATTCAACTTCTTCCTGGTTTAGTCTTGGAAGAGTGTAAGTGTCCAGGAAATTATCCATTTCTTCTAGATTTTCCAGTTTATTTGCGTAGAGGTGTTTATAGTATTCTCTGATGGTAGTTTGTATTTCTGTGGGGTCGGTGGTGATATCCCCTTTATCATTTTTAATTGCGTCGATTTGATTCTTCTCTCTTTTCTTCTTTATTAGTCTTGCTAGCGGTCTGTCAATTTTGTTGATCTTTTCAAAAAACCAACTCCTGGATTCATTGATTTTTTGGAGGGTTTTTTGTGTCTCTATCTCCTTCAGTTGTGCTCTGATCTTAGTTATTTCTTGCCTTCTGCTAGCTTTTGAATGTGTTTGCTCTTGCTTCTCTAGTTCTTTTAATTGCGATGTTAGAGTGTCAATTTTAGATCTTTCCTGCTTTCTCTTGTGGGCATTTAGTGCTATAAATTTCCCTTTACACACTGCTTTAAATGTGTCCCAGAGATTCTGGTATGTTGTATCTTTGTTCTCATTGGTTTCAAAGAACATCTTTATTTCTGCCTTCATTTCGTTATGTACCCAGTAGTCATTCAGGAGCAGGTTGTTCAGTTTCCATGTAGTTGAGCGGTTTTGATTGAGTTTCTTAGTCCTGAGTTCTAGTTTGATTGCACTGTGGTTGAGAGACAGTTTGTTATAATTTCTGTTCTTGTACATTTGCTGAGGAGTGATTTACTTCCAATTACGTGGTCAATTTTGGAGTAAGTACGATGTGGTGCTGAGAAGAATGTATATTCTGTTGATTTGGGGTGGAGAGTTCTATAGATGTCTATTAGGTCTGCTTGCTGCAGAGATGAGTTCAATTCCTGGATATCCTTGTTAACTTTCTGTCTCGTTGATCTGTCTAATGTTGACAGTGGAGTGTTGAAGTCTCCCATTATTATTGTATGGGAGTCTAAGTCTCTTTGTAAGTCTCTAAGGACTTGCTTTATGAATCTGGGTGCTCCTGTATTGGGTGCATATATATTTAGGATAGTTAGCTCTTCCTGTTGAATTGATCCCTTTACCATTATGTAATGGCCTTCTTTGTCTCTTTTGATCTTTGATGGTTTAAAGTCTGTTTTATCAGAGACTAGTATTGCAACCCCTGCTTTTTTTGTTCTCCATTTGCTTGGTAGATCTTCCTCCATCCCTTTATTTTGAGCCTATGTATGTCTCTGCATGTGAGATGGGTCTCCTGAATACAGCAGACTGATGGGTCTTGACTCTTTATCCAGTTTGCCAGTCTGTGTCTTTTAATTGGAGCATTTAGTCCATTTACATTTAAGGTTAAGATTGTTATGTGTGAACTTGATCCTGCCATTATGATATTACCTGGTTATTTTGCTCGTTAGTTGATGCAGTTTCTTCCTAGCCTCGATGGTCTTTACATTTTGGCATGTTTTTGCAATGGCTGGTACCGGTTGTTCCTTTCCATGTTTAGTGCTTCCTTCAGGGTCTCTTGTAAGGCAGGCCTAGTGGTGACAAAATCTCTAAGCATTTGCTTATCTGTAAAGGATTTTATTTCTCCTTCACTTATGAAATTTAGTTTGGCTGGATATGAAATTCTGGGTTTAAAATTCTCTTCTTTAAGAATGTTGAATATTGGCCCCCACTCTCTTCTGGCTTGGAGAGTTTCTGCCGAGAGATCTGCTGTTATTCTGATGGGCTTCCCTTTGTGGGTGACCCGACCTTTCTCTCTGGCTGCCCTTAAGATTTTTTCCTTCATTTCAACTTTGGTGAATCTGGCAATTATGTGTCTTGGAGTTGCTCTTCTCGAGGAGTATCTTTGTGGCGTTCTATGTATTTCCTGGATTTGAATGTTGGCCTGCCCTACTAGGTTGGGGAAGTTCTCCTGGATGATATCCTGCAGAGTGTTTTCCAACTTGGTTCCATTTTCCCCCTCACTTTCAGGCACCCCAATCAGACGTAGATTTGGTCTTTTTACATAATCCCATACTTCTTGCAGGCTTTGTTCATTTCTTTTTCTTCTTTTTTCTTTTGGTTTCTCTTCTCGCTTCATTTCATTCATTTGATCCTCAATCGCTGATACTCTTTCTTCCAGTTGATCGAGTAGGTTACTGAAGCTTGTGCATTTGTCACGTATTTCTCGTGTCATAGTTTTCATCTCTTTCATTTCGTTTATGACCTTCTCTGCATTAATTACTCTAGCCATCAATTCTTCCACTTTTTTTTCAAGATTTTTAGTTTCTTTACGCTGGGTACGTAATTCCTCCTTTAGCTCTGAGAAATTTGATGCACTGAAGCCTTCTTCTCTCATCTCGGCAAAGTCATTCTCCGTCCAGCTTTGATCCGTTGCTGGCGATGAGCTGCGCTCCTTTGCCGGGGGAGATGCGCTATTATTTTTTGAATTTCCAGCTATTCTGCCCTGCTTTTTCCCCATCTTTGTGGTTTTATCTGCCTCTGGTCTTTGATGATGGTGATGTACTGATGGGGTTTTGGTGTAGGTGACCTTCCTGTTTGATAGTTTTCCTTCTAACAGTCAGGACCCTCAGCTGTAGGTCTGTTGGAGATTGCTTGAGGTCCACTCCAGACCCTGTTTGCCTGGGTATCAGCAGCAGAGGCTGCAGAAGATAGAATATTTCTGAACAGCGAGCGTACCTGTCTGATTCTTGCTTTGGAAGCTTCCTCTCAGGGGTGTACTCCACCCTGTGAGGTGTGGGGTGTCAGACTGCCCCTAGTGGGGGATGTCTCCCAGTTAGGCTACTCAGGGTTCAGGGACCCACTTGAGCAGGGAGTCTGTCCCTTCTCAGATCTCAACCTCCGTGTTGGGAGATCCACTGCTCTCTTCAAAGCTGTCAGACAGAGTCGTTTGCGTCTGCAGAGGCCTCTGCTGTGTTTGTTATTGTTTACTGTGCCCTGTCCCCAGAGGTGGAGTCTACAGAGACAGGCAGGTTTCCTTGAGCTGCTGTGAGCTCCACCCAGTTCGAGCTTCCCAGCAGCTTTGTTTACCTACTTAAGCCTCAGCAATGGCGGGCGCCCCTCCCCCAGCCTTGCTGCTGCCTTGCCAGTAGATCACAGACTGCTGTGCTAGCAATGAGGGAGGCTCCGTGGGTGTGGGACCCTCCCGGCCAGGTGTGGAATATGATCTCCTGGTGTGCCTGTTTGCTTAAAGCACAGTATTGGGGTGGGAGTTACCCGATTTTCCAGGTGTTGTGTGTCTCAGTTCCCCTGGCTAGGAAAAGGGATTCCCTTCCCCCTTGCGCTTCCCAGGTGAGGCAATGCCTCACCCTGCTTCAGCTCTCGCTGGTAGGGCTGCAGCAGCTGACCAGCACCGATCGTCCAGCACTCCCCAGTGAGATGAACCCAGTACCTCAGTTGAAAATGCAGAAATCACCGGTCTTCTGTGTCGCTCGCACTGGGAGTTGGAGACTGGAGCTGTTCTTATTCGGCCATCTTGCTCCATCGTGGATTGAATTTTATATGTTCAATTGGATAGAAATCAGTGTTCTATCAGTATTTCCTTAATACTGTATTCATGGCAGAATATTCTTTTAGAATTTTGGAACACATTTTGCTCCTATGAATTGTGTAGTTTAGTATTAACTAGGATAGTTGTGTGTTTATCATTTTCTCATCAGAAGGAAAAAAAAAAAACCCACAATACACAATCCTGAAACAAGGAAAGTAGAACAAGCTCTTCTACTATCAAATTTTCTTCTGGAGCATGTGGCAAACCTCCACATCTGTGATCTGTGTCTGGGCCCTAGAATTCTTCTAGGGTCATCACAATGCTGCAGAGATGGACTCAAATCAGAAGTACATTTAATCGGGTGAACAACAAGAGACTCAGAACACATTAAGATGATCATTTTTACATTTTTTGTCACTGTTGCTACTGTTAAGCAGTGGACTAAAACACCACCTCACTCAGAAACCAATATATACAGAAAGCTTCCCTAGATGAAACTGAAATGTCTGGTTTAGTCTCACTACTTTACAAAGTTTGAAAAGGAAGCCAGATTGGGATTCCCTCCCTCGGTCTACATCTAGAGTCTGGACTCATTTCTCGCCACTCTTGCACACACTGACTCTTCCCAGGTCTCACTCCACCTTTTCCTCCCTGCCAAGCATGCTCCAGCATCACTTGCTGCCTCCTCTGCAGGGAGCACTGTTGGCACAGAGTCTTGATACAGCTCCTTTGTGTTGAGGTTTCAGCTCAATGCTTCCTACTCAGGAAATTTGTTTGTACCAACCATTCTCATTCCTTCTTTATTGAGAGAAACTCAGGTGTGTAAAATTGAACTAATCTTAATCTTTGGTTCATGAAGCATTCTTATATTGGAGCCATGCATGGTTTCCTTTATTTTCATTAGTTATTTAATTAGTTATTTTAAATGATGTACTAATTACCTGTCAGCTTAGAGCACACACAAAAAGCTAGGCTCTTGATAATGACTTACATGTACAACTTCCATTAACCCGTCCCTATGCCTTCCCCAATCTGAACTCTGTGGTGATCATTATTTTCAGTTATATGTAATTTCACTGTGTCCATATATTATACGCACACACAAACAAACGCACACATTATTTTAGTTGTTTCAAACTTTAGTAAATAGTTATCAGTCTGCATGCAATTTTTAGGACTTATAGTTTTTATATAATATTTGGTTGTTGAGCTTGATTCATATATTCATATGCTATTTAAGTTCACTTATTTTGGTTACCATTGAGTATCTCATTGTGTGGTTTATTCACCCATCAATTACTTTCTACATCATCACTCTGTCTTATTTGCTTCATAAAACATGGCAGTATTCATAGAACATACCAACTTTATTAATTTATTTACTTTTTTATTATCTGCTTCTCACAACTAGGACATACTTTTTAAAGGACAGGGACATATCTTATTTATCATGCTATTTCCAATTATTCATGTAACATATATTGCATAAAAAATGAAAAAAGTATTCACCCTAGACAAACTGAACACGTTGATTTTCCCTAATATGTTAGGTGGTTTCTTATCTATTGTCCTTCCTGCATTGCCTTTAAAGCTCTGCCACTTCGCTTTGTGATTTAAAGCAGCCTAACATACGCATGCTTCTTTTTACTTATTGTCTGTATCTACAAATTTAAAATGGATAAACATATCATAAAAATTATAAATGACATAAAATATACAAAATGCCTGGCACATTCTGAATGGTCAGCAAATAGTAACAAGTATGACTGCGACTCCAATCACATTACTTGGAGTGAATATCACCTCCATCCCCCTGGGTAGTTTTCTCACCCATCAAGGCCTAGCAAAACTTTCACCCACTTCAGGAAAGCTCTGACATACTTCTCTATCCCCCGTACCTGTCCTAACACTAGCATACTGCTCTGAATTTGTTAGTCTACTTATCCACCCCCATATCTCACAAGTCTTTATTAGGGACTATGTCTTGTTTACTGATTGACTAGTCCTCTTTCCTCTAATGCCATGTTAAACAAGCACCCTTTGAGTGGCTCCTTCAAAGGCTTCAAAGGCTTCCAGCTTCCAGTTATTGTAAATCACACTGGATTTTATTAACTAGAGGGTAACATCAGTATTTGCTTCCCTGATATCTATGCTAACAACCAATTTAGAAATAAGGGGCTTAATCAAGGTGCTAAATTTGAGGAGCCTACTCTTCTTGGCCAAATAACTAACGGGCCCTTTCCTTTGATACCCTTTCTTTATAATGATTCCCTTTTTATTTCATACCACTTCTATTTTACTCTTTTAACTTAAGGATACATTTAATTATCAACCTTTAGTTTGTTCATTTCTATATTTGATCTTTTACATTTCCTACTGTTAACAATATATTTTTAGTTAACTTTATAGTAGTTTCTAAAATTAGCATAACTAAAATAAATTAACGTTGAATACTAGAAAAGCAATAAACATCATTCCAAAATGAAACTAGTTAAATATCAAAATTTGTATAATTTTCATATTTATATCAATGCAATAAAAATATAAAAATGGTTGTATGTTTAAGTATGTCACATTAAAAAATACAATAGAACTCAGGTAGCAGAAATGTTTATAACAATGAAGTGAAATGAGATTTCATTTCATCAACATGATATTTTAATTATATTTTTATTAATCTTGCACCATTAATTAATAGGGTTATAAGACAGTACATTTAACAAGGACTGAATTTGAGCACTTTTATATGGCCACATAAGGCATGAGAATCTTAACATTGATGGTCATATATTCTATAAGACTTAACATATACCAGGATGAAAATAGAGTGGAATACATTAAAATGTAGGTTAAAAAAATAATTAAAAAAAAAAAAACCCAAGTCATGAAAGTTCATGCTAAATTAAATACAGAGAGATAGAAAGAAAACCAGCAAACATTATTTGCTAATGAGAAAGTACTTAGCTTGGAGGTGAATGAATAAAAATCATAATTAAAGAATCTCTAATTAGGCCCATTCTAATGTTTCAGTTCTTATAAGATAGTTCCAACTGTGCTTTCAAAAGGTTTTTCAAAATTTCAGAGTTAAGTGGCTACTGGGGCAACAAAGGCAACCCTCATGTCCACTTCAAACAAGTCCAGTCTAATACTGAAAAAGATGTTTTACTCATGAAGGGTCAGGTTATACGTGCGATTCACTGTGCTCTCTATATGAATTGAATAATGAGAGAGCTTTTCAGGGTCTTGTTAAAAACTTTAGCCAGATGTCACCCCAAATCATCACCCCTAATTTCCATACTACAAAACAGACTGTGAACTAATGAGTAGTCATACATTCCAGCTATGGATTTTTCTTAGTGTTTCTACAAACATGACTGTTATCTAAGAAAAAAGTCTAAGATAAATCATTGGAATGTTATGTTTCCTAACAAACTATTAAGTATGACTTGGTTACTTAAAATAATACTAATATTGACAGTCATGGTGGCTCATGCCTCTAATCCCAGCACTTTGGGAGGCTGAGGTGGGTGCATCACCTGATGTCAGGAGTTCAAGACCAGTCTGGCCAACATGGTGAAAACCCATATCTACTAAAAATATAAAAAATTAGCCAGGCGTGGTGGCGGGTGCCTATAATCCCAGCTACTTGGGGGGCTGCGGCAGGAGAATCGCTTGAACTTGGGAGGTGGAGGTTGCAGTGAGCTGAGGTCGCGCCATTGCACTCCAACCTGGGCAACAACAGCGAGACTCTGTCTCAAAAAAAAAAACAAAAAAAAAGGTAATGTCCTCACTGTACTTTTTAAAAATAAATCATCCATTTGTATTTCTTTTAACTAGAAACTAGACCAAAAGTTCTGCAATAACAGAACAAATGTGGCTTCAAGCCAAGGTGACACATTCAGTTTTGTTCTTCCCAAGAACATCTTCAGCTGTCTGTACTTGAAAGTAAAAGGTGAATAAATACTTGAATATAAAAATTCATATAGCTCCTATAGCTTTTATACCTATCATGTCACAGCATTCAAATTAGTTTTCAGTAAATATTAACTATTATGTCATACTCTACTGATAGCATCTCCACAGACTTGAAATATAAGTTGTGGATCTGAAAAAATGGTTGATTATTATGAGTGATGCATATGCCTGAGTATTCTGTCGTTACTGAGAATAATTTTTTATATCTTACAAATTAATAAGATATGTTTAGAGCATAGCACTCTTAACAAAAACACATTATTAAAACCAAAAATACATTTTCCTCTTTAGGAAATGTCATAAATAAAATGCTTCTATTTTTGTATTAGCCTTTAGTCTCTGATAATCGGATTTATCTCTTAAAATATTTTAGACACAATGCATTAAAGATAAAAACTCTCTTTATCAAATTCAGAAATATTTCTTGAAATAATAATTAAATAAATATATGTATATATGTCTGTGTATTTGTATATATGTGTATTTGTATGCGTAGGTATGTGTATTTGTATATATATATGTGTGTATTTGTGTATATATGTGTGTATTTGTGTGTATATATATATGCAACCAGCATCCTTGTGTATCAGAAGGGGTTAGATTCTAGTGACTGCAATTTCAAAATGGGGCTGGCATGTAAAATAAATATGTGAACCATCCCGGATAGAACAGGGAGTGAGGGGTCAGAGGACAGCTGAAGAGCACATTCCCTGTCTACACGCATTGACATTAAAATAGTTTTATGCACTGAATTGAATAAACTATATATATGTTTACAGGTGATATATTGACTTATAAATTAGAATTCTTGTGTTCAAATTTCGGTTTGGCAGCTATGAAATCTCTAGAAACTGATCAAATATTTTCTAGGTTCAGATATTCCGTCTGTGAAGTGAGGATAACACTTCCTTCACAAATAGAGCAAAAATAATATATAAGAGTAGATATAAAAACTGCCTGGAACAGTGCCTGACAAACAGCAGATACCCAGCATATTCTAGAATACTTTCCCCATCTCCTTGTAATCACAATCTATCAGGATGACCTTGAGTGCAAGTGCAGTGAAGTATCATATGGTTTTTCAAGTAAGGAGATGATCATTGCACGTAAGTACTCTAGAAATAAGGCAGCTCCCTGGTTGGTTAATTCAATGACTCAAGGATGTCTTAAGTCAAGGATGTCTTAGTTTTCCGGTTCTCTCCTTTTTTCTGCTCTGCCATTCTCAGTGTTCCACTGAAAAGACACTCCTTTACACTGATTTCTTCATCCAGGAGAGGAAACCTTTCCCAGAAGCTTCTCAGCAGAGTTCACTTTGCAAATATAAGGCAGAATTAAAAAGATTCCCATACTCTAATCAAGACCTGGCAAGGAGAATGGTCTATAATGATTTGTTTAGACTCAGATTTAGCTCTGAGCTATAGATAGATATGATCATCTTCCCTGAGGCATGGATAGAAAAAATAGGAATTTTTCTGTTAAGCAGGAAGAAAAGGTATGAATTTGGGTTAGCAACCAAATGAGGATACTCATGTTGGATTCTGTAAATATGTCAATTTTCACTTCCATTAATTTTACGATTAGCATAATTGTTCAAGCAGAAGCAGAATTATTGGCTAATATGGCTCAAGTTTCCACCGAGTCATTCTAATATCAAGCTAAATGAATATCAGATTAGACTAGACCTGGTCATTTTTAAACTATAGGTATCATTTTTTAAATGAAACTTTCTAGAAGAGTCCCAATTTATTTAGGAAATAAAAAACAGATCTGCTTGGTTGAACTGAAGCATGGCGTGTGAGTGTGCCCTGGTTCATTGGATGTCACCCCTAGGCATATATTCAGAGCATTTACTATGAAAACGAGTGTAGTAGATCTTTACAGTCCCTTCTGGCCCTTTAATTTTATGTCTATGAAATTGTCAATATGTCACCTTGCAGCAATTTGCTAGCATGTCAGTTTGCTTCAAGATGTCTTTGATGGGCTGCATATTTTTATGATAGGACAAAGGAGTAATATAAAGATATCAGAGAAATTACCCTATAACACAATTGAAATAGGCTAGTTGAAAGGAACATACAAAAGCAAAAACAAAACAAAGCAAAGTCACTGTAAATTTACCCTGAAGCAAAACTGGAGGCAGTGCAGAAGAATTCCAGTCCCCTGGAAAGGCAGGTGGCAAAGTCACCACCACCGCTCAACAACTTACAGACTCTTAACAGCAGATCGCAAAGGAGTGATGATAAAAACAGCTGCAGCTACTAACCAGAGAGCAGGGGCAGAAACCATATGGATAGCTTGAACTGTAAGATCTTCCATGTAAATTTTTGTTTTATCAACAAGTGAGTCACTTAAGAAAAAAAAAAATAAAGAAGGCGGGTAGGGGCAACTGACTTTAAGGAAAGAAGACATTTTTTAATTAGATCATATTAGAAGAGTTAATTTTTTTTACTTTGTTCAAAATAAAATAGGTAGAAATCAAGATGACTAATAAAAAATTCCTGAAAGACTGAATAAATATCTAATTTGATGTCATAAATATGAAAATGGCCAGTACAAGGCCTGGGAAATAGTAAATCTCAGCAAATATCAATAGAAGTTGTTGCAGTATCTGAATCTCACAAAAAGTGAAATTTAGGGCCCATTGCTCAGTAGCAGGGTCAAATTTAAAGGTGGAGTAATAGCAATTTGCCTATTTGAAGCAGTATTTGGGTAATTTGTGAAAGATGATGGCCTGTAAGGAGAATCTAAAGTCTCCCACGGGGGACCAAATTTCAAATTGTAAAGTCATATAGATTTTAAAAACCTATTCATACATTTTAAAACTTTTTTCCTAAGCTGATGTAGGCCAAAGCTTTACATTCAGTCAATGCATAAGCATGTCAACCATAATCCTTTATTGAGAGATCCTACAATCTCCTCATAGGGAATATCTTTCCTTAATATTTTTAGGGAAAGATCTTTGTTTAAGCCCATTAAAGTTGCAAAGGCTAATGAAATGTTAAATAACGGGGGGATCTTACTGGATTTAATCATCACCCCAGCTCTGCTTCGTTAACCATCTCTGCTTAGACTTCCACAACCTCAGCTCTTCAAAAGTTATGCAAAGTAACAAAAATGCATCTTTTGAAGGCTATTGGAGTAAATTATCCAGATGAATATTTAGAAATGCCTGGCTCCATTGTGATTTCCTGGTTCTCTACCAGGCCATTTTTCTACCCCCAGTATGAGTTAGCTACAAGGACTCTCTACCTAAAACCACTCTGACACTTGAAGTTTTATGTGTTCAGGAAAGGGTGAAAACACCATGCAAGGGATATTTAAATGTGGTTTAAAATTTCTGTTGATTAGAAAAAATAGGGCATGTGAGATTTTTGATTAATTTTCTTTTTATTTTGAATGGTCCTAAAATTTCATCTTATGATGTATAATCAATATGAAGTCACATTCAGTAAATAGAGTCATGGCTAATTTGAAGCAGATCCTAAAACATTTAATGGAAAACATCATTTCCACTCACCTTCATTCTTTCAAAGAATTCAGTCTTTGAATTCCTATCTCATTTTATTTTTTGGTAGGTTCTGATGAAGACAAATCATTTGCTTATGGATACTTTGGCTGAGATGCATTTAATGAAAGATTCAGTACCATGAAATAGGTCATGATCATATTAAATGAGAATACAAGCAAATATTGATACAAGTGAAGCAACAATAAAGTTGCAGAACCAAAGGGAACCTGACCTACAAGAAATGTGGGAGTGTGTGTTTGAGGAACAGTTGAGTACCTTGGGGTTGCAGGGTTGAACAAAGGAGCTTCCTAGAATTAGAACTGGGAAGAGTATTCAAGATACATAAGGGAAAACCTAACTGTATTGCCAATGTTTATTGCTACTTAAAAGGGCAAAGAAATGCTAAGTATAAATAAAAATAAGCCAGCAAAATCATGTCAGGTCTTTATCTAAAAATATGTTGTATAATATATATCTTGCCTTCTTCATGGGAATTTCTCAAGAAGTTAAGCGAGATGAAGTGAGTTAATGATGGAAAAATATTTTGTAAATGATGGCTGCTCTGGGAGTCTCCAACATTAGCCTTCATTCAGATATGTAGACACAGGGGTCTCAGTATACAGTTTTACTCATGGATAAAATTGATTACAGCAACGAAAATAAGAATACACTTTCAGATCATAAGGTAAAAAGTCACAGGCAGAGCGTACAAAAATTCACATGCAAACTTCCTTATACCCACTTCCTCCCATGAAGAGTTACAGAGAGAGCATTCTTCCCCCAGCAATAAACATGCAGCAACATGTGTGTGACATTTCTACGATGGAAATCCATTAGAGACTTAGCATGCAAAATTTTTATTAGAAGGCAGTCACATATATTGGTACTCTCTGCTTAGTGTGTACCAAACTTCCAGAGTCCCAGAAGGAAAGCAGATGTTCAGCATAAACCACATTGTTTGCATAACAATCGAGGGACAATAAACCATGCATATCAGTTGAAGAATGGTGAGAACACTACAAATATCCAACTTCCCCAACACCAGACAACGGCCAATCTTGCAAGCAGGCCTTTCTATGAATAGCAGTTTCAGGTCTGCTGTGTTAACTCTTTTCTGCACAATGACAGTTGCAAAATAGCTTGCTATATATTATTATATAATATTTTAGTAATATTATAAATTAGTAAAGAGTATATGAAATAAGGTTATTAAAATATAAGGAAGCTTTAGTTTTAATAAGAAATAATGTGTAACACACAAAGACACAATGGGAGTCAAATAGTTAAGTACAGTAGAAGTAAGAGAAAGATTTTTAAAAATATTGTTCCATCTCTAAAAAAGGAAACCAGTGTTAGGCAATAGAAGAAAAATGCCATAAGTAACTTTTAAAACTTCTATTACGGTTCCAAAAGCATTTTATTATGAAATACATCTAAATAAATTTTGGTGGTTAAACCTCAAACGTGGCAAGATTGTATATAAAATAGATCTTAAAATTCTATAATTCCATATCACAAGATATTGTGCACGATAAATTGTTGACAGGTTAATCCTAATCCAAATATATGTGATACTGAATCTGTTCGATTCACAGCTAAATATGCCTTGAAGAGTTTCCGCCAAAGTGCTCCAAAGTGCTTATAGAATTCAGAGATCAATTCTAAAGGGAAAGGTTAAAAGTACTTGGGTTATTGAACCAGTAGTCAAGTGAATGACTGAAAAACTCCTTTTAAGTACATAAAGGGCTCTTAAATAGATTCTCTGCACCAAAGAAAGCACCAGAGGCTTAATCTAAAGCATGGAGGATTAAGGTTAGATAAAAGGAAGACTTTATGGGCAGGGAGAGGTTTTTAACACAGACATGTATCGTAGATTCTCCTCAGGAAATATTAAGACTTAAAGGCTTATGTAGCAAAGGGTTTAAAATCATAGACTCTCAATCCAAGCTGCCTAGGTTTGAATCTCTTTCTCACTAACTAACTGGGTAGCCTTGGGCAAGTTATTTAACTTCTCTGTTACTCAGTCTCCACATCTGTAAAAGTGAAATAGTAATCACGTTTATGTGAATAAAAAATACACATAAAAGCCCTAGAATAGGTCCTGTCCTCTCTCTAACCATTAGGTTACCATTTACTAATATTGTCATTTTCTGTAGATGATATATTATGTTCCAGGTATTACACAGGGTAGCAAATAAAGACAGATGGTGAGACAATGCAGTTGTAGAGGTGAATTAGAAATGACTCATATTCTTGAAGAAACTTCTAATCTAGTGGGGAAGGTGGTCATAAACATATCTACAAAGCACATGGGAGGAGCTCTGTGGGCCAGTGCTGAGGGTTAGCCGAATGCCAAAGTGGACTGACTTGGGTGCCATCATTCAGATGGTGAATTACACAGTGCTATTTCATGGGTAATGACTGTGAAATCAGAGTGAAATAGTAGGAATACCAGAGTGCAGAGAATCACAGCAGAGCTGGTGTCACCCTCACTTATGTTCACTTTCCACATATTGCAACTTGCTGTAGTTTACAATGGTCCACTTGAGTGAGTTTATGAAAATTTGGTTATTTGAGTAATTTCTGCGTGTGTGTGTTCGAAAGGGGGGCAGGGATGGTGGTGGTATTTGATCCTATCTGAAAGTTATCCAAGCTCTTGACTTTCAATAATCAGTAACAGCCATCATCTCTACACAGCCTCTGCTTCAGTCATCCCCTCTCAGTGTTTAACTTGAGATAATTTTAAAACAAGAGTTAAATATCACATATGATATAGCTTTACCTTTAAAATGCAGAATATTTTCCACTTATTATTTAATTTATAATTACTATGGACAGCATATTCTCGAAAACAGCTGTTATAAAACTCAAGATATTAAAAGTGAAGATTTTTAACCATTCTTTTCCCATTGTCTTCATTTCAACCTTCAAAAACAAATACAATTCATACCCTTATTGCAGTTTCAGGCATTTTCTGCTTATGTGGGTATATCTAAAAATGTCAGTATAAAATTGGCATTACATTGTATGTAAACAAAATTCAATAATATTAAACCCTTCTTAATGATAAACATTTTATGGTTTAAAAATATATTTGAAATAGACAAATAATTCCAGAAACACACTAATGGGTCTGTGATTGGGACTAATGGGTCTGTATTGGAGGTCACAGCTCCCATTTTAAGATATGGTGCAAACTGGATCACCTTCCAACATGTTGGCTAGAACTGAAGCTAGTGGACTCTGATTTTTCACCCAAGGAAAAGCTATTTTCTAAGCATTCTACTGTGAAATTTGCTTACAGAAAGAAAAAGGAAAAGCAGAAATGATTTACCAACTGAATAAGCATAGGTAATTTTACTGCACGTGCATTCTTAAATGTTTAACACAACAATGGACCACCGGTTTGCATGGAGTTAAAGATGGCTTTTTACATAATGTGTCCCAATAAACAAAGATGCAAAATATTGAAAGAAAGAAAGAAACAGAGGGAGAGAGAGAAAGAGAGAGAGAGAGAGAGAGAGAGAGAGAGAGGAGAAGAGAAGACAAGATAAGAAAAGAAAAGAAAAGAAAACCTAATTGTCACCCTTCACACTCATATTTCTGTGCTTTGAGTTCTAGTTCACTTAAAAAGTAGCTCTTCATGGATAACAAATATACAAGATATAATAAAACAATAAAACTCGACCTGTACAGGCTACATAACACTTATGTGATGCATATAGAGAAAACTGTATTATAAGCATCAAGGTGAAAAAGATTAAAAGTATATTCTGACTGGTCCCCAAAACAATTCTCAACTAGGTTTTTTTTTCCAGATGCATGTAACTATTTTCCACAGTATAGTAGATCCATACCACAAGAAGACAGTCATGGGCTGTCATTCAAAATAATAATAATAATAATTGCATATCTCTTATTCTGCAGCAAATTCATTGACATAAAGTTTCTATAATCCAGATCTCTTTGTAAATATATGGTACTGGTACTAAAAGATAAAATGCTTAAAACACTGGTGTAAATTAAAAAAATGTCTTGCTTTCTTTCTCAAGGTCATTAAACACTACAGTTTTACATTCATATTCTGTGTAGTTCTGTATGCCAATGGTCTCCAAGATGGGTGAGTGTGCACTCCTAGGCACAAAAAGATCTACTGGGTTAAAAAAATAAAAAGTTAAAAGTTCTACTTCTATTCATTGTTTTAGTTTAAAAATAAGAAGGAATGAAACTAAGCTTTGCTAATAGGTAACGTGTGGACTGTCACTGTGCCCTTGCTTAGTGGGTATTATCCAGTCCTGTTACAGGATGGAGGAACCCTGAGGGAAAAACTGAAGCTGCAACAGAAGAGGATGACAGCGAAGCTCTGTGATACAGTTTGGGTGTGTACCCACCCAAATCTCATCTTGAATTGTAACTCCCATAATTCCCACGTGTTGTGGCAGGAACCTGGTGGGAGGTAATAGAATCATGGGGTGGGTCTTTCCTGTGCTGTTCTCGTGATGGTGAATAAGTCTCACGAGATCTGATGGTTTTCTGAAGGGCAGTTCCCCTGCACACTCTCTTTGCCTGCCACCAAGTAAGACGTGACTTTGCTCCCCCTTTGCCTTCCGCCATGATTGTGAGCCCTCACATAGAACCGTGAATCAACGAAACCTATTTCCTTTATAAATTACCCAGTCTTCAGTATGTCTTTATTAGCAGCGTGAGAACAGACAAATACACTCTGCCTTACTCTCACTTGTAATGTTCGCTCTCAGCATATCACAACTTGCTGCAGTTTCCATGCATGATCCTGCTTAAGTGAGTTGAGAGATTTATGATCCAGTTTTAATTAAACTAAACCTCTCAAAAAGCACAAAAAGTGGCTTTAAAAAAAGGTTCTTCAGAACTATTGAGGAAAACATAAATTTTTCCTCAAAAACAGCACAAGAATGGCTAAGCTGGTTCTTCTAATAGTGCAAGTTCTTCATGGACATTATGCAGTAGACGTTGTGATAATCTAATCCAATCAGACAAGAAGTTGACAGAAATTCAAAAATATATGGATGTATGTCCAATATCTTTAATGATAAACCTTGATTCAGCAAGGTTTTGTGCTTGAAATATATCTAATAATAGCAATGCATTTATGTAATTTATAAACAAACACATAATTTGTTCTTAACAATGGGAGTGCAATTTAAACTTTGGAGATCAAGTGGGACACTTCCCAAATGCTTTAGACTAAGTAAAACATTTTACTAATGTCAAATAATAAAATATATTTTTTCTATATTTCCTAAACTAATGGCATATACCAATATGTGCTTAGATTAATCAGGTCCGTTATAGTGAAGAATATAATTCAAATGCGGTGGGCCAAATTTTACGCTAATTTGAACATTGAAAATTTGAAATCATATATTAATTTACTTTATGAAGAAAATTTTAGATAATTCCCTCCACAAAAAATAAAAAATCAAGAGTCCTATAATTTCAAGGCTGAAAAACTGAAGTTGCCACTATAGTTAGATAAATGTGCCCTTATTAGTTTCCAATGTGCTACACTTGTGTTTACGGAGGAAGGATTTCTCTGAGTAATTGTGGTGACTATTGGGCTATTTTAATACTAACAGCTATTGAAGTCAAAATTAACTTTTACAAGTATAACAATGTCAACCAAAGTTCAGCAAGTAATGATTCTAATTATGGTTCTGAAACATTATGCCTGACAATAACATTAACTATCATGAAATGCTTTGAAGAAAGCAAAATGATACCATGACACATTGTATTGTTACTTTAGGCCACACCTTTTGAAATATTAAAGTTAGTGTGGAGAAAATAAAATGTGGCATTAAGGTAAGGTATACCACAAGGATTATATATTTGGATATTTTGAAAATGTGTTCTCCTAATTTTCATTTATCTTCTGATACCTTTCATATATTATTTTTTAATTTTAAATTTATCTTCATGTTTTTATTCCACCAATTAAGGAACAGTTAGAATATTTAATTATGAGGCCTTCACAAATATTTTCCTTAAGTGAAATATGGCTTCCCTGGAATTCTCAAATGTTTACAATACATTCACATGTGATTTTAAAGCAGAATTACCAATTGTATTTGACTTGATTGGAATTAAAATTTGTTCGCACCTGCTAGGTATTCATCAGTTGCACAGTGGGAATTTATACCCTAGTGAATCTAGACAAATATTTAAAAGTTGGAAATGGATAATTCAGCAGTTAAAATTATATATGGCCACTTTTGCCTGACAATTTATGTTTCAATAATTTTTTTCAAATATGTCCCAGAATTACCACCCTCAAGGAAGCATGTATTATTTACAATTCTGTCCCAAATTTCTAAACATATCTCTGTCTATTAAGCCAAAAGTGATGGAAAAACAGCAATTTACCAATTCTTAAATTAAGTTTCTGATTATAGATTACTCTTAAAGTTAGTAATTAAAACAAGGTGATTTGAATTTTTTTGAATATGTTGCTTGCTGGACTAATAATATTTCTGAATTTCTGACATGTTGTACATATCACAAAAAGGAATAAGGCTGTTTGGGTTTTTTTTGTGGCAATTTCTGGTAGGAAATAAAGGGGTTGATATCAGCAAACATTTTTCCTTGTTAATACAATGTATTTGAGATTTCAAATAAGTTTCCATTTTTTTCTGACATAAATCTGTAAACATATAAGGTAACAATTCATTCAAAGGTTGAGATAAATGTAGTCAATATCTTTTCTGGAAGATGTATTTTCAAGAAATAGATTATTTTTGTATGTGATTACAGGGAGTCTCAAATAACACAATTCAATGTACCTGTATTGCAAACATAATGTGTACAACATAGAATATCTCCTGTCTTTTTCAGTGCCACACTGTGATATTTAAAGTCAAAGAAACTGTCATTAAACCCTGTCTAAACATTTTATTTTGTTAAGTTATTTGGGGATAGTCTTTTAAATTAGAAATATCACCTCACCTCCCCCCACTGACACCAACACTGAGTTTATTTATATTCAAGATTTAATTCTTTATTTTGAATAATTTAAATTTAAAAGATATTTAAACCAAAGAAAATAAATTTGAATCCCTTCAACACAGGGGTCGTATCTGTCTTTTTCAATTGTTACATTCCAAATGACTACCACAGTGCTTGGCTGGTGGTTGGCATGTCATAACTATTTTTGGACTAAATAAACACATTATTCTTATAAACAAATCTGATAGCTACATGATCTTGGACAACTCCACTTCTTCTGGTCCACTTATCTTTAAGGTTATGAAATAGTTAAAATCATTCAATGGAATATTTGATGTTTACAATAGAGACTCATACAGGCAAAAGCACTAATAGCTATTGAAGGCAAAGTTAACTTTTGACTGACATAAGTTCTATGTTAGTTTGACACATGAAAACACTAATTAAAGAACATGGAGTAGATAACACTATTCTTATTATGTTGTTTTGAATATATATTTTTAATGACTTGCCTCTACTGATCTTTCCTTTCTGACTTTCACTATTTATCTTCTCCTAGAAATTTTAGATGTATCCTTAAATCAACTTTTTTAAAAGTCAGTTTTCCTATTGGGTGAAGAAAAATAATGTTCCAAAAAAGCCTGTCTAAATAAAAAGATGCATCCTAGAGCTTTGCTTTTTTAGCTGTCGGTACTGGCAGACCAACACACACACACACACACACACACACATACACACACACAGAGCATCAAAGCAGGATAGTTTTGCATAATGGCTCTAGAAGTCATTGTATACCACAGACTGAGAAAGATTGGTATTTTAAAAATCCTCTTGCCTTATAGAACTTTGAAGAGAAAAATTTAAAAGATAGCTATGCTTCTAAACAAGTCATTGGATGGCAGCAAAGATTTTAAAAATGTTTTTCTAGACATCCTTAAGCTTGTTTTATGTTTATATTAGTTTCGTTCTGTGTTCCCTTTTAATGATATGTGAAGTCTGAACTTGCAAAAAAAACTTTAATGAGTTTTGATTTTTTTAACTACAAAGAAAAGGCTATTTGTTCTGTATAAACATCGTAAATGATCATGCCTACTCCATAATTAGTGCATATCGCTAGTACTTGATAAACGTATTACATGTAAAATTTTCAGCTGGTTTGACAGCATTTATAGGAAAACGTGACTTTCTTAATAATATTTAAAGATTATGCCTTCACAAATGAAGAATATGAGTTTCAGAGGGGTCAAATGAATTGCCAACTTTTCACAGAGAGCAAGAAGTTGAAGTGGATTTTGAAGTAGCTTATTACCAATGCTGATGTTTTGTTTATTCAAACTATACTGCCTCACACATAGTGATAGATTTCATCAAATAAAATCCCTGAAAATACACATCCCTGGCTATTTCAAATTCTATGTTAGTTTGATACATGAAAACACTAGGCCGGGTGCGGTGGCTCAAGCCTGTAATCCCAGCACTTTGGGAGGCCGAGACGGGCGGATCACGAGGTCAGGAGATCGAGACCATCCTGGTTAACACGGTGAAACCCCGTCTCTACTAAAAAATACAAAAAACTAGCCGGCCGAGGTGGCGGACGCCTGTAGTCCCAGCTACTAGGGAGGCAGAGGCAGGAGAATGGCGTGAACCCGGGAGGCGGAGCTTGCAGTGAGCTGAGATCCGGCCACTGCACTCCAGCCTGGGTGACAGAGCGAGACTCCGTCTCAAAAAAAAAAAAAAAAAAAAAAAAAAAAAAGAAAACACTAATTTTTTGACTCACTAGATGAACGAACACATATGTAAAGTATCATTAATCACAATAGTTATTTTATCTAAATGTCATACTAAGGGCAAAAACATTTTTAAAAGTAAGTTGATTTTTCTGAAAGGTTTTTGAAAACTTTGATCACTTGTTAACAGCTTGACATTTTATTTGGATAATAGCACTAGACATTTTTCACTTATCTTCATAACCATGTAGATATAGTGTTATGCTCATTTAAAGTAATGATAAATGAATAAACTAATTTTCAGAATGATAAAGCAATTTGTCAACTATCTCAACTCTGAAAAATATCTGACCTGTGTCTCTTGATCAAAAGCTTTATTTCTCTCCATGGAATTATTGATTGTTAACCTAGTAGTCTGAGAACCTCTGAAATTATATGTACAACTCTGTGTGGACTGTTGAGGGAGAAGCTTCATAGCTTTCTACAAAATCTTTTTGTAGAAAAAGATTTTATTTAAATAAGATTTAAATTCATTTTAAGAATTTAAAATTCTTAAGACCCACTGGTGACTCTTTTGTAAGCATTATATATAGTAGATTTATATATTTTCAACTGTTGTTTGTTTAGTTTGGCTACATTCACAATAATGGATGATATGTGACTAGTATTTCTTCAGTATTCCACAGTGACACTGAATTTTAAATGCAATCTATTGAAATCTAAAGACTACATTAGGCACCATTTAACTGTGGTATTCAATGCCTGAAATTACTCAGTGTTGGATAACCCACACATCTTTTATAGACTGTGTGTGTGGATAACTCTGTGTGGACTGTTGAGGGAGAAGCTTCATAACTTGCTACAAAATCTTAACAGACTTGATCATTCAAAATTCTGAAGAACCACAGATGACACTTTTATAAACATTATACATAATAGATTTACATATTTTCAACTGTTGTTTGTTTAGTTTGGCTACATTCACAATAATAGATGATACATGACTGTAGTATTTCTTCAATATTCCAGAGTGACACTGAATTTTAAATAAAATCTATTGAAATCTAACAACTACATTAAGCACCATTTAACCGTGGCTATTCAATGCCTGAGATTACTCAGTGATGGACAACCCACACATCTTTTATGGACTGATTTATTCTTAGTGTCCTCCAGCAAAGCCATCAGGCATGCTTGGGACAGCTGAAGGTCACTGCACTGAGAGAAAGAAGGGGTGGCATTCCACGGAAGTCATGATGGTGTTCTTCACCAATTCTTGTAGTGGCATTGGGAGGCACTCTGCTCTGAATTCAAGGAAGCATGGTCAGTATTGTCCTCAAAGAGAGTGAGCTGTTTTGTTTTCAGCCCATTCCCTTTTCATGAGTAACAGGTGGAAGGTTTCCCCAAAGCTTCTGCTGCATGCCAGCTCCTGAGTAGACTGAGCAATTGTCCACAAAAATACCAATACCCTGGACAAATCAAATCAGAAACCACACTCCATCCCTACCCCCACCACCAAGAAAAGTCCCACATCAGAACTGGTAAAAGCTGTTCCCTGGGTTATTTTAATAGGTAGCCAAGGTTAAGAACTTCTTTGTTCAGGAAAGCCATCCTAGGCAGGCAAAATCTCAAGAGACGTTATTAACACCTATAGAGGACTGGCTAAGTATCATTCCCAGATAGGAATGTTAAAAGTCTTTGTTTCTTCATTGCTGTTTTTGGTACCAGCAGCTGGCTAACACAGTTAGCAGTGGCTTCAGACCCCTCAGGGGATCTATAAATCTCTCCCAAGCTCACCAGATTGCCTTCATCACAGGTTGCTGGGCCTGTGTGGACCGTGATTACAAAGTTAAGAAACATATATAATTTTTAGCCCTTTGTGAATGGGAACCTCAATCTGACTTTAGTACATTCAACTTTTGTAATGGTTTTAGAAACAATTTTCTGGGAAAAAAAGAAGACTCTGTATTTTATGTTTGGCTATTTGTTTAAAAGTTGAATATTGTGCAAAACATACTCATCTATTACAAGTTGTTCAACTGTATCTATTTTTTGTCAGAGTGACATAAGCCTCTCCTCCTACAAGGTAAAATATCTATGCTAATTTGTTAGCCCTTTTGTTGTCTGGTTATCAAAAGCCATGAGTGACACTTAGGATTTCAGAGCATGCAAATTATTTCTTAATCTTTATGTATTCCCTGAATTGTCAATTACACTTAAGAGATGAAAAGACAGAGAAAGCATTATTTCCAACAAGTAAGCATAACTGACAATTGTTTTTTCAACTACAATACTGTTTAGTTGATTTTTTTTCGTTTATAGTGACTATCATTCATGTTGTCCACTCTGGGAAAAAAAAATTATCCCTAGGGCATTTCCCTCTAGCTATTCTAGTTTTAGCCATATCACTCACTGTAACAGATGAGATTAATGCAGCTTTTCAACCATCTTTAGGAAGAATATTCAGATGCTTTAGCAGCTGCCCAGCTTCTTAAAAACTCACTAATCCTTTAATCTCCAGACACTTTTTTTTTCATAAAAGATTCACAAGCAAAACAAATGCAATATGGATCAAAAAATTTAATCAGAATGCTTAAAATGCAATTACATTCATCAGGGTGTTCTGTTAGGCTGAGTATTAAATCTGGGCTTTATTCAATATCCTCCTTTTATTATAAAGCAATATTTTTCCACTCTGTAAACCATCTGATCCCTAGGCTAATGTCCTCTCAGCTTAAATATTAAAAAGGGAGAGCACTATGAAAAATGAGCTGGAGAAATATTCCTCTTATTTCAGTGGAAAAAGTTCAAATCAGACTCTTCCTGAAATCTTGTCTTATAAATGACCAGATAATTTGACCACCTGGAATTCTAAAGTTACACTTTAAAACAGTAGCTGCAGGATCATTACCCTACTTTAAATGTCAAGTGTATATCCTCCTACACACCTCCTCGATCGAGTAAAAAATGTCAACAATTTGAATTTGAAAATAATAGTCTATTGTTCCCTAATTCGGCATTTGCAAAGTCTGAATGCGATGCTGATTTCTTCATGCAAGCACAGTAGCCTGAAAAGTTAAAAAAATCCATCTTAGTTATATTTCTCCAGTTCTCCATTTCACATCTAATAGCATTCAACTGTAACAATAGCTTTGAAATAAAGAGCTGCGCAGCACAGCATGATTTGAAACAGTTGAGTGATTCTTTTAACTCTATACCCTAGCTATAACATGGTGGTTGGAGTTTTGTAAGACATATGGAAGTTAAGTGAAGCAGTGTAGGAAGTTCACGGATTTCCTCTGACAAATGCCCTCCTCGGAGTAAGAGAAACTTACTCCAAAAATGCAGACACACTAACATCTTAAGCTTTGCTTAATATTTAATGGATTCTTTGTAAAATTAGTAAGTGGCCCAATTATGCAGTGAGTCAGTTTGCCCTATGTTTCCTCCTAAAATGAGTTTGTGCAAATAAAAAATAATTAAATTTAACTTTTCAATTCCAATGTTTCCACATTAGATTAAAACAGAAACAACTGAGCAATGAGTGGTCATCGTCCTATATTCAGTCAACAAGTGGTTACTACAATAACCAATAAGTGGTTACTATGATAATGTTAAAATCTATCATACATAATTAATTTAGTTGCCACTCCTTATGCTGCCAACTGAGCCTACATGAAGTTACAGTAAGGACCTGCAAGAAGACTTAAGGTTTCAAATGGCTCAATGCACAGCTGAAGTTATCTATAAAAGGTTAGACAATGACCCACAGGCAAAGATACTATACAGCAACCTTGTCCAACCCGCAGCCCACATGCTGCATGTGGCCCAGAACAGCTTTGAATGTGGCCCAAAACAAATTTGAAAACTTTCTTAAAACATTATATATATACACACACACACACACACACACACACACACACACACACATATATATATATATATTTTTGCAATGTTTTTGGCTCATCAGCTATGGTTAGTGTTAGTGTATTTTATGTATGGCCAAGATAATTCTTCTAATGTGACCCTGGGAAGCCAAAAGATTGGACACCCCTGCTACAGCCATCACTTCTATTACTGGTAGTGCAATTATGGAGGCTTTCCTTTGTGCCAGGTTTAATATGCACTAACTGATTAAATTTTCATAATAGCATGATGCCATTGTGTGTATTATACAATTTCTCATCTAGGCCTTTTTGGTCTAACTTTGATATATGTGGTTATAGTAATTACTCTTGTTTCAGATAAGAAAACTAAGAAGTAGAAAAGTTATATACCTCGATCAAGGCCATGCTAAAAGTAAGAGAGACAGAGCTGGGCTTCAAACCCAGGCCATCTGGCTTAAGATCCTATGTTGCTAATTCTCCAAAATAATTCTACCTTCCAAATTCATCCTGTATCCTCTATTCAATTTCCTATCTAGGCCTGTTTGTGACAAGTTATTTTGAAGCATACAGTTTAAAATATTATCTACCTGATACTGGCTCAACAAGTAGATTATTTAGAAAACACAGCCCCTAGCTAAAATGGGTCCATTTCTGGGTATAGAGGTTGTACCACCTTGTGTCATCTGTGGGACAGGCCACAACCAGACACAGCATAGCCTGTATGACACAGGAAGAAATTAAAACAAAACAAAACAAAACAAAAACTTGCAAGCAATATGGTGTGACAAGACTTCTTCATTATATGGAAATTGCGATTGAACCTGGAATCATGGTCTCTCTTCTAGTCTAGCCTAATGTAGTAAAATGACACAAGTCCATTGCTTTCTGGGTTTATAAGTTTCTCAGGTCTCTCAAGACTGCACTGACCACCTGACTTAGGGACTGCCTCTTTAGGAACTGGGAAGCAACATCTATTAATGTGTATCTTCATGTATCATTGTTCTGTTTATAGATAAACTGAAGGGAGAACAATCTTGAACCTATTCGAAGATGTCAGTCTTATAATACTACAAAACTGTATTGGTCTTTGTGGTCAATCCTGCCACAAAAAGATACTATGCAGGGAAGAATGCAACAGACTAGAGATTAGACACCTGGAAGTCACCCAACACAGTATAGCATATCCTTGGAACTCTTCCTAGAGATTTCAAATATGAGGGGTGGTAGAGAGTAATGCATAAATAACAAATAGAATATATCAAAATAAAACAGTTGTTTATCAGCTGGTATGCAGATGCTCAGCTGAGCTTGACACTTGTCACTTCTTATTCTTTATAGTACATAAATTTATCTCCAAAGTGATTGGTATGTCATTGAGCAAACTACATACAAAATGACTTTTCTCAGCAGGTAATGGTTCAAATTTTATGCAAAACCTAATGATTTTCACATTCATCTATTTTTTAAATCCCTACTAATTCTTAGACTGTAGAAAACTATGAATGGTGTGTATGTAACCAATAAACCAATAAGTACAGTATTTTTCTCCTATACAGAAATATGGAAGACATATTTTCCTGATAGATATCAACATGAAAAAATATTATGACTAGATGGTTCTGCTTTATAAATAGTATGCATATATTATTTATCATCCAATCTGAGACAATTTTGATGGTGAAAATATACATTAATAACTAATACTAGAAAAATAGATTGGAGTATTCTAAGCAAGCTTGTGCATGGTTACCATATTTATAAAGTACTACAGAATAATTTGTACTTTTATTATATATGATTCAAAGTTTGAAATATAATTCCTACTTCTTCATTACAATGAATTAAAGCAATTTCAATGAAAAAATAGTACTGAATTATTATAGTAATAACAATTTTTTTCTGTGCAATGTTTAATTATTAAAATTGATAATCTATCTTGAGCAAGATTCCTTTAAAATAGGCATATAGTGCTAGCTCTTAGATTTCCAACTATGCCTAGATCCTTTATAGACATATTTAAACTTACTTATTATTGTTTGAGGATGTAGAGAAACCTACTCATTATTTCGTTTCTTTTAAAACAAGATTTGATTTTTCTTTTTACTAATAATATGAAAAATTACTAAAATCTCATTTATAAAGATAAAAGCATATATAGCCACTGAATGGCATTTTTATTAAGATCATCTTTCTATATTGGCATTCCAATGAGTAAAACCAAAAATATAATATCTTATTGCACAACAAAATGCAAATATAAATAAAATGGAGAATAGCACATTTTATGCACTAATAGCATGTTTGGTTTTAATAAAGACTGCAGGATAAAACCACAAATTACTCAAATAAGGGTTTCTCCATGGATCTCTGCTTATTAATCTTTTGCTAGGCTGTTTAAAAATATATACAGAACTGACCAAACTGTTTTCAAGACCTTGCCTGCAACTATGTCATGGATGCTTTTAACATTTCTATCTTCCATCCAACCTTCTATGCTTCCATCGCAGTTTGCATACAACCATATATTTATTCACTGAAAGTTACCAGTTTTTAATTACCGTTTGTTTCCATTTAAGCTGTGGTGGTAAGCAGTAATTAGTAATATTGTAATATTAGCAATAATCCAATGAGAATTCCCCAAAATACAATGCTTTGTCTATATTGGTGCTTAAATTGTATCATATGTTGAGGTTAGTCTTTGAGTTCTTCCACTTTAAATTATTGTTCTCTTATTCTCTACGAAGCAATAGAAAGTTATTCTCTCTATATATATATACACACACACATATGTATGTGTATATACATATATAAGTTGAATAATTTTTCAACTTGTGTTGAATATATATATATTCAACCCTACATATATATATATGTAGGGTTTACTCTCTCAGAAAACGTACAGTCAAGCAGAAAACAAAGGTATTTAGACATGACCTCAGGTATTTAGAAGTATATTAAACAACATGGTATAACTTTCTACAGGCATTCAGAAGCCAGAACAGATGTCTAGTTGGGATAATTAGAGACGATATTGATGAGTTAACAATTGATAGAGATGGTAGAAATATTCATTTCAGCTGGGGCAGCTGTCATGTATGAAGATTAGAAGGAGCAAGGTGTTTGGAGAACAGCATTAATTCATATGGCTGAGAGGTATTTGACGTGTAGGGTCAGAGTGGCAGATTAGGCTGTTAGGGGCCAGATCATGGCTTAGTCATCAATAATTCAATATTATCTACAGACAAGTAAGACAGCACTATCTAGAATTATTTTTCTTTTTATTAGAACTGCAAGGTATCTAAAACTAAGTAATAATATCCATTATATTAAGATATGGAAGAGTTTAGATTCTGATGTGTACACAATTATATGTAGCAGGTTTAAGGTAGCACATTTGAACCTTGCAACTTACTCAAAGGTTGTTTTGATCCTGTTCTGCCTGATAGTCAATACAACTGATAATCTGCAGCTGATCTTAAATTGTCTCAGATACTCATATTCAAAATAAACTATTACCTTTAGAACTTAGCAGCCTGCAATAAAACTAACAACAGATAAAGTAGCATACAACATTTTTTGTTTTGAATAAAAATTGAAAATGATGTACAAAATTTGACTGAACACATGGAACTCCATAGAAAAAACTGTAAAAGAAAATTCACAAGTGAAATAATCCATTAGGTAATATGAACTAATGATTCAATTCATGGTGTTAAGGTCTGCAAGAAATATAATTTATCTAATGAAACTAAATTTGAAAGAAAAAATCAAAATGGAAACATTATATGTCAAAGTAGGTCAAGAAATTAAATTGGCTTAATCCAATTCAATCCAGAAAATAATTTTAAAATCATCAGTAGGTCAAAATATCAGAAGCAAAGCATCTCTGGGTCAAAATGATGCAGCCCAATTATCTTTAATACATTAGAGTTTTCCTCTTTGCTAAACTAGAAGCCCTGGCTTCTTGTTCATGTTTCGGTTATGGGCATATAGCACAAGTTCTAAAATATGGTAACAAACACATGTAAGTTGAAGAGCATAGTTGCTATAAAAGAGAACCTCGTGCATCATCAAAAAATAATTATTTTTGTAAGGATCACATGGTATATATTGGGATAAAAGAGTAAATAAAATAGCCCTTGTCTTCAAAAAGTGTTTGATCCTATTGTGATAAGAGAATAGTGAAAAAGCAAATAAGAGATATATGCACTGAATCCTTAGAATACAGAAATTTCAAGACAAATTTCTTGAGAATAGTTTCTCAAGAATTTTTTTTTAATCAAAAGCTAAAGAGATATGAGCAAAGGCTAAGTATTTTACATTTTACTTTTATTAAACAGTCTGAATAATATCTACCTTGATGAGTGCTTTTATTAAGCCCAATAAGATCTTTACTGATATTTTCTTCTATAGGGACATCTTGTTAAATAGTCACAGAAAACAATAAAAATATTAACAAGCTTCAACACGAATTTATATCACTATTGTCATTTTCTGTAACTTTCATTCAGTTTACAATTCTTCCACTCTAGTCCAGGCTCTTATCATTCTATGTCAGTCTCTTTCAGGCTTTGAATGCTTCCAATATCTTCAAATTTTAATTCATTTATTACTTGCAGATTAATCATCCACAAACACTATTTTCCATACATTTCCCCATGCTGAAGCCATGGAAAAGCTCTCTGACTTCAGTAAAATGATAAAAAAAAAATGAGGAAAACATTTAAATCTTTTAAAAAAATGACTCAAGGCCAGTATTGGTACATTTTAATATAGAAAGAGACAATTGATAGTATGCTGAATCGGCACTGACACTGGCCTTAAGCTAAAAAACACTACCCCATATAAAATGTTGGACATCATTTTATTTGGGAGAAAGGTTTGGCAAGTATTATTTTAGTCTACTGCAGTAGACCCTTATGCAATATCATCAATTGGCTCTTGGAAACTGTGACTTTTAAGTGAAATAACATACAGCAGGTCCTCAAATAACATTGTTTAGTTCAACATCATTTCCCTATAATGTTGATGAGAACAAAAAAATACATTAAGTGAGGATTTACTGTACATGGTACAATGGCCAACTTTTATTTTTGCCATTGCCATCACTAAGTTGTTTACTCTTCAATAGATACACAAAACTTCTTTTTTGTTCCCCCCCGAAGGCCTACATTTATTTAGTTTGTCTACATATATGGAAAAAAAAGATGTTTCATGTTTGTCCTTTGGGCTCCTACTACTTGCTGCAAAAGATTCGGCTTTTCTCAGCTCAATACTACCTAAACAAGAAGTGAGTTGCATGATCCTTTCTCTGGAGCTATTACTGGCAGCTAGAATTTACAGGTATGCTCTATTAGAAAATAAATAATAGATACTATCACCTCTGGCATACTGTCTTAACTTCCTAAATTTTTTATGTGACTGTTGTTGGTCTAATAGTCTTGTCATCACAGCCTACTACTGGATCTTGTACTGTCGATTTGTGCTTCCCTTTTACTGTCATCCCTTTCTCTGCCTGGGGAAACGCAGGTCTTGCTTCTGAAGGTGACATAAATAATAATTTTTTTTTTTTTTTGAGACAGAGTCTTGCTCTGTTGCCCAGGTTTGAGAGCAGTGGCGCTATCTCGGCTCACTGCAAGCTCCGCCTCCCGGGTTTACGCCATTCTCCTGCCTCAACCTCCCGAGTAGCTGGGACTACAGGTGCCCACCATCATGCCCGGCTAATTTTTTTGTACTTTTAGTAGAGACGGGGTTTCACCATGTTAGCCAGGATGGTCTCCATCTCCTGACCTTGTGATCTGCCCACCTTGGCCTCCCAAAGTGCTGGGATTACAGGTGTGAGTCATCACACCTGGCCAAAGAATAATATTAAGTAGACCAGTCTCTGAGATTTCACAGAGCTTCCCAATGCTTCTATGGTTTCAGGCTGGAAATAGAGATCAGATTCTCGCATAATTGTGTGAAAGAGACTGAGTCATCAACAGATCTTGCCCTTTTTTTTTCTTCACTTACCTGTAGTACATCAATGAGTGGATAGGTCCAGAGTAAGCAGCCTATGTTGCCTTTCTTTTAACTGGGAATCCATTCTTTATGCATTTTAAGTCAAAATGTTTATTCCAAGGTGACAACTTCAGTCATATGGTTCTGAAAACCTCTTTGGTCTACTTGTATGACTTGCATTAAAAATTATTACTCCTATGGCTGTTCAAACTCTGTTGATAACCTCTGGCAGATTCAGACCATTACTCTGTTAGGCATACTCATTAGTTCTTGATGACCCAGTCCTGGAGATCATTAGCCTCTTTCTTTTCAAAAAGAACTACACACTCTTCAGTTATTCGGAGGCAGCGGTCTGAGGTACTGCCTTTATACAAAATTAGTTATTGACCGCTAAGCAGAAACAAGCGTTCCCAAATGATTCCTCTTACATTATTCCAAAGCATACACAACAAAAACTCCCCTGCAATTATCAGAAATATGGCTTTTTCTATTTAGTACTTTATATTATTATGAATATGATAGACAATAATTTGATTAGTTATATTTTACCACAATTTGTCAACATGTATAAAGGAGGACAACAATGACTCAATAAAAAGCAATACATTAGTTATAATGACTTAAAAAGGAGCCATCACCAGATGCCACTGTGAGATTGGTTATGTGTGTTCAGAAAAGGGGCTTTCTCTGTTCAAACAACAGATATTTTCTCATTCTTTTTTGTTTATTTGTTTGTTGAGATGGAGTCTCGCTCTGTCGCCCAGGCTGGAGTGCAGTGGTGCAATCTCTGCTCACTGTAACTTCCATCTCCCGGGTTCAAGCGATTCTCCTGCCTTAGCCCCCCGAGTAGCTGGGACCACAGGCGCCGGCCACCATGCCTGGCTAATTTTTGTGTATTTTTGGTAGAGACCGGGTTTCACTGTGTTAGCCAGGATAGTTTCGATCTCCTGACCTCGTGATCCACCACCTTGGCCTCTCAAAGTGCTGGGATTACACCTGTGAGCCATCGCGCCTGGCCATTTTCTCATTCTTAACAATATGAACCCATTTGGACCATTTGAACATTTACCACTAAGGAAAATAGTAGATCTTATCCACCCAAAGGAACAATGTTATGGTGTTTTAATTTTCTCAAATTGTTGCTTGAGAATGTAAATTGTGGAACAACAGTAAAAATTAGACCTAGATCTAGATTTTATGAGACTACAAATCTCATTGAGAAAATAGAGATGATTAACAGAATAGTTTTATCATCTACAAAATCAAGGAGTCCATAGTTAGAAGGCCTGATTATTTGAGCAGGAAAAATAACCTTTGTGTTAATTCTCATATTGTCATATGTGTAGTTTGGATATTTGTTAAATATTATATCCGAATATGCCATACATGGAAAAATGATGAAATCAGAAATATGTTTGTCAATCAATTTTCACATCTTCTTAAAAAGGGCAAAACACTCGTGTAGTCACCATCCTGTTCAAGATGTAAAACACGGTCAGTGCTGAGTCCCTTTTGTGTCCCTTTGCAATCACTACATCCTCACCTTTCAAAAGGCAATGCCATCATGACTTCTTGAAGCACATGTTAGTTTGACCTAATTATAAATAATTATATAAATAAAATGATAGGGTTGGTATGCTTTCATGTCTGTTCTCTTTCACTCAACATTATCTTTGTAAGATTCAACCCGTGTTGTACATAAAACAGTATTCCATCCACTTTCACCACTGTATAGTATTCTATGTGTGCCTATAACAAAATTGATCATCTCAGCCTACTACTGATTGAAACTTAGGTTGTTAGCACCAATAATGCTACCATGGATATTCTTAAGCTTGTCCTTTGAAGTGTGTGTGTGTGTGCATTTGTGTGTGTGTATGTGTAAATTTCTTTTGAAAATGAACATAAAAGTGAATTCTAAGATTCTAGATCATATGTAGGCTTATTATACCTTTAGCAGCTATTGCTACACAATTTCCCAAAGTGGATGTACCAATTTAAACTCCCACCTATCGTGTATACGAGTTCCCGTTCCTCCATGTACTCAACAACATTTGTTACTTTAAGCCAGTTTGGTGGGTACATGGGGTATGACACTCTTACTTTAATTTGCTTTTTTCTGATTATTAATTATGTTGGGAAGCTTTTCATGTATATAGTGGTTCTTCAGATAGCTTCTGTTGAAGAGTACTTCTTCAAGATTTTGCACATTTTGTATTGAGTCACTTGTCTTTGCCTTAAGGAAATGTAGAATTCCTTTATATATTTTGGATATAAGCCTTTGCCAGTTATATACATTTGAAAAGTTTCCCACTAAATGACTTTTCTTGTCAGTCTTGAAATTATGGCCTTTGATGAATTAAGTTCTAATTTTGGTATAAGATTTATCAATCTTTTGCTTCATCATTAGTGGATTGGTGTGTGTACGTGTGTGTGTGTGTATGTCCTCAAGGTAATAAAGATATTCTCTTGTTTTCCTCTAAAATTTTTTTACCTTCAACATTTACATCCACAATCTACCGGTAATTGATTTTTGTCTATGGTGTGAGATTTGAATCAAGACAATTTCTACATAGGTATCTCATTATTCCAATAACATTTATTAAAAACACCAGCCTTCATCCACTGTTCTCCTCCAATACCAACTCTTTCATAAATAAAGACTCCATCTATGTGAGAATTATATTACTTTGTCTATTTCTCTGCCCTTTTACCAATAATAGCATACTCTGTACTGTAGCTTTATGATGAGTCTTAATATCCAGTAGTTTTAGTCCCCCAAATTTGACCTTTTTCTTCAAGAATATTCTGTTTGTTCTTGGGCCTTTGCAATCTTATGTTTATTTTGGAGTAAGTCTTTCAGCTTTGTAAAATTAGAAAAGGTAAACCATAAATGGACTTTGATTGGGATTGTATTTATCATATAAAATTAATTTTGCAAAAATTGATCTTATACCTTTTTAGTCTTCTAGTCCTTGAAAAGGAATTATTTCTCATGTATTTACACCTCCTTTTTTATTATTTTTAAGGATTTTTTTTTAGTTTTTCTATGTAGAATATTTTTATGTAAGAACAGAATTTATTACAATTTCAAAATAAGTCGATAACTCAGAGAACTGACAAAGTTGAAAGTGTATTGTTTGAAAGAATTAATAAGATTAATAAATCCCTACCAAGAGTGATCAAGGACAAAAATTACCATTATATGAAATGAAGATGAGACCAACACTACAGATCTCAGACACATTTAACAAAAAAGATATTATACACAGCTCTATGCCAATAAATTTTAAATGAAATCGACAAATTACTAGAAAAATCAACCTATTTCTTCTGGACATAAGGAAAAATATAACCAATTTATCCTATATCTATTAAATAGATTGAATCCACAATTTAAAACATTTCTATAAAGAAAACTACAGGTCCTGGTGGCCTTGGCATTGTTCATTCAAACATCTACAGAAGATGTAACAGCAATCTTACATGAAATATAGAGAAAAAGGTAAATTTTTCTACTCATTTTATGATACAAAATCTTGATACTAAAACTTGGTAAAAACATTGTAAGGAAGAAAATTTACAAGCTAATTACGCTCATAAACATTAATTTAAAAATATTAGGGTATTTACGTAGCAAACTAAAGTCAGGGATGATATATCATGACCAAGTTGGATTTATTCCAGGAATGCAAGGTTAATTTAGCATTCAAAAATCAATCAATGTAACTGCCATATTAACAGAATGAATAAGGAAAACTATGTGGGCACCTAACAAGTGTAAAACAAGCCTTTGATAAAATACAACATCTATTTCTCGTTAGACAAAACAAACCATCAAACTCTTGGCAAACTAACAATGGAAGGAACATCCATAAATCTGATGACAATTGTTAACAAAAGGCTTGCAGCAAATATAATGCTCAATGGTAAAATATTAAAAGCATTTTTCCACTTGAAAAGGACACAACAATGCCTATTATTACCACTTTTCTTCAACACTTTACTCAAGGTCCTAGCCAGGGAAATTGGGAAAGGGAAAGAAATAAAGGGTGTAAAGATAAAAAAGGAAGAAGTAAAACTATTATAATTTGCAGATAAGATACTTACGTAGGTAGGAAAAAAGATTCTACAGATGAATGATTAAAATTAATAGGTGAATTTAGCTAAGAATTAACCAATACACAGTGTACCCATGTAACAAAATCACATTTATACTTTTTAAATATTATACTACAAATTGCCTACCTAAGAACAATATAATGAAAAATATTTCAGTTTTAACCTTGGTTTAAAAAGTACTATGGAAACATAATTCCCAGTGACTGGAAGTCTGGTGTCAGTCTAGGAAGTCTTCATAGGTTACTTAATCTTTAGATAATGCCCTTTCGGATTTCAATTAGGCAATTACAGCCCAGAGCTGTGAAGTTTGGGGAATGTTCTTTATTAAGTCACTTTCCTCAGCCCTAGCTAGTCTTGTAATTTCTTTCTAGTCCAAAGGAAGGAAAGCAGATTCCTGGAGACAGTAAGGCTATATTTCCATGGTTTATCTCATTTCTTCCAGAATATTTAAATTTGATATAACTATTATTAATATATCTGTTTCAATTTTTATGAAAATAGGAAACTAGATTTTCAACAATATGATACAAAACAAAGTAGAAGAAATAATGTAAAAGTACCACTTGGTGTTGTACAATCAGCAAATTTAGATCTTTAGTAAATCTCAGATTTACTATCTCAAATTTAGATCTTTAGACAAAATTGTTTAAAAAGTTATATGTAATATAATTGTATGTTATAACATTTCAGCTTTCATGTTGTTAAAATGCATATCTTGAAAATATTCTGGCAGATGGTTGTTAGGTAACATTTCTAGGAAGTCCTATATTTTATTCTGAGTTTTTGTTCCTCTGACTCTGTGTGTGTGTGTGTGTGTGTGTGTGTGTCTGTGTCTGTGTGTCTTAGGTATTCTTTCTTTAATAAAAGAATAACGATAGTTTTTGCAACTGATATTTTAAATGTCCTTCCTTGGCAAAATAAACACTTGGATGTCATACTTTAGTTCCTCCAATTAAAAGACAAAAATTCTAGTTCATAAAATCTGTAAGTCCAATAAGTGTTGCTATAAGACACCCTTTTAACCTACGTATATATCCTGAAATTCTGCTCCTAAAAGTCCCTTCATCCTAAAAAATCCTCACAGCAAACCGGAAGAGCCACTGAACTACAATACATTTTAAACAGCATTGCCTCTTGCTCAAATAACTTGAAAATTACTTTTTTTTTGGTCTCCTCTAGCTTTTCTTCAGCATGGTTTCTGAATTTTAATCAAAACATAAAAATAGAGAAGAATAAAAGGAATAACAGGAAATCCAATTTGGAATAAAAACAAATGACAATTGGATAAGCCTCAGCATATTCTGGGAAATGTTAAAAGCATCCTTTCAAATAAATTATTTGCCAAATTTGAATACAATTTACCTACCTGAAACTGTTTCATTCAGGTAAAGTCTATTACTAAGGTATACATGAGATTATAGGTTAATGTTTTACACATTATGACAAGTAGCTCAAGAGGCAAGATGATTGTCTGAGAAAAGGTAATTGGAAACTACTGAATTCCCCACTATTGGGAAATGCATGTATTTATTACAGTAAGAGTGAGACACATGGGTAAGAATCTCACAACAATACATCCTCTGTCATCTGTATGAGGGAATTGGTGAGTACCTCCTGGATCTGAGAAGTTATCGTTAATAGATGGCATGATGAATGTAAGCATGCTTCTGATTCTGTAATTGGAAGCATGCATGTTTCTCAATGTAACACACACATTTATTCATTCATAGACAAAGCTGCAGTTATGTTCACACACATAACGTCTTGGGAAATAAGACTGAAGGAGGTGAGAAGAAAGAGAGACAGTGTGGAAGAGATGAAGAAAGAGATGGAGAAAAGGAGAGAGAGTGCACAGTGATATTGAGACCAAGAGATGGAGGAAAAGGCCTGCATAAAGATGACTTGGCTGATGCGCATAGTGAGAAAAAGCAATGAGCTGATTTGAAGACTGCACAGTACCCTTATAGTCCCGTAGACAGTTCCATAACCAAAGTTAATTGATTTGGTTCTCTAATGTTTTTAACATATAAAAGTGTATTCAGTACATTAACTTCCCTAAATCTGAAATTTAAAGGTTATGAAATTAAAAGTCAAAACAAATGTTTGAAGACTAATCAAAATAAAGTCCTCAGCATGGTTTGATTTAGACCATTTTGTACTAGCTTACCAAGATCCTCTATTGAGTTAAATAAGGAATGTAACTAACTAAAACTGAGAACAGAGTTAATAAAATCATGGCTCACGAAAAGCCATTTTTTTTTTTTGCCAGCAATAAAATCCTTGGCTAGCATTTCTCTGTTAGCTATAACAAAAACCTAGTTGTAAATAAGAAATAAAATTTTGAGATAGATGTTAGCTATAACAGAAATATACTTTCCATTACAATCTGGGTATGTTGTATGGTTTTTCTACTCCAAAAGGCAATGTATCTTTTTAATTTTTTTCGAGATGGAGTCTTGCTCTGTCGCCTGGGCTGGAGTGCAGTGGTGTGATCTCCGCTCATTGCAACTTCTGCCTTCCTGTTCAAGCGATTCTCCTGCCTTAGCCTCCCGAGTAGCTGGGATTACAGGCGTGCACCACCACACCAGACTAATTTTTGTATTTTTAATAGAGACATGGTTTCACCATGTTGGCCAGACTGGTCTTGAACTCCTGACCTCAGGTGATCCACCTGCCTCAGCCTCCCAAAGTGCTGGGATTACGGGCTTGAGACACTGTGCTTCGCCGGCAATGTATCTTTTAATGCAATATGATAATGTTATCCGCTGCCTCTGAAGCCGCCTTCCCAGACATATTGCTAAAATTAATTCAATTTTAGCAATCAAAATGGTAAATGAATTTAGTTATTCAGCAATCAATGAAATCTAAATGAAGAGTCACTGTTATCCAATTCCTCATGCATTCCCTAAAATCTCTTTCTCTAGAAAAAGTCTTTAGATAAAGGCAGTTCACAAATATATGGCAACCCTAACTTATAACTTGATTATCATGTTATCACGTCACTATCTGGTTCACATAAATTATCTAACCTTTGTCAAATTAGAAAAATATTTGGATTCACATTTTTTTAGGCTGAATTTCATGAATACTGTAATATAACTATTTTGTATTTTATAAGCTTAGATAGTAAAATTATTCAGGTAAACGGCTATTCTTTAAAAGACATGCTATGTTTAATGAAGTTTAATATTAAAATTCCTAAAAGTTAATTTTAAGTTCACTCCAGAGTTATGGAGCTATGTCTTCCTCTGCAAGAAATAATACACAATGAATCCTGACTTTCTAGTGAAACAATTCCTTGGTTTTATTGTAGAAATATTTTGGGGGTGGTGACTCTGTGATTGCTTTGGAATTAAAGCAATCTGCTCATGATCTCACATTGAATATGAAAGCTGAAGGCAAGAATAATGCAAAGCACACATATAATTACAGGTTATATACCCAGAAGTAATCAGTTCTGTAAGACACACTTCTTCAATGTCCAATAAGCAGAAATGGTTAGCAGCAATGAAAAAGAAATGTAAACATTTTCCATTAACTTCTTTTCATATTTCTGAGAGCAAAATCACAAATAAGTAATTCATTTCAAACATATTGGAAATGGTAAAGCAAAGTAAAATTGTTAATGCTATCATCAAATTTATCTTATAAGTTCCTATAATTGTGTAAAACCATAAATGGGTGGTTATTATACACCAAAACATCTCTTGTCGTTCATCTTAAATATTTGTCAAAATCAATTTAATTCTGGAAGTCTATGTGAGAAAAGTCACAAGCCAACTGCTATTGTAAGTCATAAACTTGTTAGAAGAGCTCTTTCATTAATAAGTAAATTATACCATGATTGTATGATACTGGACATAGAGAAACAAGATTTGCCTTTCACTCTATGTAATTTGACTTGTTTGTGCTTTTAAGTTACTCCAATTATTTTCTAATGTTCAACATTATTCTGATTAAATCCTAGCTACTGAGTCTTCAAAAGATTTTTATAAGCCTAACTCTTAAATTGCGGCTCTTTGTTTTAGCGAGCACCAAGGAACTAATAAAACAAGTTTACTCATGTCAAATTTTAGATTAAAAACAGATTGCTCCTTTTATGTGATAACAGAGTTGAAGCAGGATGAAGTCACCTCAATTATCATCATCCCTGGGTTTTATTGTACACTACTCATTTAAGATAAATAATTACCTAGGCCTCTTAGCTTGTAAGTGATTCACACATAGTAAGTCTGTAATGTTCCACATTTCTGCTCCCTTGCTAGTACAATTAAAGTTTAGTGACAGTAAATATAGTAAATTTTAATTTTTGCCATATAAATACTTAGTGCTATGTTACTGACAGAAAGATGATTTTCCAAACCTTAGGAAATAATTAGGCAATGTTTTATTTAAATATTAAAAATAGGAATATTCACTCCTACATTAACACTAGCATGTTATAATGCTACCGTGATGTTAGGATCTGTAATAAATAACCATTAGAGAATAATTTGGCATGAAAATACATTATTAATTAATTTTACTTCTCTCTGAAATAAAAAGTGCAACTCAAAAAGAATTAGGGCAAAACAAAAAAGACAACATATTTTATATATATAAAAATTTCCCATTTCCCATATATATATAAAGCATATATATATATATATATATATATAGTTTTTTTTCTTTTTTTTTCTTTCTTTTTTTTTTTTTTTTCTTTTTTTTGAGACAAAGTGTCACTCTGTCACCCAGGCTGGAGTGCAATGATGTGATTATGGCTCACTTCAGCCTCCACCTTCCAGGCTCATGAGCTCCACCTCAGCCTGATGAATAGCTGGGACCACAAATTCATGCCATCGGTCCAGGAAATTTTTTTTTTTTTTTTTTTTTTTTTTACTTTTAGCAGAGAAGAGGTCTGGCTGTGTTGCTTAGGCTAGTCTCAAACTCCTGAGCTCAAGTCATCCGTCATCCTCCCATGTTGGCCTCTCAAAGTGCTGGGATTATAGACATGAGCCACTACACCCAGCCCAAAAACAATATTGATGGAACCCAAACACAATTTGAATATTGCCATTAACAACATAAAGAAAAACCTATAAATATTAGCTAAAGACTAACAATGAATTATTTTTATAATTTTCTTCATCTCTCACGGGTGATACATGCACAATATGTTCACACACAAACACACACCAAGTCTTGGGTTATCTTTAAGAATTAAAAATACTCATTAAAAAGTTACAGAAAATGTATTACTCTAGAATGGGTGGGATTTGAGGCTTGGAACAACAAGGAGGCTACAACTAAACAAACAATTCAGTAGATGAAATGAATGTGTGTGGTCAGCAAACAGCAAGGAAACGAAAAAACTAAAACAGAGGATTTGGAATGCTAACCAATGGGGTCATAAAATAAAATGCTCATTTTTTTTACTAGCATTAAAGCCAACAAATGATCTTTAAAAACTTTTTAAAGCATAAATAGGTAAAGTCATGCGAAATAAAGGACAATTCCTTTTATTTTTCTATATTCAGTATTTTAAATTCTTTAAAGTTGTATCCAAATTAATATAAAACATATTTATCCAAAAATTTTATTTAACCTTGTTGTTACTAAAATATTTAAAGACACTGATAATAGGTAGTGCCATATCTCTCTTAAAAATCTCATTCAAGATTCTGATTGCATGATATGTAGAACAATCATTAGATCTAGCAAGTGTTTATTTTCAAGCTAGAACTCTGAACCTTTCCATGTTAATTTTTAACATATTTATCTGCTAAAGGGATAAAAACAATAATAATTTTACAACAATATGATGATAAAATCACAGCTAATAGTTTTTTAAAGTCAAATTAATACTATAAAGTCTGTTTCTTATCAGCAGAAAATAAGAGTTTTTACACTATATTTTTAATTCAGTTGAAAATATATGCTTTGTTCACAATTTTTTTTCAAGCAGTGTCATCTTCATGTCTTTGATGAGAAAAGGCAATTTTCCAGAGATTCCTCTTCAAACATAAATTCTACAGAATATGTTCAGAAGTCAAAAGTCACTAGATTAATTCATGGAGACAACACTGCATAGTTGAAACTCTTGTCATTGCAATCACTGATTAAAACTATTTTCTTGGCTATATTTTTGTGAAATAAAAAAAGGAACTTTTAGAATAGATGAAGACGACTTCTAAATATAAAGATACTTTGCTCAAAAATTTTAAAATAGAATGAACTGCATAAAACTGATATATCAGATCATTATTTTACTTAGAAAATAGGGAATTTAATATAGTTCTACCTAGAAATAGTGTAAGATAATACCATAAAAGGAATTGTGCTGAAGAAAAATAGTGAGAGGTAAAGCCAGGTGGACTTCCTTGGTCGAGTGGGGACTTGGAGAACTTTTCTGTCTAGCTAGAGGATTGTAAACGCACCAATCAGTGCTCTGTGTCTAGCTAAAGGATTGTAAACGCAACAATCAGCACTCTGTAAAAACGCACCAATCAGCACTCTGTGTCTAGCTAAAGGATTGTAAATGCACCAATCAGCACTCTGTGTCTAACTAAAGGTTCGTAAACACACCAATCAGCACTCTGTAAAATGGACCAATCAGCAGAACGTGGGTGGGGACAAATAAAGGAATACAAGCTGGCCACCCCAGCCAGCAGCAGCAACCTGCTCAGGTCCCTTTCCACGCTATGGAAGCTTTGTTCTTTTGCTATTCACAATAAATCTTGCTGCTGCTCATTCTTTGGGTCCACACTACCTTTATGAGCTGTAACACTCACCGTGAGGGTCTGTGGCTTCATTCCTGAAGTCAGCGAGACCACAAACCCACTGGGAGGAACAAACAACTCCAGAAGCGCCACCTTTAAGAACTGTAACACTCACTGTGAAGGTCTGCGGCTTCACTCCGGAAGCCAGTGAGACCATGAACTCACCGGAAGGAAGAAACTCATCTGAGCATCTGAAGGAACGAACTCTGGACACACCATCTTTAAGAGCTATAACACTCACTGCGAAAGTCCATGGCTTCATTCTTGAAGTCAGAGAGACCAAGAACCCACCAGAAGGAATAAATTCTGGACACAATAGGATGTGACATCCTAACTCAATATATGAACCTATGGGGGTTTAACATTCATAAGTTCTTGTGCATTCAGTGGAGAAATTGAGAAGATTCATCATTCAATTATCTTTTATTCCTCCTTCTTGACCCCCTGCTTCATTGAGAGGGCTTGGAGGTAAGATCCAGAGTGAGCCTCTGTTAGAAGCATTGAGAGAGAGGCCAGAAAGTCCAGTCTTGCTGGCAGTGGCAAGGGGCCAAGACCAGTAGGCCTGCCTGTGTTCTCACAAGCCCCACTATCATCTCTAGATTTCCTCATCACCCAGCCTTGAAAAATCTGTGCCTGCCCCTCAGTAGCTTTGCCATTTCTTGATTCCTTTCCTCTGTGGGTATTCTGGCACTGGCCCTTCTTCTCACCTCTCCTTCTTTTCTGGGATGCTGCCGCTGTTGCTATCTCCTCTATCCTTCCATCCTTGGCATCTGGCCCTTAATCCTCAGACTGGATGGCAGCCCATTCCTTGTCTTTTGGGGTCTGCAAACTCCTACCCTGAACCCACATGAAAGTGACTGCTTTCCTGCTCCTGGGAATCTCTGGCAATTCCCAGGAACTCCTCCACCTGGAGCAGTAACTCCAGGCTGCTTCAGGCTGCATACTTGCACAAAAGCTGGTGGTTCAGGTCCAGAAAGTCTGTACACTGCCATAGCAAAACGACACCAGGGTCTGAAAATCTCAGGACGCCGACCTCGGCAGAAAATTGGGAAATTATTATTTCGAACATAAAATAGCAATCCTAAATGCTTGATATTTATGTATCAAGAGACTTAGAAATAATGATACATACAGATAATCCTTTTCAATCTCTGCCTTTATGTAAAGTGATAAAGATTGATGAGAACTGGCCAGGTGCGGTGGCTCACGCTTGTAATATCAGCACTTTGGGAGTTCCAGGCAGGCAGATCACTTGAGGTCAGGAGTTCAAGACCAGCCTAGGTGACACGGTAAAACCCTGTCTCTACTAAAAATTAAAAAAATTAGCTGAGTGTGGTGGTGGGTGCCTGTAATCCCAGCTACTTGGTAGGGTGAGGCAGGAGAATCACTTGAATCTGGGAGGCAGATGTTGCACTGAGCCAAGACTGAGTCACTGTACTCCAGCCTGGCCTAGAGAATGAAACTCTGTCTAAAAAATAAAAAGTACATAAAAGATTGACTATAATTTTCTAGAAGTGGTCCTTAATAAAAGGGGTTTAAAATTCCTTTTTAGGGTGCTTCCTTGCAGACATCTACCAAAAAGTCACTAGACCTTCCAATGTTTTCACAAATAAACTTCACTAAAGTATATATCTATATCTATAAAGTATATGTCTATATCTAGATAGATAGATAGATAGATAGATAGATAGATAGATAGATAGATACATCATAAAGATTTATCTGTTATTGCTTAGGAGATTGGAAAAAACCTGTCCTGACCATAATATTAAATGACTCTGGAAAATGCATACCATATTTGGTTCTTTTTAACTTATCTTTGGATTGGCATCTCCTTAATTACCTCCCAACTTATTTCATGGAGCAGCTAGACCTAAAAGGATGTAGTCTATTTAAAATAGTCATGTGATATTCTGTGATATTCCTCTGTTTAGGTAAAATAAGTTGATAATTATATCTACTCCATAAGAAAACATAATTTTGCTTTGATATATCATAAGATAAGTACAATGTTGGGAATGGAAAGCAATATATTAAAAGAGAATCTCCAAGAACAAAGAACATTCTTTCTTTTCTTTTTTTTTTTTTTGAGATGGAGTTTCACTCTTGTTTCCCAGGCTGGAGTGCAATGGTGCAACCTTGGCTCACTGCAACCTCTGCCTCCTGGGTTCAAGCGATTCTCTCACCTTGGCCTCCTAAGTAGCTGGGATTTTCTGTCTACTTGAATGTGTGTTGGGAACAACTAACTGTCCCATCTCCCCAAACATACTTTTTCATCAGTTTTTCCCATAGTAATTAATAGCAAGATCAGCCATCCATTTGCTCAGACCAAAGAGTAAGAAGTCATTCCTATTTCTAACCCAATGTAACCACAAGTCATGCCAGTTCTATCTCCAAAATAGATTATGAAATAGACACATTATTTCTAAGACCATTCATATTATACTCCCTAAAAAGAAAATGAGAGACTCTTAAGTCTTTAAAGTGTAAAAAGTTATTTTACACGCCCCTCTGCAGTCCTAAAATTATATCCTTTTGTAATTAGAATTAAATACATACTTATACTGTGATCTATAAAAACTATCAGGAGAACGAGAACATCCTGGCTAACATGGTGAAACCCCGTCTCTACCAAAAATACAAAAAATTAGCCTGGCATGGTGGCACGAGCCTCTAGTCCCAGCTAATCGGGAGGCTGAGGCAGGAGAATCGCTTGAGCCCAGGAGGCGGGGCTTGCAGTGAGCCAAGATCGCGCCACTGCAGTCCAGCCTGGGCAACAGAGTGAGGCTCCGTCTCAAAACTAAAATAAACTAAAATAAAAACGATCTTATGATCTTGTCTCTGGGCTCCCCTCTGAACTTTTGTCCTACCACCCTTTCTTTGATTTTTATTCTTTGGACGTTTTTCTATTTTGTAATCATGACTAGTTATTCCTGCCTAAGAATACCTAGACAATGCCTGCCTTAAGAGTTTTATAGAATCTAGTGTCAAAAATCCAAGCTCTACAATACTATATTATTGCACAAGTTTACGCATGGGCCTTCAAATGAATTGTTAGCAAGGAGAAATTGAAGCAAAGTTTCTTGATAATGCAACAATTGCTCTGCTCAGAATTTGAAACATATACACTGTGCATTCTTATTGTCTTATAATCAAATATAATTATATAAATGAAGATTTTAATAACCATTAAAAAACTTAACCAGTAAAACAGCATTAGTTGATTCTGTGACTAACATTAATCACACTGTTTATAAAAAGTATTATCTAAGCTTATTTTCCTATAAAAATCCTCAATTGTCTTCTGATAAAGGTGAATATAAATTTTAAAAGAGGCCAATAGAGTTATGATTACAAATACATTGACTTAAAATGACCTATGATTTTTATTTTGCTTTTCAAGTGAAAAAAAAAAAAAAAAAGAACAAACACATAAACCAAAAAAGGGGGTCCTCCTCTTTTGGCTTTGGAGCACTCCCTCTCTCTGTCTCTATACGGGGGAGCTTCTTCCTTCTGTCTTCTGCCTTCCTTCTTGCCCCTTCTTGCCTATTAAACTCTCCATTCCTTAAAACCAAAAAAAAAAAGAAAGAAAAAAGAAAAAAGATCAAGTGTTCTTTCCAAAACTTTCAGTGTGATCTGAGAAATATAAGTAATCTGAACTATCAAAAAGTATGAAGTGTATAAAATGGCAACTAATTCCATACATTTATTATGTATTTGTTTATTACACTCAATGCAGATGAAGGATAAGTCAATGTAGTTAATATTTTGTATCTGCTATTCACTTTACTCTTTTGGCTTTGATTCAGCTGTATAAAAACAATAAGCCAGGCAGAAAATTGGCAAATGGACCTGAAACTCACATTTTCTCCAGTGAAATCATCTTATAATCATTTGCAAGAATTGAAAATTTCTGCAAATACATAGATCTGCACAAAGCAAAATTTACAATTATATAAACACACACAACATCCTGGATTTGATGATAAAATAAGAATAAAATAAATGCAGAAAATAAAATAGTAATTTTCAAATGTAAATTTAGAAACTTCAGTGGCATGACTATAAAAAATGGTAACACTTTACATATAATTGTAAAAATCACATAAAATATGTAGATATGTGAATGTATATACTCTTATACAGCTCTTCATTTCTTTATTTTGTTAAGAGATGGGGTCTTCCTATGCTGGCCTTTAACTCCTGGGTGATCACCCTGTCTCAACCTCCTGAGAAGCTGAGACTATAGTTGTGTATCTCCATGTCTGGCTTTGAATATTTTATTTTTATCAAATCAGCTATTAGACTAAATCTTTGTGGAACAACTTAAGCTGTATGTTTATTGTTATATATGTAACAAATTTTCATACTAGAATCATGTTTTTACAGCTTTTGTACTCTGTATGTTCAATCCATCCACAGTAATTAATCTCTATGACTGAGGATTTTAACTGCTTTCCTCTGGGAATCACTAACATTCTTTGCTTTCCTTTTCAAAGAAAAGCATCTTTTACAATCATGGCATCTGCTCAAGAATGGAATAAGATCCATAGTACTTTTTGAAGTTCTAGATCCTACTATGATATCTAAGACTATATACTGGAATGTTTCCAGTACATAGAACTGCAGTTCTCTCTCTGAAAAGTGTCTATCTTTGCAGATTTTAAGGCAGATTTCTTAGATAGGAAAAAACCTGGTATGTATAGAGGAAAGTTAAATATACCTATCTATAGAATGGTGAATCATCTCTGGAATGCAATTGAAAGTTGATCTGGACAGGAAGATGTGCAGGATCTAGAGAATGGGAGGTTTTAACCTCACAGAAAATGTATATTTGAAGCAATAAGAATTAGGAAATTAATGAAGCTCTGCTATCCTTTAACAATGCTTTTCTCTTTAGGTTTTGTGAAATGAAATCATTCTTGTTCCCAAAAGTGGCTATTGCCAAACCTGGTTTTATGGCTCGCTGCCAGGTTCTTCCTATATATCTGATCCCCTGAAGTGAAATAGAATGGTTCTTATAAACCTTTTAAACTAGATAGCACAGTGAAGATAAGCCATGTTAAGTATGATAACTGAATAATACAGAACTATCTTTGGAAACCAATAAATAACATTCATAAGTGATCATTTTTGTGTTCTTTTGTTTATTCTATGTGTCCTCTAGCTCAACTATTGGGTGGTTCTTCGATCAAAGGAACCCTTATTTTATTCCTTTTTGCATTTCCCAAGATTCTGATACACTATACCCTGCTGCTCTATGTTGCATTTTATAAAATATACTGAAATGACTTAATACTTAAAAATATTATTTGGTGTCATGGTTCTTGCCTTTTTCACTGGATCTCTCAATATTTTTCTGACTCAATTTTTCATCAATTTCTAAAATAATGCCTCAAATTCATTACTTTCACCATGTCTAAGTCCCAATTTTCCTTACCTCTCAATAAATCTATTGCAACAGCCTCCAAACCATGATGCCTGTCTTGATTTTTTTCTAAAATATAAACATCATTATGTTGCTCCCTACACAAAAATGTTTTATGACTTAACATTGTCTCTAAGTTAAATTCTAACTATGCCAGCACAGCCTATAAGCCCCTTTTGAATCTTGTCCCAACAATTTTTTCACTTGATTCCATGAACTCTATTGTCCAATCACACCGAATGGCTTCAATCCTGCCAAGAACAAACTCTGTATTATCCTGATACACAGCACAGCATAATGCTAAGAGCCCAGGCTCTGAAGCCAGATTGCCTTAAGTGAAACATACCTGTGTTTTTAACACTCAGCAGACACAAGTAGGGCTAATATGATTGTTAGCCCTTTCTACAATTACTGTCGTCTCCCTGAGTCTGCTTAACCTGACTTCCGCCTGCTCTAGGACATGCCTGTACATCACTGTATGATTTAGCTTAAATGTAATCTCATTAACATGATATTTCCAACCTTCCCAGTTGTTATCCTATAATAATAGTTATATAGCTGATAATAGCATTTTATCACCTAGCAGAATTATGGTCTGTTTATATTCTTTCTCTATCACTACAAAAGTGAGTTATTAGGCTGCATAGGCCAACTTGTTATTTTAGTAACCCTGGCACCTAGCCTATTTCCTGGCATATAAGAAAGTTTTCAACAAATGTTTATTAAACTAAGTTAGGAAAAAAATAATGCAAAAATTAAATTACATTGCTTAAAATATAACATTGGACCCCCAAAATTATCGGGTCCATCATTTTCATATTCTGAGTGAAATTATGGCATCTTTTCTAATAGAGTAGTATATATACAAATTATATTGATATTTTTAACATATTCTTTTCTTCATGATTTTCAAAGTCTCAACAGAAGTTTCTTCTGAAAATAGCACCACAAAAATCTATTTGATTTTACTTTTAAATTTTCATGGATGCAAATGATTTACCTGGGTGCATTGCTGGTTATAATTATCTTGAGAGCTGCTCAAAGTCCTAAGAGTATTTGTGACCTAGACTGTCATATTTAGTAAGACTTCGCTGTCCTCCTTGTGATTCTCCCAGTATCCATCATCTTCCTTTTCCTTCTCCAATTGTTTCCTTCTTCCTTTATTGTCTACCACTCTTTTTATAGTTGCCCATACAACTCTAAGAGGTTTTGTAAACTTTCAATTTAAAAATGGTTCCACTTAGCATTCCGTAAATTTGGGAAGTAAAACCCAATATAGAATATTTTAATGCATGTCATTGTCCCTGCCAATTATCTATAAAATATATTTTTGAGTTCTCAAGTACAAGTGGCCCTAAAAAGCAATTCCTTCATAACAGTGACATCAAGCTTATAAAATGTCTTTACATTTTCTGTTTACCTTAGTTGTGGAATTGTATTGAAATATACTGTCCTAATCATTCATATTCTAAACACTTGTTATTAATAGGTTTTTATACTACAATTATATTTCCATTGTTGTGTCCTGTTATTTTGAAACTTAGTCATATGCCCTTTATTGGGATACCTATATTGAAATAAGATTATTATAAGATATCATGCTAAGTTACTATAAGATCAAAATTCTAATCTTAAACAGTGATATGTTCTAATAGACCTTAAATCACTAGCACCTTTTGTGGTAATATAACAACCTTGGCATAAATATAATGTTATAATATACGTGAAGCACGCAAATGAGAGGACTAAAAGTTTTCCAGGTAAGAATACATTCTCAAAGGGTCTCCTCAAACTTGGCAATTTTTATTACGTGTATGTATATATACTCTCAGTGTCTACTTGTATGCATTTCAGAGACATCAATGAGAATCCGCATCTGTGGACTTGCGAAATAAAGACTATTGGGTTTTGATCAAGAATGCCTGATTTCTCATTTTCAGTATAAGGGAATTCAATTTGTTCGTTCATTCAACAAGCAATTACTAAGTTTCTGTCATGCAGCAAACATGGCACAAGGCCCTGACATAAATTTAAATAAGACCTAGAAATTCTAAAAGTCATAGTTCAGTGTGGGAACACAATTGTAAGTGTCACATCATCATATGATTAGTGCTGTATTCAAAGTTGAATAATATTTTAGTGTCATCAGGCAACAAGTAAATATCTTCCATTAAGAAATTTAAACTGCGGAAAGGCAGATTATCAGGGAACATAAAACCAGAAAAGAGAATAAAACACTGCATACAGAGGTAGAAGATGTGAGTTCAAAAGTTTTTAAGCTTCCAAAAAATATTTGGGCATGCCTATAGTCCCAACTACTTGGGAGGCCAAGGCCAGAGGATAACCTGAGCCCAGGAGTTCCAGTCCACTCTGGGCAACATAGCAAAATCCATTTCTAAAATAAATAAATAAATATAATTTTGTGTTAACTGCTATTTATTGGGGTCATTTTTTTCTGGTAATCAAGTAATTTTCTCTATGCCAAAAAATTAATTGATTAGACTCCATCTTTCTACCATGTGCCTTACAAAGGGCCTTTTCCAAAAGCAGTGCTTTGGCATCAAAATAAAATATAATATAATAAAAACTCTAATAATGGGCAATTCAGACTTTATTGTAGGACATTTTTAGAGCATGGAGGCACACCCATGTTCACGTACTACATCTATATAAAATAGTATTCCCTAGCAGTAAGTATAGGACAATATTTCAAATCTTATATCAAAAGTGAGTAAAGAAAATCTAATTGAAGCAAAATCTCTCTGTCTAAGCTGTTTTCCATCATAAACCAAAAATACAGATTTCTAGTACAAATCACTTTTAAACTCTATCTAAAGAAGTTACATTATGGTGACAGTTATGGCTATTAGTTATTCATCTTACAATCAGCACTAAACCTAGTAAACACGGATTCAAGAGACTGTATGTGCTCACTGTGATAGAAATGTATGGAGAGAGAGGGAGGAGAAGCAGGAGGAGGAGGAAGGGGGGGAAACATCTAAAGGGGAGGAAGTTACTAAGAGATGCAGAGGGTACAAGAAGCATGTCTCTAAATAAAAATCACCAGATTAAATAAGCACACATTTTCGTATTATGCTTTATGAAGTCAGACATACATTTCAATAATTGCATTTAATGATTATTCATGAATGTATTATTAATTAACTTTCTAGACCAAAAATATCATTCTGTGCTTGCTAAATAACATTTACTCAAATGAAAAAATATATATATGAAAAGGCTAAAGCCTTTCACATCATTAGTACTGCTGTAGAGCCTCAGTATTTGATCTTCTAATTCATGCTCAGTTTGTTAAAACATTTCCACATCACAAATTACAACATTCAGGTTCAAGGATGGATATAAAGTACACAGAGAAAATATTGTAAAACAATTATTTTGCAGTGAGCCTCATAATAGAATTATGTGTGTACCTATGTATGGTTTTGAGTGGAAGCCTATGCAAATGTCAGCAAAAGACAGGGTTTCTTCTCAATTTTTCTTGAGAACACCAATTTTTCTGACAATCTTGTCCTTTTTGAGATTTACTGAGTTATCTGTGTAAAATCCCCTCAGTTTACAGATAAAATAGATTTTCAAATTTTCACAAAATTTAATTTTTTCTGGTCTTAATTAGTGAAAAAAAAACAGAGTCATGCTAGAATACGTTAAACATGGGGTCAGTGTATTCAAAGGTCAATATAGTATGATAATTGTCCCTTCAAAAAATAATTATTTAAGTCAGATTAGAAATAATCGCTGTGTATTTATTTTCTAGTTTTCCTATTATAAATTTACCTTTATTGTAAGTGATACTACTTGATTGTGAGTAAAATTGTATTGTTTTATTGTAAGTAAAAAGTAAATTTATTTTTATTGTAAGTTATATGTGTGTTAGTTAATTCAGTAGGCTTTATTGGTTTTACTGACAAACTTTACAAGGTGGAGGGAAAACAAGATATACTTTAGTTATAAACATACAATAAACATAAACATAGTCATAAACATAAAATTTTTTGGACTGGATAACTATATGAAGCATACAATCTTTAAATTAAGAACTCAAATCCATCACACTGTTTCTAGTTGTGCTGTGAAACAGATTCATTAAAAAGTGAAATCTTTAGTGACTTCCTAATGGTATTCCTTAAAATATGATGGGACAGTGAGAATGATTTGGTCCTGGAAGGAGCAAGATAAGAAATTCTAGATTGTAGCTGGAGTACCACAGGTAAGCTAAGCCCTTCCATTTCAGCACAGCAGATTTCACATCTCTCCCATCTCTCAGCATCAGAGTCTTAGAACTAAAAGGACCCCAGAGAATACCTGAACCTCCCATAGCTGATGCACAGGTGACCTCAAGAACATGTTAAACATATAGTCATCTACTTTTCTAAAAACCTGTGGCAAAGTCACTTGCCTGTTGCAATCTCAGAAAAGCCTTTTTAAATTTTAAAAATTATATTAATGAGATGACAATGCAAACTTCTCTGTAATTTCTCTCCATAATACAAAAATGTACAAATGTAGACTACATAAGATTACCAAATCTTCATTCTTAACATGTAGAATATTAAGATTACCCAAATTCCATGCCTAAGAGATGTTCACTATTTACATACACCTGCACATTTTTTTCCCCAAAAGTAGTGTTGTATATGTCTTCCAACTGGCAATTTTCACTAACTGTATACTGAAGAAAATCTTCCATTTTTATTAGAACTAGCTAATTCTTTTGTGTAACTGTACAACACAAAATGTATAAATATATTTTTCTTTATTTAATCATTTATTTGGGGGTGAGATTTTGGTTGTTGCCAATTTTTCACCATGGACAATTATGCAAAATTCCTCATACATATATATATTTTTTTTTTTGTCCAGGGTGTTAAGTCTTCTGTGGCATAAGTTTCTGGAAGTAAAATAATTGAGTAAAACAATGTGTTATTTAAAAAAAATAGTAGATATAGATACTCTGCCTTCAAAAATGTATTGATTATAACTCATGGTATACATAAAAAGGCTTCAAAATCTTCACTCTGATTCTCCAAAACAGTCATTAAGTTAGGATTTTTAAAAATATATCAAGTTAATGTGTTAAAAGCTTTTTAAATACAGCCAGACATGGTGGTGTGCGCCTGCAGTCCCAGCTACTTGGGAGGCTTAGGTAAGAGAATCATTTGAGGTTGGGAGACTGAGTCTGTAATGAACCATGATCACACCACTGTACTCCAGTCCGAAAAACAAAAACAAAACAAAAAAAATCCATTGCTCTCATTTTTTTCCCTCATTTTCCTAGTTATATCTATTTACAATGATGAATAAAGACAAAATAGAATATTTTGATAGCAGTGTCTCATTCCTTTATACTGAGCCAATAAGAGAGCTCTAATAATCTGAATAGAGAATTGTAATCCATCTTTATTTTTCAGCTATCATCTAACTTTGTTCTTGTCTTACCCTATCTACTCTCGATCATCAGCTATTCTTATTTCCAGATAATTTTGCTTACTTTTAAATTAAGTCTTCATATGTGCATGTGCAATTGCTTAATGCTTGGTCTTCAAATAATGAATTTTAAAGGACTGGGTGAAGGTAATATCTCCTTTGATAAATTAGGTAAAATTTAGGATCTGACCATGAGTCATCTCTGTATCTCTACTCTCAACACTCTGGATCTGTAAAATCCCTTCAGGCACCCGTGCTCTCTCCACACTAGAGTGATACCTTATGGCAGGTGGAGTTCTTTCCTAATGTGAGTGTAAACCTGACTCTTCACCGCTCCATAATCTCATGTCATGCCATACAGCAACAGAAATTCCTCTCCAGCAGTTTAGCCATCTTTAATTCTGTAGATGAGGCATTTGTTTTTCATTCAAAGTGAAATAAGTTCAGCTATTCCTTCTGGTTTCAGAATTATATTTGAATAAAAATATAAATCACATTTTTCCTGCACAAAACATTTTTGTTAATGCTAAAACATATCAAATTGCTAATAATGTTTTACACAAAACGTTTGTCAAAGACACACAATATGTGTGCTGTATTTCCTACCAAATGTCCACTCTTTAAGCTAAAGCATGTATTGTCATGATTCAAATACAAGTGCGAAAAAAAAAAAACTCAAAATGTTTTTAATCTAAGGAACATACAGATCACGTTTCTTTTTTTTTTTTTTAAGTAGACATATCTGCATTTCTTTGGTTGTTGGTTATTAATATTTCATTAATTTTCAAGCTACTGCAAATTCCCCTTGAGATATCATTAATAAAATACCATTCAAATCAGCAAGATTACAGTCAAAATAGCCAAACTACAGAGCCCATTTAATTACCTAGAAAATTTAAGAGTGCTGAGCACTTGCTTTAATTTAAAGAACTGAATAATCCGATGCTTTGATGATTACAAAGAGTCTTTAGCTTTCCCTGTTTTGTTGGTAATTTTAATTATTTCTCACATTTTCCCCACTTACACACATTCCTTTATTTGTCCTTTTAGAATAATAATGAGCAAATTTTGAAAAAGAAGAAACAAGTACCCAAATACAGTCATACACTACACAATGTAATTTCAGTCAATGACAGACTGCATATACGATGGTGGTTTTAATGGATCTGAAAAATGTTTAGTGTCTAGTGATGTCATAGCTGTAGCAATGTTGTAGCACAATTATTATATTTTTAAAATAAGTTTAGTGTAGCCTAAGTGCAGTATTTATAAAGTATACAGTAGTGCAGTGTCACAGTCCTTCACATTCACTCATCATTTACTCATTGTCTTACCCAGAGCAACCACCAGTCCAGTAAACCCCATTTATGGGAAGTGTCCTACCCAAGTGTAGCATTTTAAATATTTTATACCATATTTTCTACTGTGTCTTTTCTACATTTAGATACACAAATACATTTTGTTACAACTGCTTACAGTATTCAGTATGGTAGCATGCTGTACAGGTTTGTAGCCTGGGAGCAACAGGCTACACCATATAGCCCAGATGTGTAGGAGGCAATACCATTTAGATTGTGTAAATACACACTATGATGTTCACAGGATAATGAAATCACGTAACAACACATTCCCCAGAACATGTCCTCGTCATTAAGCAACACATGACTGTTCTTCTGAAATAAATTTTAAAATAGACAAATACATAGGTACTTAGCAGTCATAAAAAGCCTTTCTCTCTTCACTTACCTCTGTGACACATACAATTTTTGATCAAGAAAAGTAGTCAACAAATTAATAGCATTACATTTTGCCAAAATATTGTATACACTTGGAGAATACCAATTTTGCTGATTCTGAATGTTTCCTTGCATACACCAGTAGGTATTTTGGATTTATGTGTCAAAGAGACTCTTAATTTTACTCTAACTCTATCTCACACATGGTTATGCACCTGATCACACCACATCCACTGAAAGAATGGCAAGGCAGAGGAAGGAGAAGAATTATACTTTCACCATTATCCAATGTGTATTCATACCGAGGCCTTGTTTATTTCAAAATTTTACCAGATTACATAGAGCAATTAAAGTTTATTCTTTTTAGTTAATATTAATAGATACTTTTCCCTCATGAATGTGTTGTTTTCTGGATAAATCATAGAGACTGTGTGTTCAGTGAGAAAAACCAGTTATAAAAGTGTACATATAATGATTGGATTCATGTGAAGTTCAAGAACAGATCAAATGTGTCTATGTTGATAGAAATTAAATACTATAAATAACTTCTGGCTACTGAGGGGGCAGGTATTGACTGGTAAGAGGCATGAGGGAATCTTCTGCAGGCAATGGGAATACTTTAAATGTTTAAATGTCTATACATATATAAAAATTAAGCTCTACACTGAAGATCGATGCACATTCCTTCATATAAATTGTAATCAGTTTTTAAAATGTCTTTTACCATGCCAAAACGAATATTTTAAAAACCAAAATATTAAACAATATTAAGTGAAAAAAATTAACAACGTTTCATATCTATTTCCTTCTTTCTGATTTCATTGTTCCCATTCACATACTGCTATTCCATATCTTAACTACTGAAAAACCTACTGAGGCAAAGGCTCATAACTTGTTCTTTCTTCCTTAATTACGGAACTTTTCCTTTCTATGTTCATTAGCTTTCTTTAGCTAAATGTAGTCATAAGTGAATGATTTTGGACAATAAGACAAAGTGGAGGCAGTGCGTACAACCTTTAGGACAAGTACATTTAAGAAAATGTATATGTGTTTTATCCCTTCTTGCTTCTTGTCAGCTGGCATTATGACATGGTGACTAGAACTCAAGTAGCCTTATTGGATTATGGCAGAATTTATGTGCTGAGGTTGGGGGAGCAACTTGACAGACCTGTGGGGTCATAACATTCAGGGAGCCATATCAGCTCTGAACTCACTACCTCCAGATTATTCTTTTTCACTTGAGAAAGAAATGTGTTTTTATTTAAGCCACAGTTAATGTATTGCCTGTTTTGCCATTAATAGCTAAGCTTAATATAAATTGATATACTTTATATAAACACTGTTTTTCTAATTTTTCTATCAACTCTTTCTCACTATAATCTATCATTCAATCATACTTTTGGGGTTTTTCTAAGAACATATCTGATCATGCCGCCTTCCTCTTTAAAATGCCTTTTTTTTTTTTTTTTTTTTTTTTTTTTTTTTAAATTTCAGGGATATTGCTATTAGTCCAGACATTAAAATGTGTTCACTACTATACAGTCATGTTACAAAAAATGCAAAATCTGATTCTGCATTTTTAAATGTGAAAACCAATTTGTATGGGAAATAAACACATGAATATACTCACCAAAATGTAACTACTCATTATTTTGGGTTTAAGAAATAATAGATAATATTTGTATTTACATTGTATATCTTCAAATTTACTAAATTTATGTCAGTAACAATGTATCAGGCCAGGCGAGGTGGCTCACACCTGTAATCCCAGCACTTTGGGAGGCAGAGGCGGGCGGATCACCTGAGGTCAGGCACTTGAGACCATCCTGGACAACATGGCAAAACCTCGTCTCCACTAATAATACAAAAATTAGTGTGGTGTGGTGGCAGGCGCCTGTAACCCCAGCTCTTCAGGAGGCTGAGGCAAGCAGAATCTCTTGAACCCGGGAGGCAGAGGTTGCAGTGAGCCTAGATCACGCCACTGCACTCCAGCCTGAGCAACCGAGCGACACGCCATCTCAAACAAACAAACAAACAAACAAAAAAGAATGTATCGCCGTAGAAATTAAAACAACTTTTTCTAAACAAATTAAAATCTTCCATTGAAATGTATCTTATAATTTAAAACAGTTCTCATTGGAGTCAGGAATCAATAAAAAAGTTGCCACTCTCATTATAATCATTTTTCATTGTGCTTTAGGTCTAAATAAACAAAGAAAAAAAATTAAGTAACAAAATAACTTTTTGAAAGAATGAGATAAGTTTGTCATTAGTTGTGAATGATATTTTGATATTATAGAAAATACAATAGTATCTGTTGAAAAAGTAATAAAAGGTAATTGATTTCAGCAGAGTGATGAAATTCATAAAAATATGCTGAAAGCAAAAGCATTCTTTTATCACATCAAAAGTCTAATTGTTAAAATTCCATTAATAATACATGTAAGGAGTCAGAGGCAAGATGGCCGAATAGGAACAGCACCAGTCTCCAACTCCCAGTGCGAGCGACACAGAAGACCGGTGATTTCTGCATTTTCAACTGAGGTACTGGGTTCATCTCACTAGGGAGTGCCGGACAATCGGTGTTGGTCAGCTGCTGCAGCCCGACCAGCGAGAGCTGAAGCAGGGCGAGGCATCGCCTCACCTGGGAAGCGCAAGGGGGAAGGGAATCCCTTTTCCTAGCCAGGGGAACTGAGACACACAACACCTGGAAAATCGGGTAACTCCCACCCCAATACTGCGCTTTAAGCTAACGGGCACAACAGGAGATTATATCCCACACCTGGCCGGGAGGGTCCCACGCCCACAGAGCCTCCCTCATTGCTAGCACAGCAGTCTGTGATCTACCGGCAAGGCAGCAGCGAGGCTGGGGGAGGGGCGCTCGCCATTGCTGAGGCTTAAGTAGGTGAACAAAGCCACTGGGAAGCTTGAACTGGGTGGAGCTCACAGCAGCTCAACGAAACCTGCTGTCTCTGTAGACTCCACCTCTGGGGACAGGGCACAGTAAACAATAACAAATGCAGCAGAAACCTCTGCAGATGCAAATAACTCTGTCTGACAGCTTTGAAGAGAGCAGTGGATCTCCCAACATGGAGGTTGAGAGCTGAGAAGGGACAGACTGCCTGCTCAAGTGGGTCCCTGACCCCTGAGTAGCCTAACTGGGAGACATCCCCCACTAGGGGCAGTCTGACACCCCACACCTCACAGGGTGGAGTACACCCCTGAGAGGAAGCTTCCAAAGCAAGAATCAGACAGGTACACTCGCTGTTCAGAAATATTCTATCTTCTGCAGCCTCTGCTGCTGATACCCAGGCAAACAGGGTCTGGAGTGGACCTCAAGCAATCTCCAACAGACCCACAGCTGAGGGTCCTGACTGTTAGAAGGAAAACTATCAAACAGGAAGGACACCTACAGCAAATCCCCATCAGTACGTAACCATCATCAAAGACCAGAGGCAGATAAAACCACAAAGATGGGGAAAAAGCAGGGCAGAAAAGCTGGAAATTCAAAAAATAAGAGCACATCTCTCCCGGCAAAGGAGCGCAGCTCATCACCAGCAACGGATCAAAGCTGGACAGAGAATGACTTCGATGAGATGAGAGAAGAAGGCTTCAGTCCATCAAACTTCTCAGAGCTAAAGGAGGAATTACGTACCCAGCGCAAAGAAACTAAAAATCTTGAAAAAAAAGTGGAAGAATTGATGGCTAGAGTAATTAATGCAGAGAAGGTCATAAACGAAATGAAAGAGATGAAAACCATGACATGAGAAATACGTGACAAATGCACAAGCTTCGGTAACCGACTCGATCAACTGGAAGAAAGAGTATCAGCAATTGAGGATCAAATAAACGAAATGAAGCGAGAAGAGAAACCAAAAGGAAAAAGAAGAAAAAGAAATGAACAAAGCCTGCAAGAAGTATGGGATTATGTAAAAAGACCAAATCTATGTCTGATTGGGGTGCCTGAAAGTGAGGGGGAAAATGGAACCAAGTTGGAAAACACTCTTCAGGATATCATCCAGGAGAACTTCCCCAACCTAGTAGGGCAGGCCAACATTCAAATCCAGGAAATACAGAGAACGCCACAAAGATACTCCTCAAGAAGAGCAACTCCAAGACACATAATTGCCAGATTCACCAAAGTTGAAATGAAGGAAAAAATCTTAAGGGCAGCCAGAGAGAAAGGTCGGGTCACCCACAAAGGGAAGCCCATCAGACTAACAGCAGATCTCTCGGGAGAAACTCTACAAGCCAGAAGAGAGTGGGGGCCAATATTCAACATTCTTAAAGAAAAGAATTTTCAACCCAGAATTTCATATCCAGCCAAACTAAGTTTCATAAGTGAAGGAGAAATAAAATCCTTTACAGATAAGCAAATGATTAGAGATTTTGTCACCACTAGGCCTGCCTTACAAGAGACCCTGAAGGAAGCACTAAACATGGAAAGGAACAACTGGAACCAGCCATTGCAAAAACATGCCAAAATGTAAAGACCATCGAGGCTAGGAAGAAACTGCATCAACTAACAAGCAAAATAACCAGTTAATATCATAATGGCAGGATCAAGTTCACACATAACAATCTTAACCTTAAATGTAAATGGACTAAATGCTGCAATTAAAAGACACAGACTGGCAAACTGGATAAAGAGTCAAGACCCATCAGTCTGCTGTATTCAGGAGACCCATCTCACATGCAGAGACATACATAGGCTCAAAATAAAGGGATGGAGGAAGATCTACCAAGCAAATGGAGAACAAAAAAAGCAGGGGTTGCAATACTAGTCTCTGATAAAACAGACTTTAAACCATCAAAGATCAAAAGAGAAAAAGAAGGCCATTACATAATGGTAAAGGGATCAATTCAACAGGAAGAGCTAACTATCCTAAATATATATGCACCCAATACAGGAGCACCCAGATTCATAAAGCAAGTCCTTAGAGACTTACAAAGAGACTTAGACTCCCATACAATAATAATGGGAGACTTCAACACTCCACTGTCAACATTAGACAGATCAACGAGACAGAAAGTTAACAAGGATATCCAGGAATTGAACTCATCTCTACAGCAAGCAGACCTAATAGACATCTATAGAACTCTCCACCCCAAATCAACAGAATATACATTCTTCTCAGCACCACATCGCACTTACTCCAAAATTGACCACATAATTGGAAGTAAAGCACTACTCAGCAAATGTACAAGAACAGAAATTATAACAAACTGCCTCTCAGACCACAGTGCAATCAAACTAGTACTCAGGACTAAGAAACTCAATCAAAACCGCTCAACTACATGGAAACTGAACAACCTGCTCCTGAATGACTACTGGGTACATAACGAAATGAAGGCAGAAATAAAGATGTTCTTTGAAACCAATGAGAACAAAGATACAACATACCAGAATCTCTGGGACACATTTAAAGCAGTGTGTAGAGGGAAATTTATAGCACTAAATGCCCACAAGAGAAAGCAGGAAAGATCTAAAATTGACACTCTAACGTCGCAATTAAAAGAACTAGAGAAGCAAAAGCAAACACATTCAAAAGCTAGCAGAAGGCAAGAAATAACTAAGATCAGAGCAGAACTGAAGGAGATGGACACACAAAAAACCCTCCAAAAAATCAATGAATCCAGGAGTTGGTTTCTTGAAAAGATCAACAAAATTGACAGACCGCTAGCAAGACTAATAAAGAAGAAAAGAGAGAAGAATCAAATTGACGCAATAAAAAATGATAAAGGGGATATCACCACTGACCCCACAGAAATACAAACTACCATCAGAGAATACTATAAACACCTCTATGCAAATAAACTGGAAAATCCAGAAGAAATGGATAATTTCCTGGACACTTACACTCTTCCAAGACTAAACCAGGAAGAAGTTGAATCCCTGAATAGACCAATAGCAGGCTCTGAAATTGAGGCAATAATTAATAGCCTACCAACCAAAAAAAGTCCAGGACCAGATGGATTCACAGCTGAATTCTACCAGAGGTACAAGGAGGAGCTGGTACCATTCCTTCTGAAACTATTCCAATCAATAGAAAAAGAGGGAATCCTCCCTAACTCATTTTATGAAGCCCACATCATCCTGATACCAAAGCCTGGCAGAGACACAACAAAAAAAGAGAATTTTAGACCAATACCCCTGATGAATATCGATGCAAAAATCCTCAATAAAATACTGGCAAACCGGATTCAGCAACACATCAAAAAGCTTATCCACCATGATCAAGTGGGCTTCATCCCTGGGATGCAAGGCTGGTTCAACATTCGCAAATCAATAAACATAATCCAGCATATAAACAGCACCAAAGACAAGAACCACATGATTATCTCAATAGATGCAGAAAAGGCTTTTGACAAAATTCAACAGCCCTTCATGCTAAAAACGCTCAATAAATTCGGTATTGATGGAACGTACCTCAAAATAATAAGAGCTATTTATGACAAACCCACAGCCAATATCATACTGAATGGGCAAAAACTGGAAAAATTCCCTTTGAAAACTGGCACAAGACAGGGATGCCCTCTCTCACCACTCCTATTCAACATAGTGTTGGAAGTTCTGGCTAGGGCAATCAGGCAAGAGAAAGAAATCAAGGGTATTCAGTTAGGAAAAGAAGAAGTCAAATTGTCCCTGTTTGCAGATGACATGATTGTATATTTAGAAAACCCCATTGTCTCAGCCCAAAATCTCCTTAAGCTGATAAGCAACTTCATCAAAGTCTCAGGATACAAAATTAATGTGCAAAAATCACAAGCATTCTTATACACCAGTAACAGACAAACAGAGAGCCAAATCAGGAAAGAACTTCCATTCACAATTGCTTCAAAGAGAATAAAATACCTAGGAATCCAACTTACAAGGGATGTAAAGGACCTCTTCAAGGAGAACTACAAACCACTGCTCAGTGAAATAAAAGAGGACACAAACAAATGGAAGAACATACCATGTTCATGGATAGGAAGAATCATTATTGTGAAAATGGCCATACTGCCCAAGGTAATTTATAGATTCAATGCCATCCCCATCAAGCTACCAATGAGTTTCTTCACAGAATTGGAAAAAACTGCTTTAAAGTTCATATGGAACCAAAAAAGAGCCCGCATCTCCAAGACAATCCTAAGTCAAAAGAACAAAGCTGGAGGCATCACGCTACCTGACTTCAATATACTACAAGGCTACAGTAACCAAAACAGCATGGTACTGGTACCAAAACAGAGATATAGACCAATGGAACAGAACAGAGTCCTCAGAAATAATACCACACATCTACAGCCATCTGATCTTTGACAAACCTGAGAGAAACAAGAAATGGGGAAAAGATTCCCTATTTAATAAATGGTGTTGGGAAAATTGGCTAGCCATAAGTAGAAAGCTGAAACTGGATCCTTTCCTTACTCCTTATACGAAAATTAATTCAAGATGGATTGGAGACTTAAATGTTAGACCTTATACCATAAAAATCCTAGAGGAAAACCTAGGTAGTACCATTCAGGACATAGGCCTGGGCAAAGACTTCATGTCTAAAACACCAAAAGCAACGGCAGCAAAAGCCAAAATTGACAAATGGGATCTCATTAAACTAAAGAGCTTCTGCACAGCAAAAGAAACTACCATCAGAGTGAACAGGCAACCTACAGAATGGGAGAAAATTTTTGCAGTCTACTCATCTGACAAAGGGCTAATATCCAGAACCTACAAAGAACTCAAACAAATTTACAAGAAAAACACAAACAACCCCATCCAAAAGTGGGCAAAGGATATGAACAGACATTTCTCAAAAGAAGACATTCATACAGCCAACAGACACATGAAAAAATGCTCATCATCACTGGCCATCAGAGAAATGCAAATCAAAACCACAATGAGATACCATCTCACACCAGTTAGAATGGCAATCATTAAAAAGTCAGGAAACAACAGGTGCTGGAGAGGATGTGGAGAAATAGGAACACTTTTACACTGTTGGTGGGATTGTAAACTAGTTCAACCATTATGGAAAACAGTATGGTGATTCTTCAAGGATCTAGAACTAGATGTACCATATGACCCAGCCATCCCATTACTGGGTATATACCCAAAGGATTATAAATCATGCTGCTATAAAGACACATGCACACGTATGTTTATTGCAGCACTATTCACAATAGCAAAGACTTGGAATCAACCCAAATGTCCATCAGTGACAGACTGGATTAAGAAAATGTGGCACATATACACCATGGAATACTATGCAGCCATCAAAAAGGATGAGTTTGTGTCCTTTGTAGGGACATGGATGCAGCTGGAAACCATCATTCTTAGCAAACTATCACAGGAACAGAAAACCAAACACCGCATGTTCTCACTCATAGGTGGGAACTGAACAATGAGATCACTTGGACTCGGGAAGGGTAACATCACACACCGGGGCCTATCATGGGGAGGGGGGAGGGGGGAAGGATTGCATTGGGAGTTATACCTGATGTAAATGACGAGTTGATGGGTGCAGCACACCAACATGGCACAAGTATACATACGTAACAAACCTGCACATTATGCACATGTACCCTAGAACTCAAAGTATAATAATGAAAAAAAAAAAGGAAAAAAAATAATAATACATGTAAGTATTTACAGTTTTCAGGATAAATATCAAAGTAATCAAGAAATAATAAATGTTTTAAATATGGCGTGGAGAAAATTAGTTATGCACTTTAGGAAAAAAAAATCTGTATGATGTTCCTGATTCATACAAAATTAACTAATACAAGATAACTTAAGTTTTCTTTTTTGTTTTTTTTTTTGTCCCCTTGATATGGAGTTTCGCTCTTATTGCCCAGACTGGAGTGCAGTGGCACAATCTCAGCTCACTGCAACCTCTGCCTCCTGGGTTCAAGCGATTCTCCTGCCTCAGCCTCCCAAATAGCTGGGATTACAGGCAAATTAAAATTTTAAGTAGTAAAAAACAAAAAAACAAAAATTGCATTAGAGAAAAACACAGGATAATTCTATAATTTTTGACTAGAGAAAGTCTTTTAAAATTAGTACAAATGATAATAACAAGAAAAACTAACATTCACTGAGTTCTTAACACACACTCTCCTAGGTGCTTTTACATGTGTTGATTTATGTGTGTCCTCTAACCCTCTAGGAGATAGGAGCTAATACATGAAAGGAACACAGACATTAAGTCATGGTTGGTAAATGCTGGGGCTATCTTAATCCAGGCTATCTGGTTCAAGATGCTGCATTCTTATCTACATTCTTTTCCCCTAGAATCCACACAGAAAATTCTAGACAAAAATAACTGCTTAATATCACAAATGCCTATACAAAAAAAAGGGCAACATAAAACAGGTAAGTGAAAACATGTTTTTCCCAAATCTAGAAAAACCTATTTGCAACATTAATGATAGCTAAGAGATTAATAAGATTATGAGCTTATAATTGCATAAGGAAAATTGATGAATACCATATAGAAAAACAGGCAAAATATATAAATAGGGAGTTCCCATTGAAAGCAATGAACAATAATTACCAAATAAAATGATGTCTAACCTCACTGATAATCAAATACAAATTTAAATAAATATATCCTATGTTTTCATCTATTACACTAGCAAATGTTAAAATGGTTGTTATTGCCATTTTGGCCAGGGTGAGGCAACACAGGCACTCTCATGTACTGTGTTAGGAGGACAAATTAACAAAACTTTTCGAAAGACAATATAGGATCTGTACCCAAGTTTAGTGCATATAAATCTTTCATGGTGAGACTTCCCTTTTAAGATTTAGCCTAATTAAATAAAAGGAAAAATGTAGCTGACAATGGAACAGTGCAGTAGTCATAATAGTAAAAAACTAGAAGCCAGTTAAATGTGCATCTGAGCGTTTGGTTAAGTGTATTATAGCACGTTTACACAATGAAATATCAATCATATAAAAGAGGAGCATATGATCTTATACATTCCAATGCATGAAGATAATCTTGGATAATTGGAAAAAGATATATTCTAAGAAGATAACAAAACACGCACTGTTTTGGGTAAGAGAATGAAGTTTGCATTCCAGTAGTATGAAAGTTATATATTTTAGCTCAACATATTATTACTATATATGAACAAATATAAAAATGTGAAGTACAATTATTTATGATATAGCATATAGTCTTATAAGCACTAATATGTGAAAATAATTTTCACATATTATTGAAAACTATATGCTATATACTCCATAGCATCTCCTCATATTTTCTGGAACACAAACTTCCTTCTCTTACCCAAGACAGTGTTTGTTTTCTTCTCTTCCTAGAATGTACCTTTTTCCAAATCTACCTATCAAACATTCCTAAACAGCAAGTTTTGCTCAAAATGCTACTAACACTATGAATTCTCTGTCTTACCCTATATCTTCTGTTTTTCCATTCATTAAAAATATGTATTAGAGAATTTATTGTTATGTGCTATGCATTATAGTAATCTGTGTATATATCTTCCATCTCCGGGAACCTCCAAATATTTCAATGACAGTGTCTCTTCTATATTTTTATCCTCCTATTATGTCCATCCCTCAGGCACATACACAGTAGATACCTAATAAACGTTCACACCAAATTGTTTACTTGACTATACGTAAGGGGTCTTCAAAAAGTTTGTGGAAAATGTGTATCATGAAAAAACTATGCATGGATTTCAGAAAACATGTGCACCAAAATAAACCCATACTAACATGTTATAACCTGTCTGAACAGGATCTAGTTGGAGGCACTAAGAACCACTAAGACATCCATTTGAAAAGAGCCTGTATCAGAGCAACATGAAACTTGCTAAAATTAAAGCAAACACAAACCTCAAATGTATGGTGAAATCATTGATGCTTTACAAAAAGTTCATGGGGAAAATGTCCCAAAGAAATGAACAGTTTACAAATGAATTTTAAGAATGGACAAGGTAATACTGAAGGTGAAACCTGCAGTGGCGGACCAACCACATCAATTTTTGAGAAAAATATCCATCTTGTTTGTGTCCTAATTGAAGAGGACCAACAATTTAATGGCACAAGCAATATCCAATGCCACAGACATCTCAATGAGTGGAGTTTACTCAGTTTTGGCTGGAAAGTTAAAGTTAAGCAAACTTTCCACTCAATGAGTGCCAAGACCATGGCACCCAGATCAACTGCCCACAAGACCAGAGCTTTCCATGGAAATTTTAAACAAATAGGACCAAGAGCCTAAAGGATGTCTTGGAAGCATTTTAACAAGAAATGAAACATGGCATTACCATTACAATCCTAAAGACAAAGTACATAAAAGCAATGGCTACCAAGAGGTAGAAGTGGAAGTGTTCTCAGCCAAAGCAAAAGCAGACTGGTCAAGAGCAAAGGTCATGGTGATACAGGCGGTAGGAATAAGTTATTTAGGCAGATAGTGAGGGCAAAAGAGTTATCAGCAGTTTCCCTTTTAACAAAAAGCAGTCCAAGGAGTTTTTTTTTTTTTTCCTAACAAAGAGCAGCCTGAAATATTGACCTGCAAACATAGATAAGCAAGCTTGAAGCTTTCACGGGGGAATGCTGGCAGCTGCACCAATAGAGAAGGACTACCTGGGGGCCAGGTATGTCCGCCGTGGAAGCTCCATCTTCCCTTTTTTTGTTAGCCCATGTACCATGAGAAAGAAATGGGCAACATGGAGCAGCCCAGTCAGAAAACCTGCCTGCATAATAAAAGTTGGGGTGGAGGCTGCCAGAGATTGTGCCCTATGCAAATGACACAACTGGTCTAACCAGTTTTTTGCACCCTATGTAGATCAGATACCACCTCTCCACGAGCTTATCTGTGAAACCTCTTGTATTTCACCACAAATTCAGCAACTCATTTTTCTGGGACCCCTCTCTGTAGCAAAGAGCCATTCTCCTTCTTTCACCTATTAAACTTCCACTCTTAACCTCACTCTGTGTGTGTCTGCACCCTTGATATTTGTAGCCATGAGACAATGAACCTTGGGTATTATCCCAGACAACAAAGCAGCTTCATTGGCAATCTTTTTGAGAGGATGCTCAAGGCATTTTATCTCATGACTTTCTGGAAGACGAAAGAATGATAACAGCTTACTATTAGAGTGTTTCTGAGACAGTTAACCAAATCTTTAGCAGAAAAATATCCAGGAAAGCAGAAGAATATCATCAGAAAGTCCTTCTTCACACAACAATGCCCCTGCTCATTTCCTTTATCAAACAAGGACAATGTTCTGAAAGTTTTGATGGGAAATGATTAGGCATCTAGCTTATAATCCAGATTCAGTTCCTTCTCATTTCTTCTTGTTTCCTAATCTTAAAAAAAAAAAAAAAAAAAAAGGTAGTCATTATTCTCCAGTTAATACTGTGAAAGAGACTGCATTGACATGGTTAAGTGCCCAGGACCCTCAGTTCTTTAGGGCTGTACTAAATGGCTGTTATCATCATTTATAAATGTGTCTTGGATTTGATGGAGCTTATGCTGAGAATGAGAGTTTATATTTTTTATTTTTATCTTTTAAATCAATTTTCTGATGAACTTTAAAAGTCCCCTCATATATAGAGATAGCTCAATAGATAAATGTAATAAATATAAATATGACTGCTTGTCAATTACTAAAACGTGGTTTCTCTATAGTGAGGTTTGTTCTCATTTCTTTGAGAAAATAGATAATAAAATTATTCACATAAACACAAGAGGCATGGCAATGTTCTTAATATTTAAATTATTTTGAAATAAATGATACCTTAGTGCTAACACAGCAATATTATCATCTTACTAAAAATATATCATTATTAAAATTTTGTCAAGCTAATAAGGTTGAGAATCTGAAGTTCTTAAAATTGTTTAAGTATAGTCACCTGGCTCCAGGTCAGGCTTATAATTGCTACACTCAGGTACCAGTTCTAACAACTGAAGAGACTGACAGAAGACTTGGAATCAACATCAAGTCAATCTTTATGTAATTTGCCTTCATTTCACTCAATCCATATCTATTACCTATCTCCTTGTATCTGTGTTGGGTTCTACCATCTACTGATCAGACACTTTCTACTTTCTCCCTTTTAAAATACATTACTCTTGGCCAGCACAGTGACTTGCACCTGTATTCCCAGCACTTTGGGAGGCTGAAACAGGCAGATTGCTTGAGGTCAGGAGTTCTTGACCAGCCTGGGCAACCCTGTCAAGGGTAAAACCCTGTCTCTCCTAAAAATACAAAAATTATCTGGCCATGGTGGTGGGTGCCTGTAATTCCAGCTACTCAGGAGGCAGAGGCTGAGGCAAGAGAATCGCTTGAACCCAGGTGATGGAGGTTGCAGTGAGCCAACATTGTGCCACTGTACTCTAGCCTGGGCGATAGAGCAAGACTCAGTCTCAAAAATAAATAAATAAAATAAAATAAAATACATTACTCTGAAAAGTTGGAAGATTTTGAGAAATAATTTCTTTGTGTCATATATACATTATAGAAAAACTCAGTGGTGATAATTCAGCCTATTTACGTAATTCTATCCATGGGAGACTGATTCACTCCCTGGTGAGGCCACTAATTCAAATTTTATATAGTATAAAATAGAGAAAATTACTTCTCTATTAGAACTAAAATATGTCTTCTTATAACTGGACCTAAATTCTGGCTTCTGAAACAGTAAAATATAAACATAATTGCTTTTCCATGTTAGAGACTAGCCTATTCTAAGTTTCTCAGATCCATTTTGCTCTATTACATTTCAAACACCTGCATCTAATAGCACCACACGCTGGATACACGATCCCTATTACCTTCCTGTTTATCTCTTCTGTTTTCATTCTTCTTGTTTCAGCTTATTTCCAAGACCTTAATCCAGTTATTTTTTCCTACTCACCAATTCCTCTTCTTTTTCTAGTTTTAATATTGAAATAGCCACCCTAAGCTCTGAAACATGGCATGTCTAGTTGTCTCTCCAACATCTAGTTCTCCTATCAAACTTTCCCGAAACGCTGGACTATGAAAGTATACTACAGAATCCGCAGAAAAGTAATGTCTTACTTTTATTTTTTCCTCTATCATCATATATGAATTTCCTAGGTTTTGTTCTTTTGTTCAATCTAAGTTCCTGAACCCTAAATCCACATTGTCAACACAGAGCCTTCTCTAAAAGGGCCATCCTACCCATTGAGATCCCCTAGATGTTAAAACATGTCACCTAACCAAAATTTTCTAAAGGTGTCCATTTCCAACATGTATCATATTTATAGCATTTCATTATCCTCTGCCTGTGACACCCCCTTGTCTAGATCATCATCTGAGGTAACAACCCCCCATCTGTCCAATTTCATCAACTCACTCTTGTATTAGCAACTGATATCTAAACATGTTATGGTGAAGACTGGAATTTTCCAATTGGACTAAGCTGAAAAAATTAACCATAATACTATATTTCACTTCTTTTTTTGGCTACGTTGAGCAAATTCCAAAAAATCTAAATAAAATTATAATAAAATTAGAGTCAACAATAGTATTACTCTATTTTCTCTCTGTTTTTCTGAAAAATAAAAATAGATATGTATTTCTGAAAACCTGAAATAAGGAAAATTGATTCTTCTTTATAAATATCATTGTGGGTAATGGGTTGGATATACAGTTTTTAAAAATGTATTGAATTATCTCTAATCTTTTTAAAAATGATTACTTTGTGTTTAGCTTTTTTGTTGAAGAGATACTTAAAATTAAAACTTTTTCAAAGGTATTAAGACCTTAAACATCTCTTCAATTTCAATATGGCCATAATCTTCCAAGGAAGCCCTACCACAAATTATAATTTCTTATGATAAGTGTATAGAAAATGAAACTCATGTTTTATAACAGAGAGAGGCCAAAAGGTTAACATTTCTTCTCCTAGGCCTGAAAGAAAGTCAGTAAATGAAACTCTAAAGCTTTACTCAGAAAAGCTGGATCTATAGTGATAGTAAAGAAAATCTGTTTTGAAATTGTAACCTACTGAAAGAAGATAGAATAAGGAATAATGGAAGATCTGTAGAGAAAATAAAGAAACAACTGCTATAATTTTTTTTTTTTTTTTTTTTTTCTAGACGGGCTCTCATTCAGTCGCCCAGGCTGGAGTACACTGGCATGATCTAGGCTCACTGCAACCTCCATCTCCTGGGTTTAAGCAATTCTCCTACCTCAGCCTCCTGAGTAGCTGGGATTACAGTCGTCCACTACCACCATGCCCAGCTAATTTTTTGTATTTTTAGTAGAGACGGGGTTTCACCAGGTTGTCCAGGCTGGTCTTGAACTCCTGACCTCAGGTAATCCACCTGCCTTGGCCTCCCAAATGCTAGGATTACAGATGTAAGCCACTGTGCCTGGCCAATTTTTTTTAATCTAAAATGTGTTTCATCACCTTCCATCACCCTTATTAAGGGAAGCAATATCAGTTTAAGAATGTTTCTTAATGAAATTAGCCTTTAAGATTCATGTTGGTACTTTACTGTATGAAATACACCTCTCAGTATTTAGAGAAAGTTAAAATCATAGACCAAGTTATATGCCAGTTGAAAGAATCTAACAATGTGGAGAATTAAATTCTATTAATAAATTTTCTATACGTTGAATTTTTTTTACCAATTCAAATTATATAAAGCATAGAGAAAGAGGTAAAAAAAATGCTTCTAATTTTATTGCAAAGAGCAGTAAGTTATTTTTAGATGATGTCTTCTTGGGCATATACATTTTCTGTTTTCTCTGCCTTAGATACACTCATCACAGGTATCTGCTGAGTCCTCTAACTTGCTTTTTATTCAGATCTTAATTCACATTATTAACCTTTAGTCAGACTTTCCCCATCCATCCTATTTAAAATTGCAAACTCCATCCAACCATTAACTAATCACCTGTTGACATTTTTCTTAGCTTTTATGCCTATTTTCCCACTAAAATGTTCCACAAGAGCACAAATTTGGTTCACTTCTGTTTACTACTGTATTCTCACCAGCAAGAACAATGTGCGGCACATGGAAGGCACTCAAAAAATATTCATTGAAATAAAAATGAAAGAAGGATAAAACTTAAAAACGTATTTATATGTGAATCCTATAATTTCTAACTAAAAATTTAAGAATTTCAGGTTAAAAATAAACATGTGCCCACTGACTTTATAAAGAGGCCAAAAGAAATATAAAATACATGGGAAAAGAAATAGAGGTCATAAAAACAGGAAAAAAAAATAGAAGGTATCTTACAAGTTTCACGTGGCATCTTGGGGACGGCTACGCTGTAATTCTATTTTCTTAGGGCATGTAAACAAATGAAATAAATGCCATTAATAGTAAATTGAAGAGGTCTAAACTTAGCCCGTACTCTTCTCTCATTTCCATATCAGCTACACATGCAGACTTTCCCATTACTCGTATGGGCTCAACATGCTGCCAGTACCTAACCTTAAACCTGCTCAACCCCTGCACATTGAAGGCAGTTAAGCTTGTCACTGACTTTACAACTGATATACTTGAGGTGAGGATTGACAGTGGGTTCTCTGAAATAATTTCTTCACTTATTCCTTATCATTTCTAATTCCAGTACCACCTCTCTGCACCTTCAAACTTAAAAGCAAATGTGGGAGGGGAAAGCATTAAGTCTTCAACTCATTTTTTGGACCTTTTTTTTTTTTTTCATTGTAACTTTCCACATTACTTAATTGGATCTGGTAATATATGGCAACTCTCACTGTTTTATTCAGCCCTGTAATAAGACCACTCCCCCAAATCAGGCTCCTGTACCAGTTAGAAATATACTGCAATGAAAATGAAAAACTAATATAAAACATCCTGAATTAGAATTAGTGAATAGAGTTGAAAGATAACAGGGGATTACACACATCACACACACACACACACACATATGTAGGTGAGAGAAACAACAGAAAAAAAAAAAAACAAGTAGTGTTGAGTTAATGACTCCTTTTAACCCTAGATTCTACATTGAATAATTGTGTTTTACATGTGTTAGAGTCAAGATTTCACACATTTAACCCAGTCCATGGTGTTCAGTGCCTAATTATATCTCTAAAATGCCATCCTGATCGTTTCGTTCACCTCCACAAAAATTCAACTAGATCTAATTACCTCAAGATAAAAATTGTTATTCATAGTTCTCTGTGATAATCACATCACTCTAATTCACCTTTTCAAATATTTTTCCTAATATTACTTTCTAAACAAATATAACTAGTTAGATTTCTTCAAATGCCTAATGCTTTTCTCCCCACATTGTTCATATTCAGGAACCCAGTAACTTCATAATATTCCTCCAGTGTTGTTTTCCTGTTTAATCATCTGTTATTATCACACACATTTATTGATCCTGCAAAGCTATCTATTTGTGGTACTTAAACATACTGAATATGTTTATTGTCAGTCTGCCTCTCCTAGAACATAATATCCAAGAGGGTATGGATTTGAATCTGTTTTGTTTATTAATATGCCTCAACCACCTGGCACATTATTGCTGAATAAATGATTTTCAAATAACTTCTACTTTCAAAATGACCCTGAATCAATTGTTTCCTCTCCATTCCCAGTGTGTCTGCCTTAAATCGGGCTCTCATTAACATTTTCATAGACCATTATAACCATCATATAAATAAATTCCATTTTCTAATATTCCCTCAGGCCAATGCCTCCTTACATTAGTAATATCTTCTAAAACACAAATCTGATCAGGACTTTTTTGTTTTTTTAAAAAAAGCTTTATTTTATATTTTTACACGAGGCTACTTTTCCAATTTCTTCTACTGCCACTCTAACAATGAAAGCACTTTTCTTTGGGCTACTCTACCAAGGAAAATGAACCTTTTTATATTTATTAGCATAGAACACAGGCTTCTGAGATTTTATAAGGAAGAAAACAAGCTCATGATTAGTGAAAAATATGGTAAATTAGCATAAAGCCTTTTCAAGTAATGACTTTCAAACATTTTACCTATCAACCATTGGAAAAACACATTATGTTTCCGCTTAAGATTATATATTTCACAAGAATGTATGTGTGTATACACACATATATTCACAATGGCATAATATTTATCATTATTACATATAATCAATTTTATCTTTTTTTCTATTGTGTTTTACTTATGCAGATACAAACTCATTTCACAAATCACTAATGAGCTGTCATGCACAGTTTGAAAAAAATATGCTAATTGAGTTTGAGTCTTTTGGCATGACTGAATTATAGGATAGGATGCTGATAGCTTTATTCAATGACACCAAACTGTTGGCGATTCTGTGGCAACCATAGAAAGCTGAAGTAGTCTATGTAATACTAAGAGTGTAAATGGTGCTTTAATTTTCATAAAGGAAGGGGAAGAGGTGTATTTGATAAACTACATTACAGGGTAACAATCTAAGATGGATAATTTAAAGAATCATTTGTGAACATTGAGGACGAAGTAGTAATCACTAGGATCTAACATGATTTATGTTAAAAATTAGTCAAATCAAACTAACCTCAGTTAATTTGTTGCTAAGCAAGTAAATATAATTTTGAAAGGCATAAGGAAATAAAATTCTCTCTTATTCCTATGATAATGATAATGTGGTATAGTCATTAGCCCTAGATCCCTTTTCTGCTGGACATGCAACTAAATTTCTCAGTCTCCCTTGCAGTTAGGTGGGATCATATGAGTATGTTCTGTCCAAGTGAATGTGAACTGGAAATGATGTACACTGCTCTCAAACTCCTTCTTAGGTAACCTAGGATCCCTCTCACCTTATGACAACACTTAGCGATGGTCCTCTTATTCTTTGTGGTGGTGGTGGTGTTGTGATAGGGTCTCTCTCTGTCACCCGAGCTGGAGAGCCAGCAGTATAATCATGGATCATTTCAATCTTGAACTCCTGGGCTACAGTGATCCTTCAGACTCAGCCTCCCAAGTAGCTGGTACTACAGGTGCATACCACTGTGTCTGGCTAATTTTTAAGTTTTCATAGAGATGGGGTTCTCATTTTTTTCCTTCAGCTGGTCTGGAACTCCTGGCCTCAAGCCATCCTCCCAACTCAGCCTCCCAAAATGCTTGGATTACAAGCATGAGCCACCATGCCCAGCCTTCTTTATTTCTTGTATTATCAATTGTTCCCCATCTATGGACTCTTTAGACAACAGCATACAGGTATAATGTAACATTTCCCTTATTAATATATCCAGTTCTTTAACCTTACATACGTCTTCAAATTTTTCACTATTTCTCTGCTCCTTTATAGGAAAATTCCTTTATAGAATTGTCCATACACATTGTCACCCCTTCTGATCTTTCAATTGTCCCTGAAATCTATTGTAATCTGGCACTTTACTCTTGCCATAAAACAGCTCTTGTTAGGGTCACACACAATGTTGACATTTCTGAGTTCATAGGATTTTTCTTTTTTCCAGTGTCATCTTAGCAGTTGTTCAGTCTTCATTGCACTGGCTTCGTTCCAGTTTCTTGGACTCCTTGTTCCTAGGTCTCTAGTCATTCCTTTGGTCTCCCTTAGTGTTCCCACCTCTCTTCTCTACTGTTGGTAGGCCCCAAGGTCAGTCACTGGATCCTTCGTCTTCTCTACCTACCCTTCCTAACCAGGTGTTTTCACTGAGTTTCATGCCTTTAAATACCCAGAGCACAGAGTTGACTGATAAAATATGTCTAGCCCAGACCTTTCACTGAAACATTAGACCTATACATTAAACTGCTTCCTGAATAATTTTGTTAGTCTAAAAGTCACCTTAAATTTAACAAGTCCAAAATTAAACTCCTGATTCTCTCTCTGAACCACAGCTTCTCTAATCTTTTCTATTTGGTTCTTGGCATATCTCTATTTGTTATTTATTCTTCTAGATGTAAACCAAACAACTTGAAATCATCATTGACTGCCTTCTTTTTTCCACACTCATACTTAGTCCATCATCAGTAAATCTTTTCCCTTCAAAATGAGCCCAAATTCAACAACTTTCAAATAAATTTCTACTGCTGTCATCCTGGTCCAAGTTGTCCTCCTCTCTGATTTTTTTTATTATTATTATATTATTATTATTAATATGGTAGGTTTCTATATTATTATGGTAGGTTTCTAATGGATTTCTTTATTTCTACCTTTTCTCCCCAGGAGTCTATCATTCCCACAGCAGCATAAAATGATCTTTTTCGCATTTATAGTCTTGAGAAGGTTGGTATCATAACAACACGCAGAATGATCCTTTTAAAATGACAATCAAATCATCACTTTCTGAACTTCACATAAACGTCATTTGATTAACTTTCAAAAATATGACAAAGACTGTTTAACATGCCACATTAGGTCAAAAGAGCTACGGGTTGAGCTGTTTAAAATTATTTTGAAAAGCTGTTTTTTAACTCGAACGAACATGCCACTAGTATTTGTTATAATTTCATCATTATTTCCAATCCTATTTATTTGGTCTTGTTAACAAGTGTATACTTAGTCAAATTTTTGGCTTGGTCAGATCTGTTAATCTTCTAGAATACAACTTTGGGGAAGTGAACAATAAATTAAATAATGACATTCATCAGCAATTTATTATTACATGCCCTGTAATTATTATCAGTATTACACAAATTATTATATATATATAGAATATATTCTATATCAAGAAACATTATGTTTAAAGTTCTTATATTATGAAAAATATAAGATTGCATTAATAAAATAAGATAAAAATCTAAAGAAAAATATAAACATTTTTAAAGTCTGCTTTACTATAGTCTTACATATAAACACACCCACGCATGCAGTTGTTTTCATGAAAGTCGACCTGAATTCCTGAAAGTGTGTTCTTATTTATCTCATGTGAAAGTACTCTAAAAATGAATTTCCTAGCTTCTGCTGGAAGTTTACAGATACTTAGCTGGGTGGAAATACCAACAAATTAAGCAATAGTGTTTTACCTTTAAAATGAGGCATACGAAGGGCTCCTTTCATCTTCCTGTAAGATCACAAAGTATAATTTGTAAAAAAAAAATCTGCCTAACGTATCCTTTGCAAATAGAAAAGTCAAAATTGGGAACATGAAAGCAGACATGCAAAATTACATTCATATATCCACTTTGTTTCCTGTGCTGGAGCCTCTGAATTAGACCCAGTGGGCCTTCCCTCCTTGACCCTGCCTCAACCGGGAAAAAAATAATGTGCAGAATCTTCCTTTGGTGGTCTGACCCAACCCTTCTTAAAAATACCTTTTATCTAGTTTTTGTTCTTTTTTTAAATGGGGAAGATTTTGTTTGTTTTTAATTAATTTTGTTTTGTTTTGTTTTTTGTTTTTGTTTTCAGACAGGGTGTCATTCTGCCACTTAGACTGGAGTGCAGTGGCACAATCATAGCTGACTGTAACCTCAAACTCCTGGCCTCAAGGAATCTTCCCTTCTCAGCCTCCCATCTCAGCCTCCCGAGTAGCTGGGACTACAGACACCCACCACGGTGCTTGGTTAATATTTTAATTTTTTTTTAATTGTAGAGAAGGGGTCTCACTTTGTTGTTTACACTGGTTTTGAACTCCTGGGTTCAAGAGATCCTCCTGTCTTGGCCTTCCAAAGTGCTGGAGTTACAAGTATGAGCCAGTTCACCCAGGCTGAGTTTTTTCTAATATGCATAATAAACTTTTAAACGAATAGATCATATCAACACATTTTCAGAGTCAGTAGCTTTCAAAAGCCTAAAAAAAGATATTATAATATTTATTTCTATTTTCCTTTAGACTAAATATGCCTATTTTTTAATGTGATACTGCCAATTCTCTCTTACACCAAATCTTCTAGAGGAAAGTTTTTATCTAAGATAGTTGAATCATTTTGATACAACACAGCACAAAGAGAATGCCTAAAGATTGAATTAAACATGTTATTACACTGATATTTCTTTTATATTTAATTTGCACCTTTAGCCATAAGAATTAGGAAGTTACCTGGAGTTCATTTCCACAAATGATATTACAGAGGCATAATATATTTTCTTCAAGTGTCTATACATTATGAATGTAAGGTTACTATGTATCTGACAAAAGTAATTTGTTTAGAAGTAATTCTAAAAACTATTTATTTGACATCTATTCAAAAACAATTTTCTGCACTTAAAATGAAATGACTGTAGAAATGTGCTAACCTTTCACGACACAGTGACTTAAAAATCCATTAAATGTTTTTAAAAAATGCACTACTTGACTCTTTTGTAATTCTAAGAGCAAACAGCTATCCAACATTTTCAGGATCATTAAATTAAAAAATGATAAGGAAAGAAAATCATTAACTAATTTATATTTCTCTCCTAATGGGAATAGAATTAGTAATTACTTTTGCTATTGAAACTTCCTGCAGTCAGTCACTTGTGTCCCAGTAGCACGCCTATCATTCAAAGTATGGGACCTACTGACCTTAAGTTACAAAAGTTCACAGCTGTATTTATAGACCAGTATTAAAACAAGTGGCATGGAATCTTCACACTCAACCGTCCAAACTACCATTCTCAAATTTCCTTCTCCTATGTTGCATTTACTGGTTTTCTTTTTATAGACTTCAATAATATTTTGCCCAGCACCTTATCTATTATAACAATAAATATTTTCTAAATTAACATATGAGTCAATTTGGGCATTTGAAAAGAAAGGAGAAGCAAGACAAAAGCTCCTATGTTCAAGACTTTCATTCAACAACCATGAGATTCTTGGAAGTTATAATAATCAGCCATTACAACTCAAAGTTCTATCTAATTTACAGGAAAACTTACGAGCATGCAAGGAATTAATTCCTTCACCATTTCACCTGATGCACTTGTTGAAATGATTATAGAATTCGTAGTTTAAAATGAAGCTATCTTCAATTCCTCTAACTATTTTCTCTATGGCATTAGTAAACTAACTGCCATATGAAAGTCACATTTATTTTATTTCAGTTCTAAAATCATATTTTAATTTCAGGCAATTCATCTATCAATAACATTTTGTATGACATCATATTTTTTCTAATAAAAGTTGAATTGAAGAGCAAGTTAACAGACTGTTACCTGTAAACAGAAATTACAAAACCAATCACAAAGTAATTTATTAAATTTTTAAAGTAATACTTTCTTGTCAAGCAAACCTGTAAAATTAGACAGTACTGTTTTACAGTACTCAAATTTGATAAAAAGTTTGTTCATGTCTCTACTGATATGTTATTGTAATTTATAGATTATAGAATAAATCTTCAAGAGGGGCCACGATAGCATTCTAGTTTGCCCATATAATTCCTTAATAGAAAAAGTAATGGTTCTGGTAACCTGAGCTTGCCACTAGTCATCACTTATTTTTCTTAATGATAGATTGTTACTTCCCTAAGCATAGTAATTTGATATGATGAAAGTGGTTGTTGTCAAGTTTAATATATTAATTTGTCATGACTGGCAGCTAATAAAATGCTATATTATTGATGAAAACTTAATCTCTAAAATTGGAATAAACAGAAGGGCAAACTTAACCAGATTTATAAACTTAGTATGGTTCCTTTAAGTAAGTTTCTTGGGCAACCCCTCCTGTTAAAACTAGAATGCAGTTTTAATGCCACGCTTCCAACAGTAGACAAGGTGTCTTATGCCAATTCCCACAGAAGGGGCTGCTCTGTACACAGTAACCCGAGGCCTCAACTTTCCATCACAGGCAGTATGCCAAATATAAATACCCAGGAGTGTCCTGAACTTTAAAGTGATTCCTAAATACGAGGCTCATTTACGAAGGCGAACTTCAAAAACATTAAGCGGCTCTTGCATTCTCAATTAGAAATTCTCCTCATACTAACTGGGACTTCTGAGCACATCAACACAGAGAAAGCAGTTGTTCCCATGTCTTAAAATAGCACAGATTGAACATTTAACCTTTCTGCTGCCCAGTCAAGAGTCTAATTACTATTTTATGTTTAAACACACACACACACACACCATTTTGCCTTCCTCATAATAGACTAGAACATAGATGAAAGTAAAACAACTCATTGCTCTTTAAAAGTACAAACCTAGAAAAAAAGGTTCCTGTTTGCAGGAATTTGAAAGAATTATGTCAAACCAGTCAAACTCAATTTTTCTATTGAAAAGTGGGTCCTTCAAAGTAACTCTATTTTAAGTAATTATGCTTTAGTAAAGAGTTTGTGACTTTTTTGATTATTCATTATGAGAGAGAATTTTATTTTCAAATCCTACTGTTATATTTAGCAAGTTACTAAGGCTCTATAGAGGACATGAACTCAGGGTGCTTAGAATAAATGTCTCCCCAAGACTTGTCACATGTCCACTGTTTATAAGTAACCTAGTTTATTTACTAGATACTGGCAATGCCTCCTCTCGGAAATGTAAACACTCAATTACTGGATTTTAATCAGAAGGATTATTCTACATAGAGTTGCATTTTTTATTTTCCTGAGCAATATTTCCCAGGCTATCATCTCCTCCATCTCAATATCATATGTTAGGATTCAAGACTATCATATTTACCCCTTCCACTACGAATGGAGTGAGGCAAAACATGTTTATTAAAAATCAATTAAATAACTCAGCTTGATTTTACAAATATTATATATTATAAAATATGTTTTCTATTTTGAAAGACATTTGTATTTCTTATTTTTCTTTCATTTGGGCATGTAAATAAATGATGATGGTGAATGACAGCATAGGCTGCTCTAAAAGAGTGGTAGGATCATGTTCTTGATGCCAAAAACCCAGAGGATATGTCTTAGGTCTGTCGTTTGTGAGCCCTGTAACCTTGAGTAAGTCACTTAGCTATTTTGAAACTCATTTTCTTCACCTGTAATGGCATTTGCTCTCTTTTAAAATAGAAATTACATTTAATAAATGAGCATTTTAATGTGATAGATTTAAAAAACTCTCTGGTAAGTAGATGCATCAGATCCTTCTGGAAGCATGACAGGTGCATGGTGTTACACTGTGTGTGGGCGCTGATCCTGGCAGGAATAGTCAGTGACCTGCTGTCACAGCCCACGGAGATAACCTGAAGGAGTGCTCCAAATGTCCTTCTGCAAGCATTACCCACCTGGGGAAATTTCTCATCCAATGACTACCGAAGGGTAACTCTGCCATAATTCTGCTTTTCACTGTGGCCACCTCACCACTTGCACATGTTTATCCCATCTCAAGATGTTATCTGTGGTGTTTTTCAACATCATCATCTCAGAGATTAAGGCATTGCATATAACGGGAGTATTTATTACCATGTATACATCTGGTATGTTTGGACTTGTCAAGGAAAATTGACAGCCTAATAGCTTTTTTTCCCCTGTATTTATCATCCTTGATATTAAAACTCCAGTTAAAGTTGGCACTTAATGAATAAAGAATGCTGCATCCATGAGCATTATTTGTAGAGTCAAAATTTTTTTTTGCTTTTACATAAACATTGAAGTACTTAATTTACAATGCTTTTAAAAAACTGCAACTCCTTAGACATGGTGTGTAGATATAGATTCTTGGGTGGCTGCGTTAGAAATTATGTATCACTTTTATGTTCTGTTATTTGTTATAATTTTTCTTATGTTTTGAGATTCACAAAATAGTTTTTATTTTTTTAGTTAGAAAGCTTTCCAATCTTCCTAATTCATACACATGGCAACTCCCTCACTTCTCTCCAATATTGCTTTGTTCATTTGTATGATTGGTTTAAATATGTGATCTCTTCACTGTACTATATATGCTTCTTGGAGCAGGGATTATACCTTGTTCTTTGTGCCTCCACAATGACTAGTTTGAAAAAAAAAGAAATAAAACACCAATCAATAACATTTTTATTATATTATAACTAAATGGAAAATGTTTCTAATGAAATGGTATAATGGAATTTTAAGAGGAGATTTTTTTCTAATGTAAACACAGAAATAAAATAATAAACAAGTATTTTAATATATTACAGATATTTATATCTGTAACATATAACAGTGGAAAATTTCAGTTCCTATTTCACACCAAATAATACGGTACAAAGCAGTTATTGGCAGCTAAGAACTAAATTATAGTAAAGTGATAAAAAATAATTTAAACATATTATTTTAAACTAAACATCTGTTCTATGCACATGTAAGAGAAAAAACAGCTATTGAAAATAAATTTTCTAGAACAAATTTTGATTTTTTCCTTCTTTCTTTCTACATTTTTAAAAATATCTGGGTAAATCAAGTATTGAGAAGCAAATTTACTGGTTAATAAAGTCTCAGAATTGAGTAAGTTTCCTTCTATGTATATTTTTTCTTAAAAAATTGTTTTCATATCCTTCTATGTACTTATCAGACTATTTTGAACTATAAAAATCATAGATTATAGAGTTAGATATTTTAATCAGCATTACTGGTAATAAAATGGCTAGAAATTAAGAGCAACGCAAAGCAAAAACTATATTTAAAAACAACTCAGAAAGTATCATTTTACTATTTCATATATCATTACTTTTCTTTAGAAAACTAAAAATTTTCACTCAGTGCAACTAATTATCTCTGTAATCTCAAACTATATGCCATTGTTTCACTGAAATATATTACAAATTAATTATGTCAAACTTTCTTCTGGAATGTCTCATATATAACTCTTCTATTGCGTTTTATTCTCTGCTCTTTCACCCTATTTAAATAACTTAAAATAAGTCTCTTTGCCTCCACATTTGCCACAATATTTCTTCCCTTCCTTCAAATCATCAGATTCCTGAGTGGCAAATAAATGTTATTACTCAGTTCCAAAAGTATTACTTGAATAGGCTCTCAATAATTAATCAATATGTGATTAATTGGGAAGCATGAAAACAAACTTTGTATTTACATCTTAATTTTATAATGTTAAATTAAATATTACATTGAATGAAATATATTATAATGTCCTACAGTTTAACTAAATTTGATTAGCTTGACTTAATCCCTGGAAAACGACTTTGGGTGCAAGGCAGGCATGGAAAAGAAAAATCTAAGCAAAATATGAAAATCTAATTGAACAAGTTGCAACAGAAATCTCACTTTGAGAGAAAGACCAATTAATGAAAGTAATACACATGAAATTTTAAATTCTATGTCTTTCTCATGAAATTTTGGTTGGTTTTCTAAATATCCTTCATCTACTTGAATAAACAATTTAAATTTTGCACACATGGTTTCTACTGAAATGGGTAATCAATAAATATATTAGTGACTATTTTTCAAAAGAGAAACTCAACAAAAAATGCTAATATTTAATCCCTTTGTGGGCATGAATTTAAGTTGTTGCCTAAACAATATACTGATAAAAAAGAGATTTGTGTTAAATGCCTATTTCACTCTGTAGCATTGATTACACAATTGAAAAAGAAAAAAAAAAAAGAAAACTTTACTTAAAGTTCATTTTCTTGGTTGCAAGAATATACTAGATTAACAATAAAAGAAAAGAAACACAACTGCTGATATATCCTAGGGACATGTTCTTATATATCTTATTTCATTATATCAAACAGATTTTAAATTCCTAAAACTCAAAACTAGCTGAAAGAAAAAAATTACAACACATCAAATTATTAGCTAAATATAGTGCTATAAGAAGAATATTCTGAAAAGAAGATTGGCTGTTTAAAGATAAAGGACCATCAGGGTCAGCCGCTAATGTCAAAGGCAAATAAATACCGTTCCAAGTTTTGAAGATAATATGCACTAATAGTGGGTTTTAGCTGGATTCAGTCTGATGCAGGTGCATGTTTAGCAGCTGCAAAAGTAACACACTAACACACACATTCACACATAAACATGCACACAGAGCATAATATAAACTAGCTCTCTTAAAATGTAGAGAACCGAACACTGTAAACAAAAACCTCAAAAACTAATGAACTCATATACATTCTTGAACAGTAGCTCTCTATCTCTAGGTGATTTTTCCATTTCTAACAGTCCAAGATTTTAAAGCATAAATGGACCCATATTCAGGCTGAAATTCTAGGAGAAAAATTCTTTCTCCAAAATGCTTACTAATGGAACTTTAGCAAATTATCTTAATATTTTTGTATCTCCATTTTCTCATTTTACAAAATATCATACAGTAGAACTTATCTCAAAGGCATATTACTAGGCTGACATTTAAACATAATATATGTATACAAAACACTTAGCTCATACTTAATGCTAAATAAATATTAATTATTATGTTATTACTATCCCATAGTTGATTAATAGTTTTGGTGAAGAAATAAAAAGCAAAATCATAATTTATTTTATCGGAAATCTTACTTGAATTCATAAAAGTATACTTGTCTACTAACTTTTCAGTTAATCACTATATTTACTTTATTGGTGGTCACTGACCAACAGAAAACAATTACATTCATTCACAAATATATAATTAGTATTTGTGGAAAGATGGGTACTATTTTAGGTGAGATAGGAATTAAATGTAGTAAGTTTTGTTGTTGCTATTGTTTATTGTTAGCATTAGTAATCGAAAAGATTCTCACAGACACTGTAAGAATCACTGACTCAGACAAATAGCTCACATAGCTGAGAGAATATCCAAGTCACATTCAACTTTAATATGTGTTGTTCTTTGTATTAGTCTAGCACTGCTGCTGTAAGAAACAGCACAAACTTACCGCAAATTTAATGGCTTTAAACAACATATTCTCATCGCCTTACAATTCTGGAGTTCACAAGGCTGAAACAGGTCTTGCTGAGTTAAAATTAGGATGCTAGCAGGGTTAGCAGGGTTCTGGAGGGTCCAGAGAACAATCTGTTTACTTGCCTTTTGCAGCTTCTAGAGATTGTCTGCATTTCTTAGCTTGTGGTCCCCTTCTCCAAAGCCTTCTTGTGTTGCCATGACTCTATTCTCCCCTTATGCCTCTCTCTTTCACTATTAAGGACCCTCAGGATTACACTGGGACCACTGAGATAATCCAGGATAACCTTTCTATTTTAGGGTCAGCTGATTAGCAAATAATTTCATCTGAAACTTTAATTCCCTTTTGCCATGTAACCTAACACAGGTTCCAGGGATTAGGATGTGGGTATCTTGAGGAGCCATTATTTTTACCACCTACCTCTCAAATGATAATTTTAAAGCCACTGCTATGTTCAATGCACTTGAATGTTTGAAAGTGTTTTAAGTATCTGTATAAATATATAAAAACTATATATACCTATGACATGAAGAGTAGTAAAGTAGGAAGGATCAAATATAAATATATATATACAAATGTGTATACAAACATACATATATACACACACACACACAATGCATAGGGTGAGAGAAAGTCTCTTTGAAAAGGTGGCGTTTGGAAAAAGACTTAAAGAAGGTGAAAAATTGAAAGTTTATGGGGGACAATTTCAAGCAGAGAGAGAAAAAGTTCAAAGGCACCAAAGAGGTAGGTTGTTTGTGCCCTTGAGATATGGCCAAGAAGACAGGACAGTATGGCTGGAATGCAGTGAGAAAGGGAGAGAGGGGAAAAGATTAAAGTGTGAAGAACAAAAGAGGTAGAACAGCTACGGCCTTGTGAGTTATTTAACCCAGAGAGAGATACATTTCAGAAGAAGTGTCACAATCTGAAAAGCAGCATATGGTTATGTACAAAATAGACTGCTGGAAGGCAAGGTTGAAGGTAGGAAGACCAGTTTAGAGGCTACTCTAATAATCCAGGTGAGAAATGGCAGTGATTGCACAATAGTGGAAGCAAAGGATGTGCAGAGACATGTAGGATTCTGCATATATTTAGAATAAATAGAGTGGCAACATTTACTGATGAAAATAATTTGAGGTCAAAAATAAGAAAGGAAAATAATTCTAGACAACCCGAAGATTTTGTCATGAGCAATGGAGGAACACAGCTCACATTCACAGAAATGGAACAAACTATAGAGGAAGCATGTTTAGAAGAAAAAATCAAGAGTTCCATTTTTGCACATGTTCATATTATAGATAGCTATGGATACCTGCTGTCAGAGAGTACTATCTAAGTTTAAAAGAAGAGAGAATAAATATTGATATCTATGACAGATATCATAGATATCTTTTATTAGGTTCAGGGATACATGTGCAGGTTTGTTATATGGATAAACTCATGTCATGGGGCTTTGTTGTACAGATTATTTCATCACCTAAGTACTAAGCTTAGTACCCAATATTTATTTTTTTCTGATCCTCCCCTCCTCCCACCCTCTACCCTCAAGTAGGCCACAGTGTCTTTGTGTCCATGTATCCTCATCACTTAGCTCCCACCTATTTTATTTTATTTTTGGTAACTTTATTTATTTATTTATTTATTTATTTATTTATTTATTTATTTATTATTCTTTATGTTCTAGGGTACATGTGCACCACGTACAGGTTTGTTACATATGTATACATGTGCCACGTTGGTGTGCTGCACCCATTAACTCGTCATTTACATTAGGTATATCTCCTAATGTTATCCCTTCCCCCTCCCCCATCCCACTTACTAAATGAGAACATGTGGTATTTGGTTTTCTGTTCCTGAATTAGTTTGCTAAGGATAATGGCATCTCCTCTTTGAATAAAAGATCTCCTGTGTTGAAGCTGGGCACATTTCTTAGCGTCTCTTGAAGTCTGGCATGTCTATGTGCCTTACTTATGGTCATTGGTATAAAGAGGCAGTGGTGTGTACCAACTCTTGGTTGTGCCCTTAAAATACTGATATTTTTTCTTCTGACCTTTTTTCCATTCCAGCCACTAAATGTCTAACATAACAGAGTTATCCTACCAGCTTTGCTCATCTACATCAGAGACATTAACTGATACATGTCTTAAGTCAATATATCTTGGGGTCTCTTTTTTATAGAAGCTTAGCTTGTATATTCACTAAATACAACATCTAAGAAAAATATATTGACAAGGCAGCTGAATACTAAATGAGTCTGTTCAGGGGAGAGTTAAAGAATAGAGAAAGGCACTGGGAATCTTCAGCATCTAGATGATCTCTGAAGCCAGGGGACTGAATGAACTGCTGATGTTAATTTATTTTCTTCAGACAGAAATGAATTTTCCCCACCTTTATGGGTCCACTCCACTATGATCAAGTAGGCACTGAAAAACATGGCTTTTGCCTTTTTTTTTTTTTTTTTTCCATTTGGTTACTGCTGTACAGACCCACAGTACTAGCCAGAATACTAGAGACCATGTAAGGCTATCAAACCCAGAATTGAAAGTGATTATTTGTCTTGGAAGAAGATCAAGTCATTTTATTTTACCATTCCTTATCTTACCATGCAGAGGCCAGACTCTTTTTTTTTTCTGCTCGGATATTTAGCATTACAGTTTTGGTACTGAATACTATGAGCTTCACTCTATCACAGTCAAATACTGAAGAACCCAGAAGTCAGAGATACTTTGTTTGGTCAGACTACACCTATTTTTTAAAAAAAAATAAAGTTGAGGGACTTAGGTACTAAATTTTGTCTTTCTAGAACCCACAAAAGCCCACAACTCTCCATAGTGTTACATGTCATTTCAATTCACACATGTATACAATTAATTTGGCACTGATAGGTACTTAAGTTTGGGGTTTAAGCTAAAAATCATTCTTGGAAGAATTAAAACCTTATGCAAAATTTATACAGCACGTTTTATCTTGCAGAGATTTCTTTACTTTGCACACATGGGCTACTGAGACTTCATACTGAAACTTTATAGCCTAAATCTATGTATCTTTTTTTCTAAGAGTAGTTGTATTGAAGCACTGGAAACAAACAAACAAACAAACAAACATATTTAGGTTTCTCCCTCAAATACAAGGTGAATTACTTTATACAGACAATACAAGAGAGGGGAGGGATTAGAGTTCACCAGGCTGGAAGCCAGGACCTAAGCTCTGAAAGTCTCAATGGGCCCTGAAGGGTTAAGGAGAGCTTGGTTGTTGATGACTGTAGGTGTAAATGTTCAGAAGATCACAGTTAGAGTGACACTTTGTCTTAGAATTTATGTTCTGCAATTAGTTGATTTTCTTGACATTATCTTTCTAAAGCATTGTACATTGAGACCACAACAGGGCATAAAATTGGTTCCTTTTCCTTCTCTGACAAAGGACCCTAGGATGAAGAACCATTAAGTAGATTTTCTCCCTATTATTATACTTGGGATTTCAAACCTATTGAGGAATTTTTGCTCATAAAACCTTACTTAATAAAGTCCTTCAATAATCTACTGTGGAAAAAAAATCTATATAATTAAATAAAATCAGAGACATAGCTTATTATATATCAATGTGTGTATACCAAATGTATATGAATACATTTTATTGAGCCATGAATCTGAACACCAACTGAATCGGGTTGTTCTCAGATTTGCCCAGCATTTTATGAAACCTATTATTCTTATTTGACATTATTGCAATATAACAGACCATAGTGACATTTGATTACATTCCGTTTTATTATTGCTTTGTAGCAAATTGTTCTCACCAATAAATGATAAAAATGCAGAGGCAATTGTCGTACAAACACGAAGACATTTATTCCTCTTTTGTGTTGTAAGAGCATCCAGAAGCATATGAACAGCATAGACTTGGTCTCTATTTATCTCATCTTGAAATGACTGTATCACAAATAAAAAAATTAATATATATAACAAGCTAGATAAGAGTACATTTCTAAGCTAATAAAAAATTAAAAAATTATATATGTTATAACTGGTTTCTTATATGTAACTTAAAGACTGATTGAAAAATGTAAAATATTAACTAACTGATACATAAAACCTAATATCCCATGTAAATTATTAGAATATTATTAACAAGTAAGCTACCTACCCTGAATATTAATGTTCATATATGCTTAGTCTGTTATGATAGTATTCAATGTCTTTATAGTGTGAAATATTCTCTGCAATAACTATCCATAAGGTATTTCAAAGCATATATTTTCCAGTCCCTTTTTGACAAATATTTCTTGGCAACAAGGAAATAAAACAATGTTGGTTGGATTTATGTATTCAATTGCTTTAATATTTTTATTTTTCCATAATTATCATTAGGTTGTGATTCTATCTATTTATATATGGTCATGTTTCACTTAATACCTGGGGTAAGTTCTGAGAAATGCATTGTCAGGCAATTTTGTCATTGTGTGAACATTGTCAAGTACACTGTATTTATGCAAACCTAGATGGTATAGCTGTTAACACACCAAGGATAAATGATATAGCCTATTGCTCCTAGACTATAAATCCGTACATTATGGTGCTGTACTTAATACTGTGAACAATTATAAAGACAATGACAAGTACTTGTGTATTTAATCATAGATAAAGTACAGTAAAATATGGTATAAAAGGTAAAAAGTGGCACACCTGTATAAGGCACTTACCATGAATGGAGTTTGCAGTTAATTATATATAATCTTGAGACCACCATGGTAAATGTAATGTGCTGTTGATGAAAACGTTGTTATGTGGCACATGACTGTATGTGTGTTTGTGTGTATGTAGGTTTATGTGTGTTTGTACACTCATTACTTTTCCATTTAAATACTCGATGTGAGGAGAAGATAACTAAGATAAATGACAAGAATGTCTAATTTTATCTACTAATTAATATACTTTCCATAGTCTGGACAATCCTTCTATATAAATTAAGTTTAATAAATTGTTGTTGTTGTTGTTGTTTGAGATACAGTCTCGCTTGGTCACCCAGGCTGGAGTGCAGTGGCGTGACCTTGGCTCACTGCAACGTCTGCCTCCCAGGTTCAAGCAGTTCTCCTGCCTCAGCCTCCCAAGTAGCTGGGACTACAGGCATGCACCACCATGACCAGCTAATTTTTGTATTTTTAGTAGAGAGAGGGTTTCACCATGTTGCCCAGGTTGGTCTTGAACTCGTGACCTCTGGGGATCCACCCACCTCAGCCTCTCAATGTGCTGGGATTACAGGCGTAAACCACCATGCCTGGCCAACTTTAATAAATTTAAATTGTTCATATTTGCAGAGGATTAGCTTATAGTTTAATTCTGATTTCACATTAGGTTAAAATAGTTTTATCTTTCTCACTATGCCATAAAACATAATATTGTCTAATTTTCTTATAGATGCTGGGTATTAGACCTTTCCCAAGATCATGGCCTCAGGAGCTGGAGGTCATTATCCTTAGCAAACTAACACAGGAACAGAAAACCAAATACTGCATGTTCCCACTTATGAGTGGGAGATGAATAATAAGAACACATAGACACATAGAGGGGAATAATACACATTGGGGCCTTTTACAGGGTGGAGGGTGGGAGAAGGGAGAGGGTCAGGAAAAATAACTGAAGGACACTAGGCTTAATACGTCCATGATGAAATAATCTGTACAACAAACCCCCATGAGACAAGTTTGCCTATATAACAAACTGCACTTGTACCCCTAAATTTAAAAGTTTTTAAAAAACCATTATATTCATGCCTTTGTCATTCTTTGAAATTAATTTCCCATTATTCAGATGTTATCAGCACTAGACCCATGTAACTAAAATGAATTTAAAATTATTTTATAAGGGAACAATAAGTCAACATTATTACATCTCTTATCCTTCTTAAAGCAAACTCCTTTATTCAAAATAATGTGACTATATTCTTTTATATTACTCATACTTGACAAAACAGAATAGTGCTCACCATTTCTTGGTAATAACCATCATCTCTGCCTGGGAACATCACAGCCTGCAGCATCAATGTTTATGAGAACAAAATATATTTATTTTGTTATAGATTTCCAACTAGCTGTTTTCACCAGGAAATGAACTCCACTATTTATGTTGGTAAGGAATATTTGCAGTTTGCTGTCTGTGCTTCACAAACATTCTATAATGGGTAGTAAGCCAAAAATAAGTATTAATTTGAAGAGCCCCATAGTCTTTTTTAAAAGTTGGCTTAATTTCTCTGATGCAAACATGGACATCTTCATTCCGCTACTTTTCACAAATTTTTTATTTTTTGAGACAGGTCCTTGCTCTGTCACCTAGGCTAGAGTGCAGTGGCATGATCATAGATCACTGCAGCGTCAATCACCTGGGGTTCAGTGATCCTTCCACTCAGACTCTAGAGTAGCTGAGACCACAGGTGCATGCAGCTATTTGTTAAATTTTTAGTAGAGATGGAGCCTCCCTATGTTGCCCAGGCTGGTCTCCAACTCCTAAGTTCAAGTAATTCTTCCACCTCTGCCTCCCAAAGTGTTAGGATTACAGGAGTGAGCCACCATGCCCAGCCTACTTTTCACAATTTAGTATATCAACATTTTATTAAATATTTTGAATGGCAATATTTGTTCAAATGACTCGCAGAAGCCCATGTAAAATCAAAATAAGAAATAATGTCATGGAGAAAATGGACCTAAATATGAATTCTAAAATAATCTCCTAGAGACAGAGACTGGTGGTTACAGAGACTGGGGGTTGGAGAAAATGGGGAGATGATAAGCAAAGGGTACAAAATTTCAGTTAGACAGGAGAGGTTTCTTTCTTTCTTTTTCTTTTTTTTTTTGAGTTCTGTTGCACAATGTGGTAAATATAATTAATAGTAGAATATTTTACATTTCAAATTGCTAAGACAGTGACAACCAAAATGAGTGACTGAGGCATAAGTTTCAATCACTGAGGTTTATTAAGGCAGCTTTAGAGTCTATCTAGGGAAACACACCAGCCACAGTTAAACCTGTGACTATTTTTCTAAAGAGGTTTTTGGGAGGTTTAATATGTACACATTCCTTAAAGTGGGGAGACGGTATGTAGGAAGACAGGTAGGGAGGCAGTAAGGCAAATGGGTACAATCCTGTAAAATTTTAGTTAGTGTCCAGTAAATCTACATTTTATACAAGATATAGTGAATGTTAAAAGAGAAAAAGGGAGTAAAGGAAGAGCCAATTACATGTACATCTTCAGGTAGGTGAAGAAATGAGTCTTGTTTTTGTTCTGTACCTGAAAGATAAGCTTCCATTTGGAAGAGGATGTTGCACAATTCAGCTTCGTGGCTTTAATTTGGGGGGGATCCTGAGATTTTTTTTTTTATGTTCCAAGAGTAAATTTTAAATGTTCTCATCAAAAAATTCAAGCATTTAACGTGAAGGATAGGTTAATAGCTTGATTTTAAAATACCATGCTCTATTCTTAAGTTATAACGTCACTTTGTACCCCATACACTTATACAATTATAAATTGTCAACTTACAATAAAACAAAAAGGAAAAAAAAAGCTAGGAAAACATTTTGAAACGAAAATTCAACTCTGACTATAACTCTCAGTTTTATATTCACAAAATTGAGATATACTAATGAAGGTAATCAAAATATTTTACCTCAAAATATATCACCTTGACATAATTTGAAATGGCTGCTACATGGACAGCAGATTGAGGTGGCTCTGTGAAGCCATATTTTGTAGGGAAAATTTGCATCTGTGGAGAATTTCCATTGATGTAGCCAGGACTTCTCTTTCTAGGCATTTCTGAGATCTAGGAGAGGTTACTGATAGCCTGACACTTTTAAAGACCTGAAAAGAAACGTTTACCATCTATTCTCTCTGAGAGTTGCTACCTTTAAGGGTTCATCTACATAGCACAGCCACTTTTGACAGGCAGGACTCTTTCTTTCTCCCTATCATCACCTGTCTTGCCACTAAAATCTGATTTACCAGCATAAATCATTTGGCCATGCTCTGAGCCAACATTCTGTTTACAACCTCAAGATGGTACATAAGCTTCTGTAGCTCATAAGGGGCGTGGTTGTCATTCTGAAGTCTCCCATCTATACAGGTTAAATAAATGTGTATGCCTTTCTCCTGTTAATCATTCTGCCTCATGTCAGTGATTTTTCAGAGAACTTTTAGTGGGCTAAGGGCCTTGGTCCCCACAATATTATCTCATGAAGCTGTTGTGAAGAATAAATAAGAAAATCTATGTACAATAATAAACATAGAATGTGACCTTTTGAGGACAATTTGTACATGCTTTAAAAATATTAAAAGCAATAGGCTGGGTGCAGTGGCTCACACCTGTAATCCAAGCACTTTGGGAGGCTGAGGCGGGCGGATCACACTGAAGTCAGGAGTTCGAGACCAGCCTGGCCAAAATGGTGAAACCCCGCCTCAACTAAAACTACAAAAATTAGCCAGGTGTGATGGTGCATGCCTGTAATCCCAGCTACATGGGAGGCTGAGGCAGGAGAATAGCTTGAACTTGGGAGGTGGAGGTTGCAATGAGCCAAGATCATGCCACTGCACTCCGGTCTGGGCGACAGAGCAAGACTCTATTTCAAAATATATGAGAGAGAGTGTGTGTGTGTGTGTGTGTGTGTCTATATATATAGAGAGAGAGAGAGAAAAAGAGAGAGAGAGAGAGAGAGAGAGAGAGAGCAATAAAATTTGGTTTAGTGTCTATCATATAAGGGCCTTTCTTATTATTTGAAAAATTAAAGAACTGAATGCTATGATTTCTATTGACTATGAGTGTATCAATTAGGAAAAAAATTAACAAATTTTGCTTTGTGATTAAACATATAAAATCAGAAAAATTTTAAATTAGGAATAAGCACCTCAAATAAAACAACAGAAAATAGGTAATTTAACAAGATAAGCTGTCAAAAGGAAACTGAAAATCAAATAATAAGTGGAGAAAATAAGGGAAAGTAGTAAAATAGTCAAGGGCAAGAAATAGAAATTGAGAGTTGAGTGACACAAAAGGTCTTGGAATGACCAAAAAACAAGGAGTCTGGGCAGGCCAAGTTTAAAGATCAATAAGGAAACAAGTATTCAAAAAGAAAGTAAACATGAGCAGTATACCTGGAAGTGACCCAAGACAGAGATATAAGAAAAGTATGAAATTATATGTTGGGAGAGGGGACTTTAATGTGGTACAAACTTTCTATGCAAAGATTATATTTTTCTTTTTTTTCAAACAAACATTAGCTTCTCTTTGCCATCACAAGAATTCCCTATGTCCATTGGTAATTGAAGCAGATGAAAACCTGGAATCAGAGCTACAACTTATGTTAGGAGTTATACATTTCAGTCTATTGATTCTTCTATGAAATCAAAGCTAGAAAATACCCTTGATTATTCACATTGCTCATTTTACAATTTTGATTTAAAGATTTTCTTTTATGGTGTTTAATAATTCATTAAACATTTACCAAATAACTACAACACAAGACAATGTACAGAGATGGAGATAAATCGGGCATATTACCTCTCTCTGAGGAGGCTTTAAACAAGTAAGCAGAGAGATAGGTGGAAAATTAAGTGTTATAGGTGAAATTATAAATGCATGTATAAGAGTTAAATATATTTTTTAAGTGGAAAAATACACATAATCAAAATTGCACATAAATATACTTTAAGAGTAACATGCATTTTACCTAAACAAATGTAAGCCAAATAACATGATAATTTGAAAGATAAGTTTAATTTCCTAAAGTTTATATGTTTCACTCTTTTAAGTATTTATTCTTATCAATATTATTGGTTGATATTATTACTATGTATATTTTATGGAGGTTTCCCCTCCATAAAACAGAGGAGTAAGCACATTTCAGGACTACAGAATGCTAATATGTACTTGTTTTCTACTTAAAATCCCAATCCTGTTTCATGGGATATTGTCTGTCTTTATATTCAAAGTTTCCAAGATTTTTTGTTAGGAGGCATGTGAAAAGGTTAGGGAGAAACAGAGACAAAGATTTCAGGGCTGAAGACAAAGTAATATTGGCTGCCTCTTTTATTAAGACATGTCTGTTCAAGTATGCCAATTTTAATTTGTTTCAGTACTCTGAACTTAGTCCCAAATAGTAATAATTCTTTATTATAAATACTTGATGTTCTAAGATTACCACCAAGCCCTAAGTTCACTGCTTTTGATATTTGTATGAAGGTGGTGCTTCCGTGCTTCCCTACCATTCCTTGGTAGCTAATGATACATTTTTCCAACTCAAATTGCACCATTTTCCCACAGCAACCATTTACTACCTTCAATAACAATCTTAATTAAAGTTTCACATCAACATTTTATCCTGCTTTAGATTGTAAATTTGTTTTTAAATAGCTCATAGTAGGCAAACTAACAGAACTCAAATTATACACACACACACACACACACACACACACACACACACACACACACACACATATATATATAAAATCCAATACGATTATTAATCATTTTTAGGACAACTTTCTTTTTTTTTTTTTTTTTTTTTTTTTTTTTGAGACGGAGTCTCGCTCTGTCGCCCAGGCTGGAGTGCAGTGGCGCGATCTTGGCTCACTGCAAGCTCCGCCTCCCGGGTTCACGCCATTCTCCTGCCTCAGCCTCCCGAGTAGCTGGGACTACAGGCGCCCACAACCGCGCCCGGCTAATTTTTTGTATTTTTAGTAGAGACGGGGTTTCACCGTGGTCTCGATCTCCTGACCTTGTGATCCGCCCGCCTCGGCCTCCCAAAGTGCTGGGATTACAGGCGTGAGCCACCGCGCCCGGCCTAGGACAACTTTCTTTCATGAAATCCACATCCATTGAAATTTACTATTTATTTTAGTTATATATGTTTAAAACTCTATAAAATGATCAGTGATTCTTATTTACCTAGCTTAAGTAATAATAATGAAAGTGATAGTAATAGTGACATTAAATATCCCTGTTATTTTTGTGAAATCTTCTAAGTTCCAGGATTTCTGCTAAGTAATTTAAAAATATTAACATTAATTCTTGATTGCTTCAAAGGTTTTTAAATCAAAAGCCTGAAGAAATTATACATACAACTTTTAATAGAAAACTAAATTTATGTTGTATTGTTTGATTCTATGATTCTATGTATTCAACCATTCAGATGTAATCGAGTTTAAGTTACCATTTCATATAATTTATAAAAAATTAAAAATATCTAGAGTGCCCGTATCTCAAACAGTAAAAATAAGCCAAGTTTATGCTATTGGATGAAATTATTATTATTTTATTTATTTATTTATGTTTTAGAGACAGAGTCTCGCTCTGTCACCCAGGCTGGAGTGTAGTGGTGTGATATCAGCTCACTGCAACCTCTGTCTCCTGGGTTCAAGTGATTCTCCTGCCTCAGCCTCCTGAGTAGCTGGGATTACAGGCACCTGCCAGCACACCCAGCTAATTTTTGTATTTTTAGTGGAGACGGGTTTCACCATGTTGGCTAGGCTGGTCTCAAACTCCTGACCTCAGGTGATCTGCCCACCTTGGCCTCTCAAAGCGCTGGGATTACATGCATCAGCCACTGTACCATTTCTAAGTAGTGAGATTCATGTTAATACTTCATATTTACCTATAAATTTTGTATCAGCAGAAGAAAATAAATGCAAGAAGTGTTAGAATATGTGATAGAAAATTAATAATCATGGACTGGAAAAATACAAGTAAAAATATTTGCATCCAACAACATGGTTAAAAATATTAGAGTCTGATCTAAATTAAATATTATCAACAGTCTGTGGAATTCTTCTCTCACTTATTGCTTGTATGTATGTGAATTTGTGTAGCCATTTTGCAGAGTAATTTGAAAACATCTATTAAAACTTAAGATTCTTATGTACCATACATGTGCCTAGGAGACACGTTTAAGAATGTTTAATAGGAAAGACATAGGAAATACATATGTTGTTCTTAAGAATATTGATAATGTACTCATACCATGGTATATAAATACCACAAAATGTAGACTAAGAGGAACCTGGTAGATCTACATGTGTTAATATTTAAGGATTGCCAAGACCTGTTTATGAAGATGAAATGAAAAATTTACAGGAGAGCTACAGATTTGATGCCAGTGGTTACACCTAGGGAGGGACCCAAGATTAGGCAAGGTGGTCAAGGCTGATGTGAGAATTTTAAAGCCAAGATCCTCTGCAAATATTCTATGGGGGAAAGGTCAGGCTGTAAGTGCCATAAGACAGAGTTAAAATGTTCTCAGATGGTTTGCTGCTCATGAAGGCTTTATAAAATCTACACGTGTTCTATTTTCATCCTCCTTTGGAAATTAGATTTATTGTTAAAACATTATTTCCATATAATTACTTCTCTCTGAAAGCATAAATTGATTATTTCCCATGCTATATGCTACAGAGATATGGAAAAACATGACATATTTTCCTGGCTCTTAGGGAGCTACACAGTGGAGATGGGTACAGGGTGGGGAGAAATACTATCTCATATAGCTGATATTTAGAGAGTGCGCAAGTACTGTTAGAGATAACCTGTATTAACTTATGCAGTCATTACAACAACAGATGAAGAAACAAACTATGGAAACACTAAGCAGTTTGCTCAATGCCCAACAGTAAATGACAAAACTGTGATTTGAAACCAAAGAAGTCTGGTGCCAGAATCTGTCTTTTTAACTACAATCCTATACAGCCTCTTAACTATAACTATATTAACTATCTATACAGTATAGTGCAAAAAAATGCTAAAAGTGGGTATAGGACTGGAATAAAGAAATTTCACTGCATGGGATGGTTTGAAGACCAGGAGCCATAATAAAGAAAGAGAAAGGAATCAAAGCTACTTGAGTCAAACTCTGGATGACATTTGATTGCACTGATGGGTTTTGCCTAAACTGAGCATTCACTGAAGGGTTTTGAGGAGAGCTGTGTTTTGATCTCACCTGAGTTTTACAGAAGTTACTATGTTGGTGGCATTAACCACTTACTGTAGAGGTAAGAAATGATAGCCTCCCCACTTAGGGTCCACTTGGGGAACCATGTAAGAGAGAAAATGAGACTCCAAGCTCTATGAGAATGGAGAGAAAACATGAAATATAATTTTTAAGGGACCAACCTGATGGAATTTGAAAGTCAAGATGAAACTAGTAGATGGACTGAAGATGATTCTAACTTAACGGAGGGTATCACTCTTGAAATAGATGGGAATACAAATGGAGCTGATTTAGCACATGAGAATGGTCTCAAGGATCAGGTAAGAAGTTAATTTTTCTTTTTGTATGTAGCAGTTCCTGTAAAAGTTCTCTTTTGAAAAGAAATTAATACCTGGTTTACAGAATTGAAAGTCTTACTTATTTCAAATTTTAGTGGCGAAATGGGTAAGGAACTATAAAATGTCGAATATTTACAACTTTTCTTTTTATGTCCATACCCTTATTCCATCCCCCTGTACACTACAAGTCAGAAACTTCTTAGGCATTCAGTTTCCATTAGAAATTGGTATGTAACCTTCTACAGGATGTTTGTCTTAGACTGAAAAGACCTTTACCTACACTGTGGTGCACCAAAGTTTAAAGTCGGAGAGTTCAGTTTTACGAAATTTGATTGTACCCTGTAGATTTTGAGAAATACGTTTTAATATCAGTTGGTAGGATGTAATACCAGGTTTGTGGCAGTAGACGTTCTAGTACTATTCTCCATATACTTCCTATGTAAACCTAGCAGGATTGTATTTCCCCACATCTCTGAAGTTAGATTTGGCCAATGCTATTTCTAGTGAAATGTGAAATAGATATGTCTGTTGCTTCCAGGGAAAGCCATTAAGAGCTGGTATACAATTTACAAAATTTATTTTCCCCTATTCTGGACCCAGAGACATTCACAATGGTGGAGAATCTTTTTGCCTGTATCCTTGAGAAAGGACAAATGTGGAACAAAGCTTCCATCTAATTCTTATTACTATTAAAATATAAAAGAAATACAGTTTTAAGCCACTGCGATTTTGGTGTTTTTTGTCACCACCACATAATCTTGCCTATTCTAACTGACATACTAACTACTGTGGTTTATCTCCTTAAAATTGCCCTTGACAGGTTTTTCTGGACACCGTTATTATCCTTTCTCCCTCCCCCAGCCCATGGAGGTCTATCTTATTTCCCAATTCCTTCCAAATATCTTATTTTCCTAATCATGAATAAACAAGTAAAGAGTTTTAACTGGTTCTGTGGATTACTGCATCTAAGATTCAGATTTTTATGTGGCAATTTCTAAAGTAATTAATATATTTAGCAGTTTGTAAACAATAGAAACTAGTAAATCTTCCCTCAAGGTTTTCAAGCTCCATCCAACTGGGGAAAAAGGTTAAATTTGGGAGAAAGTGGATAAAGTGTTCCTCCATGCCAATATCTTGACATGTGATTTTACAAGGCTTCATATACTTTATATAAAATTAAATATAAATAGTCTTCCCCAAATATAGAGTTTATAGGATATCTTACAGGGAGAAATCCAAAATCAAACTGGGAAAACAAACACAAAAATAGTAGTCACTTAAATAAAAATTAAATGCAATGAAAGAATGAATGGAAGAAAGAGCAAATAACCCTAGTAAATGTGCATGAACATGCAGAGTTCTTATTTAATACCATCAGGTCTTATTGTATTTATCCTTTGGGGCTCATGTAATGGAACAATTTAAAATGGTCACTGACCACAGGCAGGATTAGCACATTTTTATATTTGTAACCCAAAACATTTAGTTTTTGGATTTTATCAGGCATAATATAAAAGTGATTAGTGTCATAGCGCCTCAGAAGTGAGAAGTTGTTTATGGTTCCAATTCCATGCATGGTCTGTGATAAACAGACCCCAGAAAGTGGCTGGAATAGGGCTGAGACAGGCAATTCAATATGTAGACATAGTTTCATATGCTGCAAAGAAAAATTCTACGACCTCTTCCAAATCCATTGATCACAATCCCAGAAAATAATAACTGTTCTGCAAAATATTCCTATAAAATACATAATATTTAAACAACCACTAATCTTTTTGAATTGTACAGAAAACGATTCCATCTCACATATGACCCCTCTCCTTGTCTATATGTGTATATTTGCAACAAATTATAACTTCATTTTAAGCTTGCTTCTAAATTAATGTACTGTGGTAAAAAAAACAAAAATCTGGTAAACACTCCCATTGTTTTAAAAATGCAACTGACACAAGCACTGACAAGAAAAATGTCATTTGATTTAGGGTCACCTTCTTACAAGTAATCAATACATGATGTAGTCAAACATGTCCATCTCGGAAACAGCCCTTTTGGCTTATTGTGCCTCTGAGAGCATCGTGGATTTGCTACTAAATTCTTACCTTGGGCTATAGGATTTTTGCCTTTAATAAGCATGCGAGTCTAGCTTATCTTTGCTAAATAGTTTTATTTTCATTACAAAAATTGAACCTATGTGTCATCTTTCTTCTTATGTTACATGAGAGATCTCATAGGTGTTAACAAGAGCTTCTACTCATGCAGTGAAATGCCGAAAGGTGGTACTTTCAGTCTGAGCTGTTTATTACTCCCAACACACAGCCAATTACTTTTTTAATCAAAGAATTTTAAAACCTCCAACATTAACATAAAAGCATTAGTAGGTCACATTTCAACCTTGACAAGAAGACTGAAAGATGCGTTTGCCAATATACTACACAAAACTCCTCATCTGTATGTGGTAAGCCCTTTTATTCACTCGAAAAACAAAAAGCTAGTAGCTGATATTAACAAACTGTTGATATTTATTTGAGAGCTGTGACTTTTTATTTTTGTACAGTGTTCTGGCTGCAATTTTGAAGTGACTTAAGTCTACGAGCTTTTATATGCCTGCAGAATTATGTTTTCTTTTCTTTTTGCCGGGTGATATGCAATTAGAGAGTCTTGTTTATTATCTCATAGCCACATCACTTTAAACAACAGAGTATAATAAAGTACAGAGTATAGAGCTACTGAAAATACATATTTTGAATTATGTTTATTAATACTGGAATGTTTTATATTTGACACACTACAATCTACACAAATGTATATTTTAAGCACATATATATAAAATATTCAAATATAAATATGCTTTTAAGGTAACCAATAATTTTACCTGTATAACACTTGATAAACAAATAACACTTGATGCCCAACTTTAAAAAAATAATCTTGCTGTATCTTTATGCATATCCAATTTCCCGATAAACGCTATCACTTCTTACTACTACAAATTACTAAGATTGGTTCCTTTCTTTCTGTCGTAACAGGCAAATCTGTAGATTGAGCTTCAGTTGTAACAGAAACTGCTTTTATTCAAGCTTTCCTTTTTCCCTGTCTTTCTTGTCATTAACCTTTCTTGCTGGCTAACATGATCTCCTCATTCCATGAAAGTAACAGCTTGGAGTGTTGGATCTGAGGTATACCAGCTATCTCCAGAGTATAAGCTGAGTGTGGGGTTAGGAAAAGACTTGTTTTTTGAGCTTAAAAAAAATAGGAAGGATCAAAACCAAAAACAGCCAAAGGTTACTCAACTGACGTTTAAGTCTAAAACTCGAGTTAGAAAAACCAACCATCTCTCCATCCAGCCATCCATTCAACAAATTTGTGTCATATCAGTGAATGAGAGTGAAAAGGTTTCTGTTCTCCTAGACAAAGATTCTAGAGAGAAGAACTGAAAGACAGTAAACATGTTTTAACAATGACATGAAACAGGATAATTTAACATAGAGTGGTTCAAAGCAGCAGAGGGAGTGCTGGGTTATTTTACATAGGATTGTCAGGGAAAGCCCTCTGGAGTCACGGCATAGTTTTTGAACTGAGAAGTAAATGATGAGAAGGAAGTAGTCATGGAAAAGAGTTGGAAGAAGAAAGAAAAGTCATGGATAATCCGTTACCTTATTTCACCTGTTCTAAGTTGCACACCTTTTCTTATTTTAATATCCATGAAATTAAGGTGCAAGTTATTTTAATAATTGCTATTAGCTGGATGGTAGTTGTGACTTTGTAGTAACTCTCAGCATGTGCCTGTTATTTCCAGTGGCATTAGGGAACAATATCAATGCCTTGCCATTTAAGCTAACAAACCATTTTAAGGATTATTTGAGGAATAAATAGGAGTTGATAGGAGCTTGCTTTATAAAAACCTTACACTAACATCATCTATAAGATCAAGAATTCACCAGCATTAACCGTGTAGAATGTTTGTGGAAACATTCCACACATCAGCAGTGTGGAAGAATAGCCCAAGAACTAAGTTGCTATGCCCTTTTGATAACTGCCCAATCATCAATGCTCCTGACAGCACAGAAAAGGCAAATGGAGAGCTGAAAAGTGACTACAAGTTACATTATAAATGTAAGGAAGTGGCCGGGCGCGGTGGCTCAAGCCTGTAATCCCAGCACTTTGGGAGGCCGAGACGGGCGGATCACGAGGTCAGGAGATCGAGACCATCCTGGCTAACACAGTGAAACCCCGTCTCTACTAAAAAATACAAAAAACTTAGCTGGGCGAGGTGGCGGGCGCCTGTAGTCCCAGCTACTCGGGAGGCTGAGGCAGGAGAATGGCGTAAACCCGGGAGGCGGAGCTTGCAGTGAGCTGAGATCCGGCCACTGCACTCCAGCCTGGGTGGCAGAGCGAGACTCCGTCTCAAAAAAAAAAAAAAAAAAAATGTAAGGAAGTTTTAGGAATAGCTTAAACAGTCTATTTTGCTCATTATTTTGTATTTTCATGTATGAACAAGAGTGACATTTGAAAAACTCCTGTCTAAATGATTCTAATATTAAAAGGCTCTTTGAATACATAGGAAAAAAGTCCTAAGTAACAAAAAGAATTATATTACAGTTTATCAACTTTTTTTTCTATTTTAATAGTACATAAAATACTATCTTACAATGGATAGTGTCTTAGACAATAAGAAATCACTGCACTTTCCAAGGCACTGTTAAGTAGTAGTAAACAAGGGAGACATGGTCCCAACCTTTACTGAGTTTTCTTTCGAGTGGGAAATAAAAACAATACAACTGAGTAAATTAAATGCATTGTTAATTATACACTGTGATAATTTCTACGAAAACGATAATAAAAACAATTATGCACAATGCATATAACTGCTTACAAGGCGGTAGAATGTGATGGAGAATCTCATTTATATTATGGGGTGGTGAGGATTATCCAAGAAATCTTGTCAGAGGATATAACCTTTAAACTAAGACTTTGAAGCAAGGGGAGTCACTCATATGAAAGATAGTAGGAAAGTATTTCACAGGGAAAAAAGACATATACAAGGTATATTCTATCTAGTATATTCTGGGAATGAAAGTGTGTTTAGTATATTCTTGGAATGAAAAGATTTGTGAGATTGTGAATAAATGTATAGCAATAGATGAAGTGGTTTGGAGGCAAGAAATGAGGTTCAGGAATTTAGCTTTGGAGATGTCAAAATAGAATATATGTCAGTTATTCTATGTAAATCCTAGGTGTACATTTGGATTTTTGAGTCTGAGATTCATAGGAGAATTCTGATACAATACTGGGAAATTTTTGCACATGAATGAAGTTGCCACAATATTTGTAGGTCTGCTAGAAAAAGATGAGACTGCAAAGCAGATTTTTAAAACATCTGGGAAAAAGAGAAGGTAATTTAAAGAATGTAGAATTATGAGAAGGCAGGAAAGAAAATCTTTCAACAAAGGATAAATAACTTGTTTACAGATGATGGGATATAACATTATCCATTGGATGTGACTACATGGAAGTCACTGATATCCTTTAAAAAAGAGTTCGGTTAAACAATGTAAGATGAAATTGAATTAATATTGGAAAATGATGACCAAATGTGCAGATGACTTTTTCAAGAAGTTTAGTTGTAAAAGAGGGAACAGGTACTGGAAAAGTAAGAGCAATGAGACATAAATTGCAGATACCAGGCAAGACTTAGAGCAATTCATCTTCGTGAGATAGGGGTGGAGATTATGCCTTTGTGCTGCCTTGCTGAGTGCAGAAAATGAAAAGGTTCAAGCAGAGGGGAAAAGGTTCAACTGGAGGATAAGAAGTAGTGTACAGAGATGCATCCTTTCCTCAATTTCCACAAGTAGATCTGGCTTTTTAGAGGTTGCTCATAATCTAAGCTTTATTTTATTTTATTTTACTTTATTTTATTTTTTTGAGATGGAGTTTCGCTCTTGTTGCCCAGACTAGAGTGCAATGGCACAATCTTGGCTCACTGTAACCTCCACCACCTGGGTTCAAGTGATTCTCCGTCCTCAGCCTCCCACGTAGCTGGGATTACAGGCATGCACCACCATGCCAGGCCAATTTGGATTTTTAGTAGAGACAGGGTTTCACCATGTTGATCAGGCTGGTCTTGAACTCCTGACCTCAGTTGATCGACTCACCTCGGTCTCCCAAAGTGCTGGGATTACAGGTGTTAGCCACCACACCCAGCCATAACCAAGTTTTAAATGAATATTGTTCCAATTAGGAGATGTTGTTTCAAGTTTGCCATTCTCATGGAAACCCCGCACTAGGTTTCTATGCCTTGACTCATAATAGGAAGGACTTGTCCCTATTAGTCCTCTAAAGCCCTGTGGCAACTATGGGCATCTAAAGGCTATTGCTAGGAGTCCCATAGCACACACTAAAATTTAAAGGATGACACTTTTTGCAACCTAGTAGTTTTCCAGGTATTGGCATGATAACATGGAATTTCAAGAATTTTTACTTAGAAAGGGTTATAGTACATTCATTTGGTATCCATTAAAATTTAGATATTACTACTACCTACTGGGTACAATGAACACTATTTGGGTGATGGGTGCGCTGAAAGCCCAGACTTTACCACTATGCAATATATTGATGTATCACTACTGTACTCATACCCTCCAAATCTATAAAAATAAAAAAAGGAAAAGCATATAAAAGATAAAAGTTATTTGAATAATCTGTATAAGTTTTTTTTCATCAAGGGTGTTAGATACACATCAAATAGATCACATAAATACAGTAATTGGCTATAGATTATGCTTAGAAGGTGAAACAAAGACATCAGATCTCATTCTACACAGAAAAAGACAGGAAAGTGAAAACAAAACACATTGTGGGCAGCAGCCAGGGATGTGAGCAGAAATAAGTTGGTAGTATTTCTTTGTTCATGGTCACATACGTAAGAGTCACATATTTATACCAATAAAATTTGATGTACTTAATATCTACCTTTTGTAATGTAAAGGAAGTGAATAAAAAATGATCTTAACTGAGGAAGAAAAAGGACCAAGGATTAAAGACATACCTGTATCCCCATCCGTCCATTTTCCTCTTCAGACTACTTGTACCATTATTTTCAAATCTTTGTATGGGTATTTTAGGAAATACTTTTTTTCCCCCCTGGAAATAGTAAAGTGTCTGAGCTCCAGAGGGTGGTTAAAGAAAATTGATAAATAATGACTGCTGAATAATAGAACAAGGAATGTTGTGAAACATTTCCTTTTCATCACATAATCAATGAGCTTCCAAGTCAAAAGCTTTGCATTTCAGAAATACTATACTTGGAGACAATTTGTTCTAGACACAGAAAGAAAACACTAGCTAGTAACAGCTATCCACTTAGGAGAAAAAATACTTTTTCTTTATAAGAGCTGCCTTGCTCAAACAATATTAGTATTAGTGAGACTTTACCAACAGATAAAACCTAGAAAGAATAACTTAGCATTTTTGTCGAAGATATAAACACTACCAACTTACTCCTGCTTCTGTCGTTTTTGAAGGATGGAATAAAATATTGGAAACAAAAACAAGACTGCCTTTTTTTTTTTTTTTTTTTTTTTTTTTTTTTTTTTTTTTAAGAGGGAGTCTTGCTCTGTCCCCAGGCTGGAGTGCACTGGTGCGATCTCGGTTCACCGCAACCTCCGCCTCCCGGGTTCAATCAATTCTCCTGCCTCAGCCTCCCAAGTAGCTGGGATTAGAGGCACCCAGGCACCCACCACCGCACCCAGCTACTTCTTTCTGTATTTTTAGCAGAGATGGGGTTTTGCCATATTGTCCAGTCTGGTCTCAAACTCCCGACCTTGTGATCCACCCACCTTGGCCTCCCAAAGTGCTGGATTACAGGAGTGAGTCACCATGCCCAGCTGTAAAACTGTTTTTTAAAACTACAGAAATAAATATATGTTGATATTTGGTATTATCTAAGATGATAAAACATCTTGTTTTAACAATATGTGTAATATTTCACAATAAAGAAGGGTTGTGTAGGAAGGCATTTCCATTTCATACTTTTTCTCTTTTTTTCTTTTTTACTGTTTTGTGTCCAGAGTGTAATTTATTTTAATTGGAGGAACAGATCACGTAATATTCTGTATTTAACCTTAACTCTATTCCCTTGCCCCAGTTAAGTAGAACCAGAAAAAACTGAAACGCAGCAGTAAGAAATTTCAAGCTTCACAGACTGCTGAAAAAGGCAAAGGCCAAAGAAAATTGTGATCTTTTGTGGAGGGAAAGACAAAAAACAGCTGAAGGGAGGTGGTTGCATCAGTTGACTATGACTAGGAATGTCTCAGAGCCACATAAGTGCCAGTCCTGACACGGCTGAGAGTGTAACTGTAATCAGCAGGAGACACAAACACACACATTTTTTTTTCTTTCTCTCCTCCTTTTATTAGTTACCTTTTGAATATGTTCTGACTGCATCCTCAGGAAGAAGAGAAAACAGATACTGATGAGCACTAATTGTCTCCACCATGCCTACTTTAAACATCTGATTTGGCGAGAATTTACCCCAGTCTCTGATATTTCTTTATGTCTCAATATAGTGTTTCCCACACTTTATTGTAGTACTTTTACATATACTTCTGTTCCACTTGCCCTAATTAAAATATATTATAATTGAAAGGAGTGGGATGTTGAATGGTACCCAGGGCCAAGGATGGAATTCCACAGACAGCAACACATTTTATCTCAGTAACTAGCTTAATTCAATGTTCTTTCATAAAACGTCTTTTCCTAATAACCCATAGAAACTTCCTAAAGACTTGCTAAGCAGGGAAGTGTGATTACACAACTGCGGTTACAAGTATCTCAATGCCACTCAACTCACCAAACCCCTAAAAATGAAGAACTTAGAAAAACTTTGCTTTGTGTTTAGATCATCTCTATACTTTTCTATTTTGAAGCATTTTCTCCAAACCCAATCCAGCTTCATGCCCAGATAATGTATGCCCTTATTTTGCTCTATGGGCTTTCTTATATCATCATCCAGCCTGGTTCTCCCCTCTTTGACCAGCATACCAGATATTTCCAAACTCACTTCCTCAGTGACTGCTTAACTATTTTATCCATTATCTCCTCAAAAGCTGTCCGATCCTCGGTTATACTTAGTCAATGTGATATTAATCTTTGTCACTGCGTACTAATACACAAGACCTGTCAAATATTGGAAGTATTACTTTAGTGAGAAAAATTTCATAAGTCAAACGTAAGAAAGTCAGATGAATTTCCTTATGAGAACAAGAGCTTTAAGGTAAATGGGGTACAAAATTTTAATAGAGAAGATCTTTGTTTCCATGATAAGATTGTAAATGACTATACAAATTACCTAACCAAATTACATCTCCTAATATAAGCACTGAAATTACTGACAGGTTTAGGTTTTAGAAGACATAATGGTGGACAGCAAGGTGAAGATAGTGACTTACTGGTTAAAACACAATTGTTAAAGTTAGTTCCTGGCCATTATATTTTGTTATTAATAAATTAAAAGAAATGACTGGTTAATGTGAAAACTTTAATAGAATATGGATATATTCTGTCGAGTTACAAAAATATATTTTGCCTAACTTAGTTAATTAAAAGAATTTGACATTACAGTTTTTTTTTTTTTTTTTTTTTGGACACAAAAGTATGACACTACCACCAAAACAAGGAAAAGTATGTTTGTTTTCATTCTAGCCTCAGAAGCAATGAGAAGGTTTCATCTACTGCCCTATTTATGTAAATAATGAGATTCTAAAATAAACAGAAAATCATCAGGCTCCACATTAACAGAATGCCTTCAAGCAAGAAAGCATGACAGCCGTATATGCTTTAAACTTTGGGAAACACAAATGCAGAATGAGGAAACTAAAACCAGTCAAACAATCAGGTTCTACACTTAACTCCCAAAAGTGTTTTTTGAAAAGTCATTGTTTCCCATCTGGAGCTCAGTTTATTGGCTGGTTGGTTGGTTTTCGCTGTCTGGAAGTTAAGGAAGTTTGTCCTTTCCATCTCTAAAATATCATACTTACGAGGAGGGTAAATATTACTTAATTAGCATAACGGATGGCAAAAATATAACAGTAAATAAAGTATACTTTTCTATAATTTCCTCTCAAAAAACAGCTTAATCTTCCTTTATAATACATACAGGGATACATCACTGACACTCATTTTTCACATAATTCTAAGGCAACCAGACAGAGATGAAAGAGAAATTTAAGTACCGTATTTTCCATCCTCCTGAAATTCAGGAAAGGTCTGCTTTCAGAAACAACACCATTTAACGTATGTCACGCACCTGGAATAGTCACACAATCCCAATAGCAGCAAGAATGATTCACTAAGGACAGAGGCAGGGCACTGACGATTTGTTAACTTTCACTGAGACCTTTGTGTGAGTGAAGAAATCTTGTTAAATTTCATGCCCTGAACTTCGTCTGTATGTAGGATGATATTTTTGAATTTCCCCCGAGACTAATAATTGTAACCTTTTATCAAGAGTGGGTTTGTTCTCAGCAGAGGCAACAGCCCACCCCAGCAACCCACTCACCGCAGGGAATAAAACTACCATTGTCCTGTGGAGAAGCCAGCAATGTGAACACCAGAGGACTGCACCTGTTTGTTCACTGTTATCAAATGCCAGCCTGGGGGCTACCCCTACTGAGAGGGCTCTGACTTCTTAAACCACAGAGTAACATAAACTCTTCTGTAGAAATCTTTTGTGTGCAAACAGAAGTTTAACAGCAGGCTTTCTTCCTGGGAGGAAGAAAGAGCACGCCTTTTACCATCAGACCTTCAAGATATATTCATTCTTTGCAAGCTCCGTATTATGAATAAAATTACACTAAGCTTCCCATGAGTGTCCAGCTTTAGTTTAAGAGGAAGCAATGAAAGACTCATGAAACGAAAACGATATGAATATAGCATCAAAACTATGTCTGTCTTGTGAAGAAGTAATTACTTGAGTCACTTATAGAAAGTTGAAGTGTTCTTGTCAGGTTTAAAATTTCAAGTTAGCTTTCCATGGCATATTGAAAAGACAGTTTTGCCGAAAACTTTGTCCTAATCTTCAGCTCCAAAAACAATGAGCTAGGTGTAAGTTTGGGGTGACACAAAGCCTAGTTTCAACCTTTAATGAGATGTGAAGAGTTCAAGGGATTGGGCTATTTTAATTATTTCCGTTTGGTAGGAAAATATATATGTCTCCTAATAATTTTAAATAATTAAATACACATACCCATACCAATAAGCAAGTGAAAATAAACCTTCATGGGTACATGTAATAGCTCTTCACTTCAGTGCCATCTTTTCTTTATCCTGCCCTCAGTACCGTTTGTGATCTCAAATTCTGGGTATGCAATTTCACAAATCCTAACTGTTGACTGTGGCAGGTGTCTCTACAGATACAAACATAGAATTTGAATGTCTATCTTTGGGGTGTATATGTATGTGTGTGTGTGTGTGTGTGTGTGAGAGAGAGAGAGAGAGAGAGAGAATATGATTGCATAGTTCCTTTGTAATTACTCTTTTACTCTTTCTCTTGGCAGGATGTTTCAAAGGAGATCTGTATGTTTTAAAACATAAAAAATAAAAAAGTAATAAAAAGAAAAGAAAACCAAAAGGGTTTCTTGCAAGACAGACCCTAGAGCAGTTTGAAAACATCAAATAAAACCCCTCCAGCATGTTCTCCCCATGTGATGCCTTTGTATATTCACTTCAGCCTGTGGGCATATTTCCCATGACACACACAATGTTTCAGTGCCATATTGATAGATATAAACACATATGGATTACTCATTTGCCATTCTGTCTATTGAGTTCCATACTGTTTTCTGTAAAATTAATTTTATATAAAAATAAATTATTGGGAGCCAAATATCGTTTGTGACCATGCATAGAAAAACAGAATTATATCAAGTTGAGTACATTTCTCTTTGGATGTGTCAGTGACACACAGTGTGCATGGCTATGCATAATAGTTAGATATTATACTCATATAGACATATAAATGCATATGTGTATGTGTCTATACGTATGCATCTATACACATGTACATATAAATATATGTATATATATAAAAATAACATGTATAGACACATATCGTCTTTTTCTGTTATATATTTATCAGCTATTTTGCTATATCTCTCTTTGGTCTTTTTATTTGCCTTTTGCTCAGTTCTAGGTACATGTCAATATTTATTTTTCTTTAGGAAACATTGAAATAGGTATGACCTGTTGACAAGTATGGATTTATTATTACAAGTATTTCATAGAAAACAGATTTTATGTTGTTTTTAAAACATAGTTATGCTTTAAAAAATAAAATAAAATGATGGAGTAATGTTTTATAAACAACTTTTCTCTAAGTCACCAAATTTAAGAACTTGAAACAAGGATATAGACGTAATTGTTAAATATACTTTCATGCCCAGCAAAAAAGGGAGACATATGGTCATTATTTGCTTTCTGTTAGAAAATCCACGGTATTGTATACAAGCATATGAAAACCATTTAAAAACTGTTACAGTGGTTCTAAGCAATGAGAGAGTTTAAGCTGTCAATTGCCTTATGTATGGAGTAAAAGAATACAAACAAACATGAAATAAGTCTAAACACTTGTGAAATGCTACTAAGATATCATTCCTAAGTTTTCATGTTTGGAGTAAAGATTCTAATTTTAGAATGCAACCCCCAAGCATCCTGTGGTTACTGAGTCTGCAAACCAAGTCTACTCTGCAGGTGTCTCACATCTCCACTGTTTTGAAGACACTTGCTTCACTTCTTTTTTACACACTGACAGAGAGACCCAGCCGTGTTATAGCAATTGAGCTACTGAAAACACTATCAGCGATAGCCTGCCCTTTCTTTAGAAGTTCAAGTTTTCAAGCAAACAGTAAGTGGGTATTTTAATTATTTTTAAAAGTCCCAGAAAATACCTAATAAATTAGATCTTAGCCAATTAAAATAAGTCGTCAAAATATTCTTAATGCAAGTTCATCAAGTAAGAGGGGTAAAAAGTATATTTGGTACTGTTTCTGCTTATTTAGAACTAATAATGGAATATCTAGGCATTCAGATCCTATTTTATTGTGAAATGCGGGCTTAAAAGGGAGCAATGATTAATGAGTTTCAAATACAGTATAAAAGTAATCTCTGGGGAAACAAATTCTTAGCTGAATTGGTAGCTCTACTCAGCAGGGACATTTGAATAATTGCAGAGGAACTAAGAAATTAAGAAATGAACAATGAATAGGATTTTCTTGGCACCACTAGGAAGTCTTGTGTTAAAGGCTTGGCACCAGTGTTACGCCTTGGCTTAAACTCAATATTTAAAATCAAGTAAATTGGTTGTGTTGCCCAGTTCATGTTCCTTTTTTCCCTCCCCAAAAGTCATCAAAAGTTTTTGTTGTCTTTGTTTTGCTATTCTTGAGCCTTACCAGGAAAGCAAAATAATGTATTTTAAAAAATGAATCTATCTTTAATGACACATAGCTAAGTATAAATACGTTTCGTTACTATTATTACAGCAGGTTGTTATCTCTATGCCAGAAAATAAATACACAAAGAACAATTAAACCCTAATAGAGGTCCCTAGATATGCATATAGAGTTGCATTTTTTAATTAAATGCGTGAACTTCAGTTCCCAAGTGCTCAGAAAGCAAAACTACAGCACCGTTCTCTGCTGAATTAGAAGGGGTAATGTCATGTCCTCACTTGTTCTAAGGAGAAAACTTAAGCACTAAGAAAATGTGACTCACATTTTGCCTTAGAACTTTCCAAGAGGATAGGTAGCAGGTAGGTATTATCAAATAATAAAAGGAAAGAAAAAAATACTCAGAAAATTATTCTTTCATAATTGAAAACTCAAGTGCAAGAGGTATTAGGTGATTTATCTAAGGTATAAGTGGAATGAGAATATGAAATCTTCTGCTTGCTAGTGAGCCTAGACTACTAAAATCAACCATATCTGTCAACAAAGAACCAATAAAGAACACATTTTACATAGATGTGGCAAGGATTAACCAATAAATTAATATTCATAAATATTGTTACTCTATTGAGAACTGCGTAAGAAAGGTAGATACAAGAAGGGAACTAACATATACTGTGTTCTAAACACTATGCCAGGAAGTTTGCATACATTGTTTGCATTTAATTCTCATTTTCAGATGAAAACTGAGGCACAGCACATAAGTGATTGTGACTGTCCTTTCTTGCAGTGCTAGTATTGAGTTTCAAATTATCAGGTTTCAAAACCAGACTTTTTTTTACAACTTCATGTTGCTAGGGCTAGAAGAGAATATCTTGAAAATATTGTTTTTATAATCTAGAAATATGCCTTCTCATCTAGAACACATAGGCTGGGTTTGAATTCAAATAATAAATCAGAATTCTCAGGCAAAATTTGTATTTCTGCATTCAGAATCTTTCAAGCATTTTATCTCTGAGCTCTCCTTTTATCACTTTGCCTTTCCAAAACCATTTCTGACTTTATGCATAAGTCTTAGAGTGTTTTTTGGATACAAGAGCTACTTAATTCTCTGATTGTTTTACATTTGTTCATGGCAAAGATCTAATCAGACAACCATAAATGACAATAATCAGAGTACAAAATTTGTATACACTTATGGATTGTCAACTGTTTGCCCTTTGTATCTCAATTATTTTATTATTTTTTTCCATAGGACATTCCCTATTTCACAAGCTAGTTGATTTAAATGTCATTTGAAATTATAATTAGAAATATTTTAGAAAGAAAACCATTTGAGGGGGGAGTGTCCATCATTCTATGTTTATCTATTTAGAAAAGCACTCATGGCTTAGAAGACCCCATTTCTGTTAATTTGATAATTATATATTACTGCTGATTTCCTCTTCAAAAATATAAAATTTTGTAATTCCAAAGGAATTACAATTTCTTTGGCATTGAATATTTCTTACTAAGTCACAGTTTAATGGATTAAAATGTAAACGAACTTTAAAGTTACACTAAATCTCTCCCTGATTTAAGTTTAAATTAGACATTAAAATTAACATGAAAATGGCTCCATAAACACTATTGTTGTAAATATTTTTTCATTATTTTATATTTAATAATGAACCAAAAGTAACAGAAGTCACTGTGCATAGTAATAGTATTAAATACACAAAACAATTGAATAGTTACTTAAATTATTCACTGGTGATCTTCAATAAAATCACAAAGGAGTTGATAACCTACACCGTGAGCTCTGATGTATTTATTTTGCACAAGTGATAGTTAGGTTCTCGTAATTTTTAAGAGGTGCTTGAGCCAAGACACTAATTCTTGATTCACCTCTTTTCCCTGAGCACCAAAGGACTGCATTTGAAGCATGATACAATTTTAATTACAAAGATTTATCATTATGACATGTAATTTCTACGTACATGAAATGACAGTGTAATGCATAGATGTGAAGTTCAGCTACACATTCACTATGTGAACAATGATATCAGTGACACAGGCTGCTTCCTTTTATTCCATATTTCTACCTGTGCTTTATAAAAGACATATCTATAGGTATGTTAAGTGCTGCTTCATTATCTTCTCCATCCTTTCCTTGCAAAACATACTGCCCAGTACTCTTTGAACAAGACTATGAAATTTGTATCAAATTTGATAATCTATTGTAGATATTTGATGACTTTAGATTACAATTCGGTCACACATGAATTATGGCATCTATATTGTTTATTTTCTTCTCACTGATAAATGAAAATGTGTGCCTAAACATATAGAGATTGGCATATATTTTCTTTAAATCTTTGTTACATTCCTCTTTCTAGTATCTTGAATCAAATTATATTTTTAGAATAATATAGCTGAAAAAGGACTCGACTAAGAGTAGGGCAAGAAAAACCCTCATCTTTAGTAAATTATTTATTCTCTCTGGGACTCAGTTTCAAAATGAGAGAGGGGTTAGACAATCTCTAAATTCTCTCTTAATATTACAGTCTATGATCCTCTTCAACTTTGCTTTTATAGAATAGATTAAGAGATTTTTATCGCTCTTTATTTCCAAATGTGTGCTAAATTTAAGTGTAGTGTGTAAGTCTCAAATATACATGTTTGAATAAATAAAATGTGAGCTCAAAATAAAATAACATAAAATGTGTTTATCTTAAGGCCATCTACAAATTCTGGAAATAATTAGTTAGAGAGTTTCTAAACCTAAAAGGATTTACATGCATTTCAATAATTTTAAAGTTTCCTCCATCTTTTTATCAAAAGTAACCCCGAATATGTTATGATTCTTCACAAAGGGAATTGAGCCTAATAATTATTAAAACTAAAATACATATTTTATAAAACTCTGCTGTAAATATTTGCAAAACCAAGTATAGTTTAGGGAGGCAAAAATCACTTATTGTAGCTATAGAAGAAAGGAAGTCATAAATATTTTATTTAAAATATTTAGATCAACTTAGCCTATCCATTTATATGTGGACATATCAAAATGGTATATATTTTTACCAATTGCCAAATAGGGAATAACTTTAGTTAGTATTCTGGTCCTTAAATAAAAAAATTCAAAAAGTGGAGTGGCTATAATGTATGAATAAAATTAACTAAAAAATCACTGTTCTAGTATCTCCCCTTAATAAGATAAAATATGATTTTCATGAAATCAGTAGAGTCATCTCATAGACTTGAGATCTTTTTCAAGCCTGCCATTTTTCTCATATTTATTTTCCTTCCTTCCACCCCATCTACAAAAAAATTCTCTAAAAAATAAACACTAGAGTAATATGATTTATAGAAGATATTACCCCATGAGCAACAAAACAAAACACACTTCAAATATAACTAATTGTCTTTTTTTGTCTTCTAGTGTTAATAAAGAAAAGGCCATGAAGTCAGCGGGCCCAATTAGGGCATTTCATTCCATTCTGTTATTACATTTTATTATTTTAGTTCCCTGTGTCTGTAGAAATAAGCTTAAGTAGTTTGATAACATACTTTTCAATATAAGAAATAATTTAATCAAATTCCACAATCTGTATCTCTTTTAAAATCGTTTCATTTCTTAAGTAAAAAATCTACACTAAGCAAAGTCTCATTCAGCTAAAAACAAACAAACAAACAAACAAACAAACAAAACCTGCCTTGAAGAGGTGACACCTGGACCAATGAATAATTTTATGCATCCCCTACTCATTCACACATAGCAGAGGATAATAAAAGTTCAGTGTCATGTGATTCCCTTTCTTCTCAGAATCTTTATAGCATTGTGATAAAAAGAAAATCAGCAATTATGCTGCCTGGCTTCAAATGTGAACTCTATAAATTACTGTATGCCCTCCTTGGGGAATATTACTTAATATTTTTTAAGTCCAGTTTATTTATCTTCAAAATAGAAATAGTAATAGTAACCTATTGTGATGGTTAACTTTAGATGTCACCTTGACTAGATTAGGAAATACCCAGAAACCTGGTAAAGCTTTATTTTAGAGGGTGCCTATGAAGATGTTTCAGAAGAGATGAGCATGTGAATATGAGTAGAGTAAGTAGGGAAGATATGCTCTCAACGCAGATGGGCAACAGCCAATCTTCTGGGGACCCAGAGGAACAAAAACAGAGGGAAGGTGAATACATTGATCTGAAGCCAGTACACACTCTTTCTCTCTTGTGGGACCCCAATTTCAGGCTCCCTGGTCTTTGGACTGCAGGACTTGGAACAGTGGCTCCCTGCACCCTAAGCCCTTTGGTCTCAGACTGAGAGGTACACCATAGCTTGTCTGGTTCTGAGGCCTTCAAACTTGGAATGAGCCAGGTCACCAGCATCCCAGGGTCTCCAGCTTATAGGCAGCCTGTTGTGGAACTTCTCAGCCTCCATAATTGCAGCAGCCCATTTTCCTAAATGCTCTCAAATATCTATTATCATTGCCTATATCTATATCCCTTTTGTCTTTCTGGAGACCCCTAACTAACACACCTACTAATCGTGGTTATTGCAAGAATGAAGAGAGAGAATATTTGCAAATCACTTCTACATAGTAAATACTTATTAATTATGGATGTTATTATTGTTATTATTGACAATAGTATTTCTGCCCTGGGCTGTATTATGCCATAAAGATACTTTGCTTTCTACATTTATTATCCTAAAAAAAAGGCAAGTCATTAAAACCAAAGGCACAAAGCCTAAACGAATTCTAGTTATATGAATAATTTTTAAAAACTAGTAGAATTTATTATTGTGTTCTTATTTGTACACCACCAGATATATAATCCTACCCAGTATCATCCCATTGAACATTAAAGCAGAAAGTTCAGAGAATTTAGGGCCCTATCAAAATCAAAATGACATACTTATTTACCAGAATATTTGCCAGAATATTCTGAGACTGCCACTTAAAAAAAAAAAGACCAACTTAAAATTTGAAGTCCTTATATTTCATAGTAAATTGAAAATCAAAAATACCCTTTTGATATCAGCTTTTTTCAACATTACTAATAATACAAAAATCAAACCTTAAATTTTCACCACAGAGAAAATGAAATTGAGTAAATTAAATGGTCTTAGACGGAAAAAACAAGTTATGGATCCCCATTTTTCACTTTTTTCATACAAATATCTTTCAAAATTGTTACAGTCATTGTGATTCAATAACCTAAATAATTTTACATGGCTTACAATAAAATTATAGCTAGAAGAAATAAAATATGTTATACAGATGGATAATAAAATATTAAGGAAGAGGGAAAATAGTATGACAGCTAGAATAACTTGTACTTCAGGTAGACTGTTAAAGAAGACAGAACCTCTTTCCATGCTGATGTATAATAACAATCTTCAGATCTATTTGACATATTAATACGAGAACAAAGTTTAAGAAAAACTCCCCAAATAAGTATTTTTCTACCTTTACACTATATTTCCATCTCTTTTTCCAGTAGAAGTGATAAATCAGCTAGATCTCAAAGGAAAACAAAAACAATAATTAAAGTTTCCTGGTCAGTAACATTTATTATGCCAAAAAGTGTTGGGCCATGCAAATTCTCATTTATCTACTTCCTGATAGATACAGATAAATGGAGAATTCTATTCATCATTTACGAAACATTGACCATTTTTCTTGTAATCTATTTTATATACTTCCACAGTACGTGGTTTCACCATTACAATAGCTATGCTATAATTCTAGGAAAATAATACGAGGTATATTTAACTTCTAGCCTATTTGAATGTTACTATATTGTATTAATTCTAAAACACATACATTTTTGGATCTAATATCTTTAATATCCTGATTCCTTGTACAATCTTTTACATTTATGTTGGTGCTTTTACTTTTTCTCTTTTTAGAAAGTGTGGACTACAAACAACAACAACAATTTTTTTCCTACAATTGATGACTTAAATTTGTTGAAGTATGGCAGATAGCTATTTGAGAAAACATTTTATAAAAGGACTTTTTGTGTTACCTTGTTATTAAATAAATGCTATATTAAAAAAAAAAAAACTTTTAACATGAACTAGAGAGTCCTAAAGATAATGGGCAGTGTCTATTCCAGAAATAATTCTTAACAGGTTTTTCAGAATACTAATAATAATCTTCTATTAACATTTACATCTTTCAGTGAAACCATTACAGAGACAGACTTTGTCTATTAGTCCATTCTCACGTTGCTGCAAACATACCACCCATGATGGGGTAATTTATAAAGATAAGAGATTTAATTAACTCACAGCTCAGCATGGCTGGGGAGGCCCCAGGAAACTCACAATCATGGGAGAAGGGGAAGCAAACACATCCTTCCTCTCAGGCCAGTAGGAAGGAGAATGAATGAGTGCCCGGAGAAGGGGGAAGCCCCTTATAAAACCATCAGATCTTGTGAGAACTAACTCAGTATCATGAGAACAGGAAGGGGAAAACCAATCCCATGATTCAATTATCTCCACCTGGTCCCTCGTATGACATGTGGGGATTATGGGAACTACAATTCAAGATGAGATTTGGGTGGGAACACAGCCAAACCATATCTCTTTGAGATCTATTTCTAATTTAAATGGATACTTATACTGTGGAAACTAAAGGTAAAAGTAAAAAAAATCATTTTTAAAGTGTCATTTTTCTGACCAACGGAAAACTCAAGTCACAGCAGCTTAAAACATATTTAGAAGCAATGCATGCCATCCAGAACTCTGCTGACTCAAATACAAAATATAGTTAGGTCCCAAATCATAAATGACACGTTCTGCATTCTACAATTTGATGATATAGCCTAACATGCTTTCAATAATTATAAAAATACACTGTGTCTATTTTTTTTACCAAAATCAAGCTTCTCCTAAAAAATAATAAATCATATTTATTTCCAGAACTGCATGTAATGTTCAATATGTACTTCATAATTTAACTTTTATAATCATCTTACAACTGAGCGTTCTCGTTATGTTCATTTGAAGATGAGGAAACTGAAGTTTAGAAAGTTGAATCACTTGCCTCAGAATAGAACTTGACTCAGGGAGCCCAGATTCTGAGCCTGTCTTGTGATTCTCCATGTTATTCTGCTTGTAAGTCCTTGCCTGCTGGATTGGATTTAGTAAAAGTGTAGTCCCTTTAGTGCTGCACTGTCCAATATGATTGTCATTAGCCAAATATGGCTGTTTAAATTAAAATTAATTAAAATTAGATAAAAATAAAATTCACATCTTCATTCATAGCAGTCTCGTTCAGAGGACTCAACAGCCACATTTGGCTACTGGCTCCTCTGTTGTGTAGCACATATTAAATATTGCTATCATCCCAAGAAAGTTCTATTGGACAGTGCAGCTTTTGAGAAGAAAACAGATTAAAATGGGACCTCCTGACTCCACACACATGCTTAACTATAAAAATAATAATAATAATTGGCTTCACATGGCAGATGGAAGGTAAACAATTGTCAGAAATATAATATTTACTGAGAGAAGACAGGCATGTAGAGATAATTTAGAATAGCTCATATCTCAGCACAACGACTTGAATGTAAAAGTAGAACAAAACAAAGCTAGTAAGTATTTGAATTGAAATTACTTTCCAAAAGAATCCTAAAGTTTTACCAGTAAAATTAAGTCTATTAATAAATGTTGGTGCATTACAGCTAAGAGTTTAGCAAGCTTGATTTTTAAAAAGCCATAGTTGAATCACAGTGGCTATAGAATGAGTAATAGATTAAAAAAATCAAATTCAGTATTTACAATATTGTTGTATTGTATGTTTGCTTGTATTTTATTGTCAACTTACCATTCATGATATATTCAAGCATTACACAATGATCAAAACAAATTCTTTCTAAAATACAACCTTAAGACCTATTGCTTAAGCTTGGATTGTTTACATTTTTCAGCCAATTTAATGGTTCACTGACTATAGTTTTGCCTGAAGCAATTGTCTTAAACAATTTTTGGGAGTGACATAATATGAAGAACGGGTAAACAGATCTAGATTTCAGCACAAGCTTCGCCTGATTAGCCACAAGACCTTTGGCCTGGTTTTCTTAGATGTAAAATTATAATAAAGATATCTGCCAGGTCAGCATTACAGGGCTGTGTATGAAACAGATTTTTTGAAAGGAAACTGAAAGCATTTTGCAAAGTGTAAACTTCTATAACATATGGGATATTACAATTATCATGCCTTTGGTAAACGTTGGAAGAGAACAACATGTAGCCTCATTTCTGAACTCTGACTGAGGGTTTTAGGTTCTGCCAAGCTTGAGGCTGCCTCCTCTGACTAAACTTGATGACATATTTACATACTTTAAAAAACTGCCATAGACGTCTGTCAGAATTAGCATGCACTCTTCATTCCCTCTAAAATATAGATTTGGTGACTGGGCGCGGTGGCTCATGCCTGTAATCCCAGCACTTTGGAAGGCCAAGGCAGGCGGATCACAAGGTCAGGAGATAGAGACCATCCTGGCTAACATGGTGAAACCCCGTCTCTACTGAAAATACAAAAAGTTAACAGGGCGTGGTGGCGGGTGCCTGTAGTCCCAGCTACTCGAGAGGTTGAGGCAGGAGAATGGCATGAACCCGGGAGGTGGAACTTGCAGTGAGCCCAGATAGCACCACTGCACTCCAGCCTGGGCAACAGAGCGAGACTCTATCTCAAAACAAAACAAAACAAAAAAATAGATAGATAGATAGATAGATAGATAGATAGATAGATAGATAGATAGACAGACAGACAGAGAGAGAGAGAGAGAGAGAGAGAGAGAGAGATATTGATTTGGTTTATTCCCAAATAGTATTCTTACTGTTACAAGTCCTCTGCCATGAAATCAGAAAGTGCAACAATCCAGTTATTCTGGTCCCAGCATTGCTGTGCCTCCCTTGGTAACTGGGGATAGATGCAGAGAATTCTGCAATTCTTTGCAGTTCAGGGTCTGAAAGCCAGATGAAGCTAACGTCCTGGGGTAAGGGTGGAGAGGTGAGTACTCTGACATATTTCCTGTTTTCCTCAGAGCAAAACAATGGACTCATGGTTCTATTATAACCATTCACTTTCTAGTACTACATTTGGGACTCTGAGGAGCAAAGATTTTCCTCCTTTTCTACACACCAAAGCGAACAAGCATGTTTCCTCAATCAATGAGCTTTAAGCAATGGGGTTTGTTGCCCTTAAATGTTTTTTTTTTTTTTCCTTAGGATATATAAGCTTCCTCTCTTATGGAAGGAAAAAATACAGATTTTAGTGCATCTTAAGAAAAAGTAAGAATGATCACAAAGGTTTAAGATTCCAAGTAGGGAAGTTTCCTGAGAGATTCCATAATGCTAGGCTTCCCCTAATATTTTCTAAAGGATGCTCTAGGGATTAAATAGAATGTTCTTCAAAGAGTGAGGCATCTTTAAGATTCCTGAAGGGGTCATAAATTAAGGGAGTTGAATTATATGCCCTGAGCAGATCATCTTGCCAGTCATGACTGACAACATGTGAGCAGAGGAGAAAGGATGATTCTATTCCCTGAACACCCAACCCCACCACTTATTTTGGCTTATTTCTCCTCAGATTTCTCTCCTTATTATCTCTGATTCTTGGTACAGCAGGAGGAGAAATTCTCATTTCCCCTTCATTCAGTTCTATAAATCCACTCATCAGTTCTCTAAAGAATCAGTTGTCTGAGCATAAGTCCCAGCAAAATTTGCTGAAATGGCCATTATAAATCTCTGATCTCTTAATTATAACATTTCCTCTTTTCAAATATATGTTTCTATGTACTGACATAAATACATTATTGGAGTTCTCATTTTTCTAGTCAATACACAGTCTGACATGACAAGCAAACAATGCTCTTTAAAACACTGATGAGAGTATCATTTCCAGAAACTGTGGACCTGATCTAAAAATTGACTCTTTCCAAAGAACGTGCCACTCTTTTCACTGATTCTCTCTGACTCATGCAAGCTTCACTATAGATTAGTTTTGATCTAATCATTTTCCAAACAATTTATCCTGAAGCTAAGAGTATTCTTAGATTTTTTTTTTTTTGGCTGCAAATATCACAATATGCTGAATAGATCTTCTAATGTAAACATTTGTAGTACTTTTGTTAAACATTCTGTTTAACAACAATCCCTGAACTAGCCTGGTTGAATCCACCACTCAAACATTACCAAGACCTTTCACAGGGTAGTTGAAGAATGCTTAGCAACTCTCATGTAAGAAAAAGAACTCAGAATGAATATGTCTCTTGTGTAGGTCAAGACAAATGTCAGGGCCAATGAAGGATGAAACATGATGATGGAGATTTGAAATGAAGGGCTGGGGCAACAGGTGCTTGGCACGAAACACTGAAAGACAGGAGAGAAGTGCTGTGAGGTAGCGAAGCTAGCACTCTTCCTGAGAGTAGACAAAGGCCAGTCTCGGGCTTCTCATCACCAGAGAAACAGATCTTATGCACAAAGTAGTTAGAAGACACATTGAAATTTGGAACACTTTTTTTTGTCTAAACAGGTCACACCCAAAGCCCCAAGGAAACAATAGGAATCTATCCAAATACGCAGAAACAAATACAATAGTTTTCTCAATGTGGTGAAACAAGGGAAAACTATAAACAAAAAGATACAAGGGAAGAACACTAAGATTTCTAAACACCCCCAATGTGAAAGATGCTTTAATTGACAAGTTCCCTGCTTTCTTTCTTTAACTCTCATTACAACACTATGAGGTGGAATTTTCTTTACAATTTTCAAGATAAAAAATCTGAGTCTCAGAGAGACACCCAGACTGTAGGTGGTAGGCCAGGCATTTGCACAGAGAGCATTTCTGATTTCACAATTGCACATCACTCTATGACATATACTGAGTCAATGACAAGTGACTTGTCCTTTTTGACATTAGGTTATCTATTTGACCATTACTGAATAATGCCAAAGAAGCTTGAGAGACTTAAATGTGAAAAGGTACTACGTTATTTTGATGTACTATTTTAATTAATAACTTATGCACATTTGAAGGCAGACATTCAAGTGTGATGTTCAGATACCACCTCTTTCACATTTTACATCATTTAGATGTTGTAGTTTCTGGATGGAGTATTTTATTTATTTATTTATTTTGGGACAGGGTCCCTCTGTGCCACCCAAGCTGGAGTGCAGTGGCGTGATCATAGCTCACTACAGCCTCAAATTTTCAGGCTCAAGGGATCCTCCTGCTTCAGCTTCGTGAGCAACTGGGACCACAGGCATGCGCCATCAAGCCTTCTATTCTATTTTTCATCTACCAGAATCCAGCAAACTTCATATATTATTTTCATTACTATTGAGGACTTCTAGGAATAACTTTGGTATTTTACTTTTTGTTTTAAATTTTTGTTTGTCCATACCTCAAATAATAATCTAATCAAGATTATCCAGTACACAGTTAACAAAATGATTACAATGTCCATAAAATACCAAATAAAGACGAAAACATGTGAATGTGTTGGTCTGAAAATATGTAGAGGGTTCAGTTAATTTTTAAAAAACACCAATTGTACTTTCTGTACTTTCGTATCATCCCAAATATCACCTCCTCTAAAGATATTCTCATCATTTAAAAAGTAAAAATTCAATTATTTAAGCTGAAATTTAGTGTGATAAATATATGTATAGTGTATTAAATTTGTACCTAGGTTATCATTCCATATCAAGATCAAACTACATTTATCTATTTTATATGGATACAAATAAAATAGATATGAACTTAAGCATTTATCTTTCCTTTTAAGATATAAACAAAATAGATATGAACTTAAGTGTTTTTCTTCCTGTTTGGGATATAAATACAATAGAATTAAACTTAAGTATTTATGAAAGATTCCTTTATATCTACAATATAATATGTAGATTAAATTGTATCATATTACCAACGATTAGTAACAGATGAGGTGATATTATAAATTGCAGAAGGGAGAAAGTAATGGTGGGTTTTATGGCCCATATAATTCCTTTTAGGGTTTGGCCAGACTAGTGACTAAACAAGTAGAAGCTTACAGAATTAATTAAGATTGTATATATACTATTAAATGTCAATTTGAATAGGAATGTTTGGTTAAGAAAGAGGTGATTTAAAAAAGTCAGCAGGACATCCTCATCAAGAGTGATTAATAAGAACCACAGCCATGGGCAAGCGACCTTAATGGAAGACATGGTGTCCCCTGTCCAGATATGGACTTCTCTGATGCAGTAGGGACCTTCCCAATGGCCTCAAGATATAGAAGATCATATGCCTGAAGGGATGCACTGATGGAAGTGTAACCTCTCCACTGGCAAGAAAAAAGTAAGGCAGTGTTAACAGGACACCTAGACCTAGAGTATGCTAATATAAGTTCCTCAGTCCTTCATAGATTGTGTGGCCTATTTTTAGTCTAGGCAACTGCCTCTTTTCCCCTCTACTTATCGTCTACCCTATACATACTGGGAAATGTGAGAAGCAGCAGTAAAACAAATGTTTCTGCTTGGCCAGAAAAATAGGTTTAAATCTGTTTATTGTCTCGGGCACAACCAACATGAAAGTATGTAAGTAAGATCTGCAGTAATTTTTTAGGCCATGCAGCAACTTTTGGTGAACATCAAGCTAATTAATAGGAATTTTTAATGTGGGAATTAATCTGTATATGTCTCAGTGACATCCAACCATTAACTAGTGTATAATGACAGTCTTCGTGTTAACTAAATATCTCTGTTACACAAAGTTTGTAGAAAGCTAATGTGCTGTTCTGAACACATACTATTCTAATCTCAAACAGTGAAAAAGCTTTCAGTAGAAATGCAAACCATATACAAATATACACAAAAGAACTCTTAAAGTCTTCATCTCAAAACTCTTGGTTACAATACTCTGTGCACTTCCCATCCCCATAATTGTTACTGGTTATTTACTTTGTTGAAAGTACTTAAAAATAAAATTTTGCTTAAGAAGAAAATTCATCATGAATTACTATTGCCTTTTTAATGATTTATCAATATACAAAGTTGGTATTTGGCAAAACGATTATAGAAAAATTTATTCCCAGCATCTTCCTTATCTTTAAGTCATTTTACACCCAAGTGGCTCTCCAGGATCCTCATGTGTTATTTTCATTTTCACCCGAACATACAGTGTATTTCTTGTCATGAAAGCAAAACCTTATCTGTTCCTGTCCCATCCCTTCCTTTCTCTTTGCGAGATGATAGATGAATACAAATAATTGTGAAGAATTTAACTGGATATAGTGCTACCATCTCTTGGTAACATACCATTAATTAGATTAGTGCTTCTCAAATTGTTGTAATCGTCAGCATCACTACAGGGATACTTAACACACAAGTTGCTGGGCCCCACCCCCAGAGTTTCTCATTCAGTAGGTTTCAGGTGAAGCCCAAGGATTTGCATTTCTAAGTTCCTGGATGATGCTCATGGTGCTGGTCCTTTAAGAATGGAGTTAAAAATTTAATACAGTATGGTAGATTAGGCAGTGAGGTATCCGACTAATCAGCAGATTTGCTATTTCCCCTCATTTTATACCAGGTATAAAAAATTAAGGCCAGTCCAGTAGCTCTGCCCTTAATAGAATATAAAAATGTTGTTTTAAAATTTTTGCTTTGCATAACACAAAAACAAGCAACATAAAACAAATATTTTTCCAAAGCACAAAAACAATCTTACCTGAACTTAATTACGACACTTGTTTGTTGCTTTAATAGGGTTACCTAGAACATTTAGCCTTTTAAGATTTTGCCATAGAGTAAATTTTATCCCATATTCTTCTTCATGTGAACAGTTAGGTGTCTTCTGTCATTTCTTGCATATTCTTGCACACAAACACAATCATGCGTCCGTGTAACTTCTGATTCTCACAATTGGAGTAACACTATCGATCAGAATACCTAAAGTTCAATGACCCTAGACTGTCTCCCTTACAGAATAATTTTGGCATATAGCAGTCAACCACCTAATAAATAAAATATCTGAAAAATGTCCATATTAGCCTAAATTTCTACCATTTTGTTGCACTTTCTTCAATTCACACTCAAAGAAATTAATATCTTTTGAATGAGTATCTATTTTTCTAAACAATCAGCTCATTTTCTTAATCACTTATTAATTATCCATTTGTACTACGGCAAAAGAAAATATAACAGCTTCCATGCGAAGTGAATAATAATACTCTTGAAATAATAGTGTTATATTTTGGTACGCGCAAGTTGAACAACTGTCACAATCTTAAGTAATACAAGTTATGCACATACTCACTATGAGGTATGTTTAAATGTGGCATAATTTTGATGGATTAAATAACTCTGTTTTAATAATTTAGTAGTACTGGTATTAAATGTGAAAATAAATAAGGGAACTATTTAAAGACAAATTCTCTATGTGGAAAGATTCCTCAAACAGCACATCTTATGGAATAATAACAAGATTCAAGTATTATAAAAAGTTTGAGAAGCAACTTATTCAATTTTTTTCTTTAATATATTCAGAAGGAAATCATGATGAAAACACAATGCTTCCTATGCAGGTTTTAACTGGATCGTATTACAGTATTTTTAGATCCCTAATTTCAATCACTCAATTGTTCTCTACACATTTCATTTCCAAAATTCTTTCTCCTATCATTATTTCTATATAAGTAGTAATTTAGTAAAAAACTCCATTCTTCAGTAAGAAAACTATCTTTGAAAGAAATAAAAGTGAAAATGTTGATGAAGGAATCTATAAATTCTGAACAATTTGCATTCACCATTATTTCATCAACTCTATAGCAATCATGTCCAAAATAAATAACACAATCAGTATTCCTTTCTTCACCCAAAATATCCCAATTTTATCTCACATGTCTGGCTAACTATGAAGCTATGTCTAACTTAAAACTATAAATTTAATATCTACTTCAAATATAAGAAACAAATGATTTCAATATTCTGACAATATTCATCTTACTTTTTGTTATATTTTAAGGCCATATCTCTAAACTGTTTAATATTTCAATGTCAAGAATTATTTGGACTACTTATTGGACTCAAAGTACATATAAAACCACTACATGTTTGGATGCAAAATATATTGATTATATTAATTTATAGTAAATTAAAATGAAAACTCCTTTATCCCACAGTGAGGTACTAATTATTCACTAATTAGCTTTTATTTTTTAAATTAATTAATTAATTTATTTATTGAGATGGCGTTTCACTCTTGTTGCCCAGGGTGGAGAGCAATGGTGCAATCTCAGTAATCAGTTCATTTTGATTACAGGTATGCATGAATAAAATTCATGATTAGAACCATTATACCAAAAAGCCTCCTACAAGGACTTTTACATACTCTGAGCTATGCGAACTGAAAAGTAACAGTGGGATGGCAAGAACCGGCTTACAAAATAAATTCCTATTGAGTGTTTTTCATAGAAGGATGATAATTTTAGGTTGCTTACATCATATATTTCCAATCTTAATGAGAAAAAACTACTCTGATGATCTGATGTTATTGAAGTATTCTGAGAAAGAATTGCTGATGGCATTTAGTGAGCTACTGAATAAGAGAAATCAAAACTGTATAAATTAGATTTGTTTTCCAAAAATAAGGTGATTGTGCAGAAAACTAAAGATTCATGGAAATAGATATAATAGCTTGGGTATTACTAAGCTCTATTCGTTATTGCATTACTGCAAAGATTTGATGATATGGTCCACTGTTCACCTGAAACCACCAAACACAGCATGTTTCATATCTCAGTTTTCAGTTACAGAGCATTTCCAGAGTTTACTCCTGTTCAGCTGAGATACAGTATTATGGTATCCTTCACACTGCACTTACAAAATCTATAAACAAAAACAAGGGCATCACGGGGCATCATTGCTCATAAAATGAACAAATCACTGATATTTAAATGTCTTAGAGTGTTCCTTAATGTAACAAATATGACAGTAACCCTACATATACATTTTTGTGTATATTGCCTTATATTGATAATGAAAGCATATCTGCCATTATGTATATATTCCTTACCTGTCAAGTTCTTTAATCCAAGTTCTTGAAGTCCAAAGTTTCCATCTTTTCTGTAGTTTAAAAATATTGCCAAGGCATATCGATCCTCATAAAGTTTCGTTCCACGAATAATGCGTAAATTCTCCAGAGGCAGGTAACGAAACTGATTAAGAGCCACTAACACATAGCCTGTGACTTCTCGAACAGACTGAAAAGACACAAACACAAACAATTGTCTGTGTTATAAAACTAATTTGTCACTATGTATATGTAGCAATTTAGATTAAAATGAGTTATTAAACTCTAATTTTCAGTTTTTAGCTTAATACATTATTTTCCGTATCATATTCTAAATAATTGGCTTCATAAAAAAGATCACAAAGGGTTAAAATCTCATTTGAACTACATGTTGTAGTTCTTTTAAACAGTTATGAATGTGCTTATAGTAAAATAATGGATTTTGTTTATGAGACCTTCTTCATACCTGAGATTTGAATATAGTTAAATGAATAAAGGTCTTGCTTATCAACAGACTACAATAAGTTAAGGACACAAAACCATCACTCAGAGACTTTACATAAAAAAGCAAATTGGTGAGCATAAGTAAAACAAAGCCATGTTAGTTTGTAAATTGTAGGATAGATTTAAAAAGGCTTTATTGGTGGTTAGTGCTATATTTATCAAATAACAATTGCCCTGTACATCTCCAGGGAACACAAACATAAACGACATGTATTAAAAACAAACTGTTGTGGCCGGGTGCGGTGGCTCACACCTGTAATCCCAGCACTTTGGGAGGCCGAAGCGAGTGGATCATGAGGTGAAGAGATCAAGATCATTCTGGCCAACATGGTGAAACCCCATCTCTACTAAAAATACAAAAAATTAGCCGGTGTGGTGGCAGGCACCTGTCGTCCCAGCTACTTGGGAGGTTGAGGCAGGAGAATCACTTGAACCCAGGAGGCGGAGGTTGCAGTGAGCCAAGATTGCACCACTGAACTCTAGCCTGGCGACAGAGCAAGACTCTATCTCAAAAAAAAAAAAAAAAAAAAAAAAAAAAAAAAACAACAACAAAAAAAAACAACTAAAAAACTACTTGTTGGCTATAAATTCATTCCAACCACATTTTTAATTTTAACTGCCCACTGTTTAAATTTACTCAGGTATAATGAGTTAATTATTTGAGGGTTTGTGAGACATTTTAAAGCAAAACTGTCATGAAGAAAGCCTGAGTTGCATCTAAATATTAAGTTTTTTGATAAAATGATGATAAATAATTGTCAGAATTTAAAAAAAAAAACTAAAAGTGATACAAAAACACTCAAGTATTTGGTGTTAACACCAATTTCATGTTATTCTAACTAACCCTTTTCATTTCAGATGCTCCAAGGCTCAGTTTTTGGTACTTTTTTCCCACCTCTGTCTATTCTCACTCCCTTGGTGATCTCATTCAGTTTCAAAGTTGGTGATCTCCAAACATTTATCTCTATACTTTCCCCAAACTCCAGATTTATACCCAACTGTTTACTCACCATCCTTACTTGGATGTCTAGTGTGCTTTTCAGATATACCTATCAATGGCTGAACTCCTTTCTTCCCTCACCCCTCTGGCAGCCTTCCTCATCTCAGTTAAGGTTTTTCCATCTTTTCTGGCTTTCAGGCCAAAATTTCAGTCATCTTTCACTCTCCTCTGACACCCCGAGTGTGATCCATACTATTTGTTCTATGTTCAGAATGATCGGAAATTCAACTACTTTTTATGTCATCCATGGCTCCCACCTGAGCCATCATCATTCCTCATCTACATTATTGCAATAGGTCTCCCTGTGTCTATTCCTGATCCTTATGGTGTATTCTAAATTCAGGCTAGCCAAGGTATTTTAAAGACATAAATCAAATTACAACACTTCAATGTTTAAAACTCTGGAACATCTCCTAAGTCACTCAGAGTAACAGACAAAATCCTTTCACTGATGCATCCAAATATTCATGCCGTTCAGTGCAATAACCACTAGCCATATGTGGCTAGTGAGCAACTGAAGTATAGTTGGTCTAAATTTAGATGTGCTGTAAGTACAAAACACACTCTGGATTTTGAAGATTATATGATGAAATGATAACATTTGAGATAAATTGAGTTAAATAAAATGTATTATTAAAGTTAATATCAGTTGTTTCTTTTTACTTTCTTATGGTGGCAAAACAAACATTTTAAATTCTATGGCCTTACAATTCTATTAGACAGAACTACAGTATATGATCTAGTCATCAGTTCTCTTTCACATGGAAATTATAGTTCTACCTTAAATTGTGCATTATGCCCTTAAAAATCTGAGTTTCCTTTCATCTTGTTATCTTCTTGGCAAACTCCCTCACTACCTTCAAGTTTTTGTTCAGTTGAGGCCAACCCTGATAAACCTGTTAAACACTGTAGCCCCTACACTTCTACCTGCTTCAATTCTCATATTTTTCCCACTACTTCTTACCTTCTACCATATTATATCATTCATACATTTATTAGATTTAGTATTGGTAACCTGTCTCTCTTTTTCCCAGAATATAGACCTATAAGGTCAAGCACTGTGATCTGTTAACTTATGTGTCTCATGTGACTAGGAGAGTGGCAGTAAACCAACAAGTATCACTCTTGTCCTTCTCTGACCACATCCTTCCCCACTGTACAAAGTCTGTGGAGTGAAGAAAAAGGCTCATTTAGATTCTGCACTCTCCCCTTCCAGACCCTGTGATCCCAGAATTTCCTTTGCAAATAACTCCAAGTCTTTATCTAGAAACTGTAATGTCATCTTCCCCAGTTCAATCCCCAGACAGCAGATTGTGCCACTAGTGTGCATATATTTAGGAAGGAATGGGTGGTCCAGGTGTCAATGTGTGATGGGAAACTATACAGATCCTGGATATGTAGGCTAGAGTGTCCAAAAACTTGCATGTAAGACCTCTCACAATATATGCTAGAAGTGGATGGAGGAGAGACTGTAGACTGGAGCCATTTCTCTCCATGCCAACGTATTCCTGAGGACTCCAAAAGTTCTAACATTGTACCTGGCCATCCAGGTTGTTATAAAGATATGTCTGTCAAAATGGGAAAATATAACATTTTATTTAGTAATCTCTAGTTGGTTTACAATAAACAATAAAATATGTGGGCCTCTATTCAGACTCTTTCACCCCACTCTCATAATTCTTAGGAATAAGCTTACTACAAATAATCAATAGAAGAGTAGAATCCTAATGGAGCAAAAGTGGAGAGGAATAGGCAAGGGATACATGGAATTACTCATATCTGGCATCAAATTGGGAACTCTAAGCCACTATGAGTACTCCTAAGACAGTGAGTTTCTTGGAGTGAAGAGATAAATGCCTAGGACAATAGAAAAGAGTGGTGAAACTCACCAGTGATATGCATTGTTTGTACACAGCAATTTGTTTAAAATTGCACCACCTGGAAAAGTCGGGCTCTAGGGCTCTATAATTCCTCCTTCAAACACCGTTCTAATGGTTGAACTGTTACCTCTTTGAGTGCCCTTATCTACCCCTATTTATTTATACTATTTAATAGTATATCTACCCCTATACTATTTATAGTCCCTTCAAGAGAGACTATAAATACATTCTGACATTGTGTGGTCTAAAAAGTAAAATTCTTTCATTCATTATCACAAAGTTTTCTTTAAATGTGTATACAATAATTATTTAGTGATCTAGGTCACAATGATAAATGTGGTGATGGAGGATGTATTATGACTCTTTTGCCTACAACATGTCGTAAGATCCATCATTCCAAAACAGACTTATCATTAGCTTCCATCCCACTCAGGAAGTTACTCTTCTTATCAAAAACTGTAAAAAGCCATTGGTTTATCTCGAGATGGAGAAACACATTTATAATATCAACAGAGAAAACACAGATGAAGCATACTGGGGTAAAAGAAGAGGTTTATTTGTAAAAGAGTAACATCATTAGTAATTTTTCAGTGTCACTTGGGATGGCATTTGGATCACATATTACCACAAGCTGCAAATAACTTGCAAATAATAAGGGCTCTAGAATGTGTGATAGGTATGAACCAAGAAAAATGCTGAACACATAAAGAAGGACTAACTAATGCAGAAGAGGATGCTTCAAGTGCTCTTATCTACCAGAAAAAGTAAAATATAACTAAGAACATCTTTGTATTTGCATATTACTAAATATATTTATATTTGAATTAATTGTGTTGTAATATTTATAAACTTCTCATTCCAGGGTGTGTCTTATATTATTCTTAGAGACATGTGTCTTATCTTCATGGAAGGTCAGATTACAACCAATAGGTACTCCCTTGTAAAGATTCTAGAACTGGAGGGATTTGCTGTTATAACTGAGATTCTAGTATCCAAAATAAGTCTCTGTCATTATTCATTCTGTTTATTACCCTTGCAAAATAGTATGCATAACTAAGCATTAGCCTAACAAATATCTTTTTATTATCTGAACTCTGGACATCATTCCATGTTAATGCTGAGAATGTATGTCCAAGTCATTTTGAACAAGGCCACCCATAAGTTGGTCCATAGTAAATTATTTTATGATAATGATAGTGAGGATCCTATTTATTTATTTCTTACACCCCTTTCTCCGACCCAGAAAAATAATGTAAATAATAGAAAAAAAATCATAGCAAATCTCTCAACCCAAGATGTGTTGCTCTAATCTTTTGTATGTAGAGGGACACATGGAACTGAAGCATTTTAAAAAAGAGTTACAGGAGATAAATACAAAATTCTTATACCTAAAAGAACACATCCTGCCTTATTTTGGTCTCTGTTTTTTGGTATTCATAGTCACATTTTCTCTATTCTTATAGTCTTTCTGTGAACTAATATCTTGAAACATCTCAAAAGGAAACTCCAGGGCAGATCATAAGCCATGTGTACTGATTACAAATAAAAACAATTAAAGGAAACGAGTTAATAATGATAGGAGTGCTTAATGATGAAAAAGAGTAAATAAAGTGGTTTGAGCCAATATTGGCAGATCTGGATAAAAAGTGAAGAGATATATAGAAGTGTAAATTATATGTTATAATGTCTGATAAGGCCACACAATCATGTTAGTCATCCATTGTTCCTCACCTTTCAGCTATCAGAAAAAATCTGAGTAGCACAACATTTTCCACTGTTTTAGAAAATTTTAAGAAAATAAAAACAACTTTTAAACATATGGACTTATTTATGGGAAAGTATAATGGTAGGAAATGTGAGCTTGTCTGCCAGGCAAAGCTGGACTCCAAACCTAGCCTTTGTGCTTGCTAACTTTGTGGCTTCGATCAGGTTGCTTAATCTTATTGAGCCTCAGTTTCTTCATCTTTAAAATAGATACCAATATTTCTATTATAGAACCATAATATGGGTTAGAAGATATAAGAAAACTGGCTGACCAATAGTAAGTGTTTAACAGATGCTAAACAAATATTATCTCTGATAATAGCCAGGAAGATGAACTGCCTGTGGACAATCTGAGCAGAAAAAAAATTATAATATCATTATGTAAGAACTGCTGCTTTTAATCTCTCTGTTATGTAACCTTTGGTACATTTATATCTTGCTTATGCAATTTGCAATTTATTCCTAAATTTCAGAAACAGTTCCTTATACTTTTTGTGTGTATATTACAGCCCTAAATTTAATAATAGCTATGAAATGGAATGGAATCGAAAAGTGGAAAGCAATGCTTAAGGTCTTTTTAGACATCATTTCCCATGGAAAATAATTTTATGAACTTGCTACTAAAACAAAACATTGTTTGAACAACACAATCATGATTTATGTACAAGGACCACAGTAGTAAACAGAAATTATAAGAATGCCCTAGGGGAGGGAGAGCATTAGGAGAAATACCTAATGTAGGTGACAGGTTGATGGGTGCAGCAAACCACCATGGCACGTGTATACCTATGTAACAAAACTGCACGTTCTGCACATGTACCCCAGAACTTAAAATATAATAAAAAAGTAAACAAAATAAAATAAAATCTAATTTCTGAGTTACTGGCGATGTCTTTGATATCAAATAAAGGTTTTTCTTAAAAAAAGAAAAGAAAGAAAAATAAAAAAGAATGCCCTAGCAAAGACAAAATGCTGACTCTGGTTCTGGCTCAGTAACAGTTTAGTTCTAGAAATTCTGCCTATTTTGTCAACCAAAGAGTGAATACCCTCCTAAAGATATATCTTCCTCCTCATGGTGTAAGCTTCTGCTCAGTAAAACTGATTGATTTTCATTGTCAATGTTGGCTTCTATAGTTGCTTTGTTCAAGTAGTAAATACAATTGGATATTATTAAAGCCTTGAATGATTCAAAACTCTTCTAACTCAAGGGACAATTTGTTTTGCCTTAAGACATTTGATGAGTGAAATCAAAAGATATGAAACACAAAAAAATTAACTTCCTATACCATATTAGCAGTAAGTCCAGGAAAAAAAATCATGATTTTTAAAAATGACAAGAAATTTTATAACCATTTCTCCTGCATAATATTTTAGAGACAATGTGAAATCTGCAGTTATAAATCTGGAATTTTCAATGGATGTCCCTCAATCAAAGATTAGATGAGACTGTGCTGGCTCACCGGGTTATCCTTTTACCTCTAGATCATTTCAGAAAAGTCAGTCTTCACTATTTCTAAATTTATGCTTCATTCCACAACTCTTTTAACAGTTTTTAATTTTTTTCTGTATTTGACATAAATCCCTAATTCTTTTCTTCTTAGTTACCTTTTTAAAAAAATTGATCCTTAATAGAAATGAAGACTAGTTCCTTAAATGTTCCTTCATTTACCTTAAGATTAAAGTGATTACAGTACCACACAATTCCTAAATATTTAGTAAGTGTTTAGGAATGATTTTATGCACATTAAAACTAATTATGTGTTCCTACCTACGTATGTAAAACTTTTTACATACTTTTTACATAGTTAGAAAAATTCCCAGATTTTTTCCTACAAAAATTATGCATCAAATCCATGTTTATTACATTTCTTTAAAATTAGCATCTCTTTTAAAATATACCTATCCGTTTTTGTTAAAACCTTCTGTAATCAGTCAAAAATATCCAAATTCTTAACTTCTACTCCAGTGTCTTAAGAACTCATACACAATTAGATATTATCCACAAAAATAGTAATATATTTCATCAGGTAAGAATCAACAAATATAATGTTGATTACCTAAGGTCTTGAAGTCAAATAAACCTGTAGTATCACAGAGAAGAGTAGGGAACAGAGAACTACGGTGGTAGGAGGGGGGTATTAGAAAGTCTCTTCTGCTGGTAATGACTGCAGAATTTATGTATTTTCTGACGGTGACAAATGTAGTAGCAAATTGTAGCCTCTCTATCAGTAAAGCCTTCCATTAAATTTCCCTAGGCAATTAATTTCTATCCCTGCCCTTCACAGCACGTCTGAGAATATCTAAAGCAGAAAACATTCTTAACTATGACACAGTATTAAAAAGTTTACCAGAATAAAAACACATTAATAAACACAGAGCAAACACTACATATCCCTGCTGCTTGTAGAACTAGTTATGTTTGCTTTGGAATTCTGCTTTCATTTTTCCCGTTGTTCTTAACACTCCAAGTATTACTTAATACTCCAGGCAAGGAGGGACTCAAAGTCTCATCTAATTAGATTTGAAAAAACAAAAATAATGTGAAATGTCATATACTGACTGGAGTAGAGTAGAATTCATACTAATTACACACAGCATGAAATAATACTCAAGAGGTAGGAAACCTGATCAGGTCATCCCAACAAACTGCTAACTTTCAGCCATTTCCAGCTAGTCTCTTTGGTGCTAGTGTTGCTATGAGTTCTACTTTCTAAGAATCTGCAGGCCATTTCAATCATCACTGGCCACTTGGCCAGCTCTCAATCCATGACTTCTTAGCAGTGAACACCTTGAGTTCCATTGAGAAAAGGACTACTTAGCTCACCTCCCTAGAATTAACCATATATATTTTTTTGTCCTTTATATTTTCCTGAGCTGGGTGGAGAGTTAATCGTCCCCATTCAAATCTCTACATTCCCAGTTGATTCTTCATCTCCTGACTTTATCAAGACTATATTCCTGTATCATAGACTTATTACACAGGCGTTAGGTTTGTAAAATTAAATTAAATTGGCCCAAAGTTGTCTCTGTACCTTGAATTTCTATGCAGCAAACTGTGACCTAATTAGTAAACACACTGCAAACTAAGTTAAGAGTATATTCTTATAACAAGTAGCTGAATCTCAGCCAATCATAGCAGAGAGGCCTCAGTCAATCACAGGCTACCAATTGATCACATTATGTCTAAGTAAGGCAAATGCTAAGCTGTAACAATTTAAACTGTTTCTGCATAATACTTACTTGTCCATCTATGAATTCTGCCTGCTCACATTGCTGGGTGGGGATCTCTGAACCACTCCTGATCTGAGTGCTGCCCAATTCATGAACATTCTTTTCTTAAATAAACTCGGTCAAATTTAATTTGTCTAAAGTGTTTCTTTTTAACAGATTACACAGACTAAGTTGGAAGCTTTGGCAGATTCATCTACATAATCACACAAAATTTCAATTGTAAGTGTACGCATTTCAAAAACTTCATAAGTCGAAGATTCTATCATCTCTAAAGTGCGTGCGTGTGTGTGTGTGTGTGTGTGTATGTGTGTGTGTTTATTCGTTTTCTACATATTTATACAGGGAGGCTTATATTTTGAAGCCTGGATTTCAAATAGACATTTTAATAATCTTTAATAACTATTTAAAATATAATACTGAGTTCATTTTTTTTCCTATCAGATAAACACATTAAGCTCCAATGATTTGGGGAATTGACTTTTAACTGAAATTAGAAACAATGCATAGATGCTAAAATAGCAAGAATGTTTGGAAACCTTTGAATTAAACTTTGTGTAGATATAGATAGAGCTGAAGTAAAAAGAAATTATTAGTTGTCGGCACTTTCGTACTGAATCAAAGCATCGTAATGTTTATTAACGTTGTCCATGTGATGATGAGTATTCTCCTCCACAGAGAGCCAAATTGGTTAGGACAATGCAGCCTAGTGATTACATTTGGGTTCTGTAGTCTCACAATCTTAGTTTGACTGCTGTCTCCATCACTTATTTACCTTGCACAAATTATTTAATATTACGTTCCTGTTCTGCAAAATAGGAAAAATCTCTGCTAAATGCTTAAAAGTTGAATCAACAAAAGATAATCAATTTCATCATATTATCATTAGTGCAATTATGGGAAATATTTGTAATATAAGGTTAGGAATGGTAAATAATATATAAGCACAAACATTTAATATTAAAATTGATTAAACAATTGGTACTACATAGTACATAAAGATATAACTTCAGTCAGACTGTCTACTGTTGGCTAAATATGACCACTCCCTAAATTTATTCATGTATATATTTGTTTGTTTATGAGACGGATTCTTGCTCCACTGCCCAGGCTGGAGTGCAGTGGTGCGATCACAGCTCGCTGCAGTCTTGAACTCCTGGGTTCAAAGGATCCTCCCACCTCAGACTCTTGTGTCTAGGATTACAGCTACACACCACCACACCAACCTAATTTTTTTTTCCAGTAGAGATTGGGGTCTCATTATGTTGCTGTGGCTGGTTTTGGACTCCTGGCCTCAAGTGATACTCCTGCCTTTGCCTCCCAAAGTGCTAGGATGACAGATGTGAGCCATTGTGCCCAGCCAAACCCCCATAATGTATATGCTGAAGTCCTAAGCCATACTGCCTCAGAATGGGACTGTATTTGGAGATAGGGTTTTTAAAGAGGTAATTAGGCTAAACTGAGATTATTAAGTTGGGCCCTAATCCAATATGACCAGTGTTTTTTAAAAGAAGAAAAGATGAGGGTACAGACATGACAACAGAAAAGACCATGAGAAGACACAGAGAGAACCTGGTCATCTACAAGCCAAGGAAAGGGATCTCAGAAGAAGCCAAAGCTGGAGACCCCTTGATCTCATAATTCCAGCTCCAGAATTGTGAGAAAATAAATATCTGTTGTTTAAGCCACCCAGTCTGGGGTACTTTGTAATGGCATTCCTAGCAAACTAAAACACTGCCTAAGTTCACATCCTAGCTTTTAGCAGTATTATGTTGGGTAAATTATTTAACCTTTCTATGTCTCAGTATCTTTATCTGTAAAATGGGGATGTTAATATCTCCAAATCCTAGGATTATTTTGAGAAGTATATCTCTACAACTTGCTTAACAAAAGGTCTGGCTCATAGCTATCCCTCAGTATTAGGTTTTATTGTTTTTCTGAATCCAGAACTCTTCTTCAATATGTTCCCTGTGTTGCACAGCATATTTAAAACCCCATTTTTCTATTTCTAAAGGAATAACTACACATTACCAAAGTTTAGATGAGAAAACTGCTTGCTAGCATTTTAATGTACAGTTGAGAGTGACAGTTTCATGTCTGAGGTCTTTTATAAATGTGATGTTTCCCCATTCAAAATTTAACGAAAGAAAATGGGCCTCTATGAAATTATGGCTGAAAACAGCTGCATCTGTTGAAAAGCATATGGGAAATGCCCTTTGAGGATGTAGAAGTTAGAGGTGACTGCTTCTGTGACTAGTCTGTTGTTATTTTTAAATGAAAAGGATGAGCAATCTCAGAAATAAGAGAGCCAAAGTATCAGGCTTGGATTTGACAAGCCTGCCAAGATACACTTCAATATCTGTCTAAATATTTGGCCATAAAAAAACACAAAACACAGCCTTAATTAATTTATAAAAAACCAAATATTTGCTTTAGTCATCTCCTCTAGTGACAACAAGGTCTGATGTTACTTATGATGCTCTTAATATTAAATTCAAACATACACAATAGGCATTCTATTGATATCTGTGGATACAATCAGGACACAAATATAACAAAAATTGAGGCCATGGACTTGTAGACAAGCAATTTAAATGTTTTTCTTATTTAAGTATCCTTATGCAAGTCACAAGTTTCTAAGCAGCTATTTACTACTCCAAATAGTACAAATTTTCAAATAATTACATTAACTTATTAATTAGTGTTTTCAGTGTGTGAGGCATTCTTATGTCTTCTGTCACCTACTGGTCAAACCACTCTGAGTATTACCTCTGTTTATAGATGAAGTAACTACAGTGAAATAACTTGCCCAAAGTCACATAGACAAAAGTGAAGGAAGAAATATTAAAACAACAACAACAAGATCTCTCTTATTCCCAAGATCAAAATGCCAATCTGTTTAAAATATTTTTTTCAAAAAGTGGTACCAATTTCTTCCTTGTTTAAAGTACTATCCATGGCAACATGGTCTAACATTTTGATTTGAGAATAACATTCTCTTTCTAAGGTTTCTTTATGACAAAAGTATTAGCTAAGAAAGAGTATTTCTCAAAAGTAACTGCAGCATAATTCAGATATTTATAATTGCAAAATCTGCTAAAAAAAAGTACTTTAAGTACCCTAAAAGCCTTAAAATCAGCATTCTCTTAGGTGCCTTCTCTTAGGTGCTAGCGAACCTTTTCAAGCAGATATATAGAATCAAATGAGATTCTGTGTATAAATTAATAATACAGATACAACCAAACAATCCTAATGCAAATGTATTTTTAAATTTGCACTTGACTTTTCTTCCTCAAAAAATTCCTTAAGTCTCTATGCTTCACCCTCATTCACCCATCCATCCATCCATCCACCCACCCACCCATCCATCTGTTCATCCATCCATCCAATTATCTATTCTGCAACTGTTTATTGTCCACCTACAATTTGAGAAACATTGTTCAAGGTGCTGGAGACACAGTGGCAAGCAAAATAGACATGGTTCTTAATCTTATGGTAGTTACTTCCTTTATCATTTCCAATCTTAGTCTAATGACAAGATTGCCACTAAGTAAAAGATGGCTTGCCAAGGAAGATTTACAATAACTTGCAAGTGAATGCCTGTATCTTTGTTTCTTTAAGAGTAAACCATTTGTTTTAAAATTTTATGCATTAAACATCTAATCTTATTATAAATCTACCTCATTTTCTGGTCATACATTGGCACCTTCCATTTTGGAAAAATATGAATTTTTCTTCTGACATTAATTGTTACTTAGAGATGCACTTTGTGCCTACATTTGTGTGTATGTCTTCAGCACTTTCAAGTAAACAACTTAATTATGAAACATTTTTCTCTATGTTTCTCCTTTATATGAATGTTGCAGAGAAGTAATCATTATAGTATCTTCTAAGACTGCATATAAATTATTTACAAGACATAAAATATATTCGACTTTTAAGTATCCTCTTAAAATATCATCATTTTCCTATTTTGGTGTCATTCATTCAGCAATCTGTACTTGTAGTATATTCAAAGCTATTCCTTGCTCTGGGGACATGGAGATGTATAAAATATGGCCTGGCTCCTTAGTAGCTCACAACCACTGTGAAAGACAAACATGGAAAGGAGCAAAGGAATAACATGTTTAAGATGCAACAATGGAACCATCATTAAGATTCTGAATATTAGAAAGCAATGAAGACCATAATGGGGGTATCAACAGCACTCTGTGTGTACACAGGGGTGAAGCAGATAAATTTGCCTAAGGAATATTGGAGAAGGAAGTTGTAGGAACAGATAATTGTCTAAGTTCTGAAAGGTTGTTAAGTGTCCCACAGGGATTTTGCACCTAGATTGTGGTCTTAAGTTATAGTTTTACAGAAAGAGAAACCAGGAATTCTTGGAGAAATTTCATATTCTAGGTATAGGACAAGAAATAGATAAGATGAGCCTGAAACATCGTATCATAGCAGATAGTGAGGAAGCTATCAAAAACTACTAAGTTCATGTCAAAAGGGTTCAAGAACCAATTGGAAGAGACCCTTCCTGGCCAATGATGGGGTAACTTATATTTCAAAAATGATAATTATAACTGATTATAATCCATAAAATACATATAAAACTATGAGTTCATAATAATATTAAATGATATAAATTTCTCATTTTGGACAATAACAGAAGACCAATTCACTTTTCTGAAAATGTATCTAAAAGAAAATAAGCATTCATCCTTTTCCTTTATGAACTGTAACACCAGGTAATGAAATAACAGATTAAAGGTAGTGCCTTAGTCTGTTTGGTCTTCTATAGCAATTTACCACGGACTGGGTGATTCATAAATGCCAGAAATTTGTTACTCACAGTTTTGGAGGCTGGAAAGTCCAAAATCAAGGTATCAGCAAATTGAGTGTCTTGTGAGGGCCCACTCCTTGAGGCCAGTATCTTGCTATGTTTTCACACAGCAGAAGGGGCAAGGGATCTCTCTAGGTTCTTTTTTATAGTCACTCATTCCATTAATGAGGAGTCTACTCTTATGACTTAATCATCTCCCAAAAACCCCACCTCCAAATACTATTATATTGGGGATTAGATGTCAGTCTGTATCAGGCACTATGTCTTATAAGGTGTTCCAATGAATAAGTGAAAATAATTTTAAAATTAGTACCAACCAATTTTGATGCATTAATTGTAATAAATGTACACCATAATAATGTAAGATGTTAAAATAATAGGGGAAATGGAGCATACGCTATATAATGTATTTTATTCACATTTTTTCTATGAACCTAAACATTTCCCAAAAATAATATTTATTTTTAAAAATAAGAGCATTGCCATTCTGAAAGTCTTTATGAATTAATGGTTCTAGATATTCAGCATCGTTGGCTAGTAATTGCAAATGACATCACAATAATAGAAAATAATGTTGGGAGACAATTCTATATTGTTTCTGCATGGCATGTACCAGCTTTTCTGCAGAATTTTTTTTTTTCAAGAATGTTTGTATAGAAAGCAGCAATGGAATAGCAAGACAGTTTATCCTTCTAGGGTGGAGGGCAGATTTGTTAGCAGCCCTTTTTATAAAAACGGGGTTTCATAAGCTCAGAGTTCTGCAACTGTGACCCAAATCTCTTTTGATACAGTATCGACCTGTTTGTACTTTCCAATCACTTCCATGGGACTTGCCTCGGGGGCAATGGGAACCCATGTAAACATGAAGCTCATGCTGACTGCTGTGTCATTGAGTCTCGTGTCTTCTGCTAACACAAGTGACAGACTAACTAGTTAGCGTGCAAACACTCTAAAATCTCAGACATTTGACATTCTTGACAACAACAAGACATTATGTGCCTCCCGCTGAATGAACACACCACCACCTAAGGTTTCATCAAAGAGATTGAATATGAGTATTATAAAGTCTCTGGATCCAGCTGCCATTTGTTGGAAGTACAAAAGACAGAGAAACATGGTGAATTCTATCATGAATATGCAATTAACAAAACCCAGCCTTCAGAAAATTCTACAGAAAAGTGTTCCAGGTCTTTGAATAGGTAAATTATAAGAAGAGGGATAAAAGGAGGAGGAGGAACTTATGTCAAATGTTTTAAAGGAAATTTGGAGAAAAATACTTTAAAACCAAGCTATTGTGTCTAGGGATGTATTCTCGGGTGATAAAACTATAAAGACACACAAGAAAGCAATTTCTATACAAGTAAGAATGGTGGTTACTTTTGGGGAGAAAAGCATTTGAGATTGGGATATGCACATAGTGGGATTTCTGGGGTGGCTAGCAAAGCTCTATTTCTTGATGTAGATGGACAGTTACAAAGGAGTATACCTTTTCCAAAATACTTAAGCTATGTATTCATTTTGTGAAGTTTTCAGTATTTGTGTAATGTTTGCTTATGACAGTATAAAAATAAGCCATCAAGTGGAAAAAACAAGAAAAGACATAAAAATGTCCCTTGCCTTTTCACATCTCGCCAATTGATATATGAAATTAGAAACCAAATAATTTCATATGCATAGTGTTCCTTGCTATCAAATTCTCTCTATTGATATGCAGGAACTGAATATGTTAGCAGGAAACATTTGCACAATTTAGGGAGAGAGAATAATATGTCTAATGTCAAAGTGTCTTGAGAGATCCTAGTGTTGTTCACAGGTCTAAGACTGCTGAATGGAAAATGAATCAGGGAGGACAGGGACTTGATCAGAAAAAGTTAATGTAGGAGTTTACAATTTTACATGGGGAATAAGTGGCAGTGTATACAGAGAATTTAGGCTTTGATTCATTTTGTAGAATTATGTTCTTAGTTGCAGGGTAAAAATGGAGTAGGCTGGTGAGAAGCTGGTGGAAAGAGAAAAGTTAGAAACTTCTTGCCAGGCAAGAGATGAGGAAGTCAGTGAATACAAATCAGACGGCTCTGAGATCCAAGCCATCTTTTTGAGGTAGCATACAAAACTACTTCATGACTTACTAGATGTGGGAATTGAGGAAGAACAAGCAACAAGAAATGACTGAGGTTTTTAGCTTGGGAGATTTGGTTTATGGTGCTGTAAAAAAAAAACTGGGATAAGGAACAAGTCTGTGGAATTTTCCCAAGTACTATATGAATTTTTGGTTATCTGATGTTAAACTAACACTTCCTTTTTTACAAATTATTTTAAATGACATTAATAATATCTGTATATTTGTTAAATATGGATAATAGGTACGTGTATCTAATATATTTTTCTGTGTGCTTAATATGCTTTTAATCTTCAAACAAATTATGTTAGCACCTGTGATTTCATAGGTGCTATATATTTCATATATATTCATGGATGGCAGATTACAATATTCTTCACATAGGTCTAAAACAGTGGTTCTCAACTGGGGTGTTTTGCTTTCCACAAGACATCTGGCAATGTGTGGAGATATTTGTGGTTGTCATCCTTGGTGAGAGGTAGAGGGTAATACTGGCTTCTAGTGGGTAGACATCTGGGATGCTGGTAGACATCATACATGCACCAGACAACCTTTTCTCCCCACCTACCACCCCCACCACTAAGCAAAGAACAATCAAGTCCAAAATGTCAAGGTTGATTGACTTATTAATTTGAGGCATCTGTTTAATTTTATAGCTTGTAGAGTTGCCTTAGTGGTTTTCTAAAAGTAATAAAAATTAACAGTGTCCACTAGTATCCCATTAATATGATCCATAAAATATTTATACATTATGAGGAAAATTTAAATTAATATTCTTGTATTAGTATATATTTTTCTAACATGAATTTATTATTACACACATTGCTGGATGGACGGTGGATGGATAGATAAATAAGTATCCACTTATATGGGTAAATAGGCCTCTCTCCCTCTCTTTCGTCTCTTGTCTCTCTGTTTCTCTCTCCATTGTAATCTAATTTTGCAGTAGCAAATTTTCTACTTTGATTTGTTGCTTTTTTTTTTTCACTCACTGTTGAAAAGCTTGCTTAATACAACTAGGGGACATTAAGGCTAAGATGTTCTATTTATAAGCAAATTTATAAACAAAAGTCAGTCATTTCCTTTATAGGCATAATTCTTCTTTATCTCTAAGAAAGTATCTTTTGTTTGAAAGAAAGATTATGTTTTATAGTCTCCAAGCTGTACCCAGTAACCAAACTAATTTAAACATAAAAAATAACAATGTCTCACAGGGAGGAACAAATGAAAAAATGAATAGTCTCTTTGCAACTTGTTACAGCTACAGTAGACAAACGCTTGTCATCAACTCTTTAGTTATTCCCATTTATTGTATCCCCTTTAAGGAAACGGGACAAAGACACACATTGTTTCTCTCTCCTGAGTCAACTTCACCACCTTTCCCTTGAGAAGGGATTTATTAATCATACTAGAGTTCAGCAGTGGTTAACAACATTGGATTACACTCCCAGCAGTGGGGTACTAGGTTCATGGCATGCTCATTAACACAAGTGACATCAATATCCCCCTCCTCTTCTGGAGAATGAATGGGGATATTGACTTCTTCTCATTCCAATCCTCTTCATCAACATCATCACAGCACTGGTATTTTATATGCATACTGCAGTTTACAAAGCCATTTCATATATATATATCACATTTAACCTCCAATCACCATTTTCTGAAGCAATTCACTAACTTTCAACGATGTTTTCTCCTTTTTTTTTTTTTCAGAATTACATTAAACTAGAAAATGTATCGTGGTTTTAAGTCATGAACTACAAGAATATTTGAAAGGAACTGATATTAATAAAAATAATGACATAGGAGACATTTCATTTAACACTCTTGAATTTCACCACTGAATAACCTTTCACCTCTCTTGTCTAGAACTTGTTCTCTTAATCCTCCATTAATTTCCTTAAGCAAGTTCCAATGCTAAAATCTGATATAATCTCTACTAGCTGACACACAGAAATAAAACTTAAAAAATAATTCATGCCAAGGTCAGTTTAGCTGACACGGTTACTCAAATCCCTGTTAGAAAGTGTTAGTGTACAAAAAGATAGATAAAACAAATTAGGTCATTGGGAATAAGAATCTACAGGACATTTTTCTAATACTCAAATTTCTGCTACTGTAATTGAAAACACTAGAAATACTTTTTTTTTACTATCATTATTACTACTCTTAGAACATTACTTTTATGAATACCTACTATATAGTTGGCACTGTGCTCAGTGTTTTTTTTACTTAGAATATAAAATTTAATTGTCATTATTTCCATGTTACCTTTTAAAAAATGCCTAATTCAATTTGTTCAACCATATTACAGTTCCTCCACACAGACTATTACCTATATGGCACAAACATAAGGCCTTTGTTGATACATGATTACCTAATTTATATAACTAATTGCCTCTGCAATACCATGAAATAATGTGTTGACAGTGTCGTATCATGAAAAGAGGAAAAGATAAGAAGGACCGCATGTGGAAGAGCTTCGTGCTTCAAGGGTAATACTGAAAATATTACGCTTTTTGATATTAGACCAAGATTCTCAGTATGTTACTGAAAAATATCTTCTGCAGAACTTAGGAGAAGTATAAAAGTAAATATTCATTTGATAAATGGAAAAAAGTAATAGTTTAAATCACTGACAATAATTTTAATAAAACATGAGTATAAAAGATCAATATAATATTCATTTTTAAATTATCATAAACATATAAATATGCCATCTTCATAAAATATTTGCCTGATATAGTCACATTTGAATAAATGCTCTAGTGTTGAAAGATGCTCGCCTAAGTAACATCTCCACTTTCTTCTAACTTACTTCAAAGACTGGAGAATAAGTAAACCAATTACAATTAACCAAGTTGTTATATACACTTTTTTTTTTAAAGTGCTAAGGTAATTCAAAGCAGAAAATGAAAGTAGTTGATACTATTTCCAGAGCAAACTGGAAAAATAAAATAAAATAGTAAAACAGAATTTGAGGTTCTGAATAATTTATCTAACATTGACTTGAAAAGAAAATCCTTCTCACAGAACATATTAGAGTTATGTAATGCTTTACCTTTATTTATATATGAAAGCCATAAAATACACTTGTACTTAAAGAGGAAAGGGCAAAGCATATTTATCTTTATCACATTTGAGAAATGTATCTCAATTTTTAAAGATATTTCAACATGGTTGGGCACAGAGAATCATGCCTGTAATCCCAGCACTTTGGGAGGCCAAGGCAGGAGGCTTGCTTGAGGTCAGGAATTCAAGACCAGCATAGGTAACTCAGGGAGACCCTCTCTCTACAAAAAGTGTCAAAATTTAGCCAGGCATCGTGGCACATGCCTGTGGTCCCAGCTACTCAGGAAGCTGAAGTGGAAGGATTGCATGAACCCAAGAGATTAAGACTGCAGTGAGCCGTTTTCACACCATCGCACTCCAGCTTGGGCAACAGAGTGATACCCTGTCTCAAAAAGAGAAAAAAGAATTTCAATATTAATTTTTTTTTTTTTTTTTTTTTGAGACAGAGTCTAGCCCTGTTGCCCATGCTGGAGTGCAGTGGTACGATCTCGGCTCACTGCAAATTCTGCCTCCCAGGTTCAAGTGATTCTTCTGTCTCAGCCTCCTGAAGAGCTGGGATTAGCCACACCCAGCTAATTTTTGTATTTTTAGTAGAGATGGGGTTTCACTGTGTTGGCCAAGCTGGTCTCGAACTCCTGACCTCATGATTCCGCCTACCTCAGCCTCCCAAAATGCTGAGATTACAAGCATGAGCCACTGCGCCCAGACTTAAATTTGTTTAAACCCTAAAATGAAAAAGATTAACTATCTCTCTTAGCAATAGGAAGCTAATTGATTTTTTTAATGTTACAAACAGTCTATTTTATACCGGTGTTTATAAACCATTGCATGTTTATTTTTAAGTTTATGCATTTTAAGTATTATATTACTTTTTTTGAAAATGCTACTTGGAAAACCAATACCCTGTATTTCTCTGGAGGCAGTATAGTCTTTAGAACACATTTTTCTCAATTTCCTCTGAACTTTACTACATCATTATAGAAAAGACAGATCAAATGAATGCCCATGGAGACAAGGTAAATTTTAGTGTCATTACTACCCAAGTTGCATATAATTTTATCTACTTTACACAATAGGTCATGAGCTTCAGGTGACAGAATATGTATCTCTTTTTTATAACAGCAATGTCCTGTACAGTGCCTAACATTATACTTTACATATAATGTGGTAATTATTAAATATTTATTAAATTGCATTAAACGGGCTGAAGATCCCATTTATAACCTGAACCTCTTACACTTAGCATACTTAAATGACAAATGCCTGAATGTTTTTTTCTGAGTGAATTCTAAATCTACACAGAAACAATTGCTCAAAATCTTACCTTTGTTGAATTTGTTCAAAATAGAACATTCCATTCCCTTATTTCCTCATTCAGTAAGTATTTAATGAATGTTTGCTAAGTGCCAGGTTTGGGCTATATTAGGGGAATATCTAAACAAATAAAACAAAAAATCTCTCTAAAACCTCGATATGTAATAGGGAACTGCAATTAATATTTAAGTGACTTTACTTAAGGTAGAAAATGTTATGTAAATATCATGGAAAATGGTAAAAATAAACAACTTTGAGAATTTTTAGGCGACATATTTCAGCAAATTATGATGCAATCAGAGAAAAACTTCAGTATTTTTATCTCCAATCTTTTAATTATCATTGATAAGTGTGGTAGATAAAATGAAGAATTACTCAAGGATTAGCAACATCTTAAAACTTACAAGAAATGGCCCCAAGAGTGATGACTTTAATAAGAAACCAACAGAAAACAACACTCTACGAAAGGATCAAAAGCAGATTTCACTGATAAAGAATTACATAGAATATATATGCAGGCTATTTTGAAGATTATAATAACCATACAATGCAATGGTATCTAGCATCAAAGTAAAGGGTCAAGAAAAACCTAAGTTGGCATAATCTAGAATTTAGATTCTATGAATGTTTTCTCATTGAATTATAACATATAATCTTATTAATTTATTCTTTAGTTAAAATTCTGCAGGTAATCATTACACACAGTATATATTATTTTATATCCTTTTTAAACAGTATGCCAAGTTAACAGAACTTAAGTTAATCATTTAGAATACGATTATGTCTTTTCTCTGTGGGGATCTTAACTGTATAAAACAAGATAGAACCTAGCAAAGTATCAAACAATTTTTATTGAAACTGCATTTATGCTACATCAATATATTTAATAACATTCATTACATATTTAAGATTCATATATTCTATGTAGAATATACATATTAACTTACTAACGTAATATAATAAACTTGTCAAACTACTTTAAAAAGTCATTTTCTTGGACTTTTCCCTTCAAACTGAACATTCTTTCACTTTTTTCATCTCACAAACTTGTGATTCCAAACTCCTTTAGGCATCATTGGTTTTTCAGATGTACAGCACAAGCTTCAATAAAAACACCCTCAAGTTTTAACCATGAATGGTTTAGGGGCAGAGTTCATGGAAATTATTTTTCTAGTTCTTGATAGTGAAGCAAATGAAGCATCATTTCAAGAATTGCTTGGTCGGTTTCCAAATATTCTACAATGAGAAATATTAACAGCATATTTTTAATGCAGATTTTAGTTGTGACCAAATAGGACATGATTAAGATAAAGGCATTTTTAATGAATCAAAGCAGAATATGAAATACATAAAATAGAGATTGTCCCAGACTGCTTCACCCTATCAGTTTCTTGTTGCTTTAACTTAACTATTAGTTAATCCAATTGTTGCAGGTATATTTTATTTATTGCTCTGTTCTCTTTTTATTCATATGTATTGAATATTGCAAAGCATAAACTGAAAATGACCATCGGCTTGGATAACGTCATAAGGCCATAAGGGAATTCTATGTTTCCAGATCACAATAACTGTCAGAATGAGTAAAATGAGTCACTTCTTACATTATGCATTTTCTATTTCAGCCATATTTTTATTGGGGAGGGGTTACATTTATGTACCTGTTGCATAAGTAGACAATGATGCTTGGTGACTATATCCTTTTTATTTTCTACCCTGTCTTCTCCTGCCCTTGCTCCCTTCAATTTGCAAATCTCTTCATTTCTACCCAGTGAAGAGCCTATTCAAATTGAACTATTCAAATTAGTAATGTACATTTTCTGAAAAATGAAATAATTTAACATTAAGTTTTACTTTTTGTGCCACAGTAGATACATAACAAGTAGAGAATCAGCATTAAAAAACACAGGACACAAAATTTTTGAATCAAAACAGAGATGCAGAGCTTTATATCTAAGTCATATTGAAGATAGAAAGTAAAATAAACATTGAGCATTTTTAAAGTGTATTAAAGCATACCCCCTTTAGGAAAGAAGTGACAAAAGTTAAGACAACTGCAAATGACACAAGTAACTCCAATAAAGGGAAAAAAGAGACATTATTTGCCAAGTTGGATGCACAGAAGGGTCTGAGTGATGTTAGGAAAACAGGATCCATTCAGAGTTGAGTAGACGTATCCACTTGCTGAAAAATGTTCCAAGTTCTTCAATGAGAAAAGCCTGAAACACTGTATATAATCTATGGTTTATCATATTTAATAATATTTATGTTAATTGTATAGTGTACTACATATATATACCTTTTTTCTTACAAGAATGAATTAGGTCTTTCTCCATATAATTTATGCTTTACTGTATTTATAAAGTTGAGAGTTGCAGAAGCTCTTTAAGTGTGGTTGAAGATGAACATCTGAATTAAATACTAAAGCATTTCTTACCCTACTACCCAGCATGGCTTTAAGGCTGGGAAGGGTGCTGTTTATGCACCATCTAAGGGATTGCTTAATTAGACTTCTGTCTGGGTAAGTTTCAAATTTTTTGTTTGCATTTTAAAAAGTCATAAAATATGTGTTTCTGCGGGGTCAGTTGTAATATCCCCTTTGTCATTTTTGACTGTGTTTATTTGAATTTTCTCTTTTTCTCTTTATTAGTCTAGCCAGTGGTCTATCCATTTATTATTATTATTTTTTTCAGAAAAACAGCTCCTGGATTCATTGATTTTATGAATGTTTTTCATGTCTCTCTCCTCCAGTTCAGTGCCAATGCTGGTTATTTCTTGTCTTCTGCTAGCTTTGGTATTTGTTTGCTCTAATTCTTTTAGTTGTGATATTATGTTGTTACAATAACTTGAGATCTTTCTAACTTTTTGATGTGGTCCTTTAGTGCTATAAATTTCCCTCTTTACACTTCCTTAGCTGTGTCCCAGACATTCTGGGACATGGCATCTTTGTTCTCATTAGTTTCAAAAACTTCTTGAATTCTGTATATTTTTATTATTTATCATGTCATTCAGGAGCAGGTTATTCAATTTCCATATAATTGTATAGTATTGAGTGAATTTCTCAGTCTTAATGTCAAATTTGATTATGCTGTGGTACAAGAGACTATCATGATTTCAGTTCTTTTGCATTTGCTGAGGAATGTTTTATTTTCGATTGTGTAATCAATTTTAGAGTAATTGCCATGAGGTAATGTGAAGAATGTATATTCTGTTGTTTTTGGGTGGAGAGTTCTATAGATATCTATCAGGTCTATTCAATCCAGTGCTGAGTTCAGGTCCTGAATATCTCAGTTAATTTTCTGTCTTGATGATTTGTCTAATATTGTCAGTAAGGTGTTAAAGTCTCACACTATTACTGTGTGGGAATGTAAGTCTCTTCAAAGGTCTCTAAGAACTTGCTTTATGAATCTAGGTGCACCTGTGTTGGAAGTATATAGATTTACAATAGTTAGATCTTCTTGCTGAATTGAATTTTTTACCACTATGTAACGACCTTCTTTGTCTTTTTTTGATCTTTGTTGGTTTGAAGTCTGTTTTGATAAAAATTAGAATTGCAACCCCTGCTTTTTTGTTTGTTTGTTTCCATTTGCCTGGAAGATTTTCCTCCATCCCTTTATTTTGAGACTATGTGTGTCATTGCATGTGAGATGGATCTCTTAGAGGCAGCATACCAATGCATCTTGGTTCCTTATCCAGATTGCCATTCTGTGTCATTTAATTGGGGTATTTAGCCTATTTACATTTAAGGTTACTATTGATATGTGTGGATTTGCTCTTGTCATCATGATGTTTAGCTGGTTATTTTGCAGACTTGTTTATGTGGTTGCTTTACAGTGTCACTGGTATGTGTACTTCAGTGTGTTTCTGTAGTGGCTACTAACAACATTTCCTTTTCATATTCAGTGCTTCCTTGGGGAACTCTTGCAAGGCAGGTCTGGTGGTAACAAATTCCCTCAGCATTTGGTTGTCTGAAAAGGATCTTATTTCTCCTTTGCTTATGAAGCTTAGTTTTGCCAGATATGAAATTCTGGGTTATAATTTCTTTTATTTAAGAATGCTGAATATTGGCTCCCAATCTCTTCTGGCATAGAGGATTTCAGCTGAGAGGTCTGCAGTTAGTCTGACTGGCTTCCCTTTGTAGGTGACCTGGCCTTTCTCTATGCTCATAAACTAGAAAATCTAGAGAAATGGATAAATTCCTGGACTCTCCCAAAACTGAACCAGGAAGAAACTGAATCCATGAACAGACCAATAATGAGCTCTGAAATTGAGCAGTAATAAATAGCCTACAAAGCAAAACAAGCCCAGGACCAGATGGATTCACAGCTGAATTCTACTAGAGGTATAAAGAAGAGCTGGTACCATTCCTACTGAAACTATTCCAAAAAATTGAGGAGGACCTCCCTCCTAACTCATTCTATGAGACCAGTATCATCCTGATACCAAAATCTGGCAGAGACACATGCAAGAAAGAAAACTTCAGGTCAATATTTTTGATAAACATTCATGCAAAAATCCTCAATGAAATACTGGCAAACCAAATCCAGCAGCACATCAAAAAGCTTATCCATTACGATCAAGTAGGCTTCACTCCCAGGAAACAAGGTTGGTTAAATATATGCAAGTAAATAAATGTGATTCATCACATAAACAGAACTAAAGGGAAAAAATTACAAGATTATTAATATCTCAATAGAAGCAAAAGCTGGAAGCATTCCCCTTGAAACTGTCATAAGACATGGATACCCTCTCTCTCTCCTCCTATTTAACACAATATTGAAAGTTCTGGCCACAGCAATCAGGCAAGAGAAATAAATAAACAAATAGAAAGAGAGGGAGTCAAGCTACCCCTGTTTGCAGATAACATGATTCTATATCTAGAAAACCCCATAGTCTCCGCCCAAAGGCTTCTTAAGCTGATAAACAACTTCAGCAAAGTCTCAGTATGTAAAATCAATGTGAAAAAATTATGAGCATTCCTATACACCAACAACAGTCAAGCTAAGAACAAAATCAAGCAACAAACTATAATTCGCAGTTGCCACATGAAGAATAAAATACCTAGGAATACAGCTAACTAGGTAGGTGAAAGAGATCTACAAGGAGAACTGCAATCCCTTGCTCAAAGAAGTCAGAGATGAGACAAATAGAAAAACATTCCATGCTCATGGAAAGGAAGAATCAATATCATTAAAATGGTCATACTGCCCAAAGCAATTTATAGACTCTATGCATTCTTCACAGAACTAGAGAAAACTATTTTAAAATGCATATGGAAACAAATAAGACCTGCATAGTCAAGGCAATCCTAAGCAAAAAGAACAAAGCTGGAGGCATCATGCTACCTGACTTCAAAGTATGCTGCAGGGCTACAGTAACCAACACAGCATGGTACTGGTACAAAAGCAGACACATCAACCAATGGAACAGACTAGAGAGCCCAGAAAAATGACTACACTCCTACAACTATCTGATATTCGACAAAGGTGACAGAAATAAGCAATGGAGAAATGACTCCCAATTCAATAAATGCTGGTGGGATAACTGACTAGCCATATGTGGAAGACTGAAACTGAATCCATTCCTTACGCCACATATACAAATTCACTCAGGACTAAAGATTTAAATGTAAAACCTGAAACTATAAAAACCCTGGAAGACAATCTAGGCAATACCATTTAGGACACAAACACAGGCAAAGATTTCATGATGAAGGCACCCACAGCAATTACAACAAAAGCAAAAAATTGCCAAATGGGATAAAATTAAACTAAAGAGTTTCTGCACAGAAAAAACAAACAAACAAACAAAAACTATCAACAGAATAAACAGACAATCTACAAAATGGGAGAAAATTTTGCAAACTCTATATCTGACAAAGGTCTAATATCCAGTATCTATAAGGAACTTAAACAAATTGATGAGAAAAAACACAAATGACCCCATAAAAAAAGTGAGCAAAAGACATGAACAGACACTTTTCAAAAGAAGACATATGTGTGGCCAACAATCATATGAAAAAAGCTAAACATCACTAATTACTAATTACTTTTTTTTTTTTTTTTTTTTTTTGGAGACAGAGTCTCGCTCTTCTGCCCAGGCTGGAGTGCAGTGGCACAACCTTGGCTCACTGCAAGCTCTGCCTCCCGGATTCACGCCATTCTCCTGCCTCAGCCTCCTGAGTAGCTGGGACCACAGGCGCCCACCACCATGCCCAGCTAATTTTTGTATTTTTAGTAGAGACGGGGTTTCACCATGTTAGCCAGGATGGTCTCGATCTCCTGACCTTATGATCCACCTGCCTCGGCCTCCCAAAGTTCTGGGATTACAGGTGTGAGCCACTGCACGTGGCCAGGAAATTAAAAATTAAAACCACAATGAGATATCATCTCATACCAGTCAGAATGGCTGTTATTAAAAAGTCAAAAAATAACAGATGCTGGTGAGGTTGTGGAGAAAAACAAATACTTATACACTGTTGGTGTGAATGTAAACCAGTTCAGCCATTGTGGAAGACAGTGTGGCAATTAATCAAAGACCTATAAACAGAAATACTATTCAACCCAGCAATCCCATAACTGGGTATATACCCAAAGGAATATAAATCATTCTACTATAATGGCACATGCATGTGTATGTTCAGTACAGCACTATAAACAATAGCAAATACATGGATTCAACCTAAATGACCATCAATAATAGACTGAATAAAGATAATGTGGAACATGTACACCATGGAAACTATATAACCATAAAAAAAAGAATAAAGTCATATCCTTTACAGGGACATGGATGAAGCTGGAAGCCATCATCCTCAGCAAACTAACACAAGAACAGAAAACCAAACACCACATGTTCTCACTCATAAGTGGAAGTTGAACAATGAGAACGCATGGACACAGAGAGTGAAACAACACACACTGGGGCCTATCAGAGGGTGGACGGTGGGAGGAGGGAGGGAATCAGGAAAAATAACTAGTGAGTACCAGGATTAATACCTGAGTGATGAAACAATCTGTACAACCAACTCCCATGACACAAGTTTACCTTCGTAAGAACCTGTACTTGTACTCTCGAATTTAAAAGTATTTTTTTTAATCATAAAATTTGAGCTTTTATTGTCAGTGTCTCTTTATCTTCATAACACCAGTGCTTAAGATAGTTTTAGAGTAATGGTAAAAACTCCAGGCACATGAAAAGGAAGAAATAAAGAAAGAAGGGAAGGATGGAAGAAGCGGGGAGGTGACATGGAAGAATGAAAGAAAAGAGCATGGTGGAATAGCCCTGAGCTCCTTCCTAAAACCCTCAGTTGTGGTTCAAATTATGTCAATTAGCTATATAACCTGGGTAAATTATCCAAACCTTCTTAGTCTTTCATTTCTAAAGTAAAGGAAGTCTTGGAGTCCATAGCATCTCCAAGACTCCTTCCAGCTTTAACTCTGCTGTAAGAAATCTTTCTTGGCCAGGAGCAATGGCTCACACCTCTACTCCATATACTTTGGGAGGCTGAGGTGGGAGCATCTCTGGAGCCCTGGAGGCAGAGGCTGCAGTGAGCCAAGATCTAAGATCCTTCCACTGCACTCCCACATGGGCGACAAAGTGAAACCCTGTCTCAAAAAAGAAAAAAGAAAAGAAAAGAAATTTTTCTCATCATAGAAAAATAGCCATCGTAGTTTAATGCTTGCTCCTCTAAATAATATTTTAATCATACAGAATATAAATATTCACCGTTGAAATATATACATTCATGGGATCCCTCATAAGAAACGAATACATCCAGATTTAATTTTTAAAAATTCTTCATAATGCTCTTTAAACGTGAATCAAGAAATATTATATCCATCGCTTTTTATGTTTTTGAAACAGAGCCTTGCTCTGTCATTCAGGCTGGGTTGCAGTGGCACACACAGTCACAGCTCACTGCAGCCTCAAAGTCCTGGGCTCAAGTGATCATCCCACCTCAGTATCCTGAGTAGCGGGGTCTAGGCACACCATCATACCTGCCTAATTTTTGGATTTTTTTTTTTTAAAGAGATGAGCTTTTGCCATGTTGCTCAAGACAATCTGGAACTCCTGGGCTCAAGGGATCTGTCTGCTTCCGCCTCCCAAAGTACTGGGATTACAGCTATAAGCCACCACCCCGGCTCCCCCACTCTTAAATAACTGACATTAAGGAAAAACAATTATACCATCATAACCTGTTCTAGTGTTGTCCAATCAATCCTGACCTGATTGATTCAAAGCTACAAAATTGTTAAGTGTATCTTTACATTATTAAAGCTACAGTTTAATAATTATTGCTCCAGAGTTTGAATTTTGGAGCTATAGCTTTCTCTCTTCAAAGAACAACTTCACTTGGAAAGATATATGGTTAAAAGAAGAGTTGGATGACAGACAATTTATACATAAACTACAAATTTACACTCTGCTAACTTAGTTCATATTGTTTCAAATGATATATTTTGAAGGATAAGCTGATTTGCTACTAAGGAGGATATTCTTTGGCAATTTATCAATATTAGAATGTCTTACCTGAATTTATGCCTCATTATTTTCATTCATTTATTTCTTGTATACAATTTTTCAACATGTCATTAGTAACAGAATTCACAGGAAAGAACACCTTGTAAATGCCAATGAATTTATTATCAGTACACACGCCAATCTCAAAAAAAGCCAAAGTTTGGGATTTATGCATTCTAAAATACATATTTTCAACCAAAACATTCCCTCTAGAAGAAGCAACTGGTCAATTATTCTTTACTAATATTATTCTATTTAAATGTTATTCTAACATTATTTATTTTCTGTACTTAATCCTGGATGTCTAACAATATTTTATTTAAATAATTCTTGTATAACATATTCTTAATAATGCAAACCATTATAACTTATTTCATTCTTACTATGTTGCACTAATCTGTGGAAATGGTCAGAGAAGCTATATTTTCTTTTATTGTTGAAATTAAAGTTAACTCATGGGAGGTTTACACATTTACATAATATGTTCTTTGCATCAGTTATTCCACTGGAATTTTTATATCCAAGCTGAATCAATTATAATAGATAAATCTGTAATAAAGTATAACTCTAAACCAGAATTCCATCACTCATTCTCTGGGGAATGAGGAAAGATACCTAAGGCCAAATTTACTTAATTGTTCAGTGATAAAGCCTGTGTTTAATCACAGACTGCTTCAAATGAATTCCCGATAGTTTTAATTAATTAGCTTCATTTCTTGTTCATTCACAGAACTAAAAATATTTTACATTATCTTATCTTAGCTTAAAAGTCATCACTTATTTTATTATGTTTTTTTCTTAAGTTGCACAATATTATAGAGTTCCCACAACTGGGAATGGAAGGTGAATCAAGATCTATAGGGGTTACTCAGAAATGAGGAAGCCATTCACAGCTTCACTGCTATGAAATTTAATCAAAATGAAATTAAAACAATTAAGTCTGCTTCAATGATATATATGATTCATGCCCTGCTATTTGCTCTTTTCTAGAATTATAAAATGTATATATTTTTCATCTTGATGATATCAAATATAATTTACATTATAAAAATCAGTGTAGAAAAAATCAAACCACAATAAAACCAGTTTTAGCCAACAAGTCTATGGCAACATCTACAATGACTGAGCTAAAAAGAAGTTAAACTATGGGCAAGTATCTAAAAATAAACTATGTATATATGACTTATATGTTGCAAGAAAAGAGAACAAACAGACTGAAGGAGTAAGAAAATACCAATTTCTACCTGTGTGATCTTAGAAAGTTGCTAATTCCACTGTAAAATTAAGACGTTAAATAGTGCCTATACATATAAAAATGTTAATGACATCTTTATGTAAATATGATTTAAGATAGTACGATTGCCAGTACAATCAAGAAGGAAGGGAAGAAGATGTAGGAAGAGGTATATTCCTTACAAACTCAGCTGAGATAGAAATCACATCCTATGTCTCTTCCCCTATGGTTAGTAAACTGGTAAGTGCCAGTGGGCATCCTGCCTGACACAGGAGGCAACTTTTCTGATGCGGATAGAGAAATTGAGCCTTCATAACATGATTTGCACCCTCAACATAGAGTTCAGTTGGAAGTCTTTCCCTTAAACTTCCAGTTATAAGAATATGTCCCTTTTCGACTTGAAAAAGAACACGAGACGGTAAGAAAAAAAGATGATGAAGTAGTCTTGTGTATTACATATATTAGGTTTGTAACTTTTAGCCAAGTCCTTTGCTAAAACAAATCTATTATTTTTTGTTTGTTTGTTTGTTGGTTTTGACAACTTTCCCAATTCTTTGTCTTAACTTCTCAGAGTGTCTTTTTTCCCTCTTGGCATGTTCTCTTTTATGCCTTACTTTGTTAAGATATTGGCTTAAAAAAAAAAAAAAAAGTAACTTGGCTGGGTGCGGTGGCTCATACCTGTAATCCCAGCACTTTGGGAGCCCGAGGCAGTGGATCACCTGTGGTCAGGAGTTTGAGACCAGCCTGGCCAAAATGGTGAAACTCCATCTCTACTAAAAATATAAAAAATTAGCTGGGCATGGTGGACCAGACAATTTTTTTAAATAGCTGTAATCCCAGCTACTCTGGAGGCTGAGGCAGGAGAATCGCATGAACCCGGGAGACGGAGGTTGCACTGAGCTGAGATCATGCCATTGCACTTCAGCCTGGGCAACAGAGCGAAACTTTGTCTCAAAAAAAAAAAAAAAAAAAAAAAAAAAAAAAGTAACTCAAAAAGAGTATTCAGTTAGAGTTTACAAGAGCCAAGAAGGAAAAATATATTCATATTTAAATTATTTAGGCTACTTCAAACATACCTATCCATCACATCCACAATGCAAACATTTCTAAAAACAGTAAAAAATTCACCTTGCTGCATCCTAGATGTATAATAATTCTCTTCACTTATTTTACTTAATAATTCTAAATTGAGAAGTGTAGTAGGCATTTCGTACAGTGATATTTAATCTTTATGGTCCCTGGGCACCAGAATACATAAATTTCCCTCCTATGAAAGAGATTACAGAATTGCTCCCTGGGCATTTCCTAGCCTCTCTGGCAGTTGAGTGAGTTCAGGGCAACTGAATGTGGGTGAAAGTGACTTGTGTCACTTTTTCTATTTGGGATCCTCTCTATAATTTCCCTAGCAAACAACCAAACACAGACAACTCTAAGGTCCTTAGGGAAGGTGGAGTCAGAAAGTGAAAGCAGTCTATCTGTCTGTCTGTCTATCGGTCTATCTATCTATCTGTCTGTCTATCTATCTATCTATCTATCTATCTATCTATCTATCTATCTAATTTACTGAGATAGGGTTTCACTCGTAAGCCCAGGCTAGAGTGCAGAGGCTTGATCATGACTCACTGTAGCTTCGCCTCCTAAGCTGAAGGAATCCTCCCAAACTTAGCCTCCGAAGTAGCTAGGACTACAGGCATGTGCCACTATACTCAGCTAAATTGTCTGAGTCTTTAAGTGACTATCTTCTGATCGAGAATATCTATTTTAGACTTTATAATGTTAAGAAACACTGTGCTAAGGCATTCAATTTTTAGTGTTGAACTGTTAAAGCATTTACTGTTGTTTGTCCTAAGTACCATACTCAATTTCTCTTCTGGTGACCTGAGAATATGTCACCATCATAAACTAGTGAGCATCAAGGCGTTATCTAACTACACCAAAGAGCCATCCAGCATCTTGTACCAGCCCAGTCTAAAGTAGTTAAATATGACATTTTAGATATCAATCTGATCTTTAAATAGTGTTTTTTTCCTGTAATTTAACTTCTAGTAACAGAAAATCATCTAACACTTCTCTTGAAAGTCAATAGATATATGGAAAAAGTAAAACAAAACATTAAGACAAGAATGGATTTCTAGTCCTTAGAAAAATGAGTGTTCCGGAATTTCAAGGTTTTTCATGACAGTAGCAACGTAGATGCTCATATCACCAACCCTCTCTTCTTTAACACTACCACGGAAACACAACAGACCAAAACAAACAAACAAACAAACAAACATCTCTCCATAGTATATGAGTATCACCTAGGAATAACAGGAGTTATGTTTATACATAGAGGAAATTTGGGAATTACTAGTTATGCATTCAAGATAGTTTTTAGAAAACTGAAGTGGCTATCTAAAATGATTATCTTTAAAAATTGGCAAGAAATTGCCACATTTGCTCAGGCTAAAATGAACAATTTGCCTATAGCAATTCGTATATCAAGTTTATGTATTTTCATTTTTTTTTAACCACATTATCTCTTGAGGTATAAGGTTAACAGCTTTAGTAACAACTAAAAAGCATGATACTTCAACTCTCTTTCTATGCTAGTCCAGTCTTCTACTTTTGACAAAATTATGCCTCTGGTAATCCTCAAACTTAATTTTAAAGAAAAGTACTTATTTTTAATAGGTATTTCTTCTTTTACATTTTTCTTTCTGCTAGGCCACTTTAATCAGGCGTTGATAGCCAAGAGAGTAGAAGTATAAGTTAGTTGTTTGAAAAGTATTCAGGCTTCTCTGCCATAATACACATTACACTGTTTTATTATGTTCAATGAAATGTTTAATTATTTGTTCACCTTTTAAATTGATGTTTATCCTTCCATGAACACATGCCCCATAAAAGAAGAGACCTTGCTTATCTGTTTACCGCTGATTCTTACTATCTAGATCAATCCCTTACTCAATAGTGTTTATTAATTGGAGTATTAGATGATTTATACATCTTTGCCCATTATGAACTCACCACATAGTTACTGAACCTCCATTTTCTTTTCAAATTACAAATGTCAAATCAATACTGTTTTGCAATTTTCTTTAATATATGTCTTCAATGGTATTCCCAATCAGGTGAGACCACAAAAATCATGACATAGAAGAATTACCAACATGCTGAGAGTGAGACTCCTCAACATGACATTTAATAGCAACCTTATTTTGAAGAAACTAAGATATAATGAGATTGTTTTAAAACATAAGTAAATTTTTGTAGGCCTATTATTTGGCAAGAGTATTCTGTCTCTTGAATAAAAATAGAATTGAGGTTTAGTCTTGAAAAAAAAGATATAATACTAACTTGTATGCTGATCAATGGAATTAGTATAAAGTGGAGTGTTAAGAAATAAACTTGTGCAAAATAAATGTGTCAGACTAAGAATAAACATCCTAGAAAAGTATCAAGAACTTTTGAGAGATTCTTTAAAGCCCTGACTTTCAGTGCATCTACATAAGCAGTTGAGTAGACTGAAGAGATGATCACATAAAAGGTTAAAAAATTTTTCATGAGATTCATACTCTGAATGAATCTTTTCTTGTCAAACTATGATATTTAATCAACGTGATTTGCATTACCGCACGTATTTACTTTTACAGGTCCCTGGGAGATAATTTCTGTTCTAAAGGCTGTTTGTTTGTTTCAAATAATGTAAGTACAGTCATCCCTTAGTATTTAGTGAAAAGATTTTTGAGTATGCCTCCCTGATATGTGTACCTGTTATTTGTACGTTTTATAGATGCTCTATTTCACCAGATATAGTAAGACACCCCATTAGATTCAGTATTGTATAACTTTAAACATTCCCAGAAAAAAAATACATATGCCTTTATTTTATAGATGCTTTGTTTGAAAGAGTAATGCAAATTTTGAAGGTCACATGCTATTACTAGCTCATGTCTCAGGACACATTATACAGTTAGGTCAAAGTTCATAATTAAATATAGTATATGGAAATCCATATTTCATATAGCCTTCTTAATCATTTCAATTTTCACCCCTTTCTTGTCAGATTTGAATAGATCATCACTGCTTTTTAACCTTGGAGTACAGCAAAAGACCAGCAGGGAGTAGCCGTGTCATCTCGATACTGCTCCCCCCTCATTTGTAATTTGTATTATAATTTCTCTTCATTCCAAGGCTTTCTTAAAGAATGTTCTTAAACTTCCTATTTCGTGAAGTGTTCATTTAGTTAGGATTAACAATATTATCTACAAAAACCACTTAACCAGGAATGCAACCTGTGACACTCAGCAACGTGCTGAAAGCAAACCCATAAGTGAGAGAGGACACTGTTGCCTATCCTCTGTACAATGGAGTTCCCACTCTTCCCTAAGAACACCACATGTTAGCAGTTTTGTATGGTACATTGGAGCTGCACACAGACTAAATAAGATGCATGAGGAAAGCTTACTTTATTTTCTATTATCTTTGATTAAAAGACACATAAAGAGCAAAATTCTAACCAATGACCTTGTAGTGAAGAGCACTTTGGGAACTGCTGTGTTACATTCTAATAAATTCTAAAAACCCAAACCTACTTAAAACTCTTAAGTGGCTGGATTTTCCTGTAGGTTTAGGTGTAAATTCTTTTGTATGGCATTCAAGGCCATTTTGAATCTGTCTGTGGCCTCTACCTTAAATGTATGCTATGCTGCAATGACACTGAACTGTTTCATTTTCCCGAAATGCATCGTGCCTCTGTGGTTTGTTCCTGCCCATTCCTCAGGATGAAACGGCCTCCCTTACATCCTTTTGAAACCCTCACATCACTTCTAGCAATTTTTCCCTATGGACACTTTTGTACATACCAAAGCAGAACTAATCATTTTATCTTTTGCTACCACTGTGCCTGTTTCTGAAGCCTACTACGGAACTCATAAATATTTGCATATGCCTCTGAAATCCACATGAGTATGTGCACATGAGCTCTCTCCGATTTTGATGCTTGAATTTCTACTTTGTAACACAGGAAATGTTTGGTACCTCTCACTGAATGGATAAAACTATGATAGTAGCTCTTTTATCTGCTCAGTGAGAAATGCACCAAATTTTATGAATTCAGCTGGTTAGTAACTTTTATGCCATACTTTGGAATAAATTAGTATATAAGATAAACTTCAATATATGCTTACTATTTATATAATTTTTTAAAACACTATTACTTATCATTATTATATTTTAAAATGCAACAATGTTGATAAAAACAATAAATAAATATAAACCTTCGAGGAATATTTTAATACATTTATGAATATATATTGAGCTCCTTCAATAATAGCTCCATAGAGATTCATGATAAAACAGACAGTCCCTTCCCTCCTATAATTTTCAGACTAAAGGATAGTATAAGTAGTAATCAAGCACTTACAATTTAGTAACAGTTAGTGTTACTAAGACAATGTCCTGGAATATATCAAAGGAAGTTCTAAATGAGTCAGTGTTTCACAGAGGCTGCCTTGAGGAAGTGGTCTTTTAAACAGAGACCTGTAGAAAAAAAGCAAAAAAAAAAAAAAAAAAAAAAAAAAAAAGTACAGGAAGAAATGTTCCACAAAAGGGGATAACAAGTGTTAAAGCTCTGAGAACAAGGAGAGAAATAAATGTTTGGGAGTCAAACTCCAGAATGGATGGAGTACAGACAAAGAGGATATTATCAGATGAGGAGGATGGAGAGCTGGGGCCAGAGCGCAAAGCCTTGCAAGCCACTGTCAGTAAAAACTGTGAAAGGCTTTGGACAAAAGGAATACGGGGAGTCCTTTCAATAGAATGCAATGTGTTGTTCCTAGAGGAGCCTTCAGGTTATCTGATTCTATAGGGCTCTGACACTTTATCCTTGGCCAGACAATTTTGACACTTCGTAGAGGTCCAAGTTAACCCATAGTGAGCTAATGGAGGTGCGAATGGTTCCTATTTATAAAAATTAAAATGAATTTTTTTCAGTAATTATATTAGTCATATAAAAAGATTATAAATGTTACATTTTTGTTCTTTACAATGCAGTTTTTTATCCATTAAAATTTCATTTCAGCATTCCTTATTGTCTATGTATATCTAGTCCTTAAAATGGTTGTAGCATCTTACATTACAAAACATTTTTGACTTTTTAAAAATTTTATATATTGACATAAGTCACAACTTTTACCATTTTGCCAATTCTCCTTTATACCATATCATGGAATCTGAATTTTATCTCAGGAGCAAGGGGAAGTAACTGAAGGGTGTTGAACAAGGAATGAAATGGTTGGTTGTAAAGGTAGAGGATAGTTTGGAAGGTGGAAAGAATTTATGTGAGAAGACAAGTTAGAAAACTGTATTTGAAAGCCAAATGAGATGGCAGTGGCAAGGATGGAGGCAGAGGCAGTGGGGTTAGAAAGAAATGGAGTGATTTAAGAGATGTTATAGAAGGAAAGGAAACCCTGGTATTGTTGGGAGATAAAGGAGAGGGAAGAATGAAGGCTGGTTGACTCTCACATTTCCAGAATGATAAATTGGGGAGATTGTAGTTCAGATTACTGAAAGGCAAGCAGATTTGGTGAGAAGTGAAACTGTATTTTCAATAAGATCTTTGTATAGCTATCAAATTTATTCTATCAGTATCCCAGGGACATTTATTTAATGCTAGCTCATTTTGTCATGCATTTGTAAAGTACTCCCATGATTTATCCAGCACACACAACTGAGAATAAAAGCATATCCTGAAGATAAATGAAAACAATCTTTTGTACTACCTATCAATCTGTAAAGTGACTGATTCCACAGCATGTCATATTTAGAAAGAAAAGAAAACACTGACATTTGGTTTAAAGTGTTAGAATTAGAGTTTAATTAAACTTGCAAACCCAAGCATTTAGAGATGGTAGTCATTTATAGTCAACTAACAGCTTCATTTACTTTAAAGTATTTCAAAGAATTAAGAACATAGATCTGCTACAAAACTGAATATTGTGGAAGTTATCAATAACATTCCTTATTTTAATGATAATTTATTAAAAATGTTTAAAATTGTATTTCCTATTATGACAGAATAATGATCTATTATTTATAATACACATTATTGTAGTAAATGTCATGGTTCATTTGGGTTGCTATAACAATTATCTTAGAATGGATAATCTATAAACAAGAGAAATGCACTGCTCATAGTTTTGGAGACTGGAAAATCTAGATAAAATCCAAGAGGCAAGAAAATCCAAATCCAAGATCAAGGTGCCAGCAGATTCACTGACTCCTTGAGGGCCTGCTTTCTTCATCAAAGATGGTGCCAATGGTGCCTTCTGTGTCCTCATATGGTGGAAGGGTAATGAGAGCCCTTTCATATGTCTTTTATAGAAGCACTCAAAGGCCCCACTTTTTAATATTATCATACCAGGAATTAGATTCTAATGTATGAATCTTTAGGGGACACTTGGACCATAGCAGTGAAATAATTAAAATAACTAAAAATGAAAAAAGTATCTTTATAAGAGCATATTATGCTCTGAAATTTGCATAATTTATAGTGTTATAATAAGCCATTTTCAAAGGTACAGTAAAATTTTTGAAATTCCTTCAAAGTAACAGTATTATAAACCCTGTACCTTAGGCTGTCATGTGTGCATGTGCCCGTGTCTTTAATTAGATTATGAATTGCTGAAGGCAGAAATTCAGACTTGAACTCAATACTGTGTCCTCAATGCCTAGCATTCTGATGGAATACAGAAGGTGTCTAATAAATGCTAACCAAAAAAAAATGAAGAATAATGTATAGCTATTTCTATCTTATTAGAATAAAACAACTTTAAACCATGTTCAAAAGTTTAGCATATAACATTTTTTCTCTTTTCTTTTTTTTTTTTAGATGGAGTTTTGCTCTTGTTACCCAGGCTGGAGTGCAATGGCACGATCTTGGCTCACCGCAACCTCCACCTCCCAGATTCAAGCAATTCTCCTATCTCAGCCTCCCAAGTAGCTAGAATTACAGGTGCCTACCACCATGCCCAGCAATTTTTTTCTTTCTTTTTTTTTTTTTTACCTTTTTTAGTAGATACAGGGTTTCACCATGTTGCCCAGGCTGGTCTCAAACTCCTGACCTCAGGTGATCCACCCACCTTGGCCCACGGCGCCTGGCCTAGCATATAACACTTAAAGTGTTATTGTTTTCAAGGTAAATGTAACATAATTATATTTTGGAAAGCTAAGAAAAATTGTATGCATAATCCAAGCATGCTAATATACTCACTGACAAACATTTCGGTTTTGGCAACAAGACTCTTACCACTGTCAGAAACTTATTTAAGATGTTAATCCAGAATATTTAATTGTAAAAATTATCCAGATTTTCACACTGGCAATGATATTGATAGTTTTCTGAATGTGATAGACTGAAGAGGGAAGTAAAGAAAGAAGGAAGAGAGTGAGAGAGGAAGGGAAGGAATAAAAAAAAATCTATTGGAAAAGAAGTCTTTTTCTTTACTTTTAATTTACTATCAAATCATTAGATTTTTCAGTATTTGTAATACTTCTGGTAAGTACAGTGAATTCAAGCATAAACATGGGTATATGCCTAAGATTGCTTTCTAGAACAACTCCAGCAGAACAGCTTCAAAGCCTCATTGACCAAATTGACCATCAGTAAAAGCGTTCATAAGTGACAAATACAGAACTCATTACAGATGTGAGTGGAAGAAATTATTAAGTACTAAAAATATCTAAATGCCAAGTCAGCAAAGTCATTGCGCCAGTTCCATAAAACTAGTGTCTCTTATGTATTAGAAGGATGAAAAGGGAAAATATAATTTAAATTAAATTATTATACAATAATTTATTATTTTGGTTATTTTTCAAAAAATAGCCAATGTAAACAAAAATTTCTTTAAAAATGCTCAAATAATTCCAAATCTTATGTGCAGTCATACTAAAAATCTTGCTTAAGGGAAGATTGAGGCTGGGCGTGGTGGCTCACGCCTGTAATCCCAGCACTTTGGGAGGCCAAGGTGGGTGGATCACGAGATCAGGAGATCGAGACCACAGTGAAATCCCATCTCTACTAAAAATACAAAAAATTAGCCGGGTGTGGTGGCGGGCGCCTGTAGTCCCTGCTACTTGGGAGGCTGAGGCAGCAGAATGCCCTGAATCTGGGAAGCAGAGCTGGCAGTTGCTGAAATTGCACCACTGTACTCCAGCCTGGGCAACAGAGCGAGACTCCGTCTCAAAAAAAAAAAAAAAAAAAAAAAAAAGATTGAAAATACTACTAAAGCTCTAAAGTCATCATATTTTAAAATGTTGTATTGAAGGGATCTTTGAAATAATCTTGTCTGTACTGGTTTGAATACTGTCCCCCAAATTTAATGTCCACCCAGGACCTCAGACTGTGACCTTATTTGGAAATAGCAGATCTAATTTGTTAAGATCAGGTAGTAATGAATTAGGGTGGGCCTCCATCCAGTGATTTAGGTTTTCGTAAGAAAAGAAAATAGATTTGCAGAGACAAACACACAGGGCCATGTGAAGATGGAGGCAGAGGCTGAGTGATGGGTCTACAAGTCAAGGAAATCCCAGGATTGCCAGCAATCACAGAAGCCAGGAGAAAGACCTGGAACAGATTCTTTCTCAGAGTATCAACAAGGAACCGATCCTGCATGACTCCTTGATTTTGGACTTCTAGTCTTCAGAACTGAGAGAAAAGAAATTTCTATGGTTTAAAGCTACTCAATTAGTAGTACTTTGTGAAGACAGCTCTAGGAAATGAATACACTATCCAATCATTTTTGTGCATGTAGAAGAGGAAAATGAGATCTTGAGAGGATAAATGATTTACTCAAGATCATATAGCCAATTATTGTTAGAACTCGTATTAGAATCTGTTGTCCACGAGGCAGTTTTTACTAAGTTTATGATTTATTAGACTCACTGCAACTGAGATTATATTGAACTAAAAGCACACGTGAGAGGAAGCCTTACATCAAAATTGATTTCCTTTCACATTCAAGTTAAATAATTTTAATTTCACACTTGAGAGTTAGCGTAGCTTATTGGTTCAAGAACATGGGCTCTAGGGCCAGATTTCCTAGGCTTGGAACTCTTTACTGCAATTTTCTCTGTGTCATAACAGGCACATTCACCACACAGATTGTTGTTAGGATTCAATTAGGTAACACTTGTAAGCATCTAGAATAGTGCATGGCATACGGTGAAGGTTATATGATTTGGGGCTGTTTCATTGCTGAAAATTTTTACTAATTACATCTAAATATTTAAAATAACTGACTCTGGGTGAAGAAAACCTTATTTAATATTTATAAAGACTCTGGTGGAATTAAGAGCAAATGATACTACATATTCAAACAGATGTTTTTTAAAAAGAAAAGATTCCAAGAATATACTAATAATATCAAAAGTATGAAAACACAAAATGTAAATACTAATGTAAGATACTAGTTCCAGCCATAAATGTAAATAAATATATTACACAGCAGGTGCAGTGGCTCACACCTGTAATCCCAACACTTTGGGAGGCCGAGGTGGCTGGATCACTTGAGGTCAGAAGTTGGAGACCGACCTAACCAATATAGCTAAACCTTGTCTCTACTAAAAACACAGAAATTAGCTGGGCATGGTAGCAGGAACCTGTAGTCCCAGCTTCTTGACAGGCTGAGGCAGGAAAATTGCTTGAACCCAGAAGGTAGAGGTTGCAGTGAGCCGAGATCGCGCCACTGTACTCCAGTCTGGGTGACAGAGGGAGACTCCATCTCAGGAAAAGAAAAAAAAGAAAAAGAAAAAGAAATCTATCACCCATGATTACTTTATTTTATTTATCAAGGAATTATGTTGCTAAATGTTTCAGTAAATAAATTGAGGTCTTTTAAAAACAATGGAAATTACAACCGGATTCAGATTAACTAAATTTTCAGGTTAAACGAATCTTAAAGGAAAAAAGGAAGGGAACATAGGAGAGAGAAATTTAATGAAGGAAGGGGGAAGCATGTAAGAAAAGGAAGAAAAGAAGAGGAATCTATTGCAGTCAAAATCAATTGTGATGAAGGCTGGCTTCCTAATTTTTTATATTTTTCTCACCTAATTTTACTTACACATTTTTATTTTCTAAGGCTACAGAAAATGAAACTGGAACAGGCAAAAAAAAAAAAAAAAAAAAACCAGGCCGGGCGCGGTGGCTCAAGCCTGTAATCCCAGCACTTTGGGAGGCCGAGACGGGCGGATCACGAGGTCAGGAGATCGAGACCATTCTGGCTAACACAGTGAAACCCCGTCTCTACTAAAAAATACAAAAAACTAGCCGGGCGAGGTGGCGGGCGCCTGTAGTCCCAGCTACGCGGGAGGCTGAGGCAGGAGAATGGCGTAGACCCGGGAGGCGGAGCTTGCAGTGAGCTGAGATCCGGCCACTGCACTCCAGCCTGGGCGACAGAGCGAGACTCCGTCTCCAAAAAAAAAAAAAACCAAAAAAAAAAAAAAACAAAACAAAACAAAAAAAAAAAACAAACCGCAATTGTTTCTCATTTATTTCCAATACTCACAATGTATAATTACAAAGTATGTTGCCAATCACTTAAACATTCTAATGCCTCAAATAATTTATAAGGTATTCAGCCAAAACTAACCTTTGAAATGAAAGAAAAAAAAATGGTAAGAGGAAATTTTTAATAACTTGTCCTTTTAAAGGAAGTTTTACTTAAAGTAATTCATACAGTTTAGAAGTCACCACTGAAGTTCAAAATTTCTAAGAGCTACACCTTTCTGTGACTTCATCTTTCTCAAGTGATATTACAAAGTTCTGGCATTTATAACTTTTAAAATGTACTTGTTAGGGAAAATAACAATTTAATTATTTTTAATATTCTTTGCAAATTTTAATTAGGACTTTTTTATTATCAGGCTTGATTAAGGAAATAATTTATTAGAGCAGAAAAAGGTTTTAGAGAGCAAATGTTTATACTATTAATTAATATCAGCTAGCTATGTGCGTATAATAAATTTTTAATTTTCAGACCTATTGTTATTAAAGGCACAGTGTTTTAACAGTGAGTTTCAAATAACAAAGAGTACTTAAGTTCTAGTTCACACTACTTACTAGTTTTATAATCTTGGCCAAGTTGGATTCTCTCCAAGCCTCATCTCCTCATCCATAAAAGCAGGAATACAAACCCTAGCTACCTCAAAGTGCTGTAAAGGGTAAAACAAGAACATTAGCAGCAGTACAGTGTCTGTTATATAGTAAGTGTTTAGTAAAGAATACTTACTGATAATATATATGCAATTTATTTCCATTTGTGACAGGTAATTATTTTGATGCCAAATATTAGAGGCTAGATATGCTTTACCTATGCCCACATCTAGGCTCTCTCTGAGCTACTGATTCAAGTTTCTAAATTATTCTTTACAATTGAAGATGGGAATAAGACAGGTGTCAAATATTTTAATTTATTCCAGTGAGTCTAGTTAATGTTACATCATCTACCCAAGCAAAAGACTATGCTCTTCTCTCTTTCATTTGCTTCTTATTCTACTTTCCCCTTCCCTCTTCCTCCTCTTCTCTTTAAATATAACTATTAAAATTGCTTTTATCAATCTTTGCATGTTTTCCAAGCCTAAGGTCATTGGAGCTTAAGTTTTCCTGATAATCCTTTTTAAGAGATTGAAGTCTCTTTTGCTTATGTGCTCCTACAATCATGCATAAAATTGTTCTGGCTTATTTGCAATCTTTTTTTTTTTCTAAAATGAAAACCCACAAATGAATTTTAACAGCATTCTCTTCTTTCATTAATAGAAACTCTAAGATGGTACTGTCATTTTTCCAAGGTTCTTTTTTGTTCTATAGTCCCATTTATGTCTTCTTTTTGGAATAGAACTATGTCCATAACAAAAGTCCTCTAGATTCTTTCTCTGTTTTTTGAGTGACGACAATTAGAGGAAGGTAAGACAAATATTTACCAGATGACCTACTTTGATTAGAATGAGTTTCCAAAAAAAATGTTCATATTGCTGAAGTCCCTATACATCTTTACTATGTCTTCTTGTAAGAAAGAAACAGCCAAGTCCTCAATCTGGCCAAGCATTTTATAAAATATTCCCTAGCAAAGCATTTGTTTTTTTCTCTTTCTTTACTTTTCTTATTTGCTTCAATGGAAAAGTTTTCCTAAAATCCAATACATTGATCATTTGAATTTTACAACTATCAAGATTTTAGACAACTGTTGCCCAACATTGTTATTTTTTTAAAATTAATCCTATGCTTCAATAATTATAATTGTTTCTGTATAATATTCTTAAAAATAAATTTTATTCATATAATATTTCTTCTGTTTAATCAATTTAAAATAGTAAGGGTAAAAATCCTTTTTCTTGTCCCCTTTTTCAATTACGCTATGCATTGAAACTCCTTTACCAAGACCTCCATCTTATTTTAAGTATGCACTATTAGTAGGGAACAAAAATTAGGATCGTCCAGTAGGTGATTTGCTATGATATGAAGCATATTGATGATCCTGGAAGGGGTGCAATCTAATTATATTCCATTCAATGAATAAATATGACTTTTTATGAATAAAAAATGAGTCTTCAGTGAATGTTGTTGAAAGCACTATATAAAAAGAACACTGCATTCACTTTCCTAACTCCACCCATGTCTTACTTGAATGCCTTCCTCAGGAACACAGCTCTCATTCATTCTATTAATATGAATTTGGTATATAAAATTAGAGCAAAATGGAATCATTCATCCCTTAGCTTGCATTCACTATCGAATTTATAATACAAATTACTAACATCAATAACAGTAATATCCACAAGCAAAAATAATCCCTGTAAATAAGTATAACTAAGTTAGCAATGAAAAAAATAGAAAGAATATTGATATAAATGCTCATTAACCCTTTCCTGAATTCTTTAAAAAATAAAAGAGATGATTTATCAGATCATTTCCTATCATGAATTAAACAATTTCTAGGCACTTGAATAGATGTCTACTGAGGAAATGTGAATATTGATATAAATGCTCATTAACCCTTTCCTGAATTCTTTAAAAAATAAAAGAGATGATTTATCAGGTCATTTCCTATCATGAATTAAACAGTTTCTAGGCACTTGAATAGATGTCTACTGAGAAAATGTGAAAGTGGATTTTTGTGTAGGTGGGGAATTATAAAACATGATAGAAATTTGTATTGCATTATTAGAATAAAAAGCCATAAAAATGTCTGGGGGGATTAAGATAGTTAGGGCTGTAGGAGTTTCTGCCACTTCAATGTACTTGTGTATATTGTAGGCATCCCACTTATTTTTTCATAAAGCACTATAAATGTTCCTTGAAGGCTATCTTAACTTTCAGATTATTTGAAATAACTGTACATTTGTCACAAAATCCAACAAGAATATTCCAAGTGCTTACTATGTCTATATCATTGTACCACTTTGTTAAGGAAATAACCAAAATAAAAATAAAAATAAATAAATAAAAAAGGACCATTCAGGCAGTTCCCAATTTAGAACAATTCAACTTCTAGCAATTTGTTAAATTTAAAATAGTTGGTTACACCCATGTTTTTTTGAAGCTAACAAATAAATTTAGAACAAGCCTCTTGACTTGCTTCTTGGATGCTCAAGTGAAAAGTTCATCCTGGAACATGCAAATGGTATCCTCGACCAGCCTCTCTTGAGGATGTTGGGTGTTGCAAAATTTAGAAGATAGAACGTAAGAAGTAACTAATAACAATGAGATAGTGACTCAATAGGAGTGCCAGGTTAGATGCTAGCAAGTTTAGATTTATGTGACTGGAATATTTTCATAACATTATACTAAAAATATTTTAAATAGAAAATATTATTTTCATAATTCTAAAACTCTTCACATGACAAAATTCATCTAACATACAAATTTTAGCATACATAATTTTTAAATAGTTTTTAAAAATTAGTATATATAAAATATACTATGGTCAATATCCAACAGTCATTCAAAAACAGGCCATTAAAATTCAATTCTAGTGATGTCTATAGCTTACATAGTAGGGCTTTTGTTGTGGATTTCATATTAATATATTTAGCCAATATCTATTGAATGCCTCTATTGTGTCTATTCCAGATGATGTTCCAGAACTGCAGATACAAGAGTGAACAAAATATTATAGATAAAAAACAAATAAACAATTAAAATATACAATATTGCAGATGATGATTAATGCTGTGGATACAAATTAAGCAAATAAAGTTACAAACAACAAATCACCTGTAATTGTACTGTATTTGACCAATGACTAAAGCTTTTACGTTTAAAAACTTAAATGTGATGAGGGACCTATAAAACAAAATGAAGCAACAACAACAAAAAAAGAGATACTATCATCTAGCAATATTCTTAAAGGTAAGAATGCAAAGTAACAGGAGTAGCTTTCACATAAATATTACAACAATGCATTTCAATATTCTCTATAAATGGTGTTTTTCCGGAATAAAGAGTTTTATTGTCCCAGGAAAGGAGAAATATACTTGATATTTTTTTCCAAGATAATAGACTTAGAAGGTAAATCCAGGGGAGAAAGACTATTGTAAAAACGTTTAATTACACTTGGCCAACCTAGGATAGAAAAGATCATTTAGTTGCTCATTAAGGCTTATCCCATTGTCTGAATAGGAATGAGAATAAGATAAATGAATGGGAAGGAAGTTGGAAAAAGGAAAAATCAGAGACATTGAAGAGAAGCATTAGCACATGTGCCTGGTGTCTGGATTTCTCGCCTAAGCCTGGTGTCTGGATTTCTCCCCTAAGCCTTCGGCTGAGTTGGTGTCTGTTTTCAGTTGAAGTACAATGGGATGACACAGTAAAACTTAAGTTCACAGGTTGGGTTGAGGCACAGCAGATTATTTGCTGAAGTTGAGGGAGAGAGGGGACAGGACAATGTGAAGCAGAATCTTAGCAAATTAAAAGGATAAGAGAAGTATAGCTAGAATTTCCCACATTTTCCTGTCATCTTCTGAACTCTCCAAACTGTTCTAACCTCTGCCTGTTACCCAGTTCCAAAGTCACTTCCATATTTTCAGGTATCTTTGCAGCAACATCCTACTCTACTGGTACCAATTTACTGTATTAGTCAGTTTATAAACCGACTAATGTCTTTTCATAAAAACATACCAGACTGGGAAGAAAAAGAGGTTTAATTGGACTTGCAGTTCCATGTGGCTTAGGAGGCCTCAGAATCATGGCGGGAGGTGAAAGGCACTTCTTACATGGCAGCAGCAAGAGAAAATGAGGAGGAAGCAAAAGCAGAAACCCCTGATAAACCCATCATATCTCATGAGACTTATTCACTATCACAAGAATAGCATGGGAAAGACCAGCCCCCATGATTCAAATGTGGGTCCCTCCCACAACATGTGGGAATTCTGGGAGACACAATTCAAGTTGAGATTTGAATGGGGACACAGTCAAACCGTATCAGAGAGGGAAGGGAGGAAAGAAGAGAGGGAGATGAGAGACAGTGAGAGAGATAGAGAGAGAGACAGACAGAGAGAGAGAAAGACAGAGAGAGAGAGAAAACATGAGTTTGTCAGGGGCAGAAATCGATGATAAATATCTTCTAAATAGCCTTAGCTCAAGACTAGAATCTGCCCAAGCTTTCCTATGGACCCAGACTCTCCACTCTTCAGGTGAGACAAAAAGAAAATTGTGGACACTGCATGTACCTCTTTACTCCAGTGCCATGAAATCATTTGAATTTCCCTCACCCTATGCCCCATATACCAGTGTGTTGTAGAGGAGGAGAAACACGAAGATATGGGCTCCAAAGACAAAGTCTTACCTGATGTAGGTGTTTGGATTTATTCCAATTTAATTAACAACAACAAAAAAGGCAAAATAATTTTTAGCTTTATATATTACCTGAAACTCAGTGGGTGGGAGTTCAAAAGGAAAAGATCAGTAGTAGCCCAAGAAACTACCTGTCCTCTGCTCAGTCATGTGTCAGTTAGTAAATCTGATAGCCCACAACACCTATGCATGCTGGTGAGCCAACAGTTTTGAGAGAAACCCATATCATCCATGTTACGCATTGAGTTGTTTTCCCTCAGAATCTTGTATTGGAACCAGTACCTTATATTGAAGATTCTGGTACCTTAGAATGTAACTGTATATGGAGATAGTATCTTTAAGGAGGTAATTACGGTTAAATGAAATCCTCAGGGTGAGACCCTAACCCAAGGGGATTGATATATTTACAGGAAGAGGAAGAAACACTTGAGATTCATGCTTACAGCAGAAAAGCCATGTGAAGACACGACGGGAGGGCAGCCATCTGCCAACCAAGGAGAGACACCTCAGGAGACACCTACTCTGTGGGGACCTTGCTCTTGGACAGTCAGCCTCTAGAACTTGGAGAAAATAAACTTCTGCTGTTTAAGCCACCCAGGGTGTGCTATTTTGTTACTGCCTAGCTAACTGAGGCAATCCAATATTATAAAGAAGAAAAGACAGGAAGAAGGATGACCACATTATCATCCAGATTTCTTTAGAAGACTTCTCCAAATTACTATGCTGTTTTTCATCCTAGATAAGATATATTTTTCTAATGTATTAAATAAAAAGAAAACAGGGATAGTAAAGAACTCCAAGCATACTATAATTTTTAAATATTTGTATAACATTTTTGCCCCCAATTATCTATCCATTGTAGGCAGAATTATACTGGGAACAGTCAGATTTGATTAAAATGTTTAAGATCATTTCTGCTTTTTTAAAAAAGAAGCTTAAAAAAAAAACAACCCAGCAGATTCCAGTGAGAAACAAAAGTACTTGCATATCAGTGTTTCTTAGAAAAAAAGAATTAGATTCAGTGTGCTACAGGATAAAGATTAAACTTTCTTTTTTATAATTATAGGTTTACAATTATATGTTTATTAATTATAAACATAATTTATATGTTTTATAATTATTAGAGTGCCTTTTCCCATATATTATTTTATGTATTAGTAAGTAATAAAGTCATCAAAAGGGGCATACATATGTACATTGTTTTGCTGTTTATGTTTTGGACACTCACTGTTTTAATTTTTATATAGTCAAATCTATCTATATTTATATGTCTCTCTATCTACCTATCATCTATCTATCTATCTATCTATCTATCTATCTATCTATCTATTACAAACAGGGTCTCAGTCTGTCACTCAGACTGCAATGTATTGGCATGATCATGGTTCACTGCAGCCTCAAACTCCTGGGTTCAAGCAGTCCTCCCACCTCATTATCCTGAGTACCTAGGATGACAGACACGTGCCACCACACTCAGCTAATTTTAAAAAAAATTGTAGAGACAGAGTTTTGCTATGTTGTCAAGTCTGGTCTCAAACTCCTGGCCTCAAGCTCTCCTCCCCCACTGGCCTCCCAAAGCATTAGGATCACAGGCATGAACCACCATGCCTGGCCTCAATTTAATTGTTATAACTTACATTATTTCCATTTTTAGAAATGTTTTATCATCTAAAAATACTTAAGTATTTATCTAGATTTTTTCCAGTATGTATAGAGTTTGATTTTTTATATTTACCTTCTCAATCTATTTGGAGTTTGTTTGTTTGTTTTTGCTTAACAGTGTAAAGCATACATTTACATTTTTATCCAAACAAGTTTTTTTCCAGGCAATATATCTGAACAACTATATAGAATTCATCAGTTTAGACATGCATATCTTCTAGACATGAGTTGCACCTATAAATCCTCTTTAACTCAAAACACGGTCCAAAGAAAGAGCCTTAGATATCACATTGAAGGAAAAATAATTTAACCTGAGAGAGCAACAGCAAAAACAGCACAATTAACAGAGAAGACATTCTCAGGGAATATATGGAAATTATTTTGCAAAAACACACTCCCTAATGCTTCATGCAGTTATGCACAAGAACTTGGACGTCTAAAATTATAGAGCCTAGGATCAACTGAACTTCAAGCTATTAATGCCTCAGGTTCTGGGAATTCTCTGATGTGGGTGTTATTAAAATCTCTCACGGACCACGGCCATCATTCCAACAGAGAGCAGCATGCAACATGGAACACAGAACAAAAATCCCTGAGTGGCGAGGATGCCCAGAGTCACATCTCTTAGACACATCTGCCAAAAGGATTCACTAATTTCTTATTTTCTAGGCACTTTATGTCAGATCAGAACAAAATATTTTGTAACAGCTTTACTCAATAATGTTTAAGTAAATAAAATATAATTTTTGTTTCACTGTTTAATTTCTCATTTCATTTTTCTGTGCTCTATGAGAAACCCTGAGTTAAAGAACTGTCCTGGCTAATCTGAAAAATATATTTAATATTTTAGTTAGAGGGACTCTAACCGATGATTGCAATACTTCTTATTCGTAAATTTGCTTCAGGTTTCTCAATGGCTTTTCATTCATTGGATTTAAATCCAAGTTCCTCAACATTGTTTTTAAGGACCTTGCCATTTTTTTTTTAAAAAAAGGGGTGGGGTCTCACTACGCTGACCAGGCTGGCCATGAACTCCTGGTCTCAAGCTATCCTCCTATCTCAGCCTCCGAAAGTGCTGGGATTACAGATATGAGCCACTGTGCCCAGCCATGGCCCTTGATTTTTTATACTTCTATTTTCTCTCTCAAATTATGCAGAAATACTGAATTCCTAATAATTATTCAATGTGTCGTGCTTTTCCTAGACTCTTGGACATTATTTCTTGTGTCTCAAATACAATATCTAATGCCCCTGACTTCTCCACACCATCTTAAGTCCCTCTTTATACGCCCAGTTCCTTCAGGTCTCAGTTGCAATGTGACTTCATCCAGCAAGGCTTTCCAGCTGCCGAGGCTGGAATAAGAGATCTTTTTTATGTTGTGTATTCCCATATTCTATCTATGATAGCACATTCTATCTATGATAGCACTCATGGATACTGTTGAATAAATTAGCCATTTTGAAGGAAACTAAAAAAGTGTTTAACATCCAGAGTGGTCAGCTTCGGTCAATAGGCCTAAAATGATACCTTAAGGTATTCTTGTTTGGGGCTATAATATGGTATACTCCAGGTATAACACAATGTTTGCCTTGCAATCCTAAAGGATATGTTCGTTCTACAGAAAGCATCCATTTTAAACTTTGGTGACTGTTAAGGTTTAGGTAGATATTAATTAGTATCATTATTTCTTCTCAATATTCTAAAATTAATTTTAAAATAGTCTTACCATAGGTTTTTTTTTTTGATAGAATTTTGTCATTTGTCATGCAAGACTCCATATCTTTTTACAAAATTAAAAATTTGTTTTTTTTTTTTTTCAGGCAACAGAAACCTGAAAGCAAGTTTAAACATTGTACTGGTTTTATTATTCACTAGTATTTAGTAACTATTGATACTAGAACATATTTCTGTGTTGGGCAATATTCAAAATTTAACAAAAATTTTGGATTTCCATCCAATTTTAAGAATGAAAGCTGGTAGAGTATTTATAATAAGAAGTTACCTATTTTTACTGGTTATGCCTATAGGGGAGATATTACCATAACACAATCAACCAGGGAAATCCCATTAGAAATTAAAAGCATGTTAAAATCTCATTAAGGTTTTCCCCAAGCTATGAGCATACTTGCCCAATTAAAAAAAAAATTAAAAATATTTGTTTTAGATTACAAGTTTTAAAAAATGCTTCCTAGATACTATAATGTTCTATGTGCAAACCTTGATCACTCAGGCTTTTGGTTTGTTCCCCCACTTTGCTGCATGAGTTGTTTATATCCATATCCAAAGAATTCTTCTCATGGTTGGCTCACTCATCAGTATGTCCTATTTACGTGACAATGAGTAAGAGAAACATCTCCCTGGGGCCACCTTTATGGTCATACGTGTTCAATTTTAATCAATCACTACATGAAACAAATATTTCGCTAAAACCAAGATGGACTTTGGATGCCAGAAAAGACCAAAAGAGATTTTAACTGCCTTTATTGCTTGACAGTTACTCTTGGTTAAGGACAAACCATTACGATAAGGACTCAAGGTTTGTGATACCTCTCTGGGCTGCCTTTAACTATGGAGTGAAGGATAACCGCAGAAATAGATACAGAAGGTCTGCAACTTTGCCTCTGACCAACTGAGGAAATAAGATGAAGAGAGCATTGGTCAATGTATCTAGTATCTTGCATATAAATCCCCTGTTTGCTGGATTAACTGCAAATGTAGATGAGTGTCTCTGTCCTATATCTATCAAAACGATAATAGTCTATGATTCCTTCCTTTTGAAACCTTTCAGAATTCATAGGAAGCATCAGGAACACGGATTCATTCCAGATTATACAAACTTCTTCAACTTTTATTGTGTTTCCTCTCTTAAACATTCTCTAAACCCTCTGGTAACTTTCACTTATAAAACAATAAATACTTCTGAATTATTTACTGAAGCAAGATACCTATCCAAATACTGTAATAAAATGTTGATGTTGTAAACACAATAAATTAAGGGAAATCTATGTGTCTATAATAAATGATAAATTCTATACTTTAAATGTTTATAAATAATAATGTCAAATAATCCTTGAAAGATAATGTGTCATTTGTATAGTATTTATAACTTCAGTCATAATTATATGTTTATTTAATGTTAATTCATCAATAATTTTCCCAATCTCAGTCTCTCATATACACACTTAAATTACTTGCCACAGCTTAAATAGATTCCCTCTTTCCCTTTCCCTCTCCCCTTCTTCCCCTCTGTCCTTTACTGAAGATCAAATGTAACTTAACGCAATTTCGGAGTCACAGAAACAACCATGTCGGCTGCATTACTTATATTATCTTGTTTATTCCTTAGAATAAGGTAAAATTGATAAATAATCTATTCATCATTCCACTTCCACTCTAAAATCTAAACGTTATGAATTAGTCATATAGCCTATAAATCATGAAATTATTTACACACACACACACACACACAAACACACACAAAATGCTTGAGTTTAGGTAGAATGCAATACGTGAAGCTGAAAAGCACTGAAAAATTACAAACAAGGTTTCCATTAGAGATCATCCTTGACCTGAAATCAGCATATACTTTGTAAGTAAATTTCCTTTTTTGTTTGAAATGTAAGATGGCATTTTGTTTTCTTGCTCAAGGTATGAAATGACAATAGTTCTTTAAAGTGAGATCTCGGCAACAAATGTTAATGGCAAACCTCATACCTCTGTCTTTGTAAACAAATCAGAAGTTTACTTGTGTAATTTCTTTGAAAAAATGTCATAACCATGATACACTGGGGATGATTGTAGGGATTAAGTGAGATATAAATATATTACTTATTATACTGGAATGCATTACATAATATTTTTACTATATACACTAGAAAACATTAGAAATCACTACTATGATTACCTTTGTCAATTTTTATTTACTAAATAAGAAACAAAATAAAAACAATGCTAGTATCATTCAAGTTCATGTTTAATAATTTAACAAAAAGGTTTTATCATCATACTCCATGTTTTAAAATATTTTTATTATCTTATTTCTTAGAATATTTTTATTTTAATCAAACTAGAACATGTCTCTCATTAAAGGCATAATTAGATTTTTGAGGAATATTTACTGACAGTTTATACTTTTCTGACCTATAACAGACTTTAATAAATAGGAAAATTAGTTTTTCCAAATTAGTTTTCCCAAATAACTCTATGTCTCTTGCTTATCTGATTGCCTTAATTAACATGGCAGAATATATTCGTAATTGATTTTGTGATAAAATAAATAATTATAATTAATTGGTTTTAAAATCATTAGCATAAATCAATTTTTTGCCAGTTCTCATATTTGCATTTTTAGAATTAATGCTCTTGAGGTATGACATAAAACACAGTAGTGTGAATTCCCTTGACTAAATAGGTGCACAGAATTCCCTCATTTTTCTCATGTTTTCAATGGTATCCCGAATAAATCTTAAAACGTTCTGCATAGTTCAGACTCTGGAGCTATGTTTAAATTCAGTTAGCTACAGATGCCTTGAACTAAGAATGACATTAACACATTATTGAAAATTAATTAACTAAACATAAAAGAATCAAGTGAATGGAAATAAATTCTTGTAAAATCAGCATATGCACAAAAGTTCTCAGTGTTTACTGCTCTGTCATTAATTGTAGCTACAAATGGGACAGTTTGCTTCCATTTCTTTTACCTCTGTCTATAACTTTTTTGTGTGTTAAAGATTGATTTCCTTTTTTTTTTCAATTTGCTAATATTTTAGGGTTAAACCCATCTTACCTATTCATTTTACTGTAGAATATTTCCTTACCAAGTTTAGTTTGATGGTCAGCAGTAGGTCAATTAATGATTCATTTCTGTCTCTTAGGTTTTAAGTCTTTTAATTTTAGACTAGTGGTTATTATGATTATATAAAATTAAATATGTTATAATGGTGTCTCTAGTTATGGTATAATAGTAAGTAACAGAACATTTGAGGGATTCAGTAATTCCTTTCTAAAATACATTGTCACTGTTTCTAATTTTTATGACATTGTCTGAAAAGGAAGACTTTATAACCTCACTTTGTAAAATTAATAAAGGTATTAACACTACCACTTAGTTTCATGTTTTTCACATAAATAAGAAAGCAGGAATGTATCAAATATGCATTATTTTGATACCCATCAATATTACCTCTGACAACTTTTGAATGCTAAGACTAATCCTCAGATCATATAGCCCAAGAGTTATTACATTTGCCCTGAATTTCCATGGCCAGATATATAACATTGACTTGGAGAAATGAGGAATTAGAAGTCACACAGTTTTTCCTATATCAGATGGAGATTACTAAAGTTTAGAAATGTGTTTGCAATATTAATTGAATGCTAATTCAGTAGATTTCTTCTATTGATAGTTAAGGAAGCTGGTTTGGTGGTGAAAACAATGTATGAAAGCCAGATGGGGGTTTAAGGAAAAGAAGAAGGTGAAGTTCTATATCCCCTCATTTAGTAATCATTTACCCTCTATATTGTGGCAAATAACAGAGTTAGAATTGAAACTAATTATGAATTAGGAGCCTATAAGAAAAATAAAGTAAATATTACAAGGAAATTTAGCATAGGGACATGAAAAATTCTTCTATAGCTAAAATTTAAATTGACTTAAATACCAAGTTAAGAATGATTCATAAAACCCTAACAATGCTGTTAGGAGGGTCAGAAAAAATATCTACCAAAATCTATACTTAGATAGAATCACATATATATTTTATTAGATATTATATATAATACATTTAGTTACGTTAATCTACATGCAGATAAACTTCATGCAGTATTAACTCAGGACATTACAAAGAGCAGAAAATTTACATTTGGTCAACGCATAAAGAAAAAAAATAAATTATATCCAACACTGAAAACCTATCCACATTTAAGAAAGAGAGAACATTTTGACATCTCTCATTTTTATATTTTATATCTCAGTGGAAAATAAATATTACAAACACTTAAAACTCTTGAGGTTGGCATATTTGTTTTTCTAATATGAAATATGGTTTTCCAACATACAAATTTTGTTTTAAATATGCCCTAAATATCGGATTCTTTTTAATAGGTTTTGAATATTAACTTAAAATGTATATCTACCCTACTAGGCTTAAAGAGTTATTAGCATGTTTCCTTAAGCAGCAGTCGTTTCAGGCTATTATTTAAATTTCTAAATATGGGCAGTGGTTGCTGAAGAGTTATTTCTTCACTTCATACCAATAGGCAATATCCCTAAACTTTTTAATTCCTTAAAGTTTAGCTATGTAATTTTATTGTCCAGTGTGTCCTTAGATTACTATATCCTTCCCAAGTATATTAGACTCCTGTATTTTCTGCCTTTGATTCTATTGGTTTTATAGGGTGTTATATTTGCTCCAGGAGAACAATATTTATTTTCTGTGACCATTAATCAATGTCACTTGTGCTAAAAAGCTATGCAAGGATTTCTGCCTAATAGCCAAGGAAACTATATTTATTGGTTGGAAAATCCTTAGCTACAGCTACTAAACTACCATTAGTGGAATCCTTAACAGCTCATTACCACAGTTAGATGTGCTGTGTACAGCATAGGTTGAATGAGAATCACACTTTTTAAGAAGTCTTTTGTTTATTCCGCTCTGACAGATCTCTATCCAGTGTAATCAACTCCAGAGTGATGTCAAGAAGAAAAACTGTGAAAAGATGAAATAGCATCTATTTTCTTGATATGAAGGAAAATGTGGCATTTTAAAATAATATGTACAAATTGCTTTATCGAAAAATTATCAGTATCTTATGAGGCAATAGCCTCTCTACAGCCAGCCTCAGAAATAAATGCACTTAAAATATTTCAATACAGAAGTAAATAAGATAAAGTTAGCTTCATATTAATAACATGACCATTAAATTATGCAAACTTGGCAGTATTGAGAATTTTCCACTTATAATTTTGGCATACATGTATGTATCAGTTTTTAAATAAATGCACATATTTGAATGCTACTAAAAAGATACTGGTAAAATGAAACTGATATGACCAAGAATAATGTATCAAGATGGCAGACTGAGCTCAATGTTCACTTTCCCAATTCCAGCTCCCATTATATGATCAAAAAATGATGCTAAGATTAATAAATCCAAGATAAGACTGATATTGGCAAAGCAAAATATACCAAAAGTTTCTAGAGACTAGATGGAATCAACTCTAGTGAGTGAACAGAAGAAATCAGAACCGAAAACACATGCAGAAGAGGGGTTTCAGAGGTGACAGTTGCTCAGGGTTTCCAAAAGATGGATCAGCTGACACAAGGAACAGAAATTAGTACAAGAAATTTCTTCATGGAGATTAACTGTATCTGGAGCCAGTTACAGCCTTACCATTATAACTCTATTCCCAGACATATTCTCTTGTGGTGGGCAGAGGACAACAGGCAAGCTTGTCCTGAGATAAAAATGAAACCCAGAGGTACAGCATAGCAAAAATAAATTCTAAAAATAAAATAAAGAGGTAAAAGGGCCGCTTTTTGAAGGAAAAGCAACCCTTATAAGACTGGCAACAAACAGTACTAACATCAAAAGAAACAGATGATCATACAAATAGAGAAAGTTTAAAATAAACACAGTAAATAATATTGAGAGTCAAGAGAATTTTGCATTTCCATAAAGCAATAAGAATTTGTTATGAACAAATATAGAAGTCTTAGACGCTTAAAAAATGAATGTCGGCTGGGCAGGGTGGTTCACAACTGTAATCCCAGCACTTTGGGAGGCCGATGCAGGTGAATCACTTGAGGTCAGGATTCGACCTCAGTCTAGCCAATATGGCGAAACCCTGTCTCTACTAAAAGTAAAAAAAAAAAAAAAAAAAAAAATTCTGGGCATGGTGGTGGGCACCTGTAATTCCAGACTTGGGAAACTGTAGAAGGAGAATTGCTTGAACCCGGGAGGCAGACAGTGAGCTGGGATTGTGCCACTGCACTCCAGCTTGGGCAACACAGCGAGACTCTGTCTCAAAAGAGAAAGAAGGAATGAAAGAAAGAAGGAAAGAAGGAAAGCAGGAAAGAAGGAAGGGAGAAAAAGAGAAAAAAGAAAAAAAAGAAAGGAAAGAAAGAAACAAAGAAAGAAAGAAAGAAAGAGAAAAAAAGAAAGAAAGAAAAGAAAAGAAAGAGAAAGAAAGAAAGACAAAAGAAAAGAAAAAAGAAAAGGAAAGAAAGAAAGAGAGAGGGAGGGAAAGGAAGAAAGGAAGAAAGGAAGGAAGGAAGAAAGGAAGGAAGGAAGGAAGGAAGGAAGGAAGGAAGGAAGGAAGGAAGGAAGGAAGGAAGGAAGGAGAAAAGAAAGAGACAATACAAATAAGTGTCAAACCAAAAATCTTAATTGACCAGTTGAATGATATTAAAAAAAAAAAAAAAAGTGCTACGGAAAACTAAATAATGATTTGAAGAACTGAGCTAAAGCATTTTTCCTATAACTCAATATGATGGGACAAGTAAATAGAACAACATGAACGAAAGAGATACAGAGAATACGAGGCAGGAGAATAGTGTCTGGAGGCAGGAAACCTAACGACAATTTGCACTGACTTCCTAGAACTAAATGGAATGGAAAACCCCACCTCTCCACATCCAAGTAACAAAAGGATTACAGGCTACTCCTCGCCACTGCATTGCTCATGAAAAATAGAAAGTACCTCTGATTGGTCACCTCTCACAATCAGAGTAGTCAAAGGCCAAGTCTTTATCTGCATAGGGTGTAACTTTGTACCTTCACTTCAGCCTCTGATCGGTCACCTACCTACCAATGACTTGGTCATGGGTCAAGTCCTCATTTACGTAGGGTGTAACCAGGTAACCAATGGGAAACCTCTAGAGGGTATTTAAACCCCAGAAAATTCTGTAACCATTGCTCTTGAGTCACTTGCTCGAGCAAATTCCCACTCTGTGGAGTGTATTTTCATTTCAATAAATCTGTGCTTTCGTTGCTTCATTCTTTCATTTCTTTGTGCATTTTGTCCAATTCTTTGTTCGAAACGCCAAGAATCTGGACAACTCATAGTCAAGACCCTCCGCCAGTAACAAGTAGACCCATAAATACTAACAGATATCCCAAAAGGAGAGAAAAAATAATGGAGAAAGAATGAAATAAAAGAAAAATCTAGAGCTGAAAAAGATGAGTTTTATTTGTTTATTTTCTTTGGGAGTTTCTTTGTTATTACCACAACTCACTTGTGCAAAATAAAAATAATAATAATAATAAAGCCACAATTCGATTCAACACAGTGAAGTTATATGACACTAAATATAAAGAAAAAATTATAGGACCTGAAGAGAATAATAATAACTGCAAAATATACTAAAAAATCTACCTAATATTTACTTTATTGTATATATGGCATTGTGCTAAGTAGTAAAATACTTCATCTTGTGTAATGATTATAGCATTATCATGTCATTCTCATTTTACTGATGAAGAAACTGCAAATAAAGCAATTGATTAATTTGACCAAAGTCGTTAGCAAAAATGCTGTAGAACTAGAATTCTATTGTAGAACAAAAGCAGGCTAACTCTGGAACCCATGTCTTTAGCCACTATTGTGATGGTTACTAATATAGGAATACGTTTATGATCGTTATGAAATTTCTTACTGCCATTGTCTGCTGCTAAAAGATAGAAGAGCAATATTAGCAAAATCTGGAAATGATTTTTAACTGGAAATGTTAAAGCTAGACGAAGTAAAGTTCAAAAAGGATAGTGAAATAAACATATCTTTAAACAATTATCTTTTAATGAATAAAGTATAACTTCCAGAAAAAATATATATACATAATTTGTAAGAAATAAGAAACAGGTGAAAATTTGATTGTCAAAATAATTGCTAATGCAAATATTCAACAAATCTAAACTAAAGTCCTAACTAGGAAAGGCTATATGATTGACCAGACAGGGAAAGGAAATGTTTACCTTTTCCTGCATGTTCATATGCATTTTTAAAAAATAACTAGCACTTATTTTTATGCAATAAATAAAATACAAAATTTACTAAAGATAGTGCAAAAATAAATTGATTGAACTACTTAAAAATTGCTTAAGGGGACATAAGATATCACTGAGGCAAAAAGCAAAACCAGCATCTCAAAAATAAAACCAGGCTTTGGAATTAACAAATCACAATGTTAAAAGCCAATACAATACATTGTTTTAATGAAGATGAAGACAAATTCATATTTACCATAAATCTTAACTACTAAATTACATTTCTGCTTTAAAAATACTGTTCTGAAAGCCAATAAGAAAAATGAAATAGAAAGGGAGAGAATAAAGGGCTAGGAGGGAATACAAATATTTGTGTATTTATCTAATTTTTCATATACGTTGACTACTAGAAAAACTACTTTTTAGTATTTTTTAAGAAATTATCAGAATTGGGCAAACTGGCAGTGGTTAAGTACCAAGGCAAGTTTAAGAAGTGTTTAAATTTTTTTAAAAAATAGAAATAATGAAATGCAACCACAAAATACAGGACATTCAGATGGAAATGAAGCCCAGAAGATTTGATCACCCTACAGAAAGTTGGGCCTTATCATCATTATGGTCATGATGAGTCAGTTCAGGGATTTGAAAAAGGGAATGAAATAGCTAAATCAATAATTTAAGAAATGATGAACTTATGGTTTACAAATATCTTTTCAGGAAACATGCAGGTTAAAAGCTGTAGCAGGAATCCACGCATGAAGCAGATAGGCTCAACAAGACAGCAAGAATGAAAAGGAGGGGAAAATATTGAGAGATGAGATGTCCTGAAGATAAGTAATTGGATGTGGCAGCAGAGGACAGTAAAAAGGAAGAAAGGATAAATAAAGATATTGTCAATGTTTATACACTGATTAGCTAAAAGAATGGAATTTCCATAAAAAGAGACAGAGAGAAATTAGAAAGAAATTAAATGGAGGCAGGTCACTACAGAAGATTACAACAACAAATATAGAAAACAAATTTATCTTTGTTTAAGATATATTTGAAGAATTATTAAGATTAGGCTTTAATAAAGGCTTCATACTGCAACTAATGGTCTTAGGTAGAATTTAGACATTTTTTGGCTTATTTATTTATTTATTTACTTATTTTTTGAAAGGGAGTCTTACTCTGTCGCCCAGGCTGGAGTGTAACGGTGCGATCTTGACTCACTGCAAACTCTGCCTCCGGGTTCAAGCGATTCTCCTGTCTTAGCTTCCTGAGTAACTGGGATTACAGACACGCACCAACATGGCAAGCTAATTTTTGTATTTTTAGTAGAGACGGGGTTTTGCCATGTTGGCCAGGCTGGTCTCAAACTTCTGACCTCAGGTGATCCACCTGCCTCCACCACTCAAAGTGCTCGGATTACAGACATGAGCCGCCATGACCGGCTGGCTTATTTATTTGACAAATAATAATTGTATGTATCTATAGGGTACAACGTGATGTTTTGATCTTATGTGTAAATTACAGAAATGCAAAATCAAGGTGATTAACATATTCATCACATCACCAATGTGTGTGTGTGTGTGTGTGTGTGTGTGTGTGTGTGTGTGTGTGTGTGGTTAGAACTGCAACTTTTATTTTAACAACTGCGAAATACACACACATTATTTTTATTTGTGGTCACCATGGAGTGCAATGGATCACTACAACTCATGTCTCCAGGCTAACTGAAACTTTGTACCTTTGGATCAGTATGTCCTCTTTCCCTTTCCTTCCCCTGGCCTCAACTTTTGGCTTATTTTAAACTCACGAGTGGAACTGGAAGATAATTTTGGGGATGGGAATTGAACTACAGAAAGCAGTCCAGCTCGTGTATTAGGAGCAATGTGTACAATTGTATAAGGTAAGAATTTACCACAGACAGACGACAACGAGGACTCAAGGGAAAAATGGAAGGGAATAGTGCGATGACGTGATGGAAAATAATCAGACATTTTCCAAATGCCTCCTTTATGCCATGAAGTTTATCTGCGTATTTAATTGAGTCCTCACACCTGAAGGTAAGTAGCATTATGCCGTTTTATCAATGAAGAAACTGAAACTCCAAGAGTTTAAGGAACTAAGCTAAATTTTCCCAGTTATGCATCAGTAGAGTAGACTCAGACCCCCAAGTTCACCTGACTCTGAAGGAGCTGTGCTTTGTTTACTAAATATAAGAGAGAATTCCAACACATGTTACAAAAATTGTTCAAGAAATTCAATGAAACTCAGTTGAAGTGATTCACAAATTTCAACTTGAAGACTTCAAAAACTCCAGGTACTATTGACATTGGATTTTTTTTTTCCACTTTAAAATCCAATTCTAGTGAGCATCTTTAATTACCATCATTTTGTAAAAACCTGTAATGACTAAATCCACATCTTATTTCTATCAAATTGCTTAAATCTCAGCAAACAGATACTTAAATTCTTGGTTCATCAGTGAACAGTGACTGGTAGGTATTTTATTGTCTTTCTATTTTTAATCCAGTCATAATTTGTAATGAATAAAGACATTAGAATCAGTGAACCACAATGTTCAGCAGATTCACGATACTTGATATGTTCCCCCTTGTTTTATTTCTAGGTTTACTATTCTAGTCAGAGAAACTAAATGAATATGAAGACAAGAAAGAGGGGAGGGATCCTTTGCTATATCCGTTCAATTTTAAAAGAAATAAAGACAATTAGCATCAATAAAAGTTGACCACAAACATAGAATAGCAGTAAATTATCAAGATCAGCAATTTAGTTTTATACACTCAAATCACTGAATGTGAAAGGCTTGTGTATTAATTGACCTGTTCCATAGCCCAGTCCTTAATGTTTCTATGATTGACAGGGCTAACTGGTCCAGTGTGCAGGGTCAGGAATCAAAAAGACTAGGATTCTTGTTCTAACTCTGTGACTCCCTGTCCAGATGACCTTGGGCAATTTATATATTTTCTCTAAGCTTCAGTCCCCTCAATGTGTATGCAAATAAAGTCTCTATATCCTAGTGTCATTTGTGAAGATTAAATGAGATAATCTACATAAAACAGGTAGTGAATACACTGCAGGTCTTCTATAAGTGTTTGTCTAATGTTAATTATTACTAGTACTATAACTACTTCTGGTAAAATTATTCACAATGTTGCTTAGTAATCCAGATATGCATGGACTGCAGAAATATTTTTATGATAATAGATAAAATAAACTATGGGAAATGGAAACAATAATGCAAAGAGATACCTGCAGAGCTAAAAAATTGTATAGAGGAAACCATTCACAATATTTTCTATACATTAATTGACAGCAAATTTTGAGTCTTTACCTTTCAGGCAGTATTTTGAGATATCAAGTTGACTCCCTCATCCTGCAAACTTGGAAGCCTATTTGGAAATAAATTATCCATCACCAAATAAGATATCCACAAAATGCTAGAAAGAAATCTCCTTTTGCTTCTCCCAGAGTAAATACATATGTTTGCCTGAACCACACTAGATATCCTAAGCATCCCGATTCCTGACAAGTTGTTTCAAATCTTGAGTCATAAAATCTTCTCATCTCTGACTAATTTCCTATCCCTGCCAATTGGGTTTGCAATAAGTTTGCCAACTGATTTCTAGGGAATTATTTCTAAGCCAGTCTTCCAACTTTCCTTTTTTATTTTTTAAACTTGACTGATTGATTACAGGACTTTGAGACTTCCATTACCTGGCATTGAATTATATAGAAAAAAACCCACCATCTTTTGAGGTAAATTCCTAACATCTGCCTTAGTCAGCTCAAAGGAGCCATGGGAGAATTGCTGGAGAAAGACTCTAGTGTATCACACTACAGAGAGGTGTTAATCAATTAATGGTTTCTTCAATGCTACCACACCCCCAAATAAATGTATTAAAATTTGATTTATATTATAAAATGAATCCCTTTAAGCCTAAGTTACATATATATATACACACACACTGATATTTTATATATGTAAAAATATCACTATATATCAGTATGTATATATAACTTTTGAGATTGATTTAACTATATTACATGATTAATTATTTCAGTAAGGTAGGAATCTGGAACATTGTCAATAATCATCTTTTCCCTTATTTCTCATAGGGGCTCACTTAATCCTTCATTTGCATATTGGCTAATTGTTTCTCTAATATATGCTATGTTGATATTAGTTATGTGATTGAATTAACTTGAAAAGGTATGCATCAAATTATCAACTACAGAGAAATAAAATGCTTTCAACTCCATAAATATACACAATATACATCAACATATATAAGTATTTGAGTTCAATATGTGTATATTTTTAAAAAGATTTACAAAGCATGAAATCCTTTTGAATCCCATTGAGTTAGAGTCATCCTGGTAGCTGGAGTTAGCCATAAAGCAGAACTCAAAATTTTGCAGCCCAGACCTCTAGCGGGCAGACCTGGAACCTCTCTAGTACCACCTTCAATAGAACAGCAATGGGGAATGAGATGCTTAAACCATTTGTATATAAATACACAAAGGTGTATATTCAAACACCTTTTTGAGACAATTACAAAATGCTAAGCACAAATAATAAGATAAGAAATTCACATAGTCAAGGAAAGGAAATTACAATATGATATAATGCTCTGTAATAGCGGGAGGTTGTGAGGAACAGACACAAGGTGCTTTGAAGGAACAAGGAAGGCTTTCTGGAGGAGGTGATAACAAAGCAAAGTATAAATTAGTCAGATACGGAATTTTGGGAGAGTGTTCCAAACAGTGAAAGCAGGAAATACATACGCTTCAGGTATAATATATTGTAGGAACACTATATATAGTTCAGAAAAGCCCCTTGTAGGAAAGCAACACCTTACAGATTTAAATGGTAGAAATGTATAAAAATAGCTCAAGCATTAAATAAATTTTTGCCAGTTATTGAGCCAACTTTTATTTTCTATATTTCTATTTTTCAATATGTTAAACATAACTCTAAGCTGGGCTCAGTGGCTCATGCCTATTATCCCAGCGCTTTGGGAGGCCAAGGCGGGAGGATGGCTTGAACCCAGGGGTTCAAGACCAGCCAGGGCAAATAGCAAGACCTCAATTCTACTTTTTTTAAAAAAAAGATAACCCTAAAAATTACATATTAGAATCGCAAAGAAGTGCTTCTATAAAACTATGGCCTGCCCCTGAAAAGAAGGAGAAAAAAAGAAAGAAAGAAAAAAACGCCAACTTAATTTAAACCTGTACAAGCATACAAACAGACTCAAGTTCTGAAATAGATGATCAAAAATGTTCACCTAACCAATGCATCAAGGGAACTTTATCTAAATGTGCTGTGGCATAATAGTGTTTGGAGGTATTTAGAAGATTGTAAATCCCAGAATCTTTCTAATTATTCTTTATTCGAGAAAAAATAACTTGCGCATTTTGAAAATAAATGTATTTCAATATATAAATAAACTTTCAGTATATAAAAACAAATATATAAAACAAGTTTATCTACCTCATTCAATTATATATATATAAAGGTTTTTACAAAGAGCTTTTAGTAAAGATTTTAAATTAATCTTAAAGTTAGCCTCAACATTCTTTAACATGAAATAATGTCAAGAATATAATTATATTTCTAGTTATAGTCTCCCTTGACAGCACTGAAATCATTCCAAATAACGTGATTCCTATTATAATATGCCTAAGGAAAATAACCCAAACTAAAAATTATGAGGGAGATTGGTTATTGTCATTTGTTATTTTGAAAAGAGCATCAAGTTTAGCCTGATTTTTTAATTCTAAAACCCAAAACTCAGGCAAATAAACTTATTAACAGAGCTTTGACTGGCCCCTTGGCTAATGATTTGTGGCTCAGAGCACCAATGTACCAGGTTTCAGATCATGATCAGTATACCCAATTTCTTTGGATTGTCTGGCAAAGCAGATACTATCACTATCTTGTGATAATAGTCTTCCAGGCTTACATATCTTGCCACTTTGAAAAAGAAAAAAAGAACTCCATTGCCAATGTATTTATTAAAATAATACTGTATTTTATTGATTTAAGATGGATATCCCTTTACATTTTAACTTCATTGAGATGGGGATGCATAATGAAATAAATGATAGGAAAGCATTTTGCTAGAGTTCAATCAGCAGAATGTTTCTTTATTACCTAACATAATAATTCAACTTCAAATGAATGGCTTCAGATTTGCTAAAATATGGTTATACTACTATTACCGCTAATAGTAAAAATGCTGATGATAATAAGTAGTAACCAACATTTACTGATTGCTGTCAATGTGCCAAACCTTATTTGGTTATATTATTTGTATTAAATAATTTAATCCTCAAAATCTTCAATGAACAGAGAAGTTAATAAAAGTGGGGTGGCAGAGCCCTCATGAATTGATTAACCCTGCTATAAAAAGAGATGTGAGAGTGGGTTTGCTTACTCTTGTCCTTTTGTCTTCTACCATGTGTAGAAGCAGCAAGGCCCTGACCAGATGCCAGCTCTTTGACTTTGGACTTTCCAGGGTCCAGAACTGTGAGAAAAAATTTTCGTTTTTTCATAAGTTACTCAGTGTGTGTTATTCTGTTATAGTAACACAATATAGAGTAAGACACACACACAAACAAGTTATAAAATAAAAAGAATTTTACATCTAAAAAAAAATAAAAATAAAAGTGGGGTGGAACTGATGATAAATCTGTTTGATTACATGTGCTAGAACTCAAATACTTTCTTCTGTTTGCAAAAGAAAAAATCTTTTAAAATTAAATAAGGAAGATATTTGTGCTATGTATTATTGTCTTAAAATTATCAAAAATATCGAAGGACTATTAACTTATATCTACTCTTTAATTTTTACTCTATTGTTCATTACGATACCATAAAATGACTATATAATGCCAGTTATTATGGTAAACCGCCTTCTTAACATTTACATCTGAATATGATTACATATGAAAGGAAATACTCAAAAATCAATACTTTTATTCTGTTTTTAATCAATAAAGAGAATACTCAGCTACTTTTTAAAAATATTTATTCCTAGTCATCCTATATTCCTTTGCATTTAAAAACATTTTCCTATCTGCTAGTGTTTTTACATTATTGGACATAAAGTAAATGCTTGTCAAAAATAAATAGTCTCCAAATCCATAATTTATATTTATCTAATCCTTAAGCACTACACAATTCTAAACAAATAAATTTTATACTTACATCTGCGATATTTTGAAGTTACCCGAGAAGAATATTAATGAGGGATACAAATAATTACTAAAATTCTCCTTTGATCAATTTTATAGTTATCTGATATTAAATTTCCAAGTTAAAATAATTTAAACATAATTTTTAAAGTCAAAGGTCTTTCTTATTCAAGAAAATTGGTTTAATTCTTTAACACAAAATATTTCACCATATGGTCATAACCAGCACTATTCGCAAAGGGCCTTACAAACATTGGATAGTCAGGAAATATTTGATGAATGAATGAACAGATGCATGAATAAGTGAACAACAAACATAAGCATATTCATCTATTTTATTTCTACAAATGTCTCCAGTTAACATTTTTTCACTTGAAAGATATTTTCAATTACTTACTGAGCTGTATTTTTGCAACTATGCAAATGATAGCACTAACTTTAATTGTATTCATTTATCTTTAATCAGCATTATTTTATTCTACCAGTCTACAGGGGGTTTTACACATTACAAAATGCGAATTATGATACATCTCGAGTTTAAGAGAATGTCATTTGTTTTAGAATTCCCCTATGACACAGTTAAGATTTATTTATTTATTTAAGTAATCACTCATTGGCCCAATGTGTTCTGATTTGTTTCTGATAGAAACAAATGTCAAAATGACAGAAATTCTTCCTTATCGTATTACTACTATGTTGGACACCAAGGACATGAAGATGAATTAAATATGTTTCTCACCCTTGAGGAACTCATACTAGGTTGTTTAATGCATATTTGTTTAAAAAATGAATGAACAAATACCAAAATTTTGAAAGACCTGCACATTCAATCGTTGTATTTAGCAATATAGAGAACGAGAAGACATTGACTATATTCATTTTAACAGTTCACAACACTGCACTCTATCCATAAAACTACATATCTTAAAATTACTGACAGGCTCATAGACTATGCTGGCTACATTAGATTAATTTCATAGGAGCATATTTAGTATCATCTACAAAATTAGAATGTTCACAAGCGTAAATACTACTTTAAAGTTCAAGAGTGTAAATGAATAGAATCTTTTCCTAAGAGAAAATTAGGAAATTGACAGCATTCAGAGAACTGTATTTGTTCCTAAAATAAGTCTATTCATTCAGTCACAGCCGTGTAAACTGGCAGCTGGTCTGACTTAGAGAACAAGATTCATGCTTGACATGACATTTGTCTTAGCCCCTGTGGACAGAGTTCACAAGAGTAAGCCTATATTGACCATATCCCTTTTTAAAGATTTTGAGTATCTATGAAATGAAATACTTAAAGCAAAAAATGTTCTTCTAAACAGAAACTTTAGTTATGTTTATCAAAATAAAAATAATTAAAACTTTTTTTTATTATAACTTCTGTAGTGTGAATTTGTGTCTCCCACCCCCAAAGGAAGATATTTCTACCTGGAACCTGTGAATGTGACCTTCTTTGGAAAAAGGATCTTTACAGATGTAATTGAGTTAAGGACGTTAAGATAAAATCATCCCGGATTATTCACGCGGGTCCTAAATCCAAAAACAAGTGTCCAAAATGAGAGAAAAGCAGAGGAGATTTGAAATACTCAGAGAAGAAAACCATGTGAAGATAGAGAAAGAGACTGGAGTTAATGCAGCTACAAGCCAAGGAACACTTGGGGCTACCAGAGAGATGTTGGAAGGGACAAGAACATATTCTTCCCTCAAGCCTTTAGAAGAAACAACAGTTTAATTTTGGCCTTATGACCACCAGCAGTGTGAGATAATAAATTCCTATTGTTTTAAGACATCAAGTTTGTGGTATGTTGTTATAGCAGCCACAGGAAGCTAATACAACTACCAAATCAGAACCATTTTCAAAAGAGTCTATTTTAAGTGGTATAAAGAAGTTGAAAGTTGAGAGAGAGAGTTACTTAAATGAGATTGCTGGGTTTTCAGGATTAGAATTACACTTGAAGACGTAGCAATAAATTGAGCTAATCATTCCTCCCAATATTTCATTATATAAATAAAAATCAATGGTTGAAATTTGGTTTCCTGAGATAGTTTTTCGCCCCCATCTCTTTGACATCCTGTTGCTCCTAAATGTCCTGGAAATTTGTATCCTCCCATCCGTCCCTACTCCCACTAATCTTCTTTAGAAATTTAACATATCTTGTTTAAAGAAATACTCTCCTTTCTGGAGCCATATCTGTATTCTAATTCACCTATCCCTCATAAGCCAGAATAGTCTTCCTATTCTTTCCATTAACTACCTTTTTAAAATCCTCAATTAATTCTTGTTAACAGGACAAACTTTACCAGTTTTGGAATGCTCTTCAAGATGCAACCCAACATGTTTCTTCAGCCTCATTTTTTGACCACGGATTGCCCAAGCTAGTGTTAAGTGCCTCCTTGTTGCTCGTGGAGCATCCTGAGACTGCTATTACAGGATTTATCACAATGCTACATAACCCTCTACCTCTTCCACTAGACTATGACTCCCTCGAAGACATAGATAAGGTATTATTTACCTTTTAACTCTTAAAAACTAGTACTGCAGCAGGACCATCAAATCTAAGCTTCTGGTGGTGTAAACATAATCAGCAGGTGTGTATATTTGCAGGAAAACAGAGTATTGTAATTATTATTTTAACATTCCAAAGAAGATTATGCATCTTTGAGGAGGTACAAAGAAGGCAGGGATGATTAGTCCAGCTCCAGAAATATAAACTTGAAAGAGAGTTTGATGATAAGGTAGAATAATTTAACATAAGATACCGTTTTAAGGCCTGGGTAAATATATTGAGTTGGATAGCATTCCCTCAAAGTTCATGCCCACAGGAAACTATTAATGTGAATGAATGTGACCTAATTTGGAAACAGGGCCTTGGTAAATGTGATCAAATTAAGATTACAGAGGTTAGGGTTACAGAGGGTTAGGGTAAGTCCTAAATCCAATATTACTGTTCCCCTTATAAAACAGGGAAATTTGAACACAGGGACACAGTCACACAGAAGAGGAGGTGGAGATTGGAGTGATTCATCTACAAACTAAGGAATAGTTACCACAACCACCAATAGTAAACTCACTTCGGCTCTCTCCATTCCAGTGTCTAATATTTCCAGCAGAAGGATGACCCACTGCCCTTAAAATGACCTTCCAAGTGCCAGTACTTGAGGTTCTTTGACCTTGAACAGTTTTGGAATGCAAAGTCACAGGGCTGTGAGATACTCCATTTGCATTCCACATTCTAATGGCAGCACAACTCATTTTCACATAGTTGATTCATCATATGTTTTATACCAAAATAGAGCATTCTCTAAATAAAGGGAAATATCTATAATTAGATTTTTATAGCCTAGGATTTCTGGCCAGGGAAAAAAAAAAAAAAGCGTAACTCTCAGATGCATTGGCTGCCAGGAATAATGTATTAGACAAAACACAGTGTAAACTTCCATCGTTGTTAAACAGTTCTTTCCTTTTGACAATGGCTATATATATATATTTTTTAACTTTTTTTTTTTTTCAATTTGTATGCCACCTACTTGGTTTTCATCAAGTTCACATCAGGGGAACCCTGTGATAATCAGATAGAAAAGGTTCAGCACAGGAAAAGCCCAATAAGCAGTGGGAAGCAGACCTGAATTCAGAATAACCAATGAAAAGCGGACTGAAATCCAGGTAAACCGACTATGAAAAAGGATGAATTACAAGAAACAGAAAACAATTTGAGATAATCACAGTTAATTACAGAGAAGTTCATCTTAAAAACTGTCTTAGATTCCATTATTCTGTAACATGCTCATATCTAGTGGCTTTTATTTTAAATTTATAAAAAATAATCTACTGGCATATCATGCAAATAAAAAAAAATCTAGTATGAAATATTAGTTAATGTGTTTTAATTTCTGTTCTCTAAACTTTATTACTTTTTTAAGTACAATTGGTTTTTACTTGATTTCAAGATTTGTGGAGGAGAGGGGTGGACAAATCTATATTTAATATGCATGATGAAATTCTAGAAAAATAGGACCTGTGATTTATATTTTCAGTTAATAAGCTTTTTACACAGTGGTGTTACCCACATATTAATTACAAAGAAATAATGATAGTGAGATACCTTACCTTGCATAGTATCTCTGAATAAGGTAATTAACTCCTCAAAGGCTCATTTTCTCATTCATAAAATGGGTATAATATATACATTTGAGCATTATTTGGGGACTTATAAAAAGACAGATATGAAACACTGCCTCATAGTTGTCACTTAATAAAAGGTAGTTGTCATTTTTATTATTATAAAGTGCCAGATCCATGGAAAACATCAAATGATTATACTCACTACAAATTATTTTTAAAATGTCACTAAAATTTTTTAAATAATTAAATATGCAGTGTATTTGAAATGTGATTTACTTTGAGAAAAAAGAGCACACAGAAGTATAACAACAATCTTTCAATATGATAAAAACATATCAGGTGTGGATTTTGCTGCACTTGTATTTTCAAACTAGAATACTGTGAAGGCAATAGAACGCAACTTCCTGGAGTGTACATTATCTTTAATTTTTGGAAAAATACATTGTTTTTATTCTTAAAAAATAAGTGGTATAGAGAAGAGTAAAGAAGTTAATAAATGTTATTTATAAACCTTGAAACTACTCATTTTGTGCAAGTGGCTTTGAGACACACACAAGTGTATTCCAGTATAACCCTACTGTCTGTTGCCCAACTGTCTGTTGGATTATACTGGAATACACTGTTGGCCAACAGACAGTAGAATGAGAAGGTTGAAAAGAATCTCAAGTATGAAAAGATTGAGAAGAATTCCCTGGAACACAATGTAATAAAACTGATTTTCAATGAAAAATATGCATCTTATTCAGAGAAACTATACAAGGTAAGATAAATCTCGACTCAGTTGTGAATGCAAAGGCCATGCTCTCTCAATATACAATGTTGTTGCATATAAAAATTAATATTTCTTCCATATCTAATTTTTCTTGAGTATTTTTAGGACGACATTCATGAAGTTTTGCACATCAGCCAAGACTCTTAATATGTGAAAGTAACTATTAGATATTAAATAATAATTTCCAAGTAAGCCATTTGATGGTGCCTCCACTGTGGCCCACAGTGGATATATCTCAAACGAACTTGCCCAGATAGACTGTTTGCCTCTGGAATTTTAGTGATAACTATTACTACTAATCTCTAATGAGTATTAGCAAAAAGATTCCTGAGAAAATAAGCATGCTACACTGGAAATTTTTATCTTGATTTCTAACATAATCTGACAAAGATAATGTTTTAATGTAGAAAAAGAAGCTATTGGCATTATCCTTGATGATTCATCAAAGAGGACAACCATATGGGAAATCAACATTATACTTAGCTTAAACGCAGAGTCTTGAATGGAAAATATAATTTAGGGCTAAAGAAATATGGCTAAACTATAAGAAATTGTTGCTGGCCCTGGGAACACTTTTAGGTAAAGTATTAACCACCACCCCAGGAAGAATAGCAAATCCTACTAGATGTTTTATTAAAAGCGTAAGTATATTGGGAAAGGAATATAGTGATGAGGAACTTATAAAGTCATCCAACAAGCCACAGCAGGTCTAAGATATCACATCTTCAATAATTCTCTCACCTTTAGGTTTAACCTGAGATAAAGAATACAAGGGTCTCAGCAGCTATCCTGTTCCTATTTTGGATAGTCCGGAGTGCTCCATTTACCAGTATTCCTGGGGGATATGACATATCAATGATATCAATATATTGAGTCACTTACCAAATGTGACCTAAGGATTCTAGAGTAAGAAAACATTCTACCTTGATGTATTTGGAAATAAACCAGCATAGAAGATTATGACCTTAAACTATCATCTTTAAGGAACTACACCTTAATGTCTAGTTCATTGTTTCTTAATTTTGTTTCACAGACCCCTTTGAAAAGCTATTGAAAGTTATATACACTTATATACTAGGTATAGAGAAATGCATTTACTCAGTGTAACCTGCAGATAATTTTATAGGGTTCATGGAACACATTAGACATGACTAAAGATACCAGTTCAAGACCTTCTGGGTTTGTATTTGTCAGTTCTTTTCAAAATGAATATATATATTTTCCCCCCATCAGCATTCTTGGCCAAAACTTTAAGGGTACTTACAGGAGACAAAGAGAATACTCAAATTGAGTAATTTGGGGATTGTTAAATAAAAGACTTATTTACAAAGGCATGCGCAAAGTGTAGTAAAAGCAACAAGAAATAGTTCAAGACCCAATAACTGGCGAATCATTACATTAAAAAGTGAGAGGGAGCAGTGGTTATGGGAGCTCATAACTACCATCATCCTGTCTCTGGTGGGCACATTCATTGACCTATACCAAACAGAAGCCAGAGTACAAGAAGCCAGGTTGATGTAGTTCATAGAGGTTATCCTCCCAAAGCACCGAGCAGCCAAGAGAAGGGTAGAGGAAGTACCCAGAGGGACAATGCAGAATATCTAAGAAATTAGCAAAGCAGGTTTCTTTAGAAAAATAATGCAATTTCTTTCAGGAAGGTCTTAGAAAATGTCTGGCCCTTTAATAGTATGTATGATGAGCCCTTATTACATAGCCATCTTTAAACAACAACAATGGAAACTTCTAAATCCTGCTGAAAAATAAACCTTATTTTTCCATATGTGTTTGCTTATTCATAATCTGCCTTTTTTTATTACAAAAAGCATTTAAGGTTATCTACAAAAATGCAAACATAAAAAAATTTAGCACACTAGCATAAAATGGTAAATGGAAAAAACATATCAAGGGAAACAAGAATAGAAAAACAGGCAGCGCACTGTGGCTCACACCTGTAATCCTAGCACTTTGGGAGGCTGAGATGGGCAGATTGCCTGAGCTCAGGAGTTTCAGACTAGCCTGGGCAACATGGTGAAACCCCATCTATACTAAAATACAAAAATTCAGCTGGGTGTGGTGGCAGGCGCCTGTAATCCCAGCTACTCAGGAGGCTGAGGCACAAGAATTGCTTGAACCCTGGAGGCAGAGGTTGCAGTGAGCCAAGATCGTGCCACTGCATCCAGCCTGGACAACAAAGCGAAATTCTATCAAAAAAAAGAAAAAAAGAAAGAAAGAATGGAAGGAAGGAAGGAAGGAAGGAAGGAAGGAAGGAAGGAAGGAAGGAAGGAAGGAAGGAAGGAAGAAGATGGGATCAAGGATAAATCTCTTGTTCTGAAATCCAAAACAAGCTAGAGATGAGGTCTATATTCAATGTTAAGTATACTTGCAGTCAATAAAAAGGTAACTAATTTGCTTACATAATTTAAAAGGTAAATTTTAAAAATATAAGAAACAACATCCTTACTCAGGAAAGTATAATTTCTAGAGACAGAAAAATGATGCTTATGTAGATACTCATAGAGAAAATTCTGCTATCTAATGAATGAATAATACCTTCTACAGCATCCTTAATGCATATATATGTCTACAGAGAATTAGATGCATACTCTGCTTGGGATATAAGATCTGTTCTTTTATTAAAGCAAAGGAGTTCTGATTTACTAGGAGTAAGATTTCTTCAAAGTTCAGTAGAAGATCAAACTACTCAACAATCCTACACTTCATCCTTTCCCTCTAAAAAAAATAGACTCAATATGCTAGGACAATATTAGAACTTATCATAGAGTAGAGGTTCAAAAAAATAATTAAACGAATGAGTGATTTTTGAGTTCTCACTTGTTCTACTGGATATAACCAGATTTACTGAATCCTAGGTCACCTTACAATGAAAATATATCTCTGTTAAAGCTTTTTAATGTTTTCCTAAGTTTTTTCAACATAGATTTTATTTTTAAGCTAGGTTAACTTATATATCTACTGGTATATACATTTGCTCTTCCCTGTACTTATAGTTATGTAAATCAAACTCAGAATACTTTATAAAAGTGTTACCTACAGATATATCCCCAAGCTCTCTAAGGTTTTTAGAGTTTTATACCCTCACACACTAAGAATAAAGTACATATTCTTCTTAAATAATACCAGTTAAGCTTTTCTCACAATTCTCAACCTACTGCCTGTAGTAGTTACTTTACTGATCTTTGTCTTCCATTTGTTAATAATTCAGATCATTCAGCATGCCATTGGTAGCACAGAAACAAAGTCTTCTTTCAAGTTTCCATTTTGGTGTCATTAGATAATTTTCAGAAATTATTCTATGTCACTTATTCCTAAACAAGTTTTTGTTATAGTTCATTTTTTTTTTACTGCTACCAGCTTTTCTTATCATCAAAATCATATGTCTACATAGAAGGTAAGAAGAGGTAATCATAATGTATTTATGGATTACATAGAATAGACAGATCCATATAGTTTACATTGATGAAGCTAGTTTTAGAATATAAAAATATGCTCACCATGATTATATAGCATTTTCTTAAATGTTTTAGTAAGATAATGAATATTTTATTCCTGATACATGTTTACTTTTCTCTTCTTACATTTTTGACCCAGACATATGATTTTGATCTAGAAATACGATGATAAAAATAATTAGACGTTTAGAATTCCTATTGAATAGGTATAACAACTATTGTCTGATGACTAAGTCTTAATGCATGATTCCAATGGCACTCAAAAGTGACACTTTAAAAACTATAATCTTGTATAGTTTGAAGTGGGGTAGCATAATACCAAAACAGCATGGTACTGGTATAAAAACAGGCACATAGACCAACAGGACAGAATAGAGAACTCAGAAATAAAACCGTACTTCTATAACCATCTGACCTTTGACAAACCTGATGAAAACAAGCAATGGGGAAAGGATTCCCTACTTAACAAATGGTGCTGGGAGAACTGGTTAGCCATATGCAGAAAATTGAAACTGGAACCCGTTTCTCACACCTTATACAAAAATTTACTCTAGATGGGTTAAAGACTTAAATGTAAAACCCAAAACTATAAAAACCCTAGAAGAAAATCTGGGCAATACCATTCAGGACATGGGCACAGGCAAAGATTTTATGATGAAATCACCAAAAGCAATTGTGACAAAAGAAAAAATTGATCAGTGGGATCTAATTAAACAAAAGAGCTTCTGCACAGCAAAAGAAACTATCATCAGAATGAACAGACAACAAAATGGTAGAACTTTTTTTTTTTTTTTTGCAATCTGGCCTCTGATAAAGGTTTAATATCCAAAATCTACAAGGAACTTAAACAAATTTACAAGAAAAAAAAACATTAAAAACTGGGCAAAGTCACTTCTCAAAAGAAGACATTTATGTGGCCAACAACATATGAAGAAAAACTCAACATCATTGATCATTAGAGAAATGCAAATCAAAACAACAATGAGATACCATCTCACACCACTCAGAATTGTGATTATTAAAAAGTCAAGAAACAACAGATGCTGGTGAAGTTTCAGAGAAATAGGAATGATTTTACACTGTTGCTGGGAATGTAAATTTGTTCAACCATTGTGGAAGACAGTGTGGCAATTCCTCAAATATTTAGAACGGGAAATACCATTTGACTCAGCAATTCCATTACTGGGAATATACTCAAAGGAATATAAATCATTCTATTATAAAGATACATGCACACATATGTTCACTGCAGCACTATTCACAATAGCAAAGTAATGGAATTGACCCAAATGCCCATCAATGATAGACTGGATAAAGAAAATTTGGTACATATGCACCATAGAATACTATGCAGCCATAAAAAGGAACCAGATCATGTCATTTGCAGGGACATGGATGAAGCTGGAAGCCATTATCCTCACCAAACTAACGCAGGAACAGAAAACCAAATACCGCATGTTCTCACTTATAAGTGGGAGCTGAACAGTGAAAACACATGGACACAGGGAGGGAGACAACACACACTGGGACCTGTTGGGGGAGTGCAGAGTGGGGAGGGCATCAGGAAAAAGAGCTAATGCATGCTGTGCTTCATACCTAGGTGATGATTTGATAGGTGCAGCAAACCACTACAGTACACGTTTACCTATGTAACAAACCTGCACATTCTGCACATGTACCCCAGAACTTAAAAAATAAAAAACATAAAAAAGTATAATCTGAAGGAAAATGAACTGGGTTTGTTTGAGTTTTATTTGTAGTGTTTTGTTTCAAAGTTTTATTATAACGATAGAAATGGTCACAAATGAAATAATTCATTTCTTCAGGTTAAGAGTATCCTCTTTTGAAAGGCAAATCTTCCTGCTTCTAGAGGAATTCATCTTAGTGAGGATTTATGCAATTAAATGATATTTCTTCCTGATAATTACTTATTGTGGATGTAAGGAGGGCCATATTTATGGTGGTGGGAGAGGGCAGGTACAATTCAGAGGTATAGAAGTTTGAAGTCCATTTTATTTTTTATGTCTTTATTTTTTCATTTGCACATAGCTTATTGTTTAGGAAATTTCACTAGAAAGATCTCTATCATGGAATATCTGCCTAGGGAGTATAGAGAAAAGTATAAGAATCATGGAAAGACTGGAGATCTCCAGCCTGGACATGAGCCATTATACAACTCAAGCTGTTATGCTTATCTGATGAGTTATATTCATATCTTAGCTTAAGTTCTAAACTTTGAAATTCTTTTACTACATAATTTTTGTAGTCTATTATAGTTCATTTTGAAATTTCATCCCTAATATCTTTTCCAATTCTGCAATTCTGTGATCTGTCATCTTTTGAACTGAGTATTACTTTTTTCTCTCTCACACACACCTATGAGATGATATTTCCAGAAGTTTATCTCTTAAGAATGCACTAGCCAACAACCTTTAAATGATAGGCAGGGATTGTTCAAATACAAAAAGCAGTTTGTTAAGTATTAGGTTAATAGAAGTGTTTATACAAGTTAATTTAAAAAAAAACAGAGGAATAAGTCAATCAAAATCTCTAAAATAATGATTGAATCAGTACAACTTCTCTTTCTCAATTTATTAATGAAATAGGTGTAGACTTCAACATGCATCATACAAAAATGTACTGAGATGGATAATATAGACATATTGAAATGGATAATATCAATGTAAAATTTCTGCTAATTCAACTTTTCTTTTGAAAAAAAAAAGAAAACAATTTTATTGCTCTGATGAGTAGATTCAATTAAATCAAATGTCTCGATGGGTATCTTTGAACAGTACTGATACTTAAATTGGAAAGGAAACGTACCTTTTGAACAATATCTAGGAAATGAATATGTGTCTGTGATGATTTTTAGGATAAAATAGAAAATATACAACAAAAACTGACACATGAAACACTGTTTTTTGTTTGTTTGTTTGTTTGATTTTTTTGGGGGGGGAACACATCAATTATAATTTCTGGAAACTAATCAAATAAAGCAGCTCACTCCCTTGACAGTATAATGAGCTTCATTTGTCTTCTGTCCCCAAAATTCTAATTAGATTGTCTTCCATTTTCTCTCTTCCCTTCTCTCCCCTTTTCTCTCAGGCAGACACACTCTCGATACCCAGGATATTTTAGGTGTGAGCTGACTTAAATCTTTGTATTTCAAACTGCATAATCAAGCATAAATGGACACAGAGTGCTTCATTCTCTTTTAAGAATGTATTATCTCAGCCCAGATGAAATGACTGGCTCTTTTGTTCTATACCTCTATCCCCCTTCTTGCTCTACCTACTCTTATTTCCAAAATAGATTGTGGTTTTTCAAAATAACTTGCTGCAAAGTACGTAAAAAAACAAAAAAGAGCTTTGTTAATGTTATCTTTAATATTATCACAAGCAATAATGTTTCCTTTATTTATGACCCCACCCTCCAGAAAATCAATGTTAATAACCAAGGAACACAAAGAAAATCCCTTATTGCATCGTGTTCACAGACAGATTCTAAGACAGAAACAGGCTCAAGTTGTTCCTTAGATCTCCATACTTCTTAAAATCCCTTGCCAACGTTCTCGTAAGTCATTTTGACATTTAAAAGGAGATAGATCAAAAAGGTTCTGTTTCTGTTTTCAAAATCATTTTCCTTTTTTTTTTTCACTGACAGTCTAACAACACCTATCACTTCCTACTCACCTCTCACTCTCTTCATGTGTTGTCCTCCAAATCTGTGGATAAATCATGGGACATATTGAACCACATAAAAAGGAAAAGGGTCAAGCATTCAAATGAAAATGGTTGACTGAGCAAGTGGCCTGAAATCAATCCTAAAATCTACACTCCAAAGAGTAAAATTGTATTGGAGTCCAATGTGATATGAATATTAAAATGCAGTAACTAACAACCTTGAATGTGAACAATTTGGTTCATATTCCATGCCATCCTTTACTTGATGTGTGATATTCAGCAAATTACCAAGATTCCCTGAGCTGTCTTCTCTATAAATAAGGGCTACCGGTACGTTCTTTAAAAAGTTACTGTAAGATAAACATGTAACATTAATGTAAGCATATAGTAGACACCTAATAAATGGCAGCAAATATGATTGTTAGTATTAAAGTTGGCAGTTTAGAGAAAGGAGAGGTCATATAGCTTTTAGACATACTGGTGCATAGTAACTCCTTGAAGAATAATTAGGATTTATAGAGTACAATGAGGAGGGCATTTCTATCAATTGGTACACTTAGGAAATTCTAATCTTCTATTTCTAATACCATACCCATTATGAGAAGGCACTTGAAAGGTATTATGACAGTCACCCAATTTGCAGTCCACTACCTAGTATCACCAAAGTTCATTTTAAAGTATTATTCTTTGTTTAACAGCCAAGAAATGAAATGAGAAAATGATTTCAATAGTTGTACTTTGTATGCATTCACATTTATGATGGAATTACAAAGAGAAGTAGAAAGTCTTGTCCAAAGAGAAATCGTTTTTAAAAATGCTGATCCTCAAGAGCACTCGTGATAAAGGCAGATAATTTTCCTTGCCCATTACACCACTAGAAAATGTGAATAATTCATTTGAGCTTGCAAGATTGTTTTTTTTTTATCCCTGACACAATATCATTCAATTATGTTCCTAAGTCTGTTGCATTAATTATATCATAAGCCTTAATATATTAGCTTATCAAGAACTTCTCAATTTAGGTAATGAGAGCATCCCTGAGAAAAAATACTCAAACTGAAAACTAGTAAATCTACTCATATTCCTCTCTCTTTTCTAGAAAAGGTTATGAGTCATCTTCAGAAGATTCCCTAAACTAAGTGATGAGCCAAAATTCATATAAATTTCTTTCAGTCAAAACAGAATTAGAGCGATAATCTATTGAAAATAAAGAACTTTATTTTCTAAAATGTGTTATATTTGCTATATTTTCTGTGATTCAGGGCAAATCTCTGAACTTCTCTGAAGCTTAACCTATTCTCTTGTTTGAAAGAGTGGGATGAGTGTAACTGTCCTTCATCTCCCATAAAGTCTCAATGAGGATCAAAATAAATAATAGATGCATAAATGCTTTGAAACTATATATCTCTATGCAGACATTATTATTAAAATCAATATTAAATGGCTATGTAAGCCAAAGCAAGCAAGATTAAATGAGGTCATGGGAATTTTTTTAAGAACAAGTGAAAAAAAAGACCTTTAAAAATAGCAATATAATATATGCTCAATAAATATTTATTGATTAAAAGAATAAATGAATTTAATATATAAATAAAAAATCTGAGTAAAAATATCACACATATAGGTTTTTCAGTCACCTATAAGAGTCCTACTACTGAAATTTAAGTTGAACATTGTCTTGATAATTTTATTTAAAATAATAAACAGAATATTCATCATTGAGCTCACGATAGAATATTTTATATGTAGATACCAGAATCTCTATAACTACTTGTGAAAAGAATAGTGAATAAGCGTATGAACAAATTCTCCATTCAAAACAACTTCTAGTGTAGGAAAAGAAATTTCAAACCTATTTATTTGTGAGCAGCCACATTAATAGTGAATTATTATAAACATACCATTTAAAATGCATCAAAAACTTTCTAGCAGGTAAATATTAAAAATTAGTGTACATGATGCTAAATGATGGGCACAATCTTTCAAAATGGAATATGAATCTCCTCCCAGAATATTAAAACATGTTTTTTCAATGTTGCTTGAATTATATATTTGCATTAACTCTTCCTAGAGGCAACATATGCCTGTGGCTGAAATTCAGTTCATTTATGCAATCTCAGGAAGTCTCCTGGAGAATGACATCAAGTATAACCTCTGTTTTGACACAAATAAAAATACAACGTCTTCCTAGTATTTTGCAAACTAACTTTTCCAAGAGTGTAAAGAAAGATGCATTCATTAAAATAAGTAAACAAAATTGCTTTTCCATAAAAATAACATACATTTAAAAAAACGTTATATTTAGTTGATACTAACAATAATTAATTAATACAAATAATAATTTGTAATATTTGTATTTGCAAATTGCTGCATCATACATCAACATCTCATTCAAGTCACATTGAGGTAATATATGTGGGGCAGGTATTATGTCCAGTTACTCATTCGGAAGTACGAGGTAACATCTGTGCTATTTAATATTCTAAGTCTCAGTTTATTCATGTAAAAACTGAGTTGAGGTTAATTATGAATAGTATTAGAGACAGATGCACATAAACACATATTTTAAATACTTTCATTTAATTTAACCATGGAAAATATAATGTCTGTGAGAAATTATATGTGTTAATACAATAACAGTCTGAAGCTTTCTCAGCGATGGGTCACATGACCAGAAATTCAAAGGTTCATAAGTCAAATTGGGTATTTTTTTTTTATTTCATAGAAGTGGAGAGTTTAGACCGTTAGCGTAATTACAGGTTTTCACCGCATACAAAAGTGATCCAAAAACTAGATTAATCTATTTTTTTTACTACACAAACAACATACAAGCACAGTGCTTATCATTGATCAATTCTACAAAGCAATGAGAATGTGGATAGTTAAGGGTCTGGAGAATTGTTGAGAACAAAGAGTGAGTATAATATCTTTATTCTTACTCCTTGGCTTCATTTTACATCTCTGTTGATCACTGTTTCTATTTAATCAGTTACCTGGAAAGAGAACCTACTTTCATGGTGACAGTGACAGACAAACACTCTCCACAGTTTTACTCTCTGGCCAGAGAAACATGGATAGATCTTAGATTTCCATAACTGACTTCAGGATTCCAAGAATTCTGTTTCTTAGTGAATATAGTTCACTTTGCAGCTTGGTCTTTATTTTTTTTTCAATATTTTAACAATATATCTTGTATCTGATTCATGTGGATTGAGCAAACACTTCTATAACGGTGGAGCAATCCGAATACGGTATTCTGAGAGCAGGCACAGAGATTCAATGTACAACTCATAATCATAAAAATCTAGGAAAGCTTTGTAGTTCTTCAAAATCTGGGACTGCATGGAACTTAGGAAAGTTCAGCAACAGGAAATGAAGGAAGTTGCCGGTTGTTGTCCAGCAACTAGGAGACAAAACACTGGAATTTGTGAATGCCAACAGTTCCTTCAATAATAGCAATGCCCCTGATTTCTTTTCAAGCTTCAAGTTGTGTGTGTTATGTGATGTCTTGTCACATCAGTAGAAAAGTATAATCTTGTGACACACCAAAGGCCTGACAAGCCTGGTTCCTATGAATTCTTCAATTTCCAAAACTCCTTGAACTGAGGAAGTGGATAAGCCAAATCCTTCAAAAATATGTCCACGACCTAAGCTACTCACTATATTTTTAAAAAATCAAATTGCCATACTAGGTTTCACTTTCTTGTAAATGTTCCCACCTGGCAATGGCTAGTAACACAAAGACAATTATAATCTCTTCCTTCTATACTTTGTGGAAAAGCCCTGACTTTTAAGTTTCAGAAACACACATTTTCTCATAATTGACGCAATGGAAACTGGATTAAAAAGCCACCTCAGTTGGCTTTAATAAACTCCCAAAGTACTTTTGTTTTGTTGATCCATTCTAGGCAGGGAACACAGCAGGTTTCAGTGGTCGGCTACAGCTAAAAAGCTAAAAGACTGCATGCAGGGAAAACATTAATCAAAACTGTGAAGTAGTTTCCCTTTAGTTCCCTCGATCTCCCCAATTTGTGCCCTTTCTGCCCTTTTCCGCCCTTTAAAAGCTCAACATACCTGAGTTCTCTATACTTTATTTTCTTCTTTTATTGTGGTGCCCACCCTTGAGAGCATTCATTTTTATATGGAGCCAAGTAGACTTAACCCAAAGGAATTTATGTCTAAATGTGAAATGTTATCGCAAAAAGTAAGTGGGTAGGAGAGGGACATTCTAGAGTAGTGACGTAGGAGGCAGGATGTAACTGCAGAGGTGGGGCTTGGACACCAGACCAAAATGAGGACTAGCTAAAACAGGACCAGGTGAAGCAGATTTCCACAAGACACGCCCACCCGTGTACCATGTAAGTTTACCATTGCCATGGTAATACCCAGGAGTTACCTCCCCTTTCCATGGCAATGACCTGATGACTCCAAAGTTACTACTCCTTCCTTAGAAATTTCCACACAAACTGCCCCTTAATCTGCATGTAATTAAAAGTGGGTATAAATATGACTGCAAAACTGCCCTGAGCTACTACTCCCTGCCTATGGGGTAGCCCTGCTCTGCAGGAGGAGTCACAGAGCTGTAATACCGCCAGAACTGTAACACTGCCTCTTCAACAAAGCTGTTTTCTTCTACCACCATCTTGTGCTTTAATTCTTTCTTGTGTAAAGCCAAGAACCCTCATGGGCTAAGCTCCACTTTGGGGCTTGCCCGCCCTGCATCAGTAAGATCATACTAGCGGCTTTCCACATTTCCTAAGTAGAAGATTATAAAGGACTTGATATCTGTGTATGTTTTTATAAGAGTAACATTTAAAAAAAGGATTCAAGACTGTATTTGGGGTTTAACTTCCTAAAGCAATCAGCATGTACAAAAAGATAAGTTTTGCATATTCATGACATCATGCTTTCTATAATTTGCAATATCTGAGTTGTAAGTTTTAAAAGACAAGAATGCAGACTTGATTTAGATGCATTCATTTCATACAGTCTTCCAAAAGATTTCTTTCAACCTATTATTTTATCAGTATTCATACTCCTCAGGTTTCATTAATGTGTCTAAACATTTTGTTTCAGTTCACTTATGTATTTAATGTTCAGGAGAATACTGAGTGCATAATCTATACCATATCTGAAATGATGTGACAAAATTTTCAATCAAATTCTACAATCCTCCCTCTAACAAGCCTTCTTATTTGCCTCTCATATTCCTTAGCTTAATCTGTACTTTTCTGCCACATAAGGTTTTACAAGCCTCACGGTGTACTATCAAGAGGAGCCAGCCATTCAGGCATATACCAGGCTGTGACTATTTCGCATAAACAGCACTTGTTGGACTTACACAAAGGATAGCCTGTGTCCTGACTGTAGGTGGCATCACTATGTACCATCTACTGAGTTTGCAAAGTTCATTAATTTGATTTGCTCATCATTTCATACAAATGATGAAATGTATGAACACATTTCCATCTTCAACCCCTATATCCAATCAATCACTTAATCCTTTCATTTCTACTTCAAAAGCAGCCTCATATAGCTCCCTTTCCTATTTCACTACCTTTATCCATGCTTCTTCCAACAGGATCCTGCACCAGCCGTCTAACTAGCTGGATGCCTTACCACCTTCTCCCCTCTCCAGTCTCTCCTTCCCACTGCTGCTACTTTTCTTGCTGCAATATAAAGTTCCTCACTCTTCTGGTTTAAATTTCTTTAGTTGCCTACTTTAGTAAGCAATTAGACAAAATCTAAATTATTTTCCTAAGAGACAACGTTGTCTTAGTTTGGGTTCTTTCAGAAGCCAAGCCTGAATCAAAGATTCAGGCACAAATCAACTTTGGTGAGCTCTTTCCAAGAAACAAGGGTAGGGAAAGAGAAAAATGTAAGAGAGATGAGAAAGCAGTGACAAAGAGTATCTTATCAATCTAATTACATTTGTTGAATCCTACTGGGACCCTGGGGACCTTTAGAGAATATGTACCTCAAAGTTATTTAGCACAATGGGCAAGGGAACTGGGGTAATAATCCACCAACTTCAATAATTGGTTGTGGACTATTCTTTGAGGGATGCTAATTCTCCAGCATTTCTAGCTGCCCCAGCTGTAAAGCGGACAAAGTTCCAGGAGGTAAAACCATCAGTCGTGGGTAGTTTGAAATCGAGCCAGCAGTCACAGTATTGTAAATACAGCACTAAAAAGACATGGGAGGGCAAATGAGAGTACGTATCCCAAAGTGTCGGCTAACCCACTGACATTTAACACCAGGCTACCATTCCAGCCTCAATACCTTTCACACTCTTATCCATCATCCGGCTCCTGCCTCATGAAACTCACTTTTCTGAGACATGCTAGATATTTTATGATTCCCTGATTATACCCAACCTATTTCTTTTGGTTCCATTCTTTGTCCAGCAAAATCTTTTATTTTAAGGCCCAGCTAAAATATCATCTCTTCACTAACGACTTTCTTCTCAAATTTTTAGTTGCTTTTCAAGATCCCAAATTATTGAATCATGGCTGTTTCTTGCAAGATGCCAGAAATCGAGGTAAAATGTAAATCTTTTGACCAGTCATTCAAATGTTTCCAAGTAGCCACATTTCCTTTTATATTTACATTTTTCACGTATCAATCATTCTATGGTAGTTAAAGTGAAGCTTTAAAACATGACATCTATTAGAAATTAGAAAAGTGCCTTGCACATGTTAATCATTATATAATGCCAGCTATTGTTATTTGTTTAATACACTTAAGAAGCAACTGGAAAAGCTTTTTTAAGAATGCAGACCCCCAGGCCACAAAGCCAGAGATTCTGGTTTAGCAGATGGGCTCCAGGAATTCAGATTTGTAAATAATCACACACATGATTCTCTTGTAGAACAGTTGATGATAGAATGACCAGACTTTCAGATATGATGCAGACGATTTCATTTTACATCTGTTTCTGTGGTATAATTATCAATAGTGACTCCTTTCACTTTCAAAAGTGTCCCAGTTTGAACAAAAAATTAAATGGTAACTCTATGGACCACATTTTGAGGTTACTGTTCTTTAGAAAAATGATGGCTGAAGATATGTATCATACAATTTTTAGAGATGTCATTTTCTGATACTTTATATTAAATCGTATGCAGAAAAGACTCAAGGAAAGAAAAGTGATGGCAAAGATTATTATGGCAATTTCCCTAGTCACTAAACTATTTCCTGCTGCACAATCCCTGGTGACTTTAGAGTAGGAATTAAGAAGGAGCCTGCAGGGAAAGCAACTCTGCTGTCTCTTGGTGCCTCTTTTGAGCCTGAGCAAGAATGACTCTGCCAAGTATATTAATATTGCTAAATATTATTTTAGAAAATATACTGTAAATCCAGATTCAGGCCATTAATGAAAGTGTACAATTTTCAAACATGCCATTTCATATGCAATGTTGATGCAGGCCTTCTCAGATAAAACCAAGATGATAATGAGTCATGGCTGGCTTTTCAGTGAGTTACGGCTATTTAAAGTGATGTGGTAATTGGAAGTGACACTGTAGATCTGTGTGTTTATTCTGGGTTGCCATGTTGTGGTTATAGTGTAAAACTGAGAAATACTAAGAAAACATCAAATGTATGTGTCAAGTTAATTTCCCACTCCTTTTGCCTTAGGCTGATTAGCACAAATTAAACTGGCCACTAATAAACTCAAGATGTCATTATAGAAAGCAATATGAAAATGCCATATACACATTCTGCTGTTTATGATTTTTAAAAAGCTAAGGTCTTTGAACAATTTGTTAATATACAAAACTTCTCTTACTCCACACTTACTGGGAGTTTGAAAACAGGAGGTAACTGAATATTGCAAGGCAGTGATTTTTTTCTAACTTTGGCACTGGGACTGTTTATTTTTGTATGTTATTATAAAAATTGCAAATAAAAATATGTATATCCAGTAGAAACATAACTTTTATTCATTTTAGTAAGCTGTTTTAATAACAGTTGATGATAGTCCAACATATGTTTGAAATCAGAATTAGGTGCTACAAAAATGCATAGCTTCACAGTTTTATATTTAAACAAATATGAACAGATAGAGACTAATTTAATACCTTCATCACTTTTGATAAGTACATATTTAAGCATCAGTGCATTATCATAACAAATGGAATATTTTATATGTGGTTAAAATTTTAATAAAATAATCTTTAGAGAAAATTACATTTTTCTTTGTTCAAAATAAAATATGTATAGGAAATAAAGTACTTCTTTAGTAGCACACAATTCAGTGAAAGAGGGTGGTATTGTCACTGACCCTATTTCTATAGACTTCCATATGGACATGCTTCCTGAAGTTTATAGGTAAGGACATAGATGGGCTAGCAAGTGGTTCCTAAAATAAGAAATAGGAAGAAATATTTATATGAAACTGAAACTATCATGAGAGGGGAAGGGAGTTCAGTTATTTTTCTTAGAGAAGAAATGGAGTTTTAAAAAAGAAAAGAAAAGAAGGAAGAAAGACTGGACCAAAAAAACCCAAAACAAAATAAAACAAACTCAGCAAGATGAATAATTTCACTTCTATATGAGAGTTGATAGGAAACTGGGAAAGGACATTGAGTAACATTGAGTCTGTTCATTTGGTGGCCCTATCTAACACAGCTTAAAACTAGACACATGGCAGGGAGAAATGATACTCACAAAATTATGTAAAGGTACCATTTTAGTCTACTCAGAAATGTATGATAATGTCAGAGACTGATTTATATTCCCAAATCTTTCATTTATTCTTTGTATACTTTTAGATAGGCGATTTGAAATAACAAATTAGTGATATCAAGATTACTTTTCTAACGAAGGTGGTGGAGGGCCCTTGGGATCTCATAAGAGAAGCTGGGTATGTAGCTAATCATTCGTGCTATTAAAATAATATTTTATTAAATTTTGTAATGCAGCTCAAGGCAAGCAAAATAATATCATGACAGAGTATTAAAACTGATGAGAAACAATTAACAACCAAACTCCTTATATACTTTTCAAAGAGCCTACATTTTAAAATATTAAAAGCAAAAAACCTTTTCCAATATTTGTATTTAAACAGAAAAGGAAATTATGTAACCTTCATGATATGGTTCTTAAAATTTATAAATTAACTATATTTTTAAAATAAATTGAGTTATTTTAATTTTCATCCAGGAAATTATAAAAACTGTACATACCAAAGGACAACATTTCCAATAAAAGTATTACCAACAGTAATAACTTAAACAGTGGCATGGAAGCCATTTTAGGTATTAGTTAAAATTGGAGGCTCTAAGGTCATGGAGACCTTAGTTTAATTTAATATAATCTCTGCTACTTAGTAGCTATTTGATCTTTGGTAAATTATTTAACAGTTCTGAGTTTGAGTTTACTCATGTGTAAAATAGAGATATTAATACCAAATTAGGTTGTGAAGATTCTATAATGAAATAGTATAAGGAAAATACTGAATGCCACAAAAATTGTAAAAAAAAATCTCATTATATCATAAGAAGAAATGAATCATTATGCTTCCTCATTTAACTACAGAAGAAAACAAAACCCTTTAAACAATTGTAGATTTAATGAAATGTAGACACAAAGTTTTATTTCTTGTCTCTTAAAATCAGTAGGGGTTATGAGCAAATCTGAAGATAGTATGCTTCCCACTGGTTGTATACATAATAAAGGTAATTACCCACATATTAAATAAACCCTTTGTGTCAGCTTACTAATCTGTATTTCTTCTTATTTTTACATGTCCCTCCAGAGAGACTTCTCTGCAGGGAATATCAATTATGCATTTTCCTTACCTTTGCCTACATTCACTTTGTGTGAAAGCAGACAATTAGTTCTAGTTTTGACTATTAAATTACTCTAATGGACAAAATATAGAAAAAGGAAATAAATATCTAATAAGTCAATATGGCTTTATTAGCTGACATTTTGTTAGTTTTCTCTATTTTCTTATCTTACAAAGGATCAAAAAGGAATAGTGGTTATGATTCCTAGCTAATGGAAAAGCAAAAAGTATCCTTTAGACATAATAATTGATGGGAAAATGAAACCAAAGTGATCAGTACAATAATTTTACTTATTGACTACTTTAGAAAGCTCCTAAGTGATCAAAATTATAGTCATATATTTCTTTATAGAAATAGACAATGGGAATACATAAACTTAATAGTTAATAAACATTATGTGGGGTATGGAAATTAACAAAAGCTTGGGGGAAATTGCTTTAGTTTAACAAATGTTAGTTTCTTTTTAATCAATATAGTCAAGATTCTTTAGACTTTTTCTCTTATATCATAGTCATAACACATATTTAGAAACATAAATGACTTGGAAAAGATCCACTGATTTTTTCTCTCATTTGACTATAAGAAATATATGTGAGACTGGTGCAAAATACTAAGCCAATGGGATGGTTTGACTGGAAGAAAGTGAATGTCCACCTTTTCAAAATTCAGTTTGTGTTGAAATTTTTAGGAAATGACTCCATGAAAATTAGGTTATGTTAATTCCTGCTCATCTATTATTTCCTGCTGACAAGCATTAGGAAAATATCTTAGATAATAACTTAGATAAGAGGCATCATATATGATGATGTTCATTCAGAGGCTAATAACACAGAACATAAATCAACTCAATTCTCCTCTTTGAGAAACACTATTAATAGAATAATCTCTCTAAAATTCAAACCTGTGTTAATCTTTTCCTTAAAATTATGAATGACTTTCCAATTCCTATAGAATAAAGTCCATGCTCCTTAGCATCATTTGATTCTGCTTAGGTATAGGTTCTTACCTCATTCCTCTGTCCCCACTCAACTCCCAGAACTTAACTTTTTCATTTGGGTTAATGTAAAATAGCTTATAGATGATTGCATGTACTGTGTTGCTATAGAGCACTATGACTTTGCATCTGCTAGTTCTCTCTGAGGTGTCTCATCCCTCCACCCACTTCTAACTAGTCTCATCCACCTGCAAAATATTCATTCTTTAAAACCCAAAGCTCAGGTGTCATCACCTCAGAAAGGCTTTTCTGATGTCCCTAGATGAGATATATCTTCGCCCTCTCTTCTGTAATAATGTCTTCACATACATACATTTCACTCTTTGCCACTGTAGTGTTTCAATTTTTACATTTGCTATTGTCTTCTACTAGACCATAAAAACTTTGATGACAAGAAATGTGTCATGTACTTTCCTCCTGCAAATGTTAGCTACTTGAGGGCAAAAATGTTGTTTTGTCTTCAGAATCTTCAAACAGTCCCTGGCATGTAATATGCACTCAGCAGATACAATAAGTATTAAAATTTCATGTTAATATTTCAAAGAATAAGTGAATGAATAGGGTCATCTTTTCCTCGTTCCTAGCAAAGTACCTGACCCAAACAGGCATATAATTAAAAAATGCCAATCAATTGAATTAATTCTAAAATTAAGGTTGATTACTCTTATGCTTTTGATTTCCTATAGATGAAAAGAGGAGAGCATTTTTTTATTGACTGTACGTATGAACCCTACCTGGGACACATATAGGTAAACATTTTAATGATATACACATATTTAATTTTTTTCTTTTGCAGAGACAGAGACTCTCTCTGTGGCCCAGGCCGGAGTGCAGTGGCGTGATCTCAGCTCACTGCAACCTCTGCCTCCCAGGTTCACGCCATTCTCCTGCTTCAGCCTCCCGAGTAGCTGGGACTACAGGTGACCGCCATGACGCCCGGCTAATTTTTTGTATTTTTAGTAGAGACAGGGTTTCACCATGTTAGCCAGGATGTCTTGATCTCCTGACCTCACATTCTGCCCTCATCAGCTTCCCAAAGTTTAAGAATATATTCTTAATTCCTCCTGTATTACTTAAGTAAAATTGTTATCCATTATATATCAATAATTAATATGCTAAATCTTCATATCAGTTACAAATCAGACAAAACTAATATAGGATGAGTCCCCTTTATCAACCTCATTGCTATCTACTTGAGGTTCACATTGAGAAGACAGCCTACTGATCCCACAGTTCCTTTCCAAAGACTTCTCCTGAGCTTTGAGAATGTCTCCAATCAAAACTTGATTTTAAAAAAAAGATAAAACAGTTAAACGCTAGTTCAATTTCTTGACTTATTATGCGCATCATGAAAGCTGCAATTGTTTCTGATGAGAAAGTCAAGAGTACATTTTTTGCTAATCCTTATCTAGAAAGCATGCATTAGCCAACCTTATAGATACATCATTATACCAAACACTGTGGGACTAGTACAAATCATGGATAAATACATTCATTTTCTTTTATTTATTTGTTTGGTTGTTTATTTTTTGAGACAGCGTCTCCCTCTGTCACCCAGGCTGGAGTGCAATGGTGCGAACCGGGCTTACTGCAAGCTCCATCTCCCGGGTTCACACCATTCTCCTGCCTCAGCCTCCCTAGTAGTTGAGACTACAGGCGCCTGCCACCATGCCCAGCTAATTTTTTGAATTTTTGGTAGAGACGGGGTTTCACCATGTTAGCCAGGATGGTCTCGATCTCCTGACCTTGTGATCCGCCCGCCTCGGCCTCCCACAGTTCCGGGATTACAGGTGTGAGCCACCGCGCCTGGCCAAATACATTTTATTCGTATGAGTATATTCCATGCAAGTTTAGATTCTGTTAAAAAAAATACTAACAACTATCCTTTGATTGAAGGTTATGATTTTCTAAAGTCTGGGGACAAAGGACAGAGAAATTCCTATTGTGCATCTTAAGTTCTCGAATTGAAAAGTAAATCCTAGAGATAGCAGAAATGCAGCTAGATTTTATCAACCTGGTAGAACAATTTGAGGGCTATTTCTAGGCAAAAGAAATAGGGGCTACAGTAGAGAAAATTGTTCAGCTATCATGTTGTTCCTTTTCATTTTCACTAATAATCAATTAGCTTTTAATCAGAAACAATTTTGAAGAGTTTTTTTGTTGTTGTTTGCTGTTTATTTGTTTTTTTGTTTGTTTGTTTTTTGTTTTAGGTTTTGTTTGTTTAGTAAAAGGACTCATTTCACTTTAGGAAAAATCAGCAAAGTGTAGAAAGGGAAGTTGGCACTTAGCCTGGACCTTTTGTGTCTTCAAGTTTCCAAGTTCTAAGAAAAGCATGGAGCCCTGCTATGTTAGAGAATGAGCACATCTGAGAGATGAGAATGAACATATCTGGAAGATCACAGATATAACAGGAGGCTTAGCCTAAGGAAGGTAGCAACTGGATAATGAGAGTTACCAAGAAAAGGTAATGACAGCATGTCCAAAACAACACTAAGGCTATTATTTTCAATAACTTGTATAAATGATTTATAAATGTATCCCAAAGCATACAAACAATACCTAGCTAATAACATTCAAGATTTGTACGTTCGTTATATAAGTTAAAGTGGACACACTAGGTGTTCCAATGCAGACAAATATAGAGAAATGCCACAGGCTGAATATTTGGGCAAAGATTAACATTCTTTTGCTGACAAACATGTCTTTGTATTTTGACATAAACTTCTTATGTGCAGATTAGTTCTGTGGAAATTAAAAACTTTTTGAAGTCGGGGAAGGGATGAAAGTAAAATTAAAAACTAAACTTTTCTAAGGAACATCGTAAATCTAATAAACATTAAATAACTGCTTGAAATTCTAATCAGATGAAAACATCTAGACCAAACAGCAAAGTTTAGATGGACATCAGGGAATGAGAGCAAATATTTTCCAAGATACTTCTTCAAAGGGCACTATAAAAGAGAATGATTCTTAGAATCTCAGGGATTTTTTTAAAAATTAGCCATTGTATTTCTTTGTATTTAATTATTTCACAAAAAAGTATTGCTCTTTAATCATGTATTTATTTAAAGTAGCCGTAACATTCCATGTATCATTTTCAAAATGGTGATGGAATATGTTATTATTGGATAACCTTTCAAGTATATAGAAAAATGTGATGCATCTTTTGAAAAACGTGGAGAACTTCCTGCCTGTAGGAGGTAGCTTTAAAAATGTGGAGAATTCCCAAATATCTCCTTTTATAAATACAATATAAAATTCATTATCCTTTAATATAATCTACTCTATATTAGTATCTTTATTTATATATATGAAGAGAAAATCTAGATAAAAATATCATTGAATAGTTACTTTGTGATTAATTGGATTCAGTAAGCAAAATCTAACAATTTTATAATTCTAGTCAAATATAGTCTTCTTTTAGGCTTCTCCAAGGCTTTTTACTACAACTAAGGTATCCAGCTGCACTCTACCTTTACCGAGTTCCCATGGTTACCAGCAAAGTGTGTGACTGAAACAAAGTGGATGACGGTTCAAAAATGTATGTCTAAAATATTCTACCTGAGACTTTTTTTTTCTTTTGTACTTTGTGTGTTCTAATTCTCAAAACAATTGAGTTACGCATTCTCCTCCATAGGGAAAAGAAAAATGATTTTTCTGACCATTGAATTGTTAAAGCTTCTTCTTCTTTCACCATATCTAGAAATCATGATGTCAAAGTTACAGAGAAGGAGGTCAAGTTTGTTGTATTTATGGATAATATTGCTCAGCTAAGTGCTAGACTAAGATAAAAAAATAAGAGCAACAGAAGAATATATTGTATTCTCAGTTATATAAAGAAATGCCTTTTCTTAAAGCTTTTTCCTCATTTCATGGACATGAACATTTTCTCTAGGGCAAGATCAGGGGAAGAGAAGAAAAATAAAGTAAAAATAAATGTGTGTGTGTTTATTGTTAACCTTTGTGATATAGGTTTTGTTTAGAGAAAGAAACTTAAGGCATCTGGCAAATGGGTGGTTTGTGAATTGTAGTGAATTTAAATGGTCAACATCCTTCTTAACCTTGATTCTATCTCCCCATGAAATAAAAATTTATTTTCTCATTTATTTAGTGAATATGTATTTAGTACTTATTATATTCCAGGTGCTATACTAGTTTTGGAGGGCCTAAAAATGAAAGAAGTAATTTCTGCTTTCATGATACCCAGCCTAGCAGAGGAAATAGAAGAGAATCACTAATAAATCCCATATACACATGTTTTATATGAACTATAACTATGTTTCAGAAGAATAATGATTGTATACTTTCTGTTCATTGCCTTTGAATTATAAAATTTTCTTTGAAGGGTTACTAATAGCACTAGTTTCCTTTTTATATATGGTTGAATTAACCTCTGACAACTGCAATTCTTCACCTTTGTGAAAGATCTTGAAGAGAGGATACTTTACATGGCTACATTTTGCCTCTTTAATGCTTAGTACCTCTTTCATTATAGATTGAGGACAGCTATAATTAATACTTTAAAAGAAAGTCACAACATAATTTCATAGATTTATTTTAAACTTTTGAGAACTTCTTATTAAGTAGTGCTAAGCATTGTTCAGTAACTCGCTTACACTGAATAGTAATAATCATCGCCAGCTTTAAATGAACAATTATCATGTGCCAGCTTCTGTGATAACCATTTTATATGTATTTTTAATTTTCAACCACTCTGAAACACAGAAATTATTATTACCTCTCTCAGAATAGGGAAAATAAAGTTCGGAGAGGTTAACAGAGTCAGCACATGGGATTGTTCTGACTCCAAAGCCTGTCCTTCTTCTCCTAGAGAGATGCCACACACAAATGCCTACCACCAAAAAAAGAAAAAGAAAAAAAGAGGAGGAATCCATGTCATTCCAACCACAGTCTCTTATTTTTTGCTGCATGCTAAATAACAAAATATGTCCAAAGTCTTCCATCTCTAATAGATTTATGTGGAAACTGCGTAAGTACATATTTTGCCAAATTTAAATGAACTTTTTATGTTCAGGCAATTTTTTCTTAATTTCAAGTAGCTAAATAAATCATAAAATATGGAAGTAGACACCTTCACAGGGCATGCCAGTTGTATAAATATTTTAAATGATAATTCAATGTTTCAATCAGTTTAGTCTTTTTTAAAGTTAGAGGTACCTAGATTATGAGTCTTTTTGTTTTAATTTTGCTTTCTTTAAAAATATATATTACTTTTTAAGTAGTTTATGTTACTGTCTAATTTTTTCTAATGGTAACTAACACACTACTATTTGGTGAATTGAAAAATTATAGTAGTGTTTTTTTTTCCTTTTCTAATGATTTTTAGAAAGAAATTGCTTGTATATTTTTCCTCATTTATGTGGTTTGTTTCACCTTATTACACAAACTGATATGAACAATGATAAGAACAGAATTGAAAAGTGCAGTTCTCTAAAAAGAACATATGAAAGAATACTGATGGCTTTGCAGCTTGCTATCTCAAACTAACAAAATACTTCAGCAGGGATAAGAGTCTCATAAATCTAGCCCTTTTTGGTTAATTTAAAAACAATTTAGAGTAGTAGGACATCACTGTTTCTAACTCCTCTCTGCCAGTTGCCCTATATTCACCTCCATACCTAGCATGGTAGCTCCGGTAAGTGTTTATCATAAGCATTTGGGAAATTCATATACACTGAGTAGTACAACTTAATGAGCTTCTCTGTGAACTTCTGATTTTGGCCTTCAGGCTGTTTGTGACCTGCTCTAAGACTGTAGTCTTTTGTCCTCCGGCTCTGCTTCATGGGCTTTTCACCGCAGTGAGATTGATCTTTACTCTTTGCCTTCTTCAACTTTTGCATATTTAATTGCTTTTTTCTCTTCTGCCTATCCAGAGCCTATTTACCTTTCACCTATCAGTTAAATTTCTTTTAACTACTCTGTTCTAATCTGCATACAGAAACCTTTCAGGAGAGGTCTTTAAACAAGCTCCTAAATCTACGACCAGGAGCAGGAGCAGAGTCTGAACAGGCTTCTTGGTTCAAATCCCAGTTCTATCAGTAGGAGATACGCGATCTTGACTAAGTTACTTAACCTCTCAGCCTCAGTAGGTACTTCCATCTGTAAAATGGATCAATAACAATAACAACAAAAAAGGTGGAAATTGAATGTGTTAATATGTGTAAAACATTTAGAAAAGTGTAGCATATGTTATTTTAGAAAAATGGTAAACGGGTTACAAAATTATAACTGCCTACCACTAGCTGCCAATGTTTAGTTGTTGCTGTTTTTTCCCATAATCTATCCTGAGGTCTTTAATGTAAGCAAATATATCTAAGCTAATGAGTATAAAAAAATTCAGGTTACCCATTGGTATTAAAATAAAAGGGAAAGTACTAATCCTCTCTCAGAAGGAACTGCTCAGGTGTGTTAAAGAATAATTATCACCATCTTTAGTTTACAGAATTGTTCAAATACATTATTTAATTTTCAGCCAGCTTAATTTTAAAGTTTTTAGCTCATTTAATGACCTGAGGAATACAAAATGAGATAAAATTGAAAAAAGAAATAGTAGCAACATGGATCATATTACATAAAAAAAAAGTAGCATCTCATACTCAAATTATTGTGTTCTTTCAAAGCTTATGCGACTAAAAAAATGTAAATTATGAAAAAGGGAAGCAGAAAATAACAGTATCAATACAGAATATCCTATTCTCTACAAAAACTCAAAGACGTCTCTGGAGTGTCAAAGGCATGTCCTTCAATATTTAACTTTTTCACTCTTTGTTCCCCATCTCAAGTTGAACAATACGTTAATTACCCGATGAAGCGTTATAATTACTCTAACAGCTCCACTCTTACTTATAATTACTGCATCAACACTTTCTTTTTCATATGCTTCAATCTATACCTATTACATTGTCATGATGAAGACACATTAACATTATAATACCGTATAATTAGCTGATGAGCAATTAAATTATTCCACTGCTCTTGCTCCTCTTTGCCAAGAGGTTGCTTCCAAGCTCTATTATCTCCTTTTTTATTTCAGTTTGCTTTAGTGGTTCTCCCCCACCCCACCCAAAACAAAGGAGCTCATAAGCTGTATTCAAAGCATTTTGATTTCAAATTCAGAATGGGTAAGTGCTCAAATTGGTGATGGTTGAAGAAATAAATCGACATTATTGGCAAGTTTTAATTTATTTTCATTTTGCTTCTATGATAAAGAATTGCAAATCTATATAACACAATAAGACACTGCAGGAACTTTCCTTTCTACATGCTGATCTTTTTTGTTTTAAAGATTAAAATTTTCCATACTTTACAGTAAAATTGTTTAGACTACATTAGATTCTAGCTGAAATATAGCCATTATGAATTATTTTACAAATACTTCAAATTAAGTTTTCATGGAGGCTTTGAAGTTTTGGAAATTGGGAACGTAAAATAAAATCATGCACTATTGTGTAGCTACATATGACAGTATACTGCTCAATGATAGCAACCAGGTGCTTTCCGTTATTATTTTTTCTTTTTGTTTTTCTTTATGCTACATATCAAAAACCTATCCTTCAATCTGACTTGTCCAGTTGGCATTTAATCTACATAACATTTCCCTTAAGTGCCTATAATCTTTCTTTGTGGTTTTAGTATGCTTTTTTGAAGATTCCTGTAAGGAAATTGGATCTCGCTCCTTGGTTAAAGACTTACTTTAGTTCAAATAAACTTCGGAACTAATTGGAATACAATTTTAATGCCTCCAAAATACTTGTCGTCCACATGGTTTACCATTGTGATCATTTGCTGCATCTATATTGCAAACTAGTTCAGTTGTTGTTTAGTCTATATTTTATAAGAGAACTAAATCTTTCTTAGATAATTACTTTGGAGAAACATTATGAGCTATGGAAGAAAAGTGGAATTCATTTTACAAGCAAGGCCTATGCCAATAAAATGACTTTTGTTGTCTCAGCTTAGTTTCTTTAGCTGTGAGGCAAAGGAAAATCTATTGAGTACTATAGTCTCATATGCAGAAACTTGCCTCCTCACTGAGAAGAGCCAGATGGGCCCTGCCAACATCAGAACGCCATTTAGGACTATTAGTACCTTTGTGCTTCAAAAGTAATGATAAACAAGTTACCTTTGACTTGATATAGAAAAGCAACGAAGTCTTTACTTAAGTGACAATTAGTTCAGCTATAATCCTATGACTTTCAAGCTCCTTAACTGTGATTTGATTTATTTAAGTTGACAAAGATCCAACTCTCATGCTTTCACATGGGTACACTGTTTATTTTGCCTCAGGTAAAAAATAATCACCCAACTTCTGGTAAACTGTGTTAGAACCTGCATTTGTTTCTAAATTGTGCTAGAAAAATGAAGTATATCTCACCATTAATAAATGAGAATCTCTCGTAGAGCAATGCATTATATCAGATGTAACTTGGTCTACTGACAGATATTAAAGTGCAAAAGGTATCAAAATGCAATCAAGATTAACACGGATTTCAGGTAAAATGTTAGCTGTAATAATGTGATACTCTCGCTCCAAATTCAAATGATTAATACATTGTAAATAAGGATCTTATATTGATTTTAATTATTTATATGCAGTTAAGATGCCTACTATTTTCAGCTGGCATAAATAGGGTTCCTAGTATGCATGTAAAAGCAAAAGAATAAGTGAATAATAATTAGAGAGTGAGAACCTGACCGTTGAATCAGGCCCTGCTCCAACACTTACTACCTTTGTGACCTTGAACAAGTTATTTAATCTTCCTAAGCCTATTTGCAGCCATAAAATTATAGCAGTACCTATCTTGTCCGGTTACCAGAAGGATAAAATGAAAAATTTAATATAAAGCACTTAGCACAGTGCCTAGCATAATGTGATCACTCAATAAATATTAAATATTATCATTGTTCCCTATTATTAGTTTAAAGGTTATTTTTCTTTATGTTCTTTGGAAAACACGTCATATAAAGTTCATAATCATCAGGTGCTACAGCTTCTCATAAAATGTTTGATCTGGAAAAGGTCTTAATTTTTTTGTTGTTTTATTCCTAGTGCTTTATGCGCATTGTCTAGGGTCATAAATTTAATTAGTGTCCAACTTAGTACTACGTGGTAGTGTCCCAGCTTCCAATAGTATGTTTTTCCATTATACCATTTTACTTAGGAGATCTGTGAAATTTGCTTAATTGGATTATAGTCTTTTAAAATACAGACATAAAATGTCAAGCATATATAAAATTTACAACTCAAAAACTAAATTTTAATTTTATAATCACCTGTATCTGATTTGGACTCTTGCCATTATTCAAGATATAAGTTTATTTTATTCTGTATAAGAAAACCAAAATCCTCTTTCAATGCCAATATTTCTGCCACCTTTTAGTTGAAGTACTGAGTTTTTTTTCTAGTCTACCTAACCCTCCCCCTTTTGAAACAGATTTCGTATCAGAGTTACTGTGTTTCTTTCACAATGAATTATTATAACTAATGGTTTCAAATTTTTTCTCCCATATTCAAGACTAGTCTTCTTATATTACAATAAATTTTAACATCTACTAGCTTTTATAACACTTTCTTTTACATTCTGAAGACCATATAAATTCTCAATTCCTAATCATAAAACTTTTGATGTTAGTACAAAGCTTCCAAAGGATGTAATGCTTATGGTTTGCTAATATGTCATCTGGAGGATCTTACTCCCATACCTCCTTAAACTGATACCCTTATAGTTCAGGGAATCTTTTATGTCCCAAAGTCCTAATCATAGAAAAAGGAACCATAAATGACCCTGATTGCAGCTGAAAAAAATATTTCCTTTCTTTCTTTCTTTTTTTTTTTCTTTCTTCATGGTTACAATTGTTATGTGTTGTTTTTGATGGGATAGATAGGAATTCAGTATCGTCAGGGTCTGGCAGCAATAGGGTCAAAGATCTAATGGGCCTCTGACACTTCATTACCCATCATGTAATAACAGTTAGCATGATAGCCATCAAAAGCTTAAAATGCTTTATTCTCACAATTGTTTATTGACCAAAAAATAATTATGTTATATGAATCTCGCCTAAAAATTTGGTAATTATCTTCTCAGCTTGACCTTTGGGACTTGGATTCCCTTGGTATGGCAATTAAATATACTACATGAAAATAAAACTAGGCTGAGTGCAGTGGCTCATGCTTGTAATCCCAGCACTTCGATAGGCCAAGACAGGCAGATCACATGAAGCCAGAGGTTTGAGACCAGCCTGGCCAACATGGTGAAACCTGTCTCTACTAAAAATACAAAAATTAGCCAGACATATGGCATACATCTGTAGTCCCAGCTACTTGGGAGGCTGAGACATGAGAATCACTTGAACCCGGGAGACAGAAGTTGCAGTGAGCCAAGATTGTGCCACTGTACTCCAGCCTGGGCAATAGAGGAGAGAGGAGACTCTGTCTCAACAAGTAAAAGAAAGAAAAAAGAAAAGTAACATTTTATTTTTGGTAATATATGGTTGTATGATGGTCAATCACTTTCCAAATCCCATTCCCCCCAATAAAAGCACCATCAGAAGATCCAAGCTACCATTGAAGCTTTAGCCTCAGGGAGGATTAAGTAAGAGTGGATCATATCTGGAAATGAGACTGAACAGTACCAACATGAAAGTTCAATAAGACTTAAGGCTGATAGATGAACCTGAAAAGGCTTCTTTCTCCTGTCCTTACAGATGAATGAACCTCTACTGTGCCCAAGAATAGCTTTTAAAATCAAAGTGGTCTGCTGAAATAACCAAGAGTGACAATCAGCTCTTAACTTCAAAAGGGAACTTCACATTTCCCAATGCTTCATTTACAAATGAAGTAATATATATCCCTGGCAGAGATGAACATCTGTAGCTATATCTCTAACCACAAGGACAGAGATGTCAAACTCTCCTACTTTGTATCACCAATATATTCTATGGAATAAATCGTCTTAGACTCAGTGGTATTCAGGGATTCTCTCATTCAAGCTATCTCAATTCTCATGATCCACAGTTTGCCCCTGAAGACGACAATTTGGATAAACGAGTAAAGATGGGAAACCCAATCCATGTTAATTTTTTTTGGACAGGAGAAGTGGAGAAGAGAACTTGAAAATAATGATTTTGAATAGAAATATGGGAAATCTAAAATTGGAGAGACCTAATATTTTATGAGACATAATAAAAAAGCAAAAGGAAACAGAATCACAGCAGTTTGGCGCTATGAGACACCTAGGAGAATAAACTAATCCCTTCACTTTACAGACGAGGGACCTAGGCCCCAGAAAGGTGAAGGCCATTAACTACGTTTGCACATAGTAAATGGTAGTACAGCTAGAGAAGTTCAGTTTTCTGACCCTACCCCCTACGCAACAATAAACCTGGTAAGGGAGTATTTTGCTGTTTACAAGTTAAATGTGTACAGTTTTGGAAAGAACATTAAAGAAAAGTATAGAATGGTCTAGATCTGATATCACCCCCATGTGAGTTTACATTTATAAATTTACTACCACTTGGCAGTATTGATATATTTATCATTTACCTTCATACTCATCAATTAATAGGACATTCTATTGTACAGAAGGATGTCTATTACAGTCCAGTGATTCTTATATTTTTTCCACCAAATTGTCTATTTGCCATTGCAATGGAGTGGGAAATCTTAAAGCCAGGAGATTTGAGGGGCATGGCACAAATCTATCAGATGTAATGGAAAAATTTCTGCACCTAGTTATATTTCATCCTAAGAGTCATGAAACATTTGCTGTTCGCTGGTTGTCATGGTAAGCCGTTTTTTTCTCCCAAAAGTTCAAGGTAAATTAATGATCCAAAAGTATACAAGATTTGCTTTGCCTAACCTTGTGGAATTCTGCATATCTTGGAGTCCATCTACCTTGGATATACTGATTATATGCCAATTTCTTTTCCCAATTTGGAAGCTTACTATAGAAAATAAGCACAAAGAGCTGAGTGCAAAAATAATTCATACAAAAGATGAATTATTTTTGGATTCTCTATTCCATGTAATAGCCTTTCTTCTCCCAAAAAGAACATAATTTTAAGAGAAAAGTTACACTGAATTTTAACTGCATATTATATATTGTTGTCTTAAAATGAAGTAAAAAAACTTTTAAAATTCTCTACCTCTAACACTCTTTATGCTAAACAAAATCCACCCACACTTTACAAATTATCCAGCAATGTCAACTCAAATATATATGAGTTTGAATAATATATGAATATCAACTTATTAATCAAAACAAAACTTCTAAATTATTCTCTTTAGTCTCAATAACTTATCTAAATGGATGTGGATAGGATGAAACTACAAAATATGTTTCACAAAAATCACACTATTTGGCAAGAATAAAAAGAACCTTAACTTTTTTCTAATTCTCCATTTGTCCATTCTTGAAGATTCTCCTTCATATTAATTTTATTTTATTTATTTATTTAGATGGAGACCTGCTCTGTTGCCCAGGCTGGAGTAGATCAGTGATTAGGGATGTTGTATCATTCTCATTCACTTTTAGCCTATTTTTTTTTCTTTTACTTTTTGATAATTAAGAACTGAATACTTGTTTTTCTGTTGCTTTAAATCTGAGATTCTTAAACAATGCAGGCAAAAATAACTACTACTACCAACACCAACCCACCTCCAGAAAATGGGTATTTCTGACTTATGAACAACTAGAGAAGATACACCTGCAAGCTTCCATCATAAACAACCAGGGAATACAAAAAAGCAGCCTTTTTGTAGCAAAGCAATACTGTAACTGGAATAGAGATCGTCTTCCAGAGAACAAAGACACTGCCATGAAGAGTCCAAGTGTTTGCTCTTTGGCAATATTCCCCCAAATCTACAGACATGTTTAGAAAGAATGCCTACACCTCCTATTCAGAAATTAAAAGGGAGCTCTTCTAAGCTTTGAAAGGTAATATTTGGGTTGTGTCGGAGTCTGCCATTTTATTTCTTTGTTCTGCTTGGGATTTCATATTGACATACAAATCATTTAATTTCTTTAAGTATTTTAAAGTAATTTCTTTAAAATACTCTTTAAGTAATTCTTTTAAGTGCTTTAAGTATTAAATGTATAAGATAGCTTTAGATGTGGGGATTAAAAGTGACATGAGAGCAAATTGTTATCATCTGAGAGGTTTTATTTAAACATCATGAAGTCACATAATATTCACTAAAACTTATTTTTAAAGTTCTCAAACCTATGCATTTAAAGAATAATTTTCAGCAATTTTCGTCATATAATAAAAATTGATGTTATGTTTGCCTTATACATGAGATCACTTCTTACAGGAGCTCAAATGAGAAAGCAAATGACAACAAAAATTCAATAATTGTGGAAGCACAGGGGTTTGGTAAGTTATCACACATAATTTAAAGAAAATCTGAATGCAAAACAACCTTATTTTAAACTATAATGTAGTCACTTTCTCCTTAGTTCTTCACTATGGCTTCCCCCATAGACTTTGATTTTCTTTCACTCATCATGTCCTATTTATTTGCAAGGTTAAATTTTACAGTAGTCTAAATTTTATTAACATTTAAAAATATTGTTTCCTCTCAGGATTATCATTATTGAAATATCATTCTTAAATTACAACACACAGATTAGAAAAAAGAATAATTTGGGACACAGAGTCAAACTTAGGTTCAGATTTTGACCTTAACACTTATATAATTTGTGGTCTCAGTTTTTGTGATGGCTAATATTGAGAGTCAACTTGACTGGATTGAAGGAGGAGTATTATTCCTTGGTGTGTCTGTGAAGGTGTTGCCAAAGGAGATTAACATTTGAGTCAGTGGAATGGGAGAAGCAGATCAACCCTCAATTTAGGTGGGCACCATCTAATCAGCTGCCAGTGCAGCTAGAATAAAGCAGGCAGAAGAAGATAGAAAGGGCAGACTTGCTGAGTCTTCCAGTCTTCATCTTTCTCCCATGCTGGTTGTTTCCTGCCCTCACACATCAGACTTCAAGTTCTTCAGCTTCTGGACTCTTGAACCTATACCAGTGGTTTGCCAGGGGCTCTTGGGCCTTCAGCCACAGACTGAAAGCTGCACTGTTGGCTTCCCTACTTTTGAAGTTTTGGGGCTCACACTGACTTCCTTGCTCCTCAGCTTGCAGATAGCCTAATGTGGGACTATTGTGGGACTTCATCTTGTGATCCTGTGCATCAATACTCCTTAATAAACTTCCCTTCATATACACATCTATCCTGTTAGTTCTGTCCCCCTAGAGAACCCTGACTAATACAGTCTTCTTATATGTAAAACAGAAGTAATATCTAACCAAATTTTACTGAATGTCTAAAAGTTACTTAAAATGTGAAACCAGCTCAACTGTCCAATAGAAATGATGTTTATGGATTTTAGAATAAACACAGAAATGGACTCTTTTGGTCTTAAGACTTGAAACTTGTATTTGTCTCATCTGACTTCCTCAGGAAACTGACCCACAGGCAAGGGACTAAAACCACACCCAGAGAGTGATGCCAGACTCCTCATTCGTTATGACTACTCCCTTACCCCTCCCTAATTTCTTTCAACAATGTAGCGACATTTCTTCTCTTGCTATATAAATACCCCAATTTGAATTGCTCAGAGAGGTGAATTTGAGAATATTATTCTGTTCTCCCATTTGACATCACCCAAATAAAAACACTTTCTTTCCTGACAATACTTGTTGTCTCAGTGACTGGCATTCTGTGCCAGGACCAACGGGACCTGGACCAGACATGGAGTTTCCATAACAACTATAGCTTTTCTCAAACAGTATATAGGCCAAGTGTCGTGGCTCATGTCTAAAACCCAGCACATTGAGAGGCCAAAGCAGGAGGATTTCTTGAGCCCAGGAGTTCAAGGCTGCAGTGAGCCATTATTATGCCACTGCGGTCTAGCCTGGGAAAGAGTGAGGCCCTGTCTCAATCAATCAATCAATCAAAATAAAATGGTACATATCATTTCCCTCTCCAAATCTGTTACTTCTCCAAAATTTCTCTTTTAGTAAGGCACAAAACAATCGACAGTTTTCCAAATAAAAAATCAGAAGTCATATTAATTCCTGGACCAAATTACCCCTGGACTGGGCCAATCTAAATATCCAGTCATCTAGGCCTGATAATGTTCCTCCTAGTAACATCCTAAAACTCCCACTTTTCTGCCACCTCATAGTGTGGGCCACAACTCTATTTCAAGCAAAATGCTCTTTAACCCCTTTACTGATCTGGCTGCCTCTAGCCTTGCTCCTCTCATATCCATTCTCCACTCTGCTGCCATAGTAGTTCTAAAAATGCCTCCATGATTGTGTGACTTTCCAGTTTAACACCCTTCAAAGATTTCCCTTTGTTCTTAGAATAGAAACAGACTCCTTAAAGTGGCTCACAGGACAGCCTATGATCTGGCCCTTCCTCCCCTTCCAGCTTACCTCTTGCATTGTTTGTCTCAGTTCTGCGGACTCCCCAAGCTCTGTCTCCAATCTGTTCATTTACCTGGAAGATTCTGGCATCTTCTCTATCTGGCTAAATCTTACTCATATTCAGGTTTCTATTATCACTTCTTCCACAGGCTTTTCATGATGCCAACTTAGGCCTACATCACCCTGAATTCTCAAGAAGCATTTATTAAATTACTTGTTACTTATAAAAATTACTTATAAAATTGTTTATTGAAAGTCACTCTTCCCCATTAGTGTATGGGGGTAAATATGATGGCAGCTGAGAGAGAACAGAAGAGGGGAGAAAATTAGTGTTTTGAGGCCATGGTGTCTATAGAAAAAGCTGTGCAGTAACCTCCTTCCCCTCCTCCTCTTGCCCCACAGAGTATGGCACCTACCCTCATCTCAAATGAAGTGAGGGAGGTTTCCACTGTGCTATGTAGGGAGTTTATTATATGACCCATGTAATAGGAGAGAAATGGAAAGTATAGTATAACTCCCACCTAAGAAATTTAGAGAGTAAGAACAGGCTAATTGTTTTTGTGGTGGAAACAGCCTGCCTTCTCTCTGTGTCTGAGCAAAGCATGTGTGAAGGTTTTTGCTGGACCAGATGTAGGCCATATAGGATACAAAGAAGAGGTCTGGGACCATTTTAAGTTCTGTTCCAAAAAACAACCTGGGAGTGAGAAGAATTCTTAAGAACCAAGATTGAGTGGAACAAGCTACCAGTAAAACCAGGGCTGGAAGGACTGGACAACCTGGGGAATAGAAAAGAGTTTCTACTGGAGGAAAACTAGTGATGGGAATATTAGAAGAACCTAGGATAAAGTGTGGCTTCTTCTAGCAGGTCCCAGGCCATCTTCACCAAAGAAACCCTTGTGTTTCCATTCCCTCTTCTTCCCTCTCCACTGCCAATCCTGGAGTGGCAAAAGCTATAGTAAGTAAGCTGTGCAGGCAGAACAGAAAAAGGACAAAAGCCATCGGATGCTTTTTCTGGAAGATGTTGGCTGCCAAACAGTGGCCTCAACTGTAAGTTTTACCTTTGAATAAGGATGAAAGTATTGATTAATATTTTGGAATAGACAGTCTTAATTGAGAAAGTAACTGTAGAATTGCTTAGTCTGTAGGAGTGAAAAGAGAAGTCACAGGTATGATGCCCAAGTTCCCATTGAGGACCAGGAGACAATAGCCTCCACCAAATAAATATTAAAGAGGCTATGGGAGGCCCAGTGCAGTGGTTCATGCCTGTAATCCCAGCACTTTGGGAGGCCAAGATGGGTGGAACACTTGACGCCAGGAGTTTGAGACCTGGTCAACATGGTTAAACCCCATCTCTACTAAAAATACAAAACTTAGCAGGGTGTGGTGGTGCGTGACTGTAATCCCAGCTACTCTGGAGCCTGAGATGGGAGAATTGCTTGAACACAGGAGGCGGAGGTTGCAGTGAGCAGAGATGGCTCCACTGCACTCTAGCCTGGGTGATAGTGTAAGATTCCATCTCAAAAACAAACAAACAAAAAACCGTTATGGAAGGCAACAATTTGTGTTTCCATTAATCCATAGTCTATAGTTTTAGGTGTTCATTACACTTCAATACCCATTTCAATATCCATGACAACAGTCATTAAAATTTGTCATTGTGAAAACAACAATGTAAGGAATGGTGATGGGTATGGGTGTGGAACTATTATGTGGACCTGCAAAATGGGTCTCAAACACCACATCAGATTGTTTCTTTCTTTTTCTTTTTCTTTCTTTCTTTCTTTCTTTCTTTCTTTCTTTCTTTCTTTCTTTCTTTCTTTCTTTTTTTTTTTTTGAGACAGAGTCTCCCTCTTGCTGCTCACGCTAGCATATAATGACGTGATCTCAGCTCACTGCAAACTCTGCCTCCTGGGTTCAAGGAATTCTCCTGCCTCAGCCTCCTGAGTAGCTGGGATTACAGGCATGCACCACCACACCTGGCTAATTTTGTATTTTTGGTAGAGACGGGTTTTTTCCATGTTGGTCAGGCTGGTCTGGAACTCCCTACCTCAGGTGATCTACCTGCCTCAGCCTCCCAAAGTGCTGGGATTACAGGCGTGAGCTACCGCACCCAGCCTAGATTGTTTCTTTTATGCTGTTTAAAAAAAATCTATATCTGATAAAGTTACGAAATAGTATTATTTGTACTAGATATGCTCATTAAGAGTAGCCATCAGAAGAATCCATTCTATGTTTTTTAACATTATACATTTTCATCTTTTTCTTATACAAATATCATATGAGACATAATCTGCTTTTCACAAGTCTATATGTATATTAATTGAATAAGAGGTAGCAATAACTGCTTTTCTACAGATCTCTGTTTATGTGTCAACAAACTTGAAATGATTGCTTTTCTATAGATGTCTATTTGTGTGTCAACAAACTTGAAGTGAGACTAAATATACCAACTTAAATGGAATCATAACTGTGTTGACTTCTGTCTCACTCCAGCTTTCCTCTTCCTTCTACTAGTCTTCTCACTTGTCAATTCTTTTTTTTTTTTTTTTTTAATTGAGATGGAGTCTCACTCTGTTGTTAGGCTACAGTGCAGTAGTGCAGTCTTGGCTCACTGCAACCTCCAGTTCCCTGGTTTAAACGATTCTCCTGCCTCAGCCTCCTGAGTAGCTGAGATTACAGGCACGTGCCACCATGCTCAGCTGATTTTTGTATTTTTAATAGAGATGGGGTTTCATCATATTGGCCAGGATGGTCTCGATCTCCTGATCTTGTGATCTGCCCACCTCAGCCTCCCGAGGTTGTTGGGATTATAGACGTGAGCCACTGCGCTCGGCCTTCAATTCTTTAAACAGAAAATTCAGCATCTCAGATGGAATCAGTTGAGCAGTTAGTTTAATTTTGAGAATCCCAAATCAAGCTGATGAAAAGGACATAATGAATATATTTTAAGACGACACTGGCTATGAAACCAGACTGGCCTGTGTAAGATGTCGTCTCCACCATTTACTACATCCATGGGCAAGTTAAATATCTTAAGTGTTAGTGTCCTCATGTGTTAAAAGAAAAAACAAAAAAGGATTGTAGTACCTAGCTCACTGAGTTATTGTGAAAATTGAATAAAATAAACTATATAAATTATTTAGCATGTTGCCTAATACAATGGAAGTGCTTACATGCATACACAGGAGACCTATTAAATAGTAAAATTGAATTAATAATATTCCCTTGACCCATCATTTTTAAAAAAATTGTTTACTTTTTGCATCCAAACCAGGAAGCTAGCTACCAAATCTAATACTTTTTCCCGTTTTACTTTAAAAAGAGTAAAAAAAAAAAAAAAAAAAAAAAAGATTTAACAATAATGTGTTCCACCAGAACAGAAACAAATGATTTAGAACAATAAAAAGATATTTTTAAGAAATTTATGTTAACATAAGAATAAACAAGTCCTCGAATTTCAAAAATGTGTATATCAGATAAACTCACCCGTATGACATTTAACAGATTATAAATGTTATCTAAAATAGTTTGAAGGACCTACAGATATTTAATCAATAATCTGATGATGACTGACTAGTCATTTAAAGAAAAGTCATGATTCCTACTTCACTAGTTAAAGGCAAATAAATTTCAGATGTTAAAATGTAGTACATAAAAAGCAAAACCATTTAAATACTAGAAAAATATAAATGCATATTTTTACAGTCCTAAGATTTTATCACCATGATATTAAACTCAGCAACCATAGGAAAAAAAAATGACAGAATTGAGAACATAATAATTTAAAATGTATAGATGGCAAAAACAAACATAAAAATTAAAACAAAACCTAATAAAATCAACCAAATAAACAAGAAAAGCCATAAATAGGTTAAATATAGGAACTATCATAGCTAAATTGTATGCATTTCTCTCACATAATCATAGTGGTTAAAGGATTTAATTCAGAGAGAGGTGGTGTCAGTTGTGGCTTGATTACTATTTGCCAGATGATCCCTTGAATGGCCCTTGAATGTCCTCTCTCAGGAGTAGGAGCTATTAAAGACCATTAAAGCTGGAGGTGACTTTAAAGATCATTCTGGTCCCCTCTTTGCATTTTACAGACATGATAACTAAGACTTGGTGAAGTTAAATCACTAGCTATAATAGAGATATGTGTAAGAAACAATAGGAGCAGAAAAATCTTTCCCTGCCTGGAGAACAAGAAGGTCAAAAGAATCTTTTCTGGGAAAGAAGCATTGTAGCTGAATGTAGAAGTAATTCCCCAGAAGGAAAGGAGATTCCATATTAGAAAGAAAAGAAAAATAACAAAACCCAAAACTATTATGTACAAAAGCCTGAGGTGTACCTGAGACAGGTATGTCTAGCATATTATAAATGATTAGGCATAACTGAAGTATAGGGTATTAGTGGTGTTACACAAAGTTTAAAATATGGGCAGTGTACTAAATATGTGGATGCCATGCTAAATAATTTTGACTCTGTCCTACAGATGATGAGGAACCTAGAAATCTTTTACAGTAGGCAACTAGCATCAGGCTTGTGTTTTAGAAAGAAACTGTGGCTGCTTGAAGGACGGAAAAGAGTGAAGAATTAAGAGATTAAAAACAGCCCATCCCTTTCAAGATCCTGGTAAAATATTCCACCGTGCCTTCTGGGTTCTATCTTGGCTGAGTCTTCCTTCTCTTTTTCTTCTTTGTACTTTTTGTAGGATTATATTTTTCATATATTTATTATACCTACATATATGAGTTTCTAAGACAAAAAGAGGTGCAGTCAGATAAATGAGTGGGCAAGCAGTGTTTACTTTCACAAACTAGAGAACAAAGAACACTGTAGATAAATTGTTATTTGAAATAGGCATTGACACATAGGAAGGATTTGAGTACAAAGTGATTTGGTAGAGAAAGAAAAAGGAGAAAGGAGGATAGCATAAAGAAAGGTATTGAGACCAGAAGAAGTAATTTTAATTTCTTAATATCAAATATCATGTCAGTATTAAAATATCTGACTCTGTAATTGTTGTTAATGGTTTATTTCAATTCAGATCCAAAAAAGAAACATAAACATTGTGATTGACTGAAGTTTCTAATTAACTCTTGTTTAAACAATAGGTTCCACCACCAGAACATCTTCATGGGGGGTGTGTGTGTGTGTGTGTGTGTGTGTGTGTGTGTGTGTGTGTGTTTTCTGACTTTCATTGACATGATAGAAGATAGTTCACTCAATCATCTAAATGGTTTTGCTAATCACCCCTACTAGACAAAGCACAAGAAAGTAGTTTTTCAACAGGCCTTTAGATACGAGCATTTATTTGTTGAATAGATTCAAAGAGATGTGTTTAGACAACCCCTCCCTGGAAGTAAGTTTGCCACTAATTACTCTCTAGTATGAATAGAAAATTATGTAAATTTGGTGAAAGAATGCTTTCCCTTGTGAAATAAAGCATTTTCATTTTTGTGTATAAAACTTTGACCATGTTAAGTTGAACCATGCAAAATTGCCTACAAAAAGAGCAATTTCATTGGCTCAGCTCAATAGAAATGAAGATAATTTTATTTCCTGGTGATTTAATGTAATCAATAGTATTTATAATATCTAAAATATTGGATATGACAAATACCCATTTATTAATCAAGCATATTTATAAATGTCTAAGTTAATATCCAGATTACTTTACTTTTCAAAAGCAGACCACTGTCTTAGTTCCTACATAATTCCCTTATTCAATTTCAAATTTGTGATTAGAAGGCAACTGGAAATATTTGGCAAGATATGAGAAAGGGAGAGGAAATGGAAACTGTGTGAAAATGTCTATAATGACTTAAACAGATTACATATCATTAAGATCCCTCTGGGATATCAAGGTCAAAGTGAGTAAAGGTATTCACTGCTCATCAGTGAAAGTCAGGGAACAGAGTACAGTCACTTTCTAAAAACTATTTCCCAACCCCATAGAGCTAGGATTAATTTACAGAATTTAATGCTTAGTTGAAATAGAAATGTACTTGTTCTCAGTGAAGTGATGGTGAAGGTGCCTGTAACAATTGTAGTTCTGAACCGGAATTATTTAATAAGTAGTCTGGTTGAAAGCAATTGTTCTCCAAGGAATATTAGGTAATTTTCTCTCAATTTGAGTTAAATATCATGCCAGAAAAAGAATCTTAATGACTAGTCACAAAGTGACTGCCGAACAGTTTTTGCTCTACCTTAATGAAAGCCACAAAGAAATATTAGGGTTGAATGTGGCCACTATTACTCATTTGATTAGGCCTCAAAAGACTCTTACTCTGGGATGTGGAGCAACAGGAGTAAATTTAAAGTCCTCTGGCTGGCTCTAACTTGTGTCCTAAACCCCTCAAAAATAATATATAGAGTAAGAGGGTTTTCAAAAAGTATGACGACTTGATGCTTTCCACAGCCACTTAACAAACCATAGCCTCAAAAGTCTTACCTAGGAAAAAATAAAATGGTCTTGTTTTAATAGTCTCTTATATCAAAATTAAATCTTTCTGACCTCAATCAAACTTTTGGACATTTTATAAGGACCCCTGGAAGTACAAAAGAGAAATATTGGACTAATTAGGCTTATTCAATATGATGAATTCTAAAAGAAACATTGTCAAAGTAAGAAATAATGTTTGAAACTTCTTAGAGTTATATTTATATGAATATGTTATTAATATGTATTTCAGAATTGTATAAAGTTCCTAGAAATCTGATATGTTTTAGTGTAAATGCTATACATCATAATTGCAGTGATTTTAAATTGTTGTATGCTACAGAAATAACCAAATTTCCTTGTCAATTGTGTAACTCTTATCAGATCTTCAGCCATGGCGATTGTAATTCTTGATGTCCACAGGTAATTGCTTTACTTCAATGCCTTTCTAAAATCTTCTTGCCAGCAATTCTAATCCTAAAGTATTATGACTTTAAGGAGATTCATGGAAAGCATGAAAAGAACTCTGACAAGTACAGGTTTCCAATAACTATGAGTTCATTCCATTAGAATGAATTTTCAAAACTCTAATAAAGAAATGGATAGGTTTGTGAAACTGCTAACCAAGATCAAAGAGAGCAAGAATTAATTACATTAGACTGAATGAACTGATAAGAAATAATTATGGGGTTTTTTTTATAGCTTTTATATTTGAAACATTACTGGTTCTTTTAATGTTTTGTTTTTGAGGTTTAAGGAAACATTTTTTCATTAAAGCTATCTATAATTTACAGCAATTTGGTATAGCATACTTTTATAAATAAAAATGGCAACATTTAATTTTCTTCTTTACCTGATTCCTTCAGAAACTATTCACAAATATTTTTATTTTCATGACATTATGGTTATTCAATAAGAAATATGGACACTCAATAAGAAATTTACTTTTTTTTTTTTTTTTTTTGAGACAGAGTTTTGCTATTGTTGCCCAGGCTGGAGTGCAATGGCACAATCTCGGCTTACCGTGACCTCTGCCTTCTGGGTTCAAGCGATTCTCCTGCCCCAGACTCCCAAGTAGCTGGGATTACAGGCATGCGCCACCACACTTGGCTAATTTTGTATTTTTAGTAGAGACAGGGTTTCTCCATGTTGGTCAGGCTGGTCTCGAACTCACGACCTCAGGTGATCTGCCCACCTTGGCCTCCCAAAGTGCTGGGATTACAGACGTGAGTCACCGTCCCCAGCCAGAAATCTATTCTTTTTATAACGGTACAATTGGAAACATTGGTTATATTACTGAGGCTTTAACTGGAATGTCATATTTTATTTATTTATTTATGTATTTAGAGACAGGGTGTCACTATGTCATCTAGGCTGGACTGCAGGGTACAGTCATAGCTCACTGCAACCTCTACCTCCTGGGCTCAATTCATTGTCCCACCTCAGCCTCCCGAATAGCTTTAACTACAGGCACACACTACCATACCTAGCTAGTTTTAAAATGTTTTTGTTGAGCTAGGGTCTCATTGTGTTGCCCAGGATGGTCTCAAACTCTTGAGCTCAAGGAAATTTCCTGCCTTGGTCTCCCAAGGTGCTGAGATTATAGGCATGAGCCACCATGACAGGGCTGGAATGTCACATTTAAAAACATGCATAGAATGCCTGGCTTCTATAGTTGCCAGCCTTACAGTGAGTAAAAGTTATTACTTCCTGGCTGGTCCAAGAACCTGAAGATATTACATACAGCAGGCAAAGTTTAATGTCTGCCTTGGTTTGGCTTTCTAGTATTGAGAGATTTTTTTAATGTCTAATCTGAGAGATTCCTTGTCGAAATTTCCAACAAAGCAAATTTAAATAGAGCCTATACGTTTATTTGTGCTGCACTTATGTAAATAATCAGGTGACCTGGTCTTCCCATGATTACCTTTGGTAGTAATGAGAGTGACAATTGAAAAAAAAAATTTGTTTCAAAAGAAATCTAAAGTAAACCTGTCATTAGATTGTAGACTTATTCACTGTTTTTGAGTTTCTATTATCTACCTATAGATTGAGATAGATCCTGAATTCTTCTAATTTTGTCCAATATCTGGTTACAACTCTATACCAAAAACAAAAATTACTGTTCCTGAAGCCCTATAGGCCAAAACTGGACAGCTTCATGTAAGCTTCCAGGTACAAATCTCATACCTGATTCATTGGTCACACAGAGAGTTTACCAAAAATGCCAGATGTCACAGCCAGAGATGCTCAGTCTGCAAATCCAGGACAAGAAGTTGTCGACTTCATGCTGTGGATATCTTTTCCCAGCACTGTCAGAACAAGACTCCCTATTGTAATGAGACATCCCGCGTCTTAATTTTCTCTTTACTTATCCCTACCTCTTTCAGTTGACAGAATAGCATTGTCTTTAAGATTTCACAATCAGTAGCTCCTGTGGGTAACTAGCAAATTGTCATGCCCATTCCTAAAATGCTAGACGATAGAATTGCTACCTACTAACTGAACAGAGAGGAATCTACACAATCAACGAAACTTGTTGCTCAAAAATAAATACATTGGGTACTATATAGACTTAGATGCAAAAACAAATGAACGGACTACTTAGTTAAAATGGATAGACTTCTTCCTATCTCATTTTTTATTTGATTGTAGTTGGTTCAATTCATGGGGACCCTGGCTGAGGAACAAACTGCAAACTCTTGGTTTTATCCCCATGATAGTCACAGTAGTCTGTTTGGTGTGTTGCACCCTTTCTAAAAGTTTTCAATGTTTGTATGCAGCCATCTGTCAAACATCAAATGGTCTCTGTCCAGCTGGAACAACAAAAACTCAAAGATACAGGTGATAATGAGGAGGACACTGTAACCTATAAATGGTAACTGAGGGTAACACTGATGCTTTAGGTGTTGGTCACAAAAAGAAGGGAATTGTTAAATAAAAATCATAGGAGGCCATGGTTTTAGACTCAGTTCTTGCACTAGTTCCCAATATAGCTGACTAAAAACAAAATGGAGCCATCCATGCTAAAGTTCCAAATCCACTAAACCTAAACTAATTTGTTGTCTGACCTTCCAAGAAATCAGGAAAGATAACAGCCAATTTCCCAAACAGGCCAGTTTAAATCTTCAATTGGCATAATAACGAAGTTCCCTCTGCTTGAATTCTTACCCACAAAAAACTACCCTGAAGTAACCTGATGTTAACCAATCAATTACTTTCCTATGGCTCTGTCTCCCCGTACCTGCCTTACAAGAAAAGTAGCCTTAAAAGACTAATATGCTCTTTGTTCTTTGTCTCTGCCTTCTTCAGACCCTCTCTGTCTGCAAAGCAAATCATCTCTGCTCATTGGAATACTAATTCTATTTTATGGAATGAACTGCTGTCCAATTTTAGAATCACAAATATAGCCAGCTGAAGTTTTTAAGTTAAGTGTGCTGTAATTTTGTCTTTTGACCATAGGGATAGCAATTGGCAATTAAGGAAGAGAAAGTATCTATACATTTTTATTGAAGAACGCCAGTATGAATGTATGAATCTGGAATATCACATACATGCAACTCAGGTTTGCTGATAGTCTTCTAAAGGGGAGCCCCCTACCCATGCTCTCTTGCCCACCACCATGTAAGACATTGCTTTACTGTTTGTATCTTCCGCCATGATTGTGAGGCCTCCCCAGCCATGTGAAACTATGAGTCCAGGCCGGGCGCGGTGGCTCAAGCCTGTAATCCCAGCACTTTGGGAGGCCGAGACGGGCGGATCACGAGGTGAGGAGATCGAGACCATCCTGGCTAACACCGTGAAACCCCGTCTCTACTAAAAATACACACAAAAAAAACTAGCCGGGCGAGGTGGCGGGCGCCTGTAGTCCCAGCTACTCCGGAGGCTGAGGCAGGAGAATGGCCTAAACCCGGGAGGCGGAGCTTGCAGTGAGCTGAGATCTGGCCACTGCACTCCAGCCCGGGCTACAGAGCAAGACTCCGTCTCAAAAAAAAAAAAAAAAAAGAAAGAAACTATGAGTCCACTTTATAAACCTCTTTCCTTTATAAATTACCCAGTCTCAGGTATGTCTTTATTAGCAGTGTGAGAATAGATTAATACACTTATGAATACAGATGTAAAAATTCTAACAAAATATTAGCAAGCCAAATCCAACAATCTATAAATAGGATCATACACCATGACCAAGTGTGATTGATCCCAGGAACACAAGGTTGGTTTAACATTCAAAAATCAATGAATGTAATTCATCACATTAATAAAAAATCCATATGGTCATCTCAACTGGTACAGAAAGAGCATTTAACAAAATCCAACATCATTATAAAAAAAATTAAATGAACTAGGATTAGAGTGAAACTAACAACCTGAAAAGGACATCTATAAAAAAACCCACAGCTAACATCATACTTAATGACGAAAGACTTAATGCTTCTCCCCTCAGATCAGGAACAAGGCAAATATGTTTACTCCTTCTACTTCTATTAAATATTGTACTGGAGGTTCTAATTAGAGCAATTAAGTTTATTGTTCAAAGGTGTTCAGTTTAAACATTCAGATTGGAATGAAGAAGAAAAGTTCCTCTATCTGTAGATGAAATTATCTTATATAAAGAACATTTTACAAAACACACAAAAAAGCTATAAGGATTAGCAAAAGTTCAGCAAGATAGCAGAATATAAGAAAATACAACAAACAAACTGTATTTCTTTGTACAAGTAATGAAATTCCAAAAATAAAATTTAGAAAACAATTCAATTTACACTAGCATCAAAAGAAGTACTTAAGGCTAGGCATGGTGGCTCACATCTATTATTCCAGCACTCTGGGAGGCTGAGGTGAGAGGATCACTTGAGGCTAGAAACTTGAGACCAGCCTGGACAACATAGTAAGAACCATGTCTTAAATAAAAAGAAAAAAGCCAAGCATAGTGGCATGTGTCTGTAGTCCCATCTATTTGGGAAGCGGAGGTGGGAGGAGCTGCTGAGCCCATCAGTTCAAGGTTGCAGTGAGCTACGACTGTGCCACTGTACTCCAGCCTGGCTGACAGAGTAAGACCTTGTCTCTTAAAGAAAAATAATAATAATTTTTTAAAAAGTACAAGACTTCCACATTAAAAACTAACTTACTATATATTATTGAAGTAAATTAAAGATCTAAGTAAATGAAAAGATATCTTATTTCCCAAATTAAAGGCATATATTTTTTAAAGTATCAATACTTCTTGAATTGATCCACAGACTCAATGCAATCCTTATGAAAATCTCAGATGGCTTTCTAGCAGAAATCAACAAGCTGACATTAAAATTCATATTGAAATTCTAGAAATACAGAATAGTAAAAACAATCTTTATGAAGAAACATTTGGAGGATTCATACTTTCTGGTTTCACAGCTTGTGATAATTAAGACAATGTGATAGTGTCATAAGATAATACAGATATAAATCAATTGAATAGATTTAAGACTTCAAAAATAAACCCATAATTGACATTTGGTCAAATGACTTTTGGCCAGGTAGTCAAGACTGTTCAATGGAGAAAAACCAGTCCTTTCAACAAACAGTATGCAGATAACTGTAATGTACACACAAAAGGATTTGTTTAGATCTCTGTCTTATACCATACAGAGAAAATTAACTCCAAGACATAAATATAAGAGCTCAAACTATAAAACACAGAAAAAAGGAAAGTGGATCTTCGTGACTTTGGGTGAAGTTTTGGTTTCTTTCTTTAAATATTCTCAGTTTTAAAACTGAATTTGAATTTCCCTTTTCAAATTTAAGAATCAGACTGTCATTTTACAGTTCTTTTTTTAACGTAAACATATCTGAAATGTACCCTTTTTCTCTAATATGAACACATTATTTTCATTCTTATTATGTTTTAAAATTTTGCTTTCAAAATTATATTTATTTCTGGTTTTGATGAAATGATAGACAAAGTAACAACAATTCAGTATCGTAATTTGACTCGGGCATTAAGAAACTGCATTCTTGAGCAAGTCACTTCCCTCAATGTCTCTGCACTTCATTGAAGAGGAGGTGTTACAAAATAATACGTACTAGATATACTTTATTTGGGAATCTGTAACTTTGACTGCATGTTGACCATCTATTGACACATATAAAGCACTTGACATAAAAATATTTTTTAACAAATGTCTACATGATCTGATCCATACCTATATTTCTAAGTTAAAGCCGACTCTTTTATGTGTGAAAACAAATTAAAGCAGACAGAAGAAATGGAAAGAAAAAAAAAAACACTCAAACACAGTTTGAATCAATATTCATTGATTTCTGGGACACTACATTCAAAGAGCAATAAACAGAGGCAGATTGTAAAGGAGGTGGCCACAGACACTAATCAAAGATATGATACATTTACAGGATAATGCAGCCTCAGTTTTTCAAGAATATTTGAATAATCAGGTGGTAGCAAGTTCATGAATGCAGTTTTTGAGTACAAAAGACAATAATCTTCTATCACCATTGAAATCATTAAAAGCTATAAACTACTGCATTAAAGTGTGTAGTTTTACATAATGTTCAATCAAAGTATTTATTCATGAGAAAGAATACATTAACAATAGATGCACAAAGTATCTCATTTATCTTTTTGGTTTTTGTCATGACAGCAGTTTGCAGTTGTTATAAAGCTATTACCATGAAACATACAGCATTTGAAGTAATTGTCTACATTGGCTAAATATTCTTTCACAGTAATGTGATTCATAGCTGGAAAGATACATCTACTTCTCTAGTCTAGGCAAGTCATTTCACTTGATTAGACTGTGTTAATAAAGACAATAGATACATATTGCAGTCTTACTATGTGCCAGTCTTGACAGTTGCTTTTTATTAATTGTTATATTTAATCCTCCAAAAACATCATGAGGTAGGGATTGGTATTTGAATTGTACAGAAGAAGAAACTGAGGCTCAGGGAAATGAAATACACTTCCATAGTTGCACATCTAGCAAAAAGCAAGGCTATATTTTAATTATTCCTGCTCCAGATTTTCCTTTGTACATAGTATTTTTCTAGGTAGTAATTTTCAAATGTGTGTATTCAGGTCAAGGGACAGGGAGTGGATGAGTACCGAAGTTATAGCTCTAGTCTAATTCTACTAAACTTGATGGATAAATCATCCTCACCTAGGATTAAGAGTGTGGAACTATTTCTAGTTTTATAATTGATTAGACAAATCTTAGGCAAATCTTCAGCTAATTCATTAAAACAGTCCAACTCATCCTGCTTTAGATATCATGGTAGTAGGGTAAGTGACAGGAAGTAGCATACAATGATGATAGTTTTCCATACTCAAATGTCTAAATTCACAAATCCTCAAAATTTAGTCTCCCTGCATCCACAACATGATCCCTCTCTCTGACAGCTCCACCTGTTACAGCATAAAATAGAACTTTTGAGTATAAAAAAGACAGAGGGGACAGTTCTGGGAGGAACTCCCTGGAGAAAGATGTATACTTGCCCAAGCAAGAAAGATGGCTTGGCAGTAAGAATTCACTCATGTTATTAGAATATTGGAGAACTGTTTTCGATCTACTAGTCAAATCTTACAAATAATAAACTGTAGAGCTTTTAATGAACTCCCACTGCTACTCAGTTTTAGCCCTTATTCATTCACTTAGCCACTTAAGTCAACAGATATTTAGTCAGTGGCTACTATATTCTCAGTCTTGGCTAGGTATTGGAGATACACAGATGAGGAAAAAGTAAGCCCTGTTTCATGGAGCTTGAGTTTATTAGGAGAAATGGGATTTAATCACATAATTATGCAAATGAGTGAGTATCTGGAAGTTGAGATTAATGCTAAGAAACAAAGACATGTTGTTTTATGAAAGCACACATCAAAAAAAAAAAAAAAAAAAAAAAAAAAACCACCAAAAAACACTACTGGACTGAGGCTTGAGAAAAGTTTGCTTGAGAAAATAGTGCCTGAACTAAGCTTACAGTTAAGTAGAAATTGATTAGCCAAAAGAGGTAGGAAAATGGGAAATTTTCCAAGCAGGCAGAGAAAGGCCTGGAGGTGGAAGGAAGGAAGGAAGAAAGAACACCGAAAACGTAGGACATTAGTATTAGAAAAGCTAGAAAGGCAAGCTGGAGCCAAACTATAGAAGAACTTGTAGATCACGTTCAAGTCTGTATGAAGGATATTCATCTTTATCTTGAGAATAACTGAAGGTCCCTTCAGGATTTTAAGATGCATTTATGTCATGGGTAGAGGAGGATGATAGGTTTGCATTTAAAATTTCCCAATTACTGTACGAAGAAGACATAGCTAGAAAGGATGCAGAAAATGCAGTTATAAGACTAATTAATTCAATAGTGAAACTTAATTTTATATTTAATAAGGGTCTTGACAGTGATTCTATGAGACTATATATATATACAATATTCACAGAACATTGTGGCCACAACAATATATAAAACAAAAGCAGCTCAGGTAGCTAGTCACCCTGCAGGGAGCATGTCAGAGAATAAACACTAGTTCTCATTCACCTGCTAGTGTTTCCCATTGGCTAAATACAACTGAAAGTCAGAAAACCAGGAGTCCTCTTGATTCAGTCAACACAGGAAAATTTTTTGGTGCACAGAGCAGGGTGAAGAAGAGTGATGACTGGATCTGGGTGGGAGGCAGGTGCAATGAGGGACAAACAAAATATATCTAATTTATTCATCAGACTTGAACAAGTAAATCAGAAAAAATGGAGGCTATATTTGCACAATCAAAGCATGATTTTTTTATATTCAACAAGATTTATCAATGTCTAGAAATATCTTTAAGCCAGTTATGTGAAAATATGTTTAACACACTACTTTGACAAGGTAAGTTATAGCCTAGGGCAGCAGAAAAACATGCAAAAAACATGCAACAGAAATGATACCCTGGACACTGAAAATGGTCAAGAAAGTATTCCTCACATTCTCAGCTTGTGAACAAAGGATTATATGCAAATGCTGATCCAGTCCAGAAAGTACACATGGACTTGTCCACTGGCCTATGTACATTCTACTGAAGGTCAAGCATGAGTCAAATAGTGTAGGCAAAAATTCTGCCAAAACTTAGCTTGGCTCCTTGGTTTGTCTATTCAAGCTTTCAGTTGTAACACGAACTCTGTAAAAATGCAGACATGGAAGTCGCACTCCCTAGAAACAATAAAAATGCTGGGTGGCAAATGCCAATTGTATCCAGACAACTAATACGATAAATAATGTGTCAAAATAAGATGCTTAAATTATTCCTTTCAGAAATCACTAAACATAAAATAAAGATGCACATATGAGTAAGAACTAATGTAAGGATTGTGGTTTATAATTCATTAAAGAATAAATCATACCACACCATTAAGGGTAATTCTCAGGTAAATCCCATGTTTATTTAATGTATTTAATAGGAGATCATAATGCTCCAAAAATGAATTGAAGAGGTTTTGGTTATTATTTCAATATGAATTTTTAAAAATATTATACTTCTACAGGACATTCAACAGGTTAGCAGATATTTTGATGAATATCATCTTAGTGAATGTTGCCAACAACCTGGGGAGACAATGGTTATCTCCATTTTATAGGATGATTAATACTTACAGTATCACAGAGCATTAGATTTCTAAGGGATATTTAAGGATCCAGTTGGTGCTATGATTCTAAGAACATATTTTCTTACAACTAGACACCGAAACAGTGGTTCTGCAAGGGTTCCGGGAATTTACATTTTAAACAGCTAGTAGGTGATTCTAAAACGCTATCAAGTTTGGGAATTCTGCTCCTAGCCCAACCATCTGCCCAGTGCCTTAGTCTCCTTTCCTCCAGTCAAACAATATTTTATACCTTGTTTAAAATTTGCTGGTCATAGGGGTCCTGGCAATTTCTTGAAGCAATCCATCACATCTTAGGACAGTGTTAATTTGCTCAAGTTCCTAGCTAAATTGTAGAACTAAGAATCAAACCCAAGTCTTAGTTTAAATTATAGGGCTCTTTTCATCATAATGCATCTATTTTCTTCTCAGGCATAATGAAAATGAGCATAAAACAATTTAAGAAAGTTTTCTTAAAATTAAAGCACTTAAAAATATAAAAGTGCTATACTCTAGAAAATTCTTCCATGGGATTTTTTTTTTAAAGAAATACTAATTAATGGCTTTAGTTAATCCAATTCTCATACACAAGACAAGCTATACTTATTGTGTAAGAAAGTTTTAATTGGTATAGGATATTCAGGACTTTTACATGAAATAATTGTTTTGGGACACTGGAATATAATATTTAATATTTAATACATGCACTGTAATGGTACAATACAACTTGGATGAAAAGGGAACAAAATTATACAATCACTGAATTAATTTTATGTTAGGCATTTTCATTAGTCTTCAGCATTTCTCGGAATGGCTGGGTCACCTGAAGTGAATTGCATATTAGACTTCATCTTAGTGGGTAGTATATCTCATTGTAGGTGGTTTATCTCAGAGCCAGTGAGTCAGAGAAATAATCAAAGAAATCTTGCATAATATGAATTTTAAAAAGAAAAATTTCAGTTCTCTATTTCTTAAACAATTACATAGTTTATAAATTTCTTGAATGTAGAGAAACACATAACATTGGTTGGCTTTATATAATATTGATATCTGTTAGTTGAATTGAAGGGCAAAATAGTGATGTGGCTCCCATATAACTTACTAAGGTATTTTCAGTGTAATTTATTTTATTTTTGAATTTTACAGCCAATATTACATATGAAAAGTTCTCTTCACTTGAATATGGGAAGAAGCACAAATAATTATCTTATGACTAAAAACTAAAGTGTCCAACATTTTTATTTCTTCTATTGCTATATTTATGATAATACCTCATCAGCTTGAAATCCAGTAGCTAGGAATATGTCTTACTTTGCTTATAATTTTAACTAGAGAATTTTAATTTTATTGTGCCTGTTAAGATATTTAAGTAAAATCAGAATTTATAATGAATAAACTGCTAAGAAGCAGACACCAAAAGAATGAAAATATTTTATATACACCTCAGTTGGTTTGTTAATGATGAATCTATTATGTAATTTAATTTAAACACTTTTGAAGATATATCTGAGGGACTGTATTAACCTGATTTAAATCATAGTTCACATTTGAAATTAACAAAACATTATTTTAAAATATTCTATATTTCAGACTTTAATTACTTCAACTTTTAAAACAATTTATCATTTATTTGACAAGCATCTTCCATGTAAAGAGTAAAATGTTAGATCATCAGAGAGAAATATTGAGTAAGACAGATGTTTTGCCCTATTTGATTTTACCATATCATAAAGGAGATCAAATCAATTCAATTCAATCCAACAGTATTCATTAAGTGCCTATTTTAAGCAATAACTAAATGAGGCTACACATCAGAAAATAAATAAAATAGATTTTCTTCCTGACAACTTACTTTGTGGTTTAATGAGACAGAAAAGTAAACAAACAACTAGAATATAATGTGATAAGTGATCTAGTTGAAATATGTAAGTTTTAAAAAGGAAGTGCAATATAGAAAGGAACTAAATTATCTGCAAGAGGTATGCTAGTTCACAGTTGGCAGGGTAAGAGAAAGGAGCAACGGTCAAGAGTTAGGTTATTCTTAGAGAAAGGGTCCCCTATATTAAAAGCCACAGATACAAAACTGCTTGAAGAATGGCTTATGGGAAAAGAGTTTGTTTCTAAGATGTAAGGTTAACACCACATTTTCAAAATATTCATCCATCAAAAGACAACTTAAGAGAGTAAAAATGCAAGCCACAGATAGGGAACATATATTTGTAATTTATGTAACCTATGAAGGGCTGGTAGCCAAATTATTTAAATCAGTTCTATCGTTTAATAAGGGGAAAAGGACATCCAGTAGAAAACTGTGCAAGAGATTTGAATGAACATGCCAAAAAACAGGATAACTAAACAATTATTAAATATATAAAAATGTATACAACCTAATTATATATCAGAAAAAAGTAAAACCACAATGGAATGCCACAACACACCTACTATACTGTGTAAAACTAAAATTATATATAAAACCAAGTTAGCAAAGATATTGAACAATGGGAAGACTTGTTATGGTACATATGTATTAATAACACAACTGTGGGGGGGGCAAAATTATCATTATCTACTACAGTTTAACTTACATATATTTACATAACTTACATATAATTACATGACCCAGTAATTCAGTTCATAGATACATATTTACAAGACACATACACCATAAGATACACACAAAAGTAGTTATGGCAGTGTCAGTCATGTTAGACAAAATCTGAAAACCGTTCAGATGCTCATCAACAATAGAAATGATAAATAAATTATGATATGTTTGTTTGTGTTTCTGTGTGGGTAATGGAATACTATAAGGCACCAAAAATAAGTGAACCCAGGTAACATGAAACAACATGAACGACAGTCACAAATAGTTTTGAGCAAAAGAAGGAAGACACAAAAGAATACATAATATTAGATCCAATTTATATGGATGTAAATAACAGGTAAAGTTAAACTACAGTGTTAGAAGGCAGGGTAGTTGTCACCTTTGGGAGGAAGGAGCACAGTGGTGGGCAAAGGCAAGCAGGGGACTTAGAGAAGCTGGTGTTAAATTCCTTAAGTTAATTATATACTTTGTGATAACTGATGAATTTAACATTGATGCTTATTGCACATTTCTGTATGTTTCTTATATTTCATTTATTTTTAAAAGGAAAAGCAATACTTTAGACCTGTCTTCTCCCTGCAAATTCTCATCTTTCCATAATTTCCATACTTATTTCTGAAAATTTTAAAGTACTGGATATTTTTTCTGTCTTAGAACAAAGCCTACTATTTCATTGGCATTCAGCAATTACCAAATAATAAAATTATATTGGCAATAATTCAATCACCACATTCTTGAGTAAGGCTAATATAAGAAATGATCCATCAAGAAGGAAAGAAAGTAATTCCAAAGGAAGTTAGAGATTCTCTTGGTAATTAGACAAAATCATATTACAGGCAAATAGCATTATCAATTACTTAATGTTACTTATTTGCAAATTTATTGCAAATATACTCTAATTTTCATCACAGATATAGACTTAGGTTACCTCATTTTGATGAACTACATTTAATTTTTATTTGTCCCGTCAACTGTCACTTTAATTAACCTTGCTTTTAGTTTTAATGTTTTAGTTTCATTTTTGTTTAAGAAACTTTTTGGGGGGTTTCACTTTTAGTTTCAGAGACTTTACATAAACTATACCTCTTGTCCTGATCAGATTTTGTTGTCATGCACTATCTTTCAAAATGGGGACAGCTATAAAGAAGTTAAATGAAACAGTGCAGATAATATCCTATTACTGAACAAAAATAAGCTTAAATGCATATTTTACACTAGATATAATTATAACAGTAGTAATAAAATACAAATTTATTGAACTAAAAATTATCTTTGCAAGGAAGGAAGGTCAGAAAGCATGTGAACACACACAAACACCTATACATATATGTAATTAATATTGTGGTGTTTTATTTTTCTAATATTTAAATGGTACTATGGGTTCATTATACATATTTCAATCAAAATATGGAATGTAAAGTTCACTAAGATCTCTATTTCCAAAGACATCCACCATTTGCAGATAGGAAACTATTATTCTAAGTTTATTTTTTGTTTACAAACACAACTATTAATATTAATTAAAACTAAAATATCACTAGTATAAAAGTAATTAATACTATTAATTACTAATAGTTTATAATACTAATTATTGCTAATTACCATTTTAAACTGATATTTTTAGTATAATATTAATGCTAATATTATTAGTCTTAATTTTATATAAATGGAGTCATAATATACATACTTTTTGATAATTTATTTTTTCACTTAATGTACAGTTACCTGTCCATGTCAGTATTTATAGATCTACTTCATTCCTTTTTTCTATTTCATTTTTCTATTATATATAAAGCATAATTCACTTACCTATTATTGATAATCCATTGTATTCTCTTTTTTGATGTTAGATATAATACTAAAAATAAAAATTTTCATATATATATCAGATATACATTTTCTGGAACGGGAAATATTAAGTCAAAGAATGTAAAGATCTCATTTTTAAGAGTAATTGCCAAATTTCACCCCCCAATAATTATATCTATTTTTATTCCACTTATGCCTGCCAACAATAGCTGTTATTTTCATTCTTAATAGCTCTATTTTTTTTAAAGAAATCCTATTACTTCATTAATACAATTAGCAAATCCAATGAAATAAAAGAAAAAATATATATCCTACCAAAACTGTTGGTTGAGTTCCTAAGAAAGTAACTAGAGGTGTTCACGCCTTGAACAATTGAGGTCTGTGTTGTACAGAATTTGCTGAATGACTAACTCCTTATTTTATTTCTTGATATAACTACTCCCATAACCTTTTAATAACCTCCATTACAATAACTTAATATAAGGAGATCATGAACAAATTTAGATGGTACTATTAATCACAAAGCAAATAAATATCATCATAGATGCTTCCAGTTAGGCACGGATGCTTCCTTTTACCTTTGCAAAAAGGCACCTGTCAAGTATCTTTTTAAAAAGTATGTAAATGACAGCAACAGGCATACACACATGAACATAACACTTTGCTTCCCTTTCATAATGGGATTCAGATTTCCTTTTTCTTCTTTCTTTGACAGTGCAAAATCTATTTTATTCAGATAGATAGATAGACATAGATGGATGAAGCTAATTACAACCCAATATATATTAATCTCAGGATTATATAGTAGACTTTTCATTAACTGTTTTTCTAAATCTTATAGATTTAGAAAGCTATAATCACTTTCTATTCAGTTCATTAACCATAAAAGGAAGGAGTTTCTCACATTAAAAAATTAACAAAAATCAGCTGGGCATAATGGCTCACCTCTGTAATCCCAACACTTTGGGAGGCCAAGGCGGGTGGATCACAAGGTCAAGAGATCGAGACCATCCCGGCAAACATGGTGAAACCCCGTCTCCACTAAAAATACAAAAATTAGCCGGGTGTGGTGGTGCGTGCCTGTAATCTCAGCTACCCAGGAGGCTGAGGCAGGAGAATTGCTTGAACCCAGGAGGCAGAAGTTGCAGTGAGCGGGGATTGCACCACTGCACTCCAGCCTGACAACAGAGTGAAACTCCGTCTCAAAAGAAGAAAAAAGAAAAAAAAATTCACACAAATCTGGTATGCCTCAATTTAAACAGAATAGGTAAGAAAAAAATGAGACATCTGAGGGGGAGAATTAATAAATCTTTTTAAAAAATAATGGTTATTCAGTCTCATGCTTACCATCCATTATGAAAGTGTTTCTAGTGAAGACCACAATTTTTATGTTGATTTACATGTTTTGGTTCTTAAAGACCATAGCCTCAGAGTTCACCCAATTGAAGATACACTGGCAACCCTCCATATGTCCCAATTTGGCAGATGAGTTTGCGACAAAGTTTTATCTCATTTAATGCGATAAATAGTTAAAAAAATACTCTACTTTTTTAGAGTATTCAAAATTTATCTGGAAGATTACATTTCAAGCTTTTTAGAAATTGCTTTCAACATTTTTTAATTTGTGAAACATTCATAGCCTTTCCACTGATTCCTTCCCCATTACATCTGAAATAACAAAAAGGTGAATTATGACATATGGAAAACATCTCATCCAGCATGTTTTGAAGCATCTTCATAAATCGAACATTATTTCTGGATGCTTCATGATCATTTGATAGGTCACTTAAAGGTGATCTAAAAATATTATTTGAAACATTCTTCATAGAAAGCACGTTGTCAACCTTCAGTCTAACATGAGCATTAGACATTATATGTCTATGCTAACTTTAACAGAAGCCCTCACACAAAGTTATAAAATGTTTCTGACATTCATGGCTCACAGAGCAGGAGTTTCAAAGAGCTGCAGAAGGTTATGTTGATTAAGCAAAGACATTTTCTATAAATCCATTGCTGAAGCAAATAAAAAGACGGGTGGTGAGGGAGGTAGGTGTGTGGTGTCACAGTGATCAACAAAACTGCACTCAGCATGGAAGTTATAAGAGATAAAATTAAGCATCTTGCTTTGTAATCCTTTTCTAGAATGTTCTAGAATCCTCTGTAATGTTTATATGCCATACAAAAAGGAGAGAGTATAAACCTGTCAAGACATTAAAAAACAAACAAGGAAACAAGTAAAACTGAAATTGCCCTTCCTGGATGACAGCGTGGTACTAATCATGTAATAGCATCACACTAAATCAAGGGTACCCATCACAATAGATCTAGCAAAATCACAATGCTCCTTTTGACTTCTGAGTGGTGCTAATGTTATACATGTCAATGACAGCTTTTCCTGTGCTTGAGTCTAAATAAATTTACTGATTAAAAAGATGCAAGTGCTTATGAATAGGCTCTTCCAAAAGCCACATTTTTTAAAGCTTCATTCTCCTGTTTCTAACACAACAAGATGTAGTATTTTGGGTAATGCTTGTCAAATGGGCACTGACTGTAGCTGATTCCACAAACATTTGTCCCCTTTGTGTTCTTGAAGCAGAATACAACATTACATTTCCAAGGAAAGTTAAGACTATATAGGTACTTAAAGAGCTGTCAGTTCTGGGTTTCTCATATTTAACATTAATTTTTACAGGCAGCAAACATCAGACAATTATAAAGCACTTCACCTAGCAAACTTCAGCCTTTGTTAGACTTACAAAGATATTTTGTCATTTGCTTATAAGACAACTGATAGTCAAGAATTGGCTGTATAATTGTCTAGCAAAGGTTCCACAGAACAATTATAATACTAAAGGATGAATACTTAGAATGTAAAAAGCCAGGTGATTTTTCATATTTATAAAATAATTTTTTCAGTTAGTGACACTCTATGGGATGAACCATTGTGAGTCCCATTATCTCTTGAAAGAGAGAGTTTTATCATGTAAGGAGAATATTTACATTTGGGTAGAAAAACAGATGTTTATAATGTCCAGCTTTAGACCTAGATTACATATATAGAAATTACTTCATTTAAGTATGGATTGCTAAGTATTTATATAGTCACATATGTATAAACACTTCCTTTAAAATATATTGTATGTTTAATTTTTACGAAACAAGGAGAAAATTCAAGGAGACTTTTATTTGCTTGTTAAATGTGGCAATATTGTTCAAATGATGTTAAAATTAAAGTAATAAATGCAGATTCTGAGCAAAGAAATTGGGAAATAAAGATGACTATAAAATAATGTTTTATGAGAGGATTTGCATACTTTGGCATAGTAAAATGGCATATGTGGGTATTAGAACAGGGCTTTTTTTTATTAAAGACTATCATGAAAGAAAATAGCTACAGTTTTTCAAAGCACTTTTGACTTCCTATAAGAATATCTATTTTCTACAAGTGGATTCATATGACACTCAGTCTTAAAAATCTGAAGGGAAAAAACATTTTTGACAGAGATTTCTAAAATTTCATAAACAATTTTGATGTCCCTAAAGGGTTAGGAAAAAGCATCTAAAGCAGTGTCCCAGGTAAAAAACTAATAACTCAGCGAGGAAATGAAAATATTTAATTAAACATTATATGCATGCTTGCATTTATAAATACATATTGGGATTACTGTTACATAGTACGTAAAAGGACAAGAACACAAATTAGAAATTTCCTTCTCTGGTCCTGACCAACCATGTATCAATCAACCTTAAGTGTATATATTTGTCCCATGAAGATTTACATTATAAATTCATACAATACGTGTTCAGCATCTACTGATGAACAAATGAAGGAAGCTAACTTTTCTATGATTCATAAGAAGTAACGTAGTATCATGTATGTTCTCACTAATAGAAGCCATTAAGATAAACTTCAGTACACGGAGAAAAGATAAGAGAAGGCCCGTGAATAATAAATAAGCAGGGTGGATATACAGAGATCAAATCATGCCAAACAAACCTGATTGCTTTTTTTGATAGAATTACAAAATTAATGGATAAAGACATGAAGTACAAGTAGAATATTTGGATTTTCATAAAGTATGTAATTCAATGTTTCATAAAATCTGTCTTACAATATTAATTCAAATTGGCTTGAAGATGATTATTCTCAGATGGTCCGACAACCATTTAAAGAGCTATAAACAAGGGGTAATGATAAATGGCAACAGATAGAATTGGTGGGAGGAGTGAGCTGCCACCAAGGTTGATTTAGGTCTTGAATTTTAGTATCTTCATTACTAACATGCAAAATGGAATAAATAACATGCAAATACAATTCAAAAATGACACTAAATTGGAAGGCACCGTAAACGCAGGACAGTAAAATAGTCAAGAGGATGTGAGATGGAACATAAAATGAGACTACACGAGAGACTGCCCTCACTAAAAGGCAAGTGTATGTTAAAAGATAGTTTGGATTTATTATCCTCCACTCCAAAAAACAAAATGCCAGACAAACCTGGCAAAACAGGTTGACAACATAGGATTGCACAATCCCATAAGTAATGCATTATGGAAACTGCTTTAAAATATTTATCTCCAGATTTTAATTCATGTCTAAATCTCAGCAGATCTATAAATAGAAGGGAGTTTAGAAATGACAGTTTAAACCAAATTCTGTTTTTCAATATGTTATCTCAAACAGAAAAACACATATCTTTATAGAGTGACTTTATACATTCAATTCTCTATTTTCTCCATACGGATTGTTCATAGGGAAAAAAAAAATCCGCTACAACCTGGCTATTCTTTGATAATGAACACACTTAAAGGTCTTTCCTTCTCTCATGAGTGCAGCTGAAGTGTATGTAGGGAATATAATCTACACAAAAGATAATCATGAAGGTAAATCTTCTGTAAATGACTTTTGGATTATCCATGGCACAATGCTCCCTCTTCATCCGTACAAATAATTGAGCGTCGATTGTACACACATATGAGGAAAGATAAATAGGAAGAGAAATGACTTCCATGAGAAGATTATTACTTTACTCCACTTTATCCTCTTCTATCGGACAACTCAACTAATTAGAGGGAATTCAGAGCACTGAAACCAAAATGATAAAGGCAATAAAGTTATCCACTTATGAGAATGAATTAAATGAGCTAACCCATGGAGTGCATCTGACAGCCATGAGCAAGCTATAACGTGTAACACCTAGTTATACACTGAAAATTCACAAGAGGAAAGAAATTATTTTCAAGGGATAAGGGCAATTTCCCTCTTACTCATATTCTCAAATAAAGAAAATTACAATTTAGAGAAAACACTATTGCCTAAATCATTGTGAACAAATTTGATTTAGACTTTTACTGCAGAAATATTTCTGAAGTACTAAAGAACCAACTCTTGATTACCCATGGGGAAAGACATTAAAAGTTACAAGATATTAGTGAAAATTACAGGGATTTTGAAGTGAGATAGTTGTAGGTTTGAATCTTGGCTCTGTCACTTACACAAGACATATTGGCGTGGTCAAATGTCTTCATCTGAAACATAGAGAAAATAAATCTAACCTAGTTCACAAATGTGTTAAAAGAAAAAAGAATGTTAAAATAATAAAAAGTTTTTAAAAAGTCACGTTTCATTTTGAAATATGCACAAAAACATTATTTGTAAACTATCATCCCTAGTAGAGAGGAAAGACGGTAGAAAGAGCATTATATTGGGATCATGAAGTCCTAAATGTGACCACTACCTTTCCATTTACCAATTACATAATTTAAGTAATTTATTTAAAATCTAAGTCTAATATTTCTCATTTATAGAAATGCTGAAGTGCTGTGCAGGTCAGTAGATTGTAATGCAAATAACTGAATAACTGACATTAGTGAATACAAAATAAACATGCATTTTCCTGTCCGCTCATCTTTATCTTTCCCCACCTAAAATAGTTACTTTAACTGGTTTTCAAAAATGTGCAGGCCCTCATAGTGCATATGTGGAATCATCCATCTCAATATTCAAACGAAATCGGGGTAGAGAATACATATTGCCTATGTTTTCTCTTCCACATTCTGGCATTTTAAAAAATATCAAATAATATATTTGAAATTATTTAAGGTCAGAGTGTAACATTAATGAAAGATTTTATATTATTTACTTAAGTATTCCTACATGTGTATTGTTTTGTTTCATGAAATCTTAGTGATAAAATGCTGTATTTATATAGCTCATTCTGTTCAGCACTGCATACAAATGAGTGATAAATAAAAGCTTTTGATAATAGATGGCAATTAAGCATATCCTCAACCTCTTTCTGCTTAACCCTGACCATTTCAGCTTGGTATTAGTATCTGGAGCCTGACACCTGACTGAAGAGTGGGAAAATAGGCATCTGGGCGTAGGTCATCTACTTTGCATATTTATTTTTGACAGTTGCAGGTCATCTTCACAGCAAAAACTGTAAAGTAATATGAATAGATTAAAAATAAAACTGGAAACTTTGAGAGTTGAGATTCTTTGTTTAGGAAATCTATTTCATTAATGTCATTTTAAAACTACTTTATTAATTAATATTTATTGCACACTTATTATTTTAAAAAAATTATACCTTCCGCATAAAGTGGTTTTGATATATAAAGGAGGTTACACATATAGTATTTAAAACAGTATCTAAGATATTATATAATACCCCAAAATAAAGTTATTATTAGCATTATTGTATTGCCATCAATATCTTTATATCAAGATTACCTAGTTCCAAAGATAAGAAGGGATATAACACCAATTTTTCATAAGAGGATATAGAGGCTATCTAATAGACACCTATTGTGTCTAATGAGAGCTGTACATCCGAGAACTTCCCCAATCTCTCACATCCTAATCATTGACATGGTTAGAGTTGCAATTGCTATCAAGTAGCTTCAGTTAACTCAAGGTGACTCAGCCACATTTTCTGAAATGAATTATGGGGCAGAAACTGGGGGAAAAAGTTAGTTTTACTTTGGGTATCTTAACTGAAGAATATAAGCATAAAAGTGATTGGCTGCCACGTTTTCTATTACGTGGGCCAGAAAAGCAAATAATGTCAGCATACAAAGAAAGCGAAGTCCATTAATAGGGGGAAATAGGAATGATAGACAGATACAATATCAGATGGTGTTCATATTCCTGATTTAAAATTTTAAGGACCTATACATTCTCCCCACCAAAAAAATAAAGGAAAAAAATATTTGGATTCTATGGAATATTTCTGATTTAAATTGCACTAAGGCCTTATGCATTACCCCCTCTAAGAAAAAAAGAAAACCAAATCTTATCTTTAAATTCTATGAATTTTTTTATATCAATATCATGAATTTTCTTTTTGCCTTAGCTTCTTTATGTATAACTATTTAATTTTATGAATGAGGTAACCAAGGTCCAGAGTGGCTACATTTTTGCCCAGTATCAGACAATTTTCAAGTGGCTGATATGGAACCAAAAATAAGAATAATTTGTGTATATTATTAGGGTCTTAATTTTGTAACATTTCAAATAAAACTCTACTTCCAAATCCAGAAACTGTTAAGAGAAGGGAGATCATAGCCAGAATTATCCAATGAGATTCTTTAAACCTGATGCAAAGTACATGGGTAGGAGAATATCTTTTCCAAAGATAAACTGAACTCCAAGCGCTGAACAAACTGTTCACATTCTAGATAGGGTTACTGGGAGGCTTCCAACAGTTTCGAATAGAGTCTGTTAGACACATTACCTCCTACCCCTAACATCTGTCTCAGGATAGTCACATCAACTTATATTCTCCAAGAAAGATGTATATCTTCCTGCTTCAGTGATACAGAGAAATGGGACCTTAAAAATATCATCTGTTGATTGTTATGATTACAATCCTCTATACAGGAAATGTGACTATAAGCAAGATACTGACCTCTTACGACATCAACACACACACACACACACACACACACACACACACACACACACACACACAGACACACACACAAATATCCTCTAAAGGCCATCACCAAACAACACTTCACTAAATAGTGAGTATGCAACATTTTTCCTAAGTTGCTTAGAGACTTAGGAACATTTCCACAAAAAAGCAAATAAAACTAGAAATATGAATGATTTATACTGTAATAAGTGGACTATCGACTATCTGTATGTATAAATTTATGCAAACCAATGAACACAATTTATAATAGCAGTACTAATGTCACCAATTTCTAAACTACATTCTATAGCTATGATTGTGTCATCAGTCTTTGTTTCCATACCAGATCATCATGGTTCTTGGCATGTAGTAAGTGCTTAACAAATGTTTGGTGAATTAATAAAATCTATTAACAATCCTCACCCTGCTGGGTTTCTCTGTGACACTTCCAGTCACTCAGCACTCCACACAGCCCAAACAGCTTGAGAGGTGAAAATTTGCACTCTAGTGAAAAGAGTTCTAAACAGGAGGCCAGGAGATGAGTTCTTAGTCTTAGATCTGTCTAGACATTTGCATGAACTTTCCTCATCTATAAAACATGTTTGCTGTACTAGATACTTCTAAGAGTTAAATTCTAATAACATTCTACATTATTTAAGGACAAAGAAGATGGCATAGATACATTTTAAAAGCAGAAAAGGGTTAGAATCCTAGCTTTACCGTTTACTTGTGACTTTGGGCAATTTATTTAGCCTCTAAACTTTAGTTCCTTTTTCTGTTGAAAAGGAATAATAACACTTACTTCATAGAATTGTTGTGAGAGTCAATTGAAATAATGTGTGTTAAGCTTCAGGCACAGTGCCTGGCACTAAACGCTCACAATAATTATTTGGTGCTATTGTTCTTACTATTTTTTATTTGTTGTGTTGTTTTTATATCTGTTCTCTTCTCTGATCCAGGAACAAGTGCAGAGTTCATCATCTAATTAAAATCTGCTGGGAAAAGGCTATCAAGGAGACTAAACTCTGCAGGACAAATCAATGTAACAATACAATATATAAAGGGCAAATCAAGCAGTAACATCAAAGGGTTATTGAACTGTGTAGTCTTTGAACACTTTAATAAATAGAAGTTTTCTATTACAAGTATCACCTTATTATAATAGTAGGACATGAATGAAATTTTAAACCACTTTAGAGGAGTCTGGAAATTACCATATTTATCAAAGGAAGATGTGGGTTTTAAAGATTAAATAGTGCTACTGGAAGAATTACTGTGAAAAAAAAAAATGGATTGTCTATCACATGACAGGTACTAACCATAACAAGAATTCTCATAACCACACAGAATCACTAAATGAAGAAACACAGAGTTGAATATGATGCAGTCCTGCATGTGTCACAAAAGCAGTGAACGTTAGAGATGAAATTCACACCCTGGCTGGTAGTCCCTGGGTAGCAGCTAAATGTCTCAGGATCTAATTACCCACTTCTTTGTGGTTGATACAGTTCTACTTCAAGAAACACCAGTGAGAAAGCAACAAATATGGTGGTTATGACCAGGAACTTGGGAATCTAACAAGTGAAAAGACACCTAATTCATAGAAATTATTTAAATGCCTATAAGAAATAGCTTTAAAGCCGGGCACGGTGGCTCATGCCTGTAATCCCAGCACTTTGGGAGGCTGAGGCGGGCGGATCACGAGGTCAGGAAATCGAGATCACAGTGAAACCTCGTCTCTACTAAAAATACAAAAAAATTAGGCAGCTGTGGTGGGGGGTGGGGGGCGCCTGTAGTCCCAGCTACTCGGGGAAGCTGAGGCAGGAGAATGGCAGGAACCCGGGAGGCGGAAGTTGCAGTGAGCCGAGATCGCGCCACTGCGCTCCAGCCTGGGCCACAGAGTGAGACTCCGTCTCAATAAAAATATAAAAAGAAAAAAGAAAAAAGAAAAGAAATAGCTTCTATGTGTATGAATTCTATTTTAAATTAAACAATTACAAATACAAAAATGGTTTATTCATTGATTCATACAACGGACATGTGTTAAGCATCTTCACGTACCAGGTATGCTATTAGACACTGAGTTTACAGCAGTAAACTGTAAAGCAGTAAACTGTACAGCAGTAAAGCGGCCAGATTCCCTACTCAGAGAAAACTCAAATTCTTGGAAAAGATTAAGGGGACCTGAAAATACAGAAACAAAAACAAACAAATATGTAAAATAGAATTCTGAAATAATAATAACAATAATAAAACTGGGGTTTCCATTTGCTACTACTGATCTGCATGTATATTAATTTTGGCAATAGTTGACAAAGGAAAGCAAATAGAAAAATACATTAAAAGCTAATATAAGACTAAATACAAATACCAACCTGATTTCACATTTTATATCAATTAAAATAGTCTTATTTTTTAAAAATTGACTTCATAATATATAAACTTAATGAATTTGAAATTTCAAGGTAAAAATATACTAATAAAATGTATGTTTCGGAATTCCACTTTGGGAAATAAAAGTTCCAATCAGGGCCGAGGGCGGTGGCTCACGCCTGTAATCCCAGCACCTTGGGACGCCGAAGCGGGTGGATCACGAGGTCAGGAGATCGAGACCATCCTGGCTAATACAGTGAAACCCCGTCTCTACTAAATACAAAAAATTAGCTGGGCATGGTGGCGGGCGCCGGTAGTCCCAGCTATTTGGGAGGCTGAGTCCGGAGAATGGCGTGAACCCGGCAGGCGGAAGTTGCAGCGAGCCGAGATTGTGCCACTGCACTCCAGCCTGAGCAACAGAGCAAGACTCTGTCTCAAAAAAAAAAAAGTCCAATTAACATTAAACAACTTTTGGGCTAGTGGTTAGTATTAGTGCTTATTTTTCCTGGCTGAATTGCACATTTTTAAGTTTGAGGAGTATCTTCTAATATGGTTTGAATCTGTGTTCCCATCCATATCTCATGTCAAATTGTAATCCCCAATGTTGGTAGGGGAACCCTGTGGGAGGTAACTGGGTTATGGCAGTGAAGTTCTCATGAATGGTTTAGCACCATCCCCTCTTGGTATTGAATAGTAAGTGACTGCTAAGAGATCTGGTTGTTTAAAAGTATTTAGCACCTTCTGCCTCTCTCTGGAACCTGCTCCTGCCCTGTAGATGTCTGTTCCTGCTTTGACTTCTTCCATGAGTAAAAGCTCCATGAGGCCTCCCCAGAAGCAGGCACTGGTGACATGCTTCCTATACCGCCTGTGGAACCATGAGCCAATTAAGCTCTTTTCTTTGGAAATCACCCAGTCTCAGGTATTTGTTTACAGCAAAGGGAGATGGAACTAATGTATCTTTCCTCTTTTTGTTAGTTTGTTTCATCGAAGTTACATAATAGGTGAATCTTACCTAGCTTATGCCTACTGAGTATTTTAATTGATCTGAAATCTCTTTCCTTAATAAGAACAAGTTGCTTAGAGCAAGCAACCTAGTACAAGTTATGCTTATAAAATGTCTACCAGGCCTTCCTTATTAAGGGTTTGCTATCTCCACAATAAAGTATTATTACTCAGCCTCTGCCTTTCCTGGTCAGATGTATTAGACCTATTTTCAGCTGTCAGCCTGTCAGAAACTTGCATGCAGATAAATGATGCCAATAGAACACATGGTCTGGTCAACAGACAATCAGTCTAGAAGCTGTGGCACTTTGATTTACTTATCTGAAAATAAACTCTACCAAATCTCCTCTAAAGATAATTCTCATCAAGGAACTTAAAATGCAATGCAATTGAAAATAAATATTAAAATTATAAGCCTATTATTTGTAATCACTGCTCTTATAACAGTTATTCAATGCCCATTGTGCTATATTTCTTGAAACCTCTTTGACTTGCAGCAGTTGTAATAATTCTCCCTTACTCACAGGTTCAAAACTTGCATGGCTCTATTTCTCCTTAGGGGAAAAACTGTTTCAGTCTTTAACATCCTCTAAAGCTCCCTGGAGGTCTAGGGATTGTGAGCTCAAATTGGTCTATCCTATAGAAACATCTAGTCTTGGAACTCGGTCTCTGTGCCTTCAACTCCTGAAAACTGACTCTGTGTCCTTGAAAGATTATAACTGATCACTCATTTAGACATGTTTGCTCCACAGTTCTCCATCCTAGATTCATATTACAATCATACTCAGAGCTTAGAAACAAAACACTAATGCACAGGCCATACTTCCAGATTCCAATTTAATTCTTCCAAGTCTGTCCACTTCAGATGATATTTAAAGGGCTCCGTGAATGTACAATGCCTTCATCAACACCTCAGCTAACTGATGATTAAAACAATGGTTTACTATAAGGTAATACTAATTCTTGGGTTTTTGTTTCTTTCCTCTCTTCATGTCCACAATCTTTAGTGATTTGCTTCAATTATTAAAACTGAACTAATGTGATGACATATGCAATGTTTCTTTGTTCTGACTATCTCCACCCTTTTAAATTAATTCTTTATCTATCTTACGTCGTCTTGGTCACCTCACCCTTTTGGGGTGATTATTAATTTGACTTTAAAAACAGTTACACATTCCCAGAAGTAGTTCATAACCAATAGTTTCCCAAAACTGACAATGACACACACCTGATTTTATGTATATAAAATGTGTAAATGTCTATACAGAAAACAGAATGTGAAAAATAATGGCATTTTCCTTGGGGTGACAGAGAAGGAAGAGGAAGCTGAAGAGCAGGAGACAGGTAAAAAAAAAAAAAAAAAAAAAAAAAAAGTACAGAAAGATATATTAAGGTCAATTGATGTGGCAGGGATAAATCTTTTTCCAAAATTCAAGTATAGATTTATAGCTTATTTATTACAATAAACTTAAATTACCTTAATCTAAGCTTAAATTCTATTTTGAGCTCTTATTCTACCAGGCAGGAAAACTAAAATCTCAGATGATTGGGATATGACTTATATCCCTACTTCACTAACTTTTCCTTAAAGATCTATCTAATTTCCATGCAACTAGAAGGAATTATCAAGAATTGAGGTAGGGCAAATTTACTACCCCATAGTACTACCTCATAGTACATAATACTGCAGTATTGTAACCCCTTCTTAACACCGCCAATGGTTGCCATACCATTTTGCATGACCCCTGCAGAGTGAGATACTATCTCAGCTTGAGAACTATTAGACTGACTGAAAGGAACATAGGGCTTAAAGAAATATTGGGGAAAAATGGCTAAAATTCCCAAAGTAGGATCCAATCTATTTGTATATGTATATTGAAACAAACATTGAAAAAAATCATAAAATATTAACAATAGCTAGTTTTAGATTGGGAAATTATGTGATTTTTAAAAATTATTTTTTGTCTTTTTGTGTGCCCATATTTTTAAAATAAACTTGATTTCCTTTATAATAAGAAAATAATTTTAAAGCACATCTTTAAAGTTTATAAGGAAAAGCAAAATGTATTACAGTTTTTATTCAGAACTCCAGACAGTGTTCCCACTCTTCATATTAGTAAATGACCATTAGGAAGCAAATATTCATCTCTCTCAGTATTTTCTCTCTTCCTAATTATATGAAGATCCCACATGTGATATTCTCTCCGGTTCTACTTCATTTAAGGAACCTCTGTGACCTTGTAAAAATTATTATAACTCTAGGTCACAGGTGGAGAGTTATTAGCAATGTCCTACGGGAAACAAATGCCTTTCCTAAAACTGCCTAATTATGATCATTGTGTGTACATAATTTCCATGTATTTTGTGAAGAACATGTTAAATGGTTTAATTTAAATGCCATTAGGGAATTATACCTAGTTATAAGAATTATAGAACAGGATAGACTCTTCACATAAGATGAAAGTCTTATTTACACATCAGATAGTACACTGACTTGTTGACTATTTCTCTTGTTCAGTGCTCAGAAATTATTAAAGTTTAGGAACTTAAAAAAGAAACAATTTCTGCTCCTTGGAGACTGGAATTATACCAGAGTTTTTATCTTTACAGTATTACAATCAAGTTCATATCAACAAAACCAGATAGGACAAGGAGTTGAAAAGTTATTCCAATTTTTCTGACTTTTTCACCTCTTTATAGATCAAAGAGTGAAGACTCATGAGGCTAAGGAAAATGATACTATTTACAGAAATAGAATTTTAAAATATATTGAATATATGCAAATTTAACTAAAACCAATCTGGTCTTCTTACTACTGCATTCCTTTATAGTATAATTATATTTATTAATTGGATTATTGAATATGTTATATATATTGAATGATGCTTTCTTAGTGGAAGTAATTTTAGGATATTGTAGTACAATAAAATTAGGCAATAAGTGGGAGTTGAACAATGAGAACACATGGACACAGGGAGGGGAACATCACACGCCGGGCGTGTCAGGGGACTAGGGGAGGGATAGCATTAGGAGAAATACCTAATGTAGATGACGGGTTGATGGGTGCAGCAAACCACCATTGCACGTGTATACCAATGTAACAAACCTGTACGTTCTGCACATGTATCCCAGAACTTAAAGCATAATAAAAAAAATTAGGCAAAAGAGAAATACAGGGAAATTCTTGATATGAATTCTAGGATGTTACTTCACATGTCTGATCATCTCAGTTTGCTTAACTACCAAATGTGGACCTAGATGGCGTTTCTCCTCTCTTCTATATGGAAAATGCTTCCATACATTTTTCTATTACAGAAAGCAGGAACTATAACTTTAGAATAGACCCTATCAGAGGATATAGGCGAGCACATCCCAGTGGAAAGTATCTCCCAGAGAATGATTTTTGTCATAGGGAAATAAAATATAACAATCTAGATTTGCTTATCCAGTACTTAACCTGTGCTATGTGCTTGTTAATACATTAGGCCATTTAAACTTAATGAAAGTCTTATGAAGTGGATAATATTACTATTGTTTCTACAGATTAAAAATATTCAAGAATTATTTTTCTCCATGCTTGTGAGAATAAAACAATAACAAGAAGAAACAGAACTCAGAATATGCAAGATGAACCTTGAACCTAACTAAATTCTTGGAACCCATCTGACATCTATAACTCAATGGTGTGAGAGAAATACAACTAAAAAAAAAAATAACAATGAGGAGGAGGATAACAGCAAAAAAAATTAAAAATGAAAACAATGAAGCCGCCTGCCTGGGTTTAAATCTTGGCTCTGTCATTAATAAGCTGTGAACTCTCAGCCAAGTTATCCAACATAGTTGTATTTACGTATTTTCATATGTACAATGGGAAAATTGATAGTTCTCACCTTGTGGTGTTATAATAATCCTGAGTTAACTGTGACATATACTCAGCAGTCAGTAAAAACATTATAAATATATAAAGATGTGCTATTATCATGCCATTTGATTGCTTTTATGTAATGAATAACTGCCATTAATGATGATTAGGGAAAAAATAGACACTTTAATTATCTAACACATCAGAAAAAAATAAGTATTTCCAGAGAAATGAATTATATATGTTATCACACTGTTACTGAATGGTAAGATAACCTTTCCTTCCAGTAAGAGACAATGAAAATAAACAAATAAAAGAAATAGAAATAAAAAGAATAGTAAGATAACTTGGTTCAATTACAAATCAGCAGTTGAAAAATAAGACTCCTTAGTCCATAAAATGGTTTGAATGTTCTGTCCCCTCCAAATCTCATATTGAAATGCAATCCCCTATGTTGAGGTGGGGCCTGGTGGGAGGTTTTTTGTTCATGGGGTAAACTCCTCATAAATGGCTTGGTGCCCCGCTGTGGTCATGAGTTCATGTGAGATAAGGTTGTTTAAAAGAATCTGGCACCTCTGCCCCTCTCTCTCTTGCTCCTGCTCTCACCATGTGATTCGCAGGCTCACCCATCACCTTCTGTCATGATTGAGAGCTTCCTGGGGCCGCATCAGAAGCTAAGCAGGTGCTGGTGCCATGCTTCCTGTGCAGCCTGCAGAACTGTCAGCCAATTAAGCCTTTTTCTCTTTATAAATTATGCAGTCTTATTAAATAGGTATTTATTAAATCCTAGATTTTAGAACTATTATTCCTTGATAATGACATGAAATGGACTAACACAGTCCATAAATACAATTCTCGAGGTTAGTGAAATTATAGACATATATGTCATAAAGATTATTTATTACATTTATATGTTTATGAATTAAATGTGTTATATATAGATTATTTTCATTAAAGGAAATCAGAAAATAGGGCAGAAAGTGATATGAAATTCCTCAGCACAATTACTAAGTTTCTGATAGTTTTTTTTTATTTTCTACGTAAACATCAAAAGTAATATTCTTGGGGAAGAGGGACTACCTTCGTCCTGGAGCATTCACAATGCCTTACAGTTTATGTCATCTTGATTGCTAGATTATAAGAATTAGTCTGAGAAAAAAGTCACTAGGCATTTCCTGAGTTCTAATTTGAGATATTTTTTAAGGTACTGAAAACAATTGGCATTTGGCTTTGTATTACTCAATGCACCAGAGGCATGCAGTTATCAAAACAGCTCTTGTGTGTTATTCCCCCACTTATTAAATTGATTTTATTAAACTTGTTCCTGGCTGATTTGCTATATGCCAAGCTTTCTCCTGGGATCCATTTCTAAAGAATTCTTAATAGAGGTGATAGCTTTTGATGGGTACATTTCAGAAAGTTCTAGGATTCTAATAAAATTCCCAAAGTTTGCACAAAACCCTAGAGAAAACATCCAAGTTGTATAAATGTTTTGGAGTTAAGTGTGAGGGAGATTTTAAAAAAGCAACCGAATATTAATTGTTTTGTGATACAAATCAAAGAACAGAGAAAAAGGCTTGTGACTCAATTGCTAATGAAGTTTAATTGGAATCAATGTGAGTGTCAGAATACTGAGCATTTATGACTGAATTTCTTAAAAGAAAGTAAGTTTTATACATAATGGGCAGAATTTCACAATGAGAAACCAGAGCTATTTTCTATATGTCCTAATATTTTGACAAAATTGAAAATAAGAAAAGGGAAGGGAAAGAGAAGACTCACACTGCAAGCAATGTCATAGCTTGAAAAAATTTTTAATTTATAAAACGAAAATGAGAGTTGCGCTTCACAGAGAAAAGTTCAGGTTTGGACATGAATTGAAGAAACAGGGTTTAAGAGGTCAGTTACAATGGTATAGAGGAGGCAAAATCTGAGAAATAGGTATTTATTAAATCCTAGATTTTAGAACTTTAGTAGATTGGTAACAGCATAGCCTTTGTGCAAGTCAAATTGCAAGTTAAAGTTAATTAGAAAAAAAAAAAAAGAAAAGAAAAGAAAGGAGTATGCCATAGTAACTACAAGATATCCTTAGAGAACTTGGTGAAAATGTTAAATAACATATCTCATATGTTATATATTAGGAGGCGTTAAGATGAGATCAGAGGTTCTCATCTTAGTTATGAAAACAAAGCTTAAAGGATCATTTCGTTCTTCAAAATAAAGTAAAAGTGGTGGCTTACTGAGGGCTCACATTTCCTAAAGTTTATTTAGATGAGTAAGTCATTGGAACTCACATAGTATACATATCATGCATTATCTAAAATATACTGACTTTTTCATATTAAACATTTTATTTTTGCTAGTTGCAGGTACATGATTTAGCATTATGCAAAATAAATATCTAGCTTAATTATCTGCTTAGACCCTGGGAAACTAGGGTAACAAATAAGCCAGAGCAGGACAAGAAAATGTGGGATGAAGAAGCTAGGTAATGGGATGTCTAGGGTTGCCAGACAATGGGTATTTGTAGGATTCTATTCAGCAGGAATCTTGAGTGCTCTGCTATTCAAAATCTATGTACCCTTTTGCCTACCTCTCTCCTACATTGATCCTACTTCCATTACTCCATTATTATTATGTGCAATATCTATTTGTTCATCCTTCTATTAAGTTAATGGCTAAGGAAAAAACATGGAAAACAATATAGAATAAGTTGTTAAAGTTGGGGTAGTTGCATTTCATTTGGACAAAACTTAATGAAGTAATTTCACAAATGTTTATTTAGTACCTACAGATAAGCTACAGTACCATGTACTGGCAATATTGAGATGAAAGATAAATGTTCTCATAAGATAATCAAAGTGTAGAGACTGGGGTTGGCATGTAAGGACAAGCAGGAGAGTCAACAGTCATAATTTGATCATTGTTGTAACAATGTACAGGATGCTGCAGAAGGGAGAGAGGAAAAGTATAACATTACAATTTAGAACAGCATAGGGTACCTTTATGAGGAAGTAACATGATACTGGAAAGGCTACTAAGACTAAAATGAATAAAGAAGAGGGTAACAGATGGAAACCATTTTAGGTAAAGGATACATTGTGAGCATAGGGAACTGATTCAACTAAGGTCCTGGATCCCTAGCAAAATGGTGGCAGTCAGTTTGGTGAAAGAAGGTGACTAACCAAATCATAAAGGTTAGCTAAGGCATAGTCAGATATTCAGAAAGAAATGTGGATTTAAGAGATAGATTTGGGCAGGGATGAATTATACAGAAAGGCGATACACTGTGACTAACAGAAGGCAGAGGTGAAATATACCGTACTATCTATATTTAAATGGCGATGCAGAGAAAGGAGTAACCAATGAAAGATAATAAGGAAGGGTCAGGCAGGTGGGACAAAACCAGGAAATAATAGTGTTAGGGAATCCAAATGATTTCAAAAAGAAGAAATGGTCAGCAACATCAAATGTTGCAAAAGATAATGACTAGAAGATGTCCACTGGGTTTAATACGGAATATCATTAGTAACCTTGTTAAGAGCAATTTAATTGAGAGTAAAGAGTAAAAACCATAGTAGACAGAGTTATGGAGACAAAGACAATGCATATAGACAATACTTTCTGGGGTCTTGACTCTGAAAATATTAGAAAGTAGCCAAAGATATGTATGGGTTTGAGGGGAATTCTCTGATTTATGTGGTAGAATTGTGAGCAGAATAAAATACTATATGGAAATAGACAATAGAGAAAGAGGGTGTGGCCAAAATTTTAGATGATTCAGAAAATAAAGAAAACAAAACGCTGAGACTGATACCATGAGGTTTTCAGAGACAGATTTATCTTGGAACCAGTGAAGCTTAATCTTCATGGCTCCTTCTTCCAAGGGCCCCTTTCAAAACAATGTAACTAATTTACATTACATTCTTAAAGAAGACCCCCTCCAATCTTCAAAGAGGAAATTGCAAGCTTCTATCCTTGACTTTGCATTTAAAGGGAGAGTTTTCTTCCAGGCTATGAGAAGAAAGGTTTTAGACAAAGATAATTTGTTTAAGGAAAGGCAGTGAGGCCAGATTTGAGAAAAATCCTCCCTCATGGCCTCTATTTCCTTTAAGGAGACACCAATGGGAAAGCCGAAAGTTTGTCTTTATCTAGGTCTTATCAATGTTCTGGAATACAAATATGTAGAGTTCAGTCTTTGATCGAACTCTGATGAAAGGAAACCCCCACTTTGATGAGAGTGGGTTGTTAAACAGGAAATTGGAAATGGGTTGTTGGTATTTAAAGACCTGCTAGTCCCTTGGGGCACGCTTTATAAAAAGAAATTTTTATTTTCTTTTCCGATTAGAAAATTCCCAGTTAGGGATATTATATAATATTGTATTATATAATACTGTTTTATAATGTGATGTGCAAATGCATTTGAACAATGTTCTAATAAAAATATGCTGAATATTAATGTTCGTATAAGAAGATTTAGCTTTCAGTTTAAATAAGGCTTACTCTTGTAAGATTGGTATCCTATAAATAGTTCAAATGTACAATTAATGACTACTATATTTATTCAAGAATGATGCAGAAATAACAGAAAAATTGGGGAAGAGGTGGGAAACCACTTTCTAACACCTGCTGAACTACCCATGGAACTGCCTGCACAAACTTGAAAGCACTGGGCTATGCATATTAAGAGGCTACTGCTGGCCAGGCACTGTGGCTCATGCCTGTAATACCAGCAGTTTGGGAGGCCAAGGTGGGAGGATCACTTGAGCCCAGGAGTTCAGGCCCAGGATTTTGAGTCCAGGAGTTCAAGACTAGCCTGAGCAACATGGAGAGAACCCCTCTAATCAACAACAACAACAACAAAGAAAACAAAAGATCACGCCACTGCACTGTAGCCTAGGTGAAAGAGCCAGACTGCATCTCAAATAAATATATAAATAAAAGGCTACTGCTCAAAAAAAATCTTACTCCTGAAATTTCTTCTTGAGATATGAGATACTTTATTGTTTACTGCACTAAATAGTAGTAAGTCGCATGCTATCTAGCTATAAGAAAAATTATAATAAAAAATATCTATCATGATTTTCTCTTAAATAGTAAAATAACTATCCTCCATTTACAATAGCTACAGTGCACTGTGATAAATGTACCCTTTGAACTACCAACAGGTATGTCTTGCCAAAGTTTTGATGGCCTTAATAGCAAGGCACAATTAATAGCACATCTCCAATCTGCATGTGACAGCCATAAATATGAAATGATGACTTCTCATGAGGCATACAAACAAATTGGTCTTGCTTTCCTACAACCTCTACCTTATCTGATAGTGTTAGTTTTGGCTCTAGGGCAATGCCAATTTAGATTTCTACCATTTCATTAGTCAGCTCTATATAGCTTTGTTTTACAGTTTTTTTTTTTCCAGGATGATATTATCTAATTATATTTGTAAAGTTCTCTCTCTCTCTTTTTTTTTTTCCTGTTATCTGTATTGGTGATGGTGGTTGGTGGGGATTAGAAGGGCTATCTACAGTTAGTAAGATATCTGCAGCATACTAATTCCATTTTAAAGATAACAGTGATCACACAGATAATCACCTCTAGCAAATCTATGCATGCATGCAGGTGCGAAGACAAATGATAAATTCACTGTAGTTTTAAAACAGCCATTCTATTGAAATAAAATGATTATTTGCATATTAAAGGAAACTGCAGGCAAAAGATTGTATATCAATGGTCTTGCAGTCATTACTAAATATTAAAACATTATTTTTTTGTTTTTTCATAACCGCAGGATAAATTGACCTCCTGCAATAGATCTAATTGACAGCATGGCTGTTTTCAGCTAATGGTTTGTTACATCAATGGACCTTATCCTGGCCTCAATTATAGACATCAACATTTACTGCAAAAAAAGCAGAATCTAAAAGTGTAAGGGCAAGGTGATAAAGAGAGGACAGGTGAAAGAGAAGTAAGCAGATTTCTATCACAAGATCTGGGCCCAAGATTCTGCTATAATATTTAAAGCCAAATTGTTCTGCTTTATCACTATACTTGATACAAGAAATAAATAACATTTGTCATTGGTCTTATAAATTGACAGGATGGTTTTGACTTAATTCTATCATTCTCATTGATAGTTTACACTCCTACAGTGTGTCCCTATAAGTATTCATAGGCATGTTCTTTTAACGGAATTATAATAACTTGGTTTCACAAACCACAAATGTCTGCTATGTGCCAAGAACAGTGCTAAGGTACAGGATACAAAAGTAAATAAGTCAAAATTCATAATCCTGAACCTCAGGGGAATGGCTAAATAAATTTGTAACTGCAATATGGTATGATGAATGAAATAAAGAAAGTGACTACTGGGAACAGGGGACACCAAAGGAAGAAGCAATTATTCTGCCTGAGTAGGAGCAGGGACGGTTTTAAAGAAACGGTAAGTCTTGATCAAATACAAACAATTTTGGAAACATTTAGATAACTAGGTCTTGAGTCCTTTAGAGTCATTAAAGCAGATTTCTAGAGGGTTACTATTCTCAAGAGATTCTGGTTTCTGTTTATTCTGCTTATGGAAAGCCACAGGTAAGTAGATAAATCTGCATTGCTAATCATCTTATTTCAAAATTTGCTGACATTTTAGTGTTGTTGTGTATGAAGTGTCTTGGATAGTCAATTTTTAATGGCTTTATTTATTTAGATTTTGTTATAGGCAAGGGACCAGTTCTTGATAGATGAGTCTATTAGGAAGTCAGCATTTTTACCCATATATGAAACTTACACATGGAGTGTTGTTATGATCTTGCATTAATGTCATTAATGAGCAGAAATGACATGTATATAATTTTTTAAAAAAGAAAAGGAACATTCCAGTGTGTAGCACGTGGTGGATAATAAAAATATCATTATTGGATAAGTAAGAATAAAATTACATGTGGCTACACTGAAATGTGTTATGCATTTGGATCAAAATAAACGCACACACACACACATACACACACACATATATATACATTTCAAATTACTTTTAATATAGAAAAGATAAAATTTTCTTTAAGGCAAAGAAAGTTTTTTTTAAGAAGGGGCAAGGGTCAAAGATTTCCAAGCTTCTTAAAGGATAAAGGAAACACACATACCACAAAAAATAACCAATCTATCCCTAGATAAATAATATTCTAAAGAGCTCAGAGCAATAAGTATTAAAATTGAAAAACACAAAAAGTTGAAAACATTCTTATCACCCTGAACTGAAAATAATATATGACAAGTAAAGGTCAGTTAAGTCAGAAATTCCTTATAAAAGAACCCTAAACATTATTCAATGCCCGGATTTCTCACTTCTTTTATTTCCTTAAGAAAAGAAAAATTACTTCTAGATAGCCTTTCAATAAATGTATTTTTCAACAGTAATGAAAAGGTTATACAAAGCTTCCTCTCCTGCTGGAAGCGTATTCAGTGACCTTGCTTCCCTGTCTACCCTCAACACAGACCTCCATGGTCCCTGCAAGTATGTTTTGCTTGGCGGGTACATTTACCTCTTTTTGGTCACCCATTTGTCTGCATTCCCACAGTATTAGTTCCTTTGTAAGTCTTCCAGGTTATAATTTCCTTCACAAATTAATTATGTGGGTAGAACTCTTTCCCTTGAACTTGTCCTTATTTTTTGCCTTCTTGGAGAAAATCGTATACATTGAAAATTTATATATATATATAAATATATATATATATATATATATATCTGACCTCATATATATATATGAGGTCAGATCAACTTGTTTTAATAATTCTGTCTTCCTTTAAAAATGTATCTTTGTTCTTTATCTCTGGTCATTTTCATAATTTTCTCTAACTCTGGTGTTTGAAGCTGGTTTGCTTTTTAACAACTCATTTGTCTATTGATTTTCTGGTTTCATGTTTGTGCTGATTAAAACTCTGTCCAACTTGCTTCTAAAATCAAATTATTTTATCTCAATAAATTGGAAAAACATTTTATTTTATTCATCCTGTTTGACTAGAATGTGTTGATATCTTGAAAACAACTTTGGCATTTTTTTCATTTGTTGATCATTCTCATCTCCAATAGAGAACAATTGTCTCCAGGGAAAATTCAGTGTATTAGAAGAAAAAAGTCTCTTTTCAAAGGGAGGATTTTTTCCTCTTGTTTCTTTTATGCTTATATATATTCTTTCTCAAATGTCATGTGATTTTTTAAACAATAAACATGGATAACCATATGCAAACAGACATACTGTTAGTCATGTATATGAATAAGAGTTAAATATCATAAGTAATAATTCTAAAAGCCTACTTGAAATATCTCACTTTGAAAGTTCAACAGGCATCTCAAATATAGTATTTCCTAAGTGGAACTATAGATCTCTCCCATCTATTCCAACTCAGTGTCAACAGAACCTCTTCCACTCAATTGATCTTCCACCTATTCTTCATCCTTGACATCTACAACCATCATAAATACTATTAATTCTGTTTCCAAACCACATCTCACATCTGTTCAATCCTTTCAAGCTACCATAACTTTCATTATCCAACACACTATTCTTTCTTACTTAGACTGCTGCAATTAACTAATCAGTATTTCTACTTCAACTTTTGCTCTTCTCCACTTCTATACTCCATTCTCCACACAGCAATGTTATATCTGTCTCTGTCCATCTATCCATCAATCCATCTATCCATCTATCTATTTCAATGCATGGCAGATAGAGCTTATTGGACTTCTTTCTCTTCCAGAAGCTTAGCCACACTGAATACTCCATTCCTTTAATTATTTGAAATTACCTAACTTCCTCCTGCGCCAAAGAGTTACACATTCTGCTACTTTTGCTTGGGGCATTTGTTACTTTGTTCTTCATGTTCAGGTAAGCTGAAAGGGAAGTCATTTTGATAAGTCTTCCTTCACTTTCTAGGTCAGTATAATAGAATATAATGTGAGTCAATAATGTAAGCTACTTTTATAATTTAAAATTATCTAGTACCTACAGTTAAACATGTAAAAAGAAACAGGTAAAATTATTTTAAATAATATATGTGATTTAATGCAATATATCCAAAATATTATTTTTCAAAAATGCAATTGATATAAAAAGTATTAATTCAATATTTTATATTCTTTTTTGGTACTAAATCTTCCAAATCTTGTGCATGTTTTACAATTACTACATATCTGGATTTTGACCAACCTGTTTCCCTCTTTTGTGATCAAAAGATAAACATAATTCTGGGAGGGCATATACCAAATTTTAAAACTATTTCTCAGTTGCATAGGGAATGGAGGGGTTCATTAGAAAGGGAAGACTGCCCTTTCTCTGTTATGCAAGTCAATGTCTGATTTTTTATTTTTTTACAATGCACTTCTTCTATTTACTACATTAAAATATATTTCCACTTTGAAAATAATAATTAAACATGATTTAAAAGAAAAACATTCTGAATGTTAAGAACAGTGAAGTATTGTAAATTCAGTGTCATTTTGTGAATACATTTTATGTTCTGAAAGAGAATAGTATTTAAAATATGTTGCTTTCTCTGTACAATGCAAAACAGAACTGGATAATGTTATTTAAAAATAAGTCATTGTTCACTTTCCAGCATTAAATTGTCCTTAAGAATTGGGAAGGAATTACTCAACCAAAAACAGTTAAAGCATCATTTTCTTTGTGCTAGAAATACAACATAAGGATTATACCATCTCCTTATTAACCTCACATAGATTTGTGGATTTTTTTAGCCCAATGTCATGCTTCCCAGGCATTTTGTTCACACTTCTATATGAGTAATATTGTATCATATTATAATAATTTGATTGATTTCCCATTGCACTGAGCTCCCATTGCATTGTGAGCTCTTCACATTCAAAGAACTGTTTCTATTCATCTTGGGATCCCTAGCAACTAACCTAATGCCTGGTCCATAATATAATATATTGTTCAGAGTTATCCTAATTTGGCATATATGTCCTTGTGGTATATTTTCACTGACTTTGAAAATAAGCAATACAGTTTATCTGTATTATCCCATACATGTTCAAATAAAAATTTAAATTAAATTAGAATTACACTTCACAATTCACCTGAAATTCACAATATCTCTTCATAACAAAAATATAATACATGCACATAGAAGCATATCTAGCAAATACTTGTTTAGAACTGTAAATACGTTACAACCCCAAAAGTAGGTACCATTAATATACTCATTTTACGGTAAAGAAACTGAGCCACATAGGAGTTAAAGACCTTGCCTAAGTTCATTCAGCTAGTAAGTGAAGTCTCAAACCATGCTTAGACACTGGAGCCCATGATCCTAACCACAAAACTATAATGCATTTCTAAAGTGTCACAAAACAACTTCACATTGTTTATGATACTGCGATTGTTTAAAAGCAGAAGTTGATTTGCACTTTGTTAGAAGTATTTTTATTTCAAAATTAAAAAAAATAAGTATATGTTTGAATTTCTATTATATGTCAGGCATTATGATAGATTCTATACGTTTTACCATTGCACTTGACCTCTTGTGGGTGGTGGCATCCTTATCCTAAACAAGAAACTGAGATTGGAAAATGTTAAGGAATTTGCCCAAGGTCACATAAGTAGAATTCATCAGACACCAACGTCCTTTCTCTTTCTAAAAGATATAATTTCTCAAAAAACCTGGCGATTAGAATGCTCCACTAGGAAATTCCCTAAGAAATAAAATCAGATGACTGCTGGAAATGCCACTGGTCCACAAATACTGCATTCAGTAGAATTCCCTAACACCTAAATTTCATGCAGAAAACCTAATATGAAAAGCCCATTGAGTCACCAGCTCCTAGAATGTCATTATAAATTAATTTGTCAGATCATGAACTTTAAGATTATAGATCATGCGTGCATGACTGCAGACAAGTGAGTCTAATGTTTTCCAAAGAGTGGTATTCAACATTATTTTAGATACGTAGAAAATAGATTATATAGCACTGAATTACACTGTGTAAAAAATTTCCTTCTGATTATTTAAGAAGAAAATCTCAGCACTGTGTTTCTATATCTTAAACTACTCTAATTTTTTTCACTCTCCTTTTCAAAGGAGAAACAAATAATTCCTAAGGCTCTGAGGCCTTAGCAATCATGCTTTTTCTTTGCATTGATATTTTATTATTTTATACTTATGATGGAGATACTGGAGTGTCATTTTTGGTAGTAATACTGAATTCAATTAAAATACATTTGTGTAGAAAAATGATTCAATAAAATTTAAAATAAAATAACAATATAGTTGCATGTGAATATGACAACTATGAAAACAATCTAATATCAACTAAAGCTACACAACACTGTCCTGATCTAATTGATACAGTTTGGCTATGTCCCCATCCAAATCTCACCCTGAATTGTAGCTCCCACAGTTCCCACATGTTGTGGGAGGGACCCAGTGGGCTGTAATTTAATCATTGTGGAGGGTCTTTCCTGTGCTGTTCTTGTGACAGTGAATAAGTCATAGGAGATCTGATAGTTTTATAAAGGGGAGTTTCCTTGCACAAGTTCCATTATTCTCTCTTGTCTACCTCTGTGTAAGACATGCCTTTTGCCTTCCACCATGATTGTAAAGCCTCCCCAGCCACATGGAACTTTGAGTCCATTAAACCTCTTTTTCTTTTTAAATTACACTGTCTCAGGTATATCTTTATCAGCAGCATGAAAACCAACTAATACAGTAAACTGGTACCAGTAGGTGTAGCACTGCTGAAAAGATACCTTAAAATGTGGAAGTGACTTTGGAACTGAGTAACAGGTTAGAACAGTTTGGAGGCTCAGATGACAGAAAAATGTGGCAAAGTTTGGAACTCCCTGGAGACTTGCTGAATGGCTTTGACCAAAATGCTGATAATGATATGGACAATGAAATCCAGGCTGAGGTAGTCTCAGATGGAGATGAAGAATTTGTTGGGAAGTGGAGCAAAGGTGACTCTTGTTATGATTTAGCAAAGACACTGGCAGCATTTTGTCCCTGCCCTAGAGATTCGTGGAACTTTGAAATTGAGAGAGATAATTTAGGGTATCTGGTGGAAGAAATCTCTAAGCAGCAAAGCATTCAGTGACAGGTGCTGTTAAAAGCATTTAGTTTTAAAATGGCATAAAAAAACATAAAAGAGCATAAAAGTTGGGAAAATTTTCAGACTGACAATGTGATAGAAAAGAAAATCCTATTTTCTGAGGAGAAATCCAAACCAGCTGCAAAAAAATCTGCATAAGTAGTGAGAAGCTGAATAATAATCAGCAAGGCAATGGGGAAAATGTCTCCAGGGCATGTCAGAGACCTTCAAAGCAGCCCCTCCCATCACAGGCCTGGAGGCCTAGGAGGGAAAAATGATTCTGTGAGCCGGGGCCAGGGTCCCTCTGCTGTGAACTGTAAATACGTTACAACCCCAAAAGTAAGTCTAGGGACTTGGTGCCCTGTTTCCCAGGTGATCCACCAGTGACTAAAAGGGGCCAAGATACAACTCAAGCCATGGCTTCAGAGGGTGCAAGCCCCAAGTTTTGGCAGCATCCACATGATGTTGACCCTGGTGGTGCACAGAAGTCAAGATTTGAGGTTTGGGAACCTCTGCCTAGATTTCAGAGGAACTATGGAAATGCCTGGATGTCCAGGCAGAAGTTTGCTGCAGGGGGTGGTGCTCATGGAGGACATCTGCTAAGGCAGTGCTGAAGGGAAATGTGGGGTGGGTGCCCCCACACAAAGTCCCCATCGGGTTGCTGCTTAGCTATGAGAAAAGTGTCACTGTCCTCCAGAACCCTAAATAATGGATCTACCAGTGACTTGCACCAGTCACCTGGAAAAGCCATAGACACTCAATGCCAGCCTATGAAAGCAATCAAGTGGGAGACTGGACCCTGCAAAGCCATGGGGCAGGCAGAGCTGCCCAAGACAATGGGAGCCCACCTCTTGCAGCAGTGTGACCTGGATGTGAGACATGAAGTCAAAGGAGATTTTTTTTTTTTTTTTTTGAGCTTTAAGATTTGGTTGCTCTGCTGGATTTTGGACTTGCATGGGGACTGTAGCCCTTCATTCCTTCATTTTGGCCAATTTCTCCCATTTGAAATGGGTGTATTTATCCAACGCCCAATGCCTATACCCTCATTGTACCTAGGAAGTAACTACCTTGCGTTCAATTTTACAGGCTCATAGGCAGAAGGGACTTGCCTTATCTCAGATGAGACTTCAAACTGTGGACTTTTGAGTTAACACTAAAATTAGATAAGACTTTGGGGGACTGCAGGGAAGGCATGATTGGTTTTGAAATGTGAGGACATGAGATCTGGGAGGGGCCAGGGGCAGAATGATATGGTTTGGCTGTGTCCCCACCCAAATCTCATCTTGAATTATAGCTCCCACAATTCCTACATGTCATGGGAGAGACCTGGTATAATTGAATCTTGGGGGCAGATCTTTCCTGTGCTGTTCTCATGATAGTGAATAAGTCTCAAGAGATCTGATACTTTTATAAAGGGGAGTCTCCCTGCACAAGTTCTACTATTCTCTCATATCTGCTGCCATGTAAAACGTGCCTTTCTCCTTCTGCCATGATTGTGAGGCCTCCCCAGCCACGTGGAACTGTGAATCCATTAAACTTTTGTTCTTTTTAAATCACACAGTCTCAGGTTTGTCTTTATCAACAGCATGAAAATGAACTAATACACTAATATTTTCATTTTACAAAAGAAAACAAGAAACTCAGAGAGTTAAATAAATATGTCCCAGATTATACTATCAGAGAATTGAAAATCTAGGTTTTCTATTTTTCCATTAATTGTTTGAGATAAGCACTGTGGCATAGATGAGTCATGAATATGCACACTTTAGGCAGGAAAGAATAAAGACAAAGCATGAGTAACAACAATAGGAGATTTATATGTAGGGTACCCAAAAAGCATCTCAGAGGGTAGATTCAAACACTTCCCCTGTTATCATTTAAAAATCAAAACTATTAGTGAGGGTCAGTGGAATATCAAACTAACTTCAGTCAAGATAAAACCTAATAGCTGAGATGCTATTAATAAGATGCTAAATAATAAGATATATTTCTGCTTGAAAACTCACTGCAACAATTTGTTGTGAAGTTTCCCCTTCTGTAAGCCATGGGGATAGCATAAATTCTATAATGAAGTTGCAGAGGGTATAAATTGAGCTTAATTATCTGTAAAGTTAAATTTTGTTATGAGCTCTGAAGTGAGTCACTTCAGAATTTCCTGAGCTTAACTTCTGCCAGCTCTTGATACATGACCTCAAGCAAGTCAGGTAACCTTTCTGTGCCTCATTGCCCTCATCAGTAAGATGAACTTGTCCCACTACTTCACAGGGGTAGTGAGACTCTCTCAATTAAAAAGACCAATTGTGCATAAATACTAAGATAACTGCAGCAAAAGTTGCCTTATAAATATTGACTAGCAGAGTCAAAGGTGTATAGGTGAAGCGATCCCACTCAAAGGATTTGAAAAATCTAAGCTATTTGGAAAACACTGTGGAGCTCAATTGGCATATACTTTCATTATTAGCATATTCCTGTACTCATGGCTTCCTCTCAGCTTACCCAAATCCATCCATCCCCAGTGTATTTACTGCTTACTCCTCTTCTCTTCCAAGACTTGACTTCTTTCCTTTTACCATATTCCTCTTTATTTGCACCACATATTAGTTAGCTTGTGCCTCCTGCTTCCTTAGGAAGGATGTTGGATTGCTGACCCCATGGGCATTGACACTTTTCCAGCAGCCTACTTCACACGGAGTAATAAAGCAGTCACTGTTGCTACCGCCTCACTGAAATAGATGAGAACTGAGAACAAACCACCACACTAAGGCAAAGTCCACTGATATCTATGTCCTTTAACTGATAATAGGGGAAATTCAAACGGGACTTTGCTAGAGCAGAGTTATCTGCAAATTTTATCACCAGAACTGCTTTCAAATTAGTTCCTGCAATAAAAATGAAGCTCCTCATCTTAATTCTAAATGTGCTGTAATTACATTCAGCAAACAAAAGGTTAAGCCAGCCTCTTCAGGGGACTACATTTCTTGGAAAGACACCTAGATTATTGCCCCAAATGGCTTAAGCACAACTAGTTGATTACTGAGCTTAACTTTTTGTTTGTTTAATCTGATTACTGTTTGAAATAAATGCAGTAGTCATCTAGTCTTTGCAAATAAAAGTTTACTGATAGATGCTTTACTAACACTTTCATTCTCTAGCCACCCTCCTGCCTGACATTTGAATGAGCCCTGACAGAGCACCTTACCTTACTTGGGATGCAAAGCACATTTCCAACGAGGGGTCTTCCTGAAAAAGTGATAGAAATTCAAGGCATCTGCCACCAGGTATCTTTGGCAACAATGCTCTGTCCTTCCTTTATCCCTATGACTACCTGGACAACACATCTGCCCAATGTCCCAGACTGGAGATCTCAGGATCTTTTTATCTACTTTCTCACCCACACCCTTTATATGCAGTTAGTTTTTAAGTCCTTATTAAGTCTTTCCTTATAATGATTATTGAATACATCTCTGCCTTCAACTGCCACTCCAAAGAACTGATTCCAGGCTCTCATTAAACTAATTCATTGGAGTTTGAAATAATGCCATACCCATACAAGTAAATTCCTCCAAATAATACTTTCTTCCTGCCACTGGATGTGTTGCAGCTTTTCAGTAACTTGACAAGTCTTAAAGGATCCCCACAATTTGGTCTTCCCTTTTCAGTTTTATGTTCTAACATTTCACTATTCTGTGGCATCTCAGCTCTTACCCCTTGTGCCATGGTAAATACTTTCTCTTTTTTCCTTTCCTCCACATCTATGAACAGAATTTTTAAAAAGGAGGGGATTTCCCGGGTGGAAATGCACCTAGAATACCTCCTCCTTTTTTCTCTATTCTCTCTCTCTCTATATATATATATATTCTCTCTCTCTCTCTCTCTCTCTCTCTCTATATATATATATATATATATATATATATATATATATATATATAAAATTAACTCACATTTTGTCTCCTCCATTAATCTTCTTATAACTGCACCCCCTGCCAAATGCATGCTACTCAATCATCAATTAACTCACAATTCTTTTTTTTTTTTTTTAAATACCAGGCAGGGTGCTAGGTACTGGGGATATAAAGATAAGATGTAGCTTGTTTTAAGGAGCTCTGGAGTTCATTCTGGGAATGGCTGTGGCATTTACCTTTTCTGACACTATACAACTTTTTTTTTTTTTTGCACTTATTAAATTTGGGCTAGCTACTGTCAACTATTACAATATAGCTCTGTACTTCTTTACAAACATAGTGCCATGAATTTCAAAGAGTTGGCAGTCAATAAACATCTACTGAATGTTTAATTCTTTTTTATTTTTATTTATTTTTTAGAGACAGTCTCTAAAAAAATTCTGTCACTCAGGGTGAAATGCAGTGGTGTACTCATAGCTCCTTACAGCCTCAAACTCCTGGGCTCAAATGACCCTCCCGTCTCAGCCTCCTGAGTAGGTAGGAGTACAGGCATATCTTTTGTAGAAAGAAGGTCTCACTTTGCTGCACAGGCTGGTCTCAAACTCTTGGTTTTAAGCAATCATCCTCCTTGGTCTCTGTTTAATTCTTTTGACTATAAAATCTGAATAGCAAAGGAGATGACTTTGTCTTTCAAGTTCTCAGTGCAGTTTTCCTTATACCCACTGCCCCCAGCACTGAGTCATCTTAGCTCTGTCTACTCAGGGTCCCCAAATGTTGTGACTCTACTGAGGCCTACCTTTTCCAATCTAGTTCCAAAATTTTTATAATTGTTTTTAATGAAAATCTCCCTTCCTTGTCTGATTTTTCTAAAATCCTGGTTTCTGTAAGTAACAAATGGGTCATTGGTAAAGAGTAGGCAGCAGCAAGACAGAGTCCAAGTGTGTAAAGTTTAAAATGAAAGAACTGGTTTAAAATGCTCACTTTGCCCATTAGCTCTGTGGTTCTGAGAAAGTCATTTAATACTCTGAGCCTGTTTCATCCCTTACAAAATGTGAATAACAACACTTATTCAGAGGGTTGTAATAAGGAGTGGGAGATGGAGTTAGGCATAAAACCAGCACAGTGCCCTGAACCTATTTTAACAAATGGTATTTCTGAGGTGTTAGTCCATGCCAACATGAAATGTGAGTCTAAGGAAGCTTATAAATATGGTGTTTCTTTTTATTACAAAGAATATAATTCCAGTATAACAAAATTCACTGGAAGAAAACCACTTAACACAGTTTATTTATCTGTTCAAAAAATAAAAGTTCACTGAACATTTACTCTGTACAATCTACATAAATTGACAAAAATGCATAGTATATCTCATCATCTAACACATGCCTACACAATGTGACATATGGTATAGTACCAGTAGGTGCTTAGGTCTATGGAGAAACAATGGAAGACATTAATTCTGCTTGTCTTGATGGTAAAGGTGGGGATGAAAATACAGATTGAATTTGGGGGAGCATGTTAAGGTTAGGGGAATAGAGATAGCTTATATTTAGAACAAGTTAGTAGAGAGTGTATGATTTTCCAAATACAGAAGGGCTAAAAGACATTCCATAAAGGAAGAAAATTGCATGCAAAAGCACAGAGGCCTCAGTTTATAAAGAGTAACTGGACATGGCCAGGTGCGGTGGCTCATGCCTGTAATCCCAGCACTTTGGAAGGCTGAGGTGGGTGGATCACGAGGTCAGGAGATCGAGACCATCCTGGCTAACACGGTGAAACCTGTCTGTACTAAAAATGCAAAAAAAAATTAGCCAGGTGTGCTGGCAGGTATCTGTAGTCCCAGCTACTTGGGAGGCTGAGGCAGGAGAATGGTGTGAACCCAGGAGGCAGAGCTTGCAGTGAGCTGAGATCACCCCACTGCACTCCAGTCTTGGTGACAGAGCGAGACTCCACGTCAAAAAAAAAAAAAAAAAAAAAAAAAAAAAAAAAAAAGAAAAGGAACTGGACATAAGGGATTTGTTAATGGAAGGATTCTCAGATATTCAAGGCAGGTCAGAGAAGTATCTCAAGATAGTGAAAGCTGTGAAGGCTACATGACTTTGCTCAAGTCATGCAGCTCAGCCAATAAGCTGCACTACCTATATATCTGTTAGGCTTTTATGTAACAGTGTAAATAAATAAGCTAAGTATCCCATATTTCCATTATGGGTAGCATATCATTTATTATTAACCAAATCATTTTATAGGCTGTAAGATGAAAGGTACTATAGATTCTACAAGACACGATAGAGAGGAACTTCAGTTGGAAAAGTAAGTAAAGTAATTTCTGTGCAATTTTTTCCTGATTTAATGTCATAAATAAAAGAACTTATTCTTATTGTTATAAAATTTGCTTATTTATTTCACAAGTATTTGCTGAGCAGCCACTACATGACAGGCACTGTGTACTATGCTAGAATTCTGCAGTGAACTAGACATGGCCTTTGTCTGGTACTTGTTATTTAGGAGTGTTGACAGAATTTACAAATACTTAAATAATTGTTATAGTAGAAGTGCTACAAGGAAGCAGAGGGTGCTATGAATGTATGTAATGGGAGGAATTTAGACTAGGTGGTTAGTAAAATATCCCTGAAGAAATTATTTATAATGGAGACCTAAAAACAGAACAGAACTTAGCCAGGACATGAATACTTAGGTGTATCCATATGTTCATGGGGGAGAAAATCTGAGAATGAGAGAAAGGTCAGTAGAGTTAGAAAGAGATGAATACCAAAAGGAAGTTGGTTATAACTGAAAGATGGCCAGTGAGTTTTCATGTCATTAGTGACAGTGGGAAGATAAAGCTTATAGGTATGGACCAAACAACTGTAGGAATTTAATAAGAATTTTGGACTTTATCCTAAGAGGATGGAAAGTTTTAAGAAGGAAAGTAATGCAATTCAGATATATAATCCATATTTGCTTGTAATTTCTCTATGCATTTCTTTCATGAATGCTTCCCGATGCTTTACTGATGTCTCATTGTGTTATTGAAGAATACTTTTCATTGCTTCTATGAAATGATGTTAAAACAACCCTCACAAACTACGTAGAGTCTTTATACTTCTTCAGCTATTGATTGCCTCTTAAAAACAACCAAGTGTTTGACTTGCAATTTTAACACTCTGAAAATACAAATCACCACCACCCAAAAACTGAACCTCCAAAAAAGCTTCGTGAAAACTTATTGTCAAGTCTTCAGAGCATGGCTCAATAATGGTATACAGGGTATCAAAGAAGAAAGGAAGAAGCCTAATAGGGTTAGATACAGCCAGTCAGCTCTTACTGAGGGGCCACAAGGTGCTGGGCATCATGATAGGCACTTTTATTTTTGGAAAGAGTAGTACTAAATTATTTAAGAGGATTTAGTTAAACACTCAATTACATATTCTGATTTTCAGGTAGAAATTTAATAATAATGATTTTGAAGGAGCCTATGTTTACTAAAATACCGTAGTTTTTATCACATTCATTATATATTTTACTGTATTATTTTTACAGTAAATGAGTTCAAATTAGAGATCCGGAGAAATAATTAGCATGTTTCTAAATGTAACAGTTTTCACATTTTATTTTTACACTTTTGATCCTTAAATTATACTCTGTGTGACCAACGAGAGACCTTTAAAATTGATTTGGTCTCATGCAAAATTGTTCATCAAGTTTAAATCTGCCTTTTTTTGAAAGAAAACAAAGTGTTTCATTTCAAGAGTCAGAGAAAAATAAAGCTAATGGAAATATATACAGTATATTTTGAAATTAAAAAAAGGTATTGATTATATTCCAATGCTTCATTTTTAGAATTAAAAGATAGCTCATCGACAATATAATTCTTTAACAACATCACATAATTGTGTTCTCTCTCTTTGAATAAAGGTCCTTGCTGTTTCCAAATAAAAGAAGTAAAGGAATAACTTTTATATGCTCAATTTCCCTGAGAAAGGAAAACAAAGAATCATAGAGTAAAATGGACTTGTTACTTGGGTTCTCTACTTATTTGTTTATTTTGTTTCAATTTTTTGTAGAAACAGGGTCTCACCATGTTCCTCAGGCTAGTCTCAAACTCTTGGGCTCAAGCAATCTTCCCACCTAGGCCTTCCAAAGTGTTGTGATTACAGGGGTGAGCCACCGTGCCTGGCTGTAATTTTCTCATTTAAAATTAAGACAAGCCTATAAATTCATTATATGCACATTTTTAAGCCTAATTTAAATACCACAATGCCCAGAAGTATAAAGAAACACTTTGCATCTGCTCACCATCCTAATAAATTAATTTTTAATTTAAATATATTTGCAACAAGGGCATATTTGTGGAAACTGCATTGCAATTAGGGGCTAAAAGAACTTGTTGCAAACGGTTTTATTATTATTTATTATTACTGAAATAATAGATTGTTTTCAATATTTAGTAGGTTATACTTAACGAGAAACATTATATAAAGTTAATATTATATACTAATTTGGTTCTTGATTCCTGGAAAGTGGTTGCTAATTTACATTTATATGTGCATAGATATAAATGGCCACTCTATTTACAATACTTGTATATACTATAATTTTAATATATGTATATATTTACACATATCAGATTGATAAATACTAGTCTATTGATACTAGATTGATAAATACTAATCTATTTCTTATTTCTATCATTCCTTCTAATATTCCTTCAAATATTTACTATCAGTTATACATCTTTATCATAGACACCATTTTACTTATAGTTTTTTAATCTGCTTAAGATACAGAGGAAACTCATATAGATGTATATATTTTGCTTGCTTATTTATTGTTGTTTTTTCTTGAGACAACATTTTCCTCTGTCGCACAGGTTTGAGTGCAGTGGCACAATGTTAGTTCTCTGCAGCCTCAACTCTTGGGCTCACATGATCCTCCCACCTCAGCCTTCTGAGTAGGTGGAATTACAGGCATGTGCCTCCACACTGGTTAAATTTTAAAACGCTTGTAGAGACAGGGTCTCACCATGTTACCCAAACTCTTGGTCTCAAGTAATCCTCCTACCTCAGCCTCCCAAAGTGCTGGGATTACAGGTGTGAGCCACAGCACCAGCCTATTGAATATATTTTTATTTAATATTTGATTGAAATGATTAAAAAGAAAATTTAAAATATGTTTAAATAAATACCAAATAAAGAATATAGACATTTTTTATCCTTTGATTTATCTTGTAGAATTTCTGAAAGAGCATCAGAATTTTGAGTCAATGTATATTTTTAGATTAAATGGTACTTAACCTCTGAGAAAAAAAAAATCCTAAGCCAAGTGTAAATTGCATAGCTTTTTCAAACGTAATACAAGTTCCATGATTAGATTTAGTACAAAATCAAGTTTCAATTTGAAAGTCAGCTGTAAATACACACATACAAAATTGCATATGTATTATATTTAATGGCCTTAGAGACAGCTTTCAGAAACTATCAAAGCTTTGAAAACTCTATTTAACCCAAAATGTCTGCTTTGGCCTAAGTGACATGTTGCAATATTATTCGCTCTGTGTCGTTTTTAGCATTCTCTGTCTCACCCAGCTAAGAGATCATCATGTTAACGCAGCATCTAAATATGTAACATTTTACCATAAAAGCAATTTTACATGAAATTCAAACAGAAAGAATTAAAGAAAAAGTTCCAGCACCGTATCTTTTTTAATGCTTGTTTACCCAACCAATAATTTCTTGAAGGTACAGTTTCTTTGAATCTAATGATAGTGAAGTCTAAGTATTTCGATGTTGATCTTGTAATCCTCTCTTGCCACCTGTCTCAATTAGTGACATGGAAGAAAAACATAGACTACTGTGCTCAATGAATAGATAGTTACAGAATACAAATACTTGATATAGAATTCTCATTTACTTGTTCACCATTTGAGTGACAAATATCTTACAAAGTTTTTCAGGAATACAAATTCAGGCTTGTACTCCTACTATACAGTCCAATCAAAATGTGTGCACAACTGAGATACGCATGCTGTATCTGAAAATGTTGCACTTAAATAATCTTTTTGGGAAATATGAGATTGTAACTCATGTGGACCCACTTTATTATGTCGTAGATGTTTAATTTAAATGGTGTTTTCCTCTCTAATGTTTCTAAAATATGGCAAGTGTTCTCATCCTGATTCTCTCTCTCCAACATAATTTCCGCCACACAAGTCATTCTATCTGGTATTTAATAAGCTAAAAACAAATATAGATGGGTGTTGGTAGCTAGTATTTGAAAAAAACTATTCAGTAAATCATTTTCTAACATATTCATAACTTAAGAATAAGTACTGTATAAATTATCCATTTATTTTGAAATATGTACTCTTCAATATAGGGTTTTTTCTAAATCATGCTATGCAGCAGACAGCTTAGCCTGGACATAGAGTTAAAAGTGTATGAGGAAGATATGGAAAACAGACACAAAAATAAAACCATCTCCCATACTGTTGGATTTAATTCTGGTCATGTGCTTCTAATTGCCAGAGGACACTGAAAAGGAAGCACTAAAGCTAGAAGTAGGCTAAAATGTAAATATTTTAGAATTTCATATTAACTCTCAATGGTTGTTCATCCTTACTGAAAATGGGGAAGGAATAGATCAAGACTTGGTTACTTGTTGCAACTTGAAACTCATTGTCAAACATCATTCCTGACTTTATTGTAACAAAACTGTGCTAATGAAGCCAAAGTCTTTGGTTCCAGTAACATTGTCAGTATTTTGCTGTATGAGTTGCAGCTTTCTCTGCCTTCTAACACATGCTTGTCATTAGTCAGAAGAGGAATATGCATGAGAAAGAGAATGAAATGTATAGATCCTTTACTAGCTATGGAAAAGTAATGCAAATTTTATGTCTTATGAAGAGTAGTTGAAAAGCAACATCCTCAGAAGAATCCCATACATAGATCCTAATAAAAGAGGATGACAGTTCTATAGCATTATAAAATGTTAATTATTAACTAAAGACAAAGGCTATATTTGAATTTAAAAATAGGACATTTTCTCCAGTAGAGAAAAATAAACCATTTGCATGATTTCTCCAAAGTTTTGTTTTTTAAAAATAGAAATTTTTAGTTGGCATTATTTCTTGTACATTCAAAAACAGCCATATAGCTCTGCCAAATATAAAATAAAAGTAAATTTTGTTTTTCAGATGTGTTACCTTTTCATAATAGCATGCGTTTGTTATTCATTATCTGAGAGAAGGTACCTTTTCTTAATCTTTTTGCTTCAAACAAGTATACTTTCTGACTTTTTCAAAGTCATTGCCTTTTGCTGTCAATAATAGAGTATGAATGTTATTTTAAAAGGCATCTTCATATATTACTCTATTTTTATTCATTTATTAGGAATAAAAGACATCTATAATGACTAAAATTTAAGGTTTCTAGACCACAGCATACAGAGTCCCAATGAATTACGATATTGTAACTATTCCACATCCATGCATCAACTGTTAAATAAACTTATCTCCTCAAAATCCTAATGTACACTATTCCTAAAATAATTTGCACACAACTAAATTCAAGCCACAGATTAAAAATTATAACCTACTATAGCAATGACTTAGGATAGGTGTTAACACTCTCTATATATCTACATTTCATAGCAGACTTCTTTACACATAATTGACACATTATAGTTATTTGCTTAAAGCTAATACATAAAACAGAAAATAAATTTAAAGTGTAAAAGCTGGTGGGTCAGGCACCTTTTTAGAAGCACTGAGTTATTAAGTGCCAGCAGTAGCAAAGAAGACCAATGGAATGACAAAGGAGAGAAAGCTCCCACGAATTCTAATGAGGGTAAAAGGTCTAATAGTTCATTCCCATTACTTACTACATTTTGCCTTGTTTTAAAGAGTTCACAAAGTGTAAGACAATAGCGCAAAATCTGTGATTTTTATGCCTTGCTGCTTTCTATTATATGTCTTAACCTTGTGATAGTGATAAAATACATAATAAATAAGTTTTAGGGCCTTTTTCTAGCCAGCAATGTGGTTCCTTGGGAGTTGAATGTTAAACACAGTAAATTGGATTTCTCTTCCCAAAAAGAAATGCAAAAACTGGAGGTTACAAGAAAGCTGGCATGAAAAGTGTTTACAGAGATAAGCATCAAGGTTGCTATAATAAAAGCATCTTGAAAACAACGCATTTAAAAGCATTTCAACAGAATGTATCTAACAAAGATTAAGGAAAGTATCTACAAATATTAAAATTATTTAAAAGTACATCTTCAATCCAATTACAAAGGCTCACTTTTGCTGTGTTCTTGAAATCTCAGGAGATGTACTAGACAAGGCATTTTAGTGTAGTAAAAGGAAGCAATCTTTTTCTAGTTTAAGGGTGAAATTACTATAAAGTTGCAAGAGTAGAGGTGGAAATGGCTGGAATGCAATCCGTCTTCAGAAGTAGAGTGGGAAATGGAAATGACTGGTTCCCCAAATTACCATTTGGGGTAAATATTGCTTTTTTCTACTCTATCTCTGTTTCAGTGTTGGCTTCATTCTATCTGTACAGCTCTCTATGACATTCAAACCACAAGACAAAAAATGGCTGTGTCGTGGTATTCGAGTAGTTAAGAAACTAATAGAGAAACTGAATGCTATTGGTGACAATTCCAAATCCTCATGGGAAAGGATTTTGATTGTCTTATTCCCACATACCTGGCCTGTGTGTGAGGGCACACTGAAATAACATGACTATGAAAAGAGACTAACATGTTTATCTAGACAATAGATCATATATGAAATTGGGATCTATAATTTAAGACAAATACTAATTCTCTTGTCCATTCAATAAATATTTAATGAATATTTACTATGTCTTATCACTGTCTTAGTCATAAATGTTGAATATGCAGATAGTAAACAAGATAAACGAGATATGAGGGAAAATTGTCACAATTCATAGAAATTTGAGTGGTTTCATACAAAATAAAACAAATGACAAAGCAAAACACTACTACATTGCTAGCTAGAGATGAAAATAAGGAAGAAAAATCCTTTAAAACCTAAAGTAATTTCTTAAGTTCCTAAAGACAGAAATGAATCCAGAATGAAATTTAAGATCACTATTGACCCTCTAAATATATCATTTGGGTCACTCTTAGAGGAAGGGAAACTGTAAAACCTTTATAAGAAATTTGGTCAATGAGTCCTAGTTACATAAATATAGATGAGATCTATGTATATAATGGAGAAATATACATTTATTATCCACTCATACAATTTGAAACTTATAGGAAATAATGGTAAAATCACTATATTTTCTTTACATGGACTCCACTTACTATAAAGTGCCAATACTGGACAGTTCATATATTGTGGAGAGAAGTTACTATCAGCATAAATAAGCCATAATGTGGTTTTAGGAAGGAATGAAATTTTATATTAAATGGAGAGCTTTGTAGCATATTCAAAAGTATAATTTGAAATACTGTATCATTCAATACGGTAGTATTATGAAGATTTTGGTAAATAGTCTCTGCTTTCAGGGCCCAGTAAGAAAACAGAGAATGGGGCATCCAGAGTATTCTGGGTTTTTTGTTGTTGTTGTTTTGTTTTTTTTTGGAGTCTCGCTCTGTTGCACAGGCTGGAGTGCAGTGGTATGATCTCAGCTCACTGCAACCTCTGCCTCCTGGGTTCAAGTGATTCTCCTTCCTCAGCCTCCCAAGTACAGGTGCCCACAATCACACCTAACTAATTTTTGTATTTTTAGTCAAGACGGGGTTTCACTATGTTGGCCAGGCTGGTCTCGAACTCCTGACCTCAAGTGATTTGCCCACCTCAGCCTCCCAAAGTGCTGGGATTACAGGCATGAACCACCACACCTGGTTAAAGAGTATTCTGTTCTTGAACCACTTATTGATCTTAGATCTTACTCTTTTTAATCTCCATTGACTACCTTATCCAATCACAAAATGTTAACTTGTCACTAGAATCTGATATCTCCTACCTCTCCAAAGGAATATTCTACTACACCTGAAACTTTTTCTTCATCAACATTATACTGTAGCTTCCCTGGGATTAGGAGTCACATGTGATTTATTTGCACATATATGCCTAGTGTCTAAAACAGTGCACACTGAGTACACATTTATTAACTCTGATTCAGGGGCTTCCTTCTAAGCCTTATACTACTCCCATTGAAATGCCCTTCTCTTACAATGCACTCACCTCATGAGCTTCTATTCATTTTCTCATGATTTAATTCAAGCACCCCTTTGATGAAACTTTTCCTGAATCCTTCAGAATAAGCCAATCCCTCAGAATGAGCCAAGTTTTCCTGAATCCTTCAGATAACCCAGCATGCACCCCACCCCTACCATTAACATAAGACCACAACTTCTTTCTGATTCTGGGTTCTTATTTGTGTCTTAGCAATGATTTTATATATATATATATATATATATATATATATATAAAATCTCACACCCACACACCAACACATACATATCACATATAAAACACAATTTATCATATATGTATATATGTATACAAATACAGTATTTGTAATATGCCTATGTATACACACACATATATATATACAGTACTTATGTATTACATATCTATAATCCTCAACATGATTGTTGAAGTCAAGGACAATAAATGCCATTGTTTACTTGGGATTGCAGACGTGTTTTCCTAAGGATTAGAGAGGTGTAATACATAATATTGCATATGACATGAATCGGTATATGTCATAATAGAAACGATTTTTTTAAAAAAAAACAAAAGATATGTGAAACAAAAAATAAGTTAGGAAGCAAAAACTAAGTGCTATTAGAGTTGTCATTAAATACATATATTAAAATAAAGATATGCACATGGGTTAATACAAAGTTTAGATGAACTTTTTAGAGATGCTAGTAGTTAGGAACCAAAATTTACTTTTGTGAAAGAAATAGCTTACTTTTTATCCAGGCAGAAATCTTGGCCCTCCTTATCTTACTTTTTGCAAATCTGTTCATTCTAATAACGTATCTTACTTTTTAATTCAAATAGTTTCTAACACAGTATCGACCATATATCAAAAATATCTACATGCTACTTTCATATTGCTAAAAGTTAAAAATGGTCTATGTCTATTTTTTATTATTCTATGCTTTTATCTTACAAGACCATAAGAATTACTATAAAATACATAAAAAGACATTTTCATGTTATTTAATACAATGACTGTCATTTACAATAGTCACAACTATTTGTATTATCAGTGAAATTTAGTTCCATGTATAGAAAAGTAAAGCAAACATAAGAAGAAAAACACAGATCTTTAGATTGCATTTTAAAATTTTTCTATTATTCCAATCTAATAGACTGTTTAAATTATTTCTTTTTCCTGCTTCAGAATTCAGCTTACTTTGTTAGTTTGTCTATTCTATAATGTCATTGAGTTTCTTGTCATATGTCCTAAGATAGTTTGTATGTGTTCCCTTCTTTAAACAATAGCTCCCTCAAAAAGTAAGTTCTTTTGGGCCGGGCGTGATGGCTCACACCTGTAATATCAGCACTTTGGGAGGCCGAACAGGGCGGATTGTCTGAGCTCATGAGTATGAGACTAGCCTGGGCAACACGGTGAAACTCCGTCTCTACTAAAGTACAAAAAATAAGCTGGGCGTGGCGGCATGCGCTTGTAATCCCAACTACTCAGAAGGCTGAGGCAGGAAAATTGCTTGAACCTGGGAGGCGGAGGTTGCAGTGAGCCGAGATCGTGCCACTGCACTCCAGCCAGGGTGACCAAGTGAGACTCCATCTCAAAAAGCAAAAGACAAAAAACAAAAGAGAGAGAGAGAAAAAATGTAGTTTCTTTTAAGGCCCTCTAATTCTATGATTCGGATATCCTTAACTATCTACTTTTGATAAACAAAGACCTCAAAATTAACCATCAAAATTATTAAAAACTTTTGACACATAACTTACAGAAACAGAGTTCTATCAGTCAAGTAGACAGTAAGGAAATACCTTCGGTTCATTTGCTTTACTAGTCCAACTATGAGAGTCGTTTTAAAAATGGATATTGTAAGCCATACAGTGTTATTAATGTTTTGAGGTGGTTCATTTTCTTAGGTTGTTACCAATTTTAGACATATTTAGTACACTCAAAATATTTAAATATCACTCTTTTCACTATTTACCTAAGTATAGAATTATTAAAATTATCTTAGATCTCTAAAAAAATTACTATCCAATAACCGGTTTATTACATCAGTATTCAAAACATTTAACGTAAATTTATATGAAAGTGCTTCTAAGAAGTGTGTAAAAGTTACTGAAAACAAGACCAAATATATTCTAGGGATGCTATTGTTTAAAATGTATATTAGTAATTCTTGTATAAGAATAAATTTTTAATTGTGCAAAGACCACATCCCCATCTCACTTTGTCAAAGTCCCCTTCAAGTTCAGATTTTCCCAAACATATTCCAGTTAAAGCAAAATTAAAGAAACTGGAAGCATTAGCACTAATAGCCAGTTTAACATAGCATAGATGAAAGCAAAATAATAATAATAATGATTTCCAAAAGGACTGATTGAGCAACTTCAAGTATACATATACACATTTGTGTTCATGCGTGTATTGATCTACGTAAGTATTTTCCTATGAGTCTACTTTAAATAACTTGTAGGTTTTCAAAACCACATGCTTTTCTTCCCTTCCCTTCCCTTTTCTTTTCTTTTCTTTTTTAATTTTGTTTAATAACACTGTTAGTCTCCTTATGTGATATAAAATAGTCTAAAAGTCCGAAGTGGCAGAAAAGAGGCAGAAATGGAGATGACTGCCTGAAATTATCAATTGTTATCTGATTTGTCCTCTGACTCTCCTAGTTCACAGCTTGTCAGAAAAAGATTTGCTAGATGTCATGTACTACATGGTGACAGAATCTTTTATCAATCTTAGGGCAACAGCGACTGCTTTAAACTCGGGAGCGTCAGTCATTATGGCTTTCTTACTCTTGTTCTTTTCCTGGGTGTGTTTCGCTATCTCTTATCTTTTGCCTAGAGTCACAGTGCCTGCCAGGCAGAAGAGCACACCTTCCAGGTATCAGCACACAGGTCTACCTGTATGCATCATGACACCACTGTTCACTCACAAAGAAGAGAAAGAAAGCCAAAGCTTTACCCGCAGAAAGGAGAGGTCTCGGTTGTGCTCAATGCTGGTTATCTCCAGGTTGCCCATGACAACCTCACAGTTTTCATAGTACTTGCGCAAGGCTCGGTACTGCTGTTCCAGGTCAGAGAGAGAGCTCAGTTTATTCTCCGTTCCTGCACACACTGCAAAGACAAGAAGATAAAGATGAAATTATATAACCTTTATATGATATGCACAATAATATCTTCCTCAAAACTCTCTATTCCACAAGTCTATCCCAGTTCTCTGAATATAAATATTTTGATTGTCATTAAGAGGCATAGACCCACACACTGATAAATATTTTCACTTTTAAATTCCCAGATTACATGTGCTAATCACAGAGAGCAGGAAGGCATACACTCCACAGAAATACATAGCAAGGAGATAAACTTAATCCCATTTGTTATGACCATATAAAGCAAGTAAATACATTTACTTTTATTTAAACATTGTTCTTTTAGGACATACAATTTACTCTGTTTTCTAATTGAGTAATTCTACAAATGTAAATAAATCAAAATCAAAAGATAGTGAAAGTGACAGTTATATTGAAAACATAGTTATTGTATAAGCTGTTCCAGCTGAGTAAATTTTTTACTAAATAAACTTGCACCTACAAGACCTCAAACATGCTTTATTATTATTTTTTTAACTTTTATTTTAAGTTTAGGGGTACATGTGCAGGCTTGTTTACATAGGTAAACCTGTGGCATGGGGGTTATTCATATAGATTATTTCATCACCTAGCTATTAATCCTAGAACTCATTAGTTATTTTTCCTGATCCTCTCCTTCCTCCCATCTTCTATTCTCCAACAGGGTATGTTTTTCTCCTCTATGTGTCCATGTGTTCTCATCATTTAGCTCCCACTTATAAGTGAGAATTTTCAGTATTTGGTTTTCCATTCCTGCTTTAGTTTGCTAAGGATAATAGCTTCTAGCTCCATTCGTGTCTCTCCAAAGGACATGATTTCATTCTTTTTCATGGTTGCATAGTATTCCGTGGTATATACGTACCAGGTTTCTTTATCCAGTCTACTATAGATGGGCATTTAGGTTGATTCCATGTCTTTTCTATTGGGAATAGTGCTGCAATGAGCATACACGTGCATATGTCTTTATAATAAAATGATTTATATTCCTTTAGGTATATGCCCAGTAATGGGATTGATAGGTTGAATGGTCTTTCTGTCTTTAGGTCTAAATTGAAATATTTGTAAACATATACTACAAGCAAGATATGTAAAAAATACAATTTTTATTGTTATCAACTGGAATATCACTGTATATATTCATGAGTTTCTGAGGTATAAGGGACTGATAACAAATAATCCGTCTGCCAGGTTCTGTTCCTATGTGAGCACATAAATTTACACAAATTTTTTTGTTTTATTTTGTTTTCGTTTGTTTTTTAATTTTGTGGCTGGGCATGGTGGTTCACACCTGTAATACCAGCACTTTGGGAGGCTGAGGCAGGTGGATTACCTGAGGTCAGGAGTTCCCAACCTAGGCAACATGGAGAAACCCTGTCTCTATTAAAAATACAAAAATTAGCTGGGCATGGTGGCTCATGACTGTAATCCCAGTTATTTGGGAGGCTGAGGCAGGAGAATCGCTTGAATCTGGGAGGTGGAGGTTGCAGTGAGCCGAGATCATGCCACTGCACTCTAGCCTGGGCAACAGAGTGAGACTCTGTCTCAAAAAAAAAAAAAAAAAAATTGTGTGTGACTTCCAGAAGCCAGACTTTTTGGTACTATTCTTATGGTTTATATGCCTTCCAGAGCACTATCTTCACCATTCAATGTACTGACTCTAATCTTAGTAGACTAAAAATATATATTATAAATCTATTAACAATGGTATGTAAAGTTAAAGAAAATGGTTTGGAAATGAATCTTCTTCAGGTAAGTTACATAAGATATGCTGAATTTAAGGCAAGATACAAAGTGGAGACTGCAAACACACTAGGAACACGGCTTAGTAATGTGTTATATATGGTAACATATTACCTTATATATTATAATATATATAAGGTAACATATTACTTATATAATACACATAAGGTTTATATTACCTCATATAATATATATATATAAGACTCATGTCTTATATACACAGAAGTAAAAAATATGTCATGATGTCTGATGTTGTTTTCAAAGGGATGAATTCCTGTAGAGGAAGGAAAACATCTAGATGGATATAGCCTGATAATTAAGACCACCTTAAATCCTGTTTTTGCCTATGAGCACATCAAAAGTAACAAAAATCTTAATCCAAAAATCTTGAAAAATAATATATGTCTGTAACCATAGTGGAAATTCATTATAAAAACAAAGCCCAAACTTTTAAAGTCTGGATTTCTAAAGTTCCCCAAACAGTGTATTCTCTTGAAGTACTCTGTTACCAGCTAAATTGTGTGTCCCTAAAAGATAAGTTGAAGTCCTAATTCCCATTACCTAGAATGTGACCTTATTTGGAAATAGGGTCTTCCTAGATGTAAATCAAATTAAGATGAGGTCATTTGGGTGTTCCCTAATTCAACATAATGATAATAAAGCTTGTTCAACCTGAAGCTATTAGGCCACATGCAGCCCAGGATGGCTTTGAATGCGACCCAACACAAATTCATAAACTTTCTTAAAACATTATATTTTTTGCTGGGCTAAGTGGCTCATGCCTGTAATCCCAGTATTTTGGGAGGCCAAGGCGGGCGGATCACAAGGTCAGGAGATCGAGGCCATCTTGGCCAACACGGAGAAACTCCGTCTCTACTAAAAATACAAAAAATTAGCCGGGCGTGGTGGCAGGCACCTGTAGTCCCAGCTACTCGGGAGGCTGAGGCAGAAGAATGGTGTGAACCCGGGAGGTGGAGTTTGCAGTGAGCTAAGATCGCGCCACTGCACTCCAGCCTGGGCAACAGAGCGAGACTCCGTCGCATAAATAAATACATATTTTTTAAAAACCCACATTATATTTTTTTGAATCAGCTATGGTTAGTGTTAGCATATTTACGTGCAACCCAAGACAATTCTTTTCTCAATGTGGACCAGGGAAGCTCAAGGTTGGACAGCCCTGCTATAAGAAGAGGAAAATACCATGTGCACACAAAGACAATCAGGGAAGAAAGCCCTGTGACCAGAAAGGCAAAGGGTAGAGCCATATAAGTATAAGCCAAGGAATGCCAAAGATTGATGGCCACCACCAGAAGTTAGGGAGTGGCAAGGAAGAATTCTACCTGGAGTTTCAAGGGGAGAATGAGCCTGCTGTCACCTTGGTTTTGAATTTCTAACCTCCGGAACAGTGAGAGAATAAATCGCTATTGTTTTAAGCCACCTACTCTGTGGTATGTTGTTAGAGTAGCACTAAAACAATCTTTAGACTATTTGTCTCTAAATCCCACATTAAATAAATGTTAAAAAATCACTTCCTCTCTCTCCAGGGTCCTATCAGCTTATAACCTCCATGCTACTCTTCCATTGCTCCCTCCAAGCCCCTTATACATCATGCTGGAATTCATTTATTGCCTTTGATAATGCAGATTTTGTAGAGTGATACGGATGGATGCTATGGTAAAGACCTCTAAAATCTTTAATATCCATTTTCCTCTTCCTTCATTGTAATAGACTGCACGATTTTTAGCTGGACACGTGGTCACCCAAAATAAAGATTATATTTCTCTCCTTCCCTTAGAGGTAAGTTTGGCCAATGGACTAAGTTCTGACATGTTGCATGACACTTTTCCAGAACTTGATTTCAAACATGGTTGAAGCCTGACTTTGCCTGGTTGCTTCATAATTTCTTCCAGCTTGATGCCAGAAATGCAGATGTCATGGCTAAAACATGAGCCATCATCTTGGACCATAAGAATGAGTGATACATCTTAGAGATGGCTGAGAACTGAGCTAAAAGGAAGTAGGATTTTCAAGCAATAGATATTTTACATTGTTATATTATCAATACCATCAAGATGATGATGAATATTGGCCCCGCCTGCTAAAATGTTACATACAGAAAGGATTAAATTCTAGTTGTGTTATATGCTTTTGACTTTGAGTAATTTTAACTATTGTGCTTGGTTTGACTGAATTTGCTAACTATATAATGAAATTACAAAATCATTCCTAATCATAACAACATTTTATTGGCTCTGTGGAATGTTCTCTTATTATTAAAACAAGCACCCAAGAAACGATATTCAACATAAGCAGGAGAATAAGAAAAATTGATTGATGTGCATATTCCTTATAAACCAAGATCAAAGTCCAAGATATTTTTCATTATATATTAAAGGTCCTTTTGGAAAAACGTTAATCCATGATCTTTATTTTATTGCTCCCAGTAAATTTATACAAAATCTTTATAAACTTATGACTGCTGAGAAATGGTATTATTATATGAGTTTATGAAATATACATTTTAATTATTTCAAATTCCAATGAGGACGAACATATTTTAATACAACTAATTATGGGGGTAATATAAGCATCCATTAATAAATTTGCCACACCATTTCTAAAGTATATCCAATAACACATTGCAACCTATGTATAATTTATGTTGTATAGTTTCTCTCAATTGGAAATAATACTCATACTTTAATATTAATATAAAAAATCAATATGTAATAATCTAAATGAAAATGTTTTCAAAATATTTGGTGTATTCTGACGTTTTCTATAGAAGCATAAACAACCTTTGAGAGGTGCATCTATTACTATAACTGCAATACCTAGGTAGTTTTACACAATTCCCATTCTACATATATAAAAAGGTATACAATATTAGACTCAATATAATATTATACAATATTACTTGAATCTGGATAGTTATAAATTCATGGTAAGTTCTCACTGTTGATATTCATTTAAATATTTGTATAGCATAAATACTTAGGATTTTGTTTAAACTTCTTATAATGAACATATGCTACCCTACATTGAAATAATTCATTTAATTGATACCAGAACAATTATAACTTGTATTCAGAAAATGGCCCTCAACTATTGCTATTGCTCAATAAATGATCAGGTAAGTTTTGTATATACCTTCTTAAAATGGAAAATTTGAATAAATATGTTTAGAAATATTTTTTGACAAAAAAAGATGCTCCAAAAAACAGAAAATTAGATTAATCACAATACTCTATTTGCCAAACATTCTAGTCTTTGCAGTTTTTTTACTACATGCTGTTCAATTTAGTAGATATTTTTGTCTCAGTGAGGCTTTCATTTATGTTTGATTCAAAGTATCTAGAATCCACAGTATATTCATCATAAATTTTATCTTGAAAGACACACTCGATTTTTAAAGAACTGGTTCAGATAGGTTCATAGAAATCATTTGTAGTTGTCTTTGTGGAGCCTCCACTGAGTAACTCACAACTTTCATTTATCAATTGATTTTACAATCAAGCAATGTATGCAAGACAATGCTTAAACCATCAGGTTTCATCGATTTCACAAAGCTGTTTATCAAAACACAATTGAAAAATTGTCTTCAGCAGTCAAAACAAGTTTAACAAAATTCAGCCCCCTTTGTCAATACTATTATAAAGTCCTTAAACCGTAAGCCTACAAGAGTTCAAGCATCAAAAATCCAAAATGTATATGTGCTCCCTAAAATTTTCATTCCAAATGTAACTCCAGGAGTAAAGCTATATGTGAGGTCCCAATAAAATCCTCAATTATTCTATTTAGTATTGACTCTGTTACAAATGTAGCTACACCTACAAACACAGGCTTTTTATTTTTTCTTAAGATTTATATCCAACAGTGTGTGAACCATATAATCCTCATTTGGTAAAAAGTTAAAAAGGTGGTAGCAACATAAAAAGGTTGGTTGACAGTGTATTAATTTAATTCATTGGGAAAATATATTAAAAATAAAATAAAGAAAACTTAACAATATCTATATTAAAACTGAAAATTAATTATTGCCTCCAAGCTTGTTCTGGCTATGAAACCAGCACTCTATTTGCTTACAAAGAAAAGATGATGGGAATTAAAAAAAAAAGAGAGAGAGAGAGAGAATTACCTAACTTGCAAATGTCTATTGCAAAATATCAGTTTATCAATTAAGAAATTAAGAAATGAATAATTATTTATTTGGCATCTACTCTTCTCCCAATATCATGAAAAAATAATTACTGATAAAAACTTCCAAGTTGTTTTGTAAGGGCTTCTGTAGTTTCACAAGGCACATAGCAAGGAAAGCAGTGAGCAGTATATTTAAGTAATGTATATATTGTGTGTGCATAATTCAGAGGCTTCCTACATAAAATATGGTAACTTGATAAAAAATTCTTTTCCTGACTTAACACCAATAAGTACTTTCCTTTTCAGAAATGTTGATAAATGCACTTTGGATTAATGTATATTGTTGGGCATTAAAAAACCTAGCATTGTAGTAAACGTCAAAATAAAAAATATTAAAGACCACATAAGAAGCAGCATCTATATTCAGTGACTATTAACGAATGCTGTTATAGTTATGCAGAGATGGCAAGTTTTGTTATGTCTGTGTTCAAAATACATCCCCAAGTGGGTCCAAACTTGTCACTTCCACTGCTATAGTCATTTAATCCAAAACACTGCTATCTCTTCCCTGGACTTACACAGCAGCCTCCTAACTAATGTCCAGGATTTCCTATTTGCCCCCATTAATTCATTATCAACCTAGAGAACAGAATAATATTTTTTAAAATATAAATCATTCATGTCACTAAAAACACCCTTTGGCTTCTCATTAAACTTACTGTAAAATCCAAATTCTTTATCATAGCTTGTAAGAATCTGTATTCGTTTTTTCTCAAATGTCATTCTCTCAGAAAAGCCTTCTCTGACCACCCTATTTAAATAGGTATCAGGTTTCCAAACATTGTACTCTACCAGGAAACACAACAGTTATTCCATTGAATTGGAAGTGACTGCCATGCAGCCACTTTGGGCTCCTCATTCCTCTGAATCAACAGGCAAAGAAGGGAATTGCTAAGCTGGCTGGGATAATTGTTCCTGACTACTAAGGATAGTAGCAGATTCTACCAATATTACTACTCCACAGTGGAGGTAATAAGGAAGAGTATGTCTCTAATACAGGACATTCCTCTAGGCGTCTCTTAGTATTACCATGTGCAGTGATGAAATTCAATGGAAAACTACAACTACCCAATCAAAGCAGGACTAGTATGGTCCAAGGTATTTTGGAATGAATGTTTGGGTCACCTCAACAGGTAAAGCACCATAAACAACTGAGGTGCTGCTGGAGGCAAAGGGAGTATGAAAAGGGTAGTAGAGAAAAGTAGTTATAAATACCAGCTATGATCATGTGACCACTGACAGAAATGAGTACGTAATTGCCATAACTATTTATTCCTTATTGTGTTATGAATACATTTTGTGTGTGGGTGTGTCTATTTCTTTTCCTCTCTTATTTCCTTATCATGAAACATAAGATGTATTATTTTATGTCATAATATTTAAATATTGTTAATTTTACGCCATGGTATTTAAGTTACAGGATATCAAGGAGAAAAGCAAACATCAAAAAAGACTTCATCTTCTCTTCTGGAGACAAAGTTAGTGCATTTTGGGTTGTAGGCATAATAGTTGTATCATGTTAGATGAAATCATTACCTTTTATTGTCTTTATTTGGAGACTAAGTACAGATGAAGGAGATGCATATGGGTGCTGTGCTGACAAGGGATGGGCTTGTGATGGTTAATTTAATCTGTCACTTGATTGGGCCACAGGATGCCCAGAATGCTGGCTAAACATTATTTCTGAGTGTATCCATAAGGGCGTTTTCAGAAAAGACTAGCATTGAATTGGTGTACTGAGTAGAGCACATGACCCTCCCCAGTGTGGGTGAGTATTATCCAAGCTGTTGCAGGCATGGATAGAATAAAAAGGCAGAGGAAAATGGAATTTTCTCTCTGCCTGACTGCTTGAACTGAGACATAGATCTCCAGTCCTTGGCACTTTTGGTTCTTAAGCCTTCATATCGAAACTGGAATCTATACCATTGGCACTCTAACTCTCAGGCCTTTAAACTATACCACTAGGTTTTTGGGGTCTCTAGCTTGCAGATGGCAGATTGTGAGACTTCTCAGCCTCCATAATTGTGTGAGCCAAGACTATATAGTACATTTTAAATAAATCTGTGTGTGTGTGCTATGTATAGCATATATATGTGTGTATATATTCTCGTGTATATATGCTATCTATGCATTCCGTGGCCCAGACAAATTGACATAGAAAATTAACTATCATAAACCCATCCCTTGTTAACTTGGCACACATACACAACTTCTTAATCTCTACTTAATCTCCAAATAAAGAAAATAACCGGTCATACTTCCACCTAACATGATATAACTATTGTGCTTACAACCCAAAATGCACTATCTCTTTCCTTGGGGGAGAAGGTAAAGTCCTTTCTTCGTGTTTGCTCTTTTTGATATCCAGTAACTTAAATATTTTTGGTTCTGTTTCTCTGGGGAACCCTGAGAAATGCATTCATGTTTATCCTTTCTCCATACAGAGGCCAGAATGGTTTTTTCAAAAATGTGAATTGTTCACGTCACTCCCCTACTGAGAACACCCCTTGGCTTCTAATTGCACTGACTATAAAATCCAAAGTTCTTATAGCCTGTAAGAACTTGTATTTAATAATTTGCTCAAATGTCACCTTTTCAAAACAGCCTTTTCTGACCACCTTATCTAAAATAGACATCAGGTTCCCATACATTGTGTTCTGCTTTCTTTTCATTTTGGTGGGTTTTTTTTGGTTTGTTTTTGTTTAGTTTTGCTATGTGAATTTACACTGTATGTCTGCATGTTTAACTTTTTATTATATGTCTCCACATTAGAATGCAAGCCTCATAAGAGATAGGCCCTTTGTCTGCTCAGCACCTTGGAAAGCAGGCATATAGCAGATGCTCAGTAAACAACAGTAAACAGGCATAGATGTTCAGTAAACATTTGTTAAATAAATATATGGACTTCAGAGACACTGAGAACTAGAATAATAAAAAAAAAAAAGGTAAAGAATATATATAAAGGAAGGCCAGGTGTGGTGGCTCGCGCCTGAAATCCCAACACTTTTGGAGGCTGAGGCCAGAGGATTGCTTGAGGTCAGGATACCAGCCGAGGCAACAAGGTGACACCCTTTCCCTACAAAAAACTTCTAACAAATTAAGAAAATAAAAGAGAACTAGAATGGAGCCAGAATCAAACACGGGTTCCTCCACCTTTAAAAACTGAATGAACTTGAGCAAATCACTTCATCACTTTGAGTCTTGGTTTCACTATCTACAAAGTAAGGTTTTGTGCTGAGTGTTATTCGTAAATCCAGCTTAATTGTTATGAACGCATTTCTAGGATAAGTTTTTTCAGTTGATGGGTAGTACTCATTCCTGTCTTTTATCTAACCCTCATGGAAATGCTTCCCTAAACTCAGTCTACATTTCATCATGTTTTGTATTCTAGAATTCTACTTTTACTTCAAAACTAGGGATTTATTTCAGACTTGGATATTGCAATTTATCATACACTTTTTCACAGTTTTGAGACTGTTTTTAAATTTTATTAGGGTAAATTATTGATAAATTGCAATTATGAAACCATCCTTATATTCTTGAATGAATCATATACAATGACCATGCATTACTCTGTTAGTATACTCCTGGATTTTATTGCTTTTATTCATTTCTACTGGTATCTTTTAATATAAAAAATATGTATCAATGTTTTAAAATATCTTTATCAGATGTGATTAGGGCCAAACGACTTTAAAAATGGAAACAAATTTATATTTCAGAAATTTCGTATTCTACATAATTACATGTATTAAAGAAAAAAGCTATTAATTTTTCATTACATAAAACTAGAAATAAAATATTTTTCAGTGTAAAAATTGGTATCCCTTTAAAAAAAGATCCTATTATGTATTATCTGAATCTTTACCTTCCACCACCGTTTTATTGACTCCCAAAGTGATAAAACATAAGAGACTGCTGCAATTAACTAAACACTTTTTTTCTTTCTTTTTTTTTTTTTTTTTTTTTTTTTTGAGACGGAATCTTGCTCTGTCGCCCAGGCTGGAGCACAGTGGCGTGATCTAGGCTAACTGCAAGCCTCGCCTCCCGGGTTCACACCATTCTCCGGCCTCAGCCTCCCAAGTAGCTGGGACTACAGGCGTCTTCCACCACGCCTGGCTAATTTGTTTTGTACTTTTAGTAGAGACAGGGCTTCACCATGTTAGCCAGGATGGTCTCGATGTCCTGACCTCGTGATCCGCCCGCCTCGGCCTTCCAAAGTGCTGGGATTACAGGCGTGAGCCACCGTGCCCGACCTACTAAACACTTTCTAAACAATCCGTGAACCAAATGAAAAGAACCTTTGGCATTGTAGACGTTTACTAATAGATTTGCACCTGTGGAAGACAAAGGTAAATCAATATATTATGTATACACCTATCTGCTCCTCTATCTAAAATTGAATTGATCTGTACTTTACATCTTTTGTTGACTTACAATAGTCTTTAAGTGCAGCTACTATATAGTGTGAGGGAAAATAACCTCATAACTGAAAACCAAAAAACCTGATATATATCAAAATTATAAATGATTGTCTTCTATGAATAACATGATTTTTGAGTAGTCTGCCTTGATCTAGTCTTCCCAATATAAACATTTATCTTTGTAAATTTTTATACTTTGTATTTCAAAGATGAGCTTGGTAAAATTTAAACATGGCAAATGATTTTTAATGCATCATATCAAATATCAACTAACATAACTGCAGATATATATATTCTTATTCTTTATTGTTTTCCTGTCTTCAAATATTTTTTCTTAATTTTTATTTCACAACATTTCTATGTTGAAAATAGAAAAAATAGAAAGGCTTTATGGATTTAGAAATTACATTTCTGTTATCTATACATACTTGGATGAAATAATAAGATCACAGAAATACAATTGTCAGAAATGTAATATTCCCTTTACCACATTTTGCCACTATTCTCTGCCTTCCCTCTTTATCCCTCCCTCATACGAAGTCCTTCTTATTTACTTTGTAGTATTTCATTTTCTGTGAAAATGTTAGGTCCTTAACTTTAATGTAGGTACTGGACTTGACAAGCAATTAAAACAAACAATTTCCACTCATCAAGGCTTGCCAAATTAGTCATCTGCCATCTGCCCCATCATCTGGCTCTCCTTGAGGTCTTGCTGTGAATCTGGATGCACTTTCTCAGATTAAGAGGGACAGTGCAAACCTCCAAGCTGGTAAAATGCCAGTGGGAGCTAAGTATGTAAACATTAGCAAACATCTTTCTTCCCTAGATTATCATGCCTTCAACCATCCCCTCGTGTCTAATAAAAACCAGCCTGATTGTGATGCCTTATCACTGTGAGACCTTTGCCATTCACTGTAATTAAAGTGGCAGTGTGTGGGATATTTTTCCTGTTAGAAAAATTTACAAGAAGGAATTAGACTAGATGTTCCTAATATGATGCTATGCTCACATATCGAGGTTTATTTCTTAAGCATTGATAAAGATGTACACAATAAGAAATGGACTGTGGCCTTTCTCTTGCATTGGTTTCAGAGTGAGCCTTCCTTTTCCATTCCTTTCATCAGCTAATGTTTACTTGACTAATCATATGCAATAGGCACTTTCTAGGGTAGATATTCAATCAACTTACACTAGTAATGGGCAAAATTGAGAAATACCAAGAGTGAAACATTGTACTATTGTCACCCCATTCTTGTTTTTAAGGTCTGTCTTCCTTCAAAGCATTCTCCAACCCAGGGCTACTCTTGGGCAATAGGTACCTTTGTGTAAATGCACTAGGGTGGCACTCTTTTAAGTGGAACAAACTCCATGAAAGGCACATGACCTGGACATCACAATATGCACTGCATTTTATCCCCATCTGTTCCCTAGTACATGAGTATGTGTGCAGTGATGAGCTTGCATAATTGTAAACAGAGGCTCTGGTTCACTCTACTGTTTCGAGTTATCCGTCCAAACTTGCTCATACAGGGTAAAGTTGTGTCCAAATTAATGACCCTTTTAAAATTAAAAGAAAAGTCTGTGAATGTTAGACTTGGGGTGAGAAGGAGGAGTGTGGCAAACAACATTTTTGACTGACAGTCTTCACTGTTATCTTCAGATGATTTACATATAAAGCCTAATCCAAGATCACCTTCTAACAAAGTTTTCTGGGATGTTTTAAAACCCAATTCATAGTCACATTATTCTCTTGGATAAAAAAGAAAAAGCACCCACCTGATACTAATATAGACTAGATTATAAAATATATTATTATAATTTATTTTAAAATTTTTTTTGTACCCAAACTCTATTATTCTAGAAACTAGATTCTATAATCTCCAGTGAGTTGATCTCTCTAAAACATTTAGATGAGTAGTGAGTTGTTATTTTTACAACATAATCATACTTGCAAGTACAGTCACAATCAACTTTCCTTTTTTTAACTTTTATTTTAAGTTCCAGGGCACATATGCAGGTTTTTTACATAGGTAAACTTGTGTCACGGGGGTTTGTTGTACAGATTATTTCATCATCCAGGTTTTAAGCTTAGTACACATTAGTTATTTTTTCTGATCCTCTCTTTCCTCCCACTCTCACCCACCGATAGGCCCCAGTGTGCACTGTTCCCCTCTGTGTGTCCATGTGTTCTCATCATTTTGCTGCCACTTATACGTGAGAACATGCAGTACTTGGTTTTCTGTTCCTGTGTTAGTATGCTAGGGATAACGGTCTCCAGCTCCATCCACGTCTCTGCCAAGGACATGATCTTGTTCTTTTTTGTAGCTGCATAGCATTCCATTGTGTACATGTATTTTTTCTTTATGCAGTCTATTATTAATGGGCATTTAGGTTGATTCCATGTATTTGCTATTGTGAACAGCACTGCAGTGAACATACACGAGCATGTGTCTTTATACCAGAATGACTTATATTCCTCTGGGCATATACCCAGTAATGCAATTGCTGGATCAAATGGTATTTCTGTTTTAGGTCTTTGAGGAATCAACACACTGTCTTACAAAATGTTTAAACAAATTTATATTCCCACCAACAGTGTATAAGCACTCCTCTTGATGAGCACCGAAAGAAAGTATCAACAGAGTAAACAATACACTTTCAAGTACTAACTGTAATTTGATGCTTGATAAGGAGACAACTACCACTAGAGAAATGTCTGTCATTCGTTTATTTGTTCTGTCATACATTTATTCAACAAATGGTTACTGGAAAACAATACATGGGGCTCTGGGTTATCTGTAAAAGGAATAACAAGTACAATCTATATCACAGATTTATAACATTTTACATTCTAAGATAAATCCTCTGTAGAATTTTTAGAAATAATAATAGTATACAAATTTAGTTAAGCTGCTAATAAATATAAATAATTTTTTCTGACTGATTCACTGCTACTGAACAAGACCTACAATGAAAGTCAAAATTCATTTTACCTACAATAAAATATAAAACAGAGCCCTTCTCGCCTACTACACATACAAAATATACATAGTTTTGTATAACAGTCAGACATCACTTGTGAGAGGAAATTTCCCGGGCATAACAGTAGTCAATGGTGTTACCAATCTACTCAGCAGCATCTACAATGGAAGAAATATCATACCTTATGCTATGGTGTGAATGTTTGCCCCCTCCAAAATAGGTTAAAACTTAATCCCCAATAGAGCAGTATCAAGAGGTGCAGCTTTTAAGAAGGATTGAGTTATGAGGGCTCTGCCCTCATGAATGGATAAACCCATTCACGATTAATGTATTTTTGAATTAATGGATTAATAGGTTATCATGAGAGTGGGTCTGTTAAAAAGCCAGTTTGGTACATCTAGTTCTAGATCCTTGAGGAATCGCCATACTGTTTTCCATAATGGTTGAACTAGTTTACAATCCCACCAACAGTGTAAAAGTGTTCCTATTTCTCCACATCCTCTCCATATGACCCAGCCATCCCATTACTGGGTATATACCCAAAGGATTATAAATCATGCTGCTATAAAGACACATGCACACGTATGTTTATTGCAGCACTATTCACAATAGCAAAGACTTGGAATCAACCCAAATGTCCATCAGTGACAGACTGGATTAAGAAAATGTGGCACATATACACCATGGAATACTATGCAGCTATAAAAAAGGATGAGTTTGTGTCCTTCGTAGGGACATGGATGCAGATGGAAACCATCAGTCTTAGCAAACTATCACAAGAACAGAAAACCAAACACCGCATGTTCTCACTCATAGGTGGGAACTGAACAATGAGATCACTTGGACTCGGGAAGGGGAACAACACACACCGGGGCCTATCATGGGGAAGGGGGAGGGGGGAGAGATTGCATTGGGAGTTATACCTGATGTAAATGACGAGTTGATGGGTGCTGACGAGTTGATGGGTGCAGCACAGCAACATGGCACAAGTATACATATGTAACAAACCTGCATGTTATGCACATGTACCCTAGAACTTAAAGTATAATAATAATAAAAAATAAATTAAAAAAATAAAAATAAATAAAGTCAACCACACTTATACTCAAAAAAAAAAAAAAAAAAAAAGCCAGTTTGGCATTCTGTAGCCTTCTTGCCATGTGATACCCTCTGCTGCCTCACGACCCTTCAGACAGTCTCCACCAAGAAGAAGGCCCTCACCAGATGCAGCTCCTCAATCTTGAACTTTCTAGCCTCCAGAATTATAAGAAACACAATTCTTTTCTTTATAAATTACCCAGTCTCAGGCATTCAGTTACAGCAACAGAAAAAGGACTAGGATACTTTACAAATGCTTTATCCAGTTAGCCAGGTTAGTGTATGTTTTTCAGTATTTCTTTTCCTAGGTCCTCATTCACTTGTACAAAAGGATAAGGAAAAGTTGCTCTGACACAGACCGGATACATACATTATTGAAAACTATTCCATTTCAGGCTGATTTTCAATTAAGTCCCCATTCTAAATTACTTAATAACTATATGATTGAACATATCGTGGGTATTGTTTTTAGTCTTTTTTCATTTTAGTTAATTCAGAAATTTGATATTATAGTTAAGAGCTAATATTACTACCAAATTCACTACTCACTTCACGCTCCTATAGGTAAGTAAATGGGACTTCAGACGTCACATGGACAGTCACTTAATTTGGAATGTTTTCCCAGAAAGTTTAACGAATCTTTGGATTTAAAAATCTGATGTCCTATCCGTAGGCTCTATTATAATAGAGTAGCATGTTATAATACAAAATCTATGATAAGAGATTGAAAGTAAAAGTCCAACCTTTTAATGGAATTCACATTATTCACTATGACACCTAAAGAAGAGCCAAGGTGACATTTAGCAATTTTTTAAGTATTAGAGATGAACTCAGAAAAGTCTTCGACATTTAAGAGCAATATGTAAATCTAACACACACACACACACGTGCATGCACATACACATACATAGGGATATGATATTTGCTAGTATACAATATTTGCATTTTTATGTTACGGTGATAACACAAAAATGCATTACAAAGTTCCTTAATTTATTTTATCTAAGATAATTTGACAATAAAGGTATCAAAAATATACCACTCAGTACTAAAAATATCTCATATCACACTAACAATAATAGAAGTTCTATAGCATCAGATTCAATTTTTTAAAAAGTAGAGAATAATGGATGATTATTTTCCTTATATAAGATATGACTAATAACAAGAAAAAAATTTTCAATTGTAGGCTTTAAATCATAGAATACTTGCATAGTTATTTTTAAACTAATGTGAATTTCTGAGAGCCTAAATTATATATTTTGTAGCTGACAAGCTTCCTATGGGCAAAACATATTTTCTAGCAGGTCAATACAATTTTAAACTAAATCACTTACTGTTTACATAGAGATACAGGTGGAAAAGAAAACATACTAACTTCTGTTTTTAATCCTGTCACAGCACGAATCTGATCAATTTTTAAAATGTGAAGCATGCCTTTTCTGCACATGACTCATTTTCAATTCCTGATACAAAAATAATATGGACTTGATGATAAATTATATAAATAAGTATCTTTTTTTAAATAGAATTCAAGTTTCTACTGATATTATTTGCCAGGATAAAAGAGAATCAATTACTTGTTACAATCTTTGTAAATGTTCATTTTTTTCAGATGCATTTAACACCTGATTATAACTTGTAAAGAAGACTTAATGCAAGTTAAATAATGACTATAGAATCTGATTATAGAATGTAATATATATGTTTGAGAAACAAGATCCATGTAGCTGCATCATTTTTTATTGTTCTGGTTTCAAAAAGTAAACTAAACTAAAATAATAACCCTTAATATAGTCAATTCTTTGCAAAGATACTTTTTAAGAATATATGGGTTTATGTGTATGCATATATACATAAGAATATTAGCTGGGAAGAAAAAAAATAATATGTTGCAAATGGTTTTCTCTGATCAATAGATTTTTGGGTATGAGATATATAAATATGTATAGTAATATTAGTAATTAGTAATATAGTAATATAGTAATATTACTATACATATTTATATATAGGTATATATACATATCATATATATTTGTCCTATCTGTCATTTCTAAATTTATAGTAATTTTAGGTATTTACATTTAAATTTATAAAAAATATAAAAAATATATATAAATATATTTTATTTTTAAAAATGATTTTTTTATTTTAGGAAAGGCTAAATAGACAGGCATTCTATAATATGCCATTTCTTTATAAGAATGTGTATGCTAACCAAATTACTATCAACGCTTTTGATAATTTTGCAATTTTAATAGAACATTATTTTAGATAAAAACATTAATTTATTTTTCATGTAAACAGTTGAGAGGCCGGGCGCGGTGGCTCAAGCCTGTAATCCCAGCACTTTGGGAGGCCAAGACGGGCGGATCACGAGGTCAGGAGTTCGAGACCATCCTGGCTAACACGGTGAAACCCCGTCTCTACTAAAAAATACAAAAAACTAGCCGGGCGAGGTGGCGGGCGCCTGTAGTCCCGGCTACTCGGGAGGCTGAGGCAGGAAAATGGCGTAAAAACCCGGGAGGCAGAGCTTGCAGTGAGCTGAGATCCGGCCACTGCACTCCAGCCTGGGCGACACAGCGAGACTCCGTCTCAAAAACAAACAAACAAACAAACAAACAAAAAACAGTTGAGAAACTTTATTTTAAAATATCTAAAATAAAAGTAAAAAAGAATATATTCCTTTAAAAGTTGAGTGTAAGACTGATCTACTCATCTATAAAGTTGTTCTATAAAGTTCCAAAACAAACCAATTTCCCACCTGAATAGACTAGGAAACATGAGTGTGTGTGTGTGTGTGTGTGTGTGTGTGTGTGTGTGTGTGTGTGTCTGTGTGTGTGGAGGGGAGTATTTAAGTTAATGTCATAATTTCTGTGTATGCTCTAGGTTCTTTTCTAGCTCATGCAATTTGATATACAAAATTGTGTAATATTGTTTCTATTTTACTAATAATTTATCTCTTCTGATCTCATGTTTTAAATTATATTACTGTGATTTTATAATGTTAAATTATATTATTATTACTATTAGTTATTCTTATCTGTATATTAGTGGTGCCAGAAATTGTTCTAAGTGCTTTATACATGCACTGCCATGGAATAGCAATCATATTAAGCACATATTATTATTATCTTTTTTATAGATGAGGAAGTTGAGACTCAGAAAGTTAAATTTTTTATCTGGTTATATAAATAATATAACCAGAGGATTAACTAGTGGAAGAGTCAGGAGTTAAAATCAGTACTAATTTCATGAGTAGTTCCCATTTAGAAGCACAGCATTAGTTAACTAATGTCTATAACTACTTGTTTTGAATTATTAAGGTTCAATAGTAGTATATTTCCATCAAGTAAAAATGCCCATAAACAAGATGAAATACTTGTGCTGAAGACACATTACCTTTTATAAATTTAGAACTATAGCATTGTACTCTTGATAGACATGCATGATATCAGAAGTCCATGACAGATGTTATGGGTGATAGTCATTTGGTATTTAGAACACATTAAAAGAATTTTATAGTACAATCTCAATGAGTACCAACCATTTTATTAATGAAGAAACTTGGCTCCCTGGTTCCCTCCATTTGTGACCCATTCCCTTCTCATTTTTTATTCCACTCTGTGTAAAGAAATAGGTGCAAGTTTCTAAAAATAACACTTCTTAGAAATACAAATAGGTTTCAATCAAGTGAGTGCATGTAGAAAGGCTGTTCCAACAGTACAACTTTTAAGATAGATTTTTTTAAAAAATTTTAAAAATAGGACAACATTTCTAAAAGTGTATCCACTCCTTTCCTCCAATTTCCTTCAGCCTCCAATCTCATTTTAATAAATGGCAACCCTTTCACTAACTCAGGCAAAAGTCTAGTCAGTCAACTATTCTCTCTTTCCATAACCCAGTTATAAAAGCCACAAAACCATATGCAAATCCATCATCTCTTTCTTCAGAATATCTATCAGCTCCACCTGGTTATCTCTATTTCAAGTCACGAGAGTCCTTATTTGAATATTGCCATGTCTTTCCAGCTGACGTCCCTGCTTTTCTTCTTGTCTTTCTTGAGTATATTTTATACCAGATATAAAACAATTTTACATCTTTTAACCTATAAATCAGATCATTAATCTTCTTTGCTCAAATATCTCCAATGGTTTCTCATATCAATCAGAATAAAATTAAAAGTCCTTATCTAGACCTACTGCAAGGCCCTTACATCATCTATCTGCTGCTTTTCTGACATCATCTCCTAGGATATTTCACTTACTCAGATCTGGCACAGGGGCCACCTTACTTGTCTTTGAACATTGCTATAAAAGTTTCAAAGTGCTGATTATCAATTTATGGATTTATCTTGTGCACCAGTAACAGGCTAGCATTGGCCTGTGTATCACACTTTGAGTAGCACCATTTCAAAACATTATATATTTTTTTATCACTTATCACCAGCTGCCATATTATATCTTCATTTAGAATGTAAGCTCTATGAGGGCAGGAACTCTGTTTTGTTCATTACTATATTTATAGCATTTGGAAGTACTTGACCCATAGCAGATACCCAATAAATATTTAATGAATGAATGGATGGATGGATGGAAGTATAAATGAATGTTGATATTTTGGAATTCTGGCTAGAATTCCTCATTCATATATAACTCAAATGTTATTTTTGATGCTCAGAATGTTAGGACCAGAAAGATCTTTAGAGATCATTAAGTCCAGATCATGCATATAGATGAGAAAACAGCATTCAAGATAAGTTAAAGAACTCAGAAAAGGTCAAACAGTTAAATAAAGGAAATATGAAATATATATATACATATATATATATATAGAGAGAGAAATATAGAGAAATAATATAGAAATATAGAGGACATGAATTCTCAAATGTTAGTTAGAGACAGAAATGGAATGAGACTCTTCATTTAGGCTATATTCACATGGCACAGTGCCTCAGGTTCTGCTGAAAGCTTTCATGAAAATGTCCACCTTTATGGAAAGGACTTGCAAACAAAATGTTATGCTGCCAGCGGAAAAACTGTATTTTTTTTTTTGTTTTGTTTTGTTTTTTTGAGACGGAGTCTTGCTCTGTCACCCAGGCTGGAGTGCAGTGGCCGGATCTCAGCTCGCTGCAAGCTCCGCCTCCCGGGTTTACGCCATTCTCCTGCCTCAGCCTCCCGAGTAGCTGGGACTACAGGCGCCCGCCACCTCGCCCGGCTAGTTTTTTTGTATTTTTTAGTAGAGACGGGGTTTCACCGTGTTAGCCGGGATGGTCTCTCGATCTCCTGACCTCGTGATCCGCCCGTCTTGGCCTCCCAAAGTGCTGGGATTACAGGCTTGAGCCACCGCGCCCGGCCAGAAAAACTGTATTGTAAAACTTGGCAGGGTGCTTAAGAACATTTGGCTAAACAGCACTAGTTGCCTATGTAATTGGAAAATAGATGTTTAGGTACATCTTTATTTTTTTTTTCCAAGTCCTGGCTGAAGCAAGTTAAATGTAGCTTGTTAAAAGGAAACTTTTTGAAGAGTCATTTTAACAAAAGCATGTGTCATATGTATACAGAAGCTAACCAATATCACATGATAAACATAATCAAAAATTTTTAAATCAAATTACATATTTCAAGTCATATTTTAATGTATTATTGAAACTTTAAAAATATCTCATTGTGACTATTTTGCAAACAATCTTTTTGTAATGGAAAAATTACCTCATAATTTAACTGTTTTGTCAACTCAGATTTCAAAGATCATGCTTACTTAAATATATTCACACCTGGAGTTGCACCTAGCAATTGTATGCCAATTTAATGTCAGTGTATTGTAACATTAAATCATTATTACAGCTGTTATTATGGTTAATAACATTTATAAAATGTTGTATAATTTACAAAGCAGTGTTTTCCTATTAACTTCTTTGATCCTAAATTACCTAAGAGATGGTTATAAGAGCCAAAATTATTAGAATAATTGCCAGGAATTCAAACTTTGGAAATTCTAAGAAATGTTCTAAAACTCTTCATGAATTAGCAACGAGGTAATAGAAATTCCCAGAAATACTAGATAGCCTTACCTTGGTATGGCTGTGACTCACACAGAAGGAATAGTAGAAATGGGTTAAATAAAAACAGATTGATTAAGTTTCTATCCCACAGAAAAAGTGGTAGTGAATAATAAGATCTTCAATGGACTCTCCTACAAGCCTCTTCCTTTTTGCACTTTGTTCTAATGGAAGTTAATTAGATCGGCCGGATGTGGTGGCTCACGCCTGTAATACCAGCACTCTGGGAGGCTGAGGGGGGCGGATCATGGGGTCAGGAATTCAAGACCAGCTTGGCCAATATGGCGAAAGCCCATCTCTACTTAAAAAAATACAAAAATTAGCTAGGTGTGGTGGTGATGCATGCCTGTAGTCCCAGCTGCTTGGGAGGCTGAGGCAGGAGAATCACTTGAACCCGGGTGGCGGAGGTTGCAGTGAGCCGAGATCACACCACTGCACTCCAGCCTGGGTGACAGAGTAAGACTTCATCTCAAAAAAAAAAAAAAAAAAAAAAAAAGAGAGAAAGAAAGTTAATTACATCTATGAAAGTATACTAGAAATAGATCAGGAATAGAAAATGGATTTGGCTACCATTGAAACTGTGGTTGATTTAGGGAGATTGGACACAGAATTCTGTTGGATGCATGCATATATTTTTTTTAGTATTGTGATTTTACTTTGAACATGAATTCTCAAATGTTATGTATGCTCACATTAATACATATATGACCTTCTTTGGCAATCGTGTTAAATATTACTAATTCTTCATTAACCATTGAATCAAATTCTAGTCACCTACCTGGTATTTAATATTTTCCATAAATTTAGAGATCTGCTACAATATCCCTTCACACTTGACCCAAAGTTTTTTTCCAAAAACATTTTCCAAAATAATCAAAACATACTTTAAATATCATCCACCATCGAACTTACCCACAACTTTTCCTATATTTTTAATTCATTCCTTTGACCTTACCAAGAATGCTTTGAATGTATTCAACAAAATTAACATCCATCATTATCCTCAACTATTGCGTAAAGGATTTTATTCTTTCAGAAAAGTTCTGAATCAGTTACTCAATTTACATTTCCCTAAAATTGATATACAAAGATTTATTTTATTTTTATTTGCAAAGTTGTTTTATTCTTATGTTTCACTATATAGATCTTAATTATCCATTAGATGATAAACCAGCTCATGGAGACCTGAAATTCTGTTTTTATCATTTCTGGCTGGGCAGGCCAGATGTAATTCTTCTACCACATAAAAAGTATTACAGAGATTTGTACATGTAAGCCTAGATTAACTTACTGTAACCCAGCCGAGTAGATAGTACAATAAAATTAAGAGGCAAAATGTTTAAAAGATGCTAGACTGAATATATCTTAAAACCAGAATTTTAAAAATATAATTTCTAATCTTAGTATTTGCCTCTGACTGTTTAACAGTTGATATCTCACATTCATAAACCATTTTGGGGGAACTAAAAAAAGCTTTATGCGTAATTGAATGTTTACTTTGCAGCCTTCTACAGAGTTAAGGAAACTGTGTTTTCTAAGTCTATGTCAAAACGTTTGGAGTATTTCTAACTAAAATGTGAGTACATACATAAATGTTTCCATTGCCTTTATATATTAAGTTTAAAAATTGTAGTTAAAACAAAAAAAAAATTCATTTGAAAATCAGACACTAGAGAAAGTTTTTAAAGACAGTCTTCTCAAGCCACAGTGCTCTGACTCATAAGGCTTGGATAGTATTTTTATTTCCCAGACATAGCTAGACTAGTGGTTGCATAAATACTATTCATTCACACTATCAGAGCCTCTTTTTAGCTCATGATTATACCATCATATTCCTCAATGACTAGTATTTTGGTACCAATTGTTATAAATTTCAGGGTTGTCTAGTATAAAATTAGCCCTCTTCCAGTATCAAAATATTTCACATGCCATCTTAGAATAATTAACTTACCCTAGAAAAACTATAGAGAAAGGGAGAAGGCAGTTGTTTTAAATGACCTTGAGACTTTTCTACATATTGCTATTCAGACGTCCAGTGATAAAATAAGAAATTGCTATAGGCCTTTAGACTTAAGTGTCACCCACTACACTCACTCTTCATCTTACTACCCAATGCAGGTCACACCTGAGACTCAACAGCTAAGTGTACAGCCTAGGCTGTGCCCACTCAGCACTGAGAGAAGCAGCCAGCATGCAGTCAACAAACAAACAAACAAACGAAAAGCTACTGGAGCTCATTCTGTTGTACTTTCTCATCCTTATCGTCTTATTTTTTTCACTTTGTCAATTTGTTGGAGAACTCTTTGGTGTCTATTATCTCTCACCTTCCTACCCATCCTTCAAAGCTGCTCCCCTTCTCATCACCCCTGTGGAAAACTCTTTCATTTCATCCTACCCTTGCTCAGACCCAGTGAACTTGCACCCAATCTATACTTCCTGTCCCCCCAAGGGTCCAAAGGGATAGTCTACTTATGCTTCCTGGTGTGTCTCCACTAAAGAGCCTGGTTACTCCTGCCTTTCTCATAAAGGAGGTCTCACAAAAGCCTGCAATTTCATTTAGTTCCATGTTATCCTGGCATCTGGACATTATTGTTTGGCTTTGCTGTGGCCAGTATCTCCAGCTTTCAACCCAATAATTTAGCTGAGGTAATGAATTAAATATTTAATGTGTGAGTTATATGTTTAGATTGGGCTCCTCGATAACGTTAATGTCCACTATTTCTCTTATCTTGAATAGTGACAGACTGCAAACTGTCTTGCTGGGACTTCTATTTTCTATTTTATTCTATTCTCTGTCTTTTGCCGATGTCACCCTGTTTTCAGCCTCAACTTAAATAAATAGCCAAATACACAAGTGCCAAGAATTGTTGACAATATAACTCTAGAAGCATATGGTGCTAAGCTAGTAGAAAAACAATTCTTAGCTCAATAAGTATTCTTCATTTGAAATTATGTACTGTTTCTTCTCCTTCTACTTGAAAAGTCAGCAAACTTGAGGACCAAGTGTTGCCTGGGGATCTAACTTACATAAAACATTGTGTTGGCTCTGAAACACTGAGATTCCATAGCAAGGCCAGCAACACATAAACTCCTCTGGTACTCCTACATTATTTATCCCTGAACAGCTAGGGGGCTTTCTGCAAAGACATCCCTAACTACGGCAAGCATTCACTCTATTTAATGTTTATTTAATTAACAGTGCACAAACACCAATTCTGTGAGTGCAGTGAAGTCTGTGCACATCTTTAAATTTATTTTCTCAATTGATTTGGAAATGCAGTAGCAGCATGGTGCCAGACATTTCTTCTCACCCAGTTATCCCTTAACACCCAAGAATCTCTCTATCTAAAAAGGCATTTGTTAAAATAGGGTAAAGCTGATATGGGTACGAGACAGAGGAAAGGGATATCTGGGGGAAAAAGTTGGCAGATAGAAGCTCCGTTGTTGTTGTTAGACTATTTTTTTTTTCTTTTTCTTTTTGAGACAGGGTCTCACTCTGTTGCCCAGGCTGTAGTGCGGTGGCAGGATTTTGATTCACTGTCGGCTCCATCTCCCGGGTTCAAGTGATCCTCCCACCTCAGCCTCCTGAGTAGTGGGGTTTACAGGGGCATGCCACTATGCCCAGCTAATTTTATTTTATTTTATTTTATTTTTGTAGAGATGGGGTTTTGCCATGTTTCCCAGGCCAGTCTCGAACTCCTGGGCTGAAGTCATCCACCTGCCTCAGCCTCCCTAAGTGTTTGGACTACAGGCGTGAGCCATGGTGCCCCGTCTTTACATTTTCAAAAGAAGAATTACAATATTATTGTGAAATAATTGAATTTCTTCATTATATAAAATGTGAAGATTTAATCCAGCATCATTTAAGAGTTAGATAAGATGATCTGTAAGGTCACTGTTATTCTAAAATTCTATGTTCAGAATCACCTAGATTGCCTCTAAGTAGCACTCAGTATGAGACATCAACTGTGGATTATTATATCCTAAAGCACACAGGATAAAACTCAGAGGTAAAAATGAAGCACTCACAAACTACTATCTACCACAGTACATAACTCTAAAACTCTCTGTAAACATATGAGAAAGGAAAGAAGCATCTTCTCAGCAGAATTGAATAAACTGAGGATGTATGTATTGAAAATCTACTTTAGGGTATAAGACTTCTCAGAAAGAAAATCAAATACATTAAAATCAAATTCTGTTAGTTTGAGAAACATTGTAAAGTTTTGTTTTGCTGTCATTGTCTGAAGCTTACCATTAACCCTCCGTGAAGGAACTGGCTTTCTAAACTGAAGTTAGTTAAAGTTTCTTCACTTTTGCAATTGTGAGGAGTTGGAATCCTTATTTTTCTCAAGTCTATGGTCCCTTTCCTGTGATTTATCTTTCTTTCTCTGTCTTTCCATTTCTAAGATAGGCCTAATAATCACTGTAATATCAGATGACTAAGTTGTGGATGCACACTTTTTATTGAATTACCTTTTTTGCAGAGTTTGTGTCAAAATTTGCATTTATTAATGAATAATATGTATTAGTAAACTTATTTAAAGGTTCTATTTTATTATTCCATTCAACACCAGGGGGCAGCACAATTCCCAAAGAGTATTTTTTTTTTTTTTTAAATTCAGAGATAGTGAAAAAGTACAATGGCATAATTGGTACTCATTTCTGTTGCAGCTATAGGCATACACGGGATTAATCTACTTTTTTATGCAATGAATATAGACTAAAACCTAGCTGCATTCAGAAAATTGTATCAACAAAGAAGAATATACTTATTAGCACATACCTAGCATAATCCAAAAAAGAAGGAAAAAGTATCATTAAGTTTGTGTGTTTGTGTATTATCTCTGTGAGGCACAAGAAAAATAAAATTATTGTTTTCTGAACTCCTTTATAGGAGAGAAAAACATATAGGATGGCATCATTTCCATCCTATATGAGAAAGACATGGTTGGTTTCCTGAAAGACTTAATACATCAAAGATACCACAGTTTAAGAATAGTAAATAATTATATTTTATTTTAAAATTTGATTTTCTAAATTCACATACATGAGATTTGGAAAGGTAATTTATGATGAATTTATCTTTCATGATATTCCTGTTTACAAGCCTCCAGTTGCTACCTGGAGTATCATCTTTAAAAGTTCACATACATTGACACAGAACTTTCAAACTATCATGCTCGTTACATGTACTCTTTTTTAAAAAAATGTGTTGGTTTTTATGGATCCATAGAATAAAATGGGTCATAAAAAGTTAAAAGGTGTTGTAAATTGTACGTGAAAATAAACAACTTATGAAATCTGGTAATATTTGAGGGCAACAAGTCTACAATATTACCAAAGAAAATAAAATACTTTGCTAACTTACAGGAAGATAGAAATAGAAACAGCAGCACAGTTAAAATGTTTCAAATATGTTCTTATTTTTAATGTGAAAAATGCTCTTATTTAGAAAAAAAAACATGTACAGATGCATACATACAACCCTTCCATTAGCCCTGTTTCTCCATTAAATAATGTATTTCTTCTTTCATCCTCAAACTGAATTCATTCATTCTTTCTTTTTCATTCAGTAAGCGTTGTTTTTAGAACTGATTATGCACTTGGCCTTAAGATTTCACTATTTTGTGGAGGAGACCGACACAGCAAAAATGATTATAACAAAATTGAAATTTATGTTTTAAGACAATAAAAAGTTCCATGGGAATAAGAACACGGAAGTCATAGACTATAAACCCATTGAGGACAGGGACCATGTTTTTCTTGTCAGCAGCACTTAACTCCTGTATCTAAAGGAATCCTAGGCAAGCAGAAGGCACTCAACAGATATTTATTCATTTATAAAATACCCGTTTTTCCAGAATCAGAGTGGAAGAGGAAACTTGCAAAACCACGTATTAGTTTCCTAGGGTTATTGTAATAAAATGCCATAAACTGGTGACTTAGAAAAGCAGAAATTTACCCTCTCACAGTTCTGGAGACAAAAAATCCTCCAAAATTGAAGTGCTGGAGACCATGCTGCCTCTGAAGCCTCTAAGGGAGGATCTTTCTTTGCCTCTCTCAGTTTCTCGTAGCCCCGGGCGTTCCTTGGCTTGTGCAAGATAACTCCACTTTCTACCTTCGTCTGCACATGGTGTTCTCTCTGCATCTCTGCCTTCACATGACTCTCTTCCTATAAGGACACCAGTCATATTGGATTAGGAGTTTACCTACTTCAGAACGATGTCATTTTCCCTAATTACATGAACAACAACTTATTTCCAAATAAGGTCATGGTCTACAGTACTAGCGGTTAGAACTTCAACATATCTTTTATTACAGGCACACAATGTGACTTATAACAACAAATAACATTAATGTTCTCCTTTTCTAGACTATTTTTCTCCTCAATCCTCCTTTGCCTTACTTCCTTCCCCCAAGATGAGAAAATTTTGAGAATCCAATGGATTAAGAAATAGTGTGCTGAGGAGCACAGGTTCCATTTTAGACTCTCACCTTTTAAGATTATCCATTATTTTGCCAGACTCATTCTTCTCGTGCTTGGTTTGACTGTGCAAAATTCCTACAAATTGCTATCATTTATAAGAACTGCTTACATTCATGCCTAATTATCATGCAGTAGAATAACAATTATGCATATCATTAAATTCATGTGAGATAACCTTCAGTGTAAGTTTTATTTGATTATGGCACTAAACTCTGTTCATGCATGCTTGGCCTTCATAGCAGGTTGCTCAGGAAGAATGGTTGCCTCTGCCACTTAAAAAATAATGACAGTAATACTAGATATAACCCTAACCCTCTCCAACAGAAATATTGGTTCCATAACCTGGAACCCACCTTGTGAAAAGGTCATTGCAATCAAGTCTATGTTAAATACAATAAATATTTCATCTATTAAATATGAATGAAAATTGAATATTTTATTTAACATAATTAAGCTTTCTAATTTGCTTAAATAAATGCATCTGTCTGCATCTTTTCCCCTCACTAAAAATATACATGGGTTAAGAGTATAAAACATGTGATATTACTTTTCAACAAATATGTTCTAATCTCTTGATTAAGCATTTCAGCTGTAGAATTAAATATATATACTTAATATATACATGATAGGGGTTTAATATATATATCATGGGCATATAGCAATATACAAATGCTTTGTGTTTGGCTTTCACACATTTTTGGAGTTACTTTTATTCATGTTTAAAGCATATAATGTGACAATATTATATCAAACCATCAATGCTACTGTATTTATCATCTAATAGGTACAAAATACCTTGTCATGCACTCCCTATATATAAAACCTCATTTAACTCCCCCAGGATTTGAGTGGGAATTTTAAAATTATATCTAATTTTTAAATTATAAAAACAATAAATATAAATTATAAATTAAATATAAATTATACAATTAATTATAAATTATAATTATAAAATATAATTCTATAATTATAAAACATAATTACAAAATTATAAAACATAATTACAAAATTAATAATAAATATAAAATATAAAATATAAAAATATAAAAATAATAAATATAAATTTCAGGAAATTTTGGAAATACAATAAAATACAAATAAAAATGGTCCATGGCTAGGCATGGTGGCTCATGCCTATAATCCCAGCTCTTTAGGAGGCCGAGGCAGGTCCATCACTTGAGATCAGGAGTTCGAGATCAGCCTGGCCAACATGGCAAAACCCTATCTTTACTAAAAATACAAAACTAGCTGGGCATGGTGGCACATGCCGGTAATCCCAGCTACTCAAGAGGCTGAGGCACGACAATCATTTGAACCTGGGAGATGGAGGCTGCAGTGAGCTGAGACTGCACCTCTGCACTCTAGCTAAATTTTTTTTTTAAATGGTCCATAATCACATCCAAAGTTGCCACATTTAACATTTTGTAAGAATATTACTGTTACTAGTTTTGCAAGTCCCAAGTTCCACTCTTTATTCTAGGCAGTCTTGATCATTTCATTCAATTATATCTAATTGGGGTTCGATTTTACAAAATATTTTGTAGCATGAGCTTTACTTAATCACAAACATTTTCTTTTATAGATAAGCATATTTAATAGATCATAAGGCTTTATTTTTTAAAAATATTTAGGTCTGTTTAGAATTCTCAGTTTTATAAAACATAGTTCAGAGTTCTGGCTCTAGAATCAGAGTTCCTGTGGTCAAATCTGTCTCCATCATCTATTACTTTTGTGATCTTCGGCTAATTACTTTACTCCTATTCAGTTTCCTTTATAAAAGGGAGTTACTAATAATGCCTTCCAGAATTAAATAAAATATTCAACATAAAGTAGTTTGGTATATTTAATGCCTAGCACATCCCAGGACTCTAATGAATATTAGCTATCAATAATCAGGTTTGCAGAATGTATTATTTTCTGCTGCCCTCATTTGTTGACTCTACTTGTTTTCCTCTTTCTCTTTTGACTTTCCTTCTACACTTCTTTGCAGGTGACTCTACCATAGTCTGCCATTTAAATATTTGCGTGTAGAACTTAGTCCTCTCCAGACCCTGTTTGCCTGGGTGTCAGCAGCAGAGGCTGCAGAAGATAGAATATTGTTGAACAGCGAGTGTACCTGTCTGATTCTTGCTTTGGAGGCTTCCTCTCAGGGGTGTACTCCACCCTGTGAGGTGTGGGGTGTCAGACTGCCCCTAGAGGGGGATGTCTCCCAGTTAGGCTACTCAGGGGTCATGGACCCACTTGAGCAGGCAGTCTGTCCCTTCTTAGATCAAACCTGCATGTTATGCACATGTACCCTAGAACTTAAAGTATAATAATAATAAAAAATAAATAAATAAATAAAAATAAAATAAAATAAAATATCTTTCTGTTACGGAAAAAAAAAAAAGGAACTTAGTCCTATTTCTCTTAATCTACATTTTCTCCCTGGACATTCTCACCTACTCCACTGACTTTCATTATTTTCTTCATACTGATGATCCCCATATTTCTATCTTCAGTCCACATCATTCTCTCTGAGCTTTTCACCCATACATCTAACTGCCTATTGAATATCTCCACTCATAAGTGTAAAGGCCCTTCAAATCCAACAGGTTCAAAATTAAACTCATCCTTTTCCCAGAAGGAGCTTCTCCACTTTTGCTTCCTCATTCAGTCAATGACCACCAAGAGCACGTAGCTACTCCAGGCAGAATGCTGAGTTATGACATGACCTGGTCAGCAGAATGTACACAGAAGTCAGAATGTGTAGTTCTAAGCCTCGGCATTAAGAAGCATCACATTTTCCACAGTTCCCACATTTCACTGCTGCTAATCTCACAAGAACAGTTCCCAACAAAGCTAAGAGACACTTAAGGAAAACAGGCAACTTGCGCCGAATGGAGGAGCCAATCTACAGACATATGACAAAGAATAAAATCATTGTCTGAAGTTACTGAATTTTGGGGTTGTTTGTTATTCAGCATTACTGTAGATAATGTTAACTGATAGAGGAGCCTACTAAAAATCTTAAGCTTCATCTTCATTTGCATCTTCTCTATAACTATTGGCATTTCAAAAAATAAATCTTGACAAAATACCAATTTTTTTCTCATCCAGATTCCCTGTACTTTAAACCCATATTAGCTTTCCATGGCCAAAAGTCCTTCTGCCCAAAGTTAAAGACTTGTTTCCCAAAGTGAGGAAGAACACAAGACTGACAATAGGACAAAGTTCTCTACTCCTGCAAACTTGCCAAACAGAATGCCCAGAAACATCTTCAGTGGCTATTTAACTGACTTTAAATAAACTCCATGTAGGACACTTAGACACATTCTGAGATAGAGTACAATAAATCTCATGGAAGGGAAAATACAGTGTGTTATAGCCAACACAGCATATTGTTGTTTTATTCCTCTTAAATTCAACCATTAGATTCGTACAAAAGTAATTGCAGTTTTTGTCATTGAAAGTGATGGCAAAAACTGCAAGTACTTTTATGCCAACCTAATATTATAATTTGCATGCATGAATATGCTACAACCATGTAACACAGAGCTTTTATGTCCTTCTACCATATATTTTGTGGCACTAGTTCCAGTGAAGTTTCCATCTAACATCATATAGAAATTAGAATGTGTAAATGTTATATATGAAACCTCACAGACTATTCTATCCCAGTAAAAATGCTATTCTATCTCAGTTTTCTAAAAAAAGGCAGATTATGAAACTGTAACTATTACCCTCATAGCAAGAGGTTAAGCATATATGGAAAATGGTTCACTTTAAAACACAGTCATTTGATATTTAAGAATTATCAGTGACCTATTGCTTCAAACATCTAACAATACCTAGTATATGCCCCCTACCCCATACAATAGCTAGAAAGGAATCACTTTGGGATATTATTTCTAGAACAATGACTGGCATTTATTAGACCCAGAAAAACATTGATGGGTAAATGAATGAATGAATTCTTTCAGCAATGGCAGTTCTACTAAGAGTTGTCTCCTCTGTCTTTACACCAAGTTAAAAGGGAAATAACTTGTGTACAGAGAAGGAAGAGAATGATTCACATGGCTTAAAGGATATACACATATTTTAAGCTAAACACCAAACTTTGACCATATCAGCCCTGCCTTAATATAGAAGGAAATTATTGATTTTTCTATAAATTAAGGAAGCTGGGGATTTTATCTACAAATGGTGGGTGTGTGTGCATGCACACACACACTGGGGAGGTATCCTTTGGAATAAAATTTATTTCAGAAAAATATGCACATATTTTTCTGTAAATATTACTCACTTGAATATATGCATCACACAGTATTTAATATGCTAGGAGTTTAAAAACTGACGTGTTAAAATAGCACAAAGACATGTCTAGGCTAGTTACTGTTGAGTGGCACTTAGTGTGGATTTACTCACTGCAAACCGTCCTTGATATGCTGCCTGTCTCTTCCCTGTAAATGGCAGTGAAGGTCAGTGAATCTAATTTGACAATAATGAGCCTGCTCTGCAATGTGTTATAATATTGTGTCTTTACTTCTTTTTTAAAAAGGTATCAACCAATCAAAAAGCCTGTTCAATGACATCAGGGAAACCCCAGGAGACCTGGGGAGAGTTAAAGAACAGTACTCTCTTATTTTTCTTTTCCAATAATGGAGACAGCAGAGGTTATGAACCTGTTCAATATGCATTAAAACAAAACACAGGCTGATAGGAATGTTTTAATTAATAACAATTATCTTCTGCAGAATTGTGATTCAAGCCAGGTCTCTGAGCATGAAGGAGAAACTTGACACTTGTGCTTCTTTGTGGACTGAGAGATTTTAAGCAAAGTTAATGGAAACTCAGCGGATGAATGGTGCTGCAATTCAAATGTACTGTAAAATTACTGAAATGATTTCAATGTCACAGGACTACACTGCATTGCATTTATGATTATTACCACTTGCTACGCTTTAGTGATATTTTTGTCAAATGTTTTAAAGCTTGTCTTAAGAAAAAAGTGTGTCTTTCAGAGAAAATGTTGATGCAACTAATAATAACTCATATTATAATTATTTACCCACATAAAATATTCTATGCACATTTTAAATACTGTATGTATAACATATATTTATTTAAATAATAATTACTATAAAAAGGTTCAAAGGTTGGAATGTTGACACAAGGATAATGACCTAATAGTCATATCCCACCCCGATGTCTTTGCAAATCTTATTCTATATCCCAAGCTTTTATTTCTCAAAAGATGATTCTGGAACAGGATTTGTGAGAATCACATTTTGGGTATATGTTTAAAATATATATTCTTGGGCCCCACCCCAGACCTTCGGAGTCAGCATCTTCTGGGGCAGGGGGTCACCCATAATTCTGCATTTTAACAAGTTCTCCAAAGAATTATCATGCATACTGTAACCCAAGAAGCAAGAGGTTCTTAAACTGGCGACCACAGAATACAGGGGTCCATGAGCTTGAGATGGGAAAAACATACACCTTCATTTTCACTGAACTCTGATTGAAATTTAGCATTCCCATCAGTTATGAATGTAGCCAACAAATCAGAGTAGCTTTAGATATCCGTGTGTCATCAATAAATAATCAGATATTTTCCTATATTACGGTTGAAGATATTGCAAAATATTATTGACATTGATGACTACTTTGAAATTATATTAGTTATTAAATTTCCTGCTAGAGCTTTTAATTAATTGCAAAATGAACACATATAATATCAGAAAACAATTTTAATAATTTTTCAAGAAATGTGTTTCAATAATAACTGGTTTCCTTTGTAATCTCATGCACTTTATTTGATGTATTTTTAAATATGTTTCTGAATGAGGCCCACAGGCTTCACCAGACAAGCATAAGGGTCTGTGACACACACAAAGTCAAGAACCCCTGTCTCAGCTCTCCTGGGTCTCGTACTTATTCAGAGGGAGAAGGAAAGAGTAGAAAGAGCTAAACGAAGGCTGTGTCTCTGAATCAAACAAACCCTCCCTGGCATTTCCTCTGAAAGGACATATATGTGGGAGCGTAAAGAAAAGTGGCTTATAAAATTCCAGTGTGTTTAAAAGTGGGGGAAGAAAAGGAAGGGAAAGCAGGCACAGAAACACCTGTCAGTCATGAATGACTTATTGGCCCAGTTCAGCAGCAGGGGAGCTGAATTTGATCAGTTCTGCCATGATTAGTGTCACTACAGTCAAGTGTAATTTCTGTATAAATAGAAGTGGTGGATAGGAAAATAATTTGGTTCATCCCTCCAAATTGTATCAGTCAGCACAGACATCAAAAATTGTCAGCCCGAGGTGGGGAAGCACGCATACCCAACCAAGCCTATAATTGTATTCAGTATTCAAATATTTTAAACTAGAATATGATCTTCAACATAAGACAAGGAAAAATCATTGTTGATTGTGCATCCTATTGAACTGTTGAAACAGCATTTCTGTATATTTCATTGTCTCTTTTGGTAAAAGTGAGCAAATATAAGTTTTTGTATTTTGTCACTTTTTCAGTAACAGGATATTTTCCTTTCAGACTTGCCTCTCTTCTAATTCCTTAGCTTAGTGTATGAAACTCCATTCAATCAGTTTCCAAGACAGAGATACACTGGCCTCTTTTCTCTCCTTCATCAAATAGATCACTAAGTCCTTTTGCTTCTACCTCCCTAATATCCCTGAAAGTAATTCACTTCCCGTAGGCCCACTGCTACTAGGTTAGTTCTGACCATCATTATTTTAGCTAGAATTACAGGAACGGACTCCTAACTGGTCTCCTGTGCTTAAATCCTGTTTGTCTCCAAAATGTTCTCCATATGTGCATCAAAATAATTTTTTAAATGCATGTCTTTATTTAATTCCCTGCAAAAACATGTCTATGGAATTCCACAGCTCTTAGACTACATACCATACTTCTTAAAATGGTATATCAGTCCTTCAGGATCTGGCTTACATTTCTAGCTTTAGCCTTAGCCCCTCACACTATAGACTTCACATATACTGACTTTTCCCCAAGCATTTCTGGGCCATGGCACATGCTTTCCCTCTGACTAGAATGATCTATTTGCATGACTAACCTCAGCTGATGTCTCTTGTGGGATGTTAACCCTGGCACCTCTAAGTGGAGTGAGATGACTTCTCTGAGTGTGGGCCTAGTATTCAATATTTACCCTTTTTATTGGATTTATTAGATCAGACTGTATTTGCATGTTTGTTGTTGAATTAGCTGAATTAACCAGCAGGATTTGTGTCACTACAACGTAGTTATTGTACTTAATCTGAGATTAAATCCAAGATAGTTCTTTTAGAAAGTATTTTATATTTACTTATAGCAAAATCATTTTTAGCTATTGTAAACATTGATCACATTACTGTTCAAAGGAAAAAAAAGAATGAGCTTTTTTGAAACCAGTAAGAAAATTAATTCTGTATCTGATGTCTATCTAATATTTCTCATTACAAACTAAAACTATGCTTTAGTAAGTTAAGAATAAGAAGCTTGTTTATAAAGTTTATCAATTGATAAGTCTTATTCAGTAGAATAAATCCACATGTATAGAAACTTTGTTTAGTGCCTGGCACACAATAGGACTCAGGAAATATTCATTTAATGAATTAATGAATACATGACTATCTTCTACTTAAGCCAGAGCTCTTTCTAAGTCTTTGGACTAGTAGGCACTTAGACGGGAGGTAAGGAGACCAGAGGGGAAAGAAACCTGCTCTTAACACTCTTGACACTGTTATCAGTGAAATTAAATACACAAATCTGATTGTGTCACCATGTTGCCTATGCAACTGAGATAGGCTCCTCTGAACTACAGGACAAATAGTATAATCCTTGGGATAAATTCATAATAGTGATAATAAAACTAATATTTGCTGAACACTTACTGAGTCTAGTCACTGTGCTAAGTGTTTTGCATTTGTCTCACTGAATCCTTTGAACAAATTAGGAAGCAAACAATATTATATCAATTTTGCAGACAAGAAAAGCAAGATTAAGCAACTTGCCCAAAGTCACATGGACAGCAAATGCAAAAATAGAAGTGAAGCACAAATAGTCAGATTCCTGAGCACACATGCTAAAGCTTTTTACTATATAAATCATGAAACATTTAGTTCCAACCTATCTCACTAGCTACCAACTTGTAAAACGCCCATCACTTGACCTCATTGTTTCCTAATCCCCAAAGTCCCACCACACTATACCGGAAATACTTAAAATGAACCACGTTCTTATAAGACCTCTGTGAACTGCACATATTACTTCCTTTACCAAAAATTCCCTACCCCTTCTCATCTACCCAAAAAGGCCCTATCTATCCATGTTTTAATTTCAATATCTTATATCTCCTACTCTGAAGAAATGTCTCTGACTTGCTCAAAAAGATAATTTTTTTTGGACCTCATTATGCTTTGTAGTATATTATTAATGACTTTATTAACTAACCGTGTCTCTGTGGGCCACCCACATCCCCAACAAATAAACAGTGTATTCTCTAAGGAAAGAGATAATGTGCAATTCACTTTTGTATTTGCCATGAGCTAGTCCAAGTCCACAACTCAGCAGAGGCTCATTAAATATTTGTTAATATGAGATGAAGGGTGCGTGTTTTGAGGGAGGGTTTGCTTAGGAATGATGATATGACAAGAACAAGAAGTACCAGTCAAAAAGCTAAGAATGTAAGAGAAAGCAAGATATGCAAAGGGTAGATACAATATTATAGCATACAGAGTGGAATGAGAATATTAATGTAGGGGAAAACTAGAGATCAGGAATATATCACTATTTGATCATTAAATAATATTGATAATGTTCATAATAAAGAGTCTGCATGATGAGTGAATCATTGAAATGTGGTCAATATGCTGTTTTTGAGTAGGCAGGTAAGAAGAATGCACCTTGGAAGGTTTTTCATCTTGGAAAGTTTACAAAAGAGTAAAAGTCAGTCATTAAGAAAATTAAGCATTTATTCCACAGACACATGAACTTAGAAACACTTTGCCAAGCCACTTGCAGATCCTGGTCCTCAGAAACTGTGAGATCATAAGTGTTTGCTGTTTTAAGGTGTTAAACCTTGGTGTGACTTATTTTGTTGTTGTTTGTGGATAGAAACAGCTACTACAGACCAGAATTATGTATAATTCCATGACTTTGTTATCTTTCAAGTATTTCCTTATTATTGATGCCTACACTTAATGTCTAAAATGGACAACTAAATTGCTACTGTGGATTTACTTCTTAACTAAAACAGATTTTACATTTGTATAATATAGATTTACATATGTATTACTTATACATTTACAAGAATTAGAAGTTCATATATTTTCAATGAAAAGGAACTCATCTAAATGCCAGCGTGGGTTGCAGAATGTGGACCTCATGCTGTGGAAGTTGCTGCTTTCCCAAGTTGAGTATGACAGGCTAGTTGCAATTACATAAATGAATTGTTTTCTATCACCCTCACTGGTTCATTAATGAAAGCCTGCACAATTAAAGAAAATACCACACTGCTTGAAGAAAGCAAGGCAACCAGTTTAAATCAGTAGACGAAATTAAAATTATTTTACTAGTACTATTTTCCAATCCAAAAATTACTGACACTGTTCTGAAATGCTATGTACATCTATATTCAAGGATCTTACATACTCAGAGTCAAACTTATCATTAAAAATGTGACAAATGGCTAATACACTTCTCTTAGTTAATCTATAGAACTGACAAACTGAAAATTTACACAATGTTAGGAAAGGAAAAACATTATTTTTAGTCCAAACCCTTAACTTGGACTCCGTTCTTTACAACAGGTTTCTCAAGACAAATCCATGGCAAGTCCAAATGCGTGGTCTTCAAACTACTCAGCTTCTCTCCTGTTGTCATTAATCATCCTATTCTCTGGCTAAACCCCTATTCTTGATTTTAGCATAACCCTTTCCTCAGAAGGGTGAATATTTCTTATGAACTGGGTTCAACTTATGCAGGTAAGACAAGAACCAATTAGTGTCATAGTAAGCATAAGGAACCCTGGATTGGATGCTTCAGGCTTGTCCCCTTGCTTGCAGGAGGCTGTATGATAGCTGTAAACTCAGAAAGATATCCACTGAGGAAAAGAAAGGTGGCCAATGCCTATTTAAACATATAAAATGAAGAAATTATTTATAAGCAAGTGGCTCATAATTGTTCCTATCCCACACATATTTTTATTATTTCCTGGTAAAGAGGGTAAACTCTATCCACAAGTCCTCCATAGTTAAATAGAACCTTTTCTATAAAATCTGTATCAGCACACACACAAAGTCTTATAAATGTATGAGTGCAAATGAAAACAATGAAAAATAAAATAGCTGTTTTCTATGTCCCATCGTCTCTATGCCCACATTTTTATGATGCAATCATGATGTGGTTACACTTTAGTATTCTATATATTCCTCTTATAATAAGACAGATGTCCATCCAATGCCAAATTCTACTGAAAATTCATGGGTCTAGGTCCTAGGGCTTTTCTTTTTTTTAGAGAATTTAACTCTTCAAGAATTCTGTTAATCAAATTCCTTGGCTGGCTATTTCCTACCAAATCCTAAGGCCCTCTGACACCTTACGATTTCTTCTTAACTGATACCTTGACTTTTGTGAGATATCTGCACAAATGTAGCTCTCACTAAGAGCAGGTTGGGGAAGGGGAAGCACTTGATGACAGAAGCCATTATGACTGTGTGTATATTTGAAAGTACAAGCTCAAAAGACAGGTAACAAACTGCCAAAGAAGCACTGCAAATGCTAACGAAGCAGAGAGTGAAATAAAATTAGAAAGAAAAATATGCATCACTGAAAAGTAGTATGTTTAATATCCCATAAATATTCATAAATATGTCATATCCACAAGCTTATAATGCTAGAGTTTTGGCCTTAAAAGATGGAAGGCTGCTTAAAATAGGAGCACAAATAACAATAACTCAAAAAGTCTTTAATCTTCATCAGCCACACAATTGAGATCAGATCAAAATATATCTGTAAAGTCTCTTTCACTCATCTATCCTCATATTTAATATTCATTGAGTACAAAGGAACAGTTTCTATGTAATTTCCTTTATTAATACTTCACTATGAAGTGTCCCCATGCTAACATCATTAACTTTGCTAGAAATTATTACCACACCCATCTGCCTAAATTTTCAATTATCTCTGCCTCTAGACATGAGTAGCTACCTAGTGAAATGATACCAGGATAATTCCTTCATATTCACAATGCCTCCTTTTCTCCCATAGCTTGATGCAGATATAATGATTAAAATGAAAGAGTAGGAAAAGTTTTCTGCTAAACTCTAAAATCTTTTGTATTAGGAGTTCGTATCTTAAATCAAGCATTTGTATCTCGAAGTCTTCATATTGGTAAAAATCTACAGTTCTGAAAGGATCACCTTCTATTCCTTTTTCATCAACTATCTTTTAGATAAGGAAAAGACATCTTATTTTTAAAGTAAATTTTGAATGAAATTATAAGGAAAGTGCTTATTATTTACCATCTGGCAGTACACTAGTCCTTTGAGTCATATGACCATATATAGTAGAGGAATTCAAAATACATGAACAAAACCACTACTAAACCTTAACATTTGGTAAGAAATGTAATGTGGTGATAAAAATATTCTCCTATGAATTGGGACTAATTTTTTTGGTAACATATATGATCTAAAAATTCCTTATTAATCTTTGCTTCCATTTTTCATCAGTTCATACATGACAATAAATAGCAAATGATGGTGAAAATCCAGAGCAAGTAGCACTCTTATATACTGTGAAAATGTAAAATGTTGCGATTACTTTGGGAAAAAGTAGTCTACTAATGTCACATAAACCCAAATACTACATCTATTCTATAACACAGCAATTCTACTTCTAGGTATTTACTCAAGAAAATGAAACATATATACACAAAAGATATAGGCAACAATATTCATAACACATTATAAATAACAGCCTAGGTATAAATCTAAGGGAAAATTAAGAAATAAATTATAATATATTCATGCAGATGAATACTACTTAGGAATGAAAAGAAGCAAATTACTCATACATGCACCAACACAGATAAAACTCAAAAACATTATCTTTGAAACAGTCTTATATAAAAGTATATAGTATATGATTTGAATTCAAATAAAATTCTAGAACAGGCAAAATTAATCTTGGTCCAAAAAAATTAAAATAGCGTTTATCTTGGGAAGTGAGGGAGATACACTGGTGAGGGACATGAGGGAAATTTGTAGGTGATATGATGTCTATATCTTGATAAGGATTTGCACTACACAACTGCATGTATTTGATAAAACAGTGAAGATGCACTTAAGATTTGTACGAATGTATATAAATTTTATATCAAAAGAAAATGCTATAATCAGATACTGAACTTTATTTAGTAGTATGCATGCTAATGTATTTCTGCATTTCTGATTTCTGCAAGTCATTTTTTAATGTACAAAAAATGAAACAGGATAATGGTTAGAGGGCAATTATGGGTAGAAGTGTAATAACACAAGTACAATAAAATATAATGGTGAAAGCTAAATGATGGATATATTGTTTCAAATTTGCTTTGTTTAGCAACTTTCATAATAAAATGTTGGGGTATATACCCAGTAATGGGATGGCTGGGTCATATGGTACATCTAGTTCTTACTGGGTATATACCCAAAGGATTATAAATCATGCTGCTATAAAGACACATGCACACGTATGTTTATTGTGGCACTATTCACAATAGCAAAGACTTGGAATCAACCCAAATGTCCATCAGTGACAGACTGGATTAAGAAAATGTGGCACATATACACCATGGAATACTATGCAGCCATAAAAAAGGATGAGTTTGTGTCCTTTGTAGGGACATGGATGCAGCTGGAAACCATCAGTCTTAGCAAACTATCACAAGAACAGAAAACCAAACACCGCATGTTCTCACTCATAGGTGGGAACTGAACAATGAGATCACTTGGACTCGGGAAGGGGGATATCACACACCAGGGCCTATCATGGGGAGGTGGGAGGGGGGAGAGATTGCATTGGGAGTTATACCTGATGTAAATGACGAGTTGATGGGTGCTGACGAGTTGATGGGTGCAGCACACCAACATGGCACAAGTATACATATGTAACAAACCTGCACGTTATGCACATGTACCCTAGAACTTAAAGTATAATAATAATAAATAAATAAATAAATAAATAAATAAAAATAAAATAAAATAAAATGTTGGGGTAAATTGAATGTGATTTACCTTCTAATCTTATTTAAGGAATTAATACTTTTGAAATTCAGGTAAACCTGGCTAACATGGTGAAACCCCGTCTCTACTAAAAAATACAAAAAACTAGCCGGGCGAGGTGGCGGGCGCCTGTAGTCCCAGCTACTGGGGAGGCTGAGGCAGGAGAATGGCAGGAACCCGGGAGGCGGAGCTTGCAGTGAGCTGAGATCCGGCCACTGCACTCCAGCCTGGGCGGCAGAGCGAGACTCCGTCTCAAAAAAAAAAAAAAAAAAAAAAAAAAGAAATTCAGGTAAACAATTTTATAGTAACAACAAAGCAACTCTTAAGTAGTTCTCTTGGTCTTCTCAAAAGATTTCTCTTTGTGTTCTTCGGGTAGCATTTGAGAACAGGAATGCCAAACGTTTTTACTCACTCAGCATTTTTCTTCATTTTCAAACTAGGTAATAATTCAGTTTCTCTGCCTCTGTTGGACTCTCAGACTAAGAGAATCTCTTATCTATGAGAAAAAATTCTAACCAATTTTATGGCATGTTTTTTGTTTTGTACCTTCTTGTCCATCAAATTTAACATCAACATGCTAAGAAACAAATGAGCCCTAAATGCTATTTAGATATATTCATATTCTAATCTTTCATGTTATTTCTTTCTTAGGTTTCCCATCACCCAAAACTGTGTTTTTCCAAGGTTTTCTTTTCATAGGATATAACAATTGAAAAAGATAAATGATATAAAGGCACTATTCATTAAAAAGGGTGAAGGAGCTAAACAAAACATTGTTTTCCATTAATTTAACTAAGTCATTGCTGCAAAGCCTAGAGCCATTTGCTGGTCTTCTAAAGGGGTCTACAACTAAACTCTTGATCTAACACATAGATAAAGAATTGATGTTTACTTTTAAAAATCTTAGAATAGGTGATGAGAATTCTATTGATTAGTCCATAATAAACTGATGATGGCTCTTAGAATAATGAATACTTTTTACTGAGTTATGTCAGCTAATATAATTTCAGGTGGCACATGAAAAAATTGAAGCATTTCAGCATTGTGTCTTTCTTATCACTGGAATTTTACCATTAAAAGCCAGTTATACAAATAAGATTATGGTGCTTTTATATAGCTTGTGCCTTTTCAGCTCAGTATTAATGCCATATTTTTAGAAAAAGCCTTTTGTGCATGACATACTGATCAATTTTTTGTTTTTGTTTGAGGGAGAGCCTCACTAGGTCTCCCACGCTGGAGGGCAGTGGTGCAATCACAGCTCACCGCAGCCTCAACTCCTGGGTTCAAGCAATCCTCCTGTCTTGGCCTTCCATGTAGCTGGGACTACGTATGTACCACCATGCTAGCTATTTTTAAAATTATTTTTATTTTTTGTAAAGATGGGGTCACCCTATGTTACCCACGCTGGGTTTCGAGCTCCTGGGCTCAAATGATGCTCCTGTCTCAGCCTCCCAAAGCACTGGGATTATAGGTGTGAGCCACCTCACCTTGCCTGAACAATTTTTGATATCAAATAGGCTGATGTTAGACATACAACAAAGGTTAAAGTTAGACACGTATAGCGCTGCACGGTCCAATACAGTAGCCACTCTCCACATGTGAATTTGACATAGGGCTAGTCTGAATTGATATGTGCTATTAAGTATAAAGTGTATATATATATGTATATGTATACACACACATATATATACACATGTGTATATATATACACTTTATACTTAATATATATACTTTATACTATATATACTTTATACTTAATATATATACTATATACTATAAATATAATATATAATTGTATAATATATAATGTATACTATAAATATATATAAATATATACTATAAATATGTATACTACGTATATAAAGTATATATACTTTATATATATATATAAAAGTTGACCATATTGTGGTCAACTTTGTCCATCCCCTCACTAACATCCGTCCCTCCTGTCTTGTTCCTTCATCACTCACCTGAATTTTCCTATTTCATTCCTAATATATATACTTTATATTTCATATATATATACTTTATATATATATATATATACTTTATATAGATATATATTTTTGAAGATGTAGGATATTTTTTAAAAAGTAACAAAATATAAAGTATCAAAAACTTAACATTTTAATATTTTAGATCTATTTAATCCAAGTACAATACTAAATTAATTTTATCTGTTCATTATTGATTTTTAATGTGGCTACTAGAAAATTTTAAATTAGATTTGTAGCCCTCATATTTCTAATGAAAGTGCTAATGTAGAGGTTTGTCACCTGGTAAAAATAATTTTATATTTAAACACAATATATCCTTGACTTTGAAATACTATACAAACAAAAAAGTGGGGAAGGAAAAAAGATGTGACTACATATGATTCCATTTTGGGAAAATAAATAAATAAATATTATTCCTGCTGTTAAGCTTCTATCTATCCATCAGATAGCTCTGATGCAATTCCTCATTTTCATTTTTAGGTAAATAATCCCCTTTTCTTTCATCTCAGACAATTTGAAAAATATTGAAAAAAGGTTTTCTGCCTATTCTCAACCTCTTGTCATTTCTTTAAAGAAGAATTAAACTTTATGAATTTCTAATTTTGGAAAACATTTCATTTTGCCTTGATCATTTTGAATAAAGAACCCGCACCCATTTTGCTTGTGCTTGAGTGTGTATACTATTATTTAAGTAATGTAATCTACTATTAAAAACTATTTGCCCTTATGGACAAACTTGACTTTTAAGAAATTTTTCTTTTTCACATTTTTAATAGTCAAGTAACTTCAAAGAAAACATGAAGAAAATAAAAGACCATTTTTAAATTAACTGTGGTTAGTCAAACATATTGTGGTCAACTTTGTCCATCCCCTCACTAAATTCCGTCCCTCCTGTCTTGTTCCATCATCACCCACCTGAATTTTCTTATTTCATTCCTAATAAAAGAACCTTTATTTGGTCAGGTAATCAGTTAGGATTAAGATGAAACTGGTTCAATGAGTCGTGCAAGTTGAGAGTGGGATCCTTTCTTTACTTAGAGTTTTCATATCTTATTCATGATGAATTTTTTAATATCAATGTCATTTAAATTTTTTTTTTGCTTTAATATATATTTTTTACTGAGATTTTGGCACCCTTGTAAATTCTACATCAGAGGCAAATGTCTCACTCACTTCACCATAATCCCAGCCCTGAGGGTAATGAAAAAATCTCTGATTTGCAGAGAGGGTAAATCCTTTCATATGCCCCAAAGGACAAATAGTGACTGATCTCAACAAATCAGGGAGATGTCATTCCTCTGGCCACTGAGATAGAAGAAGTGGACTGTTTATAATAGCTTCTAAGAAAGCTTTTTTTCTTTTCTTTTTTCCTGATAAAATACCACAGAATTGGCTGACATATCCTTAAAATTTATTTCATCCTTCCCGCGTCTTTATACCATCAATGTGGACATCATATTGAACGTGCAACAACCACAGAAATATTAAAGGGAATTTTCTAAAATCATCCATGAGCAACTGCACTAGCCCTGGACTGCACACCTTTTGACTGCTTGTTAGTGGAAAACATAAACAATTTTTGGGTTAAACCTCTATAGTTGAGTTCTCTGTTACATAAAACAGAACACAATGCCAACTGTCACATACAGACAAACTAAATTCTTCTATTATCTTAAACTAATTTTTGTTCATAACACTTTAATTTTTGCTTTAATCAAAAACTGCATTTGCAAAATAGTAACTATGTCACAACAATGTGTACTGAAAACATAGATCTATTGTTTTGTTGACATAATTCTTATTTACATTTTAGAAAGTTGTGCTCTGATAACATCACAATCATTTTTTTCAAATTCTATTTCGTCCTGCTCAAAATTTAATTTGGTTCAACAAATACTGGCTAAGCACCTACTCTCTGTTAGACACTAAATAAACTATTTTAAGAAAATAGACACAGTCCCTGACCTTTGGCATCTTACAGATCAGTTCTGATCAATCTTTGATATTACACTCAGCTTTCTTATTAGGAATATTATTTTAACAGTCTGGAAATCACTGAGGATATACTTCTTCTCACTACAGATGTAGATGAGAATATTTCAAAATAATATGGTTGGAAATGCATTTGGTTGACTGTGCTGTTGAAATGAATACAATATCCTATTTGTTTAGTATTTTACATTAACAAAATACTTCTACAAAATTGTCTAATTTTAGAGGAGACAAACAAATGGAAAAACATTCTATCCTCATGGATGGGAAGAATCAGTATCGTGAAAATGGCTGTACTGCCCAAAGTAATTTTTAAATTCAATGACATTCCTATCAAACTACCATTGATGTCCTTCACAGAATTAGAAAAAACTATTTTAAATTTCATACGGAATCAAAGAAGTGCCATATAGCCAAGACAACCCTAAGTGAAAAGAACAAAACGGGAGGCATCACGCTACCTGACTTCAAACAATGCTACAAGGCTACAGTAATCAAAACGCATGGTACTGGTACCAAAACATGCATATATAGACCATAACAGACATATAACAGACCAATGGAGCAGAACAGAGACCTCAGAAATAACACTGCACATCTACAGCCATTTGATCTTCAACAAACCTGACAAAAACAAGAAATGGGGAGATGATCTCCCATTCAATAAATGGTGCTGGGAAAACTGGCTAGCCATCTGCAGAAAACTGAAACTGGACCCCTTCCTTACACTTTATACAAAAATTAACTCAAGATGAATTGGAGACTTAAATGTAAAACCCCAAACCGTAAAAACCCTAGAAGAAAACCTAGGCAATACCATTCAGGACATAGGCATGGGCAAAAACTTAATGACAAAAACACCAAAAGCAATTGAAAAAGAAGCCAAAATTGACAAATGGGATCTAATTAAACTGAAGAGTTTCCGCACAGCAAAAGAAACTATCATCAGAGTGAACAGGCAACCTACAGAATGGGAGAAAATTTGTACCATCTACCCATCTGATAAGGGTCTGATATCTAGAATTTACAAGGAACTTAAATAAATTTACAAAAAAACAACAACAAAAAAAACTCATCAAAAAGTAGACAAAGGATATGTACAGACACTTCTCAAAGAAGATATTTATGTGGCCAACAAACATATGAGAAAAGCTCAACATTGCTGATCATTAGAGAAATGCAAATCAAAACCACAATGAGATAACATCTCATGCCACTCAGAATGCCAATTATTAAAAAGTCCAGAAACAATAGATGATGGTGAGGCTGTAGAGAAATAGGAATGCTTTTACACTGTTGATGGGATTGTAAATTAGTCCTAACCATTGTGGAAGACAGTATGGCTATTCCTCAAGGATCTAGAACAAGAAATACCATTTGACCCAGCAATCCTATTAATGAGTATATATCCAAAGGATTATAAATCCTTCTACTATAAAACACATGCACACGTATGTTTACCGCAGCACTATTTACAATAGCAAAGTCATGGAACCAACCCAAATGCCCATGAATGATAGACTGGAGAAAGAAAATATGGTACATTTACAACATGGACTACTATGCAGCCATAAAAGATATAATGTCCTTTGCAGGGACATGAATGAAGCTGGAACTCATCATCCTCAGCAAACTAACACAGGAACAGAAAACCAAACACCACATATTCTCACTCATAAGTGGGAGCTGAACAATGAAAACACACGGACACAGGAAGGAGAACAGCACACACCAGGGCCTGTTGGGGAGTGGTGGATGAGGGGAGGGAACTTAGAGGACGGGTCAATAGGTGCAGCAAACCACCACAGCACATATCTACCTATGTAACAAACTTGCACGTTCTGCATATGTATCCAGGAACTGAAATTAAAATTTAGAAAAAAAAAAAAAAACCTTGCCTCATTTCCCTTTTAAATCTCCACTGTTGGAACAACTTGGTGAAAATCAAGTCTTTAAAATTACTTCTACTTAAGCAGCAGCCACTTAAACTGTTTTATTTTTTATAAATGAAATCTTTCCTTTTTGCATTCCTAAATTCCTGAGGAATACACTGGAATAATTTTAGGCTTGACTTTTTCAAGAGCAAAGGAAAAGAAATATTTCCTCTTTGCAGATTTAAATGAGTTTGTATACAGTGTGTTCTATGAAATGAATGCCAATTTGTTTTCATTAGAATTATTCTTCTTGCATGACATCTCTTTTCTTCAATGATGCTTATTCATATATCAGGCAGCATTAGACATGCATGCATGCACTCTTTCTTTCAACAGACACTTTCTAACGGGGGGCACCATGCTAAGAGCTGTAGGAGAGAAAGACATACATGTAATAATTCCAGATTCTTAAGGACCTTAAAATCCAGTAGGAAAAATTAGATATATCGGCAAATTAAGACATGAGTACCCTGTGGAGGGACAATTAATGCAATAGAAGAAGAAAAACAAAAACTAATTTCAACAGGGCTTATCTCAGAAGGCTTCATGTAGCACATGACATTTGAACCAGGTTTGACAAATGGCTAGAGTTTCAGGAAAAACAGTGAAAAATAAAGGACATTCAGGTAAGAGAAAACTGCAGAGCACAGAAATGATCAAGTAGATTTGTGCTGCTAATGAGGCCCATGCCTGAAGCATAGAATCTTTGTAAAGAATGATGGAGTTCAGGTTGGAATTACAGTAATGTAACCTGAATGTCAGACTAAAGATTTTGTATTTTGTCAAATGGAAGTACTTAAAGATTTTAGACCTCAACTACCATCATATGTGACAAAATAAAATGAGATAAACAATTTTACCTATAAATAGATAAAGTATTTAAATTCTGATTCTATTCAGTGATGGTAAAGATGTGAGGAATAAGGTATAGTCATTTATACTTGGAGAATATGCAAATCATTGCTTTCATTTTGAAAGGAAATTTGTAAGTATCTATAAGACGTTAAGTTCACATACTCTTTGACCCAGGACTTCCAACTTTTGAAATTTATTATACAGAAATGTTGGTATGAGTATGTAAAGAAATATGTACAAAAGTATTTATTTTAATAAAGATGCATTCCTCACAAAGAAGAAAAATCTTGCCTACTTATCAATAGAAAATTCAATTAGTAAAGTATAGGAAATCCATATAGTATAACACTACTCAGATTTTTAAAAAATAAGTTTATACATACACTTACAACCATCTGATTTTGGACAAACCTGACAAAAATAAGCAATGGGGGAAGGAATCTCTGTTTAATAAATGATGCTGGGAGAACTAGCTAGCCATATGCATAAAATCAAAACTGGATTTCTTCCTAACACCATATACAAAAATCAACTCAAGATGGATTAAAGACTTAAATGTAAAATCCAAAACTATAAAAACTCTAGAAAGAAACTTAGGCAATACCATTCAGGACATAGGGCAGGCAAAGGTTTCATGACTGAAATGGTTTGGCTCTGTGTTCCCACCCAAATCTCATCTCAAATTGTAATATCCATAATTCCCACATGTCAAGGGAAGGACCAGGTGGGAGGTGATTGGATCATGGCAGTGATTTTCCTCATGCTGTTCTTGCCATAGTAAGTGACTTCTCACGAGATCTGATGATTTATTAAGAGTTTGATGGTTCCTCCTTCACACAGCTCTCTCTCACCTGCTGCCATGTAAGACTTGCCTCTTCCCCTTCCTCCATGATTGTAGGTTTCCTGAGGCCTCATCAGCCATGTGGAGCTGTGAGTCAATTAAACCTCTTTTCTTTATAAATTACCCAGTCTCAGGTATGCCTTTATAGCAGTGTGAAATGGATTAATACAGTAAATTGGTACTAGGAGAGAGGTACTGCTATAAAGATACCAAAAAATGTGGAAGCGACTTTGGAACTGGGTAGTAGGCAGAGGGTGGAACAATTTGGGGGGCTCAGAAGAATACAGGAAACTATGGAAAAATTTAGAACTTTCTAGAGACTTGTTGAATTATTTTTGGCCAAAATGCTGACAATGATATGGACAATGAAGTCCAGGCTGAGGTGGTCTCAGAATGAGATGCAGAACTTATTGGGAACAAGAGCAAAGGTCACTCTTGCTATGCTTTAGCAAAGAGATTGGTGGCATTTTGCCCCTGCCCTAGAGATGAGGAAAACTTTGAACTTGAGAGATTTGATCTGAAATTGGAACTTATGTTTAAAAAGGAAGCAGAGCGTAAAAGTCTAGAAAATATGCAAACTGATGATGCAATAGAAAAGAGAAACCCATTTTCTGGGGAGACATTCAAGCCAGCTACTCTAGAAATTTGCATAAGTAACAAGGAGCCAAATGTCAATGGCCAAGACAATGGGGAAAATGTCTCCAGGGCATTTCAGAGATGTTAGTGGCAGTCCCTCCCATCACAGGCCCAGAGGCCAAGGAGGAAAAAATGGTTTAGTGGGCTGGGCTCAAGGTCTTGCAGTTTTGGGGCTTGGGTGCCTGTCTTGGCACTTGGTGCCCTGTGTCCCAGCTATGGTTAAAAGGGGCCAATGTACAACTCAGTCCATTACTTGGCCATTACCTCAGCCTTGGTGGCTTCATATGGTGTTGGGCCTTCAGGCACACAGAAGTCAAGAATTGAGGTTTGGGAACCTCTGCCTCGATTTCAGAGGATGTATGGAAACACCTGCATGTACAGGCAGAAATTTGTTTCACAGGTAGAACCCTCATGGAGAATCTCTGCTAGGGCAGTGTGAAAGGGAAAGGTGGAGTTGGACCCCCCACACAGATTCCCCACAGGGGCACTGCCTAGTGGAGCTGTGAGAAGAAGGCCACCATCTGCCAGATCCCAGAATGATAGATCCACGAACAGCTTGCACCGTGTACCTGGAAAAGCCGCATACTCAACACCAGAATGTGAAAGCAGCCAGGAGGGGGAATATGACCTGCAAAGTCACAGGTGTGGAGCTGCCCAAGTCCACGGAAGCCCACTTCTTGCATCAGCATGACATGGATGTGAGATATGGAGTCAAAGCAGATTATTTAGGAGCTTTAAAATGTAATGACTGCCCTGCTGGATTTCAGACTTGCATCGGGCCTGTACCCCCTATGTCTTGGCCAAGTTCTCCTATTTGGAATGGGAACATTTATCCAATGCCCATACCCCCATTGTATCTTGGAAGTAACTAATTTGTTTTTTATTTTACAGGCTTTTAGGTAGAGGGGACTTCCCTTGTCTCAGATGAAACTTTGGACATGGACTTTTGTGTTAATGCTGGAATGTATTAAGACTCCAGGGGACTCTTTGGAAGACATGATTGGTCCTGAAATGTAAAAAGGATGTGAGATATTTGGAATGGGCAAGGGGTGGAATGACATGGTTTGGCTCTGTGCCCCCACCAAATCTCATCTCAAATTTAATCCATATAATCCCCACATATTGAAGGAGGGACCAGGTTGAGGGTAATTGGATCATGTGGGTGGTTTCCCCCATGCTGTTCTTGTAATAGTGAATTAGTTCTCATGAGATATGATGGTTTTATAAGAGTTTGATGGTTACTCCTTCACATAGTTCTCTTGCCTGCTGCCATATAAGACATGTCTCTTCGCCTTCCACCATGATTGTAAGTTTCCTGAGGCCTCCCCAGTCATGAGAAACTGTGAGTCAATTAAACCTCTTTTATTACCCAGTCTCAGATATGTCTTCATAGCACTGTGAAAACAGACCAATACAATAATGAAGTCACTAAAAGCAATTGAAACAAAAGCAAAAAGTGACAAACGAAATCTAATTAAACTAACGAGCTTCTGCACAGCAAAAGAAACTATCAACAGGAAAAACAGCCAACCTACAGAATAGGAGAAAACTTTTGCAATCTATCCATCTGATAAAGGTGTGATATCCAGCATCTCTAAGTAACTTAAACAAATTTACAAGAAAAACACAACCCCAATAAAAGTGAGCAAAGGACACGAACAAACACTTCTCAAAAAAGCATACATGCAGCCAACAAGCATGAAAAAAAGCTCAATATCACTGATCATTAGAGAAATGCAAGTCAAAACCACAATGAGATACCATCTCATACCAGTCAGAATGGCTATTACTAAAAAGTCAAAAAACAACAGATGCTGGCAAGGTTGTGGAGAAAAATGAATGCTTTTATACTGTTGATGCAAGTGTAAATTAGTTCTACCACTGTGAAAAGCAGTGTGGTGATTCCTCAAAGACCTAGAGGCAGAAATACCATTTGACCCACCAATCCTGTTACTGGGAATATACCCAAAGGAGTATAAATTGTTCTATTATGAAGACACATGCATGCATGTGTTCATTGCAGCAATGTTCACAATAGCAAAGACATGGAATCAACCTACATTTCCATCAATTACTGATTAGATAAATAAAATGTACATTTACGTTTGTATATGTATATATAGAGAGAGACCATGGAATACTATGCAGCCATAAAAAGGAAGGAGGCCATATTTTTTGCTGGAATATGGATGGATCTGGAGGCCATTTTCCTTAGCAAATTAACACAGGAACTGAAAACAAAGTATCACATGCTGTCACTTATAAGTGGGAGCTAAATGATGAGAACGCATTGACAAATGGAGGTGGAACAACTCACACTGGGGCTTATGGGAGGGTTTTGGTGGGAGGAGGGAGGGGGTCAGGAAGAATAGCTAATGGATGCTGGGCTTAATACCTGGGTGATGTGATAAGTTGTGCAGTAAACCACTATGGCACACATTTACCCATGTAACAAACTTGTATATCCTGCACATGTATCCCTGAACTTAGTTGGAAATTTTAAAAAAGAATGGAAATATAAAAAATAGGTCTATAGTAACTAACGCACAATGAAAGTCAATGTATATTATTATGTGGGAAATATCCAGTTGCAGAATCATATGTAGAATATGGGTTCATTTTGAAAAGTTAAAAAACAAAGGTCTTTATATTAATTTATTAAAAAACTTAATTGATCTCTTACTATCACAGACATGGTTCTGTAGGCCAGAAACAACAGAGAACAAAACACAAATCCCTATGTTTGTGGATTTTATATTCAAGAAAGTAAACAAAATAATTACAAATTAGGATTAATCACCAGGACACAAAAAGATTAGGATAGGGAGATACTATGTTAGATAAGGTATACAGGTGACTACTCTGAAAAGGCAACATACAAGAGAAACAGAATGAAGTAAGCCCTGGAGCTATATCTTTGGGAAGATGTACCCCAGGCTGAGGGAGGAGCAAAGGCAAAGGCCTTGAAGCATTATCCAGGTACAAAGAGAAGGTCAGCCTGAAGGGCACAGTGAACCAGTGGAAAGGTGGTAGGAAATTGAGGTCAGTTGTTACCCAGAAATATTTACTGATTGTGGCTAGAGCTGCCTAAAACAATAGGAAATACCTTGTATATAACAATATCTATTGTGTACCAGGAGATTTCACTGAATGCATGCACAACACCCCTTCCCCAACAGAAGCAACTTTGCTTTATTGTCAGGAAATGAATCCTGAAACCACTTGACTTCTAGCAGAGTGTTGATCTTATTTTGACTGACACATAGGCAAATCCTCAGAAGAGACTCAGAATTTCCCTGAGCAGGATGAAAGGAGGTCGGAGGGAGCAGATGGAGAGAACAATGTCGTTTGCACATGGACAAGCCTGTTTGAAATCTCTTCCATACAGCCAAAGAGATAAAAGAAAAGGACTACAAAGTATTGAGCCAGTACAGTGAAGGTTAAATATGAGCTCCTACTGCCATGATTTATCCACTGAAACAGCTGGGAAACTTCCGAAGTAGTTCATATATCACAGAAGTAGAGGAAGTGAGTCTGACTGTATAAACACACCTCAGGGCTGCTACTGTTCCCATTAACTGTCTGTCTCAGTAAAGGTCTGCCATTAGACAGATTCCTGCTGTAGCTGAACTGATGGAAAACTGCAGGTACGTACAAAAATTAGAGGGAGACGTATGTCAAGAACAGTCATGAAAAATTTTTCAGGGGAAAGGAGAAAAAGGACTTCTATGATGTGACTGTTTTAAAATCTGACATTTTTGGATTTTCATACTCTCTACATTTATAATTTTTCAGCTTAATGCTATATTCATGGCTTCAGTTAACTATGGCAGATGTTTATTAAGTATGTGCAGTCATCAATTTCTATAGCCTATCTGATGACTGTTTTGAGGACTTTCTCTAAATTCTTCTTACAATCAACAGTGAAAAGGACTGAGGCATACAAGTTAAGATAAATACATTAAATGCTATTTCAGAATAGCATCAAACTTCTAAGGACCAATTTATATGAAATGTGACAAATTACCCAATATGGACTTGCACTTCCTTTCAGATAAGAAAACAAAAGCATGATGTGTTCAAATGTGTTATTCCTTCTAGGATGATTCCTCTTTGAAGATCCATGCTACTCATTTACAAAGACCACATTTGTGGGCATATTTCTGCTTGAAGCAGTTCATCTTTACACAGGGACTTATTGTTTGGTGAAATATGAGGAAGCTAGTTTGTCCATACATTTATTTTAGTAACAATTTTGATCTCTATCATGAGTACATCTTTCAGTTGTTTCTTACCTTGAATGGGAAAAAGGAGTATTATAAATAGGACCTCAATTCCCAACACTGCTCTCTTAAAAGAATTTAAATTGCTGCTGTTGACTAAGGATAAATTAAAAAATCATGGCACTGCATGCACAATTTTATAATTCAATCTAAGTCTACTATTTGTAGGTTCATCTCTTGCCATTCTACCTAATTCATCCCAAACTACAGTTACATCAAACTGGTCTAGTCTAACATTTCCAAAGGCAAACTCCTGGTTTATGGCTATATGGCTTTTCCTCTGCTGTTTCTTTCAAGAATGCCAGTCCTATTTTCTTTGTCTGAACTTTCCTTATTCTTTCATCAAGATCTGGTGTAAAAGTCACCATATCAATTCTAAAGCTTTCTCCTAATATCAGAGACAGAATTACTCACTTTCTTTCAATTCTAGAAACAAGGTCTTCATTTCCCTACTTAAAATCATGCAATAGTTTCCAGTTATACTATATACACCTTTATGTTAACATATTCCCAGCAGTCAGGATAGTATCTAGCAGATAAGAAGCAGGCAATAAATGTTGAATGAATGAAGCTCACTTCTTTTAATTCAGACAATAGGCACATAGTCTAGAACTATACAATACCAAAGAGCTTATTGAGACAGCTAAATCCTCTTTCCTCTTTCTGTCACTGTTTCTCTCTGCTTTCCTTTCTCCCTCCTTCTGTGTGTGCTTGTGGTGATGTGAGGGTGGTTACGGTTAGAAAACAATCTGACTTCTCATTACTACGTACTAGATTTTCTATCACAAGAAGGCAAGAACAGAGATTTTAAATAACTTTCAAAATATTTGGGTCCCAAAGCAGATAATTTCCGCACTATGTCTAATACTACCTCAACTACCTGGAACAAAGCTAAGTAGAATATGTATTTTTCTTTTTCCTTTTTTTTTTTTAGTAGGATGGAGTAAGTAAAGAGAAAGTGATACCATGGATTTACTTTTATTCAGCTTCCAAGATTTATTCTTAGTTTGGAGGATCTGAAATTAAATCTTTTACCTCTCCAAGTACATCATGGCATAAAATTGAGGTTCATAGTAAACATTCTCACCGTGTTTCATTGTTAAAGCCTTTTTGGCAGTTCCAGGGTACTTAGAGATCATCTATAAGTAAATCCCTTCTTCTTCTTTCTTGTCACAATGCTGAATCCCAGAGAAGTAAAGTGAATGGTTTAAGGTCACCCAGCAGCTAAGACCAATTGCAAGTCAAAACACAAAGTTTCCTCATCACCAGTTCTTATCATTTTATAAAGCTGCTTCTATCAACAAATTGCTAATAAATTGCTTTTGCTTTTGTTCTTATCAGAACTCTTCATTTCCCTACTTAAAATCATGCAACAGTTTCCAGTTATACTAAGTTTAGAGTACAAACTCCTTAGTAGAATTTCAGGGCATGTTCATGATCTAGTCTTTGATTATAGCTCTAACCTCAGGCTAATCATTGCTGTGCTTGCATTCTATGCTTTGGTTTCTAAAAAGTGATTACTCTTACTTAAACCTCTGTCCTCTAAAGATAGAAGTTGTTATAAACCAAATGTTTACGTCTCCCCAAAATTCAGATGTTGAATCCCTAATCCCCAAAGTGATAGTATTTCAATAGAGCCTTTGGGAAGTAAATAGGTTTAGATGAGATCATGAGGGTGAGGCTCTCAAGATAGAATTAATGTCCTCACAGGAGAAAAAGACCAGAGCTCACTCACTCTCCACCATGTAGGCACACAGCAAGAAGCTAGCTATCTGCAAGCCAGGGAGACAGACCTCATTAAGAACTCTACCATGTTAGCACCCTGCTCTTCGACTTCTTGGCCTCAAGAACTTCAGGAAATAAATGTATGTTGTTTAAGCCACCCAGTATGTGTTATTTTATTATAGTAGCCTGAGTAAATTAAGAAGCACAACATTATGTCTCCCTTTTTCACCTCCCTAATTCCCATTCATTCTTCTGTTTTTACCTTATTTATACTTTTTCTAGGAAATCTTCCATAAAGCTCCAAGTCTGGAATCAATGACTTTATTATGTGCCCCTATAATATTGAACATCTCCTTTTATAACCTGTATGTCAGTGTATTGTGTTTATCCATCTACGTGTCTGTATACTTTGACCAAACTACAAGCTCCATGGAAGTAAGAACTCCGTCTGCTTTGCTCAATATTATATTCTGAGCATTATCATAGAGGCTAGCATACGGCAGGTACTCAGGAAGTTATGAAGATCTTTGAGATAAGCATATTCTTAAACTAAAATCATTCTTTTTTCTTTATATATAAATAAAATTAGAGAGAGAGGAATTTCAATATTACTTTATGAAGCAACATCTTTAAAAAATTTAAATGAAAATACCCATAAGTATTGTGATTAATATTATTTCATTTGTAATCATCATATTAAGGGCTCAAGTTTTCAGATTTGTATTGTCAGTCTATTTACAACTACCACTTAAGGATTATAGGATTCTTTTGTAAGGTGAAAAATGTAAATAAGGATCTTCTAATGGATTATTTATATATATATATACACACAAAAAAAATCTCTATGATGTTTTCATTTCTTAAAATTTACAATATTTTTTCCCAACAATTTCTTAGAGGTTGTGCCTATTATACTGTAAACCTACTAAGAAATATGCATCAAATCAAATAATTACATTGAAAATTATAATTTTTAATATTTCAGCTGAATTTAGATCTGCCTAGCAAAGTTAGTACAACAATAATAATTCTGAAATAATCTGAACTTTCAAAGTATATAGCAGCTTTCTAGCTTTCTTTTTTTATTCAATGCTATTTGAGTGCCAACTTAGGGTAATGCAGGAGATGTAAACCATCTCCTACTCTCTACTCCTTTTTCCCTTAATACAAGCTCATGCTAAAGGTTCACTTTAAAAAAAATTATTCAAGAGGCTTATCAATTATATAGACTTCACAATACACCAGCTGTGCATTCATTCTTTCATTCACAAATGTGCCGGGCACTATGCTGGATGTGAGGGAGACAGCTGTGAGCAAATCATATTATATGTTCTAAGATATACTCTGGAAAGATGGATCCACATTAGTTACACTAATGAAGTTTAATTGCCACTTGAGGTAAGTACTCTATGAGTATGTTTAACAAGGAAAGCTTTGCTCAATTAGGCCAGAAGAGGGAGTCATGGAGGATAAAGCACTTAAGATAAGTTCTGAATGATGAAATCAAGTTAAAAAGGCAAAGTGTGATTGCCATTCTAACTGGTGTGAGATGGTATCTCATTGCAATCATTAAAAAATCAGGAAACAACAGGTGCTGGAGAGGATGCGGATAAATAGGAACACTTTTACACTGTTGGTGGGACACTGGTGGTGGGACACTGGTGGTGGGACACTGTTGGTGGGACTGTAAACTAGTTCAACCATTGTGGAAGACAGGGTGGCGATTCCTCAAGGATCTAGAACTAGAAATACTATTTAACCTAGCCATCCCATTACTGGGGATATACCCAAAGGATTATGAATCATGCTGCTATAAAGACACATGCACATGTATGTTAATTGCAGCACTATTCACAATAGCAAAAACTTGGAATCAACCCAAATGTCCATCAGTGACAGATTGGATTAAGAAAACGTGGCACATATACACCATGGAATACTATGTGGCCATAAAAAAGGATGAGCTCGTGTCCTTTGTAGGGATATGGGTAGAGCTGGAAACCATCATTCTCAGCAAACTGTCACAAGAACAGAAAAACAAAGATCGTATGTTCTCACTCACCGGTGGGAATTGAAAAATGAGATCACTTGGACACAGGAAGGGGAACATCACACACCGGGGCCTTTTGTGGGGAGGGAGGAGCGGGGAGGGATAGCATTAGGAGATACACCTAATGTAAACAATGAGTTAATGGGTGCAGCACACCAACAAGGCACATGTATACATATGTAACAAACTTGTACATTGTGCACATGTACCCTAGAACTTAAAGTATAATATTAAGAAAAAGATGGTGCTGGGAAAATTGGCTAGCCATAAGTAGAAAGCTGAAACTGGATCCTTTCCTTACTCCTTATACGAAAATTAATTCAAGATGGATTAGAGACTTAAATGTTAGACCTAATACCATAAAAGTCCTAGAAGAAAACCTAGGTAGTACCATTCAGGACATAGGCATGGGGAAAGACTTCATGTCTAAAACACCAAAAGCAATGGCAGCAAAAGCCAAAATTGACAAATGGGATCTAATTAAACTAAAGAGCTTCTGCACAGCCAAAGAAACTACCATCAGAGTGAACAGGCAACCTACAGAATGGGAGAACATTTTTGCAATCTACTCATCTGACAAAGGGCTAATATCCAGAACCTACAAAGAACTCAAACAAATTTACAAGAAAAAAACAAACAACCCCATCAAAAAGTGGGCAAAGGATATGAACAGACATTTCTCAAAAGAAGACATTCAGACAGCCAACAGACACATGAAAAAATGCTCATCATCACTGGCCATCAGAGAAATGCAAATCAAAACCACAATGAGATACCATCTCACACCAGTTAGAATGGCGATCATTAAAAAGTCAGGAAACAACAGGTGCTGGAGAGGATGTGGAGAAATAGGAACACTTTTACACTGTTGGTGGGATTGTAAACTAGTTCAACCATTATGGAAAACAGTATGGTGATTCCTCAAGGATCTAGAACTAGATGTACCATATGACCCAGCCATCCCATTACTGGGTATATACCCAAAGGATTATAAATCATGCTGCTATAAAGACATATGCACACGTATGTTTATTGTGGCACTATTCACAATAGCAAAGACTTGGAATCAACCCAAATGTCCATCAGTGACAGACTGGATTAAGAAAATGTGGCACATATACACCATGGAATACTATGCAGCCATAAAAAAGGATGAGTTTGTGTCCTTTGTAGGGACATGGATGCAGCTGGAAACCATCATTCTTAGCAAACTATCACAAGAACAGAAAACCAAACACTGCGTGTTCTCACTCATAGGTGGGAACTGAACAATGAGATCACTTGGACTCGGGAAGGGGAACATCACACACCGGGGCCTATCATGGGGAGGGGGGAGGGGAGAGGGATTGCATCGGGAGTTATACCTGAAGTAAATGACGAGTTGATGGGTGCTGATGAGTTGATGGGTGCAGCACACCAACATGGCACAAGTATACATATGTAACAAACCTGCACGTTATGCACATGTACCCTAGAACTCAAAGTATAATAATAAAAAAAAAGAAAGAAAAAGAAATTGATAGGAAAAGAAAAGGCAATGTGTGTGTGTGTGTGTGAACACATGCGTGCACACACTCGCGCATGTGTGTGTGTTTGTTGGGAAGACGGTTGTGCATGGAGGCATGTTTCAAACAGTGTAAAACAGTATGTGCAAATGGTCTGTGGCTAAAGAGGGAATGGTACAGTCCAGAGAAAGGTAAAAAGTGGTGATAGATAAGGCCAAAATATAAGAGGACGCTTAAGAAATATCAAGGGGCTTATAGTTTATATTAAAGATTCAGCCTTACCTTAAAAACAATGATAAGTCACTGAAGGCTGATAAGCAGGGGTGGGGAAGTTGATATAATCACATGTCAATTTGTCAATTGTAAAAAGATTGCTGTGACCCATATTGGAGGAGGTTTAAGGTTTTATTTTGGAAAAGCAGTTAAGAGGACACTAAATGATTTCAGACAAGAGATGATGTTAGGACAAGATGATGATGCCCTAAAAATGAGAGTTATGTAAAGAAGGAGGAGAGTGGAGAGATATACAAGATACTGAAAATGTAAAATGGACAAGACTTGATGATGCATCAAATACATCTGGAGGCATTAGAGTGAGAGGTGTCTATCATAACTACAAGGTTTCAGTAACTTTTATAATTTATTTCATCCTCTTAAATATGTATGTATTTGAGGTAGGCACTGAAAACTCTAAACTCAAATATTCCTAAGCTTCATGGGTAAAAATATATATCATGAAATTCATTTTAAAGATAAAGTAAGACTTTAACACCTTAGTATGGCAAAATAACCACTAAACTTTAAACTTTCATTTGGGTCACCATTTACGTATCAACATTGATAGAGATTTGAAGATAAGAGCAGGTGTTTTTTATATTTGTTTGTTTGCTTTATGATGGAAGAATCTCCTCCACTGCCAAAACATTGCAATAATTTAAAAATATATAAACAATCCTCTTGCTTAGAAAAAATTTATAGTCTAGATAAGGATATTGCAAACTGAATATTGGTTTTTCTGTAGAAAACCTACTATAAGAGTTAAATATCTGAATCAAGATTTAATTCTCATTTTTTATAGAAATGGCTAGAAATAGCACAATCAAATATACAATTAATATATAAAAGTAATACTATATCTTTTAGCAGTGTTTCTTAAATTACATGGATGAATGAGACTTTTACCAAACATCATATTTGATTTGGTAAGACATAGAATCATTATACTGGAGTATGTAAAGCTCCTATGTCTTTTTAAACAAATAAGTCTAAAGACAAAATATCAAGGTTGTGAAACGAAGAAAGCCTGTTTTGACATCGTTGAGTAAAGTTCAGGGGGGATAGAGAGCTACCTGATGACTCTTCGAGGAAGACATTATTTTTGTTATTTTCATTTTCTCATTTAGAAATTCTTCTTGCATACACAGTCCTATCCAAAAATCATTGAGAGTTTTTTTTTTTTTTTTGTATGACTATACTAAACACTGAGAGTACTCCAAACAAATAGTAAAGAATAGGCTACAGTTCTTAGGTTTAAGAGTAGTATATTCTAAAACTAGTAAGAGAAAAAACAAGAACATACTGATAGAACAGGGTAGATAAATTCTAGGAGAGAGGAGTAACAAAGAGCTATATTAACATGGAGTAGAAAAGATTACCATGGGTTGATGGGTGTGAGAATTAGAGATCATGTTGCTTGCCCTTTAGCTGCATTCGTGCCCAGATTAACTTCCTCAAAATGAATGATTTATTTTAATTTGTAAGCTGCTGTTTACAAGTGCTAATATGAATGTAACGGTGGATCATTTTAAGCCAAGTTGCTATAAATCATAGATGATAGATATTTGAGCTAGAAAGCTCCTCTCCATGGAAAATGTACCAATTATAAACACACTTTATGATGAAATATTTCATTAGGTTGGTCCTATTGCATTACTGGGAATGGTCTCCCAAATCTTCGTACATTTCTCACATTATTTATTTTTCATGATATTGAGAAAAGCCTTTACAAAGTAAAGCTAATGTGTGAGGAGAATGTGAATAATAGATGATAAAAAATAAATATCTGAATGGCACCTAGAAAACTGGCCCATCGGGGTACAATTATTTGATGTATATTATCATAAAAATCTTATGTCTAAAAAACAGTAATATAAAGCCACGCAGATCCTCTTGAAAGAGAATTGTGATAATTGCTGTTGCATGCCAAAATAATTGTTTTTGCTGATCAAAAACTTTTCCATTAGGTACCAAAATGTAACATCTGCCAGTGATATAATGGACCAATAATTGAAGCATATAGTATATCCTCATAGGGGCTACACTGCTGTTTTATTTATTCTTACCCAACTGTGAAGATAAACTTCACTAAATACATGTGATATCCTGTCAATTCGGGATAAGCATATTTTTTCTTGGACAGATGGTTGGTGAGTAAAACACCTGGATCATCCCAGAGCTGCAAAATTACAATCATATTGGATATATGATGTCAGAAACAAGTCCACTTAGACTAAAAACATTTGAATATGCAGAGGCAATAACCCCTCTCTCTTTCCAGTTTAGCTGTAAACTAAAGTTGTCTCATTTGCCTTTAAAATCACTCTATTCACCATCCTGGCTAACACGGTGAAACCCCGTCTCTACTAAAAATACAAAAAATTAGCCGGGCGAGGTGGCGGGCGCCTGTAGTCCCAGCTACACGGGAGGCTGAGGCAGGAGAAATGGCGTAAACCCGGGAGGCGGAGCTTGCAGTGAGCTGAGATCCGGCCACTGCACTCCAGCCCGGGCGACAGAGCGAGACTCCGTCTCAACAACAACAACAAAATCACTCTATTCCTACATGACAGTTTTAAATTTGTAGGCCACCCCATCACAGATTTCTTATTCTGTCTGAAACCTTATTAATCAGAAACAAAGCATTCTGCTGAATAGGGTATTTGCAATGGAACATTCAACTTAAAATACAGAATTTCTATCCTCTAGAACATTTTCTCTAATGTCACCAGTTTCTTAACTCACTATTCAAACACTGCAGATTTATTATTTCCTAACAGCTCACTATTCTTTTAGAAATGTATATTTCTAATTCTATCATCTTCTGCCTCATTTGCCAATTCAGCTGCATGTTTCCTAAGATTCTTTGATTACACTCTTGGGGACATTTAGTGAATGTTTACTGATAATTATTTATGGCCAGCTAAATAATTATGCCCTCTATAGTTGCACTTCTGTATAGTAATTCCATTATACTAATTACTAATACTTAACTACTGGTAGTACTTTTATTTTATGATCTAGAGTCTGTTCCAGGTATCTCCCATGTAATAAGCCATTTAATGCTAACAACTGTTGATGATATCAGAATTGTTTTTATTTCAGTTCTATAGATGATTGAGACACCAGATGGTTAAACAACTTGCTTAAAGGTCATGTAGTCACTAAGTGTAGACCCATAACCGGAACCTAGGGAGTCTTTCTCCAGATCACCTGCCTTTGACCACTCTTCATTACTGTTTACCTATAACTTAATGTGATTTGTGATACACTTTAAACCTTGGTTTTATATTAATCTTCCTTTCTATTTTTCAGATGTTTAGCTTTATACACATCAAATAGCTACTACAAAGTTTTGGTTTTTTTTTTTTTTTCTGTTGGGCTGTCAATATTGAATATGTGGTATATAAGATATATAATATGTATTTATGTGTGAATATGTACATATATATTTCTGATCGGTTACCACACCACAGAATTAAATAACATACAATATTATGTAAAATGCAGATCTCTTTATCAGTTGCTCTTGAAAACCTGTAAATAATTTCAATATGAAAAGTTTATTGACTCTGAATTACAACACATATTACTAACAATCATATACATATGTTTATCACACAGATTTTCAGCTTATTCAACACAGTCCTACACTCATTCAGCAGAAATCTTCTGCTTTTGCTGCAATGTGTGACAGTTATGTCTCATGACTGACAATTATGTCATAATAAAAAATAAGTCACAATTAATAAAAATCAAAACTAATACCTGCTACATTCATTTAATGATTTAATAATCTAGAAGAGGGTTTTATGAAAAGACCTATAAAAACAAGAGACCCAATTTCCAATTAGAATCAACACTTATAATTCTTCAGGTTCCTAAGAGTGAGGCAAAACCTAATCAGCCTGTTCTTCATATATCCCTCTACCCACAAAGGGGCAGTTACTTTCAAAGAAAAACATGGTTAAAATATCTGTTCCCTCCACATGGGTTAGAAATACTTTTGTGAGATAACTGATACACTACAAAAAATACTGCAAGTGTAAGATCAGAAATTATTTATGTGGTAACCTTACCACATTTGGATATCAGGCTTATAATTATTGATTCACATGGAAAATTAAATTAACTTAATAACTAAAATAGCCCTTAAATGAATAGATGCATCGTATTAATAGTTAACATTCCCCAAGAATTCACTACATGCCAGAAATGTCCAAAATTCATAACATCTATGAATTCATTTAATCCTAATAACACTATTAAGTCAATACTACTATTATTTCCATTTTAATGATGATGAAATAAGTACAAAGAAGCTAAATAATTTGTCCCAAGTCATTTACAAATCATTGGGGATAGTATTGAACCCAACTGGTAACCCACAAGAAGCTTCACTCTTAATCTCAATTCTTGACAGTTTTTTTGATCCATCTTATTTATAAACAATTAGCTTATTTCAAATTTTGCACTATTTCAAATAATGTTATAATAACCATGCTAGTACCCACACCTTTTTGAGCTTGTCCTAGTATTTTTAGAGTAAACTTCCTAGGGATGTAAATGCTGAATCAAAGGACATAAACATTCATCACTGTCAGGTTTGTAGGTGAAAAATGATGCTTTGAACTGTTGTTTTAATTTGCATTTTTTATTTGTGAGCATATTTTATTTCAGTGGTGCCTTAGAACCAGCTTATGCAGGTTTTGATTATTTCTTCCCACCCAACTCCACCTTCAATAAAATGAAGTTGGTAGCTTGAAATTAAACATAGGCAGGAGTTCTCACAGCTTTGAAATCAGCACGGTATAAAAACTAGATTTGTTTTGTTTTGTTTTGTTTTGCTTTGGAGAGTTGCTTAACTGTTCACCTTCATATGCCATTATGTTTCTGTTATGAATAGACTACTCAGATTCTTTGCTCAGGTAAAAGTTGGGTTGAGTTTGTTTTTTACTGATTTTTAAGATGAAAATTTTAATCTAATAAATTATAAACAAGAGGAAAAAGTTTTGTTATTAATTCTAGTAGTCATGATTTTGGTCACACAACTTAGCCATTTGTTCAAAAATAATATAGATAAAACCCAAAGTGAAAAAGGTTATGAGTTTCAATTTAGAAACTGCTATAAAATTTAAATAATTATTAGGTCTCCTTATGTTAAAATAATATTTTAAGTTTGACTTACCTTATTTTAAAATAAATGTATGTATATAATATATGCCTTTCAGAAATGCTCTAAGATAGAGGTTGGTGAATACACCCTGAAGCTCTGAAGTACCATAGACAGTTGAGGTTGTAGTAATAAAAAAGAAAAAAGAAAACACTTGAGATTGCAATTTTACTACTATAAAACTTTAAACTTCTATAGATTTTATATGTTAATGCCAATGTTGAAGCATTAGAAACAGAGGGCTAAACCATGGGTAGTCTAGATAACTTGCTATATAACTTTTAACTAGGAGGTAACTTCATAGTTACTGATTTTCAAACAATAGCAATGTTCCTGGAACTACATATATCTAGTAAAAACTGTTTCAGTTAAAAATCAATAATGAGACCACTAAATTAGCTGACATAAAACAAATAGGGTTTAAACTGTATTCTTTAAATAAAATTTATCTTGAATTTTGAAAGGAATGCAATTGTTATCATTTTCATATACCTTTTAACTTTCTATTCAAATACACTGAAATACTGCACTATGGAGAAATTTTTTGCTACACTTTCAGTTAATTTATAAAAGTAGACTATACAAGATGTGTAGTCCATTGTACTAACATGAAAGAACATTTTTCAGGACAAAGAAATTAAAATTGTTTCAACAGGAAAATCTGCCAAACCAAGTGACCATGAAATTCATTTACACATAATTTTACTATTGCTGGTCAAGAACAATCAGAAAATAAGCTACTCTTCATCTATTTTTCCAAAGATATTTTTACAGATTAACTACAGGAGAAAGGTCTATTCTTTTTCATTTTGAATTTGTGATTTAAGAACCTGACACTTCTGAAAAATGCCTTATTACTGCTTTCAGCATGGTCTGTTCCCATTCTGTCTGTTTTCAAAATCATTAAATCATATTTATGAAGTGACCATACACATCACTAGCAATTTTGATAACTGCTTTTCTCCTGCCTTAGGTCATTAGTTGGATTGAATGTTTTAAAGTGAAATAAAACATTTTATGCGTCACAGAGTAAGAAATGGACTGAATCAAGGGGCTGTGGTTCTCAGTGTTCTCTGCTGTAGCCTGGAGCTAATTCCCATTTTCAAAACTTTGCTTAAATCTCAATCCTTCCCTGAAATGACCTGGTCCTCTTTTCCCCCCACCAAATCTTAAACTAATCATTTTCCAAGACCCTGCCGGAAACCCTGTGTTCTTGAATATTTCAACTGTTATTAATCACCCCCTTCTCACTTTGACTCCAAGTACTCAAAGGTATACGACACCCTTTAACACTTATTTATATAAGGCTCTGAATTGGTTGATTTTGTTTTAGGGTCATTTATAGAGCCCTACGGCCTGTTAGACTAATTATTGAGAGTAAGAAGGAAGGAAGGAATTAAATAATCTAGCCAATATAAACTCTCAATTCAGGGAAAGAGGGAACAGAGCAGGTGAACCGTTGTGGAAGATGAGTTTGGTTAGTAAGTAAGAAAATCAATCCACCTGGATGACTGATTTCCTAATTGTTTTTTAAGGGAGGGGTTCTCCCTATGTTGCCCAAGCTGGACTCAAATATCTGGGTTCAAGGTCCTCCCGACACTCCCACCTCAGCCTCCCATGTAACTGGGACTACAGTGATTTTTATAGATTGACTTCCAGAGAGGAGGAGGAGGAGAAATCAAAAGTCTTTTTATCTTATCTTTTCTTTTAAGGGAAGAACCCAGCATTGAATTGTTAAAAACTTTATAAGACACCTCCTCAATTAAACCAACTCCACTTAATAAAGCTAGAACAAACTCAAACTTAAAAGAAAAAAAAATGATAAATTCTATTAATAGTAGGCAGGGATTATGCTTACATATCTTTCTAATAGTCCTAATCACCTACCTGGCACCTTCAAGTACAGTCAAACACTTACATCTTATCCTAGCACATTTTGGAGCACCTAGTACATACTCACTAAGCGCTCAATAGAGTGAATAAAAGTAAACAAAATGTTTTTGTGTTCATTTGTTTTTATTTATTTTCCTACTATGCAATTTCATTGCAGCTACAAAAATATTACAATTTTAGGTAGATTTGGAAACAATAATAAAAATGTAGCATAGAATAAAAATTGATATTCAAATTCCAGAACATTTTTCTGAATGCTTCCAAATTAATTCTGTCTTAATACAATACCTGGCCCAAGAATCAGTTCATTTGGCTTTCTTAAATAGAGGTCAGGTTAATTTCACGAGAAAAGTAGTATTTTTTTCCCTTAGATTCTAGTCTCCTGGCTTCTTTGCAAGCTGATGAAATATTAGGGTTAACAAGGACCAATCTAGTACACCTTCACCCATGGTACTCTGTTCATAACACATATACACACCATGCATATGAACATCCATCCATATGCATTAGATATCACAGCTACTTTTCTTTTCTTTTCTTTTCTTTTTTTTTTTTTTTGAGACAGAGTCTTACTCTGTTGCCCAAGCTGACACGCAGTGGCACAATCTTGGCTCACTGCAACCTACACTTCCCCAGTTAAAGTGATTCTGATGCCTCTGCCTCCGGAGTAGCTGGGATTACAGGTGCACACCACCACATTCGGCTAAGTTTTTGTATTTTTAGTAGAGATGGAGTTTTGCCATGTTGACCAGGCTGGTCTCAAACTCCTGGCCTCAATTGATCTGCTGGTCTCAGCCTCCCCAAATGCTGGGATTCGAGGTGTGAACCACCACACCCGGCCAACACAGTTATTTATTCTTGAGGTATGTGCTTGGTAGACCTCAAAAAAAAAAAAAAAAAAAAAAAAAGACTCATCTGCTTGGAATCACTTGAAGATTACAGTTTTAACTAAGGATTTCAATTATTTTGATATTCAGAAATCATGTGCAATTAAAATATAAATATCCCTCAAAGAGATTATTTTTAAAAATCTGTTAACACATAAGTACTTCAGATCTTTCCTAGAGTGTCAGTAAGTTCAAGATAACTTGTAGTGGTCATGGTGACTAGGGTGGGATCCTTAGGGAGAAGAGATCTTAAATAGGTTCCACAGCATAAATTCCTGGAGACACAGGACTATTCTAGGGATATTAAGTTTCTGAGGCTTTAGGGGAATAAGCCATGACAGAATTTGGGAGAAGTCTGGCCCAACATAATAGAATCTAAAAGTAAAATGTCTCGGTTGTAGAGTAGGTATGGGGGACAGGGAGGGTAAGAAAGTTTAGTTTACGAATTATAAACATATTTTGGAAAAGTTTTATTTCTCTTCATGCATATAAAGTACATATTTCAATATTATAGAATGCTTTCCATTGTTCTAAAAATGCAAATAAATACATGAAAATGTCTTAGGCGGTTGTCTAATGAATATTTAAACAGTAAAGTTAATTATCCTACAACTTAAAGTAATTAGTATTTGATCAAAACAGCTATGTTAGCATTTAATTCAAATGTTTGCTTACAAGAAATACATTCTTTTTAATTTTCTGTCACCTAACAAAACCCTAGGCATTTTGAAGTAAAATAAATTTGTATCTCCCATATAGATTTTAAAAATTACAGTTAGACTAAATGAGAAAGGTAGGATTGGAAAGTGCCTCCAGAGGTCATTTAGTCCATTCCCGCTTCTGGCAAGCTTCGCCTAAATCATTTCAAACATATGGCTAACTACCTTGTGCCATCTTTGTTAAGCAATCCCCGTTCTTGGCCGCCCACATTAATGATGTGAGTGCCTACAAACTGGTTTAAGTGTACTGTGTGATTTATCTAGTCAAGAGTGTCTGATAATCTGTCTAGTCAATAAGATATCTCTCAGTTAAATCAGTCCAACTGTAAATGTGTTCATTGAACTTAGCTAATTTTTTATTTACTTCTCTGGTAAATACAATTAAAACACTCAATCAAGTGTGGATGTCAGAGACAACTAGCAAATCAGGTTCTTCCTTAATCTAACTAAATTATTCCTGACCTGATTTTAACCAAATTTTACTCAACCCTCCTACCCTCGAGCAAAACACTGTCAGACTATGTTACTGTTCCTAAATGTCTTCAATAAGTCTTCTTTTCTCTGCCACTTTCACAGGCAAATAAACTGAACAGTCAAAGAATGAAACAGGGATCAGAATAAGCCAACAAAATTTATAAGGAAATCCAAAGAGAGGTTTGTTTTATTTTTTTAAATCAACATACTCAACAATGATATTGAAAATAATAATACTGAAAGATAGAAGTATGTAGCGATAAAATAAGTCAACATGTTTGCTATTTTCTCTACATTATAGCAGTTATTTCTAAAAATAAGAATTTCAGACTATCTCTACCATTATTTTCTTTTCATATTCCTCTGAAGGTAATGAAATAAGTTTTAAACTTGCCTACTTTTTAAAGTAGAATACTTCTCCCTTAGAATCAAATTTAAAAATATAATACTAAGACTTACATTTTTCCTCTGCCTTAGACTAAGATCAGATTTTACATATTGCTCAGAGGCCGAACCCTAAGGTCAAATATAGTTGGAGTTTACTTGACTCTACTGTTAAAAGGGAAAACAGAGGCATATAGATTCAGAAGACAGAGGAATATAGACTCAGATGACAGTCTAAGATGACCTAGACAAAAAATGCAGAATCACAACAATACTTACTGTAATACATAAAACATTTGAGTACTATTATTGAGACTGTCATTTAAAATATTGTGTCACAATTACCAGCATGTGAGATGATTCTCCAGTTAAAGATATCAACCAGAAAAAAATATGTTATTCTTTCCTTATAATTATACAGATTATATTGACATGTATTAACAATACATGTCAATAAATATTCCAAAATATGGAATTGCTGAAGTAGCTTACATTAGAAAATACCAAACTAAATTTGAAAACAAGAATGTCAGTCGTAAATCTTAATTTTTTAAGAGCCAGCATTTAAAAATATTCAACACTGAATCTGTTACTAATTTGTAAAATTAATGGCATGCAACTCCACAGGAAAAGAGACATTTAAGTGACTCAGATTTGGGATAATATCATAAATTCCTTTCAGTGGCTGTAGCTAGTGTTGTAAAGGAGAGGAAATAATGATGCAAAAGCAGATACAAATTATTTCAGAGACATGAGTGATCTTCAAAGTGAAATATTAGAAGTGATGTTATGAAATACAAGTAATGTGACTGAGAGATCCTAATCTGATATATGGCAATATGTTCTCACTCATTAAAGTCTAATTTTAATGCATTGACAGCTAACCTCAAGAAACAAGACATCTAACTTCAATCTTACAATATTATTTGGTGATATAGCCTCATAATATCATACAGGCAAAGAAAACTTTCAAATCTGAATTTAGCACCTTTTCTCCTGACAGCTCTAGAATTCCTGAATTTAGTGAATATAGCCACAATCAACCCAGTTGCTCAAGTCAGAAATCAAGTAGCCATCCATGTCAAACCCCAAATCCTGTCAGATCTGCCTTGTAATACCTTCAAGCGCTCTCTCTCTCTCTCTCTCTCTCCCCCCTTCCCCTACCCTCCTCCTCCCCTCCCTCCCTCTTTTCTCCCTCCCTCTTTTCTCCCTCCCTCCCTATCCTCCTACCCACCACAACTCTAGGATAAACTCTTATCATCTCTTGCCTGTACTATAACACCCTCTTAAATGGTCAGGGTACACCTTACTCTCCCACCCTACCTCCTAGACACCTCACTGCTAGGTTTCTTGCTTTCTACCAGTCTGTTCTCTCCATTGTAACCAGAATGCTTTTTAAAAACAAAAAAGCTAATGATGGAAGTCTCCTACATAAAAGTATTCAAAGGCTTCCCATGGTTTTAGTGAACTTGGCCTTTAGTGAACTTATCTCTTTTGCTTTATCTAGTGCCACCTTTTTCTTTGTTTAATAGATTTGAATTGTATTTCATCTAGCTGTTTATTTTTTCATCTAGCTGTTTCTTTTACCTGGAACAAGCTACCTCCCTCTTCCTACTAGAGCATTCAGAACTCGGTTTAAATACTATTTATTATTTTAGGTAATCTTCCTTCAAGATTCTTCAGACTAGGTGAATATTGTCTGATAGAGTATTCCATAGACTCAACATACTTATAATGTATTCGTTATAAGCTACATGAGAATAGAGACTCAAAGCCTGTCACTATTCCTGACGAATATGTTCTTATTAAATGCATGTGGAACATTCATTGAGAGCTAAAAATATATAAACAGGTTATTTTTCTATACATGTAGTCAAATTAGTACTACAGTGGTTGTTCTGATTATTTTATCATTACAGGTTGAGTATCTCTTATACAAAATGCTTGGAACTGGAAGTATTTCAGATTTCTAACTTTTTCTTTGAGGGGGGGGGGTGGATTTCTGAATATTTGCATTATAACAGCTCAGTATCCTAATCCGAAAATTCAAAATCTAAAATGTTCCAATGAGCACTTCCTTTGAGCATCAAGTTGGCACTCAAAAAGTTTTGAATTTTGCACCATTTCAGATTCTGAATTTTCAGATTGGTGATACTGAAACTTTATTTGAAATTATTAGTGACTTATTCACTGTTACTTAAATCAGTTGAGTGAATGAGGGTTCTCTTTCTTCTACAACATTCAAATATCTACTGTTGTCATTTCTTCTGCTTATCCTCTCCATCACTAATTATTCCTGGTCTCATTTTATTTCAAGACTTCTGTCAGCCTCTTTTATTCATTATTACAAATAAAATTGTGAAGTCCTCCAAAAACTCAGATCCACCTTCAAATGATCCTCTTTTTCTTTCCATTCCATTCAATTCTTCAAATTCTTTCAAGATTCTTTCTTGAGAACAGCATATCAAAGAGCTAGTAATATGAATCTTCAACACTCCAAGTTATAAACAAGTTTTATCCCAGTAAGGGCCTAGTGCACTGCACTAAATATGTAGCAGGCACATATACTATAAAAACATTAAATAAAATATTGCCAATTTGAATAAAATGGTTTATTATCTTATTACACGTCTTTAACCTCACATATCTGAGTACCATCCATAAGATTCATATCGCTTTGTTTATAATCAGTGATTAGATAGATGCAATTCCTAACCCTCATATTTTACATGCTAAGACTTTAAAGTCTGACTTTAAGAAGTTAAAAACATTATGCTCACAAGGACCAAAAGATGTAAACCAATTATAATATAAGATCATCTTTGCTGTGAGTCAAACCATTTTAGGTATGTTATTCACCATATTGGAATATGTCTTTGTAAGGTTAACGAAAACATACCTTTTTATAGTAAAGCCTACTTTATCAGACATAATGAAATAAGATTTCCATAGGCATAGCTACTTTCTAAGTGAAATTTCTATGTTTCTTTTTTGCCATTGATAGTTATTACATTCTAAAAAGTTTTACTTACTGAACTAGAAAATTTTCAAATTTCAAATTAGATTACCTTTAATATATAGAGTCAACATTATCATTGGAGAGCTCTTTAGATGATGCAATCAACTTGGATAATTTCTACCTTTTAAGAAATAGGGGTAGCCGGGTGCGGTGACTCACGCCTGTAATCCCAGCACTTTGGGAGGCCAAGGCGAGCAGATCACGAGGTTAGGAGATCGAGACCATCCTGGCTAATACAGTGAAACTCCGTCTCTAATAAAAATACAAAAAATTAGCCGGGCGTGGTGGGGGGCGCCTGTAGTCCCAGCTACTCAGGAGGCTGTGGCAGGAGAATGGCGCGAACCCAGGAGGTGGCACTTGCAGTGAGCCGAGATCGCGTCACTGCACTCCAGCCTGGGCGACAGAGCGAGACTCCATCTCAAAAAAAAAAAAAAAAAAAAGAACTGGGGGCCTATGATACATAAGTGTATTCATTAGATCTTGAAAATGATTCACACCACCATCGGTTCCTTTGCAGTGAATGCTGCAGCCCTTAGGGTCAGTGTCAACCAATTAAAATTCAAACACATAGACCTGAGAGAAGAAACCCTGTTAATCTATTTCATATCCTAATGATGAAAACCTTTATCTTAAATGAATGTATTTTGGATAAATAGGCCATATTTTTATAAAATATGACATGCCTATTTCAGAGCTGAATATTATTTTAGGAGTTAAACTAAATCTAGTTCCCATACATTCTGAAACTATTTTCAGAATTGTATTTTTAAAACACACATAGGCTCACAAACACATAACATCCTAATGCATCTCAATTAGACTCAGTTAGCTAACACCAAGTTTCCCTGAAGTTCACTACCCCTCCTTGCGGATCAGAATACTGATCAAGATAGCACTAAGGGCATTTTTTAAAGATTAAGATATACTACTGTATAACTACCATGTTTAATAGCAAGCATAAAATTTCACTAATAAATGTAGCTTCATAAAACAAGGATTTAAGAAAGTGATTCTCAAATTTCACACTATATAAGAATCATGGACAAGACTTACTACAATACATGTTGCATGTCATATGCCCTTTTTCTGATTCTGTGGGTCTGCTCGAGAATGTGTATTTCTAACCATTCCCCAGATGATGCTATTGGCCTGGCGACCAAAGGCATCATCTATTGGCCTTTGAGAACCACTAATTTAATGAATCATCCATTTTTTTAATGTCGCTGCAAATGAGTTTTAATGCTACTTTAAAAAAATGCAATGTGTATTAGGAAACAAAATTTTACAACCTAGTTGCAGGTGTATATATATATATACATACACATATATGTGTATATATATGTATATATATACACACACACACATATACACACACGCGCACACACATACATACACACACACATATATATGTATATGTGTATTCTTTATTTCCTTCTTTGGCATAATTCTAATTTCTAATTTCTAAATTCTAATTTCCCCTATACTCTGTTTGCAAACTCAAGATAGACTAATTATGTGAGGCACTATTCAAAATTGAAATAGAAGTTTGCTAATTCTTCATATTGATTCAGGCATTGGAAACAGCAATTCCTCAGTTTTCATAATTATTTATCTCAATTGTCTTCCCCCTGAGTATTATAATCACATCATCGGCCCATGTATATTGAGATCATATTTCAGTCTCTATTTATTTTATGTGGTTTTCCATATACATTTTGTTCATTTAGTCACTATCTTTTCTCAGAATTAGCTGAAAAGGGCTATTGGACAAATGGTGAGAAATGGAGGAAAAAAGGACAAATAGAAAAATAGAATAATAATGCCTTTGGTCTTAAGCCTTTCCTCATCTTCCATGGCCTTATCATGGACAAAGGCCATATCTTTTAAAGAAGGATTCATACTGAGATACTCAGGAGGCCTCTCAGGAGTCATAGACTATACTCAGTAGTAGAGTGGCTTTATTTTTATTCCCAGCTAGTCCACCTGATATCTGAAAAGTTTGTCGAGTTACATCGAGGACCGATCAATAGTGTGATTTACTATCCATAGGGAGGAGGGGAACACCCTCTGATATTTCCTATTTTTAAACAACTAAAGTTGTTTTGTATTCCCTAAACTATATTGATCCATAAAGCTAATGATAGTTTTTACGAAAGCTCCCTTTTGTAAACTCTGTCACAGAGGAAACCTTGGAAAACTACAATTAATGGCAGGAAAAATGTTGGAAATCTATTTTACCTTGTAACTTACCTGCCAGCTCCTGCTATGTACAAAATAAAGCAAGACCCACATGTTTTTCCCTCCTGGGTTTGAATATAGCTGGACTGATGCAACGGCAATGAAGATGGCTTATATTTATAACTCCAGGGTGCTTTTACTCCCTCCCAACTAATTTGCCATCTTGTCCATTATGTGAATAAGCTGTAACGACTGAATTGGCATTGCCCCCACTTTTCCATTTCAGCACAAATTTTAAAAGGAGGTTGTCACTCTGTAGGCTCAAGTGATGCCATCTGCTTTTCCATTTGGGGAAATGCACATACAAATGGTGGGGGAGATGTTAAGTATTTAATTAAAGGTAGACTATCTGTTTCCCCAATTTTCTCTAGTTTAATACCTGCTGGGTCACATATAGAATACAAATAAGAAGGTAGAAAATAGTTCATGAGGTCTTGTGGGAGAAATGCTAAAATTAGGTTGGCCATTAAACATAACAAATGCACATTTTACTAGTACATTAAACCAAACAGAAAGGGTTTTTTTAAATGTGAAATACATGAGAACTCTTAACACTATAATTGTAGCCCTAAAGAAAGTAATCATATTACTCATATATGAATCTCAATTTCTAGACAAATACATTTCTGAAACTGTATGATGAAATTCATATTTAAAATGTAATTTAATAATTGTCATCAATAATGGACATCTTACTTTTATCTATCAATAAAATCACCTACCTAGGGATGTATATATATGACTAATTCTTCAATTATAATACTAAAAAATATGTCATTACAATTACAGCTTCGAGGGACCAGTAATGTTTATGGCAGACTTTCAAGACTGTTGAGTGTGTAGTTTATCCGAATACTAAAGTTATTTTTTCCTTATAATTCTAGATCCAGACCATTGTTTTGACTATGGCACAAATGTAATGCACATTTCAATAAAACAGTACAGCTGGGAATTAACAGGCTAATAAAAAGGACTTTAAAGGTGCATTAAATTAGGATTGAAGACGTCTCTTGCATTTGCAGCATAAATGCTAATAAAAATATAAATCTGTTATTAACTTTTTATAGTCATGCAAAGCAATAAAAGCTGAAAATGTTGAAGATTTATCAGCACATATCTGCAAGATGGACAGAATAGAACAAAGGGAGAGAAAGAGAGGTGTTAGGAAGAGGGAGAGAAATTTTTAGAGATGAGGAGAAATAATTTATATATACTTTAAATAGTTACACACACACACACGCACACACACACACACACTTTGTTTCCTTTCTAACATAATCATTTTTATTTTGATCCTCAAGAAAGTTTGGGAATGTTCTTTCATGAAAGTAAAAACCAAGAAAATATTTTCTATCATTTAAATGACTAGAGCATTAAGCTAGGGATTCTGCTCTAAGGGCAATACCATGTAACCTATTACTGTTTCCCTTAGCTAACAATATACCACTTGTGTCAAATGTGTGCTGACAATAAAGGCTTGTTCATTAGAATCATACAAACAGCTAGGTGGAAGGTTGCTTAATAATGCACCAAGCTATTCACAACGCTTATTGCTTAAGTCATAATTGCACAGATCTAATTGTTAAATGTGACTGGGAAATTAAAATGGTGATCCTTAGAGACAGCTCTATTTCAAAATTAATATAATCATTAAAGAAAAATAAAAACATACATTTCTGCTGGCATATCTGAAGGTTTCTAAGAACTTCTGATGCAAAATGTAAAAGAGAAGTCGTGGTTCTCAAAAATGATATACTTCCATCTATTAAGCCATATGGAAGAGAAAAGTTTTGGGGTTTTAGCCTCAGAAAGGCTCTAAATTCTTTTTTTTTTTTTTTTTTTTTTTTTTTTTTTGAGACGGAGTCTCGCTCAGTCACCCAGGCTGGAGTGCAGTGGCAGGATCTCGGCTCACTGCAAGCTCCGCCTCCCGGGTTCACGCCATTCTCCTGCCTCAGCTTCCCGAGTAGCTGGGACTACAGGCACCTGCCGCCAGGCCCGGCTAATTTTTTGTATTTTTAGTAGAGACGGGGTTTCACCGTGTTAGTCAGGATGGTCTCGGTCTCCTGACCTCATGATCCGCCCGCCTCGGCCTCCCAAAGTGCTGGGATTACAAGCGTGAAGGGATCTAAATTCTTAACATGATAAACAATAAACAACAATCATTTTCTTTTCCACATTGGTTATGATTAGTTGGTATATACTGAATTTCTTAAAAAATGCATTAAACATATAATGTAGGCAGTCCATGGATTGCCCTCACACTACTTTGAGAAGCTGAAAAACCACAAGACATTAAATTGCAGTAGAATTCAAATAAAATTGTATAATTTTTATATAGTGAATAAAAATATTTACATAAACTTACCATTAACTGTATCAAGTATTATTTCATTGTGGATAGTAATATGATACTCATTTGTCAGAACAAATTATAAATTTGGTATTATTACTCTTTTCTCTCTCCTTTAAAATATCAATTTGCCAGTATTTAAAAAGATTCTAGATAGCAATAGTTATTAGATGTAATTTGCATTAGCTGACAATTACTCAAGGTGCTACCTTCTAAGAAAATCAAACAAACAAATATGCTCAGATTTTTAAACATGACTTAAAAATACTTAATCTGCTATTTATAGTGTATCACATAACAAGTTAGACAGTCACAATATTATTTTTAAACCTATTTTTAATTAGGCTATTTTAAAATTTAAATTAAATAAAATATGCACATTTTAAAGACATAATTGTTGTTCCTATATGTAAATCAATTTAGACTTCCTAATTTATTAAAAATAGAGGTGGTTAGAGTAGGTAATAAAATTCTCTGGATCATAATTTTTAATATAACACAAGCATAACTCATAAGTTCATTATTGTTTTCAGGCACATTAACTTTATATAATACAAATAAACAACAAAAACATGGTTTACTATATCCCTATACTTCATCTGTATAAATAATATTAAAAGTGTATTTCAAAGAACTCATTTCATAAATGTTTATGTTGTGAGTTACCAAGGAAACATTAAACAGACCAGGACCAAGGGAATACATGATTGAATGATCCTGGTTTCCTTTCGTTATAGAGTTCTTTCCTTTATATCCTAATTGAGGAGTAGGAGTAGTTCAGGAAAATGGAAAATTTTCTTTTTAATTTAACATAGTCCACCATGCATTCCTGGAAATTTTCATCCAAAAATAAAATTACGTAGACACACGTCAACATCTAGTAAGACTAACAAGAGCAATTTTAATGTACAGTTGACCCTTGAACAATGCAAAGGTTAAGGGCGCCAAACCTCCCCCCACCACCAGAGTCAAAAATCTATGGATAACTTTTGATTCCCCTAAAACTTAATTACTAATACTTTACTGCTGGCTGTAAGTTTTACCAATAACAGTTGATTAAAAAACTATTTTGTATGTTATATGTATAATATACTGTATTCTTATAATTAAGATAGCCAGAGAAAAGAAAATGTTACTAAGAAAATTATAAGGAAGATAAAATATATTTACTATATTCATTACGTGGAAACAGATCATTCTCGTCTTTATATTGAGTATGCTAAGGAGGAGGAGCAACAGGTGGTATTGATCTTGCCCTCTTAGGGATGGCAGAGGCAGAAGAAGGGGAGGAGGTGAAAGGGGAGGCAGGAGAGGCAGGTATACTAGGTGTAATTTTATTGAAATAAATTCGTGTGTAAGTGGGTCCATGTAGTTCAAACCTGTGTTGTTCAAAGGTCAGCTGTAATTTATAATAATAAAGTAATTTAGACTGAAAATTCTGAATGATGCAATATAATTCTATATTGTACAGGAGGTAAGGAAAGAAGCAGAAATCTTATGAAAGTACTAAACCTGATGGAATAGTACTGTTTACTGATCTGACATAATTTACATCAATTTAAGCGATTCCTTTGACTATACCTTAAATGAAATAGTATGGTTTCATCCTAAATTCAAACTCTCATAAGTGCCCAAATTAATAATTATAGTAGCTAAACTAAATGTTGAATAAGTATGAAGTATTTTATTGTTTTTGATATACAGAAAATTCTTGGAACAACATATGTGTATAAATCCAGAACTTTCAGATTTTGGATAAGGAAATCAGAGCCTATACCATATGTCGTGCCCCACCTGTGCTAGGTAACAACCCATATTTGAAGCCAGCCTAATTTTCCCATAGAACTGATGTCTATGGGTTGTTTTTTCTTTCTTTCTTTTTTTTTTTTTTAATAAACATAGAAATTGACCAGTTGCTGCCTGCTGACCAAATCCTTTATATACCCCTAATTTTATTCAGTTGGGGGAAGAGACAAATTTGAGAGTGGCCTGCAGTCTCCCAGCTGACATCCTCCAAATTAAAGGTTTTCTTTCCTGGCAATACTCATTGTCATGACCAGACCTAAGCTGAACCCCTAGTACTTAGAAACATATTCAATTATTTTAATAATTATACAATAAAACTTATGAAGACTCACAATAAATGGGAACAATAAAGACACAAAATATTTTCTTAAGTCAGCTTAGGTCAGGATTTTTTGCTAAATAAATTTTGGAGCCAACTTAGGAGAAAACTGTTAACTTTTAGAACTTTGTGGATTTTAGAATTGTGAATAAATGATTATGGGCCATTTTCTCATTTAACCCTAACACACAACTATGCAAAAGGTAATTTTATTATCATTTTACATATGAGGAAACTGAGGCTTAACTCTGATAAAAATAAATATCTTGCTCAAAATTATTTTGCTAGTACCATAAACACAGAAGAATGGTATTAATCAAGAAGTCTGTCTCTGTGTCCTACAATAATTTGGAGAACTTCCCATAATAGGTTTGATAGTCTCACAAATGCCATTGTGTTTATAACTCCAGGTTTTGTATTGCCTTTTGTGTTTAAAGCCATTTCTCATTTCAGAAGGTTGAGCTGGAAATTTACATTTGCTGAAAGCCCTGTAACTATATAGGTAACTAGTATTTTTGAAGGGTCTATGAAAGAGTGAATTAGGGAGCATACTTTGAAATTCCTATTTATTCCTCCAAATTCTAACTTGAAATTGTTGAATAAACTCACTTTGATAATGAGAGCATTTTCAGTCAAGTGAAGAAAATTTGACAGAGAAACAATCATTTTAATCTTTATTTTCATTTAGTTAAGACAGATGCCCTCAAGAACAAAACTATGAGGCTGCTAAATGAAGAAGACACTTCATATGGGGATTCGTTTGAGAGCTGAGCAAATAAACTCAAGTGATACATAATACACCATAATGTATAGAAAAGAATGCTCATATGAGAATGTTTAATTTATAGAAACAATTTTCACTATCATAAGGGAATAATGATCTTCATACTACAGAGATTGTCTGAAAGTTAACTTTTGAAAAATGTTTGATTTTAGCAATTAGGTTTTTTTAAACTGTGCTAAAATATACGTGTTTGCCATTTTATCCACTTTTAGGTGTATAATTCAGTGACATTAAGTACATTCACATTATGGCACAATAACCACCATTCATTTCCAGATATTTTTTATCTTCCCAAACTGAAACTCTCTGCCCATTACACAATAACTTCCTATTCTCCTTCCTCCCAGCCCCTGCCAACCACTATTCTGACTTTATGAATGTGACTAGACTATTCCAGGTAACCTCATACAAGTGAAATCATATAATAATATTTCTCCTTTTGTGACTGGCTTATGTCTTAAATGGTCAATCATATTGTAAAATGTGTTAGAATTCAATCCTTATTCAGGCTGAATAATATTATACTGTATCTGCCATATATATATATATATATATATATATATATATATGTGTGTGTGTATGTGTGTGTGTGTGTGTGTGTGTGTGTGTGTGTGTGTGTGTGTATATATATATATAGTTTTTAGCTGGAGTCTTGCTCTGTTGCCCAGGCTGGAGTGCAGTGGTGGGATCTCAGCTCCCTGCAACCTCTGCCTCCCAGGTTCAAGCAATTCTCCTGGCTCAGCCCCAGTAGCTGAGGATTACAGGTGTATACCACCCTGTCCTTGTTTTTATTTATTTTATTTTATTTTTTAGTAGAGATGAGGTTTTACCATGTTGGCCAGGCTGGTCTCGAACTCCTGACCTCAGATGATCCGCCCACCTCAGCCTCCCAAAGGCTGGGATTACAGACATGAACCACTGCGCCCAGCCTATATCACATTTTTTATCCCTTCGTCTGTTGATGTTTATTGGGATTGTTTCTGCCTTTTGATTATTATGAACAATGCTGCTATGAACATTAATTCACAAATATCTGGTCGAGTCTCCACTTTCAACGCTCTTAAAATAGAAGTAGAATTACGGTAATTCTATGTTTAATTTTGCATGTGTGTGTGTGGAATCACCATAGTGTTTTCCACAGTGGTTGTATCATTTTAAATCCCCAATCACAATGCACAAGTGCTTCAGTTTTTCCACATTCCCACCAATATGTGTTAGAAAATATATTTATAATTTTACATTGTACAGGGACCCCAAACTATTTATAACCATTAACTTGCTACCAATCACAGATAAGTATTTTAACATGTTTACTCTCTTACGTATTGTTCTATTTATCTTTTTCACTTCTAGTGTATTGTACAGTATCTATTACATTAAGGTAATAGTAGCAGCTTCTTATAATTTGAATGAATGGAAGAGTGAGTGAACTTCATTAAAGACTGTAAACATTTTATGAACAAACTACCTGGATCCCCAGAACATAACTATTACATCATAAATCATATCACAATTTGTAGAAGATACAAGAACAAACTTTGAAGTCTCCAGAACTTATGGCTGCAGAGGAAGGAGACTCTAAACCAAATTACTCAGGCTAGAGGTCTTTCTTAAGCTTACTGTCAGTATATCATGAATGAATATTCTTAAGGTTATAATGCATTATAGAGAGTCTTATCTTGAGACCAGCTTTTTCTGAGTAAGCAGCTATACTTCAGACTTCTATGTTTCCTCACTACTTAAATCTGCTTATGAAAATATTCACCAGAATCACTAATTTTTTAATTTATTAGAGATGAGCAATTCACAATATCCAACTCATATTTAAAAAAATAAAAACGATTATCTGGTCTGAAGGACTCCAGGGACAGCCAATGAACCAATCAGAATTCATTGACTGCCAGTCTGACCTATGTCCCTAGCATGGAGTCAGGTCACTGAAGTATGAAAAGATATTAGTGGACAACAAGCACATAGCTAAACAGTAATTCATGAAGTTAAACTGTATGCAGACATGTTACGGTACTAGGTAACTAGAACTGAAGAATTTTTAACAAAGCAAAAAGTTTACTGAAAATCCTCAGCTATCTAGATTCTTCTTGTTTAAAAGTATGTCAAAGGTCATGGCAGCTGGTAATTATAGACATTAATTTCTCCTCACAAATCAGTAATGGTCTCCATATAACTAAGACCCCCTTCTTCCAGACAACATAAAGTAGGAAGGTTCTATTTAACATCATTCTACCTTGAGGAGATGACCCTACCTATATAATACTCAGAAGCAAACAATCATATAAAGGAATATAAGGGAAAAGGAATGTGTAGACAAATAGGAAAGGTTATATATGTAAACTACAATCTCAATAATAAAGACTGTGTAATAGTTTTTCCTAACACTTAGTTATAAATACATCTTTAGAGAAAAGATTTATCTTGTAAAGGTTTTCAGAAATTAAAAATGAAAAGCTATCCAGAGGACTATTGGTTATTTTTATTTACAGTATAAATAAGCTTCATTACAGTAGCAGGAAAGCTGTATTAATTAAAGTTAAGCACTCATAGTACTTACATCATAGATTTATTATAAAGATTAAACTAGATAATAACTGTAAAGAACTTGGAATACTGTATGGCTTAAATGTGTTTTGTCACATAAATATAAAAGTAGTGCTACAGTAGGCCAACTGGATAGCAACTTTGCAATACTTGTGAGTCAAAAAGTGTAAGAGAGTTTGCTGGCATGAGAAGCAAACAAAATTCAAAAATGATTGTTATTTATTGATACTCTTTTTCTAATAGAGAATATCACATTTCCTCTGTAGGAAAATCCAAAAGGAAATATTTTCACTTAAGACAATTGGGGAAGGTGCTAACTAGTTAGTATCACACAACCAATTAATTAGCATTCCACATACTTATAATTAGAAAGTGTTAAATATGGTCTACACCAGAGTGAATTTGTAAACCTTGCCTGAGGAATCAGTTAGTCAGTAGGGCAGTGCCTGCTTCTGAGTTTGAAAGTAACACTTGTGAAAAACATTTCCAGGAAGAATTTGCATGAATGTCTACTCCTTTAAATCCAAGTTGAAAGAAAACCCAACAAAAATTCAGATGAATACATATTACATTTCTATTTTTTTAGTCAATTAGATATTAAGAAAGTGCATTTAAAATTTAATTATCCAAGTTGTCCTTCTTTTATAACTTAGCCTGATGCTTAATTACCCTATATTTGTTGATTATTTTCCATCCGTCTTATGAATATATTAGCATGCAACCATAACTATGTTAAATCACCTTTAAGAACACATAAAAACCAGTGGAGCATGATGTTTTCCTCTTTATAGTACATGAAATCCACTCAAAATATATTGGTATATTTTAACAGAGTTTTGGAATGTTTACTTTAGCACTGATTCCAAATAGCTCTCCAGTGGATTCACCTGTTAGTGGATCCTGTCATTCTCAGGATGGTATTCTGGACTGTTATAATAAGATGGATCCTGGGTGGATTTTATTTTTTTCATGCTTACTTTAATCAATAAATATTTTCAGAAACGATGAGAAAAATGTAAGACTCTTAACTAATTTTTTTCTCTAATGTTCTTTAAAAGTTCTTCATTCAGAATATAACTATGTCAAAATATTTCCTTCATTTAAAAGGTATATTGGAATTACTGAAACACGTCCTATATTTTAAAATTCATCTAAAGGAAATTTTTTTAATCCATTCTTCATTCTGTCCTCTCTTTTATCCATTCTTCATTCTGTCCTTCATTCTGTCCTCTCTATACTAGACCAACTTGTATCTCTTAACTGGTCTGCCTCTCTACAGTTATGGCTTGCTGTCTAGAAAGCAGTGGCTTATTAAGTAGACTATCAATTCTTTGAGTGTTGTCTCTCTTGTGGAACTGTCATGACTACCATAAGTTTAGCCATGTAGCCCTACTATTATTCCTTTTGTTTTGTTGGGACTTATGTATGGGTATGTGTGTGTATGAGGAAGAAAAATTGTGAGGTTGAAGACAGAAAGATCACAGTGAGAAGGACTTTGCCTTATTCATTCTGTATTCTGAACAATAATAGCAACATTCATAAAATGTTTGCTAAATAAATACCAATTTGTTTACAAAACTAGGTTTGTAGTATGGATTGCATTTAAAATGTGACAAATCCATTTAAGCAAATACATAATTCTCCCTCCCTTCATTTAAATAGATATTTAATTTTATTTAAAATGGTGGTCTAAATTTTATAAGTGATAGTAACTTTCTTTGGTTTTATCAATAGTGCATATTCATAATTTCTATGTTCATTCTTTCAGTAAGCATTTATTGAGGACCTACTATGTATCAGGCAGCATACATAGGCACTGAGAATATGTTTTGATGTGAAAGATTTATTGTTTATTATTTTTATTTTTATTTTTGAGATAGGGTCTCACTGTCTCCCAGGCTGGAATGCAGTGGTGTGATCACAGATCCATGCATCCATGACCTCCTTGGCTCAAGTGATCCTCCTGCCTCAGTTTCCCAAGTAGCTGGGACTACAGGCATATGCCACCATGTCTGGGTATTTTTTGTAGAGACAGGGGTCTCGCTATGTTGCCCAAGCTGGTCTTGAAACCCTAGGTTCAAGCAGTCCTCCCACCCAAGCCTCCCAAAGTGCTGGAATTACAGTCATGAGCCCAAAATATTTTAATATATGCATTAAGTTTATCTTAATGATACAATACAGATTAATCTAATAGGGCAGTATTAAAAAGTCTGACTTCACTAATTAATCCGGAGAAATAAAACCTCAATCCAGGAAAGACTGATCACTGTAAGAAATATGATTCTGAAACATAAAGCAACCATATATTTTTTAACCAAAATAAATGACTGTTGAGAAAAAAATCAATAAAAACTATTAGTTTTATGTATACTAGTTTCTGGTAAAAAATTTTTACAAGTCAGCTAATTATATTAATAGTGTTACATTAATAACAAACCATAATAACACTATACATTTATGTAATATATAGTTATATAAATTTTATTTATATATATATATATTAATTGAACACCTACAATGTGCTAGGCACAGAAGATACAAAAGTGAACAAGAGTCAGAAATCTGTCCTCTTTGAGAGCTTACATTTAGGGGGATCAATTAGAAATAAAAATAAACATGGACATTGTACAGTATGTTATAGTGACATGTAATAAGGAGAATAAATGGGAGAAGAGATATACGAGTTGAAATTCTAGATAAGATAGCACATAGAAGGCTCTTCTGGAAAGTGGCTTTTGAGTAAAAATCTAAAACCCGGGAAGAGATTAGCTATACAGGTGTAAGTGGAAAGCACAATGCAAGCAGAGAAAAGAGCAAAAGAAGATCCTAAGGCAGATACATGCCTGACCTGTTCAAGAGACAATGATAAGGCTGATGTAGCTGGAGTTGAGTGAAGGAGAAGGCAGAGTAATAGGAGATGAGCTCAAGACACAATGAAGGCCCAGGACATGTAGAACTTTCAGGCCATTATCCAGATTTTGGCTTTTACAGTGTAAAAGATGGTACGGCACTGGGAAAGTTTTGAAAATAAGAATGACATGATCTGAACAACTTTTTAATGAATCATTTTATACTTTAGAAAATCAGATATTTGTGCATATTTTGGCATCACAGACCACCATATCAATACTCATGAAAATGACAAACTAGTAATTAAAATCCTTGCTAAAATCTCCAAGCCTAAACAAATATTTTTTAATTCAATCTTTGTCCACTTCATATCTTTTTGGAAGAAGGTAATAAGTCACTAATCAACCACTGAGTTGTTTCTCAACTTTACTTATCTTTCAGGTGGCACAAAGATAGTACCATTGCTTTCATCTTCCATCCTGCCTGACACTAGGAGATAAAAAAATGAAGATCCTCTTTTTAACTTTGTTTCTAGGTAAATGACCCCTGACAGGCACAATACTAAGTCACATGACTGAAAGGTTATTTGCTGTATTGTTCATCCCTTGTTTTTACACATTATTTGACTTGTCAAAAGTTAGCCAAACATGCATGAATGTTCTAAAATTATAAAGATTATCAACCTAAAGCATTAAATCATTTTAATTTAAATATTGCATATAGTAAGCAGTCTGTAAAATTATTCAGATCTATTTTTTCTCTATTTATAAAATAAGTCGCTGATTTTAGTTTTCAAAAATCTGATTCTCGGAGCATTTTGTCCTCCACTTACTGACGATTCTATTATCGCTACAGTAAATTATTTCTCACATTGCTAATTGGAAATTGGCCTTTCAATGAGGCAAAAGACTGTTTATTTTTCCATTTCCTGAAAAAACACTTTACAAAATATTATTTTGTTTTTAAACTTAATGTGTCTTTTTTGTTTTCATTCTGTTTGCACATGGATAATGAACTTTTGATTTCTTAAAATATCAGTATTTGTGGGCCAGGCACGGCGGTTCACACCTGTAATCCCAGCACTTTAGGAGGCCAAGACAGGCAGATCATTTGAGACCAGGAGTTTGAAACAAGCCTGGGCAACATGGTGGAACCCCATCTCTACTAAAAATACAAAAAATAGCCCACGTCGTCATGCATGCCTTTAGTACCGCTACTCAAGAAGAGGAGGCACAAGAATCGCATGAACCTGGGTGGCAGAGGTTGCAGTGAGTCGAGATTGTGCCATTGCACTCCAGGCTGAGTGACAGAGTGAGACTCTGTCCCCCTGGTAAAAACAAAAAAACAGTATTTGTGATTGTCTTCCAGAAATAACATTAACATCAAGTTGGAACGCAGTTCTAAATCTTTGTCTCCCAAAATATATTATTTATTTGAACAATTTTTTTTTCTTTTTTTTTTTTTTTAAGACGTAGTTTTGCTCTTGTTGCCCAGGTTGGAGTACAATGGCGCGATCTCGGCTCACCGCAACCTCTGCCTCTCGGGTTCAAGCAATTCTCCTGCCTCAGCCTCCCTAGTAGCTGGGATTACAGGCATGTGCCACCACGCCCGGCTCGTTTTTATATTTTTAGTAGAGACAGGGTTTCTCCATATTGGTCAGGTTGGTCTCGAACTCCCAACCTCAGGTGATCCACCCTCCTCGGCCTCCCAAAGTGATAGAATTGCAGGCATGAGCCACTGTGCCTGGCCAACTTCCAGATAGATGGATGGATGGATGGATGGATAGATTTTTTTTTTTTTTTTTTTTTTTTTTGAGACAGAGTCCCGCTCTGTCACCCAGGCTGGAGTGCAGTGGCACAATCTCCGCTCACTCAAGCCTCTGCCTCCTGGGTTCAAGCGATCCTCCCACTTCAGCCTCCCAAGTAGCTAGGATTGCAGGTATGTGCCACCACCCCAGCCAATTTTTGTACTTTTAGTAGAGACGGGGTTTCACTATGTTGGCCCCACCAAGTCTCCATAGTTTTATTTCTATTTTTGTTTCTAGCCAAAGTAGAAAAAAGCAAAAGTACTAGGTATTATAAATTTCTATACTTTCCTCCATAAACAACAAAAGGTCATTTTATGATATAATATATAAACCATTTTAAAGAAAATTATACTTTAAAAAATAATTTTTACTCTATTAGTGAAAATCATGGCATTTACTTTCTGAATTCCAAAATGTCCTCAAATATTAAAATTAAAATTGATGCCTACAGACTGACTCCATTCAATTATTAAATACCCTATCTTTATTTGTCATAGGCATTGTTACATATCAACAATAACAAATACACCATCTTTTACCTGTAGTAGGGTCCTATAGAAGTAAGCAGTTAGATACTTAGGTAAATCATAGAGAGAAATTGGAATTTTTAAAATTTACTCACAGGGCATAAAGAATCATGTTTTAAAAGCAAAATATGTGGTTAGAAGTTTCTGAAAACTGAGTTGGTAAAGTACCATTTCAATCTGATGTCAGATGCCTTTGTTAAAGAGTTTTCTGAGTAGTAATCCTAACATCCAAAAAGTAAAGCTATTTTGGTTTCTTCAAGTATCCCATCACGGGGGAGAGGATTTCCTCTTGTGAGTCCTTATAATACCTACAATATTTTTATTTATATCTTTATAATTAGTGGTTCTGATTTATCATAATTTGTGTTGGTATTAGCAGGGAACTAATAAAGATTTGCAAGTTCACCCAGTTTTTATATGTTCTACTGACCTGTTTCATGGTTACAGACCCTCAGGCATAGCCACGAACATGAGGGTCTTACCACATGTTCGAGAATAGTTACCACACAGCTATTCTGTATACCACTGTAACCTCAGCCCCTAACACAGGATCTGACACAAGCTGGGGAGGGTGCTACTTGGAGGGAGTCAAATCATGTTTGAAAAAGCAGTATCAGTACAATCAGGTTATCTGGGATCAAATCCTAGGATTCCCCTTCTGGCTCCCTGACCTTAAGCAAATTATGTAGTTACATTTGTAAAATGTTTTAGTGTTGGTTACTATTGCATGGGATTGGTTACTATTGCATGGGATTAAATGATGTAATGCATGTATTTCACAGTGAGCCTTTTATTTGAAATCTCATTATTATTATTATAAATTGAATTTATTAAAGATAAAAATCTAGGGATAGCTTAGATCTAATGACGCTTTTGGTTCACAAGCACTATACACTGTCTCAATCTGTTCTATTCTTAAACATTTCTTTTACTCATAATTTGAAGGAACCATAAGTAGCATGATCATTAATTTTATGGATTGCAATTTACCATGTTGTTTTCTGAGAAGTTTCAAAAAAAAAATTTTGATGAGCTTTTTGTAAGCACAATTAAGTAGAGTGACATTTATAAATGCTTATAGTGCATGAATTCCTAAACTGAAATTGTGTATAAACATATTCCAGAAAAGTCATCTCCTCAAATTCTTTCATTTTGTTTTTGTTCAAAGTAATCATCAATGATCAGTGATGGTACAATGAAAACATTTTATTAAGGATAAAAGAGCCTCAAAAAAATCCTGTGGTAACAGGTAGAATAAGAAATGTAGCCAGTTCAGTCACATTAAAGAGATAAGAGAGTGGAGTCAGTATAAGTAATCATAGTTGATCATAATTTATATTAAAAAGGATTTTCAACTAATGGAATTATCTGTTTGTTTTCCAGTAAATAATCCTATGTATTTGCAAGCAATAGTGTCTGTTTTTATATGATAATATACGAGAGAAGGAGAATTAGTCTGTCACCATGTGCTATACAACATATTAACAGTGAACTCAAAGAGCAGTGAAGCTTTATTTCAACTGAAGCAGAATCTGATCTAAGTTAGTTAATGTTATTCAATCTTTCACTAAATACAATATATCAAGAACAAGTATAAGCAGTGAAAATTTGTTAGGGTTTATTTGGAATAGCATTGCTTATGTATAATGTCATAAACAAATTGCATAATTTTGAACTGCGTAATCTATATAATACGACAGTGTTAGGCTGACAATATATTACTTTTCTAATTCTGGGCAAGATATTTGAACTCTCTACATCTAATGTACTCCTCTTTTAAAAGGATAGAATTTTACCTGTTTTATAGTAGGTCATTTACTTAAAGAGTTTATAGACTATGACCTAATTTTTTATTATATAATTAAGTATGAGTTCCTGTCTTTCATACTGCCATTCTTTTCTAAAATTTATATGAGTTTCTGCAATTTTTAAATTTGTACTAAATTCAATAATTAGAAAAAAAGAGTAAAATAAATTGTACTAATTAAAGCCATATACATTTTTAAAACTGACTCTCAGAGGTTAATGTATGTTATTGTAATACATAAAAAACAGCTACTGAACAAAGACTTTAAATACCTGCTTTTGTATTTCTGTATAATCTATTTACTTTTGGAGTTATATCACTTTACTTAAGGAATATCTATAAAGCTTGAAAGAGAAAAAAGAACTAACTGAGGATTAGTCGCTTGTTTGTGCCAGGAGTAATTCTGCCTTAGGGTCTTGTTTGCCTTGGACTGTGCTTCCCTCTAACGCTTGCAAGGTTAATGCATTTTATTGCTTTAGGTTATTACTAACAAGTTACTTTCCCAATGAAGCTTTCCACATGCCCATAAAATTTCAACCCATATCCTTCTTCTCTCATTATTTGTTTTTCTTAGTATATACTACTATACCATATTATATAGTATATTTATCTGTCTTGAAGAAAGGTTCCATGAAAGGAAAGAGTCCTTGATAAAAGAGAGACAAAGCTTGAAATACATAAAAAGGGCTAAGGCAAGAGATTATATTGGAATAGGACACAACTGAGAATTTAGAGCCAGAGGAAAAGAATTATGATGATAGGGAAGAAACTTCACTAGTCTTGAAATGCAACATAATAATGATGGATTTAAAGTGAAGATCTTGAGGATGTTAATAGGTGGTTGGAGGCAGTGGGAATTCAAAACATTAAGAAGACAAGCTTTAGTGCTTGCTGAATTTGTTAGGGAAGGAGAAACTGCCAAAGTATGCCAATAACAATTATATCAATTTAAACAATCCTGTAACACTTCCGGCCTTAAATAGACATCAGATCATCCAAGGCAAATAATGTATCTAAACCCTTTATTCCATACTTTCAACTAAATGAAAAATAACTCTGTATAAGAAATTAAATATATAGCTTAAGGATCTTTCTTCTTTTTTTATTATTTTATACTTTAAGGAAACTATTCAGAGTTTCCAAAAATCTTTTAAACTGAGAAAAATGCTCTCCCGATTTATCTCCTATGTATTTTATTTGATAAAACTTAAATCAGCTTGTATCTCAGAACATACAAGAAAAGATGTAGACCTTTCCATTTTCTCAACTTTGATAGCATCTGTGCTATATTAGAGACTTTCTGACCTCATAATTTCTTCACATGCAGACTCATAATCCTTTCTATGGAAATAAAATTAATGTCTGACACTTGAAATGTCCAAGTTAGATGAACTCTCCATAACTTAATTTGCTGCATATGAAACAGTCTCCTTACTTAATAGCAATGTAGAACTGAATAGTAAGACATTAATCACAGCCATTTTTAAATGCATATTACTTTTTTCATCTCAGTGTATATATGCTCTTTTTTGATAGGCAAAGAAATTAAGTTACAAGGTTATTATCAAAATGGCTAATCTGAAAACATATTCCCCTCAATTTTAACATTACTTTTGTTTGTTCTACTACTGCAGTGAAAATCCTGATCTCATAATATACTCCTGACATTCCATAATGGGTACATTTTGCTCATCTACTTTCAGTGATGCACCAGAGACTGGAGATTGAGAGAGTATCTACTAGTCATGTGACTACTTGGGTTAAAATTCTGAACTTCTCGCTTATTAGCAGTGTTATGAACGGAATAGTGTTCCCCTAAAATTCATATGTTGAAGCCCCAACTCAGTGTGACTACATTTGGAGATAGGGTCCATAAGGAGGGAAATAAGATTAAATGAGGTCATGAGGATGGGGCACTAATCCAAGGCTGGTTTTCAATATATATGATTTTTAAGAACTATAATAAAGTTTGCCATACTGATTGCACAATGTTCTCTTTTAGAGAAACTAAAATGTGGTAAAAGAGTTTCATGGGGCAATATGTGTGTTGTTTCCCATCCAATAGTACAGAGTAGAGAAAAGACACCCTCTCCTCACCCAAACCAGTCAGCCTATTTCTTTGTCACTTGCTTAACTGACCTACATTATTTTCCAGCTGAATCAGATTGTGGATATAGAGCTAGAATAGGTAGGAAAGTCAGCATGGAAAAGGTAACTTGCTCAGAAAGGTCATTTAGCCTCTGGCTAAAAGGACATACTGGACACTCTTGGGAGCTTGAGGCCTAATCTCATCAAATAACCTATCATAACATCACGTTGTGCACAGATATGCAGAAAGTGATGAGAGATAAAAGAAATGAAAGTAAGAAATTAAGAACCAAGAAAAGAGAAAGAGCAGCAACGCTAGTGCAAAAAAAAAAAAAAATAGAATTTAGAATTTACCTTGTAAGTACAATGAACAATTTCCCATATGATCTGATATTACGTTAATTTAGAAATAATAAAGGAGCTCTTTGAAAACTACATTTAAAAGTAATGAAACTAAAACAAAGAGTAAATAACAGAAAAAAATGAGGGTAACTAAAGAGTCCCACTTGTCAGAGGCTTTGCCTGTGATTCTTGAAATTTCCTAATATCACGTCTACTGGCTTCAAGAAATCCTCTGTCTCCTATAAGATTTTCAGTTTCATTTTGTAGTTACTTAATATTTTATTTACACTATCTAGTTTATGATATCCATCAATCAGAGAGACAGATGATCCAAAAGTGGATTGAATGGATAGGGACAGACAACAGGTGTGATTTGAAAGCAGAACAATTATTAATTATTACTGATTAGTGAGACGTTGGTGTCATTTTGATGCCTGCTTTTTCCTGAAACAAGAGAATTGAGAGCTAGATAATGGATATTTTGATTACAAGTTTTCTCTTCACCCCCTACTCCTCAATTTCTGCTCTAGGTTTTCTCTTCTGTTTATTCTAGAAATGCTCTCTAACTGATGTCGTGGTTTTATTTATTTTTAATGTATTGAGGCCTCTCTGTTCTATATCTCCAACCTAGACAATATAGCTGAATTCACAATTTATATTTCCTAGTCTGTAGAACATTCTCACTTGGCATCTCTCTCTCTCTCTCATGTTCAAACTAAAATCCATTATATCTCCTCTGCCTTTGCATTTGTGTTTGTTTTTCAATATGCACTCCTTGTATACATAACTGGCATCTGTATCCATTCTGTTTTCCAACACAGTTGGAAGCTGATGGTCATCCTTGATTTTTCTCTCAGTCCCCACATTAATTACTCACTAGTGCTATAAACTCTACATAGTAAACATCTCTGCATCCATTCACTTACTTATTCCACTGTGTCACTCCAGGCTACCATCATCTAATGCTTGCACTACTGTAGCTTCCATGAGTGTCTCTGATTCTCAGTCTTTACCTGACTTCCACTCATCCCTTCAGTTTCCATTTAAATACATCTACTGAAAACACTTTCTGGAGAGAACACACACATATGCGTGAACACACACCACACACATACATACGTAGGCTTCTGATAACATCCACATAGCACCTGTGCTGCAAACAACTCAACTTTGAAGGTTGCAATTAATATCAGCCTTCTCTGAAAGACTCTAAGACTATTTTCCTGATTGCTGTGTCCTCACTGTTTAGCTCTGAGCTAGACATGTAGTCTACACTTTGTAATATAATAGTTATAATTCATTTAGTGAATGAAGTAAAAAAAACCTTCTTGTGAGAGAGACCCAAAGTCTAAACAGCAGAAGTTTCAATTTCTTTCTTTTCTAAAAAATTTCTTCTAAAAAAAAAAAAAAACTGGATATATGTATAGAGTTGTATACATATAGGATACATGTATACCTATTGTTACATAGATATACGTGTGCCATGGTGGTTTGCTGTGCCTATTGACCAGTCCTCTAAGTTCCCTCCCATCCCCCTTCACACCGCAACAGGCCCTGGTGTGTGTTGTTCCCCTCTCTCTGTCTGTGTGTTCTCAGTGTCTGTGTGTTCTCAGTGTTCAACTCTCACTTACAAGTAAGAACATATGGTGTTTGGTTTTCTGTTCCTGTGTTAGTTTGCTGATGATGGCTTCCAGCTTCATCCATGTCCCTGCAAAGGACATGATCTCATTTCTTTTTATGGCAACATAGTATTCCATGTTGTATATGTACCACATTTTCTTTACCCAGTCTATCATTGATGGGTATTTGGGTTGGCTCCATGTCTTTACTACTGTAAATAGTGCTGCAATAAACATATGTGTGTGTGTGTCTTTACAGTAGAATGATTTATACTTCTTTGAGCATATACCCAGTAATGGGATTGCTGGGTCAAATGGTATTTCTGGTTCTAGATCCTTGAGGAATCACCATACTGTCTTCCTCAATGGTTGAACTAATTTACATTCCCACCAACAGTGTAAAAGCATTCCTATTTCCCCACAGTCTCACCAGTATCTATTGTTTTCTGACTTTTTAATAATTATCATTCTAACTGGCATGAGATAGACAAGCAAAGAGTCAAATCATGAATGAACTTCCATTTATAATTGCTACAAAGAGAATAAAATACCTAGGAATACAGCTAACAGGGGATATGAAGGACCTCTTCAAGGATAACTACAAACCACTGCTCAAGGAAATAAGAAAGGACACAGACAAATGGAGAAACATTCTATCCTCATAGACAGGAATAATCAAAATCATGAAAATGGCCATACTGCCCAAAGTAATTTATAGATTCTATGCTATTTACATAAAACTATCATTGACATTCTTCACATAATTAAAAAAAAAAAGGACTTTAAATTTCACATGGAATCAAAGAAAGACCCCTACAGTCAAGAAAATTCTATGCAAAAGAGCAAAGCTGGAGGTGTTGGGCTACCTGACTTCAAACTGTACTACAAGGCTACAGTAATCAAAACAGCATGGTACTGGTACCAAAACGGACACATAGACCAATGGAGCAGAACAGAGACCTCAGACATAACACCACACATCTACAACCATCTGATCTTTGACAAACCTGACAAAAACAAGCTATGGGGAAAGCATCTCCTATTCAATAAATAGTGCTGGGAAAAATGGCTAGCCCTCTACAGAAAACTGAAACTGGACCCCTTCCTTTCACCTTATACAAAAATTAACTCAAGATGGTTTAAATACTTAAATGCAAAAGCAAAAACCTATAAAAATTCTGGAAAAAACCTAGACAATACCATTCAGGACACAGACATGGACGAAGACTTCATGACAAAAATGCCAAAATCAATTGCAACAAAAGCCAAAATTGACAAATGGGATCTATTTAAACTAAAGTGCTTCTGCACAGAAAAGAAACTATCATCCAAGTGAACAGGCAACCTATAAATAGGAGAAAATTTTTGCAACCTACCCATTTGACAAAGGTATAATATCCAGAATTTACAGAAAACTTAAACAAATTTACAAGAAAAAACAATCCCGTCAGAAAGTGGGAAAAGGATATGAACAGACACTTCTCAAAAGAAGACATTTATGTAGCCAACAAACATATGAAAAAAAGCTCAACATCACTGATCATCAGAGAAATGAAAAATCAAAACCACAATGAGAAGTTTCAGTTTCTATATAGGAGGGTTTAGTGGTGAACTATTGTCTTAGAAATGAGTACAAGTTTAACAGGAAGTTGTCTTAATTTTATGCTTGTAATGAAAGCACAGTTTTTAATGTACCATCTTTCGCATTTATAGGGGCAGCCAAAAGATATTGGAATGAATGTCTAAGCCCTCTCACATCATCCCAAAATACTGACATGGGATCTACATATTAGAAAATATTTACATTTCTCTATGTGATTGATATTAGTACAATGTTAAAGTAATTTTGTGAAAAAATACAAATATAAATGCACTCATTCAATTTCTTAAGTCAAAATAATTTTGCTGATCTAATGGCAAGGGTTCTTTAAAAGCAGGGTGAAGGGTGTAATCACCAGGCCCCAACTTGCCTGATATAGTAACTCCATAACCACTCTTAGCAAGGTCTATAGGCTATTTAATTGCTTTCTATTTTAGGTTTTAGCTGTATTCCTTAGAATTTCAAATCAGGTTTTCAGGCCAAAAGGCAAAGGGAGTGGCTCATCAAAATTCAGAGAATTCAGATTTCTTTGTTGTTTCCAGGTTAATTCCTTTGTTATACACAGTTGATTGACACTGAGGATTTTCCTTAAATCACCAAGCCAGGCAAGGACAGTGCTAGGACTACAGTTGAGGTGTTCAGAATCCAAGAACACCTCCTGCTGACCTTTAATTCTTGATCCTCACAATTGGTTGCATACTACATTTTATCTAGTTTCAAAAGATAATAAGGCATTAAAATTTAATATTCAAATTAACACAGAATTTTTATAGGTATGGGAATAATTTTTTAAAGCTACTTAATAGAATGATTCAATACATCGTCCTGTGATAATGGAGATGTTCTATCTCTGCACTGCCCAATAGAGTGACCAACAGGCACCTGTGGCTATTGCATGCTTGAGATATGTCTAATGCAATTGAGAAATTGAATTTTTACTTTTAATTAATTTAAAATGAATTAAATTTAAAGAACCACATATAACTAATGGCTACTGTATTGGATAGCACAGTTTTAGAATATATTTTGGGACATAGACTAAATTATCGTGAATAGTTTTTATACTTCATGGACATCATTAGAAGATTGCAAATTTATATTTCCAAGGTCCATAATTACATAAAGAGTTCTAGATTTCTTAATAATTAGGAAAATGCATTTACAAATATATCTAAAACCACAATAAGATACCATCACACACCTGGCAAAATCAAGCATTGGACAGAACATAGAGCAAGAACTGGAATTTCCATACATTGCTGGTGGAAGTGTAAATTTGTACCATCATTTTGGAAAACGCTTTGGCAATATCAACTAAAGCTGATCATATGTAACACTTATGACTTAATAATTCCAATTCTATATATAATCCCCAACAGAAATATTCTATATGTGGGCACCAAAATACATGCACACAATGTTCATAGCTCTACTGTTTGTAATAGCCCCTAAATAGACACAACTCTATGTTCACTAATGGCAGAAGTATAAATAGATTACAGTATATTCATACAAATGATACGACACATCAAGGAAAATGATTAAAATACTGGTACTTAATCTCATGAACATAAAATTAATTACATGAAGCCAGAAACAAAAAAAAATGCATACTTTATGAATCCTTGTATATAAAGTGCAAAACAGGCAAAGTTAACCTATGATGTTAAGGAATCAGGTTTTGATTACTTTGAGAGGAAGAGCAGTAAGCAAGAGAGACTTTACAGGTGCTTGTATGTCCTGTCACCTGATTTGGGAGGTGATTACTGTATATACAGTGCCTCCTTTGTGAAAATTCACAGCAGTGTATGCTTAGGATTTGAACAATCTTCTGTCCATATGTGATACTTGAAACAAATAGTCAAATTTATCACAGAAATTCTATTAAATCACATATATTTGTCACAGCTTAAATATTCTTGGAAAACAATCACTATATAATTATATACATTGAAAAATTTTTAGAAAAGTGATAAAAGCTGAAAAGTCTAAGAGAATCACTTTGTCAAAGGCTCAAATTGCCATTTTTCATCATAAAAATTCTTTCTGTGTGTATTGTGCAAATTTTAGATAATGCATTGTATAAAATGAGTTATGATTTCTTAATGTTTCAACAAAAGTCTGGTATATTTTATATAGCATGGAATAGAAATAATAACATTACGAGTAATAATTTCAGAAATTCAATTCACAAAACATTTGTGTTTTTACAGTAATTTTCAACCTTGAAGGTTAAAAACGAAAACAAGCTTTAGAAATATTACTTATTATCAAGCTGTGAAGTCACTAACAAGGAAAATACTTTCCCAAAAAAATCTTGTGAAGGAAATCCCTATTAGCAATTTGATGCAAGTATAGCTTGCATATATTATAATTATCTAACATTTAAGACCTCTATACTGAATTTTTGCTTTTCCTTCGGCTATATGCCCACTTTTCTTAAATTGATTTATTAATGTCCAAGGTTGCTTTGCAGTTTTATCCTTTTAGCAATAATAGATGCAATATATCACAAAAACAAATTTTTAAGAGAACATCATTAGAGTGATGTAGCACTGGTAATAAACCCCTTCACACTTGGATGAACTTAAATCAGTTTCTCTTTATTGATTTTTGGTCATAACATAATTTTAAAGTTCAACTCAGTTAATAAAAAAATGATTTGCTCTGGTGTTATGGGCAAAATACTTGTGTTGTAAGTTTCCACATCATTTGTGGAAGAATGTTATAGTTGTATCATATATGTATCTTAGATATAGCGGTGAGTATTATTTTATAATCTTTATGTATAATATCTTTTCCTCTTTTATTGATGTGAATCTTTCAACATCCTTATCATAAGAGCCAATGAAACCATTAGTATTTATTTCCTATTTATGCATATGAATGTGTGAAAGATGTAAAAAATGCAATATGTATCAAATATACACACAGTAAATGTATTTAAAATATTAATCTTATGCATATCATGACATTTTAAGTATTTTTACTAATAATGTGATAATTGTCTTTAGAATGATTTTACATCTTTATGCAAGATTGTCACTCCCATGTAGAGAATGGATTGATTTTTGATCTTATAGTTCATTCAAAAAGTGTCAAAAATCAATTAATGTAACCTCTTTTTAATATTATGAATTACAGACTTATGAAGGATCGATGCCATCAGGAGAATTAATATCTTCATCTAGAGTTAAGTTATTGAATGTACATAAAAAAAGAGAAAAAATAGGTTAATATGAGCTCAAATACAGGTGTTAAACTTCTATTGATTGTTATTCTTCCTGTGAAGCTGTATCTACCATAATGGTTCTCACTTTCTCTTCACTACAACATAGCATATTATATACACAACATGTTCCCCTGGGCTCACTCAGATATGGCCCACAGCATATATAAAATTCTCAGCTCTCTGCCAGTAATTCCTGGCCTTCAGTTTTTCACACAAGGAAACCTATCAGAATGCAAGAGAGCAAGAGTACACTCTAATATAATCTTATATCCATTCTATAGTTTAAAAAATAAATTATGCACAAATTTCCCCACTTCATTTTTAAACATTCCTTGCAATATCCTTCACATGGATGTGTTAAGATTGCAGATCAAAGCATCTGGTCTGTAATGCCTTGAGCACACAATAAAGAGAAAGGTAGCATCAGACAATTAGCAACCAACGACTTGAGGAGAATTAAAAGATAATTTTATTATTAGCTTGGATGATAGAATATAATTTTCATTGACTGCTGTTTTGACAGTGAAAAAGGCAATGGATACTTGCCATATTTTGCAGCAGCCTAAAACGTACAAGCCCTATATCACAATTTATCTAGCGATAAAAGGGTCTTCTGTGGAACTGATCAGAGTTAAAACCCAAAATGTGTCTCCAATATCTTTCTGTCATCACCCCCAAAGCTTCTCAACATCTTTGCAAGTTCAAATGTTGTTTAACCCTTAAAACTCAGGTTAAATGTGTTCATTCATTCAAAAAATATTAATTGAGCAAAGCATTTTATATTAGAGACTTAGGAGAAAAAAATAAGACATGAAACTGTCTTCCAAAATAAAAGGGCAGAAAATTTAATTTGAAGCAGACATGGAGATCATTTGTTAATATAGGAAGCTATGTCTCAAGAGGGTAGCCAGGGTAAGGCTAGGCAGACAACATATGTTTGAGTATCAGTTTCCAAAGGAAAAAGAAGGAAATGGTTCAATTTCTCACAGTGACAATCTATTGTCATCAGAACACATCAAGTACATTCAGAGGTAGTTTAAACAGACGCATTAAAACATAAGCTCCAGAATCATAAAGAACTAGTTTCAAATTCAAGTGTAAAATACTGGTTATTTTGTTGAGTCTAGATAATTTTTATAATTTAATTACGCTTCCATATATTAATTTATAAAATGAGATTACAAGGATTTTTGTGATGAATGAACAAGATAATATGTGTTAAGCCCTTAAGTCTTAGAACATAATAAATGTTCAATAAAGTGAGTATTTCTTCTGGTGCACTTAAATCTTAAGATAAAATGTTGAATCAACACATATCATGACAACACAAAAGATCAATATCTATTTGTAAATTAGATGAGAAAAAAGTATATTTATTGAATAATTAATACTGTCTGCTTGCTTCTGTGACATCATGTGACATGATTATTATGAATTTTAACATAAGAAGAATGAAGTAGTTGTTTACTATAGCCTCAAAGCCTCCATTGCTAATGAGAACTGCTTTAGAAATGTTGGCATAAAACCATTTTTATAAGTTGCACATAATTACAGGATAAACTTTGAGTTTCAATTGGTAAGAATTTCAGTTCTGTGTGGCCTTAATGAATAATATCTGAAGTACAAATTAAATTTTTTCTATCAGGAAGCTTATTCAGAAAATTATAGGCAATTTATTCCTTCCATAGTATATGAGAAAGATAAATATTTCCCTAAGTCTATTCTTCAAAGAGTAAAACATCCTGGCTACAGCACTCATCCCTTTGTTTTGTCTGCCTGTTTGTGTGTTTGTTTGTTTGCATCTGTATCCTTGCTTATTTTTAAGAAAGACTAGATGGTAATACAATAAGAAAATAGAGGGCAAAGCCAGGCCATGTTCTCGTAAGATTTAAACATGTGAGAGAATGTCTAGAATTAATAATGTGTGAACCTGGAGTTAGTCAACCAGCTAATTGCCTTCAACAGTGTTCATCATTAATCCAGAGATTGCCATTCCATTTTAGTTAAATAAGGAATTTCACATTGGCAAAAGTGAGACTATAGTATTCATATTTCACTCGAGGTTGACTGCACAGCTTCACAGGATGCCAATGGCTCATGCTGGCACATATCAGTATCATGGGATTTATCCTGGTAACCTAGGTTTGTGTGCATCAAAAAGATGAGACTTTCATGTATGTTTCTTAATTTACACATAATATATAGAATGGGGAAATTCAGATTTCCCAAAGATAGCCATGTTTACTGTTTTTAAAATCTCAAAAGATGTTTTAAAAGTTCACCATGTGTACTAGAACTTTTACTCTTGAATATATATGCCATTATTTTTATCACTCAAACGTAAATCTATAGGGACCACACAATGATTCCTGTAGATTGCATTCCTTTTTATGATGCCAAAAATGTTTTAAAATCGTATTTTCTCCCCTGATTTACAGAAAGGAAAGAATAGAGACTTTGTAGAATCATAAAATCATGAAGTGTCAGAGTTTACAGATTACAATCTAACTACTTAATGTTAAAAATGAAAAGAATGAGATCCAAAGAAGTTGTGATTTTAAACAATTGGTAAATGGTAGAACTAAAACCATTTCTTATTTTGTCCTCTAAACATTATTGTATTTCTGAAAAGTATATACATATGAATTATAAATGGTAGGGTAAAGTTTTTATAAAGTCTTTTCATAGCAATCAATAAATAGGTGACTATGTCACATTTATATTGTAATTCTGATGCACACATAACACTTTAAAAACTGTAAACAAGCAGGTCAGAAAAACCTAAATCACAACATTTTTCAATATTCTTTAATAAAATATAATAAAAAAGATTTTTAAAGAAATTCCCTCCACTTGTGATTGACAAGATATACTGTGATTCCAAACAGTCCAATTTTTGGTGACCTTCTCTCACTTGTGTTAGTTAAATTCAGAATGGGGGGGAATAAAAAATCTAATTATATTATTCATGCTAGCCCTGTCTGCAGCATTCCTCTGCCCCTTACGGAGCCTCCCTAGAAGCTAGAAAGAGCCAATGGACAACTATATCACACACACACCCCATATCCTGATCATTCATCCCTGAAATTATATATTCTTTACTCCTATACCTGATAAACAGTAGTGTAAATTGTGTGCATGGTCAAATTGATAACACAAAACACTCTTAGGAGCAAAATAGAAACCTGTACAAACCGTCTGGTTTTGTCAATGAAAACAACCTTTTATTATAAGGTGACAGTTTTATAACTTCAAAAATAGGCTTTAATTTTTATAGAACATTTAATTCAGGAATGAAAAAATGTATTTTTTATCAACCTGCAAAAAAAAAATGGGATTTTTCATCAGTGTTGCCAGAGGTGAAGGAAATTTCCATGGTGAATGAAGTAAAAAGCCTATTTCAACTATCACAGTACCTTCAGAATGAAGAAAATAGTTTTAATTTTGGATAATAAATCACTTTTGTAGCATTTCAAAGATCAAGAAACTTGCTTATCAAAACAGAATTTAGTTATCAAAATGCAAAGTCCTCAGGCAATGAGAATTGCAGTAAAATCTTTTTCTCCTTTTATAACTGGATCAATATTTTTGAGTATATAAGAATATGTATTCATTGAATCCCTTTCACCTACTATATTTCGTATTTGCTACAAATTAATGTCACAGGAGACTGGAAGATCTATTTTAAATCTAAACACATAAATAAATTATCAAGTGGACACAAACAAGCATACACAAAGGAAAAGCTTTGTATTCACCATTCCAAATGCCCAGCATTGCTTTGACCTAGTTATAAAAACCAGAGATTTGGTTTTATTTCCCAGCCTAAGAGTTAATTCTGATGGTTTTAGCAAAAGGGAATGAATAGGAATATAGCATTCTCCTAAGACCTCTTGTTCCTGAGATAATATATACTAGGTGCTGACTTCTTGTGTGTATCCCTTGTTCCCATCTTGTTTGAGATGGCAACAGACAATACGTTAACAATGACCAACCATTTGCCAAAACGTCTTTGCACATATTTTCCCCTGGCTGGAAGGTCCTTCCCTCCCTGCTATATTCAATTAAGGCTTTCTTATCCCTCAGTGTTCAGTCAAATAATAATCCTGGGGTAAATTTTTCTGACCCAGCTATATCTCCCAGTTATATACTTTCATTGTTCCATGTACCTCTGTACTTATCCTGTTGTTAATGTGTGATTGATGAATATCTCACTTCTCCATTATGATCTCCTCAGGACAATGATCATATTCATTTTTGCTACTTTTGAGGTCTCTAGCTTCTATAAAAGGATGTGAAAACCTAGCAGGTGTTCCACATATTTATTTGTAAAATATTAAATATCCAATTCCTGACTTTTTGTCCAACCCAGTATGTTGGTGACTTCAACACAATCTCCCTACCTGGAGACTTCTGAAAGAGTAATTGTATCTCATACTCTGAACCATGGATCATGAAACAGGGGGTGGTCTTTGAGTGGCAGTCTCCAGTTGCCAATATATAAACCTAAGCATTAAAATGAAACTGCTTGGAGTTTATAGGGTCAGGGGCTACAGATCTGTAATGTAATTTAAATGTCAGCTGCTAGAATCAATATGAATGATCATATGCTCAAGAGACTCATGTAATTACTAAGCATTAAATGAATATGTAACTTTCATCAATATGCATTCTGTTTCTTTAGCAACAAGGTTGTTTTTGTCAAAATTTACCTTAAAAAATTGCTATGCTTGCCATTTGGCAGATCCACAAAGAGAAGTATAAAATCACAGACCCATACATAAGGTATAGGTGTCAGTCACCTAATGGTATGGCAGCAGTCAGGTCTGGGAATCCAGACATCTCATGGAGTTTCAGAAAGGTGAAGATAACTTTCCTCCAACAGTTTTATTTACGCCAAAGACATAGACAAATATACTGTATCACTTAACATTCTCACTTAAAGGTCCTCCCCCAGTTGCCATGAAGATTTGCTGAGCAGAGAGGGAATAACACTCTGTGCCTGTCAAAAACAAACTACTCTTGGGAAAAATAATCCATTTGAAAATCTTATCCTAAATTTTATCATAAAATTATTTGCTTGTTTAGATTTCCTCTTCTGCAGGAGAGTCTCATACTACTATTCCCTATTCCTTGATGCTAACAGGAGACCAAAATGTGACTTTCCTCTTAGCACCAACACTATAATTATATCTCACCTATGCCTGATTTATGACTTCTATATTCTCCAAAAATGGTTCTCTGTCTCTTGATATTTGTAAAGAATATTATATAAAAATTATAAGGTAAGGCCAGCTTCTTAATTCTCTTTTTCAAAGTATCCACATCTACAGTATCCATATGCAGTGTCTGAAGCATAGTATGTCTCTCATAAATATTTGATTAGTACACTGAATAAACAATTATGATAGTAGCTTTTTAGTTTAGAAATTCCTATATAAAAGAACTATATGTTAAGTACATAAGCGGATTATTTTTTAGGATTATCATGTGTATCATGTTTTCACTATCTTTGTATTCCAGCAGTGCTGAATAACTACACTATGACCTTTTGTTGCTATTAACATTAATGCTTTATTATCAGGAAATTCACAACCAGAAATGAGGAGTATGGGTTAATGGTCAAAATCAGCAGCAAACATTTTTACCATTCTAATTGTTGTCAATATATTCTGCTTCCTTAAAACCTCTCATTCCCATTTAAAAAATTACACATTATATGAATTTTAGTAAATAAAATTAATTCCTTAATAAATTAGAAAAAATTAAGAAGAGAAATCTCACTCCAGTCTGGTATTAGCTCCAACACTATCCTTGCTTAAGTTATCAATGATTTCTTTACTGCCAAACCTAATGGAAACTTCTCAATTCTTAACCTACTTAACTTTTTTAAAGCAGCATTTAACGCAAACACTCTTTTTAATATACTATACTCGCCTGGTTTTCATGACACCATATTCTCTTGGCTTTTTTTTTTTTTTAATCATGATTTTCCACTCTTGCTTCTTTGGGTCCCAGCTTAAATGTCACTTTTAAGTCTTTCCTGATGGCCTTGATCTAATTTGAATTTTCCTCTTTAATAAAACTGTAGTTTACCTTCATAGTTGTTACTAACATTTCCTATTTTTGTATATTTGGGGGGGTTATTATGTGTGTAATGTCTTTACCCCATATATACCAGACTATAATCTCCAGGAGAAGAGATAGTACTATGTCTATTTTGTTCAGAAGGATCTTGCACTTAATTCAAGAATATTTGTTCAATGATTGTTGGATAAATAGTCATACTACTGTTAGTGTCTTTAAAGATGCATATGCTTTTGCTTTTTAAATTCATTAAGTGCCTCTTATATGCTTCCCTCTACTTCATGCCCTGGCTCCTAAACCCTGAAATGGGTTTAACATAACTCTTAGGGGGCTAGGGTTGCAATATTTGGGGCATGCATATAAATACACACACTTATACACATATATACATATATCCATTATTTATTGGAAAATCTAATTTAACTAGGCATACTGTATTTCTATTTGCTAAATCTGGAAACTCATCTGATCCCACTTACTAGTCAAGTAATGTTTCCTTAAAATTGTGAAAATTTGGCTTGTTTCTTAAAAACAATACTGTTTCACAGCTCTATAATTACCTTGCATGAACATTTATTTTGGCAATATCCTTATTAAACATATTTATATTTAAAATTATCTTTTCAGCAAGATAGATATATACCTATATTTATATCTTCATATATACTTATCAAATATATACATTTATTTTTATTTATATACATTTCTTGAAGGTACTTCTTGTCCTCCTGAACCAAAAGTTCATTACCCTCTATCTTGTTCAACCACACACAGATTCAAATTATATATTTGATGAAAATTATGCACATGTTTTTCAATGATCAGGTCCTCAAAATATTGAGGAAATGACTTAGCATTTAATTTGGAAGACACTATGACTCCATGTTTGTAAGTGCCAGTTACCTCAAATCTGTATTTGTGTTGTATTATTTCTAGCTTTCCCCTCAAGACTTTAAAAAATTGTTATTTATTTACTCTCTTCTTAAAAATTATTTTAATTAATATTACATTGGTAAATCGCTGTCATCTGATATACAAGCTTTTATCACCCAGTGTAACACTATCACACTGAACTAGAATATTTTTAATTCTCTCATTGAACCATCAGTGTTTCAATTTAGTCAAAGTCAGGAAAATGAAACCTGAGGGAGTAAATACTTTGCATAGATTACCTTCCAGCCAACACAACGATTAACAGACATAAGGCTTGTAGTTATACAAAACATCTGTAATAGACTGCAAAATTTTTGCATCTATCCAGTAGTATTCAAAATTTTACAAAATTTTTATTTTTATGCATATAAGCATTATCTGCATCTGTTATATTTATGGATCAAAAACTTTAAATTATATAATCAATCATGTTTATTCTCATATAATTAAATGCATTGATGCTATGATTTTTGTTATTTAAATGTAAATGTACACCAGATAAAAAGCCAATTCAAGAATTTTATCAATTTCTTCTCTTTTTCTCAGTCTATATGAACTTCATTATTCCAAGACTTGTAAAATATAGTTGAAGTGAAATGTATAAAGTCAAGCAAAGTCAGTGTACTGTGACTTTATATTTACTATCCTGTAGTTCTCAAATAAAGGTATTTTCATTTGGATCATGAGTTTGACATTTAGAAATAATGAGGGTGGGATGAAAAAAGCTATATTATCTTTATTTGGGGTGGGGAGTGAAGATAATGAAGCCAAGATTGCTGGTATAAATAAAAATGAAACCCTATTAACTTCTGCTGCCAGCTGAGCAAAAATGGGAAAGGAGAGGGAAAAATTATTGCTCTTTTGCTTACCCATTTTTTCTTCACACACACACACACACAAAAGGAGGAGAGATATTAAACATGTCTATCGCACTAATATCTTGGCAAAAACCCTAAGAGAACAATTAACCCCCTTCCCACCCCCCGCTGAACAGAAGCAGCAAACATCATGGCACCAGGCAACATGTAGCTTAAAAAGGCACATAACAAAGGAAAAGTAATGAATTAATGTTACTACTCTCTTCAAATGTGAATTTGAATAAGATGCAAGGAATGGAGCATGGAATGATGTAAGTGAAAATTTATTGTCTGAACAAGTTTTTTTTTTTTTAATTTTGAAATAATATTTTGAATTTGCATTTAAATTTTAAGAATTTGTTGAGTCATACTTTTTATGAAAATATAAAATAAAATTTTAAGAATGTGTGTTATCATGCCTTTGTTCTTTATATTGTTGAATAATAATTCTAACTAGCACACTAATCAATGTCAATAAAAATTCAATTTTTTCCTGAACCATTTTGTATTAAATTAACTCTGTATTTGCTATATGCCAATCCATTTATATTTTGGGTTTCTTTTTTTTTTTTTTTTTTTTTTTTTTTTGAGACAGAGTCTCGCTCTGTCGCCCAGGCTGGAGTGCAGTGGCCGGATCTCAGCTCACTGCAAGCTCCGCCTCCCGGGTTTACGCCATTCTCCTGCCTCAGCCTCCTGAGTAGCTGGGACTACAGGCGCCCGCCACCTCGCCCGGCTAGTTTTTTGTATTTTTAGTAGAGACGGGGTTTCACCATGTTAGCCAGGATGGTCTCGATCTCCTGACCTTGTGATCCGCCCGTCTCGGCCTCCCAAAGTGCTGGGATTACAGGCTTGAGCCACGGCGCCCGGCCTATATTTTGGGTTTCTTCTAGAAGTTATATGAAAGTTTTCATGTCCCCTTTTCCTCCTAGGATTTTAATACACTTTACTATATTAAAACTTTCATCCTTAAATAATTTTTACAGTTTCTCTGCTTAGGAAAATTGTAATTGTTCTGTTAATAAATCCAACTAACATTATCAAGTGGCAAATTTAACTAACTGAAATAGTTGATGTTACTAGTTATTTTAAGAAAGCATCAACTCTAAGAGTTTACAAAACTAAGTATACGATAAGGAAAAAAAAATGCTTTCTCAGCATTAGGGGAGATAATTTCTTCATTGCTATCATCTACATGAGGCTGAAATAAATTATCTGGCTAGAATCTGAAAAATTTCATTCTATCATAACTGTGCTTGATCTTTTGAAATATGAAACACCTAATTTTCTGTCAAAAATAAATTTGAATCATCTTATTATCACAAGAAAAGTAAACAAAAAGGCCGGGAGCGGTGGCTCACGCCTGTAATCCCAGCACTTTGGGAGGCCGAGGCGGGCGGATCACAAGGTCAGGAGATCGAGACCAAAGTGAAACCCCGTCTCTACTAAAAATACAAAAAATTAGCCGGGCGCGGTAGTGGGTGCCTGTAGTCCCAGCTACTCAGGGGGCTGAGGCAGGAGAATGGCGTGAACCCGGGAGGCGAAGCTCGCAGTGAGCCGAAATTGCACCACTGTACTCCAGCCTGGGGGACACAGCGAGACTCCCTCTCAAAGAAAGAAAAAAAAAAAAGAAAAGTAAACAAAAAACACTAGTATTTTGTCATTTGGCATGAGAATATCTATCCTATAGAGGTAATTAGGATTTACTGAAAACAATGCATTTAATGTGTAGATACATAATTTTCATATGTAATGTTTATATATATCACATAAAAAACTTAATAATTTAATTCATATATATTATACAATAAATGGGAACTTTACATTCAATGTTTTCTTATAGGACATTTTTACTATTCTTCCCTCTCTCACTTCTTCCTTCTTTCTTTCTCTTTAACTTCAAATTATTTCCAAAGTTACATGGTCCCTATAAGAGGCTGAATCCTCAGATGACCCCCAAGAATCCTGCTCTGCATTCAGGCTCTGTGTAATCCCCGCCCCCTGAGTGTGCATGGGTCATATGAATACACTGTAGTTTCATTCCCAGAAGTATGTTATTTTTTGCTGTTTGGAAGACATTTTGCAGATATAATTAATATCTCAAATCAGTTGACTTTGATGTAATGAAAATTACATCAAATTATCCTGGGTGAGCCTGATCTAATGAGGTGAATTTTTCAAAAGTCAGAGAGATTCAAAGCAGCAAAGATGCTCTTCTGTTGGCCTGGAACAAAGCAGTCATGTCGTGAACTCTCTGAGGAGGAAGCTACAGAGCTAGGACCTGAGAATGGCCTCTAGGTTTGGAGAGCAATCCCAGGCTGCTGGCCAGTAAGAAAATGGGAACCCTTGTTCTACAGCTGCAAGAAACTGAATTCTTCCAACAACCTAACTGAGCTTAGAAGAGGACATCAATCACCAGATGAGAACTCAACGCTGGCTGATATCTCAATTTCAGTTTTGTGAGACACTCTGAGCAGGGTCTAGCCATGCTGTACCTGTACCTCTAACCCATGGAAATTGACATAGTAAACACATGGGGTTGTTTTTTTTTTTTTTTTGACCCATTAAATTTGTGGCAATTTATTACAGAGTAATACAAAACAAATACAATCCCAATGCTTTATCTGAGTCATAGAAATTTTGTTCTCTAGTAAAGAAAACGTAATTACATAGTTTTACAAAAATTTACTAATTCTTGTTTCTATCCAATGAAAAACAATCACTGATAAACTTGTTACTTGCTGAAAGACAGTGATAACTTTATATCGGTCTATCTAAATACCCTCAGCGATATGTCCCATTAGTCTATGTTATGTAGAACATAAAGTTGCTTTTTTTGATCTGTCTTATCAGTCTTATCATATTACTGTCATATACAAAAATAAATAAATGGAACACCAAAAAAATTAATGCAGGAAAGTCAAGCTCCTAAATTCATAGAGGCTGAAATTCCTAACAGGACTCACACATTCATAGAAATGACAGGAATATCATATACCTCCTTTAAGCTATTTATGGATCTCCATTAATATGAGGAAACCTAGTTCCCACATGGAAATGGAGATAGATTCTAAGAAATATTTTCACAGGCCCAGATGTGATGGCTCATGCCTGTAATCCTAGCACTCTGGGAGGCCGAGGCTGACGGAATGTTTAAAGTCAGGAGTTTGAGACCAGCCTGATCAACATGGTGAAACCCCATCTCTACTAAAAATACAAAAATTAGCCAGGTGTAGTGGTTCACGCCTGTAATCCCAGCTACTTGGGTGGCTGCGGCAGGAGAATTGTTTGAACCCAGGAGGTGGAGGTTGCAGTGAGCCAAGATCAGACCATAGCACTCCAGCACTCCAACATGGGCAACAGAATGAGACTCCACCTCAAAGAAAAAAAAAAATCATATAGTAAAATGGAGATTACAAGCAGTAATAAGCAGCAAAATGAACCTCAACAAAGCTTCAGGAAGAATAATTTCTACACATGGAAAGCAGGCTCAAAACCTGAGAAAGTCATGATTCTCACATCCCCTTTTGGTTCAGAAAAGGAAATATATGATGAGCTCTTCTATATTCATGAGGTGTTAATCTCTCTTGAACAAAGCTTTGCTAAATACATGTCCACCTCAGTATTTTTTTTCAGCTTGTAGATAATCAATGATTAATCTGAATAGATTTATACATTGAGAACCAATTCCTTCAAAATAATTGCTTTCTCACTCCTTCTTTCTCCTTTTAACCAGTGAACATTAATTGAGCATCCAGATACTGCAGAGCACCATAAAAACAGAAATACATTATAAGTAATCAAGTCTTTGAATGATGCTATATGCTAATAACTATTTCCTTACCTTTAGCTTTAAAATCCAAATTGTTTTTATCAGTCTAGACTTTTATAAGATTAAAGGCCGTGGACAAGGAGGAGAGTTTAAATAAAACCTAATAGATTACTGTCCAGTATAAAAAAAAAAGTCTTATGGGAACTCACTTTGAATGAAAATCAATGCACACTCACATAGCATAAATAATAATGAGATTTACTGTGATGAGACAGTATGCTTTGGCATTGTGCTGTCAGAGGCGGAGAGAACTCGTGGCTTTCTGCCAATCAAGCTGAGCTTAAAGGGCATGTCACAATGTTCAGATCATGTTACATTAATGAAAAGATTACACAAAAGAGAAACAGATATCCCTAACTTGTTTCAATATTCTATGAAAAATTATAAAATACTCCTTTTCACCTCACCCTCCTTGGTTTGTGCGATCTTCTGATTTTTACATATAAAGCTAGAAAGCCCCATAAAGATTTTAGAAATAATCAATTTTGGCAATTAATCCTATTTAACTAAAATATAGGAAGTATAGATAATCATCTAAAAAACTTCTGATGGGCAAATTTAGAAGATGATAAAACCAGTGTAAATTTCTGTGGAGGTTTTCCAAACCCCAAACCTGAACTTCAGATGATTTGAGAAGTATAAAGTGGCGAGGCCTCCTCAGAGAACTCACCCTGTATACGCAGTATTGAGTTATATTTTAGAGTACAATATCATAGAGGGGAGGAAATAATTCATAATTAAAATCACATATTTCCAGTACAATGATGAACCTTCAAGGTCTTCAATGGATATTTTAATTCACACATTCATTCAGCAAGAACATTTTTATGGGGCTATTGTATTCATAGCACTGCCCAGAATTATAATACTGAAGGGAGGCAGAAGCAGAAAAGACTATTTTCATTCTGTAGAGCCTACCATGTATGTGAGATGGCAGATAAAAGAATATATAAACAAAAAATCAGTAAACCCCATCTTGGTGCTACAGTGCAGTGGAAAGTAAATGGAGGATAAGAATGTGTCCATGTAGCACCAGATATCTGGATAAACAAACGAAATGTCAGATAATCAACCAGTTGATGATATATGCAATGGCAAACTGCCACGTATACAAAAGCTTCCAAATTATTTTTTTTCTATAATGTTCAGAGTCATCTAGACAATAAATTTCAACAAATTGGATCAACTAGGCTAAAAATTTTGGTATATGTGAAGTATGCTGGCAAGTTAACAATGTCTGTCTTAAAAGACCTAGAATCTTTGTACTTGAAAAATATTGACAAAATGCCCAAGGAAGAAAGGGCAGCATGAGCTCTGTGTATTGGCTTGGAATTGGACATATTAGTATGAATTCATGGGGAGAGAGAGAGAGACAGAGCACTATAAGTATGTGTGACACATAGGTGAATAATGTACAGTGTTGCAATTAAGGAACACATAGTCTAATGTGGAAAACATAATGAAGGAAACCTTAACAATAATAGAGAATGACAAAGTTAGAAGAGAGGGAAACAGAAAGTACTGTAGAAGCAGAAAATTAGAACAACTAACCAAGTAAAAGGGGAAAAGGGGACTCAGGGATCATTCAAATAAAAAAACAAAAAGATGCCTCAGTGAAGTCTGGATGGGCTCAAGTCAGAGCTGAGAAACGGTTGGGGATATTTGTTGCTGATGGGCAAGGGTGCCTTAGGTAGAAGGAACTACATATGCAAAAGTGCATAAACAAAGCCACAGCCTGTTCCATTTGAAACACTGCAGAAAGAGATGAAAATGTGGGAAGAAGCAACAGAAAGGTACTAAAGGGCCATTAAATCAACCTCAGTATTTAATTTTTCCTGTGAAGTCAAAGAGGGTCATAAGAGTACTGAAGAAGGGGTGTGTCATAGGTTCAATTCACAGACATCTCTCTGGAAGCAGAGGCTTAGAAAGAGGTAAGACTGAAGCTAGAAGGGAAGTTTAGGGCTGTTACAGTTATCCAGGTGATAAATAATGAGGGTCTAAGAAATAAGTGTTTCTGGAATAGAAAGGAGAGGAGAGACTTGCTATATGTATAATTTTATGGTATTTAATGTTTGATTTCATGTGGAGGTGAGAGTCAAGGAAAGGAAAATGAGTCCCATTTTCCTGACTCATGCCATTGTTTGAATGGTGGTCCTATTAAAATGATAAAGAATGTAGAGAAAGAAGGAAGTTTAAGAGGAAGATTATGACTGTTGGCCAATACCGAAGTAAAATGCGATAGAAATGCACAGAATGAACAGAAATCAGAATGAGCCACAACCGCCAGGTGGTATGGCTCTTGTCTGTAATTCCAGCACTTTGGGAGGCTGAGGTGGGTAGATAACCTGAGGTCAGGAGTTCAAGATGAGCCTGGCCAACATGATGAAACCCCATCTCTACTAAAAATATAAAAATTAGCCAGGCATGGTGGCAGATGCCTATAATCCCAGCTACTCGGAAGGCTGAGGCAGGAGAATTGCTTGAACCTGGGAGGCGGAGGTTGCAGTGAGTTGAGATCACACCACTGCATTCCAGCCTGGGAAACAGAGCAAGACTCTGTCTTGAAAAAACAAACAAACAAACAAACAAATAAATAAATATGGGCTACAACATGGAAGGAAGTTTCAGTGTAGGTATGCTGCAAAACTATTACTTATCCGTAACAAAATATGCTACTATCTCAGTTAATTGATTTCCAATGGATTTTATCTTATAAGAGATTCAAAATTTAAATGCAAAATTGGCTTAATGCCTTTCAGAGGCAATTGAGGTAAAATATATTTTTGTCTAAATTGCCAAGTTCATTGTCAAACACCATCACAAACATCATCAAGAATATTCCATTTTTGAAGTAATTACTGTTTTAAAATGTTAAAATACAGAAAATATGCATCACACAACTGTGTCTACTTCTCAAATGAATTCCTCTACTTAAATGTGTGACAGTGCATATGGTTTTCCAAACATATATTTTGCAAAACCTATGTCTAAATAATATGAACCATTCTACTTACTCAGGTTATCTTTTATCTGTCTCCATCTGCCCATTCATCTATCTACTGACATAACTATTTCAAATCAGGAATTAGAATACAAATATTTTTCACTGAAGATCATCATGATAAAGAGTCTAGAGTCTCAAAAATCCGATGAGCAGCACCTTCCCAGGAATCATAGGGAAATGATGTACTTATTATGGAACGTTTAAATTAGATTATACATAAGTTGATACCATTAAATAAACTAATTTGATTCAATGATACCTTAAAAAGTTTGCAAAATACTGTCATATTTACCCACACTTAAGAAATTGAGTTATTTTTCTCTTCAATCTCCTTCGAAATACAGTTAGGGTATAGTTAGGGTGTAGATACGAACAATGCCAGAAATGTTTACCTAAATACCTTATTTCAATGATTTGATCTTCCAAAAAGTAACTACTTTGTTGTTTCAGAAATTTTTTAGGTAGTATTACAGAACATCAGAGATAACTAGACATTTCATTACAGACGTGTTTTGAAGGAATGATTTCACACTAAGAAGGAAGAAAACGGCCGGGCGCGGTGGCTCAAGCCTGTAATCCCAGCACTTTGGGAGGCCGAGACGGGCGGATGACGAGGTCGGGAGATCGAGACCATCCTGGTTAACACGGTGAAACCCCGTCTCTACTAAAAAATACAAAAAAAAAAACTAGCCGGGCGAGGTGGCGGGCGCCTGTAGTCCCAGCTACTCGGGAGGCTGAGGCAGGAGAATGGCGTGAACCCGGGAGGCGGAGCTTGCAGTGAGCTGAGATCCGGCCACTGCACTCCAGCCTGGGTGACAGAGCGAGACTCCGTCTCAAAAAAAAAAAAAAAAAAAAAAGAAGGAAGAAAACAAAAATCCAGACATCTCAAACAGACAAAACCTTAGGATGTCCGAAAGGAAAAAAAAACAGGTTATAAAACCTTTTCACTTTCATTTTTGACATGTTTTAAGTCATTTGTCTGGACTTCTGGTGGGCTTAAACCTAAAGAGACCTGGAACTTTGAAAAGAAGAGAATACTTTTATTTCCATCTTTCATTATTTCAGACTGAAATGACAGAGTGCCTATGAAGGTGAGTGCCAGAAGCAGCATTAAAAAATTGGCTCTTGTTAAATGCCTTCGAAGAAACCTCTGTTTTCATCAGGAAATGGCAATTACATGGATAATATGGTCTGCCAAGGTTTATTCTGAAGAAGAGGAATGGTCCATACTGTGGATATTTTCCTTATGTTTATTAACATTTCATACACAGGTCTGATAGAAGCGTATGACAAAAAATAGGATAGATAAGACCCAGAACTATACATACTGCTGTTTTTTTATCCCTTATAGTTTTTGCTCCTCCTGTAGTAATACAACTAATACCAATATGCCTGTATTTATTTTGACAAAGTCTTGCAGTCAACTAGGATAAAACAATGCTTTGGTTCATTTTTCTATTAAACTTTTTCTTCATTATTTATTTAACAATTCATTTTTCAATCTCCATTTTAAGTGAGTACACCAACTGTATGAGTGAAATAATTTTCTGCATTTAATCTGAAGCTTTTACTCATTGATTTCATGACCCTGAATGACCTTAGACATGTGTTCTTTGCCTCAGGTGAAAGGCAGTATAGCACTGTTTAGATTCGAATTTCCTGTATTATCTGTGTGACAGTGAAGAAATTAATTGAACTCTCTGTGCATCAGTTTTCTCATCAGTCAAGTGGGTTTGATAATAGTACTTTTTTTCTCAAGGGCTGTTATTATAATGCAATAAATTAACATATATATCAATGAGTTAATATATGCTCTTTTCATGTTATAAAGACACATTATGAAGACTACATAAGTGTTTCATGTTATAATACTTAAATATTCTAACCTTAATGGGAAACAGTGTTTCCTGCTCTTTGATTCCATTTTCAAAGAAGAAATGCTGTTAAATGAAGGCTTTGAAGGAAAACAATAAATCTACTTAAGTAGATGGTAGAGTTTTCAGGGGAGTAAGTAAAGATTTTACCTTTTACTTTTATTATTATTATTTATTTATTTATTTATTTATTTATTTATTTATTGAGACAGAGTCTTACTCTGTCACCCAGGCTAGAGTGCAGTGGCATGATCACGGCTCACCTCAACCTCCGTCTCCTGGGTTCAAGTAATTTTCCTGCCTCTGCCTCCCAAGTAGCTGGGACTACAGGCACCTGCCACCACGCCTGGCTAACTTTCTATATTTTTAGTAGAGACGGGGTTTCACCGAGTTAGCCAGGATGGTCTCGATCTCCTGACCTCATGATCTGCCTGACTCGGCCTCCCAAAGTGCTGGGATTACAGGCGTGAGCCACCACGCCTGACCGGGAGTAAGTAAATATTCTAAATGGAGGTGGATAGAATCTCACTTTTCTTTCTCTTCTACTCACACAGATAGTATGTAACATGAGACATAGCAGTGACTCCCTTTGGGAATTGTCCTCATCCTTGGAAGACCAAGAAGAAAACAGGGTAAGATTCCTGAAGTATCATTTGTCTCTTGCCCTACAGAGATTTTTAATGCAGTTATTAAAATAAAATTAAAAAGCAACAAAAATTAAAAAGAAATATTTACTGAAAATTCTAGACAGAACTGGAAGAACTCTTCAAGGCAATACTTAATCCTGAATGCACTGAAAAGTCCACAAATACCATAAGAGATCAGAAGAAGATACAAGTTGGGTAGGTCCAAAAAGAGACTGGAATATTCAGGACATGCTATCAGATTCCTTTTTTAAATCACTATTTTTGAGTTCCACTTTTAAGAATAATATTAATAATAACTATACTTTACAACTATAGCATGTACTTTCTAGCAAAGTATTTTACAAAGAAATTGGGGTTGAGAGAATTTCACTTCAGGGAAATTCATAAATCTTGAAATTCACTCTATCCCCCCTCATTTAGGAGACTAAGACTTAAACGTGGTGAGGTAGATAGGAGCAAAATTTCATTTGAAATAACTATATATGTATATATTTGAAAGCTTTCCTATAACATTTATAAAGCTCATTCTAAGTTACTTTTCACAATATTTTCAGAATTTTAATTCCTGAAATGATTACATTAGCCTCCTTAATGGAAATGTTTTTACCAAGTATTATGGAAAGGCAAGTATAACCAGTAAGTTGATATTAAGAAATGTAAGAATCTGAGTTCTGAAATAACACCTTAAACATGCAGGTTATATAGACAGATTTATCATTACCACACATTTATATTTACTTTTATTAAACACTCAATTTCTGTTGACTTCTTTTTAAAATGTTGTTAGAAAATAATTCACATAAGAGAATCTGGTTGAGATGCAGCCTCTTGTTTTCCAAAATATGTTGGTTTTATATTCCCTTTTAATTTTATAGCAGGTTTGGCCAAATTATGAGCAAGTCAAATAATTTCACCAAAGCCAAGTGGAGTTGGTAATTCTGTCTACTTACACTTTTGTGCATGTATTTATCTTATTTAGTAGTCTGTTTCTTTCTACATTTGACTTTTCATTTGTGATTAAAAGTTAACCAGAGTTCTGTCCTAAATTATCTTAACAGCATTTCTTTAGATGTTTTTATATATGTCTCTTTGCATTCATTATTCTTATTCTTATTCTTATTCTTATTATACTTTCAAGTTCTGAGATACATATGCGGAACGCACAGGTTTGTTACACAGGTACACACGTGCCATGGTGGTGTGCTGCACCCACCAAGCCATCATCCACATTAGGTATTTATCCTAATGCCATCCCTCCCCTAGCCCCTCAACCCCTGACAGGCCCTGGTTTATAATATTTCCCTCCCTGTGTCCATGTGTTCTTATTGTTCAGTTCCCAATTATGAATGAGAACATGAAGTGTTTGGTTTTCTGTTCTTGTGTTAGTTTGCTGAGAATGATGATTTCCAGCCAGCATCATCTATATCCCTGCAAAGGACATGAACTCATCCTTTATTATGGCTGCATAGTATTCCATGGTGTATATGTGCCACATTTTCTTTATCTAGTCTAACATTGATGGGCATTCGAGTTGGTTCCAAATCTTTGCTATTGCAAACAGTGCTGCAATAAACATATGTGTGCATGTGTCTTCATAATAGAATGATTTATAATACTTTGGGTATATGCCCAGTAATGGGATTGCTGGGTCAAATGGTGTTTCTGGTTCTAGATCCTCGAGGAATTGTCACACTGACTTCCAAAATGGTTGAACTAATTTATACTCCCACCAACAGCGTAATAGTGTTCCTATTTGTCCATATCCTCTACAGTCTGTTGTTTTCTGACTTTTTCATGATCGCCATTCTAACTGGCATGAGATGGTATCTCATTGTGGTTTTGACTTGCATTTATCTAATGACCAGTGATGATGAGCTTTTTTTTCATATTTTTGCTGGCTGCATAAATGTCTTCTTTTGAGAAGTGTCTGTTCATATCCTTTGTCCATTTTTGATGGGGTTGTTTTTTCCTGTAAATTTGTTTAAGTTCTTTGTAGATTCTGGATATTAGCTCTTTGTCAGATGGATAGATTGCAAAAATTTTTTCCCATTCTGTAGGTTGCCTGTTTACTCTGATAGTTTATTTTGCTGTACAAAGGCTCTTTAGTTTAATTAGATCCCATTTGTCAATTTTGGCTTCCGTTGCCATTGCTTTTGGTGTTTTAGTCATAAAGTCTTTGTCCATGCCTATGTCCTTAATGGCATTGCCTAGGTTTTCTTCTAGCATTTTTATGGTTTTAGGTCTTGCATTTAAGTCGTTAATCCATCTTAACTTAATTTTTGTATAATGTGTAAGGAAGCGGTCCAATTTCAGTTTTCTGCATATGGCTAGCCAATTTCCCCAACATCATTTATTAAATAGGGAATCCTTTCCCCATTGCTTGCTTTCATCAGGTTTGTCAAAGATCAGATGGTTGTATATGTGTGGCATTATTTCTGAGGCCTCTGTTTGGTTCCATTCGTCTATATATCTCTTTTGGTACCAGCACTATGCTGTTTTGGTTACTGTAGTTTTGTAGTATAGTTTGAAGTCAGGTAGCATGATGCCTCCAGGTTTTTGCATAGGAACCTATTGACTATCTAGGCTCTTTTTTTGGTTCCATATAAAATTTAAAGTATTTGATTTTAATTATGTGAAGAAAATCAATGGTAGCTTGATAGGGATGACACTGAATCTATAAAATACTTTGGGCAGTTTGGCCATTTTCAGGATATTGATTTTTCCTATCCATGAGCATGGAATGTTTTTGCATTTGTTTGTGGCCTTTCTTATTTCATTGAGTAGTGATCTGTAGTTCTCCTTGAAGAGTCCTTCACATCCCTTGCAAGTTGTATTCCTAGGTATTTTATTATCTTTGTAGCAATTGTGAATGGGAGTTCACTAATGATTTGGCTCTCTCTTTGTCTATCATCGGTGTATAGGAATGCTTGTGATTTTTGCACATTGATTTTGTATCCTGAGACTTTGCTGAAGTTGCTTATCAGCATAAGGAGATTTGGGGCTGACACGAAGGGGTTTTTCTAAATATACAATCATGTCAACTGCAAACAGAGACAATCTGACTTCCTCTCTTCCTATTTGAATACCCTTTTCTTCTTTCTCTTGTCTGATTGCCCTAGCCAGAACTTCCAGTAATATGTTTAATAGGAGTGGTGAGAAAGGGCATCCTTGTCTTTTGCTGGTTTTCAAAGGGAATTCTTCTAGCTTTTGCCCATTCAGTATGGTAGTGGCTGTGGGTTTGTCATAAATAGCTCTTACTATTTTGAGACACGTTCTATCAATACATAGTTTATTAAGAGTTTTTAGCATGAATGGGTGTTGAATTTTATAGAAGGCCTCTTCTGGTTCTATTGCAATAATCATGTGGTTTTTGTCATTGATTTTGCTTATGTGATGGATTATATTTATTGATTTGTGTATGTTGAACCAGCCTTGTATCCCAGGGATGAAACCAACTTGATCGTGATGGATAAGCTTTTTGGTGTGCTGCTGGATTTGGTTTGCCAGTATTTTATTGAGGATTTTCACATTGATGTTCATCTGGGATACTGGCCTGAAATTTTCTTCTTTTGTTGTCTCTCTGCCAGGTTTTGGTATCAGGATGATGCTGGCCTCATAAAATCAATCAGGGAGGAGTTCCTCTTTTTCTAATGTTTGGAATAATTTCAGAAGGAATGGTACCAGCTCCTCTTAACATCTCTGGTAGAATCTGGCTGTGAATCCATCTGGTCCTGTGCTTTTTCTCGTTGGTAGGCTATTAATTACTGCCTGAATTTCAGAACTTGTTTTCGGTCTATTCAGGGATTCGACTTTTTCCTGGTTTAGTCTTGGCGGGTGTATGTGTCCAGGAATTTATTCATTTCTTCTAGATTTTCAGTTTATTTGCATAGAGGTGTTTATAGTATTCTCTGATGGTAGTTTGTATTTCTGTGGGATCGGTGGTGATACCCCCTTTATCATTTTTTATTGCATCTATTTGATTCTTCTCTCTTTTCTTCTTTATTAGTCTGGCTAGCAGTCTATCTATTTTGTTAATCTTTTCAAAAAATCACCTCCTGGATTGTTTTTTGAAGGGTTTTTCATGTCTCTATCTTCTTCAGTTCTGCCTTTACCTTAGTTATTTCTTGTCTTCTGCTAGCTTTTGAATTTGTTTGCTCTTGCTTCTCTAGTTCTTTTAATTGTGATGTTAGGGTGTCGATTCTAGATCTTTCCTGCTTTCTTCTGTGGGCATTTAGTACTATAAATTTCCCTCTAAACACTCCTCCTTTGGAGGAGAAGAGTTATTCTCGTTTTTGGAATTTTCAGCCTCTTTGTGCTGGTTTTTCCTCATCTTCGTGGATTTATCTATCTTTGGTCTTTGATGCTGGTGTCCTTTGCATGGGGTTTTTGTTTGGACATCCTTTTTGTTGATGTTGACACTATTCCTTTCTATTTGTTAGTTTTCCTCCTAACAGTCAGGCCCTTCTGCTGCAGGTCTGCTGGAATTTGCTGGAGGTCCACTCCAGGTCCTGTTTGCCTGGGTATCATCAGTGGAGGCTACAGAACAGCAAAGATTGCTGCCTGTTCTTTCCTTTGGAAGCTTCATCCCAGAGGGCCACCCACCAGGTGCCAGGTGAAGCTCTCCTGTATGAGGTGTCTGTCGACCCCTGCTGGGAAAGGTCTCCCAGTCAGGAGGCACCGGGATCAGGGACAAACTGAGGAGGAAGTTTGTCCCTTAGCAGAGCTTGAATGCTGTGCTGGGAGATCTGCTGCTCTCTTCAGAGCCAGCAGGCAAGAACGTTTAAGTATGCTGAAGCTGCGCCCACAGCTGCCCCTTCCCCAAGGTTCTCTGTCCCAGGGATGTGGGAGTTTTATCTGTAAGTCCCTGACTGTGGCTGCTGCCTTTCTTTCAGAGATGTCCCGCCTAGAGAGGAGTAATCCAGAGAGGCAGCCTGGCTACATCAGCTTTGCAGCGCTGCAGTGGGCTCTGCCCAGTTCCAACTTCCAAGTGGCTTTTTTCACACTGTGAGGGGAAAGCCGCCTACTCAAGCCTCAATAATAGTGGATGCCCCCTCCCCCAACAAAGCTCAAGTGTCCCAGGTTGACTTCAGACTGCTGTGCTGGCAGCAAGAATTTCAAGTCAGTGGATCTTAGCTTGCTGGGCTCTGTGGGGATAGGATCTGCTGAGCTAGACCACTTGACTCCCTGGCTTCAACCCTCTTTCCAGAGGAGTAAACGGTTCTGTCTTCCTGGTGTTCCAGGCACCACTGGGTATGAAAAAATAAAATAAAATTCCTTCAGCTAGCTGGGTGTCTGCCCAAACGGCTGCCCAGTTTTGTGCTTGAAACCCAGGGCCCTGGTGGCATACGCACCCAAGAGAATCTCCTGTTGTGTGGGTTGTGAAGACCGTAGGCAAAGCATGCACTTGGGCGAGAATGCACCATTCCTCACAGCTCAGTCCCTCATGGCTTTCCTTGGCTAGGGGAGGGAGTTCCCTGACACCTTACACTGCCTTGGTAAGGCAACACTCTACCCTGCTTCAGCTCACCCTTCATTGGGTTGCACCCACTGTCTTATCAGTCCCAACGAGATGAGCCAGGTACCTCAGTTGGAAATGCAGATACCACCCTCCTTTGGCATTGATCTCGCTGGAAGCTGCAGACAAGAGTTGTTCTTATGTAGCCATCTTGCTAGCCACCTGCATTCTTATATAAATTTCAAACTTAAATAGTTTTTAAAATGAAGAGCTTGATTGAAAACCATATATTATATTAAAACTAAATAAATTTATAACATAGCTCTTCCAAAGAGAATATGAGGCTATATCTCACATTTTCAAATGAGCTTCAGAACCATGAGTAATAAGAAATAGAAAGATTTCATAATTTTCAAGCAAGGAGTTTAAAAATTTTAATGGTAAATGATACAGCTATCAGCAAGACATTTATGTTGCCAGTAATTTTGTTTCTTATTTTTATTTGTTTTTCAGGCTTCCTATATCTCATGTCAAATATAATGGCTTAAAGAATCCGAAATGTAATATTCGGATCTTATGTAGAGTGCTAAGTACACTCACTCCCAAAAATCTTCATGAAAAGAATAATTGAAAGAAAACTGAATTTGGAATCTGGGCTTCAAGTTCTGGTTCAGTTCAAGCACTTACTAATTAATGGTCTTTATTAAATCCCTTAACATCATTGAGATTTAATTTCTTTTTTAAATTTTTTTTAAGAGATAGGGTCTTGCTCTGTTGCCCAGCCTGGAGGGCAGTGATGCAGTCATAGCTCACTGCAGCCACAAACTCCTGGGTGATCCTCCTGCCTCAGTCTGAAGTAGATAAAACTACAGGTGCATGCCATCATGCCTGGCTATATTTTTTTTTATTTAAGAGGCAGGATCTTGCTGTGTTGCCCAGGCTGTTCTCAAATTCCTGGGCTCAAATAATCCTCCTGTCTCAGCATCCTGAGTAGGTGGGATGACAGGTATGACACATCGCACCCAGCTAGATTTAATTTCTACAAATACAAAAAGGAATAATTGCATATGCCCTACATTTCTGACATGGTTGAAGTTTGTAGCAAAGTGTTTTGTAGGGAGTACATCACCATCCAAAATATTATCAAAATAGTGATTTCTACCTCAGTCAGGTTCCTAAAGCTACTCCTGAAGGTAATTTTCATCATCTTCCTCTGAACTAGTGAGAAATTTTTAATATGGCTTCCAGTCCCACTGCTACTTATTACTTTCAAGCTATCTGACTGAGCTGAAATCTATTCAAAGTACTTCCTTGCTGGAGAGGATTGCTTTTATTCATAATCTCAGGTCTGTCTCCACTTGAAAGCACAATTCAACTTCATTAGGAGGTTTTTGTAATGATAATGTGGTATATTCCTTCAGACATAAAGAGGTATGAAATAGAAAATTATGCTAATATATAAATACAAAAGCAAGAGAAAGATGAGAATGTTTTTATCTGTCAGAACTCTAATCCTAAAGGAATTAAATAACAAGCTTTTTAGAGGGGGAAAATCAAGTTAAATGGAAAATATTGTTATACATTAAGAGGCAAACTAATACACAAAGAAGTAAAAATGGGAAGTAGCAGGATCACCTAACTAGAGGTTCTAAAATCCAAGTTTTAGATTAAAATGTGCATATTGTTACCTTTGTAGCCATGGTTAGATACCTGAATCATTCTGAGGTGCTTATTGTGAAATCTTGTACTGATACTCTTAGCAAATTAAATAAGTCTTATTTGATCTTCCATGAGGCTAGCGTAAGATTAAAAGAGAGCATGAATGTTTGCTTTTGATGGGGTTCTGGAACGCTATCCCAAAATACGGTACCTTGGCTTTTTAGAAAACAGCAGAAGCAAAAAAGTCACTCTCACCTTCTCCTCACCTTTCTCCTTTGAAGGAGATGATAGCACACTTATTGGAGAGGTGCCCTTCCTATTCTCTAAGGAAAAGAATATCCTTATCTCTAAAGACGAAGGGGGACAGGAGCTATGGTTCATGCCTGTAATCAAAGCACTTTGGGAGGCCGAGGTGAGCGTATCATGAGATCAGCCTGACCAACGTGGTGAAGCCCTGTCTCTACTAAAAATACAAAAAATTAGCCAGGCGTGGTGGTGCACACCTGTAATCCCAGCTACTCAGGAGGCTGAGGCAGGAGAATCATATGAACCTGGGAGGCGGAGGTTGCAGTCCGCTGAGATAGTGCCATTGCACTCCAGTCTGGGCAACAGAGCAAGACTCCTTCTCAAAAAAAAAAAAAAAAAAAAAAAAAAAAAAAAAAAAAAAGGAAAAATAATTCACAGAATAAACAGGCCTTGCTAAGTTCCCCCCAGTTTGTTGCCATTAGATCATATCCTTTGTCTTTCAATAATATTTGTCCACACTGTCCCTTCTTTATCAAACCTAAGCATAAAAATACACATGTTCACATCTTTGGGTCTTGATGTTAAAAGGCTTCCATGTCTTGCAAGACTTGCATTTCTCTTACTAGTCTGCCTCTTGTTTTATGGTCCTCAGCCATGGACATAGTAATGGATAAGGAAATAAACTTTTTCCTCTCCTATACTTCAAATTATCTAACCATTGAGAAAATTGGTGATGGGCATTTGAATGTTTTCTTGAAATCAGATATAAAAATGTAGATTTATTTCCAGGAAATAACTAGAAATTAAACTTATTTCCAAGTAATTAATAAAATTAAAGCATTCAGGGCTATGCACACTGCCTCATGCCTGACATTCCGGCTCTTCGGGAGGTTGAGGCAGGAGGTTCGCTTGAGCCCAGGGGGTTGAGGCTGCAGTGAATTATGATCATGACACTGCACTCCAGACTGGGTGAGAGACTGAGACCCTGTCTCAAAAAATTTTTTTAAATAAAAATTTTTAAAACCATTCCAACAGTAGGGAAGAGAAAACCTTGGAAATTGATTCAAATCTTTATATTACATTGGTAAAATTTTATCACAGTGAGATTTTTTAAAAACTATCAGCCCTTTACTGGGCATGCTTATCAAATATAAAACAGATTTTATATTTGTCTCTTTTTGTTCAATTATGTATAAATGGATAACATCATCAAAATGATCTTAAATTGTATAGAACATGCATATGAAACAGGCCCACGATTTTATTAACTTACCCATACTATATTAAGAAACATTTAACACAGGTAATAACCACATTGTGTAATTTCATCTGATTGTTAATATTAGCTATTATCTTAGAAACTAATAATAACAATGTTTCTATCCACAGAAAGATATAACAAATTCCAGTGCATGATACTGTTTCTTTTCCCATCATTGGCTTTAGTGTGCAAAATTTTTCCTTGGTAATTATTTGAGTATTTTCAATATTTGCAACCATATCTTTCAGTTATTTGACATATTATCTAAAATCAATAACTTTATGGCTTTGGTAAATCTACCTATTATTTCTATTTTCCATTTAAACCTCAACAAAGTAAGTGTTTGTATGGCCTAGAGTAACGTAATCTAGTTTTTGTCATGTTTCTATTTAATGTGTATATGTATTTGCATGTGCCATGTGAATTGATTCAACATATTATTAATAACAAGATGATCTAAATTTATTATATAAGTAATAAAGGCTAAAAATTTATCAACACAAGTTAGTCTACTAGAAATAGGGGTCAAAATTTGATGAATGAAGAAAATATTCAAATATTATTTTTAAGCCATAAACATTTTTATACTAGGACATTTTATATGCTATAGATTAAAATATGAATAATCATCATCACATTGGTTTACATTTCCAGGTTAAACAAACCTCAATCTCAATATAACAAGATGTTTAGCCTAAAACCTTACAATTTTATATACCTTATTTAAACCAGATTCAAGTAGGCATTTTTTTCCAGTGATATTAAGGAAAACATTCCTTTTGTTAAAGAAGAGAAAGCATTGATATTTAAAAGACATAGAATATTTTATTGATTTGATCAAGTAGTTCGGAGTCCTAGGTATAATTTTAAAATATCTTAGTAACATTTTACTAAAAGTCACCTAGCATAGACATATGAAACTAATTGATACTATATTTTATTAAAACATGTACAAGTTTACATAGTCCCTATGAAAGTAACTTTAGAGTCATAAAGCTAACAATGGTAATTATAATAAACAATCTCTCATCTCAAGAAAATCGTTTGCTTTAACTCCATCAAGATCATTAGCCCATAAACTTGATCTTATTGGTAGAAATTTCCAATGAGAGGTGCTTATTATTAAGCAGGGAAAAATAAGTGAAAGTGTATTGGAAAGTTTTGTGAATTTAAAATAACACAGAGATAATCCTTATTCAGTTATAAAGTGTTACTATGAGTAAAAAATAAAAAATAATTTACCCTGAGTTCTCAAATTTGTATTAAAGGTGGCACAGCAGGTTGTAAACTTTAACATAAGCTGGTACTGCATGTTTTGTTTTTTATCATTTAAATTGTGGCACTACAATTTGGAAGCTGTGCAGCTTGTTACTCCAAGACAAATCTCACCTAAGAGGATATGGCAGCCTTCCACACTGTGGTCTGATTGCATTAGACCAAGTACGGCTAAAGAAAGAAATATTTTGACAGGGGAGATTGCACTTGAACACATCAAAGTGTCAGTTCAGATATGTGGCATCTGAAAAGCACCCTCCTCTTCTCCCCATTGCATGAAATTTGCCACCTCTCATTGTCTCTTCCAGATGGTGTACTGAGTTCTCTTCAGCTTTATTCCTAGAGAGCTCAAGTTGACATCAATCTGTTATGCCATTTTCTTGTAATACTAATGTGGCTTATTTATCAATGCCAATTAATCAATGGCACAGAACGAGTTCTTCCTTAGCAGCTAATGTTGTTTCATTTTTTTAATATTCAAAAAAAATTTAAAGGCAGTGACCAGATTGGGAAGCCATGCATCTGGCAGACTGTGGCCACTTAGGAGGCATTCAACTGACGTAAAGGTGAAGTCATTTATTTCAAAATACGATTAAGAAGCATACTGGGAGGTTATTATTTCTAGCAGAAGGGTGAGAGTAATTCTGTAAGAAGAAATTTTTTTATCATAACAAATCATGTCTGTCTTAATGGCCTTGTATCACCATATAAAGAAAAAGACAACCCTATCATATTTGTAAATTTTTAGCTTTTTATTAATCTTAGTGCAGCATCATTACACAAAAGATATAAGGAAGTCCCCAAATCTAATACAGTTATACTTTATCACTGTGATCTTCTATTTTTCAGAGTAAATATACTGTAGGATAGGACTTACATAATAAGAGATACCCAAAATATCATAATATTTTCAGGCAATCTAGGATTACTGCAATAGTTGCTCTGAATTTCAATTCTGGGGGTCATATCAAAATCACCTACCTTCTGGGCCCTAGAATAAGGGCAAAAATTACATAAGATATCAAATGATGCCACCATCAATGGAATGAAATAATAGCTAGTGAGCCAGATTCCCCAATTCAAACAAGAAAAAGAAGAAGAAAAAATTACTATTTAGCATCGGTAATTTGGATCTAATAAACAATTATAAAAATGATATTAATGATCCCTAGTTCCTTCAAGTAGTTTATCAACCTCATTATAGTTGTATGAGGAAAGGTGTACTTTGAAAACATTAGAATGGAATATGGTATTCAAGTTAATATAGTGTAAGCATTCTAAAATAAATATTTTGTACTATCTACTTAATATTGATTGTGTACACAATCTTCTAGGGGAGGTCCTAGCAATGTAAAAACCTTATGGTTTCAACAATATGATAAAGAAAATATGGGCAAAAGAGAGACTGGTATAATTCATTAATAACAAATAATGGGCATATTAATAAAAATATTTTTTCATGATACATAGAAATTTATGAGGTATGTGGAAGAAAATAATTAAATAATGAAATCCCTTTTTTTTTTTCATTGTAAGTCAACCTCATAAGTCCATCCTTTTTATCCCTGGATTCCAAATGCAACACTGAGGAAGTCTCAGCCAAAAGACTGTTGGTTTTACCCTAGAATTTGACACAAAATGAAATTCACGGGTCATGTCTGGAGCATTCTGACAAGACATACTACTGTAATATTGCCTTTGAAAAACTCCGGAAGGCAGAATTTGAGATCAGAATTAACTAAAAATGTTAAAAAGTTGGGGAAGGGGCATTGAGAATATAATTTCCGCTTTACAACCACCATGCCCATCTTAACCTGTTTACATTTTCGAGCTCTACAAAGAGAGAAGATTAGGAGAAAATATATTTCTCTAAACCTTGTATTTCACCATATGTTTTATTTGACCCATATACTTTTCCTTTCTCAAACTTTATCATTTCCCTCATGGTTTGCCATTCCTCTCACCTTGCACCAAAACAAAGAAAATACTTTTCAGATTTCATCTATCTTTTACAGTCTGGTTTAAGTTTCAATTCTTCCAAAACCTTGGCAGAGAATCCCAGTGATCTCATCCTACTTTCTAAATATGTGTCTTGTTTCCTTCCTCTATAATAATTAATATGTTCTAGCTGACATTAGTTAAGCACTTACCACGTGCCAGACACACATTCTTACAACTGATTACATGTATTTCCTCATTTTATCCTCACAACAACCCAATGAAGTTGGGTTACTATCATCTCCCTTTTATAGACGTTAAGGGACTTTTCCAATGTTGCACAAGTGCAGAGCCAGGATTTGAATCACAGTCATTTTATTGTAGAACCATAAAAAAAACTCTCAGAAGTCTATAAATTATTTCAGTAAAACTGTGCTTTAAAACCATAGTGTGTATATTATCTTTTCAAAGTAACATTTTCCTGATTATTAAGGAAATACAAGCTTATCATAGAAAATTTGAAAACATCTGTAAAAACAGTTGAAAAAAAAAAGTCCTTTATAAATCCTCCTCCTGACTAGTATTAGGTCAGTGTATTTTTTGGGTGTATTTTGAATGTGGAAGTATATGTGTCAAAACCTTTGTAAAATATTGATCACACTGAATATATAAATTGGTTTTCTATATTTCCTGTTACTACTATCTCATGAAAATTTTCCTTAGGCTTCAATAGTTTTGAAAAATAATTTTGATAATCAAATGGAAGCTATCCTCCTATAATGGTAAGTGAATAATTCAAACATCATAAGTAGTTCTCTATGCTGTTGTCATATATTATTAATAACAAAAGCTTATATCAGATATTGACATTAATATTATTCATGTTGTCAGTGCAATCTTTCCAACACTGAGATGAAACTGTAGAGAAGGTTTAATTCTACTGTAAAAGGTGGAATTATATCACAGAATCACAAATGAGTTTCCTATTATGGAAAAATAAAAACCTGAGAATGTCATGAAGGCTTGATATCAATTGCTGTTTCCAAGAGTTTAGAAAACAACCATCAATGTTCCTATCCAGAGACAAATCTGGATTGTGCTGCCAACCTTATAACCTGGCCCTCACCTTGCTTACAGCAGCTTGTCAAGGAAAGAGAAAAAAAAACAAAAGAGCCTTTTGCTCTTTTTCTTGTGCTCTCTGAGATACTTCCCTTTCCTTCTCACTATTTACAAAAGGGAAGTGGGAGAAAAATTCAGAGATAATGTATTTTAAATGATTTATATGGCTAAGTTAAATGTTGTGGGGGGTGTGTGTAACTTTCAAAGGATGTAGGCATCCTGAGTCAACAGGCTTTGCATCTGCCAGTGTTCCTTTGAAAACCTCAGGAGAGTCTTTAAAAGCAAATAGATGATCCTCTATGGGAGCTGGCTTAGATATGTGCTGTCTCCAAGAGCTCTGTAAATGTAGATTAACTGACCTCTCTGGGTCCTTCTCTTAATCCCATGCTCTGAATATGGAAATGACAGTTCACGTGTATCTCCAAAGCAACAGTCAAATACGTTTAACTTAAAAGAACTAATTTATGCTAATAAGACTTTCAGCAAAGATGAGAACTGCAAATTGCTTTGTTTTAAAAGCTTGAATTAATTGGATTAATATTTCATTTTAAGCAGCTTGAATATGGCCACATGACTAATAAATGTGCATGAAGTAAAATCTATTCACTGAGTGTACTATTTCTCCTTAAAAAATAACTAGGATGTTATCTACATTTTAATAACAGAAATCAACATTGCATTCAATTTATTTATTCAACAAATACGTATTGAACACAATTAAATGAAAAGCTCTGTTGAGTTTGTAGGAGATGAAAAACAATGAATATGATGTAATCAAGTAGCTTACAAGTTAGTGCAAGGATATAGATAAAAGTACAAGTTAGAAAGAGATTTCATAAAAGATGTAGCTTAAAAATAAGTGGTGTGAAGAAGATGAGAAATAATTGACACCTCTAGAATCAGAAAGGGGCTTATGAAGAAAGTAACATTTCAGCTCTGTCTTGAAGGGAATTAGAAATACGATGCTGAGGAATAAGTATTCAAGAAGAGAAAACAATAATAGGAAAAGGAGTCAGGGAAGGAAATCTTTAGTGTAAATACAGACAACAGCACAGCTTCTTTACTTCCTATGTGACTAGATTTCTTCGGGTGCACAGTAAGTTCTCCCGGCATTTGCCATCTAAGGTATTTCCTGACATTTCATTCAGTGTTTTTGGGAATGCCAACCTTATGTCTCAGTTTCCTCAACTGAAAGAAACCTATAGGATTAGATGACTTACAAGTTCTTTCTGGTTGAAATCTCTGAAAATGTGAGTCATTTAAAAATCATGTTGATTAAATTGTTAACCAAATACTTAAAGAATTTTAGGTATCAATAAATTATTGGAAATAAAATTATTTACCAAAAAAAAAGGCAAAAGAAAATGATAGTTTGAGAAAAGGCAAAATAGAAAATTATTGTGTCACTGCTGTTTATTTAAATTCTGAAGAGGTATGGATGCCTTATCATATCTTCCAATTAGTATCTGATATTTACCACAACCTACGATTGGGGTCTAAACTAAAGCATCTAAGTAGATATAATTCTTCTGTAGGAAACATTTAGGATTGCACCTTTATGCCCTCATCTGTTACCTCCAGTGGAATGTTATTTGTGTTCCCTTGTCAAAAAAATTACTGCTTTATGAGTAAACTATTAATATTTCAAAAATATTTCTAAAGTTTTTCCCCTCATATTTGGGGTTAAGAGATCTGTGGCTGAAAATTTCTAATTAATGTTGTCATGATTTCCAGCATATTTGTATTTAGAAATATGTTTGTGTGGTGAAATTATTAGAATTGGTTTAAACCATCAAAGATCAAAAGAGACAAAGAAGGCCATTACATAATGGTAAAGGGATCAATTTATCAGGAAGAGCTAACTATCCTAAATATATATGCACCCAATACAGGAGCACCGAGATTCAAAAAGCAAGTCCTTAGAGACTTACAAAGAGACTTAGACTCCCATACAACAATAATGGGAGACTTTAACACCCCACTGTCAACATTAGACAGATCAACGAGACAGAAAGTTAACAAGGATATCCAGGAACTGAACACAACTCTGCACCAAGCAGACCTAATAGACATCTACAGAAATCTCCACCCCAAACCAAAAGAATATACATTCTTCTCAGCACCACATCACACTTATTCCAAAACTGACCACATAGTTGGAAGGAAAGCACTCCTCAGCAAATGTAAAAGAATAGAAATTATAACTAACTGTCTCTCAGACCACAGTGAAATCAAATTAGAACTCAGGACTAAGAAACTCAATCAAAACCACTCAATTACATGGAAACTGAACAACCTGCTCCTGAATGACTACTGGGTACATAACGAAATGAAGTCAGAAATAAAGATGTTCTTTGAAACCAATGAGAACAAAGATGCAACATACCAGAATCTCTGGGACACATTTAAAGCAGTGTGTAGAGGGAAATTAATAGCACTAAATGCCCACAAGAGAAAGCAGGGAAGATCTAAAATTGACACCCTAACATCACAATTAAAAGAACTAGAGAAGCAAGAGCAAGCACATTCAAAAGCTAGCAGAAGGCAAGAAATAACTAAGATCAGAGCAGAACTGAAGGAGATAGAGACACAAAAAAACCCTCCAAAAAATCAATGAATCCAGGGGCTGGTTTTTTGGAAAGATCAACAAAATTGATAGACTGCTAGCAAGACTAATAAAGAAGAAAAGAGAGAATTAAATAGACGCAATAAAAAATGATAAAGGGGATATCACCACCGACCCCACAGAAATACAAACTACCATCAGAGAATATTATAAACACCTCTATGCAAATAAACTAGAAAACCTAGAGGAAATGGATAATTTCCTGGACACTTACACTTTCCCAAGACTAAACAAGGAAGAAACTGAATCCCTGAATAGACCAATAGCAGGCTCTGAAATTGAGGCAATAATTAATAGTCTACCAACCAAAAAAAGCAGAAGACCAGATGGATTCACAGCTGAATTCTACCAGAGGTACAAGGAGGAGCTGGTACCATTCCTGCTGAAACTATTCTAATCAACAGAAAAAGAGGGAATCCCCCCTAACTCATTTTATGAGGCCAACATCACCCTGATACCAAAGCCTGGCAGAGACACAACAAAAATAAGAGAATTTTAGACCAATATCCCTGATGAACATCGATGCAAAAATCCTCAATAAAATACTGGCAAACCAAATCCAGCAGCACATCAAAAAGCTTATCCACCATGATCGAGTGGGCTTCATCCCTGGGATGCAAGTCTGGTTCAACATATGCAAATCAATAAACATAATCCAGCATATAAACAGAACCAAAGACAAAAACCACATGATTATCTCAATAGATGCAGAAAAAGTCCTTCGACAACATTCAAGAGCCCTTCATGCTAAAAACGCTCAATAAATTCGGTATTGATGGAACGTATCTCAAAATAATAAGAGCTGTTTATGACAAACCCACAGCCAATATCATACTGAATGGGCAAAAACTGGAAGCATTCCCTTTGAAAACTGGCACAAGACAGGGATGCCCTCTCTCACCACTCCTATTCAACATAGTGTTGGAAGTTCTGGACAGGGCAATAAGGCAAGAGAAAGAAATCAAGGGTATTCAGTTAGGAAAAGAAGGAGTCAAATTGTCCCTGTTTGCAGATGACATGACTGTATATTTAGAAAACCCCATGGTTTCAGCCCAAAATCTCCTTAAGCTGATAAACAACTTCAGCAAAGTCTCAGGATACAAAATCCATATGCAAAAATCACAAGCATTCTTATACACCAGTGACAGACAAACAGAGAGCCAAATCATGAATGAACTCCCATTCACAATAGCTTCAAAGGGAATAAAATACCTAGGAATCCAACTTACAAGGGATGTAAAGGACCTCTTCAAGGAGAACTACAAACCACTGCCCAGTGAAATAAAAGAGGACACAAACAAATGGAAGAACATACCATGCTCATGGATAGGAAGAATCAATATTGTGAAAATGGCCATACTGCACAAGGTAATCTATAGATTCAATGCCATCTCCATTAAGCTACCAATGACTTTCTTCACAGAATTGGAAAAAACAGCTTCAACGTTCATATGGAACCAAAAAAGACCCCGATCGCCAAGACAATCCTAAGTCAAAAGAACAAAGCTGGAGACATCATGCTACCTGACTTCAAACTATACTGCAAGGCTACAGTAACCCAAACAGCATGGTACTAGTACCAAAACAGAGATATAGACCAATGGAACAGAACAGAGCCCTCAGAAATAACACCACACATCAACAGCCATCTGATCTTTGACAAACCTGACAAAAACAAGAAATGGGGAAAGGATTCCCTATTTAATAAATGGTACTGGGAAAATTGACTAGCCATAAGTAGAAAGCTGAAACTGGATCCTTACCTTACTCCTTACATGAAAATTAATTCATGGATTAGTACTTAAATGTTAGACCTAAAACCATAAAAACTCTAGAAGAAAACCTAGATAATACCATTCAGGACATAGGCATGGGCAAGGACTTCATGTCTGAAACACCAAAAGCAATGGCAACAAAAGCCAAAATTGACAAATGGGATCTAATTAAACTAGACAGTTTCTGCACAGCAAAAGAAACTACCATCAGAGTGAACACGCAACATTTTTGCAATCTACTCATCTGACAAAGGGCTAATATCCAGAACCTAAAAATAACTCAAACAAACTTACAAGAAAAAAACAAACAACCCCATCAAAAAGTGGGCAAAGGATATGAACAGACACTTCTGAAAAGAAGACATTTATACAGCCAACAGAGACATGAAAAAATGCTCATCATCACTCGCCATCAGAGAAATGCAAATCAAAACCACAATGAGATACCATCTCATGCCAGTTAGAATGGCAATCATTAAAAAGCCAGGAAACAACAGATGCTGGAGAGGATGTGGAGAAATAGGAACACTTTTACACTGTGGGTGGGACTGTAGACTAGTTCAACCATTGTGGTAAACAGTGTGGCGATTCCTCAAGGATCTAGAACTAGAAATACCATTTGACCCAGCCATCCCATTACTGGGGATATACCCAAAGGATTATAAGTCATGCTGCTATAAAGACACATGCACACGTATGTTTATTGTGGCACTATTCACAATAGCAAAGACTTGGAATCAACCCAAATGTCCATCAGTGACAGACTGGATTAAGAAAATGTGGCACATAGACACCATGGAATAGTATGCAGCCATAAAAAGGATGAGTTCGTGTCCTTTGTAGGGACATGGATGCAGCTGGAAACCATCATTCTCAGCAAACTATCACAAGAACAGAAAACCAAACACTGTATGTTCTCACTCATAGGTGGGAACTGAACAATGAGATCACTTGGACACAGGAAGGGGAACATCACACCAGGGCCGATTGTGGGGAGGGGGAAGGGGCAAGGGATAGCATTAGGAGATATACCTAATGTAAATGATGAATTAATGGGTGCAGCACACCAACATGGCACATGTATACATATGTAACAAACCTGCACGTTGTGAACATGTACCCTAGAACTATAATAATAATAATAATAATAATAAAGAATTGGTTGAAAATGTTTGATGTATCTACTTGCAGGAACCTTCAACATACATTCAAAAATTTGTTTGTCTAGAAAGCAATTAAAACCAAGAAACTAGTTTGTTTTCTCATTTAATATTTTATTATAGTACTTTAGAAATAATGGTGTATTAGGCTGGGAGCGGTGGCTCATTCCTGTAATCCCAGCCCTCTGGGAGGCCGAGGCAGACAGATCGCTTGAGGTCAGGAGTTCGAGACCTGCCTGGCAAACATGATGAAAACCCATCTCTACTGAAAATACAAAAATTAGCTGGGCATGATGGCGGGACCTGTAATCCCAGCTACTGGGGAGGCTTAGGCATGAGAATCACTTGAACCTGGGAGGCGGAGGCCGCAGTGAGCTGAGATCACACCACTGTACTCCAGCCTGAGTGATACAGTTAGGCTTCATCTCAAAAATAAAAAATAGGCCGGGCGCGGTGGCTCACGCCTGTAATCCCAGCAGTTTGGGAGGCCGAGGCGGGCGGATCACAAGGTCAGGAGATCGAGACCACGGTGAAACCCCGTCTCTACTAAAAATACAAAAAATTAGCCAGGCGCGGTTGTGGGCGCCTGTAGTCCCAGCTACTCGGGAGGCTGAGGCAGGAGAATGGCGTGAACCCGGGAGGCGGAGCTTGCAGTGAGCCGAGATCGCGCCACTGCACTCCAGCCTGGGTGACAGAGCGAGACTCCGTCTCAAAAAAAATAAAAATAAAAATAAAAAATAAAAAAATAAAAAATAAATTTAAAAAATTAATGGTGTATTAAAGCAAATTATCTACAGTGATTATCACTGAGGTTTGAGATTTAAGAAATACTGGAGATGCTAATTTAAAATTTTTATAGTATACACTTCTGCATGGCTTGAATTTTGTTACTTTTGTGATTAAAAAAATACAATTCATAATTAAAATAATTTAAAATATAGATCAATAATTTAATGAAAGAAATATGTGTTTAGTGCCTTCGTAATCACCAAAATTAAAAAAATTTACTTGAAGATTTTTTGAGCCTATGCCAAATTTTTGAGTTTACATACATGATCATTTCAAGGTTCCATGTGGTACAGCTTTATATGCATCTAATATGCCTTTTCCTTAATTTGGGCTTTGCTAAACACAACTTTTAGTGTCTTCTGACAACAGGCAAGTGTTCTTGTCTAGAAAGAGTATATAATTGGTTTATGGCATGGCTATAATAAATAGCTGAGTTTCTACACTGTCAATGATAAAACTTGGTCTCACATCAATATAATAGCCATGCCATATATGATTCTTGACTGTGACATACTTAAACAAAGGCATCTACCTATGCTGCCTCAAAGTAAGCAGTTTTCCCAAGTCCAGACTACAATCTTGGAGTTATCCCACCTAACTCACCACAAATTTAATCTGCCACATTAAGAGAAAATTTAAGATGTGAGGAAAATAAGTAAGATTTATGTAGACAGGTACAGGTACTCAGCATTGTCATCAAAATTAGCTAGATTAGTACTAAATGGTTTCTCAAAATGTCAACTATTTCAACTCTAGATTGACTGACTGCTGCTGATTCTTAGAAAAAAAAAAAAACAGGTTTACTGATACATGATTCTTAGTAACATCCTTAGATAATGGAGTTTCTTCTTGCTCACCAACAGGAGTTTTTATCTGAAGCCACCTACTAACTACATTTCTATTTTCTCCTGAATCTTTTGGTCATATTTATCTTTTTCTTCAAAGTAAAATGGACTATGCATATAATTTGGGAGTGGGGCATTCCATTACATAGTCAAATACCTAATTTCTACAATGTAATTATACCATTTCTAATTTGTATTTGGTGCTACTTTTACAGAAACTAGACCAGCAACAGACCTTCATTCAACTTGCTGTTAGCACTCACCGATTTGGCTTATTGTTTGTAGTGAAGCATAGTAATTAGGTAAATTCACTGTATTCCTGATAATCTTCAAAATCTTGGTGGGCTTTGATTTCCTGCTCAGAAAAGCAAGGTAAGTACAAATCTCCCACATATTACTAAGGAAATTGTGTAAACCATATTATTTATTCATACATATATATGTGTGTATATATGTGTGTATGTATTTATATAATAATGGAGAATGGAAGGAAATTTAAAATGTAGGAAGACTCTAGATAATTACATTTATACTGTAGAAGACATTGTGACCATCAAGAAGAAAAGTATCATTCATGACAGACAAGATACATTGAAACATACAATTAGCTAGATGGGAAAAGCAAGCAGTTTTTGTCTATTTTTTAGCTTCATGTAATTTAATGGGAGAACTGTAAGGCAATAAACTAAACCGATGACATTGCAAGGGAGAAACGTTTATTGAAAACACCATATAAATTTATTTAAAACACCACAGAATTAAAACAAGGATGCTTTAAACAGAGAAAAGTTTCTGAGCTACTGAAAGCTGCTGCCCCCACCTGGGCATTAAACAACAAAAACTTCACAACTTACAGCTTTCTCTATATTTGTAAAATTCTAGGATTTCTCATTTATGAGTTAGGCCATAAACTAATAGAAAGCAAACACTGTATTATGCTTGTCGACAGATATGACCTCAGAATCACTATATATGAAAAGGAATCAGCCAACAATTTTTTTAATTTATGGCAAATCAAATACTGACTTATGTCTATGAATATAGTAAAGAAGCTTGACAATTCCAAAGAGCTTATATGCAATTAGCAAGAGAACCAAAATCAGTTGCACAATGTAAAGGTTTGAGTTGTAGATATCCACCTGATACTGTGTATGCATAAATATGCATGCCATTATCAATTTAATCATTGAACCTAAATCTAACTTCTGTTCATACAATAACTAATTAAATTTGTTGGGGCTTAATTCTTTCAACATCACTTCTTTTAAGAAAAATATTTGGGATGTTTCCTCCTTTGTTGTATCAGCTGTAATGTCTCCAAACTTTGGTTTTCTTTTTAGTTTCATGTCTCACAGTTTTATTTGTTACGGATTTCTATTTCATTAATTGCTACTTGCTGACATTTGTCTCAGCTGTGAATGTTTTTACCTATGAAAGATAATCTCCTTAAACATCTATTAATTTACACTTCCAACTTGGTGTGCAGTTTCAAACCTTATGTAATTGTGAGCAAAAGTGTAAATTAACACTAAGAAAACTGTTAGAAGTATAAGGTGTTTGAAATTTCTCTCAGTGACTTTTTATGGTAGTTTTGGCTGCTCAGGAACATCCTTATTTGCTTCCTCATTTATACTCTTTTCTAGATAAATGAGATTGCGAGATATTTAACTGCACTGAGTAATGAAATTATATTTTAAATTTGGGACACAGGATTAATAACAGGAAACATCAGACAATTGTAAAATGATACCATTTGAACTGATAATATTCCAATAACATCCAATCTAAATTCATGCATTCACTTATTCTTCCATGGTGGACAAACAATTTTTGAATGAATGAATTCAATCATCTTCCCTTCATATTCTAGCCAAACCACACACAGCCCTGTTGTTTTTTGTTTTTAGTCAAAAATAAATAAATAAATAAGATTATGGTGGAAAACAAAACAAAACAAAACAAAACAAAACAAACATGCTATCAGTTCACAAGGGTAAAAAGTAAAAGAGGAAAAGCCCTGCTCACCTGTTTTCTTATTTCCATTTGTCAAAATTAAATACTACTAACACAAATTTATTTTTAAAAAGATTTTCACAAATAAATAGTGGTGTGAATTTCTGATATTGACTGAGAGATTTTGGAACAAGGGGAAGTTTTAAAACTCTGGCATGCAATTATGGAGTTAGTTTGTTTATCAAATAGTCTAGGGCTGGCAATAGCAACGAAGCTTCAAGTTGATGAGTACAAAATTATTTCAAATTTTCTGCGTTGAAAACTTGTTATTCTATTGAGCATATGCTTGACTCAACTTAAAATGTCTTTACATCCTGAATTCTAGTTAGATACAGAATTTCTGTTAGGAAGAATTATATATACAGTTTGCTTTTTATTTGCAAAAATGGTTTTATTAGAAGCTTATTGAAAACTGTCATATTAGCCTAAGAAGTTAAAAACATCCAGCATGTGTACATTCATTTGTTTATTCACTCATTTATTTATTTGATAAACATTTATTGCATACTTAATATGCAGCAGGCATCATTCTAGGCACTTGAAAAGCAGCAGGGAATAAACTAAAACATAATCCCTGTCCTCAAGTACCTCATATCATAGTGAGAAGAGAAAACAGACATGATAAGTAGGCAAAACATAACATGTTTTTGACAGTAGTAAGGAATAAGGACAAAATATAAAGCAAAAATGAGGATCATAGCTTTAAGGAACTTATAATTTTTGATTAGAGGACTTCTGGGAAACTAGATGAAGAAGATGAGAGAGGAAGCCATGCAGATATTTGATAGAAAACTACACAGGCAAAGGAATAGCAAATGCAGATATCCTGAGGAAGGGGTGTGCCCAATAAATTTTAGGTATTAAAAAAAGGTTAATATTTCAGAAGGAAAGCAAGCAAGGGTGAAATGGTAAGAAATGAGTTTAGAAAGGTGGTAGGTGGTCAGACCATGTAGTTATTTGAAGATCCATTGCTGGCTGTTAGTCAAAAAGATAAAAGTGAGATGGGATTGGAGCTGTAACTATAAATAAAAATTAAATATTTAATAATGCTGAAGTAAATGAAAATTGAGTGAACATCTCAGGTAGTTATTATATGACTACATTTTAGTAGGAAGTCATGAGAAATTAACCATTAACCAGAGGAGTGCCATGGTCTGATTTACATTTTAGCACTCTAGCTTTTATACTGAGAATGGATCACAAGGGTAAAAACAAGGAGACTAGACAGAAAGCCACTGCAATAATCCAAGCAAGTGAGAAGGGTAGCTTTTACAAGGGTGATGACAATGGAGGTGTTGAAATGTGGTTGGATTCTAGATATATTTTAAAAGTAGAACCTCAAAATGTTTGGCATGTAGATATGGGCTGTGATGGGAAAAGGTTAAAGATAACTTCCAGATGTCTGTCTTAAGCAACTGAGAGAATCTATTTGCAATTTACTGAGATGAGATATAAATTTGAGGGGTCATTTATATACAGCATTAAATAAATCACGACGATGGATATGACTGTAGATAGAAAAAAAGGTATCCTAAAATTATGCCCTGTGGGGAACTCCAACATTTAGAGGTAGAGGAGGTAAACACAAATGAATGGAAGAGATTGAGAAGAGCAGAAAGGTACGAGGAATTTTGGTGTCATGAAAGCCATGTTAAGAAAGTGTTTCAAAAAGAAGAGAATGACCCTCTATGTCAAAGGCTGCTGATAGATCAATGAAGACTAAAACTAAAATGTAAGCATGCCATATGAAGGTCATTTTAAACTTTGGTAAGAATCATTTTGGTAAATGGTAAGGTCCAATGACTGACTGGAGTGATTTCAAGAAAAGATGGAGGAGCAAAATTAGAGATAGTGAAATTCAGCTAGACTTCTAAGAGTTGTCTTTTTCTTAAAAAGAAATCAGGATGGTAGCCAGAGGAAAAACTGGGGTCCAAAGAAAGTTTTTTAAATATTGGATAAATATCATCCCTTTATATTGATGATCATAGAGGAAAGAATTGTGAGACTTTTAGATGGACATGTCATCTATAACAAAAGGAGAGAAGATAGCATATAGGGTCACAGATGCTATTACCTACACATGTAGGTGTGATGGCAGAAGCTTCTATTCCAATGCAGATATATGTGTTGTAAAAATTAAAAAGTTGAAAAGTGGCACATGTGTTTAATGTATCATCTAGACATTTGATGCTCAGACATATAATCAAAAGATACATTTAAATGAGTGAGCATCTTGTGGGAAAATTTGCATAACATCATTTGCATTTCTTCTAATATTCATGACAGTTTGACATCTACATCCTAAGTTAACATTGGGAAAAGTAGTCAGTTATATATTACATGCTTCATTAGCTTACTTTTCTTAGAGTCAAATGTCTGTAGATTTATTCTATTAAGTGTGAATAAACATCATGAGTAGCAGTTGCCAAAGTGATACCACATAATCTGTAATAGTTCTGGGGCCCATTGACTAATATGTTCAATTAAAAGTTGTTACAAATTTCCCAGTAACCCTCTTATTTTGCATATGAATTTAAGAAAGCAATAAAAGTGAGATGGGATTGGAGCTGTAATTACAAATAAAAATCAAATATTTAATAATGCTGAAGTAAATGAAAATTGAGTGAACATCTCAGGTAGTTATTATATGACTACATTTTAGTGCATTTTTCTTGATCTCATCAGTTTTCCCAATTTGCTTCTCTTCTTCATCAAAACCAGTTCTTCTCAGAATTTCATGTTTGTAGGAATCACTTAAGATCTTGCTAAAACGTAGGTTCTGATTCCGTAGTCTGGAGTGGGGCCTATACTTTTGCATATCTAACTAGATTTCAGGTTTTGCCCACGCTGCTGGTTAGCAGAACACACTTGGAAAACAAGGGTCTAAACCACTCTGTTCTTGGCATTTGTACAGAGGTTGAGATAAATTAATTATTTTATGCCTAATTTTTGGGTTACATTAAAAAATTAGTTAAGTAGTTAAGTAAAGTCATACACCAGTTAATGAAGAGAATATATTATGAAAATGTATCGTTAGGCATTTTGGAAATTGTGTGAACATCACAGTGTATTTACACAAGTCCACATTGTGTAGCCTACTACACACATAGGCTATATTGTATAACCTATCACTCCTAGCCTGCAAACCTGTATAGTATGTTACTGTAATGAATACTGTAGGCAATTGTAACACAATGGTATTTGAGTATCTAAACTTATCTAACTAAACATAGAAAAGGCACAGTAAAAATTCAGTATTATAATCTCAGGAGACCACTGTGGTAGAGGTCGTCAGTCATTGACTGATACGTTATTATGCCATGCATGACTGGAAAATTTTTAAAAAAATATTTTAGTTGATTATCAATATGTACATTCCTAGAAGACCATATAAATACATACAATTTAAAATTCTACTTAAAATATTACGGCCTCTAACTAAAAGCAAATACGTACATTTTATAACAATTCCTCAGTCCAAACGTATTTGCTCATTATTGTATTTACCAGCCTAGTGCCTAATTTCACACCAGTCCACTCACTAAATAACAAAATCAAAGGAACGAAGATTAAGTTAAAATGCGGACGGCTATGTTGAATCTGACACACTGATGACACCACAGAGGAAACAAACAACTCAAATAGTGTTATTTAAAATTGCAATCCTGTAAGAGCCAAATAACATTTTGCTATGACTATGCTGTACTGTTTTCCCCACACCTGCTCCCACTTGCCAGGTTAGACTGGCTCAATCTGCTCTACCGTGGGATCACAATCATTTGAACAAACTCCCTCAGGGCAGTATTATCCAGGCAGCCAGTGTTGTCTCAAAAGAACTCCTGACACGATTCCCCACGAATCTGTAATTTTGTTTATGTGTAGTAAAAGCATGACATAGGAAAAAAGACAGCACACTACTGATGGGAAAACTTTCTAACCTGCTTTCACAAAGCACTAAGATCTCTCTGAAATATTGTGAATATTCAGGATGTGCAGTGTTTATACATTAAAAGAGGATAAGGGACATGTTATAAAGGTCTGATTTCACAAGAGTCATTCTAGACAAAGCTAGTTATACAAAGCACTCTTGTAGTTTAAAATTTAAATAACAGATATACAGTAAATACTTTGTTACAGTGAGAGAGGTACTCTCTGAGAAAGCCTTTTTCAAAACATTCAGATGTCACATAAGAGCCGAGTAAGAAGTAATTCATTCTACATTACATTATTTCACGGGTATAGTGCTATATCTTAATCCACATTTACACACATGTGCACACATATCTACTTATGTGTATATCCATATTGTTTAGACCATCAAAGGAGGTAAAAGAGAGTTCAATATTTTATAATACCTTACATCAATGGCATCCTTCTCGCTGTTTTGCATTACACCGTATACCTGAACATCTTCATATTACTGAATACTATACTATTAAGAGGAAAAAATAAGAATAATATTTTACCACAATGACTATGCATTATAGCAATTTTTTAAAATTTGAAAAATATATGTGTATATATATGAAAGACAGTAAGTGTGCTGGGGGAAAGAATCATTCATCCCTTCTTTAAGTGGCTAATTCAGCAAAACTTCATTTTCTAACTAATATAACTCCAATTTAATATATAATATTATACTACAAGGACACAGTTGACCTAATCTTCCAATTATGTTTGTTGTAGAAAAGAGAAACCTAGGCAAATATATAAATAAAACAATTTGTATTTTTAAGCCTAAATAGTCTATCGGTTTTTGCTGTAAGAGGTACAGGTTGAGTGTTCCTTATCTAAAATGCTTGGGGCCAGAAGTACTTCAGAGCTTCAGATTTTAGGTTTTTGGTGTTTTGTTTTTTTAAAAAAATATATATATGTTTGCATTATATACACTTACTGGTAAAGCATCCCTAATCTGTAGATTTGAAATCCAAAATGCTGCAATGACCATTTCCTTTGAGTGTCACACTGGTGCTCAAAAAGTTCAGATTTCAAATTTTTGGACGTAGGATGCTAAACCTGAATTTAAGGATATAGTAACTCTTTCAAATCACTGGGTAGGTACAAATAGAATACTTGTGTCATTTTTTTTTAAGGTCTGGGTCTCCCTCTGTTGCCCAAGCTGGATTGCAGTGGCATGATCATAGCTCACTGCAGCCTTGAACTCCTAGGCTCAAGGGATCCTCCCATCTCAGCCTCCTGAGTACCTGGGACTACAGAAGCATGCCACCATGCCTGACTATATTTTAATTTTTTTTTTTTTTTTTTTTTTTTTTTTTTTTTTTTTACAAATGGTGGTCTCACTCTGTTGCCCAGGTTGTTCTTGAACTCCTGGCCTCAAGCACTCCTCCAATCTTGGCCTCTCAAAGTGCTGGGATTACAGGTGTCAGCCACTGTGCTCAGCTTTTGTGTTGTTTAATGTACATTACATTTATTTATTCTGCCAAAGACAGCATTGATTTTGCCGTATATTTCTCATCTGATTCTCACAAGCACTTTAATAAAATAGTAAATGAAAATATTGCTTTGTTAACTGGCAACTTTTATGAATATTAATTTTTATTAACATAATATAAAGCACTAGTATTTATTATTTTTGGTTTGATGAGTCATATAATTTGCCTTATCATCATCATCATTTTATTATTTAAGGAATCACATCAATTGCCTCTTGTTGGACTGTAGTGAGTTAGGTCGAAAGAAAATGAATGTGATAGTCAGAAACAAGGGATAGTAGGTCTGCATTACCAAAATGGAAACGGGAAAAATAAGAAACTTACATGCGTTCTTTTGGAAATCTCTTCCAGAGGTGGAAGGGAGGTGATGTTGTTCAACATTTATTAAGGATCTGCACATATTAAGCACTATGCTATGTGCTTTGTTTAATTTACCTAACAATGCCTGAGACGGTTATTGTTAACCTCAAGTTGTAGGTAAAAACAAACACAGAGGATAAGTCCGTAGCCTACCATCTCTGGGCCAGTGTGGAACAGAACCAAGACTCCAACCTGGATCTACATGATTTTAAACCTAAACATTTTTCTCAACTGGGTAAAATGAGTGAACTAATAAAGTTAGTAAATTTCCCAGATAAAATGCTTTTTCTTTGTCATAATCTAAACAAATATCAAAAATATTATAATGTTTGATGGAAGGGGACCTGTTAGAACCAGCATTTGTGGCTTTTAAATAATTTTTTTAAAAAATTACTTTAAAAAATATTTTTTAATTATTTAAAATAATTTCAGTTTTAAATAATTTCAACATTTATTTTAGATTTAGGGGGTACATGGGCAGGTTTGTTACATGGATATATCCATGATGCTGAGGGTTAGGGTACGAATGATCCTATCACCCAGGTATTCAGCATAGTACCCAATAGGCAGTTTTCCAGCCCTCCTCCGCCCAGTAGTCCCCAGTGTCTGTTGTTCCCAACTTTCTGTTCACGTGTTCCCAATGTTTAGGTCCCACTTATAAGTGAGAACATGCAGTATCTGAGAACCAGTATTCCAATAACTTAAATCCAAAACTTGTAGATTCCAAAAAGACAGAAACAAGACAATTTTACTTACAATTTAACTAAAGATATATTAATAGATCAATTTTAGTTATGCTTTAGGTGATATGAAATCTTAAATATGCTTGAACTTCATGATCACGTTTTCCACGTTTCATAATTGTGAAGTAATTAGGATTCATTTTTCCCTAATCAAGGCCAAGATTTTTCAACAGTTAAGATAATTCCAACAAACAATCATTAATAATCAGCAACCTAACTCTTTTGTTATCTAGTACTTCACTTATTTAATATTCAGTTTCTATTATTTTAGAAACAAAACTTCAACTCCTATCATCAAGGTCTTTAAGTGCATTTATTTCTGTGTTCCTGAAAGACAGCTTTTATCCGAGAAATAAAATTTACTAAAATGTTAATACCCTAAGCAATAAGACCCAAAACTTTAACCACCCTGCTCAATGTTGCATAAACAATCAAGGAATTGTTAAGAATTCACTCTAAATGCAATGTCATGTGTTGAACATAAAATTCAACTCTCTTAATGAAGCAAGCAAACAAACTTCTTTGCACTTTATAATATGTATATATTATCTACTGTGGTAATCTAAGAAGAAATAAATTCAGTTCCCACTTGTAAACAGAACCTCATTAAATGCATGAATATGTGGAAGAAATGTGAAAAAAGTATGGTCTAGTGGTTAAGTGATTGTGATTGTCAGTCAATAAAAATGGTCCTCAATCTGTCACTGACTGCAGTATTTGTCCTTGTGAAAATATCCTGACTTTTTCACAAGCTCTCAATTCATCCTGTTTACAAAAGTTGTTTACGAAGTATTTTAGCATTTATAATGTGCTTAACAATATTTCAAAATCCAGTGTATGAATTATTACTTGTGTACAAAACTATTTATAGGAATGTCAGTCTCAACATAATTAAAAATTAAATATGTAGTTGTAATTCCCTATTTTTAGTAAAAATTAGATTTTAAAAAAAAATTCAAGGTTCTGAATACCCTAAAAGTATTAGACAATTTCATATGCTATTTGCAGAATAATATTTTCATGCATTTTACTTGTTTTCAAAACCTCTCATTAAAGACTACTTTTTAGTTACATTAACAAAACCAAAGAAAATAATCTGAATCTATAATGATCTTTTAAAAATTCAAACTTGGCTTACCTAAATAAAACTGTATCATAGAATTTTAACAACAACAACGAAAAATACCTTCCACTGTCTCCGTTAGAACTGAGCATCAAATGATAAACAGTTTACATTCCAAATAATAAATAAAAATATTGACCTAAAATAGTTATGCTAAAATAATATGTTTTTAAAAATATATTGGTAATAAAAGGTAAGTTTTTAAAAGATTTTCATTCCAACAAGTTAGGGAACATACTTGCCAATTCCTCTTTAAAAATAATTTTTAATAGAACATTGACGCAGTCTAGTTAAAGCTGCCTAAATAACTAAATCTAGTCTCAGAAATGTGCTTCTGGAAATTATTTAGCTGATATTCAGATAATAGTACAACCTGCATTACAAACACCTCTTTTCTTTTTCAGTGCATATAAAACTCATGAGTTGGCATATATGATTTTGATAAATACTAAAAGCTTCTGTACCCTCCATTAAATTTATTACACAACTTTTATGTCTCAAACAATGATCATCTTAGAGGAAATTAGGAAAGTCATCAAGAAAATCAAGAAACAAAATAGGATAAAAGTGAAGTCTACTGGTGCTCACCATGCTGTGAAATACATTTTTTAAAAAAGATCAACTTATGGATGAATAAGAAAATACCAATTGGAGCATCTAGGAGGTGGGTATAAAATTCTTCCAACTCTTATATATATATATATCTGAAAAATTTTATGATAAAATGTTGGAAAAACAGAATCCAATTAATGTTCTTCATCAGAGCATTAAGTTCCAAAGGTAAGATATGAATGTCAATATTTTCTTTAGTATTTGTCATTTTCTTTGAACATGCAATATTAAAATAACTGTCTAATAAAATGATTTAAGAAATCTATTAACCAACACTTCCTCTTTCCATCTCATAAATTATACTTTAAAATCTATCCTGGGACAACTACTTGAAAAGCCAATGAGTCCCCTCCCAACATACACACAAGTTAAGAAATTCCAGGTAAAGCTCATTAAGTGCTCTGACCCAAACCTAAGAAAGCAACACTTGTTTAAACAATGACTTCTCTTCCTATCCCTGAAAATTAATGAGTCAACCATGTGAATATATTTATTGGTAAGAAGAAACAAGGACACAAATACGGATCTGTTGTTTCAAATAATACAATATATATTATAATTAAAGCAAAATAAATCCATTTAAAATGTTTCCTTTGAATAACAATCTGAACATTTAATAAGTTCCAATTTCTAAAAATCACACAAAAATAAAGGCAAACAATATTCCAGGATTTTTAATGTAAGCTCCCTTTGTCCAATTACACAATAGTAATACTATTCCTCTATTTTGAGTATTTATTTTTAAATGGTATGATTTAAAATGGAAAGAATTTTAATGGAAATTCTTTAATGGAAAGAATAACAGTGAATAAGAAATATACTACTTGGGCCTAGTGTGGTGGCTCACACCTGTAATCCCAGCACTTTGGGAGACTGAGGCAGGTGTATCACCTGAGGTCAGAAGTTAGAGACCAGCCTGGCCAACATGGTGAAACTCTTTGTCTCTACTAAAAATATAAAAATTAGCTGGGCATGGTGGTGCATGCCTGTAATCCCAGCTACTTGGGAGGCTGAGGCAGGAGAATCTCTTGAACCTAGGAGGCAGAGATTGCAGTGAGCCGAGATCATGCCATTGCACTCCAGCCTGGGTGACGGAGCGAGACTCTGTCTCAGAAACAAAGAAAAGAAAAGAAATTTACTACTTGTACATATATATGAAACAAACTCTGCTTTATGAAATACCCACCTTAAAAGAGATATGAGAAAATAAAATTTTTGCTTGTTTTTAAATGAAACTGTCTGGCAAATAGAGTGTGGGGATATGGTATGCTAAAAAGAACTAGAAAATTCGGAGTCCAAAACGATATTTGTAAAGGAGGAAAAGAAAAGAGTAGAGAGCTGGGGAAAATAAAAAATAGGCATAATTTGGTCCTGCTATTTGCAATTAGGTTTTATGTTTGATGGAATTTAGATTACTGGAGTTAAGAACAATATTATGACCAAAGTTTGAAACAAAGTTTTCTACAAATTCATAGAGGACAAACATTTGGTCTATAGCATTAGCCTACTTCAGCATTTTCAAAATGCCATGAGCAGTTTGTAAGTAATGGTGATGGTAGTTAAGAAAGTAGGCCCTCTGTTCAGTGGCTCACGCTTGTAATCCCAGCACTTTGGGAGGCCGAGGCAGGCGGATCACTTGAGGTCAGGAGTTCAAGACTAGCCTTGCAAACATGGTGAAACCCCGTCTCTACAAAAAATACAAAAATTAGCTGGGCATGGTGGTGGGTGCCTGCAATCCAAGCTACTCGGGAGGCTGAAGCAGGAGAATTGCTTAAATCCAGGAGGCGGAGCTTGCAGTGAGCCGAGACAGCGCCACTACAAGCAAGCCTGGGCGACTCAAAAAAAAAAAAAAAAAAAAAAAAGTAGGCGCTCTATTTCTATAATGGTTTTAAATGGTTATTTGAAGAAAAAGGTGACAGGAAAATGGGAAATTATTATTCTGAAAGAAATGAAAGTTGTGCATAAAGGCCTAGATATAGATATGAGTAAAGTATGTATTACAGGCATAAGTAATACAAATGACAGTGGACTCAATCTGGACCCAGAATGAGAAAACCTGGGTTCTATAATAATCTGGACTTTGCTCTGACAAAGCACATCTCCCCCTTTGAAGCAGCTTCCTCCCTGCAAAATGAGAAGTCCTACCTGAATGTTCTCAAAAAGTCTTTCTGCATGTAAAATTTCATGTTTCTGTGGCATCAAAATATCTGGAACATTTTTAATTCGTGACCAATATACTGTTTTATTATATACAAGGTTACACGAAGGATATATTTCATTATATACAGGGACATGTGGAACAAAATAGGAAATCAGATTGAGAAGAAATGAGGAATGCTGAGAGGTTTAAAATTCAGATGACAATGAACAACTTATGAGGCTCATTCTTAGGTAGGACTGAGTAAAGTTTGAACAGAAAGATAAGGATAAAAAAGTTAACTGTGTCACCTCTGCATCCCTAAAAAAAAAAAAAATACAAAAATATGAGGATTTAGGGAGTAAGTAGATAATGTCCTTGACAAAAACAAATCCCAAAATAGAACCCAAATTAACATCTTTTTTTATAAAAATTAAAATACTATCCACAATAATTTTTGTCAAAGACAATCAGAGGAAATGAAGAAATAAGAGATAAAGGCCAAGACAATCCACATATGATGACAATTCATCAGGGATAAAAAGCTATTCAATGCTCAGATGCTGTAATGACCTAGAGAAGTTAAGATAGGTAATAGTATAAAGGATATCTTTGTAAGAACTTTGTTTTATAATCTTATTTTTCAAGAGAAACAATTATCTAAATCAATTATATCTATGTTATATATGTGGCATTTTTGTTTCATTTTGTATTATAAAAGAAAAGGGAAAAGTAAAAATGGACTCTGTTATTATGGGTTTTGATGCTTGTAAAATGTGATGAAACCTCTTTATAAAAAAATATAAAATTAAATTTACAAAATTAGGTACAAATGTAAAAATTTATTTTTACTATGAAAGTAAATCACAACAGATTTCTTTCTATAAATCCAACAAATACCAACATTATCACATATTCAATTAGAAATATCATATTTTAAATTATTGATTAACATATAACCTTATTCTATTTGTTCCCACTTTTTGGCTGTGTACTCTGCTCACCTCTTTACATGACGAAGATTTTGCAAAATCATTTTCCATAGAAAGAATAGGAAAATCATTCAAATCATAAAAGTAGATGGCTTTTCTCTTTCAACTTCACAACCTATTATTGGTTATTTTGTGTAAATTATTAGAACACCTGCCAAACTTGGAAAAACATTCATCAGGTTTATTCTATGTGAGCTGTGTGATTCAGAGTAATTTTCTGGCTCTACACATTGCAAGCCTTGTTTCTCCTCCATTATCCACGTATGTATATCTGTAGCCAGGCATCATTGTGCATATGAGTGACATTCTCCTGTCTTTGGCCATGTTTTCTTTTTTTTTAATTATGAAGACAAGTCAAATCAGAATGAAAAGAGAGCATTGTTACCTAACTATGTTTAAAATATATTTATATCATAATTTTAGAAAACCTTACAATTATGTGAACCCATTGTTATGTTCCCTTCCAATGGTTTGAATAAATGTAGTTTGCACAACTTCATCTCACAGTGGATATGGCTCTATACAAAAGTGGCTTTATTTACAAGAAGAAGGAGAAGGAGGAGAAGGAGGAGGAGGAGGAGAAGAAGAAGAGGAGGAGGAAGGAACAAATCCATTTTACAGTCATATAAGGGTATCTGTGAAGTGCAATGGGTTTGGCCAATTGGACCCATGGGCTCATATATTTTAGCCTTCTCTTTATTTTCTCTCTGTAACTTTATGGAACACATATAACAAAAACTATAATTTTAAATCATTAATTATATGTAAATGTATGTCTGGAACTATATATTCTCATCAAACAAGAAACAAATCTCAATATTAATACTCAGGAATCTCCTGATACATTCATGTTTATTTATAGTTATTTGTATTGGGTTGAAGAGTGTCCTCTCAAATTCATTCGACCTTATTTGGAATAAGGTCAATTTGCAGATGTGATTAAGGTAAAGATCGAGATAAGACCATAGTAAATGTCTTACAAGAAAGAACAAAGGAAAAGACAAGGAGAACCCTTCAAGAAGATGGAGGCAGAGGTTTCCATGATGTGTCTACAAGCCAAGGAATGGCAAGGATTGCCAGCCACCACCAGAAGCGAGCAGAGGAACATGTGACAGGTTCTACTTGAGAGCTTCCAAAGGAACCAACCCTGTTGTCAACTCATTTTGGGACTTCTGGCTTCCAGAACTGTGAGAGAACAAATTTCTGTTGTTTTATCCACCCAGTTTGTGATAATTTATTACAGCAGCCCCAGGAAATTAATGCCCTTTCTATATAGAAACATTACCAAATTGGTTAGCATGACAGTGGATTTGTAAACTGTCTTTTTATATGCTTGCCTAAAAACCCATGAAATAAAGGGATTCCTCTTGGATCACAGCAAAAATATTTTCACAGAGGACTTCTATGCACCAAATTGCATTTTTGCAGCCCCTCTACAGCAAACAGTGTGTTAAATGTTCAAACATCTGCGATGTCAACATGGGAAAATAAATGATCCTTTATTTCTGGAAAAAATTTAAAATTCTATAAAGTAAATTGCTTTTTAATAAAAACTGTATTAATACATTATAATATAATCTTATGCTTAATACATTTTTCTCTAATTTTCAAAATTTGTATTAGTTCCATAATAAATAAGTTCTGAAAACTATGTTAATAACTCATCCTGGGGAGAAATAACAGTAAAAGTAATACTTGACCACCAGAATCAACTTTCCATTTTTCCTTTTTTTCATAATTAGATTCTCTCATGTTCTCTGTTTTCACTTTGGATTGCAAGATTCTAATAATAATATCAAATATTAACTAATAATCACTTCTCAAATGCCATTGTAATTGTTAGACCCTTCATAATGTCTATGGTTTGTCTGTCCTACTAAATGGTAAGCTCCTAGAGTGCTGTGGTCATGCTGTGTACAACTTTTTCTTCGCTTACTATGCCTGGAATAGTGCTGGAAATCTCTTAGATATACGTTATATGCGTATTACCTTGGTTGAATTTGTTACATCAACTACAGTGTGAATGACTCTACAGAAAGGGGCTAAGTTTCAAAATCTCTTCAACTGTAATGGACTACAAAGCAACCCATTTGAGAATATTTGCATTCCTGTTAGCACAAAATTAAACCCATATCCAATGTGTTTAAACAGTGCTCTATAGCTATGCGCCTGGCTTTCCTTTCACTAAAGAAAAACTCTCATTGGTCATATTTAACTGTGCTGGTGGAAGGCCAAGGAAAAGCTCTTCATTAACATATACTCAGTAATTACCAAAGGCACATAGACACATCTCATTTCTACCCTGCCATTATGCTCACTGGCCTGGAAAATGGGATTGGGCCAAGTGGAACTGTCCCAAGCACTTGCACTGTATATTCCTGGAAGAAGAATCACACAGTGTGCTCTATAGACAAGAATTCTTTCTGTGTACCTTAGCAAACTTCCTGTGGACAGTTTTTACAGAAGTCCTGGTCAAAATTATCAAGACAGGTTTACTACTGGGCATTGTCATTCTGCTTTAAACTATCATGATTACATTAAGGATGTTATTTCAATTAAAATGATTTTAAATGATTAAATTCATAAATATTACAAAATGGGAATTTTCGCTCATATTTTATGTCTAAATCTGAGATCAGAAAACAAAACACGTGAATATTATGTGTAGAAAAGGTTCACATTTAAATCTTTAGTCTACTAAATGAAAAGGTAATAGAAAAGTAACCTGAGTAAATGATCATGTGAATGAACAACAAAATGCTGCCTACAGGTTCATTATAAACTCATCTGAAATAAACAAACTCTGGATAGCTACTGGTGGCAGTGTTTCCTTCATCATATTTCCACGCAGGAACGGAAGTGGATTTAGACTAGTTGGCTGCCTCCTACTGTCTCTATTCTTCCCCTGGAAAATCCCCCATGTGGGGAGGGTCCCACTCAGTGCCATTCTAACATGCTGCAGGAGAAGCCCAAGGGTAGATATGTGCTATCACTTGTTCCTTCTATCAATAGATATTCAGTGCTTAGGACACTACACTTAACAAAGCGAAGACAAAAAGGACCAGGCCCCTGCCCTTAAGAAGCTCACAATCTACAGCATAAAACTGAATATGTATTATACTTATTTTCTATGGGTCTCAGTGCCATGGTACATGTATACACATGACACCCTAGGAGACTGATAGAGATAAACAAAATGAAGCAATCATTTTTTGCTGTCTGAAAGGTCATAAAAGCTTTCATCAAGGAGGTGAAATATTGTACATGTGTAGATATCTGAGTTGATAATGAGATACCCATTATTAGATTTCTTTATAGATTTAACTTAATAATAGTAAAAGAAAGAATCAATTTCCTAAGAATCATATTGATAGGTCCTATCCTAAGAACTGCCAGATAGAGTAAGAGAGAAGTGGAGTTTATCTCATTGGCTTTGGGGTCTCTAATATTTCTTTAAAATATAATCATATCTTTCAGTTTTTTTTTTCACTGCCCAAAGATGACACTGTCCTCTCAGTCACATTCAGCATAAAAAATTATAACATACAGATCCCAAAACTTATCAATGTAACTGAAAAGACAAGAAAGGGAGATTGAAAGCTGAATTTGCAAAATATACTCCATGATACAATAAAACCGTTCTCTGCTTAGACTGTAAACCAACAGACTGTGTCTAATCCATCAATTACTTTGTCTTTGTGAATTAGCTTAAAAGTGGGTAGTAAATGATCAAACACATTTTAAATATAAAGCAAGCAGAGAGTCACATGGGGTCTTTTTATGAATCAAAGTTTTCACTTCTCCATGTCCTATGTGTTACTGTAACCACTGAAGCGGCATATAGTATATAGGACACAGAGAGCCACCTCGCTAATCAGTCCCCACAGACCTGATGGTGCACTCCGCTGCAAAAGCAATTTTCATTTTGAACTCCAATACCCTTTAAGAGAACCCTTCAAAAATAATCATATCACGGTTTGAGTGACTACAGCCTCCGTTTCAATTGTATGCCCCCCTCTCCTATTCTGTCTCTCTTTCCCCCTTCCTTTGCCCTTAACTTTATGCCTAGAGATGAAATTCCTTTCATTTTCCTGAAAACGAATACTAGGAGGAGGGATATTATTATACTAGACACTAAAGAATTTTTTTTTCTCAAATATCTTTTCTTTCAAAATAAGATATAACCATCCCAAAAGAAGGACTTCTAATCAGAAATTTCTGTCCTGAGGCAGAAGAGCTTTTCTTTTTGAATGGAAAATCATTCTATGAGGAAAGTCTGCATCAAAAATCAAACAAGGACTGTTGTTACAAAAGAGAACCCTGCCAGCAGTTTCAGGGTAACTGGATGATTCTTTCTTGGGTCTTTCTTAGTAGGCTCTAAAGAGGCTTTCGATTTTTTTAAAGCAGAATCTCAAGGCAGTTACCTCCTGAAACTACTAATCTTTCACTACTGCTGCTAAGGAGAATGCTTTCAAATGGAACTGCACAACCTCCTCTCTAGGAGATCATCCTACAGATGAATGAAGTGCAGGTAAAGAAAAAGCCTCATATTTCACCTGAAGAGTAGAATTGGTGACAGGATTATTATTAGTAGTAGTGGAATATTCTAAGACTATTTCTTCAGGCTGACAAAAGATTTCAAAATAAAGAAAATATTGCCAACTAAGTTTGAAATTAGAATGACAGCTAAATTAAAGCTGATTATAAATTAGGTTTTTAGATTAAATAAAAAGGTTAAAAAATCACAACAAATTAAATGAGAAGCTATATTCAGTTTTGTCCACATAGTATCAGACATTAACCACACAATATTCTTAATTTTGATTTATTTGCATCAGACTTAACAAAGAGAACCTATGCAAATCCATAGTTAGGTAACTAGTGTATACCTGAAGTTTGGGGCTTTGAAATCTGGATTGAGCAGATAAACAAATGCCTAAATATGTAGTGTAGATGATTAAATGCTACTCGGAGCTATTCTAAATTACAGTTGTGCACACACAGAGTATAAAAATGCCAAAATACGACACACCACCAAATTCAGTTGCCTCTTGCTCAACAAGCCTTAATCAAATGGGAAAAGCTAAATTGAAGAGCTGCTTTGTGAACATGCATTTCAATAAACCATAATGTTTGTAAAATCAGAACATGGGAAAAGAAAATTATCAATAGAAAGCAAATAATTCCCCATGAAAATTACCATTTACCATTTTTCTAGTACAAATTTAGGGAATATTACTGCATACTGATGCCTAGTAATAGAGGGAGGCTCATACATAAAAAGAGATTCCAGAGTCTATATACAAGTTAAAAACAAGAACAAAAAAACTTCTGTGGCCTTTATTTGAATAGGTCTAAGTTAACAGTTCACCTTAGCTTATTTTAATGTGTACTTTTCAGGTGACGGCTTTAGAAGGGAAACTCAGCATTGAAATAAGGTATTTTCATTGGTTTATGTTAATAATTTACAACACCCACTGCCCCCTAAAAATCATAGTTATCATTTCTTTATGATGGCCAGACTTCAAAATTTCTATACCTGGCACTATTAGATCTGGCACCAGAGAAAATTATATAGTTCAACAGCAATCTATTTATCATATTAGGTAATTCTTGGTAAATCAGGGATATTTTGGGAGACGACCATATCACAAGACAGGGCAATCTCAATTACAACATCTACATATCAACAGAGTGCTATACCCAATACAGAACAGATCTTTTTAGCAGAGAAGGCTTAAACATCACCACTATATCAAACGCCTGATGCAATTTCTAGTTAGCATTCTCTAGAAGAGGGTACGAAGCATAAATGTTATCTCACAAAAGCTGAGGCAGTTTGGGATGGGGAGCAGAAAAGTTTGCCTGAGGTTAGCGTGTGGCCAAGATATTTCACTGCAATTCTCTGTATGATAGCCTGAAATTTTCAAGAAGAAAAATTGTTTTGATTATACTTTCAATTTAGATCCTCTAATTTAATGAGATAGAAATGACAGATTTTAAGAAGAGTGAGATAAAAAAATGTAGTAGCACAAAAGTCAAGATCTTAATGGGAACAAAATCATGTAAAGTTCCTTGCAGCTCTTTGAAACATTAATTTTAGTATGTGCTGTGCTAACATGTTTTGGTACATCACAATTCAATATAAATATATAAATATCTATGTATTAGCATTTATATCAAAATACACAGGGACATAGCTAATGAAATAAATGCATTTTTGAAATAATAAAGTACAAACATTATCTAAGTTAATTCACACATGCATTTCATTCTCTATTTCAAGGGTCAAGAAACTTCTTCTTGCAAAGGGTTGGATAGCAAGTACTTTAGGCTTACTAGGCCATTTAATGTTTGTCGTAAGTACTCAAATCTATGTTGTAGCAGGAAAGCAGTCACAGATAATAGACAAACAAATGATTGGGGCTGTTTTCCAATCAAACTTTATTTATAAAAGACAGGTGGGCCAGATTTGATCCTTGGGTAATAGTTTGCCAAATCCTGCTCTAGTCTCATGAACTAGGAGGGACGCTGAGTTGAAATTTTTTCAGTATAACATTATAAATTATTCACATTGTCACATTTTGTTCCCTTTTTATTGAACTATCATACCAGAAAGAAACATTAGTAGTACTCAAAATAATTCTAGGGAGTTTAACTTCTGTCAATTCAAAAAACCATTAGCACTTTCACTCTCTTGCAATAATAATATGATTTAAAATATAGGCAAAAAAATATGTAGTTTTAAAATCCTTTCAGTTATATAATGCACATGATATGCAATGGAAAATCAACACAAGTGGGAACTCAAAAGACAGAGGAGAAATTCCCAGAAAACAATGGAGACCTGTCACCATACAGCCACATAAATTTCTATAGTTCAATAAGGTTACTAGACCTTTTAAAGTTGCTGTGATTCAATTGTATAGATGGGAGCTACACTGACTATACATCCACCTTAATGCCATTTACTCACATCCCCAGGAATCTAGATGCCAGTGAGAAATCAGAAAGATAGGAGAGTAGATCAATGAACATGCTTTGTGTTGCGTATGCTCAATTCACACCTTACCAACATACAAAATCAGGATGCAGCTCTACCCATGTGTGTTCATACTTAATCATGTGTGGGGAAAGTCAGCTGACTTGCATGATCCACATCCATCAAAAACATGTGGATATGCTGTCAACTGATAAAAAGGAGTCTTACAATACTTACAGTGTAGATTTTTGCCCTTAGATATTATTTCCACAATTAATTATATGTACTCAATTTAAAATTCAATGTAATAAGGTTAAATACTTAGAGATAGCTATGGCCATACAAATAAACATGGGATGAAGAATTACAAGTTTTTGTGTCTCAAGTGTTGATAATAATGAGATTCGAAGACCCATAGTCAAGAATGGAAATATTCAAGTCTAGTTTCTTTCTACTTCATGAATAGTCATGGAAGTGTGAGGAAGAAATATCACAACTTTTACATGCTAAGCCCAATTGAGTGTTCACTGATTCATACTCTACTCTTTGCCTTGTTTCCTGCTTCTGTGGTATGTATACTCCTTTATTCTCTGTCCATAATTAGGCTCTGAAACACCAAGTGCCTCTAAGTATCACATCAAAAAAAATTCCATATTTCTGCCTGCTTCCGCTATAGTTTTTTTTTTCTTTACTGTGTGTGCGTGCTTAGTGACTACAGCACAGAGAATAAGAAAACTATTCTGTATCAGAAATTCCATAAAGTGAATAAGGAGTTTTTCCATTTGCTCCTCTGAAGCTGCATTTATCAGATTTTACCAGGGACGGTAAATTAAATAGAATTTTTATAATCTGTGTCAGAAATGTCATTAATAATATGCAACACACACTTAAAAGATAATATTGTTGCCACTTCTGATGACCAAGAGAGTAGACATGGTGAGAAAGTATTAAAAAACCAAATAGATTATGACATTAGAGGAAAAAATGTTAGTATATGCTAAAAAAAAAAAAACTTAAAATGGAGGGATTTATGCAGTTTGGATGTCTGTACTGAAATTGTCACTTAGCTCAAGTCGCCAAATCTTTGCCCTTCAACAGCTTTCTCCAAGTTCTTCCTATGGTTGGTTCTTTTTCATTCTTTACTCTTCAGTGAACATATCTTTTTTACCTCACATTCTCTCAGTGATTCCTCCTCCCATCATTTACTTTCTATGGCAGATTCAACATCGTTGGTAATTCTTTGATACTTCTCCCATTGAAAAACATTGAAGGAGTCAACATTTGAATCTGGGCTGCACCTTGACCAAAAGTGAATTACCAGAAATGACACTACGCCAATTCTGGTCTAACCTTTAAGAGGCTTGGAACTTTCTACGTTTTTTTGGCCTTGAAATACTTACTCTTGGAGCCCTAAGCCATCATGTAAGAAGTCTGATTTCCCTGAGGTTCTTATGTTGTAAGAAAGCTCAAGCTAGCTATTTGGAAAGGTTTGTTCATTGAGAGAAAAAGGGAGGGAAATGAAGAAAGAGAGAATGATTGAGAGGGAGCTATTGGGAGAGGAGGAGAGAAATAGAGAGAGAGAGAGACCTGACTACTTCCCAGCTTTCCAGACCCTGGACATTCAATCATTTAAATGGAAACTCTAGACATCGTGGAACAGAGGCATGCCATCCACACTATGTCCTACCCAATATCTGTTCCAGAGAACGAGATAAAATTCTGTTATTATAAATTATTTTTAGCCAGTGAGTTTTACAGTGCACTGCTATGTAGTAATGATAACTACAATTATCTCCATATTCTAGTATCCTATTTATTTTATCGAGCAGTTATCATAATACATAATATTTCGAAACTTGTGAATTTATTTAATGCCTTTTGATTACAGAATGGAAAATCTATGATGACAGAGGCAATACCTGAGTTAGACTTTCAGCATTGTTATAATGCCTGACAGAACAAGTAAATATTTGCTGAAGAAAGGTAGAGAGGAAGGTGATCTGATTGCTAATAATACTAGCTCTTTTTTTATTACTTCAACGTCTTACCATGCTTATACAAAAGTAACACTTAGGTTGGTAGAAAATAGGTTAGGAAAGTATTTTTTTCATATGTGGTATTTTTTAAAAATTTATCATTATTATTATTATTTATTATTATTATTATTTTATTATTATTATTATTATTTTTTTTTTTTGAGAAGGAGTCTCGCAGTGTCCCAGGCTGGAGTGCAGTGGCGCGATCTCAGCACACTGCAAGCTCCGCTTCCCGGGTTCACGCCATTCTCCTGCCTCAGCCTCCAGAGTAGCTGGGACTACAGGCTCCTGCCACCACGCCCGGCTAATTGTTTGCATTTTTAGTAGAGACGGGGTTTCACTGTGTTAGCCAGGATGGCCTCGATCTCCTGATCTCGTGATCCACCCGCCTCGGCCTCCCAAAGTGCTGGGATTACAGGTGTGAGCCACCGCGCCCGGCCCATATGTGGTATTTTTCTAAACCATGTGTATAGTACTTTTATCTACAACTTTCAGAATGTCTCTCTGGAAAATGATGGCAAAAGTTATCAGAAAGGTAAATTTCATTTTATGTTAATAAATTTAAAGATTTATCAGTATCTTTAATATTTTTCTTACCTGTTAAAATTAATCTTCCAAAATCACAAAGCAAAATGATAGTCTCAGTGATTGGAAAACATTACTATGTGCTATGTATACCTTCTAAAATGATTTTTGTTTACAGTTGTCAATACATCTTTCTTGTTCCGAAAAGCAAGTGGAAATCAAGAGGTCATTTCCCAGTAGACCTCTGATAAAAGCCTGCTCTTTATCTCACAAATATGAACTCCACATTTAGAGCTGGAATTCCTCCAGATAGAGTTGGTAATAATACCCCAGGAAGTTTAAGGAGATGGTTGCCAGGTTGATACATATCTACATTCTGCTTTAGAGGGAGCAGAAGCCAAGTTAAGAGACGCAAAGGCAAGATGCTCTAGACGTTTAGCAAAGATAAATCTTAGTATTTTTCATATTTTAAAGTGAGGTTCTCTAGCAACCTTAAGAGTCCAGTTCTTTTATAAGGATTAATATTAACTGCTTAGCAATTAACATTTTTTTTAAATAAAAGACCTATGCCTGAGGCAGAAACTTTAGAATGTGAAAACAGAGCCTCTCCCAGTTTTCATTGGATTCAATCTCAGTATTTGCCAATATACCCTTGATTTAACACTACCTGTTTATAAGGCAATCTAAGATTTGCCTTATAAATATAAATATATATATATATGTGTGTGTGTGTGTGTGTGTGTGTGTATCTGTGTGTATATTCTCACATACACACACATTTTGCCAAAAAGGTATTTAATGTAATCCTGACATATAGCTAAATATATGGATCGTTTTAAAATAAAATTTTAAAAAGCAATGCACAAAAGTTAAATGGTCCAGAAGTAGACACAAAGCTAACTGCTCAATAATTCCCATTTATTTTTCCTCTTTCTGGGCACATAAACAGATTTTGCATTTCACTCTTCCCTACAGTCAGGTGGGGCAATATGAGTAAGTTGTGGCCATTGAATTGTGAAAAGGAGTAATGTGGCATTTCCAGGCCCAGAGAAGGGGGTTCCCCAGACCCACAGGTTTTCTCTCTTGCAGTGACCTGCAGTTAGTTATCTGCTCCATATGAAACAGTCCCAGGTTGGAGGAGAGTCACCTGACCAGCATCAGACTATAATGGAAGCAAGAGAAAAAAACTCCATGGGTTAAGCTACTAGGAATACATAGTTTGACTGATGTGCCAACTTGTAGTAATTCCCATGAACCATACTGATAACGCAAGTTTCAAGATTGGATTCAATAATCTATAAAATTATGAGATCAAATACTTTTTTTCTTTGGGTGGAAAGATTCTACTTTTTTATAATTACAAATTAATATTTTCTGTTTCTGTATATGAAATTAAGAAAAAGTCAATTGAACGTAGATTTCATTATTTATTTTGAATATATTAAGTATTTGAACACAGTATGTTTTACTTTAAAAATCAGCTGTTCAATGTAATTTAATTATTTTTATTATTATATAAACATCCCTACTATAAAAACCACTACATTTTACTTACTTGGCAAATTAGGATGGCCAACATATTTCTGTAACGGTACACATTGTTTATAGAAATATTTACATATGTTTACTCACTAGGGAGGGCTACTATTATGACTTTGAGTTTGTGGATTTTCTGCCTAATACAGCATTCTTTCTTTCACCATTTCTGGAAAAAGAAAGAAGAACATAATTTGCCACTCCACATATATTGCTTAGTGGCTAACATTACAGTAACATGAAAATGTTTTTCATCCAGAAAAGAGTGTCTTCACATGCGAGAGTATCATGTGAAGTATTCAAACTGTGTTTATAATCCAATTATATACTTAAATCATATATAATTTCATAGTTAGTGCACATTCATTGATAAATAGCAAGTCAGTAATATTATCTATCCAATACATTGAGTCTTCTTAATTTCTGACTAATTGATAATGTTAAAAATGCTTGCAGAAGCACTCCGGAGTTATTTTTGAACTCATGGCTTAAGAAAAGTCCAGATAGAAACAGCAGACACCCTAATAGCACTTACTACAAGCCAGCCATTCATTGATCCACGTGGTTTACATCCTTCCAATGTCTGTAAGATCACGTTAGCAGGCCATAATATTATTACTCATGTTTTAAAGACGAAGAAATTCTCATCATAGGCCGGGCGCGGTGGCTCAAGCCTGTAATCCCAGCACTTTGGGAGGCCGAGACGGGCGGATCACGAGGTCAGGAGATCGAGACCATCCTGGCTAACATGGTGAAACCCCGTCTCTACTAAAATATACAAAAAACTAGCCGGGCGAGGTGGCGGGCGCCTGTAGTCCCAGCTACTCGGGAGGCTGAGGCAGGAGAATGGCGTGAACCCGGGAGGCGGAGCTTGCAGTGAGCTGAGATCCGGCCACTGCACTCCAGCCTGGGCGGCAGAGCAAGACTCCGTCTCAAAAAAAAAAAAAAAAAAAAAAAAAGAAATTCTCATCATAAAGTAACATTCATCCACACACAAAAAAATTAATCACTAACATTTAGTTAGCTCTATTTTGGATCTGAGTCAGAGGCACAGTATTATAATACTTCAGGGATCATAAAAGTTTTGGATGGTTTCCTTCACATATATGTTGCAGATTATAAACTTCACACCTTTGTAAGGAAAGGATTTTAAAATCAAATGAAGAAATGAGCCACGAAAAAGGTTCACTCACTTGTCAGAGGTCACATAGCGAGTAAGTGTTGGAGGCAGGATTTAAACCTAAGTACAATGTACCTTAGAACAACATGGGAGTTAGGGATGCTGACTCCTGTGCAGTGGAAAATCTGAGTATAACTTCTGACTCCCCCAAAACTTAACTAATATCCTACCATTCACTGGAAGCCTTATTGATAACATAAACAGTAGATTAACATATATTTTACATGTTACATGTGTTACATACTATATTCTTAAAGTAAGCTAGAGAAAAGAAAATGTTATTAAGAAAATCACGAGGGGAAAAGAGATTTACAGTACCATACTGTATCAATACTGTAACTTTATATTATCTGTTTACAAGATGACTTACGTCTGAAGGGTCAGGCAACTGCGGTTGCAGACCTCAATCTACAGCACATATCAAGCAGTTCAACTTTTTCTTGTAATGTTAAGACATTTCTCTACTTCTTGGGAGCACTTCCAGCATCACTAGTGACACTTCATATGGGTCCCATGGTGTTACTCAATGTTTATGGTATTACACTAAACACAATGAACAACACAAGAGAACTGTGAGAGATTGCTTTTCACTGACATCCACAATTTATTGGGAGATGAACTACTCATGCTGAGAATGATGAGCATCACATGGCATTTTAGGTGGCTATTCACCTCACTTAAGCTCACCACAATAGCAACTAGAGGTGGCTAGAAAATGAGTACACTAATGCAGTATGTAATGCAGTTATTTTTATGCAATTATGATCTAATATGGCACCTTAACATTAGTTTATGTTTCTCTCAACTGCAAATGGCATCATGTATAGTTGGCAAGTGTCACTGTGCATAAGTTTTAATAAATGTTAACTTCGTATAACAGGTTTGTGTATATTTTATGGCCGTAAATGAGAAAATAGACTAGAATCTACAATATTTTATGTATCTATGACATACTTAACTTTTTCTTAATTTTTTTATTACACTTTAAGTTCTGGGGTACATGTGCAGAACATGCAGGTTTGTTACATAGGTATACATGTGCCATGGTGGTTTGCTGCACCCATCAACCCATCATCTACATTAGGTATTTCTCCTAATGCTATCCATCCCCTAGACCCCTACCCCCTGGCAGGCCCTGGTGTGTGATGTTCCCCTCCCTGTGTCCATGTGTTCTCATTGTTCAGCTCCCACTTATAAGTGAGATGCTGTGTTTGGTTTTCTGTTCCCCTGTTAGTTTGCTAAGAATGATGGTTTCCAGTTTTATCCATGTCCCTGCAAAGGATATGAACTCATCCATTTTTATGGCTGCATAGTATTTCATGGTGAATATGTGCCAAATTTTCTTTATCCAGTCTATCATTGATGGGCATTTGGGTTGGTTCCAAGTCTTTGTTATTGTGAACCGTGCCGCAATAAACATACATGTGCATGTGTCTTTGTAGTAGCATGATTTATAATCCTTTGGGTATATACCCAGTAATGGGATGGCTGGGTCAAATGGTATTTCTAGTTCTAGATCCTTGAAGAATCGCCACACTGTCTTCCACAATGGTGGAACTAGTCTACAGTCCCACCAACAGTGTAAAAGCATTCGTATTTCTCCACATCCTCTCCAGCGACTGTTGTTTCCTGACTTTTTAATGATTGCCATTCTAACTGGCATGAGATGGTATCTCATTGTGGTTTTGATTTGCATTTCTCTAATGACCAGTGATGATGAGTTTTTTTCATATGTTTGTTGGAATTTCATATCCAGACAAACTAAGCTTCATAAGCAAAGGAGAAATAAAATTCTTTACAGACAAGCAAATGATGAGAGATTTTGTTACCACCAGGCCTGCCTTACAAGAGCTCCTGAAGGAAGCACTAAATACGGAAAGGAAAAACTGGTATCAGCCCCTGCAACAACATAGCAAAATGTAAAGACCATCGATGCTATGAAGAAACTGCATCAACTAACAGGCAAAATAACCAGCTAGCATCATAATGACAGAATCAAATTCATACATAACAATATTAACCTTAAATTTAAACAGAGTAATTGCCCCACTTAAAAGACACAGACTGGCAAATTGGATAAAAAGTCAAGACCCATCGGTGTGCTGTACTTTTAATTTTTAGTATTTCTAGGCTATGCAGATTGTTGAGTTTTTCCAAACTGCAGCAAACATCCACATTTTTTTCTAATATATTTATTGACAAACTCCCTCAGGTAAGTGGATCCATGTAGTTCAAGCCAGTTGTTCAAGGGTCAGCTCTAATGTGGTTCCCATATAGTTAAAGAAAGCATTATTCTCTCAAATTATTTCATCACAAACAAAAGATTTTCTTTATCCTAAGTGTCTTGAGTTTTACTGTTTCTTTTTCGTTTTTTTTCCCCATGGTTGACCAGAATGTCTAGAACATAGTAGTCAAAAAGGATTTTTAATTTAATTAAAGAAATTAAGGGAGGATGCTACTTTAGATATCTGTTCATTCATAAAGACTATGTAACTATCTGGAGAGCAGAATCTAAACAAACCATCACAGATTTGTAAACCCAGGTTTGTAAACTGTTTTTGTTCCCAATTCAAGAGACTAAGCTGATGTGCCTTTTGGAAAGTAGGTGAGGACCTTAAGCAAAAATAGATTAGGTAATTAAACAGTCATTTAAGACACACGGCTTAGACACAGCTTCCCCATGGAAACTAGTCATTCACAAAGGGAAGGAGCAATAAGAAGAAAGGTTTTTGCAAAGGTGCACATAGATTATGGTCAATAGCATACATGAGAAGACTTCATTCTTAAAACTAAAGAAACCCTTTAACTATTCATACTCATTTCTGAGATCATCCAGGGCCAAAATGTGCTCTTCTATCAGATGAGTAACTCATAATTCAGAAGAAAATTACTATGGAACATAGAGAATTATTTTTCTCTCTGATTACAAATTTAAACCTTTACTTTTCAGGCACTTTACCCCTAAATTTTGTTTTCATTATTTATTTAATTTAATTCCTTAGAAAAGCTATGTCATAAGCCATCTGATGACTTTGTAAATGCAAAGGGCCAATGTTGTGGAACAGACAATCTAATGACATAGTGTTTAGTGTTCCCTAAAGCAGGAGACAGATGAAGAGAAACGGTGAACCGGCAACCTTAGCATAATTAAGACAAGCCTGAGTGCTTGCCATGGTGCCATTACATTAATCTCACATCAGTGGCACCTGGCTAAAATTTATGAGATATGTAAAAGGGGCCTTTCCAACTGACCTTGATAAGGCAGAGTTATTTATCACGTGAGAGAACAGTCAGCAAGCTAGGGGGAATGAGGTATATTAGAAATAAGTTGACAGAGAGATTTAAGGGCAGTGGGCTGCAATACACGTTGACTGAAAAGATCTAGAGAAGCATTTCCAGTACCATCAATCTTAAACAACCTTGATAAGTAAAATATAAAATCATACATAATGTTAATAAACAATATATATAAGAAGGGGTAATAGTAAATGTCAACTTTTAAACTGATGCTAGTTCATTCATTTAATATTTTTTAATGTGTGTTTATTGAGCTAATATAATGGGACTTGCAACCACAATGGATTCTACATGATTTCACCCCCCAATAAATAAGCACAACATATTCACTGTGAGTTCTTTGGGGCACTGTCTCATTTTATTCATCATTTCATTTCAAGGGCCTAATGTAGAGTCTGAAACAGTTTAGTGCCAACAACTACCGGGATCTTTTTAATGGCTGACTGCTTCCTGTTTTTCAGGTCTCAGCTCATACCACAGAGAGTCTCCTAGCCACAGAGGAAGACCACAAAGTGTCCCCTGGCCACTTCATCAGAAAGACTTACCACTGTATTGAACCCCTTATGTGTTGCCTGCATGCTTATTATTTGCTTTTCCTCCCTGGACTCTAAGATTCCCTTTCTTGTTCATCTTTATATGCTGACACAGACTCATGATTAGAACAGGGCATGGCAGGTGCTTAACATTTGCCAAGTGAATAGAAGAAGGGGTGCTTATTACATGAATTGTGGAAATCAGTAAACAGAGGAGTATGATTATGTTCCAGGTTATATTTTGGAAATTATATACTTTTGAATTTTAAACCATTGCAATATCAGTAGGAACAAGTTGGAAAAAATCAGACAATGGCCTTTCTTCACTCTGGACTTCATAGGGATAAAATTAGTATCACAATAATTCATTCTCGATTGTTGATTGAAAAAAAAATCTAATTTCTTTTCAGCAGTTGCCACTAATATTGTTAAATAGAACTAGGCTTTTTTAGGACATAAACAGTTTTGTACTTGAAATGTTTCAATAAGAAATATGAAGGGAAACAAAGTGGTTTGTTTTTGGTTGAGGTTTTGTTTGCTTTACTTCCATATAAAATGTACACATAAAATATTGGTAGCTGCAATCTATAGAAATTGCCATAATATAAGTGACATTTTACTTACATTCATGGGCCAACTCGTCAGCACAAGGGTCCTTTATTTTATTTTTTGTGTGATAGATAATTTGAAGATTTCCTTTTGACTTTATCAAACATAATTGAATTTATACTTCTACTAAAATGGAGATGGATGGGTAAAATTCTGTCTTTATACAATGAAAGCCTTATGGTCTTTTCAGTGAGGGGAAACAGCAGCACAGATTTAGAATGTCACATAGAAAAATCACATTGGGCCAAGTAGACCTGAATGATTTTAGGCCATACCAGCAAGAAAATGGCTTTTAACATTTAAATTCTACTTCTTCACCATTGCGTATTTGGTAACTCTTCTATGCAAAACCAGACTAGCTGAAATCAGCAAGCCACAAAAAATTATCTTAATGGTCTTTCATTATATCTTAAAATCTGTATTAGAAGTAAGTCACATTTGGTAGCTAGTATTTTAGAATGAAGGTAGAAGAGCAATCTTCACTTTAAAAAAAGCTGAAATTAATAAAATGAATATATCAATACTTGAAAGAAAAGGTTAACTTGCCTCAATTCCTAGCATAATCAGTCACTTTATAATCCAAATTAATATTCATTCCCACACAGAAAATTAATCACTACTAACATTTGGTTAGCTCTATTTTGTATCTGTGTCAGAGGTAAAGTATATAATGATACTTCAGGGATTGTAAAAGTTTTAGATAGTTTCCTTTGCATGTATGTTGCAGATTATAAATTTCACACCTTTGTAAGGAAAGGATTTTAAAATAAAATTATCAGAATAATTAAATCTTTCTCTTCTATTGTAAATTTGTGTATATTTTAATCAACATAATTTGCTTAATTTTTAAATAAATATTGTATAAATAATGAGTTATGAGTATAGAAGAGAGTGGAAGAATTAATGAAATTTCTCTACACTGCCTCCATTTGAACTGAATTTCTCTTGCTTTCTAGAAGCTTTCAGAGGTAAAGTATATAATGAATAAAATTAAATTTCAGAATAAAATTAAATAATTTCAGAATAAAATTAAATTTCAGAATAAAATTAAAGCTTTCAGAATAAAATTAAAAGGTGCATAAATAACAGATTTAATATTTGCTGCTGATCTTGCCTAACTCTGGCAGATCTCTACTGAAATTTACTTATTTTAATGATTATAATTCCATAATGAAAATTTAAAACTTCTTACAAATAATAGAATGCTGCTGATTTCTATTTGTAATGAGAATACTGAAAGAGGGTAAAAGGGGAGATGAGGTTTATGTTTATAATTCTATAACTTAGCAATCCTATCTTAATTAAAGAAAATCTGCCATATACTTACCTCATAATTATCATCAAAGCAATAAGTTTTCATTATGATTCAAAGGCTAATTCTATGACAATTGTATCTTATTTCTGTTTATCCTCATCGTATCAATTTTTGCTAACTTTGTCTTCAGATTACTTTTATAAGATAGCTTTTGCTTTTTTAATTAATCGAAAGACCCGTGGGATCGATCATTCTTCTTCAAGAAATATGCCAATATGAGTCTTACTTTTCTTTAAAGAAGTTGGTGAATCTTGATCTTTTTTATTGTTTGTGATGAAACAGGCATGTGTTTTTAATATTAAATTGCAACGTCATGAATGTATAGGTCATTGGTTTCTAGAGAAAGTCTTTAAATTGGGGACAATATTTTAATCTAGAAAAGGATACAAAAAGTTGTTGCATATAGGCCAAAAATGTTTAAGTGTGAAAGAGAAATGTAATTATATTATAAATTACATTATACAGTTTTAGACAATAATTATTTCTCCTAACAAAACTCATTCATTTCAAACAATAATCAAACAACATCTAGAATAATTTTGATATCTGCCACTGAATTGCAATGTAAAGAAATTTTCTTCAAAAAGAACTTGAAAATCTGCGTCAGAAGATGGGAAATAAATTATTTGAAAAATAAAATAAAATCCTAAATCACAATGTGATACCAACACAGACTGAATAAATAATAAAAGGTGTTACCCCATTACCTGTTGGAACAACCAGCTATCCAATTGCTCTCAAAAATATAGTAGTTGTTAGATATATAAGCAATTTTTGCTAGTAGAAAATGCTCATTATTTCTTTCCTGTAGCAACCAACATATTTTAAAGGCAAGACATGAAAATCCACTATTTAATTTATCTGTCAATGCCTTGGGTCAGGGCACCTGATCTCCCCCCTTGGAATGGTTAATTCACTAAAAATGTCTGAGAGAAAAAAGCCAAAAATCTTTAACACTTGCTGAAAGGTTAATGAAGAGTGAAATGATTCATAAATAGTTTTCCCCAAAGCCAAGTATGTAAAAATCAATATCCTACATCTTAAATTTTCTATATATAGAAATTAAGCCAAAGTTGGGTCAATCACCTTTTAGACATAAAAAGAGTTGCTCCTGAACATGCCTCAAATGTCCTCTCTGCATTTTTGTTGTTGTTGTTGTTTTCCTGAAGTAGGCAACATTTTTTATCAGGAGTATAACAGTTAGATAACTTTACTCATGCTGAAGTAGGTTCCAGTACAATGAAATCATTGGCAGAAAGAAGCAAATCACAGTGGAAAAAGGTGCAGGGGATGAAGTGAAAGCATCATGAATTGAACGAAACTAAAGATGGACTAAAGGCATAGAAACTGTTAAAACCAGGAGGACCCTAGAAATGTTCTCAGTCAAAGCTCTCATTTTAGGAATCAGAAACTGAGGATCAGAGAAAGTGTGTGGCTTTCTCATGATCAGAAGAACCAGACCTAGATCCGTGGACTTGACACACTTGGTTTTGTACTGTCTATACTCTTCATCTTTTGACACTTAATGAAATTAAGCAGGGAAAAGATAAGAATTTTTTTTTGTAAAGTCATATGCCTCTAGGAATTATTTACTAAAACTCTTCCTCACATCTCCCCCTAAGAAATACTGAAAGCCCTTCTTTTTTTTTTCTAAAAAACATATTTGCAATTTAAGAAATTTCCTGAAACTCTCACAGATCTCAGTTTGCTCTTCTCTCTATTATCACTAGTCTATTAATTTCATTAATATAATTTAACTGATTTTCTTTAAAAGATTCTGATGAATTTGCCTACTTTTTTCCAGAATGTTTAAAGCACTACGTGAATTACTTTATTTATAAAATGTAAAAGTGAGATGTTACAGGAATTAGTGTAAAATTTTAAAGGTGTGCAATAGGTAGAGAGTTTTCCCTCAAGATGTAAAATCTTTCAAGACTGAGATTTCCTTCTAAACAAATGCCACACCCAGTCAAATATAGATATTTGGGAAACAGAAATTATTCGCAGAACTGTTGATTCCTCTGTGAGCTTGCATTTTTAAAATTTCTATTTGTAGTAGTCCGGATTACTCATTTCATTTATATCAGTTGCTCTAGCTCTCTGTGTTCCAGTCATCTGGGTCACTCTGGTTTCTTTCAGTTCTTTCCATCTTGTTCTCTCCTTACAAGGCAAGCATTTAAATAGCTGAAGTGTATTGTTTTTAGAAAATTTCTGCACTGAAAGCCTTGAACTCTCTATGGCACATTATGTGGTTCATTGAATAACCTGGAGCTTAAATTAGTATATTATTTTTCCATAATTTACTAATAAACTGGAGCTTAAATTAGTATATTATTTTTCCACAATTTACCAAATAGCATCTTTCTATGTATTTAAATCACGTGCCTTTATGTGTGACATAGAATTTTAGGCCTATTTACCTTTCAAAATAGTAACAAGGGTAATTTATGCAACCCTGCTTCAGTGTGTTATAAAGTGTAAAAATCAATTGTCTAACCCAGACTGCAAAACCTATGCCACTCAATACACGATACGTTTACAAACTGAAAGTCAAAAAAAGACTGTGTGCCAGAGTATAAAATATATTTTAAAATATATTTTAAAAATATATTTTAAATAAATATATAATTTTAAATAAAATATATTTTAAAATATATTTTAAAAAGTATAAAAATATATTTTAAAAATCATTTGATAACATGCTCAACATTGCAATGAACAATTTGATCATTTAGAAGTTATATTTGAGAGAATGCCAAAACTCTCAGGTTATCATAATGTTCTCTGATGGTCACTAAATAACCATGAAGTGAACAATTCTACCATCTGGACTTTGTTACATAGCCCGATGCTGCCCATAGAAAAGATTAACCTGGCAAGCACCATAGGGATATGTATTTTTTCAATTCCCTCATTTTATAGGCAAGGCAAATAAAATTCAGAAAAGCTAAAATAATTGTAAACTTGGTTTCAAAGTGATTTGGCAACAGAGCTGGGAGTAAAACCCAAGTCTCTGAATTGTTCATTACAATCAGGCTACTTTCGCCTTTGAACTCTGGAAAACACTTTTTAAAAAAATATTTCTCTTTATCACAACTGCATGTGAGGTAACTCAGGTGTTATCACCCTGATTTACTACGGGAAGATACAAGCTGTTTGATTATTTGACTTGTATTAAGTAACGCAGTGACCTTGAGTGTGTGCATCATATTTATTTCGTAAACATTTCAAGGCCAATAAGGACAAATAATATATTTGTTATTTATTATATACAAAAATAATGGGATATATTTTATACCACCTCACGAGTGGTTTTCCAGCTTGGCTAACCTCCATAATCATTAGAGTCACTTGAAATCTTCTGGCTTTGCCCCAGACCCACTGAAGCAGAATCTCCAGGGAAAGCGCCTGGGAATTTGTATTTTTAAGTGGCTCCCCCAGGTGACTTTGGTAATTAGCCAAGTTTAGGAAACCTTGACAATATCACTGGAAGTAACAGGATGCTGCCTTACGTGTTCAGAATGTTCAGAAGCAAAACGTACCTACTGTAAAACTGACCCAATCCAGTTTCTCTCTTTTACAAATGGGGAAAGACAGATGTCTTTGTCACAAGTGGGTAGACAAACTGCCAAATACCACCTATATTTTTGGGTCAGAGACAGATTGGAACTCCACCAAGAGAAACTGGGCATTCATACTCGGTCTATTTCCATGGCAGGGACAAAACAATTCTAATCTTACTGATCTTTTCATTAAAGAATAAAGCAATCTCAGGGCATTAACTGCTGACAGTAATGCAGACCATGGATTTCACAGATTAACCAAACCACAAACAATCTAGAACATGCCCACAGAACAATTCTTTGTTTGTATAGTACAGGAGGCAAAAAAGCAATCAGTCTGACTTGAACTGCTGGGTTTAATTACTCAATATAACACTTGCCATTTAAAAATCCATATGCCCATCAGCATGGCAACAGTCTCTCATAAAGATTTTGGTATGATATGACACAATGTGTACAGTACTCCCACGTTTCCCAAGCACTCTCACATATATTAGCACACCTTATCCTTACAATAGCCCTGTGAGGTAGATAGTAATTCTTGACAAACTGAAAGGATTCTTATAATTAAAAGTGTATTATTGGCAGAATAGATTATAGTTTGTTAAAACAATTTTAAACCCTAAAATATTCATTAAGTATTTTTAATGGAAAATGATTCATGCAATGCTAGTTTAAATGCTGAATTTGAGGTTAAAAAAGAAAATGTATCAAGTAGTCAGCCTTTACTACTTTGAATATCAAGAATACAGATCCTGATTTATTTCATCAAAATGGTTTCTTAGCTATACCAAAGGCTAGATCCTTTTCCCTATGCAATGGCTCAGCTGAAAAATAGTTACTATAGTGACAAACCACAGTGAAGAGTTGAAAAGTTGAAGCTTTCAAAAATTAATATTATGTTTGTTCACAAGCTAATTAAAATGAATCCAAAGTTGTTATTCCTCATTGTTATTGTTTATTGGCACTTTCACCCTTTCTCTTTCCTAAAGCCTCAAACTCTCTAAATTTTGGCAAAACTTCTGTGTTATTCTTTCTGTGAGAAAGACTTCAACTAAACTTCCAAATTTTTTTTTCTGGGTACAGTGAACATAGCTAGAACAGTTACTATGTGAAGAGAATGCTATTAAAGTCAATTATTACAAAGAACCACTTAGACACACAATAATATATCAAAGTTTTTATTCAGCCTAATACTATCAACAGGTTCAGATAAGAATATAAGTTTTTCTCATGGGAGAAACTCCATCTGAGTCTCTAATTAAATAACTTTTGTATAGTTCCTTTTCTTCTCTGCACAAAAGATCTTTTTTCTGTCCATTCTTGCCCTCCTTCTTTCTTTGTTGATACTATTTACTCCCAAGCCTGCCTCTGAACTCTGTCTAATTAGCTCTTGATAGATCTGCTGCCCTGTTTCCACAAACATTTAATTCTGCCGTCAGTCCCATTTACATTACAGCATGTTGCATTGTCTTTTACCAGCCTAATTTTGTTTGAGTGAATGTAAATCCCATTAAGCAGTCACCTATTAGACTGTGGCATATAAACTCCAAAAGCCTCTTTATTACAAGAGTGAACATAAGGTCCAATTGATAAAAGATTTCTGGGGCATTTCCATTTGTGGTCGACTTCAAATATTCTATTTGCTTTAAACTTAGCTCATGTTTTCAAAGTATTTGACAGACTACTTGAGTATCTTTTTGCCTGCGTCTCTATTCCATAGCATGAAATACATAATCATCATTTGCTTGCTGTCTTTGGAAGTTTACTTATACTTAAACATAAGTTAAATATATATTTCTTCCTATTTTGTTATTTTACTTTTCCTTTGTAACCTGACCGCATTATTTTTGAACATTGCATAAAGGTGTTTACAAATAACAGGATGGCTGGCAGAATCTTCTGGGAAAACTCTTTATGAATACTAAATAATTGTCCAGAATTTCAGCAAGCCTTGGTGTTCTAAGACGAGCTTTCTGGAGAGAGGTAAGACATAGCATCTTGACATGCAGCCCTTCAAATGGCAAGTAGCTATGGGCATCAGAGACAGACAGGTTTCTCTCATAACTTTAATGTAATTTGATAGATCAAAATGAATAAAAACAAGATGTAAGATATCATTAGAAGCCTTGGAAAGACCAGGTGGTCTGATATTTACATCAATATAATCAATATACTGAATAAGATTAGTGTCAGGTACCTGTTTTAAATGAAGGCTCAGTTATAGACTTTCCCCAAAACAGAGCTAATCATTCAGCACTATGGTCACATAATCACATGGTTGAAGGTAAGGGTGAGAATGGCTCTCTTTCCATTTCCTCCTGGTAATAAACTCAGAAAGACATCCATGAAGTGCAAACTCTCACACACAAAATTATTTCTCACCCCTGCAGGCTTGTCAAAGCCAATATTTCAGGAAAGCACAGGTTGCTGAAGGGGACTGTGATTTTTTTTTCTTTCTTTTTTTTTTTTTTTGCCTGCTGTTAGTCCCTAAGGACAACAAACATTCTAAGAGAGACTGTAGCCAAAATTGCTAATAACTTCACACAGTTCTTTTGCCATAATGACAAAACTCAAAGGAAGACTGAATAGAGTAGTGGGTTAGGTGGTAAGCCAGTTATTTGAGGAGGAATAAAAATATGTATGATCCCAAATGCTAGTTACGAAGTCAACTAGATTAAAAACCTAAACAATGATTATGACAAATATATGGAACGCAAAGTGAATAACATACATTCAGTTTGTTAAAACTGAGTGGCTTATAATATTTAAAGAGGAGGAAAAAATTATAAAACAATCGAGTATCAAATATTGATTGTTAACATAAGAATTTGCATCAATACCCAGCCATACCTACAACATACAGCTTGGTGTTTGAGTGGAATAGATTTTATATAACTCTAGACTCTTTAATATTCAGGCTCAGAAATACCCAGTAATAGATATCAATACAAACTTCTTGGATGATAGGCCCCTTATTTGTTTCTACATATGTTTTGATTTGGGTCAATGGCTTGGCTAGATATTATATGTATGAGTTTGACATGATTCTTTATCTTTCTGCCCTTTACATAGTATTAAGGACATTTATTCGACATAGATATATTCAAATGTCATAATAGGCAACATGAGTTACACGTTGACTCCCTTTAGTGTCTCCTCATAATCACTTCAAATCTAACTGAGACCAAGATTTCAAAGCAAGAGGTACATATTAATTTAGTGTTACTTGTTTCCAAAACAGGCAGCTAACTACTATTACATTGGTTCTTATGGTTTCCTGCAGCTTTTCTAAAATATTAACATTATTATTGTGAAATACAACCAACATCAGAAGGAAATTATTTTTTAAAACAACACAAATATTTAAGTGGGCCTACAAGAAACCTTAGTGATTCATAAGTATATTGAAGGAATTTGAAATTCAGTGAGCACTTGAAAGTTTCTAGACCCACATAAGTTTCTGTACTACCTATAACATTTATAAAAGCAACTTCAGCAATTTAAAAAAAAGATATATCTGTTATTTCAGGACACAATACATATATAAATATAAAAGGGTTGCATAACCTCTCTGAGCCTCAGTTTTCTCTTTTACAATGGAGAAAATGCAGATTAAATGAGATGATTACATAAATAAGTGCTGACTTTTGTTTTGTTTTGTTTTGTTTTGTTTTGAGACAGGGTCTCGCTTTGTCACCTAGCTGGAGTGCAATGGGGCAATCTCAACTCACTGCAGCCTTGACCTCCTGAGTTCACACAATCTTCCTGCCTCAGCTCCCCAAGTACCTGGGAATGTAAGCAGGTGGGACCATGCAGGCTAATTTTTGTGGTTTTTATTTTTGTAGAGACGGGGTTTCTGCCACGTTGCCCAGGCTGGTCTCCAACTTCTGAGCTCAAGCGATCCGCCCGCCTCTGCCTCCCAAAGCACTGGGATGACGGGCGTGAGCCACCGTGCCCAGCCAGTGACTTCTTAATGTATGTCCTAAATTGCAAGAGGCACTGGATATTTGTGGAGTCTTGATAACCACCAGGGAGGGGCCCTAGGTAGGAGAACAATTGTTCTGAGAGACAACCAACCATAAACACCCCGCTGACATAAGACCTCACTCCACAGGTAGCCCAAATGGTACAACCTCGATCAACATGTAGCCCCCTCTAGACGACCTTATAAAACTTCCCTCCCTCCCCTGCCTCTTTGCAGACAGCCCCTTCTCTGTAGTGCTACATGTTGCACCCTTGCAATGTGTTTTCATACTTTCTCTAATAAATCTGTCTTTATTTTTCTCCCCCTACAGCTGTCTTGGTAAATTCCTTTACCACCGGTAACACCAGCCCCAGCCAGTCACACCTGTAAGAGTATTGAGCATTGAGCAATACTTATTTCTCACAGCGCTATAGGTGAGAAGACAGACAGAAACCCAAATGTAAGTAAAACTTTTGATAATTTTTGTCACAAACTGTAGTAGCCTCTCAAACATGCTTTTTGTTCACCTTTCTATTAACATAACTTTTTATGTTTTAAAATGAATCTGCTCCAAAAGATTCTTGTGAACTGATCCCTCTGCCTACCCCAAACAAGGGTAACCACAGGCTTCATCACTAGTTAATGAGATGACCGTATTTCCCTATCAACAGTGATAGGAGGTACCCAGAAAGAGGCATGCCCTTTGCAACAAAAACACAACTATGAATATAATATAAAAAAAAATAAGTGCTTTGAACCTTTTCTGTCACAATTCCAGAAAAGACTGCCTAAGAATGAGGCCAATAAAAAAGAACGAGATCATGTCCTTTGCAGGGACATGGATGGAGCTAGAAGCCATTATCCTGAGCAAACTAACATGAAATATTGCATGTTTTCACTTATAAGTGGGAGTTAAATGATGAGAACACACGGTCACGTAGAGGGCAGCAACATGCACTGGGGCCTTTTGGAGGGTAGAGCATGAAGAAGAGAGAGGATCAGTAAAAACACCTAATGGGCACTAGGCTTAATACCTGGGTGATGAAATAATCTGTACAACAAACCTCCGTTACACAAGTTTACCTTTGTAACAAACCTGCACTTGTGCTCCAGAACTTAAAATAAATGTTAGAAAAAGAAAAGGAATGAGATGAAAAGAGAGAAAATCAGAGCTGAGATGTTAAGATAGTAAGAGAGTGTCCTGCTGACATGGGACATGCTTTCAGCCCCAGATGTATGTGTGCTTAAGGTCTGATATGCTCCTGGACTTTCATTTTGTGAGTCAAGAAAATTCCTTTAGCTTGTGCTAGTTTAGACTAGGTTTCAGCGTCCACAATGCTAATATCACGAGGCACAGGGAACAATGGCAAAATGGGAATAGGTTACTGTTTCAAGGAGAGAAAACATTAGGAGGGCTCTATCTAAGGAAAATGTTAGTGTGCTTGAGGAACCACGAACACACTATTATTATCACTGTCACTACTACTGAGGCAGCCAAGTAAAAAGGGCTCCCTGGCAGAACTTCCCACAGGCCCACGCACTGGGAGGAACGCGCACTGGGATGGAGCCTCAGGAAGTTCACACCTTTTGCAGTGGGGAGGGAGAGCCTGGCCTCTCCTGTTCCAGGGTAGTAACCTGGAATTCAGTGTGCGAGGTGGGAAACTGGCTAGCGGACCTCTCACTTTGCTGATAGTCCTTCTTTCCCTTTTCATCCAACAAACCCTGCCCTGCTCACCCTTCAAAGTGTCTGTGAGCCTAGTTTGTCATGGTTGTGTGACAAGAACCCCGTTTTTAGCTCAATTAAAGATAAAGTGGCCGGGCGCGGTGGCTCAAGCCTGTAATCCCAGCACTTTGGGAGGCCGAGGCGGGCGGATCACGAGGTCAGGAGATCGAGACCATCCTGGCTAACACGGTGAAACCCCGTCTCTACTAAAAAAATACAAAAAACTAGCCGGGCGAGGTGGCGGGCGCCTGTAGTCCCAGCTACTCGGGAGGCTGAGGCAGGAGAATGGCATGAACCCGGGAGGCGGAGCTTGCAGTGAGCTGAGATCCGGCCACTGCACTCCAGCCTGGGCGACACAGCGAGACTCCGTCTCAAAAAAAAAAAAAAAAAAGATAAAGTTGTGGAACTTTATAGCTTCTAGATCTTGATCTACCTAAAAAGAGTTTCCCACCAACACTGCCTGTTTACTTCCAATTTGTATCTCATTTACCCTATTGCGCTATCAAATGCAAGGATATTTTTCTAGATGCAGATGTTATATATTAACAGAAAAGAAGGAAAGAGAAAGGCTTGGTTCTGGAAAAGGATAAAGAGTATGAAGCCTAGTGAGCCACTGGACTGACAGACAGCCGTGGGCAACCCTAGGACACTGAGAAAAAGAAGCCTCCTGACAACACAGCCAAGCAGAACACCAGAATGAAAAAAACTGAAGACAAGAACTACCTACTCCCGAAGTTTCCCTAAGGCCAACCCTGGCTACATAATTCATCATATACTATAAATGAAATGGGGGTAGTTTGAAATATTGCTTTCTACTAATATTAATTTCAATAATCTATTTTTTAAATGAATGTAATAACTTTGAAATCTGTTTTTTTGCTTGTTTTCCTGATTTTATAAATACTCATACAGTAGTCTGATAACTGGTATTCTTTGTAAGCAGAGAATTCCTGGATTCAATGACCAATACTACAGGATCTTTTGATATTTTGGCAGTTACTCTCACTAAAATAAGGTACATTGAGCAGATTAGAAGGATTCATGAGAAATTCTTGGTTAGTAAATATTTGCTCCAGATTTTATAATTGCCTAAATCTCTTTATAGGTTATTTGTTGCGATACTTCAAGATCCTGAGTCAGCCATGCTTATACAAGCAAACTTTTATTTACGTGTCTCTTTGTGTATCTATGGTGTCTATTAATATAGCACCTGAGTGAGAAAGTTTAAATTCAAAGGAAGTTTTTGCCTGAAGGACAGCAGAATTGGGCCCAATGGGAGTTCTATATGAGTATCAGAGGGCAGAATTTGGGCTACTGGAAGGGCAGTTAGTAGCCAGGGATTTAACCACTACAACAAAGTTTTAAGGAACAAAAGAGGTGGCAATATTATTGGGGCTTTTTTGTTCCCTTACTTTTCCCAAGTAGAATTATTTTGAAAAAACAAAAATATTAATTGCACAAAGTATCCTCAAATTATGCCATCCTGAAATCTGTCTTGAATGTCATTAAGATTCTCTATAGTACAGCTTTCATAGACTTAACTGATACCAAATCTTTCAGTCTTGCAAAAGGTAATATGAAAATATGAGGAAAACATCTCCTTTATTTGTAGCATATGTCTAGTTTACTATAAAAATGTCATATTTAAGCTTAAGAGCCAATAATTTATATAGTAAAATTCATAGTCTTTTTTAGCAGAAAAAATAAATATAACACACACTTATTTCTCCAGCATTAAATTAGCATGTTTCAGCCTTAATATTCAAATATTTGTATTTTTAATTACAGAAATCATATATGTAGTTTTATATTTTTTAAAGGCAAAGAGTGGGGAATAAAACAAAGTTCTTTTTGACATCTATAGATAGTTGTTTCCTTCTTTTCCTGTCCACAAAGCCACCACTGTAAGTCTGACCAGTATCATTCCAGCAACTCCTACATGCACACATATATATGTATCTGCATAGTAGAATATAGCATTGTGTGATATATATGGAGTAGTCTTTACCACATAAAATGATAAAGTGAAAGAAATTACAAATTTAAAATCCAGAATGTAAACTAAAAATTCTAGACTCAGACTTCAGTGGAAGGGATCCTAGAAATAATCTCTCTTGTTTAATAGCAATAGATTCTGTGCCCTAGGGAAGGGAAGCTCCTTAGGGCACACAGCTAATTAGTGGAAGAGTTCCAATGGGACAAGATCTCTTATTTTCTAGTGCAATGTATTTTCCATAGTAACAGGCCACTAATCACTAAGTCACATATCACATACTATACTTTATTTCTGTGTGTGTGTGTGTGTGTGTGCAGGTATGCATGCACATGATATGTGAGTAGAAAAGTCACATAACGGATTGCTTAAGTTGAAAAAGAAAATATATGACATTCTGTTCAATGTAAAAAACAAACAAGGAACATATACCATGTAGTAGGCATTATGCCAGCCAGTGTAAGAGCAAAGACAAAGAAGAAAAAAAAATGTCTATTCTCATTGGGCTTGTAGTTTAATGGAACAAGATTGAAAAACACAGCTGCAGTGATTTTGAGTGTGTGTTTTAGTGTATAAAAATATTAATATAGTTGAAAGTTACACAAGACCCCAGAGACAAGGCAACTGTTTCCACACCTATGTATATTTTCTAGGACTACTTCTTCCAAATATGGCCTCTACCAACACACATTGCCCAATGAAGTAGAGAACTTACTATGAGAAAAGGACCTGTGCCTCAGCAATGTAGGCATGAATATGTGAAGGTTGAGTCATAACACTCATATCTCGCCAAGCATATTTAATATTGAAATAACTTTTACACAGCCCATGGCAAGCTTAAGGCAACAATACTTCCTATAGACGCACAGCAAGTGTTCCTATAGCCCATGGCAACACTACTTCCAATAGACTATACTAGACTATACTAAATAACAAAGAAGAAGTACAAGTGATTCTAATGAACAGTTATAAGTTGATAGTCCTGAATATATTTTAATCAGCTTTAGCATAATCCTATCATGTATTTTAAAAAGGCTTTTTATTAGATTTTTTTTAATGGAAAGTGAACAATTTGCATTAAAATTAAGTTAATTTCATTGTTAATGGTAAATTAGACCTATTTGTGCAAGGATGATAAAACATGCTTTAATTGTGTAGTTGCATCACAGGTGCCATTTAGTTTGTTCTTTCAAATATTATTTCAGTACATATACATATTTTTCTTTCTTTTATATGGAAGTCAATTAATTAGATGTCATCTGTAGCACAATGCTGGACACAAAGCAGTGCTCAAAAATAATCATTTGATGGACATTAGAGATTTGGGGTTTTTTTCTGAGTTACAAAGTCTGAATATTTATAACCATACACTAAATTTAAGTTGAGTACTTAGCCAGAGAAATCACATTTAACAGACTAAATAGCAAATTCCTTATAGCACTGTACTCATAACATCTTAAATGTTGCAGGATGTTTAACTCTATTTTTCAAAAATATTTTATCAGGCTCTTTCAGAACAATTGTAGTGAAGAAAACAAATGTCAGAAAAAAGAACAGTTTGTAGTTTGTGGACTGTTACAATTAATCGTTACACTATGAATTAGATCATATCCGTTATACAGATGAAAGAACTGAGATTGAATGACTATAATGCTTAATGCCTTTGGCTATAATTCTGGAAAAACATTTCTGGAAAAAAGCTAATTTTGCTTTTTAAAAATTTTTTTCTGAAAAACTGAAATAAGTTTTAAGTCAGAAAATCCAACCTTCTCCATAATGAAACCCCTCTTCTGACTTCTACTTATGATTTCTAGCTGCCAAAAGGGCCTCTGGCATAAAGATTTTTGTATATGTTTTTAAAGCATAACTTTAAATCATACTTTTATTTGATAATTGGAAAGATGCTTAAAAAAAGATCTTTCTCCACCTTTTCATCTTACAAATAAAAAAATGGGGCTCAAAGAAGTGAAATATTTTGCTAAACATCAGAATTTAATACTGGCAGATGTGTAACAAGAACTGAATCCTCACTGATCTCTGAATGCTCCACTTTTACCAAATTCCAGAATTAATATCGCGATGTTAATTTCTAGTACCTTTAGTGATATAATTATAGATTAAAATAGTAATGGATGTCTATATAACAAAAAATAATCAAGGATGTCTTAACCCCTCTTAAAGTTAGTTTAGACCTAAAATCAACCAAAATCAAAAATTATGAAAAATACAAAGTGAATTGGGTAATAGGAAAACACACAGTTATATTTAATTATAAGTACACAGTAGCAAACAGTTCAGATTGTTGATGCTTTTGATGACCATTAATGCAAAAGGAGTATGGATTACGGCACTATATTAAGAATACACAAAAAGGTTAGTGAAAAGTTGTTTTATCTAGCAGACATTTTGACCTTTTCTGCATGAAATTGAAAGATAAACCAGAGAACCATTGAAAGTTCATGTATCAACAAATAATAAATAGGTCAAGTAAAAATGTATCCAAAATTCAACAAGAAAAGATTGCTTCCTATTTCAGTTTTTAAATGCAAGGTAGTGAACTGAAATCAAATCAACAAAATAAATGGGTCCAAGGACTCTTATTTAAGTACAGAAATGTGTAACTCCCAGGAAATGAAAACATAAATGGGTATGAGAAGAAGCTATAAAAACAAAGCAATCTACACTAGAAATAAAGCTTAACCTACTGACAGTGGCTCCAGATAATAACCTAGAACAATTTTTAAATAAATAAAACTCAAGCATTATCTGAAAAAAACTATGAATGAAGACCTAAGAAGTAAAATAATCTACTTAAATATATTTCCAAGCATACAAGTATTTTTTAAACTTATGAGGTGGGAGCTGCCCATTGTATAAGATTAATAAACAGGACTTCAGAAAAATATTTACTTAAAAAATCATAAATATTAATCACATTAAAATAATATTCCATAATAAAAATCTCATCTCAATTTAATGTAGCATATATTAAAAATATTTTTCCATAATAAAAATCTCATCTCATAATGTAGTTTTCAATAATATAAAAAGAGCTCCAAATCAACTTCTAAAAAACTTCCCTAAACTGACACAGACAACAAACTTTATTAAAAATTTATACAAAACAACCATCATCATATACAATTTTCTTCACATCTCAATAAACTAATTAATGCAGCTGAGTGAAAGTCATACATATCGGCCAGGCACGGTGGCTCACACCTGTAATCCCAGCATTCTGGGAGGCTGAGGCAGGCAGATCGCTTAAGGCCAGAAGATCAAGACCAGCCTGGTCAAAACAGTGAAACTTCGCCTCTACTGAAATTACAAAAATTAGCTGGGTATGGTGGCGCATGCCTGTAATCCCAGCTTCTCAAGAGGCTGAGGCAGGGGAATTGCTTGCAACCAGCAGGTGGAGGTTGCAGTGAGTCAAGATCAAGATTGTGCCACTACACTCCATCCTGGGTGACAGAGGAAGACTGTCTCAAAACAAAACAAAACAAAAAAATCATGCATATATAACATATATAAGTGTATGATGTGTATAAGATGATGCTGATATATATGTGTAGAGAGAATGTGAATTCTCTCCAGATTCAACAAAGTATTTTTCTATACCAGTTCCCTTAGAAAATCAGAATCAGAATTGAGACTAAACACACAAATTTATATTTTCTTCAACAGTATTAAATTTACCAAGTAATAAGAGGATAATCTCTTGCATTCACTGTTGCTATACCATTACAGAAATAAAATAAATCTACATTTCCAAGGATATCATTTCTGTTCTACTTTTATTTTGCTGTTAGGAATACACAAATATGGAACAAATACAAAGTTTTATTACACGATTCATTCCAATGGAAAAACTATGTGGAAGCATCTAACATGCAAAATATTTTATGAATTGCCTATTTACTTTATTTGAAATAGTAAATATTAGAGATAAAACAAAAAGTACACTAAAAGTGTGAAATCTGTGTCTCTATTTCTACCCAAGTAATCTTAAATATATTCAAAAAGGGACTTTTTTTTGGAATAAATCATCTGATTTTGGTTGTTGTTGTTTCATCTCACTTTCTCTAATATTTTTGTCTTAAATCTTAAAATTATAGTAATTATACTGAAATTATATATACAAAACTGTATTTTAACCTGTACATTATAATTCATACTAGCGATTGTCAATCACTCTATGAAAAGTTGAATAGCTGTAAAATTTGTCAGAAACAGCTTCCTTTATAACTGTGTTCTATCAAAACTATACTTACAATATAAAAAACTCTTTAAAAAATTACTTTTTAAAATTCCAAAATGTTAAATACTGACTAGAATTTTAAAATTGTCTTAAAGTTACAAAAATGATTAAAATATAATTAAAAAGTATATTATAACCAAATTTTAAAACAACTTACATATAAATAATATAGCTCTATTTGCCTACTAGAAACAGCTTCTAAAGTCAAGTCAGGAAGGCAAATGACTGTAGGGGGTTTGATAGAGTGTAAAATCTTGGATGCATAAATCTCATTCAGGTTCACTTCCATATGCCCTGAGGGCAAAGCCAGGCATGAAACCTTTGCCATATTACCTACTGAACTGGGTCATACGTGGTAATATTTGCTGTATGGTCCTGTGATGAGGTAGCATAGGGAGAACCAGCTGGCCAAGGCTAATACACCATCTGGACTGAAAAAATATTGCCAATTCCATTGGCAGAGCAGAAACAGAGTTTGTAATCGAGCTATAAATCACAAGTAGGTCTTGCAAGTTGTCAATTAAAAGTCTGATATATTGATGTCCTCAATGCATGGGTGACTTCTTGCTTTTAAAATATCACTATTTACATAATAGAACTCTTTTAAATATCAATCTCTACCTAATAAAAAATTACTCAAAGCACCCATAAGAAACAAATTCAGCACATTAAGAAATGTGACTCACAAAACCACAAAAAATGAAGAGAAGACATATATGTTGATCACACAGCTATAGTGGAATTTCTGTGTTCAAATGACACACATTTTTTATTTAACTTCAAAATTTAAAACTTCAGCTCAAAGCATTTTCACTGATTATATTATCTTCATATTTCTCTCTGTTTCAAATGAAAATTTATACACATGCACTTACTCTTTCATACACATACACAAACACAAATTATTGTACACTATGATGCCAAATTACTGACATCATGATACAGTGGAAAGAACAGGGGTTTTAGAGTCAAGTAAGCCACAGCTCAAATTCCTGTTCTGTTGCTTACTAGTTCTATGGCATTGTACCAGTTACTGAACATTTGTGAATCACAGTGACGCTGCAGTGATGTTAGAAGGATTAGCAATAATATATGTAAAGTAACAAGTACATAGTAGTTGCACAGTAAATGACAGCTGCATTAGTGTGATGTAGGCAAATGATACATTTGGACAATCCTTGATTCTTTGATTTAAATGTTGTATGCATTGTTTCTAATCAGAATAAATATGTGAATTTTAGCCAGAAAGCAGAGAACATAAAATTTAAATTGGTTAGTAATAAAATTTTTGCCAGCCCTTCATCAAAGCCAGATTTCATGCAGTTAACTCTTAATGGTTTTTTTCTTGCTTTTATTTTTCGAGGTTATCTCAATTAGATGATCTTATTATTGATCAAGCTCTGTTGTCTATCTGTAAGAACTTCTTGGGTAATCACTTGACCACTCAATCAATACCTAATTCATTGAGTATTCAATAGGTGAAGCAGCACTATATTAGGTACTTTATAAATTTAAGTTACAATGATGTATTAGCAATCATAGGGAACACCATGATGGTCAACGTTCAGACTTGATGAAGACTGAAGCATGAGAGAGGGCCTGACAGATATTGTAGAGTCCTTGCAGCTTTCTACCAATTTCTATTTACCAATAAATATGCCTGGGATAATATAGGAGAATTATAGAAGGGAACAAGGAAAGTAATCAAGGAGAAAGTAGAGAGTTGTTTCCAATGAGAGAATTTCATCTGCTTCTAATCTAAAAAAAAAAAAAAAGACTTTGACATATTCAATTTGAAGTGTCATATATAACAGTTCTTCAATAATGTAAAGAACTATTTCAAGGTCATATACTAGTATTTGGAGGGATATCAAAATAAAAATATTCAAGGTAACATAATTAAATCAGTATACCCTCCATCCTCTTCTCTCTCTGTGTCTATAACAGATCATTTGCACACACCCTTCCCCAGTCCATTATCTGTCTTGTGCTATAACTCTGCAGGCTGACCCTCTGGACTGCATCTTATTTGCCAACTGGCTTCCATCTGAATGTGGACAATCTGAGGAAATCCTCAGGAGAAGTTTGGAGAGCAAGAAGACAGAGACTTTTAGGTGTTCACTAATGCTTGGACCAGGGTGAGGCAAGCAAGGCATCCAGGGCATGAAATTTATGGACAAACTCAACCTTAGAGACTAACCACACCTACCAACTCCATCCTAAGTCTTTGCAACCCTCAAAACTACAGCTCTCTCCAGATGGACTCTCCTTCATGATTTCAACTCTCCTTGGACTGGTCAGCCTGAAGGGTGGTAATGACTCACCAACACTACTAATCCTTCTTCACTGTCCCTTAATTTTTTCCCTCCCTTGCTCATAACTCTTGAGGTTAAACTCTCTTTTGTTCAAGGACCCTGTCTGATGAAGCATCATCTCATCAGAGATACTTGTAAGTTTTAAGTCAACTTACAAATGTGGTATTATTCACATGTGAGTACAAATTTAGGACTACTATCATTTATTGAGTATACAAATATTTATAAAGATCGCTATTTTTGTATAAGAAGTGGCCTTAAAATTAATTGGTAGCAATACATAATCCACTTTAGATTATCCAATAAAACAGTTTTGGCTTTCAATTAAAATTGATGTGTGTGTACAGTATATGTTTGCACAAAAACCACTTCATTGGAACAAAGAACAATTTGTTGTTGGATTAGATTTCTAGTTCTTCATCCCTAGCCAAAATGACAATTTTAAACATTAATGTAACCTTTGTGATAAAAGCAGATTAAATCGATAGTATACATGTGATCCAGTTTTGCCTGTTTCTTAAAGCTAACAATTCATAATTCAGTTGGTCATAAATGTTATAACACTAAAAGACATACAAACTTTTTATAAAGGGATAATATATCTAAAGCTAATAGTTTCATTTTGTAAAGCATAAACCTGAATGAAAGACACAGAAAGACTTCAAAGATCAAACAAAACATTATATGATCACTGGCTGCTAAAAAATAAACTTTTACTTACAGTTTTTAGATAAATATGTCTAATATTTTCATAATCTCAAATAAATATTTTCAGAAAAACTAGAAAGATGATGAAAAAGGGTGTAAATAATGCATACTCAAATCTAATTTTAAGTTAATGTAATTGTATATATCAAATGACCATTAGCAATGAGTCCATTATTTATTATGAAGATATTTTTGACCAAACTTCCTTAAAATACTACATGAAAAACTGATAAATGCAAATTCAATTCAAAAATATTTGAATTTTGAAATAAAGTAGGTTCAATATAGTCATAAAATAACAAAATAGCAAATAAGTAAAACCATTTTCTTATTTGAAGATGGAAGACAGTGCTGAAATCTGACGCTTCAATTACGTTTTGTTTGAATGTAAAATATTGAAGAAAATGTATTATCTTACTAAAATTTGCTTTCACTAATAGTTCTTTTTAAGGAGAATCTTTTGGAAATTGAACAAATCATAAAGAACTTAAAAGACAATTAGACTGCTCTAGGTAGAACATTGTCAATTTTCATTAATGCTCTTTCATGCTGCTTGAAGATCAATCATATTCTATACCATCTAGTAAAAACGATCAGTTTCTACATAGAGTGAAATGCTTTCTATGTGCTTTACATCATGAATAAAAAGAATCACAGATTTGTTTGTCTTTCTGTATCATCTAATTCGGAAGATAAAAATTGGGTATTTGCTACATTCTAACTTTGCTGTTAGGAATTTAAAAACAACATTCTATGGTTATGAAAACTTTTCTTTCACAGAAAAACTTGAGTGTAGCTTTTCTTATTGGAAAATAGTTTTCCCTGAGGAACTGTCATAACTAGTCCTCAGCCCCTGTCAAGTCTGCAGAGCCCTTTCAAGAAGCTCAGTGTAGGCAAGACAAGCGTACTTCTTCCCTATTTTACACTAGCTGAGGAACCCACTACTTCTCATATCTAGGACACCACCATCTTTAATCTTTTTCATTATCCTCACTTAGAACCTTTCCATATGCAAAACAGTTACTAAGTGCTTAAACAAAGGAATTAAAGAACATGCTCTTTTGCAGAGCTGTCTCTACAAGATACAACAAAATCAGATGCAATAGCAAAATGATTTTTTTGTTGAAACAGAAATTAAGTGAGTAGCATTTTGATGGATGTAGTAGATACCAGATAAACCAAAGTTTAAGGAAGTCCTCAAAACTGGGAAGAATAATTACCTCAAATAGTTATATGTCATTTTCTTCATCTGTAAATAACTTAATTGTCTAATGTATTCTATAGCAAGTTCTCTTTCATTGTGAAATACTTTACATGATAATAATTATCATAATAATAGCTAACATTTATTGTGAGCTCAGTTTTCAAAGTGTCAGTCACTGAGTTAAAGGCTTTATATAAATTATCTCATTTAACCCTCATTATAATTTGTGAGGTAGGTATTATAATTACTGATACCATCTCACAGACCAAAAGTGAGGCATGTATCAGATCACACACAGCTAATAATACAAGAAATGACTAAGAAATCAGACCAACATGCTAGACTGCTTCCCTACGTTATAAAGAAGGCAGGAACTCATAGTTCACTCATAATGACATCAATTACTTTTGCCATACATTTTAGAATCATTATGGTTCATTAAATCCTGATACTGGTATTAATGCTGGCCAATCCCTTTTTGAAGAATGCAATCATTATCTTCTCAATTTTAAGAATCAATTTATGGGAAGGCTTAAGTTGTTTACAAATATGTAATATGAAAAAGTATGTAAAGTACCCATTGTTTTAGAAACTATATAAAAATGCATACATTCTCATTAAATGCATGCATTTCTTCCACAAATATGTGAGTGTTGACCATGTAAAAGGAACTGTCCTAGGTGCTGTGAAACCTTCCCCTGAGATTTTCCTTTGAGTCTCGTTACTGAATATCTATATATAATAATGGCAGGGACACAGAGGTAATGATATAGCATTACTTAGAAATAATAACACAAATAATGCCAGCATGGTATCACCATCTTAGGCATTAGAATAAGCAGCAGGCCTCTGGAAACAGATTTCAAGCACTAATGAGCAGTGATAGCCAACCAAACAGCAGCCTGTTGTTTGAAAAAGATTTGTGAATCTTTATAATAGTTTTTCACAAACTATCTATCTCTTTCAATTCAGTTTGTTTTGTGCATAATACTGCTGCATAGCATGGCAGAAATTTTGTTTGTTTCAAGTTTGACATTTTACCTACCCTGTCCTACATTAAATCAGTTGGAGATAGTCTTCAAATGTGACTCACAGAAAACAGCAAATCTTTTCGCTAAAATATAAACTCATAGCCCCACATTTTCATTTCCCCCTCCCTTGTTACCTAAATCATTGGAGCAAAAATGAGAAAAGTCATTACATCAGCGAATTAGTTCACCCAAGCAGTAGCCTCAAACCACAGGTTAATTTGAACTGTTCAAATATAATTACTTAAAAGAGGAAAGGATTCATTACTTTTGTGGTGTTTGCTGGTTCATTGCACCATTGTTGGAGATTGTCAATAAACAAATTACATCTAACACTGTGCCCTTCTGCTGAACAGTCCCCTGAGACTATCAACTTGCACACTATGCTTTCTTTCATTTTGTGTGTGTGACCCATATTCACATGCTCTTGATTTTAACATTTTAAAACACTCTCAATTATGTAAAACCAATCTAAGCAGTCTAATATAAATAGGACTATGAAATAAAACATATACGTTGTTATATAATAGGGTCTGCATGTTTTTTAACCAAGAACTTCACAAATGTGACCATAAAATTTTAAGTAGAGTAGTATATCTGAATTTTTCTTGTGAGAATGTCCATAACTTTGATTAGATTTTTAAAATATCCCAGCCTACAAAAATATTAAGAAAACTGTTTTGAATAATGACTAAAAACTAAGAAAGCAGTAAATCAAGATGTGGTAAGAGGAGTGGGGTGAAGGGAACCACTTATTATTCACTGCAAACAAGATGCCAGAGTTAAAAATATCTACTACATTATCTCATGAGATGCTCAAAACATAAGGGAGAAAGAACTACCTCCATTTTTAGATGAACCATTATCAATGGACTAAGAGAACCTGGGTTGTAATCTTAATGTTTTTCACTCTTGGGTAAATGTATCCCTTTAATGTGCAAATATCACTACTTCTGTCTGTTTCACTCAAACATTATAAAGATAAATTTTAGAAACATACAGCAATATCTCCGCATGTGCTTCACCCAGGTCTCTACAAAGTAAAGACCCTTTATAGGTAACAGTTTTGATTTAAAAAGGATGTCTGGAAAGCAAAATATTTCTTCACTGATGGCCTTTATTAAACAAGAATATGCTTCCATTAAAAGTGTTTCCCATAAACTATGTTAAAAGATTTAGACAGTTAAGTAATTAGCACTTGGCTGGATCATTATTGTTATATAGTTTGCATTGATATGCTTTTTTAGCACTTTCAAAACATTATAAACCTTTCCTTTCCTGATTCAAAGATCTGCCCTCATCTTACCATGTCTTCCCCTATAATACTCTAATATCTGAAAATTCCCAGATATTACATTATTGCTCTTATTTTTCCTTTTCTTTGTTTTTTTCTTACAATGTTAAATAAAAAGAAACTTAAACATCACATGTATTCATTAGGTGCATCCCAATTCCCTGTAATGTATAACCTGAGAATTTTAAATAGGGTAAAATGAATTGAATTAAAGATTAGAGACCAGTATATCTCACTGAACAAAATATGAGCACTGTAATACATCTCACAAATTTGTCTTATCATATATTACATGATATAACACAGATATATCATATATCACATGATATAACATAGATATAACACAGATTGAGTAAACCTGAAATGGTTTATTCAATCAACTAATATTAATTAAGCATTTAATTTGACCAGTCATCCTGCTAGGTGTTGGACATATCTTGGTAAACATGACAAATTTGGAACTCTCGCCAGTGTAGTAACTTTTGTAACAGAATCTAATATTGCCAGTGCTGATGCATATGGATTCATAGATTACACACCACACAATTCTGGGCATTACCATTTGCACAGACAACAATATTAATGGTTCCCCCAAGCAAGTTCCCTCAGAGGTCCTGGAATCCATATGTCATCATAATTTGCTGCTTCTTAAAAACAAATATGTGTCCCAGGAGGCATGTACCTTATAGGGTAAACATAGTTTTGAGGTTTGAAAAATAACATGACATATTGTTTTTTAAAATAAAAACATGAAGTTAAAAATCCACATACAACTTTTAAGATAAAAGACTTTCAAGAAATGCAATGCTAATGACAAGGGTACTATTGGCAGGGGTATCCCATGTCACTAAGGATATAAGACATATTTGACCAATACTGTGCCTTGTTGCTTTTGATACACTCTAATTATAACCATTAGCTAATGTGGGGAAGTTGGAATATCATCTGATTTGAATTTGGACAGATTGATTATGCCATTTACTAGACATGTGATCTTGGGAAAGTTACTTAAATGCTGTGAGCCTCAGTTTACCCACTTGTATTGTGAAGCCAACACTACCTTCTTCAAGAAATTGTTCACTGGGGTATTATATCTAGATCACCTGGTACACAGGAAATTGAGAAAAGTCATCAGGTATTTACATCTTTCCCTGGAGTTATTAGATATGTGCTGATAAGAAGACAATATATTTAATATAAATGTTTAATAATTATTTGACATAAGCTATAGAGCAGACAGAAGCTATTTGCATAAAACCTCCTTGTTTTATAATATCTACTTTAGCACTATTCAGTATAACAGAATCAATCTTGTGGTATAACAGCTATTCTTCCACAACTGCATGTGTTTGAATTTACGAGCCATCAAAATAAGGGGTGAATTAGAGTCCATTTTATTACCTCATATAATTGAAGTATGATAAAACATTAGCAAAATACGAGTTTCAGAATTTTCTAAGCAATCGCCTTCTCTATTTTTATTAGGGAAGCAGTATCTCAAAAGTCAAATAATTTCTGTAATTAAAGAAAGAGATGAATGGCTCTTGTGAATCTCCAAAAGGATAAAATATTATGACCTTCTGTAAAACATGAATAAATATTTTACATTTACCTAAGTAATCAGTGGGGTTTTATTTTAAGATAGCACTTATTGTAATTGTTAAGAAAACACACAGGAGTATGTATTTCATTTCCATTTAAATGAATTATCTTTCCTTAATTCTGAAGCTATCATTTCTATGTATAGACATAAAAAATTGTTTATCCCAACAAGTAATAGAGGAGATTCACTACTGAAAAGGTGTTTAGGAAGAAAAGATGAAAAAGGGGGAGGAGAAAGAAGAATAAAGGAAGCAGAAGAGAAAGAAGGGAGGATGAGGGAACAAATAGGGAAAGAAGAGGAGTGGATGGAGAAAGAAAGACCTAAGTTTTTATTTTCTTAGCTGCAGGAAGATACACATTTGCATTCCAGGGGTAAGTGGAACAAAAGGAGGCAGAAAACCACCCTGAGTTATCTCATCATCACATAACTGTCATTTATAGGAAGGGCAGGAAAAGCAGTGCCTTTCAGCAAAAGTGAGCATTTCTCCATATTTCTGTCTCCTTCAGTGCTTAATGGATTAGGGTGCTTCAGACAGGAGGGATGTTCAGGATTTCTCCCTATTTCACTTTATTGACAAAACACTCCAATTATGTATATTTGATTATACCCTCTGCTAGATCATGTCAGTCCAGGAATGGATCTTTATCCACAGCTATAAAGACATTTGTTACTTTCAAACAGGCTTAAGTTCACAAATTGGGAGGAACTTTGTTCTACTGATATTTGATCCTTGTAAATCCTGAGAACAGGCTCTATTTATCTAGCACGTGTTTAATACTACTTAAGCCTGAAAGTTGTAAAAATGGGAAGTAGTCTTATGGAAGTCTTCCTGAATGTTAAATACATCTTAGAATTACAGTTTAATTTTGTAATAGATTACTTATTCAAGCCACTATAGTTTTAATATGTGACTACATTTCCTAAAAGTATAGTTAGTTTTGATGAGTTCAAACCAAGTATTATTGATCAAGAACTCAGAATGAAATTGAGTAGTTTTAAAATAAAGACAAATATTTGAAATCAGAGTCAGCTTTTGCTACTAGCCATGTTCTTGTTTTCACAAAGTCATGTTTTCCCTGAGATACTTAGCTGATCTTGTAAATATTTAATGCAGGGTAGAAGTGCAGGGAAGAAGAAATATCTTTTGAAATGGACTCTATAACAAGATTAAAAGTAGGAACAATGGAAACTGGGGAAAACCACGTAAAGACAAATGATCTAAAAATAGATAACTTTCCTAATTTTTCAACTCAAAGAGTAGAAAATGTACTATCTTTCTTCTTTTATACTTATGCTTTGATTTCTACAGAAACATGATAAGCAATATCAGATACTGGAAATTTCAAACTGTACATATACCAGCAATATTGTTGTGGAGAATGTGACTTGGTCAAAGGTGCTCTCAGCAGAATCAAAACTAAGGGATGTTTAGAAATTCAAGAAGAATGTGGAAGAAGAAATTATAAAATATTTCTGTACAACTGGTGGTGGTAGTGAAGAGGTGTTTGGCAATGTATATTTTAGAACCAATCATAGAAAGTCTGTGAAACTTAATTCTCTCCCAATTTCCCCTGCCATTCCAAACTATACCTGAATATGGAAATGTTCTAATAAACTAGTAACAAAAATATTGTATTCAATGTCTTGGAAAATTTATTCCACACACTAAAGTCAACATGCATGAGAACACGTTTGGCCTGTGTCTGGGCTGGCCTGGGCAAATGGTACTGGCTTGATAAAGAACACAATTTTGTTTTATTTGTAGCATATCCAGAGACTTATTTCCATAAATCAATCAATAAATCAATTATTTCCATCAAACATTCCCAACTCAATGCTTTAAAAATATAATAACATAAGATTCCTGTTTATGTGCAACAGTAGATAATATATAGTAGTATTCTGCTTTTATTTGATTTTCATATAAAGAAGTAAAAACTCTATGTCTGTCTACCCCCCAAAAAAACACAATAGTTAATTGCACTTGTAGCATATCCAGATACTTATTTCCATCAATCAATCAATACATCAACCAAATGTATTCTTAGCCATCCTCACAGAAATTGCCCAAAATGTGCCAAGTTATTGAAAAAGCATCAATGAGCATTTGATTTCCCATACATGACATAAATCAGAACTGGACCAGAATCTAATGATGCCACAAGGGTGGAAGGTTGACAAAAAATTCACATGGCCATTTTCCACACTGTAAGGTTTCCATATTTAGTACTCAAGAACCTAAGCCCTTCTAGTAACTAAATAGCTAAAGTTCTTTAGAGCAATGTCAATAGAAAAGAAATATTGAAACCTACAATTAAAAAAAGCAGTATCAAGAAAACCTAATTTATATGTAATCAGAGAAAGATTAGAATCCATAAAAATTCTAAATATTAACTTACTTTTAGCATTGTGTGTATATGTTAGTGTATATGTGTGTATGTGTGCGTGTCTGTGTGTGTATATATATGTATATATACAAAATTAGTCAACAAGGAGAAATATAAATTTAACATTAAAATACTAATAAAGCACTTAAAATATTTTCTTCAAATAAAAAAGAAAAATATTTATTGAAATTCATGAATGCCCAACTTATAAATGCCAGACATTTGATTATTTTATAACGGTTGATCCAGTCTCCTTTCTTTTGAAACCAGATACAACAATAACTAAGGCTTCTTGATTTTTGTAGATTTAGCAGAACCAAATCTATTTCCTAAGTTATTACTCTTTTTGGAGAGCCAGTACTCCAAAAATAAAGAAAAACTCACTGGTCTAGTATCAGTATTAATGCATGCTGTTTAGTGAGGATGTACTCTAAATAAGACTCTTTGTGAAATACTGTGTATAAATTGTCTTGATTAATATATTAATAATTTTTATTCCACTAATAGTGATTTTATGAGTATTCTTCAAAAATAAATAATATTTAATTGGTCAAGATTGTACAGAAAAATACACTCCATATTTCTGTAATTCTGTTTCTACTACCTATAGTATGGTTACATAACTCCTCACATTCTTAATATTAGAGTCACACATTTTCTCTATCAAGGGAAACTATCATGAGATGAATCAAAGCAAAAAAAAAAGACTCCTTAACATTTTGAAAACATTTTCAGTATGCCTCACTATAGTAGAAATTGGAATGTAAAATATTATGACTTCATTTGATAGTTTTTATGGATTAAAATATTACCACAAAATAACTACATGGCAACACTTGATAAAAATAAATTTTAAAAGCAAATACAAATAAAACACAAGCAATTACAACATTTACATAATTATAGATTAGGTTCCTAATCATGTCCCTGTGCATTAAAAGACATGTATCTGTTAATTCAAGTACACAAACTTAATGAATTTTAAAAAGAAACATATTCAAAAATCAAGGTGGTTATTCTGAGAAAATATGATTGTAAAAATAGCCTCAATGTTTTTTATACATGCTAAAATAATGTATTTGAACCCAATGATATTTGTATAAGTAAATCTGCTAAACATGTGAAATATTTACTTTGGCTGTTTATTCACAAACAGCTAATTAAGTTATCAATATTATATTCAAACATGTACATACACATATATATTGATAAGCGTTCCCAACTCAATGCTTTAAAAATATAATAACATAATATTCCTGTTTATGTGCAACAGTAGATAATATATAGTAGTATTCTGCTTTTATTTGATTTTCATATAAAGAAGTAAAAACTCTATGTCTGTCCATCCCCAAACAAATACAATATTTAATTGCACTTGACATTTCTAATCCAGCAAGACTATTGTTTTCCTTCCATTTGAGACACAGTATTTCAAGAAGAAAAGAAACTCTATAAACGAAAGCCTCTCTGAGTATACACAAACTCACAAACCCCATCTTAGCACTGTGAGGCAGCAAACTCCTGCATGATGGATGGTTGCTTTGCTAGAACAGTCAGCCAGGGACACTCTTTTGCCCCTCTGCCCTATTTCTTTATTTAATTACATGGCACTGGGAATACCAAGCAATGAAATTGCATTTTCATCCATAGCTGATTTCCATTTAGAGCTTGTCATGTTAATAGTGAAATAAATTGCTCTAATTGCCAGAAAACTTCATCAAATTCACATTTCTTCCTTATTTTATTCAATATTTATTAAACTGCATGTCCTAATGTGCCTGCCTGGTAAAAGCAGTCCAGTTTCTGAATACATTTATATCCTAACATTCGGTGATGTCACTTTTTTTTTTTTTTTTACTAGTGTTCTAATTAACTTCTTAAAGTTTGGATACATTTATTCATATTGTTTTTGGAAATTTTTATTATGAAGAGTTACTTATAAATTTACTTACCCAAAATTATTTGACACATAGAAAATATAATAATTTAAATAAAAACCAATTAAAATTACTTATGTCTTCTGTTAATATAAGATTTAATTATAAGATTTCTGGATGGCATTTTTAATTGACTAAAAAATATTTTGGTTCCCATAACACATTGCTCCTGAAATACTTCTCAAAAGCATTTGAAATAGTTTAAAATGAAAGGCCAAATTATCATTAAATTATTAAGAGAACAGACTTCAAAACAAAAAGGACATCAAACTTGAAGTCTGAAGGCCTACATTCCAACTAGAGCTCAGTTACTCATTATCTCTGTATCCTGGGCTCACTCATTTAGTCTCTCAAAGTCTCAGTTTCCCCCTATCTAAGCAAAGAACTGGATCAGATGACCTTCAAATCCCCATTAGCTCTAAAAGCTATCGTTCTCATGATAGAGGAAGAAGAGATGAGGAGAGCAAAGAGTTAATCTGACAGCAGGGTAGTTCCTCTGACTAAATACAAATATTAGCTCTTGTATTCTCAGGCAAAAATAAATCATGCTGACTATTGGCAAAAAAAAAAAAAAATCACTAATGCTTTAAAAATATACTACAACAGTACTTTGAATTGCATAATAAAATTATTCAATACTAGTTATAAAAAGTATGCAGAAATAGTTACCACTTTGCCCTTTCTTATGTCCACCAAGAACACAGTATTAGATTACTTGTTCTGAAATGCATTTCAGCACGGTTTCTATGTAACACAGACAAGGTTTTCGCTTTCCAATCATTTGTCTACATGAAAAGCATGGAGAATTGAGGAGAATAAAAGTTTAGTATGTTTCTAGGACTGGTCCTTTCAAATGAGAATTATTTTGTGTCTTTTACTATCACATACACTATATGAGATTGAGATATGAGCAGTCCAGTGTTTAAAATACAGAGATTTCATGTAGTTGCTCTAAACAACAGGTAACATGATGCAAATTAATATTTTCTTTTGAAAATTAAATATTTGATTTATCTCTTTGCCCCAGAACAGGCCACCACACTTTATTTCGAAGAGTTTGCTAGGAGTAGCTAAAGGTAGACTAATGTTTTAGAAGAGCAGCATTGCGTCTTCTCAAGTGTTTAACGGAATACTAGATTGAAGTCCCCAATCCATGCATTATAACCAAGAGACAACTTTATTCTGAATTTTTGAGAAAGGAGTTGTCGTATTTTCTTTTTATTTTATTTTACTTTATTTTATTTTATTTTATTTTTTTTTGAGACCGAGTCTCGCTCTGTCGCCCAGGCTGGAGTGCAGTGGCGCGATCTCCGCTCACTGCAAGCTCCGCCTCCCGGATTCACGCCATTCTCCTGCCTCAGCCTCCGGAGTATCTGGGACTACAAGCACCTGCCACCATGCCCAGCTAATTTTTTGTATTTTTAGTGGAAATGGTGTTTCACCATGTTAGCCAAGATGGTCTGGATCTCCTGACCTCATGATCCGCCCACCTTGGCCTCCCAAAGTGCTGGGATTACAGGCGTGAGCCACTGCGCCCGGCCAGGAGTTAGCGTATTTTTTTTCTATCTCTACCTTAACTCTCTCCAAAAATATTCCTCCATAGTTTTATAGAAAAATCGATACAGAGCTGAATGAGTTCAGATGAGAGTTGTCTAATAAAAATACTTGGTTGTTGATTTTGACATAAATGCCAATCATTGAAAAAACATAGGCACACCGTCTGGCATATAATATGTATTAAATATTAACTGAATCTGAATTAATATGGACCTCCTTTTTCTGAATATTACCAGCCAGGTTATAGCATATTTGGAATTATTCACAAAAATAGTTTTTCTCATTCATACATTCATTACAGAGGACAGCAAGAATCCTGAATGTATAATACTTCGTATTATTTAGGTACTAGTTATAAATGAATTAGTCTGAGGAAACAATTTTGCTTATAACATTTAGAACAGGCATTTTCTCTATGAAACGTCTCATTACTACCTACAACCATTCTCCAAGCGGTATTTCCATAAAAGGTTCTGAAGAAGCTTTAAAAGACCAGAATTTATTTGAAGTTATATAGTTTGACCTCTAGACATCTTCTGTTTAAAGTATTAAAGGTTGATCAATATATTTTGCTAAAATATCTTACCCTCAACATCTTTTTCCCTCAACTAAAGAGAAAAAAGTTAGCAATGATCACTAGAAAAAAGGCTGTGTGCCTAAATCCTGTGAGTTCTCTATGCAGGATATTAGGTAATGAAACCCAGGCATGTGTTACCTTGAGGGTAAAGTTGATTAAATGTGTTGAAGCAATATTCAATACGCTTAACGTTCTATAATTTGGCCAAGCTATAAGATCATCCTTTTTGTAGTCCAAGTAAATTAAAATTTGCGAGCATACTGGGGAAACTATTTTAGAATAGTTAATTAGGGGAAATATTTCTGTAGGATTTGGGTGTATAACCCAGTATTGGGTATAAATAACCACAGCTGAAGAAAAGGTAATCTCCTTTGAGGAGGTTCTTTTCAATTTAAAGTGTATAAAATTGCTACAGTAACTTAATCCGAGGGAGGATACTCTGGTTTATCAAATTTAGAATGTGCATCACAGAACACTAAATTAGAAGCAAGCTCACCTACCATCAGTGCAAATTTTAAAACTAGAACAACCACAGTTTATGAAGAAATATGGAGAAAAATAACTACTTAAATATCTTGATAAGTTAACACCCTCTGATTTGAGAACTAGACTATTTACATAATCCAAAGAAAAATATGACCAATCAACATTTTTAATCTGTTCTGATTTTCCACTCATTTAAACCTGCAAGCACATCAAGGACATAATCCTTAAGGAATTTATAATATGCACTGGTTAACATATGTATCCAACAAATATTCATCGAATACTTATTATAAAATAAATGTTGGTTAGGTACTTTAGCAAAGATGAATGAAACAGTTTTAATTTTAGTCCTTTTTCATGTTTAAAATAAAGACAATGAGAATTACCTGGTGAGATTATCATGAGACTAAAAGACTAGAATGAGATGTTTATAAAAGTATCTAGCAGAGTGACTGGTGAATAGCAGGCACTCAATCAGTACTTGTTATTATTCCCTAGCATAGAAAGCAAATAAGTACACTTTAAATAGTAATTTTAAGATATGTAATTAATTCAATAACCAAATAACAATCAAAGACTCTTCAGGTCATTAGTTATAGATGTATTTGCAGCTTTCTGCTGCAAATCTGTGTCATGGCTTTCAATGCCATGGTAAGCTTCAAGGGTATTTTTTTTCAAGCAATCAGATACTTTCAATCACTTGTTTTTCAGAATAAAATTATGACGGTTGTGTTCTTATTAATGACAAGTGACATATTTTAAACTGTATTATATTTAAACTCAAGAGATGTTATCATCCTATATAATAAAAAGAAAAAAACTTTTAAAATACTAATTGTGTATCAACATATTGGGCCATGTTTTTAGTGCTGGAGTTCAACCCTTGAAGTAAAATTTTAAGGCTCTAACTCCCCAAATGTTAAGGTATAATGTAACTGATTCTGTAGAAATAGATGCATTTTTCTAAGTAAGCAAACAGGTTTCTATAATAAACTTCCCCTCAGTTAAAAGTCAGTTTATTTTCAGAGTCTAATATAGGGACTACTCTATTTTTAATTATTTTATCAAATCTAAAATTAGAAATTCACCATTCTCCATGTTATAACTATAATTATCAAAATTAACACTATTTTAATATCTTTCAATTTGCATTTTCATTTATTCAAATATCATCACATTGAACACTGTTAATTGTACTCTATTGTTCAAGACATCACATTTATGTCTCTTTATAGCAGCGTCAGTAGAAACACTGATACGATATTCAGCCTCCCTCTATTGGGGAACAAGGTAAAAACATGAACCTGATTAACCCATGTTACTTCTCTGAAATCGTTAGTGAATATTTGTTTTTCTTTTTCATATCACCAATATTTGTTACTCCTTACATCACCAATATTTGTTACTCCTTGCATCTTATTATACATAGGCATGTGCTTGAAAGCTATGAGATTTCAATTTACTTTGGCAGCAGTTCCCTAAGTAATTTTGGGCAAACCATCTAATCTCTCTGTTTTGAGCTTTATATATATATATAAAAATATATAAATATATAATAATATAAATATATATTATAAATATATAAATATATATATATTTTTTTTCCAGAAGTTTATAGTCCAAACTAAACTAAAAATTGGGGAAAAAATTAACTGAAAAATATTTTATTTTCAAAAAAAGGAAATTTAATAATTGACATTTTTCCATGAAAATCAGGAAATATTCGTGAGCTATCCAGTTCATAGAACACTAGTGTCTGGTAGAAGTAGAACGTAAAATGTTCTAGCAGTCACCATTAAAAAAGTAAAAAGAAACAGATGAAATTCATTTACATAATATATTAAATATATTCACATAAAATTATCAATAAGATATTTTACATTCTTTTCTATTTAGTAATCCTTTAAACCTGGCATCTATTTTACATGTAAAGCATAGCCTGTTTTGGACTAGTCACATTTCAAGTGCTCGATGGTCACAGTGGCTTCTGTACTAGGACCAATGTTGACAGTATAAACTTCCTTGAGACTAGGACTTTGTTTACCTATTTCCAATAGCTAGAACATTACTTGATACGTAGTAGAAATCCAACATTTATTAAATGAATTTGTCAAATTAGTAACTTTGGTTAGAGATGGGGGTCATCAAATTTTTATATCCAGCCAGAGGGGCTACCAATATATGCCTGAATACTACTGGCAGAATATGTAACAAATGAATAGGAAAATAGAGAAAAAGAAAAATAATATAGAATGAGATAAAAGTGAAAAAGATAGAAACAAAGGAGGTATAGAATGGGACAAAAAAGAAACAGATATGGAAGAATGACGGAGAAGCCCACCAACTGTTAACACACCCATCCTCAGTTTTAAAATAAATCTTATCATCACGGAGTTGCAATTTAGAAAAGAACAGGCTCTCGGCCGGGCGCGGCGGCTCAAGCCTGTAATCCCAGCACTTTGGGAGGCCGAGGCGGGTGGATCACGAGGTCAGGAGATCGAGACCATCCTGGCTAACATGGTGAAACCCCGTCTCTACTAAAAATACAAAAAACTAGCCGGGCGTGGTGGCGGGCGCCTGTAGTCCCAGCTACTTGGAGGCTGAGGTGGGAAAATGGCGTGAACCCGGGAGGCGGAGCTTGCAGTGAGCCGAGATGGCGCCACTGCACTCCAGCCTGGGCGACAGAGCGAGACTCCGTCTCAAAAAAAAAAAAAAAAAAGAAAAAAAAAGAACAGGCTCTCTATTGACTGCCTGTTAAAGCTATATATCCCAATACCTCACTACGTTTAGCACTGATCATTTTTAATACCAGTTTGTAAAGATAAAGTGAGTTTGTTTCTTTAAATGTCTACTTTCAGACTATAGTCTGGAGAGAATCAAAACTATATGAAAAAAGTAGACTGATCACATGCATCCACCTCTCAAATCCTAAATTTTTTAAAAACCACAAATGGGACCATTTTGCAAAATATATTGATAACAATTTTGGAAATAAAAGAGCTTCTATACCTTAAACAGAAGCAAAAAGTTTCTATCAATTAACCAGAAGCAATGACATTTCCCAGATGGAAGAAATTAGATGACATCAAACTGACAAATGCAGAGAAAGCCACATCTACATCCTAAAATGTGCACAGGAGAAATCTATTAGAGCAAACATAAAGACACATAAACTTAACTCCTGGTGAATAAACACAGAAAAGGAGAGGATGCCCAGGGGCAACTGTCAAGATCGTGATTTAAAGATTTTCAATTCAACACTGAAAACAGTTCAACTCTTCACCCCATATATGAGTAATTTTGCTTTGAAATAAAGCCACCCAGTTGTACTCTGAAAAAAGTGAAGATTTTTCCTGGATAGGCAGAGAGTCCTGAAGTCTCTCTCATAATCCTGTGTTTCACATTGTAACTGCAGGGGGAGAAAGCAAATGAAATGACTTCCCCTTCAAGGAACTACTCTAGGATGGCCCCAGTCAGAAAAAGATCCAGTTTATTTGGTGAAACTGGGGAATTTTTCACTTGCCTACCTTCTCAATATGAACCCTGTAAAGTGAGACTACTCTTGTTTGCTGCCATATACACTTGAATAATATTTTTTAATTTAGTGAGAGTTGTTGGGTGGTAAAATTTCCAAGACTCATTGAATTAGAAATTATACAGTTTGTCCATGAAATTGTCTATTGTCCATCTTCCAATTAGATTATTTGTTCTAATAAAATGTCTATTTTAGCCTAAAATTCATTAATTTAGTGCTCTAAAATATTTGCTTTTTTCTTTTTCTTGCTACTGATATTGTTGGTAAGTACTCTTTCCAAATTACATAAGATTAAATTATCAAATTAAAAAGCAAACATTCTAATTAAACTATTTTAAGCATGCAAGCAATATATATAGTTCTTTAAAAATTAATATAGAACTCAAATATACTCAAAAAAAATCTTGTTTTCTATTGAAGTGATTGATCAAGATGGAAAACAGCAGGTATACATCTGAATATATTAAATTGAACAGCTTTAGAGTAGAGTGAAGCAGTTTGACTTTATTCTTCTTCTTTTCTTTATTTTGCTTCCCTCCTCCTCTTCTTCCTTATTTTAGAAGCAAAAGCAGAACTGAACAATATAGTATTAATAAGGAAAAAAATTAAAATCATTTCAATTTTAAATTTTCAGAAAAATCAGTAAATTTTTAAAATTACTATGAGTTAAATCAATAGTAAGTCCTTATAGTTTTAAATTCATTCACTAAAGAAAAATTAATGTCTTTTTTTAATTTTCGAAGTGCAGTGAATGATACCAGAAATATCTTGGCAAGTTTCTTTTCATTTGGTAAGGATAGTGGAACATGTAGACAATTTAGAAATTAATGAAAACATATTAAGGTAAATATATCCCATTTGGATACCATATAGTAATGAATTTTATATACCAAAGTGTTCTTCCATTTACAAACCAGTCTATAACATATTTTTGTTATGCATAAATATTATTACTGACACAAATTAGAAATTGAAAAGAGCCAATAAACAGTCCAGAGTATACCAACACAATATAACTTTATTATCAAATAAAGTAAATAAAAGATATCAAACTAGAGGTCTTACAACTTTTGAAAAGTTAATAAATTTCTTCTGCATATATGGGCTTATTTTGTGACAGTTTTTTCATTTACGTAATTTGATTGTCATATATTTTATATATCTCAGAATATGCCAAGTGTTCTAGTACATAACTAATTCTACTGTAGCTCTTTTTTACTGTTAATGATTCTAGTTTATTAATATCATACAATATGTATACATTGATATTAAAATGTCTCAAAATAATAGATGTAATTCAACGCTATGTTCGTCTATCCTATCTGTGTAGAAGCACAATTAACATGCCATTTTATGAATATCGTGAAATCTCTTAGAATGGCATTTTACCACCATTCCCAGAAGTCACAATTTAGTTTTGTTTTCCAGAATTATTCATTGAGTGAATTTTTAAACTATTTTTCTCAATTTCTTCATTTAAAAATTTTTCTTTATTCTTAATAAATCTAGGTAACATCTATTAATTTGGACCCATTTGCAACTTTCATTAACTACTGTTCAATCTCCTGAATCATCAAGGTGTTAAATGAGATTGAATCTCAAAGTTCTCGAGGCATTTTTCAGCATGAATAAATTTCCATTTGTGATTTTCTCCCCTTCATCCCTCAATTTAAACTATCTACAAACTTTCAAATACACTTCCAGATACTAACTGAACAGTGAAAGATATAGTTAAATCAGTTATAAGACCAGAGGTCTTCTCCCTAAAATAAAGTAAGATCCCACTTTTAGTTGGCTAAATTTATCTTTCCCTAAAATGCTGAATTCACTAAGACACTGAGTTATGAAAGCATGTTATTAAATTATTTTCAAAGTTAACTGAGATCAGTTTTGGTAAAAATATTTTTTAAAGCATTGAATTGAAAAATCTTGTGTTCAAGTTTGTATGAGTACATAGTTTCTCAGGCTTTGTCTATCCCTTCCTCAACTTGGTTGATATTTTTATGTTAATTTTTTTCAAGCACTTTTTTTCTGAACACATTCCCAAGAACTGATGATTCAAACAATCACCTCTGGTGAGTTAACAGCATCCCAAAGTGGATGGTAAGAAGTTTAGATCAAAGTATTACGTTTAAAAAAAAAAAATAAGAGAAGAAAAATAAAATAGTTAAATTAATTCATTAGGAAAAAAAAATTAGTTATTTGGTTATCTTGAAAGTTCTTATCAAGCCTTAACAAATTTTCAATTCTACTAAGCAGCATAGACTTTTTCTTTTAAAGAAATACCTAAAATAACCACATTTTGGTGATTTTTTAAAGTAATCAAATTTTGAAGCTTCAAAAGATATTTAGAATAAAAAACTAGCATGTGAATTTACTTATTGCTTAAGTTACTAAGAGATAAATTAAAGGAAAATATCAATTAATAATGAAATGTGTTAGAGCCAACTGCTTAATTGTGATCTCCATCCAGGTCTTTTAATCCAGAAAGAGGCTTTCTCTTTCATTTACTATTTTACTCTTGGCAAGTCATAATAAATCATCATCAACATTATTTCTTTCATTACTTTCCATTGCTAACAGATGTAGGGACCAAGAGCTTAAATTATAATTGTATAATGGACTGAGGCTGAATTAATTAACAATCCCAAGCTTGTGGGAGAATTTAAGCTAATTTATTTGGTTTTTTAAAAGGCTAGTCACAGCTTGAGGTATCTCTCTGTACTTTGAGATTATTGAAGTCATGAAGGAACAGGAGCTTTCAGCATTTTTACACACCAAAATAGGTAAGTTGTAAGTATTGTAGGCAAGGATTTCAGAAAATGGGTTTTAGCTACAAGCCTTTTAATTCTTCTAATATTTGATTCTACTTTACTGCTGTTGCACATAAAACTGCAAAAATATAAAAGTATAATATTATTTTGCTCCTATGATTTTATAATAACTCAAGAAATGACAATGAGCAAATAACACATCATTTTGAGTATCCGGGCTAGAGATTTGCTTTCTCTGAATTAAATCAGTCTCAGAAAGACTGTAGGAATTCAAAATGAGAATCCAACAGGTGGCTTGTGAGGAAATTCTAAATAAGATACACATAGGCACACATACACAAGTATACACAAATGTTAATACATATATCACACATGTAATTATTATTTTTCACTTCTAAATGTCCTTAAAATTATTTTTAAAACAGGTATATAGCAACAAATAACTCTGATTTGGTACTGATTCTATGCTGGCAAAATAGTAATAATATTGTGCAAGAACTCTAAAGAATTTGATCTTTTCTATTGTGGTTACACTTTCTTGTATGCAACTTTTCAAGAGCTATACAAATATCCTGCCATATCTGGGTAGAAAGCACAGTTGTTTTGGTTTTTCACATGGTCTGTGTCACTTTTCCAGTTCACACAAAGTGGTACTTAGCTTTCCTCATCAACAAATACAATGTCAGATTTCAGGTATTTTGTTAATACATGGATTTTCAATTTTGAATTTGATGCCAAAGGAGAGCTGCATAATATACAACAAACTTTCTGACACAACAAAGAGTCAATTATTTTCTAAAAGCAACAATTGAACTCACAGAAGACATATGTACATTACAATATGAAGCTAAATATAAATTCACAGTCAGCTGCATTATTAGACTCATCTTAATTTATTTATAGATATATCTCAAAATATTGATTAGGTGAGGAAATAAAAAGCTAAATATTTATTCCTACCAGACAAATGAAGAAAAAGAAAGTTCCAAATAACTATGTGAGTGACCGGAAGCATAAATAGCATGCTCATGGCTTTTGATAAGACAATTATCCCTGAGAAAACTATCAGTGATTCACAGACCATCTTGTTTTCCCATGTATCTTTTATTATTTTTCTCCTAATACTATCCTCAAAAACAATAATTACTTTTTGGATGATTTTTTTTCTGTTACTTGTAGTATGGTGCCCTGTAAGATTCACACATGCCCACATGCACGTACACACACACACTGCAAGGGTGCCCTTTTGGATGCCATAGAAATGTGTATTTCCTTTTACAGTGGTGGGAATCACTTGACAATTGAGCATTAAAGAGTATCTGACCCCAAAGTAGTCTTTAATCAAATCTGATGGCTATGCTCTTGCAGCAAGTGGATCTGAAGTTCCCCCTTTTTCCATCATCAATCTTCTTCAGCCTGGCATTCATCAAGCTGCATGGAAACTAGTATTCACACTAAATAAGCTTTCAGGTGAATTTACTTTGGAATCCCAAATGATCCAGTGTAAAGGTCCAAATCCTTCTTTCACAGAATTGCACCCAGATAGCCCCTGGCATTCTGATAAAAGTGGTTTGTCAATAAAATGCTGAGTGAAATTGCTTGTTTAGAATGTATGGTGCCAGTTGAGAGACTAGTAGCTGAGCAAGCATCTTCCTAAAAAAAAAAAAAAAAAGGAGAGATTTTTGAATGGCTAAAAAACACTTGCTTGTGATTGTTGCAAAACTATGTGTGTACACTAAAACCATTGACATGTACACTCTAAACAGGTTCATTGTATGATACGAGAATTATGTCTGTTTCAATAAAACTATTTAAAAAACTACTTGCTTATAGTTCTGTGAATAAATGTTAGTTTTTCATTAATCTATTTTATGTACTCAGCTGCAAGTCGCAGGAGATATTCTGAGGTGATTATATTAAAGATAACTAGATTAAAATCTAGATGTTTTTCTTTTTTTTAATTTATTTATTAATATTATACTTTAAGTTGTAGGGTACATGTGCATAACGTGCAGGTTTGTTACATATGTATACTTGTGCCTTGTTGGTGTGCTGCACCCATCAACTCATCATTTACATCAGGCATAACTCCCAATGCAATCCCTCCCCCCTCCCCCTCCCCCCTCCCCATGATAGGCCCCAGTGTGTGATGTTCCCCTTCCCGAGTCCAAGTGATCTCATTGTTCAGTTCCCACCTATGAGTGAGAACATGCGGTGTTTGGTTTTCTGTTCTTGTGATAGTTTGCTAAGAATGATGGTTTCCAGCTGCATCCATGTCCCTACAAAGGACACAAACTCATCCTTTTTTATGGCTGCATAGTATTCCATGGTGTATATGTGCCACATTTTCTTAATCCAATCTGTCACTGATGGACATTTGGGCTGATTCCAAGTCTTTGCTATTGTGAATAGTGCTGCAATAAACATACGTGTGCATGTGTCTTTATAGCAGCATAATTTATAATCCTTTGGGTATATAACCAGTAATGGGATGGCTGGGTCATATGGTACATCTAGTTCTAGATCCTTGAGGAATCGCCATACTGTTTTCCATAATGGTTGAACTAGTTTACAATCCCACCAACAGTGTAAAAGTGTTCCTATTTCTCCACATCCTCTCCAGCACCTGTTGTTTCCTGACTTTTTAATGATCGACATTCTAACTGGTGTGAGATGGTATCTCATTGTGGTTTTGATTTGCATTTCTCTGATGGCCAGTGATGATGAGCATTTTTTCATGTGTCTGTTGGCTGTCTGAATGTCTTCTTTTGAGAAATGTCTGTTCATATCCTTTGCCCACTTTTTGATGGGGTTGTTTGTTTTTTTCTTGTAAATTTGTTTGAGTTCTTTGTAGGTTCTGGATATTAGCCCTTTGTCAGATGAGTAGATTGCAAACATTTTCTCCCATTCTGTAGGTTGCCTGTTCACTCTGATGGTAGTTTCTTTTGCTGTGCAGAAGCTCTTTAGTTTAATTAGATCCCATTTGTCAATTTTGGCTTTTGCTGCTGTTGCATTTGGTGTTTTAGACATGAAGTCTTTGCCCATGCCTATGTCCTGAATGGTACTACCTAGGTTTTCCTCTAGGATTTTTATGGTATTAGGTCTAACATTTAAGTCTCTAATCCATCTTGAATTAATTTTCGTATAAGGAGTAAGGAAAGGATCCAGTTTCAGCTTTCTACTTATGGCTAGCCAATTTTCCCAGCACCATTTATTAAATAGGGAATCCTCTCCCCATTTCTTGTTTCTCTCAGGTTTGTCAAAGATCAGATGGCTGTAGATGTGTGGTATTATTTCTGAGGACTCTGTTCTGTTCCATTGGTCTATATCTCTGTTTTGGTACCAGTACCATGCTGTTTTGGTTACTGTAGCCTTGTAGTATAGTTTGAAGTCAGGTAGCGTGATGCCTCCAGCTTTGTTCTTTTGACTTAGGATTGTCTTGGAGATGCGGGCTCTTTTTTGGTTCCATATGAACTTTAAAGCAGTTTTTTCCAATTCTGTGAAGAAACTCATTGGTAGCTTGATGGGGATGGCATTGAATCTATAAATTACCTTGGGCAGTATGGCCATTTTCACGATATTGATTCTTCCTATCCATGAGCATGGGTTGTTCTTCCATTTGTTTGTGTCCTCTTTTATTTCACTGAGCAGTGGTTTGTAGTTCTCCTTGAAGAGGTCCTTTACATCCCTTGTAAGTTGGATTCCTAGGTATTTTATTCTCTTTGAAGCAATTGTGAATGGAAGTTCATTCCTGATTTGGCTCTCTGTTTGTCTGTTACTGGTGTATAAGAATGCTTGTGATTTTTGCACATTAATTTTGTATCCTGAGACTTTGCTGAAGTTGCTTATCAGCTTAAGGAGATTTTGGACTGAGACAATGGGGTTCTCTAAATATACAATCATGTCATCTGCAAAGAGGGACAATTTGATTTCTTCTTTTCCTAACTGAATACCCCTGATTTCTTTCTCTTGCCTAATTGCCCTAGCCAGAACTTCCAGCATTATGTTGAATAGGAGTGGTGAGAGAGGGCATCCCTGTCTTGTGCCAGTTTTCAAAGGGAATTTTTCCAGTTTTTGCCCATTCAGTATGATATTGGCTGTGGGTTTGTCATAAATAGCTCTTATTATTTTGAGGTATGTTCCATCAATACCGAATTTATTGAGCGTTTTTAGCATGAAGGGCTGTTGAATTTTGTCAAAAGCCTTTTCTGCATCTATTGAGATAATCATGTGGTTCTTGTCTTTGGTTCTGTTTATATGCTGGATTATGTTTATTGATTTGCGAATGTTGAACCAGCCTTGCATCCCAGGGATGAAGCCCACTTGATCATGGTGGATAAGCTTTTTGATGTGCTGCTGAATCCGGTTTGCCAGTATTTTATTGAGGATTTTTGTATCGATGTTCATCAGGGATATTGGTCTAAAATTCTCTTTTTTTGTTGTGTCTCTGCCAGGCTTTGGTATCAGGATGAAATTGACCACGTAATTGGAAGTAAAGCACTCCTCAGCAAATGTACAAGAACAGAAATTATAACAAACTGTCTCTCAGACCACAGTGCAATCAAACTAGAACTCAGGACTAAGAAACTCAATCAAAACCGCTCAACTACATGGAAACTGAACAACCTGCTCCTGAATGACTACTGTGTACATAACGAAATGAAGGCAGAAATAAAGATGTTCTTTGAAACCAATGAGAACAAAGATACAACATACCAGAATCTCTGGGACACATTTAAAGCAGTGTGTAGAGGGAAATTTATAGCACTAAATGCCCACAAGAGAAAGCAGGAAAGATCTAAAATTGACACTCTAACATCACAATTAAAAGAACTAGAGAAGCAAGAGCAAACACATTCGAAAGCTAGCAGAAGGCAAGAAATAACTAAGATCAGAGCAGAACTGAAGGAGATAGAGTCACAAAAAACCCTCCAAAAAATCAATGAATCCAGGAGTTGGTTTTTTGAAAAGATCAACAAAATTGATAGACCGCTAGCAAGACTAATAAAGAAAAAAAGAGAGAAGAATCAAATCGACGCAATTAAAAATGATAAAGGGGATATCACCACCGACCCCACAGAAATACAAACTACCATCAGAGAATACTATAAACACCTCTACGCAAATAAACTGGAAAATCTAGAAGAAATGGATAATTTCCTGGACACTTACACTCTTCCAAGACTAAACCAGGAAGAAGTTGAATCCCTGAATAGACCAATAGCAGGCTCTGAAATTGAGGCAATAATTAATAGCCTACCAACCAAAAAAAGTCCAGGACCAGATGGATTCACAGCTGAATTCTACCAGAGGTACAAGGAGGAGTTAGTACCATTCCTTCTGAAACTATTCCAATCAATAGAAAAAGAGGGAATCCTCCCTAACTCATTTTATGAGGCCAACATCATCCTAGATGTTTTTCTTCCCTTGCCCATTTGTGATATGTTCTTTATTCGATATTTTCAAAATCCTGTAGTTAATGAATTTTCCATCTAAAAAAGTAAAATTGTTGAGTGCCCAAGAAAAATTCACGATGTCCCAATAAAGCACTGCAGCCATCTCTTTACTTTTGTTTCCAGTAAGTTCAGATTTTTTTTCCAACTAATAGAAAATCAGCGTTCGCAATCAAAAACATAGGCTAAAAGGAACCCCTGGAAATTCCTTGATCTTTTCAGAATTGTCATTCAGGTAGGAGAGTAAAAGAGCTTTGTGATAATTTAAAAATTTTACCCCGGATATTACATCGAGTAAAGAATCATATTTTATCCTTAATTCCAAAGCAACAGTTCTTAAATTCCAATGGTCACCTAAACTAGGAATAGCTTGAACAGCTTGTTAAAAACAAGGTTCCAAACCACATGGCTAAGACTCTGACACTTTGAAGCTGAAGTGAGTGCCCACAATCAGCATTCTAACTACCACCTCAGATGCTTTTTATCTCAAGTGATCCTTAAATTATATTTTGATAAAGTAATCATTTTTGTATTATACTGTATAGCCAAAATATGTATTTTGCCCTAAACATTTAATTTCACAGAATTCTTAGAATTACAGAAGTTTCTAAATAAACAGAACTTCAGGAAAGTATTCAGTCCAGTCCCATGCTTTACCGATGAAGGACTTAAGATAAAAAAGGATAAATGTCATGCCTCGAAGCATACAGATAAAAAGTGGTAAGGCTAGGACTAGAACTTACTCACTTGGTTTCAAATTTTTCTGTTTAGTTTCTTCCTGTGCCTCTCTACAATGAAAAAAAAAAAAAACTTTAAATAAATTAACCCATGGAAAAAGAAGTTTAACAACTACAAACTACAGAATCCCTTTAAAATATTGCTCAAAACTTATCTTTCAAAATCCACACAAAAGAAGTTTAAAAAGAGACAGCAAAACTATATGCTTTATCCTTCCTTAAGTTAATTAAAATAAAGGCAAACTTTCACTGAATACTTGATCCAGGTAGCCATAGGCTAAGTGTTTTATTCTTATAATCCTATGAAGTAGGTATATTTATTACCTCTAGTTTACAAATTCAGTAAACTGCGTCTCAGAAGTATCATATAAATTGCCAAGAGTCACACAGCTGGTGAGAGGGAAAGGCAACCCTCAAATGAAGGTCTAAATGAAAAAGTCTTTGAGCTTAAGGGTTCAGTATGTATTGTCTATAACTATACCTGCTTAGTTTGGGTTATATTGTTAAATTGGGGGTTTTTGAAGTTATCTGATATAATTACTGTTGTAATCAGCATTTCTTTCATTTGCTTGTATTGCAAAATTAGGAATACAAAATAGCACAATGAGGAAAGAACTTTTTCCCAGTCTATTGTTTTATGCCTTTGATTTCTTTCCTCCTCAAAGGGATTGTTTCGAATTAGTTACTTCTTTTGCTCAAAATAAAAGTTGTTACAAATACATTGGGTTAGTCTCTATAGAAAGAGAAAAAGATAAATAATTCAGAAAAAAAAGGAAGTGTAATAATAAATCTGCCTTGTTGCAAATTTGATTTTATCTCGCACATTTTACCAGTTTTAATCATTGTTTTATGTTTTGTGTGTAAACAGAAGCTTACTCAGTTGATAGGAGTTGCGAGAGCTGCCTAAAATCCAAGTAGATTGTTACTAAGTTATATTAATAACAAGTAAATCTACTGAAAAGAATTATGTGTCCTGTGGTTTTGCTTAAAAGGCTTCTTATTTTTTATCATGTAAGTCTTGCCCGAAGCTGAACAGCACAGAATGAAGGAGACGGCGAAGGTGAAAGATTTTCACAGCATTACTGGCCAAAGGCATTTTGCTACATGCCATGGCTAAGGAGAGCCAGTGGGGACCAATCCCCACCATTTTTCAATGTTCTCTTTGCTTCAGGTTCTTGGAATAATAGATATACTACACTTTCAATCCAAATTCAGTGATCCCAGCTATGACATCACTGAAGTCTAAGTCGCCTCCAATACCTCAGGACTGTGAACTTACTACCACTCTGGGCAGTTCATTTTGTGGCACAAGTCAAATTGCTCAAAATTCATTCCTCTTTTAGCATCAAAAATGGGTCAACATATAATCACTTCTGCCTATTGTTTTTACTTTTATGTAGACAAACAAAATATGTGTAACTGTTTTCCTACATCAGAGCCTTCAAATGTTCGATAGTAAGAAACAAATACACCCATTCCCTTCCCCCAGGAATCTAAATTTTAAATATCCTCAGACATTCCAATTCACTTTTCCTGGGCTTAGTTTAACTTTTCTGGTTTGTTTTTTGTTTTTTATGATTACTTTTGTTATTTTTTGTTTATCTTTTTGCTTTGTGGTTAAATTTGTTTGTTTTACATAAGCACTTGGCCCAGGTTTCTCAAAACATTGAAGTTAGTTTAATATGTAACCTTTCTTAATGATATTTCTGTAGCAAGCATAAGCATTTAAATCCGTGTAAAATTGAAGCTAGCTGTCACTTACAATATCATGGCAAAATGGTGAAGCAACTTTGCATAAGTGAAATATTACTTGTTACAGGAAACTTTGAATTTCATATAAGTATATTTTATCTAACTTTTCGGTTTAGATAGAAGACAAAAGCTCCAATGGCTACAGGTTATAGCTCAAGTCATATGCCTCCTGTTTTCTTCTAAAGGGTTACTTCCAAGTTAGTAACAATTAGAATGTATATCTTTATGTAAACAATGCCAGCCCCTTTCTCAAGGCACACCATTTAACACATATTTGTTCTGTAAGGGCATCAATGGACTACATTACCAAGATAACTTCATGTGGTTCCAATGCTATGGGCCAAGAACACAATGTACTCTCATCTTTTCAAGATCTGAATAGGAACCCAAGCATCTTCCATTCCTTCCCCAAAAACCCCACTCTGGATACGTGGGTGGAATTTTCCTCCATACAGCCCCAAAGCAGTTGTTTCTGCATCTTAAAGCAACCAGTGGACAAATCTAAGCAAGTAAAAGTGAGGGCACTGTATTGAGGTGAGGAGGGAAAATTAGGGATTAGGGTTCTAGGTTTGTGGAATGGAAAAAGTCTGATATATTTTGACTAGGTAAATCTCCCAGGCCAATTACTGGGTAAATCTACCAGGCAGATTTACCCAGTCATACTTTTCTTTTTCTGTGGCTGCCAGGATATAGCCTACCAAATCCCTTACCTACTTTCTTAGGGGAATGAAATGCAGTTTCGAGTACAGTCTTTTTTTTTTCTTCTTGGTAATAGTGAACAAATAAGAAATAAAGCATTTAGAGAAAATGTACTCTGATCCTCCAGTTCCTGATCACTTTCCTTCTTAACACTCCATAGGCAAGAGAAAAGTGAAATAAACATTAACCATAGATTTCCTCACTAAAAGGATTAAAGGAAAATGTATTTACATGACAGAAAAAAAAACCCCACAAGATTCTGGCTATTATATTCTGAGTTCTCAGAACTGGAGAGGAGGAAAGGTTGAAAGTCTCTGAGGGTAGGAGTGAAGACAGGGGAAAGGCTTGAGGGTGCTACCAAGGAGACAAGCATTGGGACACAGAAAGCCAGGGCTAAAGAAAAACAAGGAAGCTATCATTCTTATACTTGACTCTCTTTCTCTCTGGCCCTAGGGCCGGGTTTGTTGTTTTGTTTTGTTGTACTAACAGGAGGATCATGATTACCTGCCTTATATAACCTCCGGTGTTGCTGTGAGAATCAAATGAAACAATTAAAGTACCTTGAAAATTGTAAAGCATGGCACCAATATGTTATTATTATTACTTGACTCCAAAGTCTTGTTTGGTAAGAAAACAAAACAAAATAAAACCTCAATAACTGTTTTTGTTTTTTTTTTATATTTTTATTTTTGAAACACAGATATGAAAAGCAGAAATAGACCCTATTACCAGGATTAAATGAAAAACTCTCACTGTAGAGTTTTAATATGAGATAATCAGAGTGGAAAAGAAACCGATGGTGATCATCTACATTAAATAAAGTTTGTGGGCTACTACGAAAAGGTTCTCTTTTACTAATACTGTAACGTGCACTGTGTTATTACAATGTTTTAAGTTTTATGTTTTGCTATCGTGTAATTATGATATATTAATGCTTTATAAAATTTAAAGTAATTAAATAGCAACTATGCTTATTAACAGATTAATTGAGGGACTACAGATTCACTAAGGTAATAAAGGTAAGCAAATTCCTAACAAATAAATGTTTTTGTAGAAGTTGACAAGAGCTTAACTTAATTAGAGTCTAATATAATTTAAGACATTGAACTGTTTATATGACAGAATAAAATATAAAACAACAGAGTGGACATGGTGCCTCATGCCTATAATACTGGCATTTTGGGATCCCAAGAGTTCAAGACCAGCCTGGGCAACATAAAAATACCTCATCTGTACTAAAAATACAACAAAAAAATTTAATTAGCTGGGCATTGTGGCACATGCCTATAGTTCCAACTACTGGAAGCTGAGGTCACTTGCACCAGGGTGTTCAAGGATGCAACAAACTAGGATTGTACCACTGCACTCCAGCCTGGGCAAGAGAGCAAGATTCTTTCTCAAAAAGATAAAACAAGAAAATAAATAAAACCACAACAAAACCTGTATCTTTGCTAATAGCTAAACTTAAATTTGAGAATCTTTGAAGCACAATTAGGCATTAAAAACAGCCCTGGAATTATGCACAATGACTTGGATGTCTTGGTATCATTCATGGAATACCAACCAAGACATACGTTCTTCATAATTTCTTCAAAATGCTAAAAAGTTGACTGTGTTATTAAAATGGCTACAAAGATAGAATGTTGCCTTCTTGTGGTTGACAGTTTAAGAAGAATCATCTAATTAATAGAGAATAATATGATTTTTTTGGTACAATGCAAGTTTATAGATTTCACAGAGTGGATACAGTATTTACGGTCCTTCTTTCACCTTAGGAGTCATAATGTTATGTAACTCTGAACTTTGAAACTTGAACCTCTATAAATATATGTAAAATGCTGAAATATAACCCTAAAAGTATAAATATAGTTAGGCTTTTCTGATGAAGCTGGAACTGAAGAGTGAACTGGCTTAGGAGAAGACAGAATTGGCCTGGGTTCTAGACATGCGGCTTTGGGCAAGTAACTTCACCAGCTTGATCTCTCTTTTTCTTATGTGCATAATCGGGATAGTAAGATCTCTTAATGCTACGGTGAGGATTCCCTATGACAACAGGAAAGGTGCCTAATTTCTGTCACCTGGTAAACACTCAAAAAATTAATTGCCTTTCTCTTAAAATCCAAACCTCTTTAAAAGAAAAAAAAAATCCACTATTTTAAAAACAACTTTTTTATGTGATTACTACATGTCTTCTAGAATATCTAATTTTTATTTAAAAGACATTTTAATGCATACACATTTTAGAACTCTTATCACATTCACTGCATGCCGAGTAACTGTCGGGGAAGAGGTTATTAGATGAAAATAAGTCTGTTGTAAAAGATTTCCTTGCAATTACTTCACTGCCATTATCCTGGCCACACGCTCATGCAGCTTTTCAAATTAATATGCTTAGATTACTGACCCAGTAATCAGAGCAGTGGAATTCTATGAGGAACTCAATTACTAAAGAAAATGATCACTCAAGCATTTGAGAAATTGGGGCTACATATAATTTTGAATAGTGGATTATTATTGATATTATGGAAGTATTCAGTACAAACATTTGGACATGTAGCACCAGAATAGTGTTTCACTTTATATACATATGGTAAACAGAACTAACTCCTTGCTAATATTTCTGCTAAATGTTATTCTGCCTAGCTGGAAAAAATCAATCTTGAAACCAGTACTTAAAAAAAATAGGGAGCTGATTGCTTGAATAAAAATTGGATTGTTGACTCACATTTAAAATAAACTATTTTAATTTTTCTACTTCAGATAGAGTAATCCTTTATAGACAAGAAATACCTATCCAATGAAAGCAAATTTGAGAATTTTTGTCATTGTATTCTCGTATCACAAAACTGCTTAAATCCTTTCATCATTGCATTTCAATTATTTCATCACCAAAAGAACCTCTTTTGACTAGATTATTATGACATTCATGTACTATGTTTTTACTCATTTAATAATTTTTAATCAGGCCTTTATTTTCTCCAAATTAGCCATCATTCTATCTAAGCCCAGTTGCTTTTGATGAAAATTATTTTTCTAATTCTGATTTTGATCTAATATTGAAAACAAAGACTATTTTAAGAATGCTGCTATATCTTTTTTAAAAAGCATGGCAGTTAGGAAAGGTAGTGTGGGGAAGGGTATGAGCTTGCTATGCTTATTGCTCTTTGCTCTGTACTGAGGCAAGCAGTAAAGAAAAATCATCAATATCATGATACTTTCTAAGAAATCCAGCAGTCATCAGCTGTGTGGCCTTGAGGAAGTGACTTCACCTCTCAAAGTATAATAATACAATAATGACAATGACAATAACAATGATGATAATGGTGGTAGTAATAATGTAGATGTTATAAACACAAAGTAAACAAAGTATAAAAGTGCTTCAAGAGATTATTCTGATTATTGTCAGTTATATTTTTTAGAATATCAGTTATTTATCTTTTGGAGCCATGTACCACACCGAAAATATGCTGAAAGATTTGGTCCCTTTCCCCAGAAAAATGAGTATATATGCAGATTGAAAACATTAATAAAATCTCAGAAATCCATGGCTTTTCTAACACCTCTTTATTGACTGACGTGTTGAAGAACTACAACATGGTAGAAGTCACTGGTTGCCCAGTCCAGAGCCATACCCATCACACCTCACGCCTTAGTTTGCTCTGTCTTCATCAATAAATCCTAAAGTGTTCCAGTATCCATCAATTCATATGAATTTCCAGAATATCGTAAGTCAACATGTGTATGACACTCCTCAGTGACCTGTAAACTGACTTTTTTCCCTCTCCTGCTGGATGTGAAAAAGGCAGCATGCTGTCACAGTTGCTTTCAACAGCCATCTTATGACCACATGAATAACTACACCTAAGGTGAAGCCAAAGGTGTTAATGGCAGGTAACATAGTTAAACTTCTAGAAAAGTAACCCATATTACTCTAAACTTAATGTTATATTAAATAAGAAATTATCTTTACACATCCTTGAAGTCTCAGTTCAGACATCATTTACTTGGTGACGATGTCATGGACTGAACCAAGAGGAAAGAGTCTGTCGGCCTCTCACTTTGAAAACATCTAATGTATATAGAGCTTTATTATTTAACCCAATCATTGCGTTTAACATTCAGAGTATAATGAAGCCATGAACAGCTTAGAGGGAGAGGTGTTTTTTTTTTCTTTTTCCTTTAGTTCATTATATTATTGCATTAACAGAACAATGCCTGCTACATAATAGGAATTCTACATCTGTTTAGTGGATCAGTGAATAATAGAATGTGACTGATTTTGAAAGACATAAATGAAAAAAAAAAAAGGTGGATCTTGTCTACATTTTACTGAATCTGATCATTAGGATTTTGGTACGAATCCTTTCTTGTTATGGTAAGATTAGACAGAATTCTTCATAAAGGCACAATAGCAAATAATGTTCATATCAGGTTTTCAAAAGTGGTATCAGTTACTTGCACGGGAAGAGGGGGAAATACTACATTCAGTTTTACAAAATTTATGGAAGAGGAACTTTAATAATTTGGGGAGATGTCCAATTCCGAATATTCAGTATGGCTCAAAATTTTTTCCCCTTAAGTTCTGGTATAACATTCATAAAGAAAAGTACACAAGTCAGGATTATACAGTTTAATTAGTAAACACTGATCACATCCATATAAACCATTGCCCAGGCCAATAAGTAAAATATTATAAGCAACCCAAAAAACAGTCTGGGCCCCTACCTTTAGAATGCATTTGTAGTACTTAAGACTATTGGAGTTCCAAAATTACTAAAAGTAATGAATCATAAATTTATGTATATTACATGTTAGAAATTTTACTTATTTTTTGAAGCATGCATGTTAATCATTCTTAATATACTTTCTCCTGTTTAATCTCTTATAGACCTCAAACTGTAGTGATTCTTAGGAGAGTGAACTTCATGAATATAAAGGTAGTCCATAAAATGTGATTTGTAGATTTTAAATCTGAAAAACATTCTCATATGCACTATATTTAAATTTTGTCACTGTTCTATTTGATTTGCTTATCTCTACACTGAATGAATTGTTTCTCTAAAGAGGATGGGGAAGCTTTCCCACTTAGGAGGATAAAACTGAGGGAAATGAGAAATATAATAAGAAAAAGAGATTCAAATCTTCTGAAATTGGTTAATTGATTGCCTGACAGTTATAACAGAAATGCTTTAAATCTGAAACTCATCAATTCTAGGCTCTGTTTTTCTTTTCTACTTAATTAGAAAAAAATAAAACATAAATGCATTCTTGTTTAGTTAGAACTATGGGGAAATGTATAGGAAGTTGTAGGCAATAAAGTGCCAGCTGCTTATTTGGTGCTAAGTTTATCAGAGAGTTTAGAATTTATCATTCCTGTGTATTAAAGTTTTATGAGCTGCTTCGGAGAGGATGTAAACAAAAGCCATGTTATCAAAACTGGGTTAAAATGCAGCACAGAGATAAAGGTGTGAAATGGAGTATCATTACTAACCAAACGTGCGCTTTTGGGTTAGGGGGAGGGGTGTATACTGACAAACAATTACAGGAAACATTTTTTCCATATTATTTTCCAAATGAAATTGTTCATAATTTTATCAGTCTAAGTATTTGAGAACAAACTACACCTATTACCAAGACATGCCAGATTCAGAGTTCTGCCTGTACACCTTATACAAGATGATAAACCTCCAATAAGCCCTTAAGAACAGAGCTGGAGGCCCAAACAGTCAACCAAATCATGCTGTATTTTATCCACCATAGCATAAATACAAATTGGGATGCTTTTAAAATCCAAATTAGTTCTGTATACGCATTTGAAGGAAAATGTTGGTGAAGAAATGTATCTATAAAACACTTCAAGTCAAAAAGCAAAAGTATATCAACTAAAAGTTTATGTAACATGATTCTTACTGGTTTTAGATCATAATTATCATCCTATATTATTTATATTCATATCACTGTTATCTTTCTCTGACAAATAATTCTGAAATACAATACATTTTAAAGTTATGCAGGATTTAAAGACCTTGTCTTCCTGGATTAAGAAAATGTGGCACATACACACCATGGAATACTATGCAGCCATAAAAAAGGATGAGTTCACATCCTTTGTAGGGACATGAATGAAGCTGGAAACCATCATTCTCAGCAAACTATCACAAGGACAGAAAACCAAACACCACGTGTTCTCACTCATAGGTGGAAATTGAATAATGAGAACACTTGGACACAGGGTGGGGAACATCACACACCAGGGCCTGTCGTGGTGTGGGGGGAGCGGGGAGGGATAGCATTAGGAGATATACCTAATGTAAATGACGGGTTAATGGGTGCAGCACACCAACATGACACATGTATACATATGTAACAAACCTGCACATTGTGCACATGTACCCTAGAACTTAAAGTATAATAACAAAAAAAAAGGACCTCATCTTTAAGCAAATACAAGAAGTTTGATAATAAACTTAAAAAATATGCTCATTTAAATAAAAGTTTATCTTTCTCCTGGCCAAATATTTGGTGAATTACTTACAAAGATACTTTCAATGATTAGATTCCTCAGCTAAAAAAAAAATTCACTTGAATACGCTATAGCCCAAAAGCTCCTTACATTATTTTCATATCACATGGAGACAGAGCATTTCATATCACAGTGATGGGTATGTTTTTTACTTTTTATAGAAATTCTATTTTATATAAACATAGATGCCCTCAGTCCCTAATGCATAACCCTTTGTACCAACCTGGGTTTTGATTTTCATGCTGTCCCAAAGTTGCAGATGTGTTCATGACACAGCTGCATTTGTTCCTTCATCTTGTTCAGCTACCTTTTGCTAAGAAACTACCATATTTAAGATTTCTAATCTAGATCCAAAAGAAAAATGCGTGTGTTTGCTGTGTGTACATGTGCACATGTATGTGTGTGTCTGTAAAGATAGAGAATGGCTGAAAATTTACGGGTTTTTAAATTATTCAAAAGAGGAATGAGGGAATTCTAACAGCTATGATGCAAAACAAGATTCTAATAAGTTCCATGCCAAGTAAAACAACTATTCATTGAGATGTTAATAGCCTTGGTACTTTATAATGGAAAAAGAGAGATTAAGCAATTAGCCCATGGGTACACAGTTTCTCGTTTGTAAATACTGATGACACCACCATCGGCTTCATGAAGTTTTTGAGATGATTAAATGAGTTAATACATATGAAGTATACTTCTGGCTACATGAAAAACACTCATTAAATAACGGCTATTATTATTGTTACTAATGAGAACACTGAGCACTGTTCTGAGTACCATATTATTTAACTTGATCTTCACGATAGCCTACGTGGTAGGTAATATTATTCTAATTTTACAGATGAGTAAATTACGAATTACAAATATAGGCAACTTGTCCAATGACACAGAGTGTGTACATGCTGGAAATAGAACTTCAATAGACGCAATCCAAGGCCTGTTCTCTCAAATAATAACGGACTCAGAGACTAAGGACACAGATACTCTTGGAGACTAAAGCAGAAGCTAAGTATTAACAAGAAAAGAACCCAGAATCAGTTAGTGCTGAAGGCAGCTCCAGATCTACGTTTTGCTTGATCTCCTGATCTTGAATTCCCTAAGATTCTAAAACCAAACCAAAGTTATGTCATTGTTTATATAAAAGATATAATAAAGTTAAACATTAAGTGGCTCTGGGGAAGAGGAAGTGACTGCAAGTGGGCACAAGGGATCTGTTTTGGGAAAATAGTCTAAAACCCCCTTTAACAGTTCCTTTTTTTTTCTTCTGCAGGGGAGAGAAATGTTCTAAAATTAGATTCTGATGTTAATTGCACAATTCAGTAATAAAAATTATTGGATTGTACACTTAAAATGGGTAGATTTTATATGTAAAGTATGCCTCCAAAAATTGTTATTTTTAATTTTTGAAAGAAAAAAATAAGGCATAGACACTCTTTCTGCTTCATTCAACCCTTTAATTCTCAAATTGGACCTAATGATTTAGTATTTGTCATCTAAATCCATAACAGTTTTCCAGTTAACAAATGATCCTAAAATCTAGTGTCTTAAAACAACTTTAAAAAAAAAAATGCCACAATTCACAATTTGTACAGGGCTACACTGGGCATTTCTTCCATTTCTCAAGTCATTTAGGAAACTCAGTGGTACTCATCTGGCAGATGGGTTGGTTTGGTGGATTCAAGATAGCTTCAATCATGTTTGGAACCTGGGCTCTTAGGGTTCAAAGACAAGGACTATCAGCAAGGAGCACGTACCTGAGGCGTTTCTGTGCAGCTTAACATTGCCAGAACACTATGGCCTCATAGTAGTCAAACTATTAATGCAGTAGCTCAGAGCTCCAAGTGTAAATGTTTTAGTGAATAAAGTGGAAATTGCATCATCTTTGATGACCCAGACTTGTATATGACATAGCACCACTTGTGCTATAATCCATTATTCAAAGAAATCACAGCCCTCCTAGATTCTATAAGTAAGGAATTTTGACTTCATCGTGTTGGGGAATAACAAGGTCACACTACAGAGTAGCATGTAAACCTGGAGATATTATGGTCATCATTTGAAAATATGTGTCATAATAGTTTATGATAATAATCACCATTAACAGAGGATTCAGAAAGGTCTATAATTCTTTAAAACTCAAATATCTGAAACACTGAGGATTTCTCATACCATATAGTATGTAGGTTAGTAGGAATTTGTGGGGAATTCATACTAATTTTCCCATACACTTCAAGAAATATATGCAAGAAACCTCCTTTTGAGACAAATCTAAACTTTTAGGGTATAAGAATAATTATACACAAATTTCCCTTGTGCTATTTTATATGGAAACATTCAGTTTACATAAAAATTTAGTTTCATTTCCTTTTAGTTTGTGATTCTAATGTGGCAGCTGAATACAGCTGTGAATTCTCTCCTTATAAAACATTTGGTGCTGACTAGATCCGTTTTTGGACATGCATTTTCTGAACTGAACTTGATATTTGATAACTTTTGCTCCAAATAACAAAAATTTAAACTACAATCATAAATGCCTTATATTTATCCCATTTTAGTGAACATTTTGGAGCATGTGAGAGAAAAACATTGTACTAAGAACTACTTTAATTTAAAACCACTTGAGTTGACTGAGAGTTTGTTATTTCTTCACTTTAAAGTTACCAGACAACTTAATAATGAAGGAGTAACTCAGTATCATGTGAGTTTAGATCTTATTTTGCCATCTACAATGAATAACAAAGTATTAAAAAGAAGAGAGGAAGAAATAAAAAAACTAGGCCTCTTGCCTGAAGGACAGGATAATTCACACTTACTTAAAGAATGTCATTTATAGGATTTTCTCACAGCAACTTGAGACTATAGAATTGCTTTTTTAGCTTTTACACACAGTCATTAGCAATTTATAGTGCCAGAGAACACTGTAATGGAAAAAGAGTATGATAAAGTATGAAAGTTCATTGATTACATGGTCATAGCCTACTGAGGTTTGATTTAATTTTTAAAGAACAATTTCTGTTCTGTTCCCACCTGTTGAAAACACTTTGAATTTTTACTCATATAACCCAGCAGTTCTCCACACTGGCTATATGAGAATCAAATTGGACTTTTAAGAAATAGCAATGTCAGGCTCCAGCCCTAGAGATTAGATTCATCAGGTGTAGGATACGGCTTAAAGTTTAAAAACCTCCTTCTATGATAAAAATGGGTAGCCAGGTTTGTAAAACAGTGATTTAACCTGTTACTGTTTCTGCTGGCCTACTGTCACTTACTTCTGAGAAAAACTGTTGTCTAAATATTTATCAAGATAATTTATAAAATCTTGAATCTAACCCAGTCAGAAAAAAAGGTCCCTGAAGTACCTCCAATCCTTTAAAAAGAGAAAAATCCATCAGTCAGTATGCTCAGATGACAACAAACTTTTAGTTACTTTAAAATTCACCAACTGTTCCAGTGTTACTGGGGATGTTCTAAAAGAGTACACTGAAATCAAAAACACCTGGCTATAGATCAGTCTCTGAAGTTCCACCCCAGTAACCTTTTCCACAAAGTGAGCTAGATGAAGGAAATTAACAGTCATGGTTGAGAAAACAAACTGAAAGACAAACATTTCAACAAGGGAGAAAAGAGGGAGTTTAAGCTTTGATATGGCCACTAACAACCATTATGTGATCATCCATGGGTCACTTAGGGCTTGCTGGATACCGTATTCCTCTGAAAAATGAGGGGTTGAGCTGTATCTATGTTTTTCTTGTTTGTTTGTTTGTTTTGTTTTCTGTTGGTCATGGTGAAAGTGTTATGAGTTAAGCAGTAGAAAACACTTTCCAAACAAAATACATTAAAACAACATACAAGATTAGCGGGCTAGCCATGGTGGCTCAAGCCTGTAATCAACAACACTTTGGAAGCCCGAGGCTTGCTGATTGCCTGAGCCTAGAAGCTGGAAACCAGCCTGGGCAACAAAGTGAGATACTGTCTCTATAAAAAAAATAAAACAAATTAACCAGGCATGGTGGTGGGTGCTTGTGGTTCCAGTTACTCAGGAGCCTGTGGTGGGAAGATTGCTTGAGCCAAACAGATAGAGGTTGCAGTGAGATGAGATCACACCACTGCACTACAGCCTGGGTAAGAGAGTAAGACTCTGTCTCAAAAACAAATCAAAACAAAATACAAGATTAGAGTTGTTCTGGTTGATCAGTAGATGGGGGCACGTGGAGACCCATCTATCAACCCTCTTCATTCACCAGCTGCTCTGCCTCTGTATTCCTACACTAATTGCATTTTTAGAGATAACTACTGTGTAATCTTATTTTCAAACTTTATGTTTTAGGCATGGTTCCTAATGACCTCTTAAAGTATAAATATTCCTAAGAACTAGGAGTTCCTACTGGGTAGATTTTACCACAAGTGTGATTACCGTAATGGGTAGAATCATATATATGAGATATATAAGATATAAGATACATCTATATATATATATTTCATAAGAATGCCCATAACACTTAATCAGTATATGAGTTTATGCATTTAATTTTGTATGGGCATATATAATTTACATGTAACACTTATTGACAGACCACATAATGATGTATATGCCACATATGGAATATCTACCATCTCAAAGCAACCTGAAATATAATTTCTAGTTTCTCTCATTTTACATTAGGAAACATAGGCTCAGTGAGGTTTATTAATTTGCCTGGGGTCAACAAGTAGCAAGTGGTAGCTACAGTATTTGAAACCAGAAGGATCTGAAGCCAAAGTATGTGCTTTTTCCTGCAATATTAAAATACCTCCTATTGTATCAGTAAGTTTCCCATATTTGTAAGTAGGGAGAAGAGTGGGTTATGGCTTGCTTCCTGATGCTTAACTGGGAATCATATCAAAACTGAGGATCAATTGCCCCACATTCCAAGGATATGGTGCAGTGAGCAGTGTTTGGAGAAATTGGGGATGGAAAAGTATAGTTAGCCCTAAGGCTTCCATCTTGCCACTCTCTCTCATTATGAGATATCTGTAACTAATGGTGTGCATGTGGTGTGTGTGGGTGTGTGTGTATTCTTCTCCACATAGCAAAGGAAAGGCCAGAATCTTTGTACTTTTATTTTTCAGGATCCTGCATGTTTGCTTGTATGTTTTTCCTAATGATGTAGCTTTTCCATCTCTTGAACCAAAGAGAACAGTTAAATCTTGAAATAACCTATTTCTATAAGTAATAGAAATAGGTCATTATAATATAACTAGTATGAATAATACTTTTGTTGACTTAAGCATAGTCATACAACTAACTAGTATATAAAACTGAGAACGTCTCAATGCTGACATTGCTGTGTTGGGGAAATCTCGCAACCCAAAACTGTACACACAAAAAACATTAACAAACAGTAATAAAAATTTTTAAATAAGAAAGCAACTTAGAGAAATCGATTCCCTCTCCTTCAGTTTTTATATCATAAAACTAGAACCCAGGAAGATAGAAAAAATGCATTTTTAAAGGAAATAACAGATTCCAATCTAAAGCATTTTTCTATTATATACTGTAGCTAGAGATAATCTTACTAAACTCAATCAATTAGTGTGTATGACTGATAAGAACCTAACCCTCTCAGAGAAGTACAGATTTTAAATACAAATCTTCTTTTTGTTAACTATAAACTCTTTTGAGGGCAAGGATTCATGTTACATACTTTTTTGGTCATTTTTACATAGTAATTTACCTCTGGTATTAAATAGGAATTTATTTGACTAATAACAGAATCTTAAACTAAAATACAGGCTGTAATTCAATATTTAAGCAGAATTAATTCCATATTCTGCTGGAGAACTGCTCCAGAAGATTCCCCCAATCATACCTCCTATTGCTGTCTTGGGATAGGATTAACCTGCCTATGGCTTTTTTTCCCAGAAAAATTAACTAATAAGATAAATATAGCTTGTCTCCTCAGTAGTGATATGGTTTGACTGTGTCCCTACCCAAATCTCATCTTAAATTCCCATGTGTTGTGAGAATTCAACATGAGGAACTGGGAAGGACCCAGTGGGAGGTAACTGAAACATCAGGGCAAGTCTTTCCCATACTGTTCTCATGGTAGTGAGTAAGCTTCACAAGATCTAATAGTTTTATATGGGGGAAGCCCATTTCGCGTGGCTCTCATTCTCTCTCCTGACACCGCCATGGGAAAAGTGCCTTTTGCCTTCTGCCATGGTTGTGAGGCCTCCCTAGCCATGTGGAACTGTAAGTCCATTAACCTCTTTCTTTTGTAACTTGTCCAGTCTTGGGTATGTCTTTAGCAGCAGCATGAAAACGGACCGATACAGTAGTAACTATTTAAATTATTCTGAAAAATGCCTCTATAAGCCTGAGGGCAGTAATCATGCCACTACTCTGACTTCACTCTTTCAAATCAAATATAGATTATTCTAAATTTATTTTATTTGTCCTACTTTAAAAATCTATAATTAATTAATATCAGTAATGCTTTCATTATTATTTTATTATTCTGAGACTCTTTCCAAGCATTCTGGCATTATTCTTATGATCCACACAGATAGGGATGAAAAAAGTTCATTTCTTTCCTGGGTTGTAACTCAATCAGCCTCTTCAGTTCCAAAGATCGGTGGTCTTTTTGATCTTGAAACTTAGAGTAATAATTTAAAGTTTAGAAGAACTGGGTCAATGAAAAGAATGGCTATTTGAGTTTCTTTGTGGTACAGTCCAAAAGAAAATCTGAGGGTGTTTTCTCTGCCAAAAAATCACTGCAAGCTGTGATGTAAACCATTGAAAAGGTGAGTAGTGATTTTTCCCCTTCTTAGAAATTCTGCAAAGATGAGAACATGCGTATAAAAGAAATGGATATAGAATTTAATAGTAATGATCAGAAATGGAACTAAGATCATGACTCTAGCTTCTTTGGATAGAGAAATTCTAACAATCTCTAGAGAGGATTTGTGTTAGTTGGCTAAAATGAAAAGCACGCACGTGAACACTTGCACACATATGCTTAAATTCAGTAGATGGGTATAAAATATCAGAATTTACTCACTCATTCAAAAAATAATTTCTAAGTGCCTACATCTGCCAGACTGAACCCTGGGAAAAACTTCCTGATTAAGAACCCTCATTCTAGTTGCCAGTGTTCAGAGTCCCAGTCCATCATCCTCTTCATTTCTTTTTGATCTGAAATTCCTGAATCCCGGTTGCCATAACTAATCCTCCAGAAATAGATCTAAAACCTGTCCACACAACAGCATAATCTGGGTAGATTTTAAAAATATATTTTCCAGGCTGGGCATGGTGACTAACGCATGTAATTCCAACACTTTGGGAGGACAAGGCAGGAGACTTGCTTGAGCCCAGAAGTTTAAGACCAGCCTGAGCAACATGGTGAAACCCAGTATCTACAAAAAAATACAAAAAAAAAAAAAAAAAATTTAACCAGACGTGGTGGCATGCACCTAAGTAGTCCCAGCTACTGGGGAGGCTGAAGTGGGAAGATTGCTTGAGCTCAGGATATTGAGGTTCCAGTGAGCCATGATCTTGTCACTGCCCTCCAGCCTGGGTGAAAGAGTGAGATTTTGTGTCCCAAAAAAAAAAAATCCTTCCTTGGCCCACCTGTATATCTACTAAATCAGAACTCCATTTTGCAGGGATGGAGGAAAATGCCCTCTGGTCATTATGACGCAGCTTGTTTGTGAATCAGAATTTTGGAGCTACTGATCTTGGGTTCACAATAATTCCTAAGAAAAAAACCTTCTTGACTAATTCAGCCAAGGCACCTAATACGAAAACCTATTAGTTTGTGCTCCACATGGACTCAGATAGTGTCACTGCTATGTACATTAACATTACAAGCACACTGGACTGGAGGCTCAATGCAAAAATTAAAATTTCTTAATAATTCACTCACTTCAAATCATACCATCTTTCAATTTAAAATTCTAAAAAATCTTCAAATATTGGTACATGCAGACATTGAGCATATAGGAAAAAGACATATGAATGATTTAGCTTTTTGAGGTTATCTCAGTGAATTGATGATAACGTTAGCTAGAGTCAAATTATATTAATTATTTATCACTCTTAATTCCTCTCTCTTTTGCTCTCTTCATCTCTCTCTTCCTCCACTATTTTTCTTTAACTACTGAATTCCTACTTATCCTTCAATAGTCAGTTTACTTACAGGGAAGATTTTCTTTAAACCAGTAAATTGTAATCTCTATAGCATAAGACATATTTGAAATTTTGTTCATTGACATATATTCCCAGAGCAAGAACAGTGCCTTGCTCTGTACAAAGTAGGTACTAAATAATTGTTTAATAAGCGAATGAGTGAATACATGTATATATGCATGGATAAATCCTATAATTTCTATTTCTATAGCATCAAGGAATTGTTAGTTAAAATGTATTTGTTTGTTATTTGGCAGCAGCTAATTGTAACTAATATAGAATTTATTTTAGCACTCATCATATTGTGTTATAATTATTTGTTTCCTTGACTGGATCAAGTTATGCCTTGTTTTTATAAGTATTATATCAGTCTCATTCAGTGTATTGCATATGGCAGACATTCCATAAATGTTACTTGAATGAATGAATGAATATAAAAAGCTACCTCTCAAGATTCATATTTAATTTATTAAAAATCTGATGCCAATGAATTTAGATAATTTAGACATGATTCAGATACAGTAATTTAAGTGCTCATTTCATTTCATGACAACATTTTCTACTGGTTGAGAAAACATAAATTCCAAAGGAACATTATAAATATGTCTGGAGACCATCATTCATTTCAGTGCTCATATTTCATAATCAAGCAAGGAAACAGTTCCTAAATAGATCACTTTATCAGGGTTTATATTTGGATAAATTCTTGAAAAAAATACATTTTAAAGAAAACACTGTCTTTTTTTTTTTTTTTTTTTTTTTTTTTTTTTGAGACGGAGTCTCGCTCTACCGCCCAGGCTGGAGTGCAGTGGCCGGATCTCAGCTCACTGCAAGCTCCGCCTCCCGGGTTTACGCCATTCTCCTGCCTCAGCCTCCCGAGCAGTTGGGACTACAGGCGCCTGCCACCGCGCCCGGCTAGTTTTTTGTATTTTTTTAGTAGAGACGGGGTTTCACCGTGTTAGCCAGGATGGTCTCGATCTCCTGACCTCGTGATCCGCCCGTCTCGGCCTCCCAAAGTGCTGGGACTACAGGCTTGAGTCACCGCGCCCGGCCAGAAAACACTGTCTTTTAATTTAACTTACTGCTTACCAGTTTTTACCATTACATTTTTGAATCCTGAATGAGAGCTACTCTGTAAAACATAAAATCCAAATATTCTCTACAGCGGTATATATGCCTCTGTAACCTTTTTAATGTTTCAGGTAGTATCAGTAGAGTCAGAAGTTATATTTAAACTGTAAAGGTTCTGAAATTGTATAAAGAGGAGTAACATATTTGAAGGGTCTCAAAATAAGGCATAGAGTAATTAAAAACCCATGTTATATAATACATAAGATTGATCTTAATACAAAATTGATATGTTTTAACAAATAATACATTTTGGAACAGATTCCTGATTTTACTCATGAAGTAGTATGTGGGTTACAATATGATATGGAATAAAGAAACTAATGATTTGTAATTTTAAAAAGAAAGGGTAATTTTTTTAATTTAAAAAAATTTAAAAAATTGCATCTATGTCAAGTCATTTGGGAAGAGTGAAATAAAAATAGTGTATGAAAAACTTTATTAAGACACCCGTAAGAAGATGAATTTTTGTTTGATTCGATTAATAATCATTATAAAGAATGCCATTTTATGAATTAATATGGAATAAACAAGAAAAATTTTACTTAAAATTTCATAGGAGACCAAGTAACCACAGCAATCGACTTTCCTTTGGGTTCAGATTAATCATGGCACTGTGAGCCAATAATTTAAAAACATAAAGAACGAGACACTATGAAATTCACAAGTGGAAAGAAGAACAAAGGCCATAGTGAGAGAGCAAGAGTATGATGCTCCCTTTTGTTAACTAGTGCTCCTTTCCTAATGTGTTCAGGAACTAGTTTTAATAGGCATTTCATGAAAAAGAAGTTCCACTGTTAATTTTTTTGAAAACTCCAAGTTGAGCAAAATTAAAAAGGTATCCGTAATTCAAGTCTACTCACAGCCTTTATTGTACAATGCCTAATATACAATTAGTTCTAAGTTACTAAACAAACTTTTGTTCAATGAAAGGGGAATAAAGTATGCAGGGTTTCTCATACTGCTCCAGTTTTTAAGCAAGCACTAGGGGAATTGGGGGATACATGGGTGGGGGAGTGTACTAATGTTCCACAGGAAAAAATTAAATTAGCATTAAATTTGTGTTTTACCATACTTCAATTTGTTTTTATTGTGTTTTTGGCTTATCTGTGACAGCTTTTCCATTAGCTTCCTTTAATTGAGGACTTGACTTGGTTTCTAACTTACAGCATTTAAATAATCTTTCTGCCTTCTTTTCATTAAGAAGTCATTATTATAGACTGAAGACGGTCTTATAAATATACCATCACCATTTGGATTTAAGGAAATTTGTCTACCTGATTTTTTTTTTACTTTGCCTTTACTTTTAGCATTTACATGAGTTCTATATTTTTCTTCCAGAAACAAAACTCTATCAATTATATATTGAAAGCTCATAAGCACAAAATACACTCTCAACCAATATTGGTTTGTAGGTATTTGATGCCAATGATACAATATTGTTTACTACACTAAAAAGTCATTTATGACATAGAAGTACATTTCCTTTTTACTTTGATGGCCCTAAATCACAGACAAAATTTTAGTCTACTCTGAGGGCACCACACTGCACTGACCTCCCTGAACTGCCAGTGAAATGTTCTTTGCTTTTGTAAAAGATGTTCTTCTAAGTACTTCAGAATCATAGCAGGATTGAAATTTGAATAATAACATTTTAGTAGACTCATTCTAATTCTTCACTTTCCACTGAGATTACGCTTCCCAAATAGAAATAAAGTTTTCCTCAGGTCAGACACTTCTACTTGCAAAGCAATGTCTCTCAAACTCTAATGGACCTGTGAATGACTTGAAAGTTCTATTAAAATACAGATTTTGATTAAGTAGTTCTGAGGTAGGTCCTGCAATACTGCACTTCTTATAAGTCAGTACTGTTGGTCTATGGATCCCATTTTGAGTAACAAGATAGAAGTGCATAAAATATTACTGTTGACTTAGAAGCTAATTCCATCAGTTTCTAAGAAGTTTATTGTCTAATATCCAGCATATCATAACTTAACCATTGTGAATATATTTGTTATCTTTTTTTCCAATAGATTTGCTTAGATTTCTATTTTAAGAGTCAGATCTGGTCCAATGCTTTCACAGGAACTACAAATAGTTTTGAGTTATTCTTCTGGAACACTGTTTTTCCCTAAGGCATTCTTCCTTTTATATCATTTGGTAAGGAACTTTTATAAAATAGGATTTAGCAACCTAATAAGCTGTGTTCTTGATCTATAATAACCTTTCTCTTGTGGACATAATGAACAAATTTATATAATTCAATGTAAAGCTGATTAAAATCACTCAGCACTAATGAGGATAGCTTTCAAGCCCTTTAAATGTATGTATTTATTTGTATTTTCTATGCAACAAATCAATCTGCCTTCACAAAATTGCAGATGGCACCTTTTCCTTTCAAACTGCTGGCTTAACCCCTCTCCCATCTCTATTACAATGTCGATTATACTTTAGTGTGAGTAAAAATCACCAGGGGACTTATTAAAATTGCGTATTCCATGCTCACCCCAGAAGAGTCTCATTCTGTATGTCTGGAGTAAAGTCTGAGAATCTGCATTTTGGCAAATACCTCTCACATATCTAATGCAATCTGAGTTTGGGAAACACTGTCTTAAGATCAGTCCAGACCTTAAGCAAGAAGCTTCAACATCAATCCACCCTTGCTACTTAAAGCCTGGTATTATTCCAACTTTGTAACTGAGCTTTTGCACTGTTTCAAAGGTTTTGTTTTCAAATATGCTCCTAATCTACAATTGCTCCCATCTGTTTGGGTCTTGTCTTGATAATCTGTCTGGTTTTGCCATTGCTCCTTGGATGAAGGACCTTAATTCATAAATCTTCTCTGGGGACTATAGCTTATCTTTCAAAGCAGACACTTTTGAGAGTAATATTGAATGCCATTAATAACTGTGCCAGGATAATTGAAATCAGCTGAAACTGTCCAGGACAGATTTTATGTCATACTGATCTTGAATCCCAATCCAGGAAAAAATTTTTACCACATTTCAGACTGGTGGCAGATGGTTATCCACTTCTGAATTCTCCATCCAAGTACTATTCTCAGATAGAAAACTCCTACAGGAGTTTCAAGTCAGACCTCTAGCTGTCACTCCTATGCTTTACTACCTTCATTCCACACTCTTCCATCATTTCTGTTTTCTAGCAGACATGATACTCTTAATGTCTGGCGGTGAAAATGACTGTCTTCTAAGACCCAGCACTACTGTGGCAGTAAGTTTCTTCCCAAATCGTCCCAAAGTGGTTCCTCTTGCTACAGATAATTGGGATATGAAAGACCATATGCATATACAAGGCAACATGAATTTGAGGTGGCTGTTTTAATTATCCATATTTGAAAGATCCATATATTTAATGTCTCATTATGATGAAAAATAATAGTTCAAAGTACATAAACACTTCACCAGAAAAATGTTTTACCTATTTTGTCATCTTTCTCTTAATGTCATCACATGTGAAATAACTGATGCAATTCAGAGAAAACAGAGATGCACTGCACTAGAATATATAATATTTTTCTAGATATACCTACACAACTCATTGACAAGTAAAATCAAGCAACTGGACATTTATTTAGGCATTGCATCAACATTGAGTCATGTCCCTCTCCTCCAAGTATTGATTTATCTAATTATTCATAAAAGAAAATTCAGAGAAATAACTCTTTCCAATTTTAAAAGAATTAAAGTACATTTAAATAGATGCTTCAAACATTCATATGGAGAAATTCAGGACAACACATACAAGGTAACATGAGATTAATTATACAAAGCATGAAGGAAAATAGACTCATTCGTTCTTAAAACCACCTCATTCTCCTACCTACTATATTCGACTGGGTTTTTTAAAGATAATTAAGATGAAAATCTCACTTTCAAAAAATATTCCTAGTTCATCATTTTCTTAAATTTTAAGTTCCGGGGTACAAGTGCAGGATGTGCAGGTTTGTTACACAGGTAAACATGTGCCACAGTGGTTTGCTGCACCTGTCAACCCATCACTTACATATAAAGTCCAGCATGCATTAGCTATTTTTCCTAATTCTCTCCCTCCCCCAACCCCACCCCTCAACAGGCCCAGGGTGTGTTGTTCCCCTCCCTGTGTCCAAGTGTTCTCATTGTTCAGCTCCCACTTATAAGTGAGAGCATGCAGTGAGTGTCTGGCTTTCTGTTCCTGCATTAGTTTGCTGAGGATAATGGCTTCCAGCTCTATCCATGTCCCTGCAAAGGACATAATCTTGTTCATTATTTAAAAGAGTATAATAAACTGAGAATGTTTTAAAATGTAGTATAGTATTAGTAAATCATATACTCTTGGCTAACCTTACAGGTATGTGTTGTTTTTATAAATTAACTAGAACTGGTTTAACCCTAGGGTCAGGTTCAAGTGGTGTGCACCAGCAATCAGATTACAACTTGATGCAAATTTTGTCTCATTAAAAAAGTCACGCATCCCACCACTTCATTTGTAAAATAATTGTGTACCTGACCAAGGTCAGAGAATTTTCCCTCCGTTTCTTTCACTGAGTGAGCTCAACTTATTAAAATGCAGCTAAACTGTGAGAAAGATTAATTTTTTTTTCATTTGAGAAAATAGGGGACAGCAAACTTTTAAAAACTTGGAGGTTTTATAGTAATTTCTGATTTTCATGTTTAGAAAAAGAAATCACATTAAAAATATGCTTTTTAAAAAATTTTGAGGATACACTAAAATATTATTGTAGTCCAGAAAATCTGTATCCTATAATTCCTAGGGCAAAAGGGAAATTTATTAGTGTCAAAATACCTATAATTCCCAAAGTTATGATATAAATTTTAAAAAATTGTTTAAATACACAACATATGATGATGCTGTACTACTAGAAATGACAGAGCAGACATTTACTCTCTTCAAGATGCATTAACACTTTCATATTCCTAGTTCAAATTAATATTCTTTTTTTTTTTTTTAGTACAGGATCTCGCTCTGGGCTGACGTGCAGTGGAGTGACCAAGACTCTGAATCTCTTCAACCTCCCAGGCTCAAGTGACCCTCCCACCTCAGCCTCCCAAAGTGCTGGGATTATAGTTGAGAGCCATCACACCCAGCCCAGATTCACATTCTGAATCCTCCAAGACCTCAAATTATTTTCAGGAACTTCTTTCTTCAATAGCAACGGTCCCCAAACTTTCGGGCATCAGGAACTGGTTTCATGGAGGACAATTTTTCCACAGACAGAATAGGGAAGATGGTTTCAGGATGAGTTAAGTGCATACAGACACTGTGTACTTTAATTCTATTATTACTATTCTATCGTAAAATAGGATGAAATCATTATACAACTTACCATAATGTAGAATCAGTGGGATCCCTGAACTTGTTTTCCTGCAACTACATGGTCCCATCTGGGGGTGATGATAGACAGTGACACATCATCAGGCATTAGATTCTTGTAAGGAGCATGCCACCCAGACTCCTTGCATGTGCAGTTCACAAAAGGGTTTGCACTCCTATGAGAATCTAATACCACTGCTGATCTGACAGGTAGGCAGTCTCACTATGTTGTCCATTCTGCTCCCAGGTAATGCGAGCTATGGGAAGCAGCTGGCTGTAAATACAGATGAAGCTTTGCTCACCCGCTGCTCACCTACCTGTGGTGCAGCCTGGTTCCTAACAGACCATGGACTGGTCCATGGCCTGACAGTTGAGGACCCCTGTTCTATAGCTAAAATCCAATGATTTAAATATGAATACACGTTTGTCTATTAGATGCTACTAGTATTTTCCTAGGTGACCACTTATTTTTATCATCTATCTCAGTTAAGATTTTTAGATAATCACAATTGATTTAACTCAGTATTTATCAAGATCTTAAAAGGTATATGTAGGGCTCTTTGTTTTATTTCAGAGATAAATAATCACTGCCTCATCGCTATGTCTCCAAGTGTGTTATTTAATAAAATATTTAATCTTATTGGAAATCCTTTTATACTTTTTTCTCCACAAAGGACAAAGAGCTGATAATAAATAAAAAACAGAACTCCTTGTGGAAATTATAAATAAAATAAAGACTAATATTTGCTAAAAGAATTTGAAATGAGTATGCCAAAATATTTGCTATTACATAAAAATATAAGTATTATTATACAAGATATTTCTTTATTGTACTAAAAGATAGTACTAAGTATTATCTTAGAAATGAAGTTGACTTTAAACACGGTTTTCTTAGAAATCTAGTAATTAACAATTTTGAAAATAATCCAGAAATGTCTTAAATTTTTTTTCATAAATTGTATTATTGGCATACGTATAGCCCCTACAGTGTTGTTCAATTTCTGAACTTTTTAGCTGCCCTTTATTTTTCTTACTATTTAACAATATTAGATTGGTTATGCTCCAGGAACAAATTTCAGTCCCTGGGTAATTATGCAGTGTGAACTTATTCACTGATTAGAATAGTTGTTGATTGTTCAATAGTATGAGGGATAGATGAGAGCTCCATCCATCATATTATAAAAGTATAGACTGTCTTTGTTTTACTAAATGACATATTAAAAACCTAATATATGTCCCATAAAATATTAATATAAGGCATTTTGTAATTTCTTTAGTTATTTCAAATTATATTGTAGAACATGAATAAACAGAGAAATCAAACTGCTCAAAATCTATCTTAATTCTTATCAGCTTGATCTCTGAGTTTAGCTTGGGTTTCAAAGGACCAGCATGGAGCTAATTGCAAGGGAACCAGTAGGTGTAGATAATCTAGAAGATGCTGTGAATCCTCTTAGAAGAGCAACTATAGTACTATTATTAAATAATCAAGATTTTATTTTTTAGAAATAATATGTTGACCAAGTATATAATAGAAAACTCTGGAGGGCTGGACGTGGTGGTTCAGATCTGTAATCTCAACACTTTGGGAGGTCTAGGCAGGAAGATCACTTGAGCCCAGAAGTTCGAGACCAAACTGGGCAGTATAGGGATATCTCATCTCTACAAGAAAAAAAAAAAAAATCCAGGCATGTTGACATGCATTTGTGGTCCCAGCTATTTGGGAGGCTGAGATGTTGCTTGTATTAAAGAATTAAGAATCTCATAAATTTAATACAAGTAACATAAATGATTACCTGGCTGTGTCCCCTCCCAACTCTCATCTTGAATTGTAGCTCCCATAATCCCCATGTGTCATGGGAGGGACCTGGTAGGAGATAATTGAATCATTGGGGTGGGTTTTTTTCCGTGTTATTCTCATGATAGTGAATAAGTCTCATGGGATCTGATGGTTTCATAAAGGGCAGTTCCCCTGCACACACTCTCTTGTCTGCCACCATGTAAGATGTGCCTTCACTCCTCCTTTGTCTTCCGTCATGATGTGAGGTCTCTCTAGCCATGTGGAACTGTGAGTCCATTAAACTTCTTTTTCTTTATAAATTACCCAGTCTCAGGTATTACTTCATAGCAGTATGAAAATGGACTAATAGAATGATGATGCTGGAAGTGTGATTTTTTAGCCTCACATTCATGAGAACAAAGCGATATATCTGGGTTTTCAATTATAAAGGGGAAAGTAATGTACCAACAGTAATTACTCATACCTGATTATCCCAGATATTATTATAACAAGCATTACACTTTATTTTTTATGTTTACTAGACTTCTCATCTCTTTAATAAATCATAAATCAACTATCTTATGGTTCCGAAACAATTACTTCCCATTATACAATACTGGAAGTTTGTAAACACATGTTAAAAGTACTATTCTTCTTATTCATATCTAACTTCTGATCTATGAATAAATAGGCCCAAACCTTTACATCTTCCATTTATGTGTTCTCTTTTCATCTAAACTAGTTGGATTTTTCCATTAATATTTAACTCAAGAATTTCTTTTTTTTTTTCTCCTTGTCAGGTAACTCTCAATTCAAATGATCAACAATAAACCTCACTAAGCCTCACAATGCTCACCTAGAATTATGGTCTGAATAATTTGATAGAGTCTATTTTTTATTTCATCAGCCAGGTCATCAATGAACATATTTAATAACTGTATATGCCTTTGAAACATCATTCAACATTTCCTTGACCTGCTGCTGAGGCCCAAGCTAACATTAAACCACTAATAACACTCTTGAAACTTTATTCTATGTGGATCTAAGTCTCAAATAATTTCAACCACACACACCTCCATATCATGTGAAAATGAAGTCAATGCTGAGAGAGAGAAACAAAGTGTCTATTGCTTTAATCTATGCTTGTCATTGTGTCACAATCCAGAGTACTCAGGTGAAATTAAATTGTTAATTTTGTTCAGTCATTTTGATGCTGAAACCATAGGAATAACACATGATTTCCCTGTTAAAGTCGAAAGAATGCTATAAATCACTACATACTACAACATGGAATTCTAAATGCATTGAATACAACAGAAATTTATAACAGGATTTACTGAACAGGAAAGAGGGTCAAGAAAGCATAGATTCTGACTTGAATAAGTAAAATACCTAAAGAAAGAAATCCCTGTCATCTTATTCTAAACACATCACTTCAGCAGAATCCATCACAAAAACAAATCATCACATTAGTATTATTCATAGTTATTTGCAAAGTTTTAACAGATTAATGTCTTTTCCCATAAATACGGAAATAGTACCTAACATGATTCAATAAATAGCTGCAAACATTTCACTGGTTGACTAGGTTAAATTTAATTTTACGTATTAATTTTTCATGTTTATCTCATATTTTATTTTTCTAGTTATATTTACTTTTACCAAAGCTTCATACTGTTTTTCATATCACATAGGAACTCATTTCTTACAATAAATAATATATAAGGAATAAAATGATTCCAATGCAAACTTTTTTCCATTTGCTTTATCTTCAAAGCAAACCCTGCATATTGTCTTCCAGAGAATAAACAATAAGAAATAATTTTATATTTATTTTACATAATTTGTTGTTAATGGGAAAAATTTAGGGGAAAAATATAGTTATATAGATGGGGCCACCAAAGAAAGCATTACATACACGTAGTTATTAATGAAATACAAAGGAATTAATGTCTCTAAGCTTAATGTTCAAAAATAAATGGTTAAAGCAAGTTTCTTGGCCTCCGAACTACTGACACCACACAGCTGGATAATTCTTTGCTGTGGGGGCTATCCTATGCATTGTAGAATATTTAGCAGACTCCTGGTTGGCATACCAGTAGATCCCAGTAGCACCCCTCCTTTACCCGGTTGCAAAAATCAAAAATGGCTCCAGACATTGCTAAATATCCCCTAAGGCACACAACTGTTCCAGATTCAGAACCACAGGATAAAAGAGCTGTTAAATACAAAGATAGCATATATATATATATGGCAAAGTATCAGCAAGTGGAAGAAATCCAAAACCAGAAAAGTCTTGGTTATTTTATAATACAAAGAAAAATGTTTTTCCTTTTTTACCAATGCATCAGGTAAAAGAAACCACACCTTATTTCAACTCTAAAAACTCCTACTTTCATGCTGTATAACAATGCAGTTAAAATGTATTGCATCATTTAATTTACTGTCTCATGATCAAGTACAGACAGAATAGTAGAGTGTCTAAGAGTCTAAGAGCCCTGGCTTTCGAATCATAAAGACCGAGAACAAATCTAATTTTGGCAATTACCAGTTGTCAAATTTCAGTGGGCAGATAATTAAACTCTAAGACTATTTTGTTATCTTCAAAATAAGATAATGGTAGTACATCTCTCATAGGGCTGTTGCAAAAGTCAAATAAAATAATGTTTATAAAAGTACTAAACACATTGACTAGCATGTAGTGAGTAATCAAATTTAGCTATTTTGTTATTATTGCTATTCCTAATAGAGTTTTATACTTTATTCTATGGTTTTCAAAGTGGAGCAATTGTGCTCCCACAGGAGACATTTAGCAATGTCTGGAGATATATTTGGCTGTCACAACAGATGGAGAGGTGCTAGCTCAGATACATAGCTCTCTGATACTATGGCTTAATTTGGGTAAAGCTTTAAAAAATGGAGGAAATACCTAGACTTTAGCTAACTTGCCATAAATGTCATTTCTCTCAGACAGTAAGTTTTTATAATTTTGAAAGTGGCATGAAATTTAAAACTATATTCCTGGGTAAATAACTGGCATATAGTTATTCTCTATTAACAGCTAAATTTGAAATGATATCCTAAAGTCACATAAGGGTAGTTAACAAATAAGGTAAAATAAAAATTTTGTCAAAGCTGATTTTAAATGCCTAATTTAAATCATTATATGTAAATTTAAAATGTAAATCCTAAAATAATTACTTTTTCAGCTATAATTTCCCCAATCAACCTATTAATTTGGGTTCAAGATAAGTAACTGTCCAGTTCTGAGACCAATATATCTGGAAAACTGAAGGTCAGAAGACATATTTTAATTCTCCAAAAAAGATACAGAGATAAGTACAATGTATATTTTATATTATGTATCTATTAAGAAATTTAAGTTTGCAACTACATTTTAAAATGTGTATGCTATCAGAAGTTCATGTACTAGAAAGCTTATTTAAGGTGATAATCAGTAAGCTTTTTGCTAATATTAATTGTCTAGACAGTTTAACTTCCATTTTAGAAACACCCTCTCAGAAGTAGAGATAACCAGTTCTTTGTCACAGCAGATAAAAAGCTCACAGCCAAGAATACCAGAGCACTATTTTTGTCAGGTGCATATCAACATTTATGTTGTCACCCAAGGCCAGCAAAACATTTAACAGATCTGCTGTATCTACGTTTTCCAAGTATTTGATATCTATTTTTATATTTCCTCAATGATGCCCCCCCAAAAAAAGCCACAAATTGACAAAGAATGTGAAGTAAAAACATATTCTCATAAAGTCAAATACATAATGTCCAGATTTTGTGTTTATGTGTATGTGTTTAATCTAGTTTAAGGTGACTCAATTTCCAAAATCAATTCACACTAAACTTTGCTATCTTCCTTCATACCAAGCATTAAAACATGTTTTTAAATATATTTAAAGTTTTCATAAACTCTTCCTGAAACAATGATTTAAAAACACCAGCAACCATCATGTGAAAAAATATTATCAAGTTATATTTGATGGAGGTTTACTGGTTATGGGACATAGTATGCATTTCTGTTACAGCACTACTGCAATGTTCCATAACTTTTCTAGATCTATCACACAATATATGTTGAAACTTTAATGCACAGGAAGGAGCCTTTTGTAATTCTGAGCACCAAGGTACTTAGGAAAGAGTGGAAATAATTAGGGACAGAAGGAAATAAATAATTAATAGACCTCAAAATGATTATTACTTTTATGAATACTAAGCCAAACTTACATTAAAATAAATATTTTTCTAGGCACCTTTGCAACAAAATTCTTTTTACTGTACTTATTGAAAATAAAACCATGTGGTTTCTGATATATGAATTAGCTTGTCTTTGGAGTTGGCAGAACATGAACTTGTCTGGCTCTGCCTTATCTAAAAGAGTCAGATCAGATAGGCCTAAGTGCTAACATTATAAGTCACAGTGTTGGGAAAAATGCTTTGGCAATCTTTCCAAAGACTTCACTCTCTCCTCATGGAAATAATAACATATTTCATTTTTGTAGAGATTTGACATGCAGATAAATGCCAAAGGAAGAAAAATGCAGTTAGATTTTGCCTTTAATTTACCAAATCTTCAACATATAAATTATGACCTATATAATTGATTATAGTTATTTCAGAAGTGTCCATGTTTTCTAAGACTTCCATTATTCTCTGCTGCTTTGCTTTTAGTAAATAATCATAACTTTGATAAGTGATTTCAAAATATTCCTAACTCCATAATTTCAAAAAAAAGGGCATTGGGAATCACTAATATACCCAAAATGAACTCTGAGGAAATGACATATTGGAGCATTGGTTGGAATAGAAATAGTGTGACTTTACTTAATTGTTAGACTTCCTTATACAACTCTTTCCTTTCAGATCTGAAGAACTAATCCAGGTTGAGAATCCCTTATTTAAAATGCTTGAGACCAGAAGTGTTGCAGATATTTGATTGTCTCAAATTTTGGAATATTTGCAGCATATTTTTACCAGCTGAGGATCCCAAATTCAAAAATCGAATGATCATTTCCTTTGAGTGTCCTGTTGGTGCTCAATAAGTTTTGGATTGGGGAGCATTTTAGATTTTGGATTTTGCATTCTCAACCTGAATATCAGAGAAATAACTGTCCATTTATTAATCTCAACATTTTAATTAATTCAAGATATAAAACACAAATAAGTTTTAGTGGTCTTTTAAGGGGGAAAGTTCAAGAAGCACTAACATTTTATAATATAAATATTTTAAAATAGAGTTTAAAGGCACCTCCAGTCCATACAACTATTTTTATGTGAAATAGCATTCAATCCCTATTTTATAATTGTTGGATGGATGGAGGGGTATTTTGTCATTTCCTTTATAAACCAATTAACTAAAATGCTTAGTGGCAAGAAAAATTTTAGAACTCAAAAAGAAAATGAAATTTTTATTTTATAATCAAGTAACTCTCATTCAAAAATGTCACAGGAAAAGAAAGATCGTGATATTCTGTCATTGAAACTGAGCTCATACCCTTAAGTGAAACACCTGGGTGCTTCATTACCAAATTCATATCTTTCCTATTCTGAGAAACATCCTCCAAGAAGCTCACCTATTTTGGTAAGGCACCTACTTACAGAGTCAGATATTATCACATATAGCTGCTGGAAAGTGTGGCCACAATACCTCAAATATTATCACTTGCCACAAGTTAAAAAGTTTCCTCAAAATCAGCACAGGAAGATGAGAGTAAAGTTAATCACACACTCATTTAAAGAAGATGGAAAAGAAAAGAAAGGGATTCGTGTTATTACTTACAGCTAATAAGTAATGAGAAAGCGTTAATTGCGTATCAAAAAAAGAAGATAAACTATTGTTTTAAAACTCAAATCTGTAACACATCGTCACATTCTGAGAAGCAAGGTACACCTGTTACAGAATGTGAATAAATTATTTCTAAAAATAAAAAATGTAAAAATGGAAGAAAATAAACATCTAAATTCAGTGGACAGACTTGGTCGGAAATAGTTTCAAAGCCTCGGGCCACTGTGTACTGCGGGAACTGGTGGCATTACTAACAGTCTAGGTTTTCCTTCAGTGTGCACAGTCTGCCATTTCAATCACACAATATTCAGTTATCTCCTAAGCAAAACCTGCTTTTAAAAAATGATTCAAAACCTGCTCATAATAAAATTAATGACAGCCAATGAAAGTTCTGTAATGATAACCCAAGTCTTAGGCAAATAAGTAGGAGCTATCACTGGAATATTTAGTGAAGTTTTTAACCAAAACTCTACAAAATTCACATAAAGAAAAAGAGCAGAATCTATGAAGAAGGCCAGTCTGTGTGTGGTGGTCCTATAGGACCTCTGCTTTCACAGACATGATATGATTGTCAAGATTTTATTTAGAAAAGGATACGATAATTTGTGTCTCAAAAGTGGTGACACAAATATAAGTCTCATGAGGTGATACATCACAAATTGTCTTCTGAAGATGGAGACATTAATTTCCATGTTTTAGAATAGAAGAGTTGTAATTGTTCACCAGCTTTTATACCTGGGCTGTTAATCACTAGTCACGTGTGGTATTTAAATTCAAATTTAAGTTAAATAAACAATATAAAACAAAGAGTTCAACTTCTTAATCACACACACACACACACACACACACACCCTTCAAGTGTTTGACAACCCTGATGTGACTAGCGACTACCATATTGGACAGTGTACATATTGGACATTTCCACATATTGCGAAGGTTTATTGAACAACAGTTGTTGTAAAATGTATAGAATTGTTAACAGTTAGGAACACGTTTGGTAAAAGTAACAGAAAACCTGACTAACAGATTAAAATAAGAGTTCAGTGTTCTGTCATAGTAAATGCAGGGGTTAGCATTTATTGATATTGACCTAGGTGGGAACTGATGACTCCAAGAAAGCAGATTCTTTTAGTATTTCTCCTATATTATCCTTAGTGCTGTGAAGTCTGCCCTTATGCTTTTTACTTCCTGGATGTAAGAAGGCTGCTGCAGATACAGACATCCTTGCACATTCAAAACCAGAGAAAAAGTAGAAAAGGGAGTAGAAGTTGCAGTTATCCCTTAGTAAAGCAATTGCTTTCCTAAATTATCCCATAAACTTCCACTTATATCTCCTTGGCCAAAACTATGCCTTATAGTTGTTCTAAGAAATGTTCCCAAGAAGACTGGGAAAGCAATCCCAGCAAAATCAAGGTTCTGTTAATAAGCAAGAAGTGGAAAATAGATTTTGAAGGGCAACCCACCATGCTCATCACAGTTTCCTTAAGATTTGTCCTTGAAAAAAATAACTTGATAAAAAAATGAACGAGGGTAAATATAGTTCCCTCCACGGGAAAAAAAAAAAACTTTTAAAGATGAATTTTAAAATAAATGCTTAAAAATTAACCTCTTTTTTTTCCTGCCATGTGAAGAAGTAGAGTTTCTAAATGCAAAGGACTTCCAAGTTATTAATGTAAGGCATTCCAACAAAAAGTGCTATAATTTAATCAAAGTAGATTAATACTTCAAATATGCTCTCATGTTTTGGTTAATCATGTGTGATATATTCTTTATGTGGTATTAATATAGAAATGAATTTTCCTAACTGACAACATGACCATTTAGTTAAAGAATTTGGGCTAAGACCTTAGAGTGTAAAGCTATCCATTTACACAAGAATAGTTTCCTTAAGAGGAAAAATACGAGGTTTTCCCTCTTTCCCTTAGTATGTTTACTACGGAAGAAATATTGCATGAGATGAATTCCAAGAACATAAGCAAATGTTTTACTGTCTTTAATACTAACATGGAAAGATATCGCAACCATTCTAGAAAGTTCTGCATAAAAAATACCTAAAACATGTGCCAACTAAAAGAGATATTGAATGGCTCAAAAGTAATAAGATAAAGACATTAAAATTATATTCCCTTCAAGTCAGCAATTTTCCCTGTTAATATTAGAAAATTATGAAGTGATATTAAATCGTTCAAATCTTTCATAAGTTCTATGATCAGTAAAACACAAATATTTATGTCATGAGTTTATAAAATTGCCTACTATTCTTAGAATGACACAAATATGTCATTTATGATGTGCATTTTCAAGAAATACACATCATAAAGCAGCATATTAAGTGAACCATAAATAAGATGACAAATTCAAAATAAAGAATATAAAATAATAAAAAATGCATATTGTCAAGACTTGCAACAAGGCTGATTTTAGATAATCTGTATTGATACTGTGTTCTAATGAGTAAAAATATCATCCCACTTTGAAATAAAAAGCAAGCAAGGTGCAAATAGGAAATGACCTGCACACATATCTCCACGGAGTAGGGAAGGGCTAGTATTATCAGCTAGTGGGTATTACCGGCTGAATTGTATCCCCCTCCAAACTCATGTATTGAAGTCCTAATCCCCAGTACCTCAGAATGTGATTGTACTTGGAGAATGTACTTGGAGCCTTTAAAGAGATGATTAGGTTAAAATGAGGCCAGTAGGGTGGGTCCTAATCAAACCTGACAGGTGTCCTTATAAGGAGAAGAAATGAGGGCAGAGACTCCAGGGATGTGCAGGCACAAAGGAAAAACCACAGGAAACACAGAAAGAAGGTAGCTATCCACAAGACACAAGAGGGGCCTGAGCAGAAATCAAAACTGCCAGTGCCTTGATCTTGGACTTGTAGCCTCCAGAACTATGGTAAAATAAATTTATGTTGTTTAAGCTACCCAGTCTATGATAATTTTTGATGGCAGCTTTAGCAAACTAAAACAGTAAGAATGACAGAAAACAGAATGAATTTCTGAGTTGCTTCAAACAGTGTGTCTTTCAGAGCTGATTACATTCATTTGATTTTATTTATAATATGAAATTTGAGTTCATCATTCCCCACAAGTTTTTAAGCAGTGCTGTGCAATATTCTGCCATTGGCCATGTGTAGCTGGGTAAATTCAAGTTAATTAAAATTAAATAAAATTTAAAAATCAGTTCTGTAGTCATGCTAACCACATTTCAAGTGTTTAATAACCACAATAGCTATTGGCCAGAAGATAGTCATTTGTCTGTCTTTCTACACTTTTTCCACTAATAGAGCATATAATCAAAGCATGTATGAACATCTTGGTTGCTATGGATTATACTAAGACAATCATGTTGCTAAGGTCATACATTGCAAATGACCCTCACACAAATGAATTAGCACAGTGTCATCTTTTCAAACACAGAAAGATTTTATAAAACAATGGTAATAAATCAACCTAAATGTCTATTAGTGGTAGACTGGATAAAGAAAATGTGATACATATACACTGTGGAATACTATGCAACCATAAAAAAGAAGGAGATCATATCCTTTGTGGCAAGATGAATGGAGCTGGAGGTAACTATCTTAAGCAAACTAATGCTGGAAAAGTAAACCAAGTATCACATGTCCTCATTTATAAGTGGGAACTAAACAGTGAGAATATATAGACAAAAAGAGGAAGACAACAAACACTGGGGCTTCCTTGAAAAATGGAGGGTAGGAGGAGGGAGAGGATCAGAAAAAGTACCTTAACAGGTACTATCCTTTGTACCTGGGTGATGAAATAATCTGTATGTCAACATCCCATGACATGAGTTTACCTACGTATCAAACCTGCACATGTCCCCCTGAAACTAAAAGTTTTTTAAAAAGAAACACTTTATTTTAGATTGAAAAAACAAAGAAAAGAAAAGAAATCAAGACAAAAGTCTTGACCAACAGACCAGAAGTTCTTCTTTGGGGAAATAAAACTAATAATTCATTACAAAATATCTATCAGGCTAGTGTATTATTTGAAACTTCAAATTTAAAAAATCTTAATATTTGATACATTCTTAGATGCATTAAGTGAAGTATGCAAATGTATATGTGTAAAACCATAAAATTAAAATGAATTTAATGAGCTGACCACGTGTGCGGGCTCACGCCTGTAATCCCAGCACTTTGGGAGGCTGAGGCAGGAGAATCACAGGAGGTCAGGAGCTCAACACCAACCTGACCAACATGGTGAAACCTCATCTCTACTAAAAATACAAAAATTAGCTGGGCGTGGTTGTGGGCGCCTGTAATCCCAGTTACTTGGGAGGCTGAGGCAGGAGAACCATTTGAACCTGGGAGGCAGAGGTTGCAGTCAGCTGAGATCACGGCATTGCACTCCATCCTGGGTGACAAGAGCAAAACTCTGTCTCAAAAAAATAAAATAAAATAAAGAAATAAACTGAATTATAATTTACTTTAACAATAGCACCATCTTTTTTTAATGTGGCAAATTAAATTACTCTAAACCAATGAAATGAAAATGAAAATATCCTTCCTTAGTAAAATGTCTGTTAAAAATCCTTTTACTGTGGTGAGTTGCCTGGACTACTGGAAATTTTCCCTACCCCCACCTCACAATTCTAATTTCATGTTTTTCGGTGTCAAATGCAGCCGTCAGGACCAGTTCTAGGGGATAACTGTTTTTGTCAGGCTTTGAATTCTCTGGCAATAAATGCATGCCCTTAAACTTTAATGATTTGGGGTCCACTAAAAATAATGAAGTATTATACAAATTATTAGAGATAACATTATATGTTATTATAAAATATATACAAATGTATATTATATATGCAAATATGTATATATGTAATATGTACAAATATATATTATACATACATGTGCTGCATATAATATATACAAAGAAAATTTGTATAAAATATTACATAAATAAAATGATATAAACAAATATTTTATAATATAAACATATATATAATACAAGTTATTTCCTAGACAAATATAATCTATACTTCTTCCTATTAGTTTCCTCTGTACCTTCTGAAAATTTGTACTTTAAATTTTCTTTCCAAAAATTTGTACTCTAAAAATCTATGTGATGTGTCTGAAAGTGCTCACTAGAACACAGAGCTGATAAATGTTGAAAAAAAGAGGAAAGACATCTACATTCAAATACATTTAGTAGTATAGTGTATAAAAGCGTGTGGAAGGGGAAAAAAATTATGAAACATCAGGCTGTAGAGTTAAGTGGGCACCAGATCACAAGACTTGTGGGATAGACTAAATAAATGTCCCCTATTACACTGAAACCACGTAACTAAATCTGGCCACTGGACTACAAGCAGAAATAACTGTTGTAACTTCTGCACCAATGCAGTTAATAAGCAGTGCACCTCCTTAATTCCTCTCTTCTTCTTATACAGGGACTTAGGAGTCCACATATGCTAGATGGTGTAGCCACAGGATGGAGAAGAGTAGCTGACCTATATTGAACCTTTCAATGAGTGAAAAATAAACCTGGGCTGTGTTAAGCTTGTGTTCCATTTCAGAATATTTCCATCCCTACAGGATTGATCTCTTACCTGGCTCATCTTTACCAATGAAGGCTCTTCCTATTTTTTATTCTACTGAGATATTTGTAATTAGCCTTTTTTCACATGCACTTGATTAATCAAAGGAACATAATTATTGTATAAGTGAGGTTTAAAGCAATTGTCCCTAAGCAGCTTCATACAGGTAAATGTCTACAGTTAGGAGTTGGCAGCAAGTTTGAATCTAGGTCATGTGATATTTTTGAATGATTGAAGAGCTGTGAGACTCCTGAGGTGTTCTGCAATTATTAACAGGTCATAAGGAAAGGAGGCCAAAGCCTGAGCATGAGGGGTGCCACATGAGAGAAGAATAGCAAATGTAAATTTCTAGATCTCATGAGGTGGCCTACCAACTGGTACTACATAATCTCAGGAATATATTTATATGCAATACAAAGGTGTACACATAAATTCCATGTTGACGTATTTACACATACACACTAGGAAATGCTTGGATATTCCTGGGTGTCTCATTCTTACCCCAGCAATTTCAAAAGGAGAAATGCTTTTCATCTTTAGACCTGACTTCCAAATCTGTTTACAGACAGAGAGTGAGGTGAGCTATTGTTCCTGAAAACCGACACTCCCATTAGGAAGTATTTCTGGGACCAAGAGACCCTTTCATGGTAGCGTTCATTTACAGAAAGAGAAGAAAAAAAGGTAATTGAAGAGAAAGCAGGTACACATCTCTTGAAGTTTCCAAGTGGCTTTTACCAACTTAAGCTGGGTTTGGAAATACTTATATATCTGCTGGTTTTCTTTCCTTTTTTTTTTTTTTTTTTTCTTTTCCTTTGTTTTATTTTCAGGAGGCCCCTATTAGCTATATATTAAATACAAATACTTGTGTTAGGCTTATGAGTGCTACAATGTTAAATAAGGCCCAAGTCCCTGTCCTGAGGGAACAATATAAGAGGGCACATGTGACCTTGATATATCTATTATATCTAGTATAGTTATCTTGAATAGTTTTACAATAAAAAGTGACCAGTCAGTATTTAAATAACACAAGTTATATTTTCAACTTCAACTATTTATGCTATCTATGCTTCATAGTATATAAACTCCATTGCACTTGGCACTTTGTGTATAATTTTACCTTGTATTTTATAAACAAGACTACTACATCTTTGATAAAATTATGAATAATAACAGTTTATTATTATCTAGGTTCTAGGGTTTTGTACTACAGTACTGGACTATAAGCAAACTATCAGCTCCATAATAAACTGTAGAATGAGCTTCTGCATGGTGAGAGGAAAAATGGTTTGAACTAAACTATGAAGTTTGCTCCATTTGGAAATAAAAGGGTCTTGATCTACAAACCCACTGAAGTCTTTAAATAGTCATTGAATGTTGAGTGGCACTTGGCCCAGCTTTGGCTTAACAGCTATGGAAAAATCTAGGGGAGATAAGAAATCACCCCACTAAAACTTTAAGGCATAGCAAGGCTGCTGGTTATTGTCATAGTTATGAGCCTATTTTTCCCAGCTTCTCAATAAATGACATTTTAAAACCTTGCAAATCATTGTAATATGCTCATAAATAAACAGGTAGTCATCTTGTCAGAATGGAGTTTATTATAGGATGTAACTAAAACATATCCTTTAAAGGGTATATGTTATATTAAGTGTGATAGATATATATGCATGTGTATATTTATGTATATATGTACATGCATGTGTGTGTGTGTGTGTGTGTGTGTGTGTGTGTGTAAAATCATCTAACATATTCCAACCTATGGCATCACCTATCTGTTCCCATCTCACTTCCAACCTTTTCTAAGGAAGTTAGTCATGTCAATTGTAAGGGTAAATTTGAAATGTGCAGTTCAATCCCACTGACACTAAGGAAAAAGCACTAAATAAAATTAAATTAATTCCTCTTTATATATAGTAATACATCTCAAATAAACTCCCAAAGGGTATAAAACAGTTATTGTTTATCCTTACAATTATTATATATTCAACTCTGAACATAAAAGCAATTGATCTTTTCTGTAAAAAGCTGATTCTATTAACAAACCCACCTTTAAAGATTACTCGTTGTTCCAAACTGCTCTTTGTAGACTGCTTCAGCCAGTACTTTGGAGGGGGCAGTCAGCCATGTTGCTGTACTGATCCTCATACAACTACACAAATTACAGATATGTTTTCACAGGAGCAGCAAGACCTCATTAATCAAGTTGTACACACTTCCATCAGCCACAGGCAGAGCCAATGGGTCTGCCTCAGATGTCCCACCCTAAATTCTGTACTTGACTTGTTCACTTTAGTTTATAGAGAATAAAGCCTTGTAAAAAATAAATCTGATGGCTCTACTAATGGCATAATTTGTTTTTCTCAGCTACTTCTCCTCCTTCCAATGGCAAAATTACTTTTAAAGTAAGTATCAAAAATACATTTCACAAAAGCATGATCTTCATAATTTATCACATAGTATTTGTCTCCTAAAATAGGTTTTTTTGTTATTTTACCTGCTTATCTAAAAATAAGTCAATACATTTAAGCATCCTCTTTTTGCAACTGTCTACACATGCCCTCTATTTTTAAATCATAATCACTCCTGAGTCACAGATGGACAGATGGACCCATGTAAGAAACCATTCCTTGATAAATTGATCTTTCCAACTTTTATCCTAATAGTATGAATGCTCATATTGAGTCAAATTACTTGAACATCACCTATGATGCTATTTTTATGTGAAATAAAGTAAAAATAAATTGTTTGGTTTTGCTACCTTAGAAACTTATACATAGAAACACCCTATTGATTAAAATGTATTGTTAAATTCTAGATCACATCAATCAAACATAAGTATATTTTCCTCTCATTATCGTTTTAAAGGATTTTTGTGGCCTAAGAAAAAATCATTTTAAACATGTCATTTGAATTTTAACATATATAAATAAAATCATAAGATACATAATAAGTGTCTTATACATAAGTGTTTTATCCCTCAAAAATTATATGAGCAAATTTGCTATTCCTGAATATCATATGTCTCTCAGTTTTTGCTTTTTTCCCCATTTTATTTTTGTTTACAATACAGGTCTTTATTATTTCATTCCGAACAATAAGCTTTAAAATAAAAAATAAAAATAAAAGGATTCATTTTCTTTTAAATATTGTATGGTTACCTCCTTATTATGATAAATTATAAAGTTCCTTTAGATGGTGCCCTCATATTATTAAGATAAATTAGTAAGGCCAATTTATCAAAGAAAAGTGCTCAAGGGGATCCATCTGTCCATCCGTGAAACATGAATGCTGTGAGAATACGACTTTAAAAATAGATTCAAAGTATAAACAGTATACAAAGTTATTTAAATATATTAAATTATTATAGATAAATTGTGGTAAATAGGCAAAAGATAATTCAGCAGAAATATACAATAAAAATCAGCTTGTTTTATCAAGTTCAATATTTTAAAACATGTCACCTTTCTTTTTCCCATCTTCATTTTATGGAAATGTATGTTTGCCCACAGAGAAGCCCAGACACTGAAAATGGTCTAATAAACACAACCAACATTTTCCTTTTACTAACCTCTTTTGAACTGTTTAACACTGGATAGTGCAGAAATGTAGCTTTCTATCACAGGGACCCTGTGCTGCCCTCCACTGTGTGGGAGACTTGAAATTGTTCAGCCCCATGGTCACTTGGTTACCACATTATACTGCAAGAATATAGTAGGTAAACACAGCGTGGTATTGGGGGACAAAGTATCCTTTCTGAGCTGTGAGGTTTAGATAATGGTCAAACAATAATGGATTTCATGGTGTTGGATTCATTTGATTTCCACTGGCCTCACCCCGAATCATCATTAGATTACTTTTGAACATAGTGTACTCTGCTCTCCTATTTGTCAAAGTACATTTTCTAGGCCACATTTTGCTTTTCAGAGCATTTCTAAATGACTTCCCATAGACGTCTTCAGGTTTCTGAGACAAATTTGCTTGACAGGAAAAATCTTCAAACTATTATTTGTATTTTCCTTTCTAAAAGAAGAGATACCTATTTTCTCATACATGAATACATTTGTTTAAAAAAGAACTATTTAAATCTTTCCTGAAGGAGAATTTACAAAATACTTAAGTGACCTGTGCTGACAATATTATCAGATTACTATTTTTAACATATGCTTAAATATTTTAAAATTATGTCTTTTCCTACAATTTTACATTTGGTAATCAGCAAACAGCATTTTGTACCAAATAACACACTCAGTTCTTAGCACTTAAAGAAAATACAACAATATTATGTTTACCTCATAAAACATGGACAAGGAAGGTACAGTTGTAGACAAATAATTTGTCCAAAAAGTGTGCCATTCAAATAGCTGAAGATTATAAATGTTCATATGGGAGTAAATTCTTATTCCTTGATTGAATCATCTTACATGACAGCTAATTTGTAATTGGAGTTTTCAATTTGTATTTCTTGATTAATGAGGTTATATTTTCCATTCCTCAAAATTTTGGCATATATATTTACCCTGTTTATATTATGAATCACTGATTTAAGTAACATGAAAAATGATAGAATAGCTGAATACTTAACTATTGGGATAGACTTGGGATAATACTGAGATTACACATTTGTAAAATATAGAATTAAAAAAAAAACCTTCAGTAACTTTTATTTGTTTAGATGTTGAACTCACTTGTTTAGAATTCATGTTGAGTTGGCTTAAAAATTTAAACTAAAAATTTCCTCTGAGAAAAATATTTTTCTTTTTCCCATCACAAAGGCTAAATGTTGTCATTTTCACCAATTCATTCAGAGTGAATTAAAGAAAAGAGGTACAGAAATTCTTATATTTTAATAATTTCTTAGCAACAACTCACCAGCCTTAAATATTGGATTCAAAATCTAACTTTCATTATGAAAACTTGGAGGTCAAAAGATATATACAATATATGAAAAAAGATGAATACATTCACTGAATATATATTAAGTTCAGAAAAGTATATTATCCTAATTTATTGCATGAGTAACTGGTATAACTTATTCTATTTCAGCTGCATCTCTGCACAATTCATTTAAAACTGATTATGAGAACTCTTCTTCTAGAAATCCAGAGGATGAGGGAAAATAAACCAATGCAACATTATATTTTGCCACATAATTTCACAACAGATATTGTTCTTAAAAAAACTAAAATCTTCAACAAGCCCACTTTAAAATGTCTTGACTCAGAATACTGTGCACTCTTATGAAATACTATTGTATATATCCAAACTTGTTCTAAATGTGATATATAAAAGGAAATCAGAAATATTTACATATTTTTAAAACTTGTGTGTATATATATACATATATATACATATATATCTCCATCAATCTATATCTCTTTGATAGAAAATTTGATGCTCTGTATTGAGAAGGCAGTTTTCTATTCTGCCTAAAGGTTCAAATAGGTTTCTATCAGAAACAAAGTGGAAGGTTTAGAGGAAAATCAACCAATAAAATCTACATCAAATTGCTGAACATGAATTTACAGGGTTTTGTTTTGGGCTAATGTATCTGTTTTTTCCTAGTTTCCAACCTCACAAAGAAGAGCAGAGGGCTGGCAAACACTGGCTTAATTATCCCCATCAGTCTCTGAGACAAGGCGCTTAAGAGTTTTAGCTGCTGTAAACACTCCCCTGATAGCAGATAAGGAATCTGCTGAAAGGCAGTTTTGTCTGGGGAAACCTCAGCAGCACACCAGTTAATCATTAGTGCAATATTGTATATGCATTACTACATCAAAGGAAACAGAACCCAATATTCTATTGTGAAGATTGTCTGTGTTTTCTTAAAGGTGAGAAAACAAATGCTAAACCAGAAAATAAAAGATAATAATTACATTCGCACGTTTACCACAGAAACAAAGAATGTTCTGCTTTTCATTCATTTTCTTTTTCAAGAAAGAATAAGTCATTATTGCTTTTTATTTTTTAAATGTGCCCACTGGGAAAAAAGCTTTCCACTGAAGTTGAACGTGTAACTTTTGTCTAAAGAAAAATTTGCATCTTTGTATCTAAAAGCATTGATCAGAATCAAAGAATATCATATAACCTTATTTTATCACAACACTAGAAGTAAAACAATGTTATTCTTCCATATCAGTACTGTGTTTGTAAAGGGATCTATTTGTGGAAAACTGACACCGCACTGTCCCTAACAAAGAAACTTTCTATCACTTCAAAATGCAGGCATTCACAATGACCTACTATTCTTTATATCTAATAGACTTTCATAGTCCCATATCAGAGAATCTTAGAGGTTTCCAAAGTCTTCCTAGTATGAGTCCAGAGTTAACTTCCACTCTCTCTCAGCCCTTCCGTCACTGTGTGCAAGCCAAAGAAAACTTTTCAGCATCAAATATTCCTTGCCCTTTCCCATATTCTTGCCTTAATTGGCACTATTTCTTCTGATTGGATGTCTATTTGCTAGCCCCATCTCTACAGGTTTACCTTTCCTGGAAGCTCCAATTCTCATATCTGAATTCAAAACAATCTCTGTTGCTTCCCTCATGTAACTGGAAGTCATCTCTTTTTAACTCGCGGCTCCTGTAGCAACTTTTTTATTATAATAATGCCTAATCTAATGTTTGGCATATCATGGGCTCTCAGTAAATGCTGCTGAATGACCAAACTTAGTAGCAACTGCTGATTTTTATTAATGATTAGTGTATGGATATTTACCAAGATTTTAAGGAAAATAAAATGACCCTTTCTACCACAGAAAGCATGGTCACTTTCAGTGACCATACTGAAAAATCTTTAAAGTCTACATAAGATTACTAACTCATGCTACCCTTTCAGTGTGCGTCTAAAATCATCTAAATTCTTCACTTTTCTTCCTTGATGAAAAATTCAGTGTTTTAGACTGAGACCTACTTAACTAATGATTTGTGAGTTAATCAGGCTGAAACAGAGATGTCTAAATTAGGTATTAATAAGTCCAGATTTTGCTATTGTTAGGTATGATACAGTCCCATCTTATTAACAGATTTTTCTCAGAGGAAATTTTTAGTTTAAATTTTTAAGCCAACTCAACATGGATTCTAAACAAGTGAGTTCAATATCCAAACAAATAAAAGTTTCTGAAGGTTTTTTGTTTTAATTCTATGTTTTACAAATGTGTAATCTCAGTATTATCCCAAGTCTATCCCAAGGTCCATAAATAATTTGAACTCATACTTTACTAAAATTTTCAGGATAAGGCAGCTTTTGTGTAACAACATTTCGATTTGGTTCATACAATGTAAATGATAAAGCCTTCCTTAATTATTCTGAGCTGAGGCTCTCAGGAGGACTCTACATTATTTGAAACAAACCATATGCGCCTCCATGCTTTCCTCGTCTAGACACCTCCAGTCAAATAGCCTAGGTAAATATTTCATACTGATGAAGCAGTGACATCTTTGAAAGCTGACACCAAGACAGAGTGACTCTTTCTGGAGTTAGTATATCAAAGAGGGAAGGTTTTGCATATAGGCTTTCTGTAAAGTAAATAATATCATAACTGCAATTTTGACCTTCAAAAGCATTTTACTCTGTAAAAGTAAAATGTTACGACAGATTAACTCTTTTATTGGCACTCTTACTACTCAGAAATATGTACCAGACTTTCTATAGTAGAAGACAAAATTCACGATGTGTGAGAGTGCATGGTTAGAAGAAAGCTTTTCCTTAACAAAGGAGAACAATGGTTAGGGCAAGGGGCTTGTAGCTGAACTAATACCATTTTGGAATCCATTTTTGGCGAATGTTATCTATATGGCCTTAGGCAAATTATTTAACCTCCACAATCCTCAACTGATTCATCTACAATAAAATAATAACATCTATCTGACAATGTCTGGCATGTGGTTGTCATGTTATCATTTGATTAATATGAAAAAGAGCCAAAGCGTGAGTTTCACTCTGCATTTGAAAAGTAGAACAGGGTAACCAGGTTTCTAACTCATATGACATTTTAGTAGACAATATAATAACAAAATTTGATGAATATGTAAAATAAGTTGTATCCACTTAAAGCATATAATTTTTATATATATAACATTTAAAAAGTTTCACATAGAAAGTTTTCTTTTTACTGAGGTTAGGTTATAAAAATGAGACAAATTGTATAATTGAAACTTTCAAAGAGTTATAATAAATATTCAGTTTTAATCTATAAAGATTTTCTACTTTGTTATTATAATGTTCTAAATTCAGTAGCTATCATTTTTTATTTTCTGTACTGGCAGATCCGGTAGAAGTATGGCTTTCAAATCTGTAGCCAGATACTTCCATCAGTATACTACAATAAAGACTTTGTAACTCAATATAATGGAGAAATAAATTTACAAAAGGAATGGCCAAATTAGCAGCTAATTTTAAAGAAAATACAAATAGGGCTTACAGTACATGCTTTTAGATTATCCACCACCTGTTTTATCTTTTAAACATATACTCACACATTGTATTCTCTTGGCAACTACAAGCCCATTTTGATGTCCTAAGAATTTAATCTAGCTCTTTAAAAAGTAATACACTCTCTAATTAGTAAAAAGAAAAAAAAAATGTCATATAAACTATCTAGTGTGACTTGTTTTCTTCCTGACACTCATGCCAAATGTGCTTAGATGCTGATGGATTATGATATCCAAAGAATGCTATTTCTCAATTCTTCAGTTAAAATATGGTTTATAAATTGCAATATTTCCAGAATATAAAGCTTAATTTTTACCAATGCTAACACAGTCAATGCCAGCACTATCTTTATAAAAAAGTAAATAATTCAATAGAAATATTGAATAAAATTTAGTAATTTTGGTCTCAGAGTAGCAAAAATATAATTTAAAACATGTATACAACTGTATAGCTAAATCTTTCATAAAAAACTATACTTTTTAAAAGAGCTATTAAGTTTTAATTATAAAACAATTAAAATTTAAAGGTGATAGGCAGTTGTCAAATATTACTTGCAGCCTAATTTTTAAAATTTGTGCCATGAAGATAAAAATATGGGCATTTTACTGCCTATAAAAACATACCTTTAAAATATGAAAAAATATATTTACTGATTGTATACAATATACACTAATTTAAAAAATAACAGCAGAGATTAAATTTAGCAGTTTGGTGTTTATCCCACTATATAATATCAGACTTAAGTATCAGATTCCTATTTACATGATGTAATATTACACAATTTTTAAATTTAAATGTTGTTGGATAGTATAGCTTTTAAAGGTATTCTATGGTTAGAATTGTGTGATCAGACTAAGTAGCCCATGCAGACTTGTATTTGCAAAATATACAATATAAAATCAATTTACTTTCATCATATCTTGTTAAGACATTATTAAGGAAATGATCACTTTTGTGTAACTAAAAGATAGAACATGAAAATAAGTAGGCTTTTAATTGATATTTATTTTACCCCATTATCATTGACAACAGAATCATAGCTACAGATAATACTTAAATAGATTTATTCATTGAAAAAATACATGGATGCTTAAAAATTAGAGAACATGCTATTATAATCATCATTACACTGAATTCTTAATATTTCAAAATGTAATATTCACATTTATTCTGAAGTTCACGTCCAACTTAGACACTTAGATAAGAAAAAACTACAGCCAGAGATCTATGAAAAAAATAAATGAAAATAATTTACATTTGACAGAAAATATACCTAAGGCACCTATATTTACTGCTTTCATTAAAAAAACATATATTTGAAAATGAGTTACATAATTTTTTTGTTAGATAATTCATTTTAAATATGGATTTACACTGGAAAATGTAACTGGATTTACAGATGAATTTACACTACTTCACAATAGGTACTGTGATAACTAAACCAGTATATATACATGATTATATATAAATTTACAAAACTTTTAAGAACTACCAATTTATTACTGTCTATGAATTCCACCATAGATTTGAACTTATGACTCATAGATACCAAACAGCTAATGGGAAGAGGATCAAGGATTGGAGAAATTGTGCTTCTAGATGCCAATATGTTGAATATAATGAGAACTGTGAAACACATCTTGTGTACACTGTGGAATGACACAATTCTACACATCTCTGGTAAACTGGTTAGTTAACTGAAGAATGTTTAAAATTTACTTCAAATATAGAATATTACATATCTCAATTCTGAGCTGCAACTTTCCTTTCTTAAGTAGTTCTAGTTCCTTATGCAATTAGCCATTCTTTTGAATCAACCTAGCATACAGCTAGTTGATTGTTTAGGGAAATGGGAGGAAAGGGAGATGGGAGAATACTCGGGAAGTGATTCAGAGCATGTATTGCCAAAATTTTTACACTGTGCATGCTTTGCTTTTCCAAGTTGTCCTGTGCCCAATTAGAAACTGAATTTTTTTCTTTCAAAAAAATGAATTTCTATCTAAAGCCCCTTGACTCCTACTACCACTAATAAAGAATTCTCAGTCAGCAATTTGCAGAGTAGGGAAGCCAGGGATAATGCAACTGGGCAGCCTTTACAAGCAAAACAAAACACCAAAGAAAGGGAATAAAAAGGCTGACAACAATGTAAGCTCTCCCAGAAGGCTCATACTTATTTTTCCCCCTCTAAAATGTAACATTAAAGAAGCTGAATCAGCTGTGACCATAATGATGCAAAGTTTTGATTATTATGGCAAATTATACCTTTGCTATTGAGGAGAGGGAAAAAAAGTTTTGTGGCTCATTAAAAGAAGCAAGGAATGAAAGCCAAGGCCACTGACATTTGTGGTGGCAGATTAAGCTGTGAGCAGACTCTAAATAAATTCCATTCTCCCTCATCCCTAAAATACACTATTCTGGCTATTAAGACTGACTTGCATTTTATGCATGCCAGTACACTATCCATTCAGGATCACTTATTTCAGTGGGAGACAGGGAGGGCAGTCTTCTGAGTTAGGAAGCTGTAACAGATTATTTGTGTGTGCGTGTGTGTGTGTGTGTGTGTGTGTGTGTGTTTATCAGACTGCTAACTGAATGAATTATAGTCTCTGCTTCAAGTTTAAATAAGTCAAGTATTTTATAAAATAGACAAAATATTTAAATCTTAAAGTCAAATATTTTATAAAATATTTATAAAAATTTCTGGTCATTTAATTTTTGAAAAAAAAAATATGTTTAAAACAGAAATTAGCCTTCCTGTCATTCACAATACATGACTAAAATCCTTTCTTTCAGGAACACAAAATAAGGTTTGCAAAGACATGTAATTAAATCAGTCAAACTAAAGTTCTCAAAGATACATAATCTATATAAGAATAAAATGCTCAAATTATCTTGTGAACTCTTTGGTTTTCTTGATTAAATGATGTTTTCTTTTTACACTGACTAAAGTTCTTTACAGTTGTTTTGGAATAATATATTTCCACTTAGAAGAGAAATAAGAATATATCTGGCATAAGACTTATGGGAAAATACGAAGCAAATAAGGACAATTATAACAATTCTAAAATGAAATTACAGAAAGTGAGACAATATTAAGGACCATAAACCAAGTTGTCATTAAAAATAGTGACAATCTATTGCAAATTCAGCATTACCATTCAAAGTAAATTGACTGTAAGTACTGAAAAAACTTTACAACTTCATTTCAAACTTAATTTTAATAAAAATATTTCCTTAGATACAAATAGCTTTATGAGGTATAAAAAAATAAAAGAATAAGTATATGTAGGAAACATTATATTTGATAAGTCAGTAAATCTTTCTCTTCCATAATCAATGATATATAACCTGATATCCTTGTTTCAGCTTATATATATGCTTTATATTTGTTCATCTACAAATCATGATAATGTTTTTAAGCTAACTAGCACACAAAGAAGTACAAAATATCAAATTTACAAGGATTCACAAATAACTATAAGTACATACTGAGGAGAACAGGTTTCTATTGAGGAAAACTGTCTTTAGTGTTCAGAAAACATACCTTGAAGAGAAAAACCTACACAATCAGATCAGCTAAATCAACAATGATAATTAAGCATATAGTAAAAAAAAAAAATCAAATATCAACAATGACAATTAGGAATACAGCAGATAAATACCTTCAAAACTAAGAAAATGCCCTAAAAAATTCGATACGTCATTCAGTGGCAGTGAGGCTAAGAAGTCAGGGATCACCATCTCAAGGTGCTAGCCTCCCAAGAAATATAAATTTGATTGGCAAAATCTGCTCAGAGACCATTTACATGCTATTCATGGAACAAGAATGAAGTTAAAACAAGTGTTAGAATATGTTCTGTGATGCTCACTACTGATATAAATTATGATTATATTAAGAAGTTTGGCAGTTTTCACTGTGTGGCCTGGTTTGTGCAAGATAGGATTCCGAATATTGTTTCCTCCAAAAATTATAGTGAATTAAAATGACTATTTGGTTATTATCCAAACCTCATTGGACTGCTTACACATCACAGAGGATATAAAAATTATGCGGGAAAGAAAAAAAACAGTGACTCTAATCAGCTCCATATTACAAATTGCACCTTTCAGTGTTAAGGATTCAAAAATTCCTTAAAGGGAAACCAGATCATACAATACATGAATTCAGGGAGATCTACAGCTACCACAAACCACAGTGTCCAGCTATTGGAAAGTGTTGTTATAAAAAAGTCATTGTTAACAGATTTCTGAAATATTTCCAGGTGATTTTCTCATTAATAATATGTATTTTTCCCATAAGACAATCACCAATAAAACATAGATATATCACTTAGAATACTTAATATGGCATTTTGAATAATATTAACAAAAATCGCTTTTTAAAAAATGTCTCCGCTTTTAACTCTATGCATTAAATGAATTTAAAAAGCATAAATTTATTTATATGGATTTTAACCATTCTTTTCATAAAATGTTATCAAAAATATAAAAATATTATTATATTTTTAAATCACCAATGATTACTATAGTTGTATAAATTAATCTAATACTAATAAATGACCTTGTTTATGGACTGAATTGTGTCTCTTCCAAATTTATATGTTGAAGCCCTAACCCCCAATGTGACTGTATTTGAAGACAGGGCTTTTTAGGAAGGTTAAACAAAGTTATAAGATCAGAAGAGTGAGGCCTTAATCTGATAGGACTGGTGTCCTTATAAAAAGTAGAGAAACTGGATAACTACACCCCCTGAACCCTGTCCCAGCATACAGAGAAGAGGTCATATGTTGACACAGTGAGAAGACAGCCATCTACAAGTCAAAGGAGAGTCCTCAGAACAAAATCTATCTTGCCAGCATCTTGATCTTCGACTCTGGCCTCCAGAACTCTGAGAAAATACATTTCTGTTGTTTAATCCACCCACCTGTGGTGTTTTCATGCGGCAGCCCTAGAAGACTCTTCATGGTGTCTAAGCAAACAAAAACATAAAGTGAGGAAAGGACACCCTTTTCAACCAATGGTGCTAGGATAATTGGCTAGCCACATGTAGGAGAATGAAACTGGATCCTCATCTCTCACATTATACAAAAATCAACTCAAGATGGATTAAGGGCTTAAACCTAAGACCTGAAACTACACAAATTCTAGAAGATAACATTGGAAAAACCCTTCTAGACATTGGCTTAGTTAAGGATTTCATGACCAAGAACCCAAAGCAAATGCAATGAAAACAAAGATAAATAGCTGAGACTTAAACAAAAGAGCTTCTGCACAGCAAAAGGAACAGACAGCAGAGAAAACAGGCAACCCACAGAGTGGGAGAAAATCTTCACAATCTGTACATCTGACAAAGGACTAATACCCAGAATCTACAACGAATTCAAATCAGTAAGAAAAAAACAAACATTCACATCAAAAAATGAGCTAAGGACATGAATAGACAATACTCAAAAGAAGATATACAGATGGCCAACAAACATATGAAAAAATGCTCAACATCACTAATGATCAAATGATCAGGGAAATGCAAATCAAAACCACAATGTGATACTAACTTACTCCTGCAAGAATGGCCATAATCAAAAAACAGCAGATGTTGGCATGGATGCGGTGAACAGGGAACACTTCTACACTGCTGCTGGAAATGTAAACTAGTACAGCCACTAGGAAAAACAATGTAATACTTAAAGAACTAAAAGTAGAAGTACCATTTAATCCAGCAATTCCACTATTGAATATCTACCCAGAGGAAAATAAGTCATTCAAAAAAGATACTTGCACACACATGTTTACAGCGGCACAATTCACAATAGCAAAATCGTGGAAGCAACCCAAATGCCCGTCAATCAATGAATGGACAAAGAAATTGTGGTCTATAATACAATGGAACACTACAGAGCCATAAAAAGGAATGAATTAACAGCATTTGCAGTGAGCTGGATGAGATTGGAGACTATCATTCCTTTTTTTAAATTTTTTATTATACTTTATGTTCTCAGGTACATGTGCACAAAGGTTTGTTACGTATGTATACATGTGCTGTGTTGGTGTGCTGCACCCATTAACTCGTCATTTACATTAGGTATATCTCATAATGCTATCCCTCCCCTCTCCCCCAACCCCATGACAGGCCCTGGTGTGTGATGTTCCCCTTCCTGTGTCCAAGTGCTCTCATTGTTCAATTTCCACCTATGAGTGAGACCATGCAGTGTTTGGTTTTTTTGTCCTTGCAAAAGTTTGCTGAGAATGATGGTTTCCAGCTTCATCCATGTCCCTACAAAGGACATGAACTCATCCTTTTTTATGGCTGCATAGTATTCCATGGTGTATATGTGTCACATTTTCTTAATCTAGTCTATCATTGATGGACATCTGGGTTGGTTCCAAGTCTTTGCTATTGTGAATAGTGCCACAATAAACATACGTGTGCATGTGTCTTTATAGTAGCACGATTTATAATCCTTTGGGTATATACCCAGTAATGGGATGGCTGGGTCAAATGGTATTTCTAGTTCTAGATCCTTGAGGAATCAACACACTGTCTTCCACAATGGTTGAACTAGTTTACAGTCCCACCAACAGTGTAAAAGTGTTTCTATTTCTCCACATCCTCTCCAGCACCTGTTGTTTCCTGACTTTTTAATGATTGCCATTCTAACTGGTGTGAGATGGTATCTCATTGTGCTTTTGATTTGCATTTCTCTGATGGCCAGTGATGATAAGCATTTTTTCTGTGTCTGCTGGCTGCATAAATGTCTTCTTTTGAGAAGTGTCTGTTTATATCCTTTGCCCACTTTTTGATGGGGTTGTTTGTTTCTTGTAAATTTGTTTGAGTTCTTTGTAGGTTCTAGATATTAGCCCTTTGTCAGATGAGTAGATTGCAAACATTTTCTCCCATTCTGTAGGTTGCCTGTTCACTCTGATGGTAGTTTCTTTTGCTGTGCAGAAGCTCTTTAGTTTAATTAGATCCCATTGGTCAATTTTGGCTTTTGTTGTCATTGCTTTTGGTGTTTTAGACATGAAGTCCTTGCCCATGCCTATGTCCTGAATAGCATTGCCTAGGTTTTCTTCTAGGGTTTTTTATGGTTTTAGGTCTAACATTTAAGTCTCTAATCCATCTTGAATTAATTTTTGTATAAGGTGTAAAGAAGGGATCCAGTTTCAGCTTTCTACGTATGGCTAGCCAGTTTTCCCAGCACCATTTATTAAATAGGGAATCCTTTCCCCATTTCTTGTTTTCGTCAGGTTTGTCAAAGATCAGATGGTTGTAGATGTGTAGTATTATTTCTGAGAGCTCTGTTCTGTTAAAATCTGCCTTGTAATAGTATCCCCCGTGCACACTTAAGTTTCGGAAGCACTGATCTAGGACTCATTAAGTTTCTAAAACAAAGGTTGCAAAAAGTCGCAAGCCACAAACTAAATGTGCTCTATTACATTTTTTGTTTGGCCTCTACACTGTTTAAAATTCTTGAATTATTTGCTAAAATTAAAAGAAGGAAAAGTTCATAAAACGACAGTAATTTATTGATAAATTGCATGATTATATAAAAATAGGCTAACATTTCTGTATGACAACAGTGAAGCTGAGTGACATGGCTTCTTTTACAACAGAATGCTACATGTTCCCATGTTCATTGCAGTCCTCTTCATTTACTTATGTCATCTACCTGGTCGTGGTATGCATTTGACTTTGTAATCGCTACTGTCAAATTTCCTTTTCTTACATATAGCATTGGATTAAAAAATGTAACAATAAAAGATTTTTAAATATATAATTATCTGTGCAAAAATTAATAATTCCCATTTTATCATTTTTAGTTTTCTATTTTTCTTCACCCATTTCTACTTATTCTTTTTTTAATTTTAAATTTTCTTTCATCTGAATCTTACCATTGCTTGTTTTAATGCCTGTATATTATGGTATTTGCTTACTTTAATCCATTAGAGATTTTGCCATTTAACCTAGCTGTCTAGCAGTCTAATAATAAATAATTTTGTAAAGGAATACACTACCTTTTTTTATTTTGTGGGGACAGGGTCTCACTCTGATGCCTGGCTGGACTGCAGTGTGAGATCACAGCTCAAAGCAGCCTGGAAATTGTGGGCTCAAGAAATCTTTCTGCCTCAGCCTCCTAATACCTAGGATTACAGGCATGAGCCACTGCATCTGCCTGGAATATACTAATTTCGTTTAAAGCAAGTTATATCTTTTGCTTCATGTCTTGTAAAATCATTGTGAAAAAAACCTTATGTCTTCAAACGTTTTTAGGATCCAGGGAAAATTCAGAAAAAAAAAATGAGAAATTAAAGGGAGACGTAGAGAGAAATAGTAAATTAATAAATTGGTGATTAGCTGATTGATATGGTTCCTCCATGCTGTTCTCATAATGGTGAGTTTTCACAAGATCTGATGGTTTTATAAGGGCCTTCCCCCGTCACTCAGCACTCATTCTCTCTCCTGCTGCCCTCTGAAGAGGTGCCTTCTGCCATTGTCTGTTTCCTGAGGCCTCCCCAGCCATGTGGAACTGTGAGTCAATTAAACTTATTTTCTTTATAAATTACCCAGTCTCAGATATTTCTTCATAGTAGTGTGATAATGGATTAATACACTGACCAAACACTAAATTCAGAAACGTGCAAGGCACCACCCTGGAGAATGCCAAAAATCTAATTACAATAACTGCCTCTGGTAGCTACTCGGATATATAAGGGAACACACTGCCCAAACATATTTTTAAAGAAGTTATGAGGCCGGGCGCGGTGGCTCAAGCCTGTAATCCCAGCACTTTGGGAGGCCGAGATGGGCGGATCACGAGGTCAGGAGATCGAGACCATCCTGGCTAACACAGTGAAACCCCGTCTCTACTAAAAAATACAAAAAACTAGCCGGGCGAGGTGGCGGGCGCCTGTAGTCCCAGCTACTCGGGAGGCTGAGGCAGGAGAATGGCGTAAACCCGGGAGGCGGAGCTTGCAGTGAGCTGAGATTCCGCCACTGCACTCCAGCCCGGGCGACAGAGCAAGACTCCCTCTCAAAAAAAAAAAAAAAAAAAAAAAAAAAAAAAAAAAAAAAAGAAGTTATGAAAACTGATACATTCTTAGCTACTTTTGGCCTTGAATTTAAAAATTTCCAGGATGATAATTTTCATTAAAATTAATGGAAATTAAGAAAATATGTAACATAGTATTATTTTCATTTTACTTTCAAGTACATTAGGAATTTTATCTTCTTTTTCTTTTTTCTTTTTTTTATTTTTATTATACTTTAAGTTCTAGGGTACATATGCACAATGTGCAGGATTGTTACATATGTATACATGTGCCATGTTGGTGTGCTGCACCCATCAACTCATCAGCACCCATCAACTCGTCATTTACATCAGTTATAACTCCCAATACCTCCCCCCTCCCCATCCCTCCCCCCTCCCCATAATAGGCCCCAGTGTGTGATGTTCCCCTTCCTATGTCCAAGTGATCTCATTGTTTAATTACCACCTATGAGTGAGAACATGCGGTGCTTGGTTTTCTGTTCTTGCGAAAGTTTGCTGAGAATGATGGTTTCCAGCTTCATCCATGTCCCTACAAAGGACATGAACTCATCCTTTTTAATGGCTGCATAGTATTCCATGGTGTGTATGTGCCACATTTTCTTAATCCAGTCTGTCACTGATGGACATCTGGGTTGATTCCAAGTCTTTGCTATTGTGAATAGTGCCGCAATAAACATACGTGTGCATGTGTCTTTATAGCAGCATGATTTATAATCCTTTGGGTATATACCCAGTAATGCGATGGCTGGGTCATATGGTATTTCTCTTTCTAGATCCTTGAGAAATCACCACACTGTTTTCCACAATGGCTCAAATCCCAAGTCTTATTACTATTTTATTGTTCAGAATCTTAAAAGCCATTTACCCTTCTGTTTTTATGTAACCCTCAAACACTGATTCCCTTAAACAATGCATGTATCCACATAGTTTTAACCATAATGTCAATAGCAATAAATGGTAACTCTTTACCTTTAGTTATATTTATCCCACTTCTCATTCTTTATCTCTTTTCAAATGCCAAAAATTTTATCTGAATAAATTAAAGTCACCTCATACTCAATATATCTAGTACCTAATTTCTCCCACATAACCATTATTTTCCCTTAACTGACTGTTGATGTAAAAAAAGATTATTTGAAGAATTTCAAGATGACTAACTGGATATGAACTAGAGATATGGGTAAAAGATGTCAACAAATCCCAGCAGTTTTTCCAGTGACAGCCTGTTTTTTATGTGTACCATCCTCCAGATTTTCACTGCCCAACCACGTTAGGAAAGGTGTTCTTGGTTTTTCCCCAGCCTATGTATTCAACTGGGACCTGCCTCTTCCAGTCCTCTCATCTACTGTTTTTAGAATAATCATTAAATATCACTGTCATAATACTTTCATATTTAAGCATGAATAGCTCCATTATTACATTATAACAAATGGAATCTAAATTCCTGTTCACTTTAAAAACTTTCAAAATCTGACAATACTCTATCTAAACATATTCTTTGCTCTATGCAATTCAGTTTCTTTACAATGTCAAATACATGCCATACTCAAAAGAGAGGTTTTTAAAATTTGCATGCTTGTTTCCATCTCCTACATTCTGGTTTCTATCTCATTTTGAATTAAACAAATATGTATTTATTACCCACTACATACTGTCTTTTAAAATCCAATGCAAGTTCTATTGTATTTAGGAAGCCTATGGCAGCACTCATTTATTTGTGGTCATCATTACTGATAATTTCAATAACTACCCTTTGTGGAGTGCTTACCACTGCCAGATGGTCAGTTAAGCAATTTATGTACATCATCTCTTTTGTTCCTCTTGACATCTCTGTGAAGTAAGTATTACAATTCTCATATCATAGATGAGGAACCTGAGGATCAGCGCACTCTTGGCACTTACTCCAAGTCATGAAAAGTCTTACTTTGAGCTGAGAGGCTCATTTTCTCCTCAACCACTTAAAGAGATAGAAAAGAGTGCATGAAAGTGATGAAGTGTTACAAGAACTTGGTTTGTGTGACCCAAAGGACAATTGCAATTTAGTAGCAAGCTCATTTTACTATAAGTATTTTTCTACTTTGTAAAGATGGCACAAGTATATAAAATATTTTAAATTTCGGTAAAAATGTTACTTTTAAAACTTTTAAAATCTGGTATTAGCATAAACAAGAATACCTGGGCCTTATTTACAATGTTGAAGAGCCTATATGGCAATAGGCCAAGTTTGAACTGAGTCCTCCACCAACCAGTCCTGAATCTCATAGCCCCCTTTCCCTTACTTAATTGATAATATATTAGGTTCAAAGCAAGGACACCAGACACAAAGTATAGCTATGTTCTCTCTTTTTTCTCAACAGTTACTTAAGGCCTTCTTAGGCTCACGGATGCAAATTGAATTTAAATTCATAAGCAGACTCCCTCTACTGCTTGTCTTCATCACAATGCAAAATATGGAGCTGTAACACATTTGATTCAATTCAAAATTAGGACCTTTATTGGCCTAAGACAAATAACCCCTTGTTGACCTTAAATCCTACAGAGATGCAAGCTTCCTTTGCCTAGCTCTGAAAGCCTGTCATAAAAAGATGCCTGGCTGGACGCGGTGACTCACGCCTTTAATCCCAGCACTTTGGGAAGCCAAGGGTGGTGGATCATGAAGTCAAGAGATGAAGACCATCCTGATCAACACGGTAAAACCCCATCTCTAGTAAAAATATGAAAAATTAGCTGGGCGTGGTGGCGTGTGCCTGTAGTCCCAGGTACTCGGGAGGCTGAGGCAGGAGAATCGCTTGAACCCGGGAGGTAGAGGTTGCAGTAAGTCAAGATTGCATCACTGCACTCTACAGCCTGGGCAACGGAGCAAGACTCTGTCTAAAAAAAAAAAATAAATAAAAAATAAAAAAATAAAAAAAAAAGGCTGACCACATCTCTGGTCAACCTTTGAGCTATGTCCAGCTATCTATAGTTCTTTACTTTCTTCTCCCATGCCACTATTCATGCTCATCCCATGCTTGGAACAGTCTTATTCACCCAATCATTATCTCTCAAGACAAGATTAAAACTGTACATAACATGACAAGTTTAAGACTGTACTGAAGAACAAAAACAAAAAGCAGTAAATTAGGTATAGAAAATAGAAGAGACTTCCAAAATTAATGTATTAAAACAATAGTTTTTGTACTTAACGATTACAATAATAGAAATGATAATGATGAGGTTAATGACAACACTAAATAACATTTATTAAGTGGTTAGTATATCTCAGATTCTCTGTAAATCGTTATATACTTTATCTAATATAACACCACAAATAAGATTAAAATAAGCCCAAGAAAGTATGCATTATATGATCCAAATTTTAGAGATCAGGTAGAGAGTATAGAGTTCTAGCAACTTGTCCAACACTGTACAGCTAGCTAAGTCGAAAGAGCCTAATTTGAATTCAGTTGCAACTGATTTGGGAGGAGAGCGTAATAAACTCCTATAATACCTCTTGTTAAATTATTAATCAGATTATAGCAATGACTATTTTTAGGAGCCTTTTTTGCAGTTAATGAAACTGAGAATACAATCATAATAATGATAATAATAGTTACAGTTTTCATTATTATTGTGTGGTTTTCCATTTACTCAAGGATTATTTCAGAATTTTTACAGCATTTACTGCAGCTTTTTAAGCAAATTAATTAATAATGAAAGTGCTAAAATAATGTTGTAGCCATTTAAATAACTTTAAAAGTGAAAAGGATACAAAATGGGAGGTATTAAGGTATCAAGTCATAGTTCTACTTTATATGAGATGGTTGAAAGGTAATAAAATCAATGGATATATATACATATATATACATACATACACATATATACCTACTGTGATTTGACATAAAACACGTAATTACTGCAAACACATGTTTATACATAAAAAATAGGCAGATAGACATTATTCAGTGGCTAATTTTTAAAATACCAATAATAATGCTGTAAATTATATTACATCCATGGCTAAAATATTTCAGACCTTAACAGTGACTATTTTGACTTTGAAGGAAATTAGTGATGAATTAAAAATCCATAAAATAAATACAGAAATAATAAATAACAAAAATATTAAGGAAACAGCATATTATGGTATAGCAACAGTAACAACAAAACCTCCAAAAATCTGAAAAGTGAACGTGCATCTCTTCCTATCATTTCTCTGTGACCAAGCATGAACTTGCATAAAAGCAAATGATGTGTGTGTATGTATACCACACGTGTGACTTCTGTTCATTTCTATCATTTTTCACACACCATTCATGTTTTTAGAAGGCTTCAAGTTCTGATGAGTCAGTCTAACTGAAAATGTTACAAATATAAACACAAACACACACATGTATTTGTAAAGAAGAAGAACTAGAGCACAATAAGACAAGTGAGATAAATGACAAGAATGGCATCAGTTCCATTCTTGGCCTCCAGAAAGGTACCTATTATTTTGTCCTCTGCTTTGGAAACTAACAAATAAAGAAAATTGCATATGATTTGGGGCAAGAACATTTTCTTTAGTCACTGAGTTACTCTGTGGCACAATCATAGGAGATGGTGCCCAAATTGAAAGGGGAAAGTAAGAGGGTCATTAATGTAGATGTTACTGAGAAGATCTTTAGAAATAAATATGGGGGGAAAAGGAGCGGAGAAGAAGTGATATTCTTCCGGATTAATTAATACATGATGAAAGATGTTTGTCAATGACTATGTAATAAGTCTTGGTTACAGGAATATATTGACCTGCAACATAAACCTAACTATAGGTCAGATAGCTTCATATGAATCAATTCTTAACTTACTCTAATAAAACACATACCTCATAACCAAGCTAGATAAATATCATGCATATGACAAATCTTACAGAAGTCTCAGACTGTGAAGAGAAATCTCCCAAAGTTTAGTTATGGTACTACCACAGTAATATAATACTGCTAAATATTTTAATGGCGATAAATACTATTAGGCTGTTTTGCTGTAAACAATTGGCTTAAAATCAAAGAGTTACACGTATAACTAAATCAATGTGAAATTCATCTAATGAAGAACAGTTATTTGATACCTAATCTTGCCTGATCTTTTAACAACAAACAAATTTGTAATGCAACAATTCTACCATTAATACAACTTTTCTCACTAATGCCACTTGTTTGTGTGGTTTGTGTTTAGAAGTTACATCAACAGCAAGTTGCTGGGCAACTACATCTCTAAGAGTGTGAATGTGGATTATTACCTGATTCTTGATGTTACAATTCTTAGAAGAAAGCAGTCTACAGTTTTTCTTATAAGGGGGACTTCAAAAAGTTCATGGAAAATGAATATTATGAAAAAGCTATGGAGGTATTTCAATTTTTTACCAAAATAAACTCATACTAATTTGATATATCATGTCTGAACAGGAAATAGTTTGAGGCATTAAGAAGGATTAGACATCAGTTTGAAAAGAGCCCCTATCAGAGCAACATAAATTCTGCTAAAGTTGAAGCAAGAACAAACATCAGATTTAGGGTGAAGCATCGGTGCAAGAATGATGAAATCATTGATGCTTTATGAAAAGTTTGGACAATACCCCAAAGAAATCAGCGGTTTACAAATGGATAACTTGTTTCAAGAAGGGAGAAGACCATGTGGAAGATGAAGCCTGCAGTGGCAGACCCATCCACATCACTTTTGAGGAAAAAAATTCATCTTGTTCATGTCCTAATTGAATAAAACCAATGATTGACAATAGAAACAACAGCCAACATCGTAGTCATCTCAACCGGTTGAGCTTATGCAATTCTGACCAAAAAATTAAAGTGGAGGAACTTTCCACTCAATGGGTGCCAAAACCATTGTGCCCAGATCAGCTGCAGAAAAAAGCAGAGCATTCATGGAAATTTCAAACACTTATAACAGGAAATGAAACATGTGTTTTCCAGTATGACCCAGAAGACAAAGCACATTCAGTGCACTGGCTACCAAGAGGTGGAAGTGCTCCAGTCAAAGCAAAAGTGGACCAGTCAAGAACAAAGGTCACGGCAACAGTTTTTTGGGATGCTCGAGGCATTTTGCTTCTTGATTTTCTGGAAAGAATTTTGCTTCTTGACCTTCTGCTTATGAGAATATCTTGAGAAGGTTAGCCAAGCTTGAGCAGAAAACTATCCAGGAAAGCTTCACCACAGAGTCCTCCTCCACCACAACCATGCTTCTGCTCATTCCTCTTACCAAACAAGGGCAACTTTGTGAGAGTTTCAATGGGAAATCATTAGGCATCCAACTTACAGTCCTGATTTGGCTCCTCTGGATTTCTTTTTGTTTAGTAATTTAAAATATCTTTAAAAGACACTCATTTTCTTAAGTTAATGATGTAAGAAAGACTGCACTGACATTATTAACTTCCTACGACCCTCGGTTCTTTAGGGATGGACTAAATGTCTGGTATCATCATTTACAGAAGTGTCTTGACCTTGATGGAGATTATCAAGAAGCAAAGCTCATATTTTTATCTTCTAGCTTCATTTTTTCATGAAAAGTTTGAAGTCCCATCCTATATGTTCAAAGAATGAACAAGAAGCAGGCAAACTATTGAGAAAACACAATTTTATTTCATCTGTCTTTATTTCATTGTCTTTATTTCATCGTCTATACCTAACTTCTGGGCTGAATTACTGGGAGAGAAATTAAAGAACCTGCAATAAATCTTCTCCCCTGCTTAACTCATTGCACATGGATATTGTTCTGTTGACATTGCCTTTTGTGCCACTGCTTAAGGCACTCTGTAATATATAGATCTAATGTAATACTGTAAAATCATAGAGGTAGTACTAAAATGACTGAAGTTTGGGAAGCACTGAAATGTTCCTGGCAAATAAATTTTATTTATATATATATCAAATGAAATAAAATAATATAAAATATATACATACAAAAATATATAATATGTATGTATACATATATACACACACACATACTCATGCATAGCTCTTCTATAGAGATATGTTCTGATAAATGTATCATTAGGCAATTTTGCCATTGTGCAAATATTAGAAAGTTTACTTACACAAATTTACATGGTATAGCCTTCTACACACCTAGGCTATATGGTATAGTCTATTGCTCCCAAGCTACAAACCTGCACTGCATATTATTGTACTGAATACTGTAGCCAATTTTAGCACAATGGTAAATGTTTGTATATTTAAACACAAAAAAGTACAATAAAAATGCAGCAAAGATGATAAAAAATGGTATACCTGTCTAGGGGACCTACCTTGAACACAGCTTCCAGGACTAGGAGTTGCTCTAGGTGAGTCAATGAATGGCTGGTAAGTAAATGCGAAGGCCTAGGGCACTACAGCTACTACTGTAGACTTTGTAAATGCTTTACACTTAGGCTACACTAAATTTATAAGAAATATTTTCCTTTCTTCAATAATATATTAACCTTAGCTTACCTTAAGGTTAATTTTTTAAAATCCTTTGGTTCTTACATTATAAGCTTTTTAATTTTTTTAACTTTTGTCTCTCTTGTAATAATACCTACTTTAAAACACAAGCACATTGTACAACTGTACAAAAATATTTTCTTTTTTTACATCCTTCTTCTAGAAGCTTTTTCCTATTTTTTTTTAATTTTTATTTTTTTGGTTAAAAACGGAGACACACACATTAGTCTCAGCCTACACAGGATCAGGATCATCAATATCACTGTTTTCTACCACCACATTTTGTCACATTGGAAGGTCTTCACCGGTAATAGCATACATGGTGTTGCCACAACATTAAAATGGTTACAATGACACTAGGCAATAGAAATTTTTTGGCTCCATTATAATATTATGGGACTACTGTCATTAATGCATCACTGCTGGCTGAAATTTCATTATGTACCTCTCTCTCTCTCTCTTTCTCTCTCTCTCTCTGAAAAAGAGAGAGAAGAGCTGCTTTGAACAGAATACTGTTCTATATGCCGTCTGCATATAGAACTTCAAAAGTCTCAATAGAACCAATGTTCTTTGTCCAAGTTGGCAAGGTAAAGAGCCTGACATTGAGCATTAAAATATCTGACAATCCTGTTTTAGAGATGGAGGTACTCACACTATCAGGAAACATTGAGATTTTTAGCAATTATTAACAGCGAGAAATACTTTCTTATGTATGACATAATCCTCCATTGGCCTTTTGTCTGCAGCAAAGATACTGGGGTACCATCTTCTGGGAAATCAGCCTTGAAAGAGTTGTTTTCATCTAAAATTTGAAGACCATCATTCAAAGCTCTCATTTTTTTTTTCCTTCCCTGGTCAAATTCACTCAGAACTAAGTATTTTTACTCAATCTTCTTTATCTTTTTTATTATCTTTGTGACTACCTGACTAATATTTCTCTGAAGTTTGGTCAATATTAACTCAGTATAGTGCTGTACATTTATACTAACACAGGGTCTATAGCAGATCAAAATTATATCATATGCGTTACCAATGTTCCAGTTAACAATTTATAAATTTCTGCACCGACATGCAGTAGTAGGCACTGCCATTTATGCTCAATTTCTGATATTAATACAATAGTTAAAACTGATTATTTTAGTTCCATTAAAATGCAGAATTTAGGTGAAGTTCTAAAATATTTTAATATTCATCATTATGGTCCCCAATTGTTTTTTCTTTTGTAATTTTGAAAAATTTTAAATGTCATTACATTTATAGCAGAAATAATTAAAGTCCACTTTCATTTACCACTAGTTTCACGAGTGAAAAGTTCAAGTGCAGTGTTCAATTTTTGTGAATTCACAATTGAAACCTTCAAATGTTAGCTGACATTTTCCAGCAATATATTTTATTTGATTATCTAAAGAAGGGGAACAAATTCTAATTGTAGCAAAGCATTAGTAAAGATAAGTGAAGCTCATGTAACAGTTATCCTCAAAGTCATTATTAAGTTATCTTGTGTTCATTTGCTCATGTTTAAACAAGATTTTCCATTTGCACACAGCAACAAAGTAGTTGTCAATATGCCAGTAACCACACAGTGATACGAAATGCACAGCCATCTGAAGTTTAGAAACAGCTCCTTTATTCAAATATCTATGAAATAAGAAACAAATGTAATGTACCACATATAAATGCAGTATGATGAAAAGTTATCTATAAAAAATATGGAAATAGAGTCAACATTCGTATAGACTACCTTTACTAATGTCTAATCAGGAATGATCACTGAGTATTATCTTGAGCCAGAAAGATCTTTTAAAAAATTTGTTGTCAATCTATTGCCAAGAAGTCCATTTCCACAGCTCTTTATCTTTAATAAACTATTTTTGGCAATGGGAAAAAAGAAAATGAAAGAAGAAATTAAGTGGAAATTATCATAACAAAACTAAAGTGACACAATGAGAAACAACCTAAAAAATTAATCCCCCTACCATGATATTTTGAAGAAAAAAACACTCAATTTTTAATCATATGTATTTTTCTTTTCTCTTTCTCCTTCTCTCTCTCTCTGTGTGTCTGTGTCTGTGTCTGTGTGTGTGTGTGTGTGTGTGTGTGTTTTCCATGCAACCAATGGGAGGTTGAAAGCACTGAAAGACAAAACATGGTAAGCATTTTTAAATATTCAAAATAAAATACAAAATAATTGTACTCCAAAGTCACACCTACCAGGAACCTGTTTCAGTTCTACTCTGAAGATATAGAAAAAGCTAAAGAGTTGTTCAAGTGGTAAGTCTAAGTACAGTAAGTCTCTTTATAGCTGCCATTTAATAAGATACTTTATGATTTTATATTTTTCTGCTACTCTGCTGTGTGATTATACACACACACAAACAGACACACATCTACATATACACAGTTGGTCCTCTATATCCATGGCTTCCACATTTGTGGACTTGATGATTAGTAAATAGAAAATATTCAGGGGAAAAAATGTGTGTACTGAACATGTACAGTCATCTATGTCTTGCCACTATTCTATATCTAATAAAGTAAAAGAACTATTTACATAGCAATTACGTTGTATTAGGTATTACTAGTAATTTAGAGATGTTTTAGAGTATATGGGACGTGCATAGGTTATATGCAAATACTACCATTTTACACCAGAGACTTGAGTATCCATGGATTCTGGTATCCATGGAAGGTCGTGGAAACCAATACTCCAGATACTGAAGAATGACTGTGTGTGTGTCTGTGTGTGTGTGTGTGTGTGCGCACATGTGTGTGTATGATGTTATGCTAAGTGATAAAAACAGATTTACAACTGATGTCTTTGTTTAGGAAATTGACATCAGATATGCAGCTCATTTATTTTAAGACAGTATACTTGATTAAAAAAACACATTTAAGTTAAACATATTTCATTTATATTAAAAATATTTTAATGTATTAAGAGTATTTATGTATATATTTTCTCACAAGAATTGTAGGCATTTGAAAATGCATACTTCTTTATAATTTATAATTGCTACCTCACACCCTTTTTCAATAATTGTTAACATTGCATCTAGAATCCCATAGCAATTGATGACATTTGGTTATAGAGATTGAATCAAATATACTGTATTTATTTAAAGTTTATTCAAATAACATTTTCAAAGTTAAAGGCCCATTCTTTATTTCACAACACAAAATCATATATTGGGTAGTCAGAATTAAAGCAATCTAAATTTCCTAAAGCAAAGGAGATAGAAGGTTTCTTTTTTTGTTTTCATTGTTTCAGGTAAAATGATTGTTTTTCCACAATTTAGAAAACAACAGTATCTTAACTGAAAAAACTCATAGTTAAATGTCTTCCCACATCACATTTTACATTAATTATTGTTTATTTTTTCCTGTTTAAAATGCTAACAAACTTAAAACATTATTTATATTTCACAGGAAAATTGATTCAAATTATCCTAATTAATTCAAAATTACCAAACCAAAGTCTTATAAAAAGTAAATGAGTCAGTGCAAAAAGTTAGATAAAAAGTCAAAGGTTAGCTCAAAAGGTTCGGTTGTACCTAAATGATTAAGTAACCACTTCGACAGAGGTATTTTTCACTCTGCATTGGAAAGCTGCCCTAAAGGTAATCTAAATGAAGCCTTTTCATCTGTATACCAGTTTCCAAACTGTCTTGTGTGGTATTATTTACTTGTTGCTTGGAAAACCATAAAGAAAAGTAAGTGACACTATCACATGTTTATGTGTGGTGAGAAAGATACTACTACTTTTTTCATGTTTTCTCCTCTAAGCTAAAAGTTTCTTAACTCTCCAAGCAATTGCAGCATGTCTTCAATGCCACCAAATCAACCATTTTGAGTTAAAATTGGGCTCTCTGCCAAGTAATTAGTCATGTCTCCAATTGCCTTATTAGATTTATTCATGACGGAATCATATTATGACCAGAAAAAAGAAATCAGAGCCCCAGTAAAAATCCAGTTGAGCTGTCTAGGCATCACTTAAAATTAATGTAACAGAAATAAATTTATTCATAAATGCATTATATACCCTCACAGATAACCAAATCTTGATAAAGTCAAAACTCAGAATTGTAATTATTTTTTGATATTTCAACTACCCAGAACTAACCTATGTTAAATCTGTTTTACATATTACAACTTTATATGATGTCATTATTTTTTTCCCCTTATCATTAAAAAGTTTCCCATATAACTTCAGTGCCTGTGTGATATTCTGTAGATCCTCACTACTCAAAGTGTTGTTTATGGACCAGAAGCAACAGCATCACTTGGGAGTCTGTTAGAAATACAGAATTTTAGACACCTCCGCAGGCCTACTAAATCAGATTCTGCATTTCATTATAAATATATACTATTATACACACATATATACATATACACACACAAATATACATTATACACATACAATATATATTATACACATGCACACATAAAACACATATAAATATTATTATACACATATACACATATACATATACACACATACACCTATGACATTTATAGTATTTATTTATACTATACACATATTCATACACATGTATACATAATATATATTCATATTATACACACATGTATATATACTATATATAAACACATATATGCATATACACATATTAAAGCTTGAGAAATATTTTTGTGAACCCTATGTAAAAATGTGTATTTTTTTCTGCAATAAAACAACTTTACAGTATGACAATATGTAGTATACAATTGCATATATATTTATATATTTCACATTGTGCTACTATAAGTTCAGGTTGTTTGTAAATGTATCTAGTATTAGGAACTCTTCAATGAATATTTTAACTTATATATATGTTTTCCCTGAATTTCTGAATCTTTTCTTGAGAATGATTCATTAAAATGAAAATACTTGAATAAAGAACTCTACATTGTAACACTTGAGACAGACACTTCCAAAGTGTTTTCTAGATTACCTGAATAACAGCAGTATTTGTTCTGCCCTAACACCTGCATTTTTACTTGTTTAATATAGATGTTTAATAGCAGAAAAATAGTATCTCACATTAATCATAATTTGTAATTATTTTATTACTAAAGAAGTTAAATAATTTATCAATTTTTTTTGTATTCTTCTTTTGTGAATTTTTCTGTATATTTTATTTCCCAATACATTCAGGACTTAGTATTTTACTTACAATATTATAAACCTTTTAAATATTGAGGGTGTTATGTCTCTTTCTGCAAACAAGTGGCATTTTTTTTCTACCTTACTGTTTTTTTATATTGGGATGTGGTGATTTTGACTTTTATGTAGTTAATAAAAACTGTCAACTTTTTCAATTATTTTTTAAGCTTAGAAAGTTGTTACCCATTCAGGTACTCAAAAATAATAAATCAAGTGTTTACCTTTTTCCATAGTCTGATATTTTCAACAGCCACAATTTTGCATGGAATTTATATTATATGAAATGTAATAAAGACCTAACATATTTCCTTTTCCCAGATGTCTTACCAATTAACCATCAACTTGTCTAACTACCTACACCCTACAACTAGTTTATGAAGAAAATATTGTATTTATTAAAAATATACTGATTAATTCTAAGAATATGGGCACAGATTTACTTCTTTCCTATTTCTTAGAAGTTTCTATTTATTCACATTTCTTAGAAGTTTCTACTTATTCAAAAGAAAGAAAGAAACAAGATTATCAAACTTGTCCATAATTTGTGAAAAATATGACTGAATGTTTTAGTAGTCTATTAACTAGTAAATCTTTTAAACAATTATTTTATGCTTAACACTTCAGCGGATATTGTGGTGGATACAAATACAACTTTAACATGTAGTGTTTAACCTCAGGAAGCTAAAATTCACTTAGAGAGACAAAGCATACCGAACATTTAGATGTTAAATCTGCTAGCTTTCAGGAATTCAAGGAAGGGAAAAAAGAATGCTAAGAACAAAACTGAAGAAAGCTTTGTGAAAGATTAGAGCTTTTCCAGTAGTTGGGAGGCACAATTCAGGTTGAAGTCACAGCAAGTACAAAATACCTTTAAGTTATCTGTGTTATATAAAACAAGTATTTCTACATTTATTATGATTACTTAGGCACATGTCATGGCTTTCTAATTGATCACAGATTAATTTTAAGGACCACAGTTTTACATGTCCAATATCCTACAGAACTCTGAATACAGTGCATTACCCATTGTCATTGCTGGCTTGACATTTTTTCAATTAAATTGCTTTTGATCTCATGCACGAAGTTTTATAAATATTACTCCTGATGGGCTTGTATATATTTTACCAGTATCTCTATGTTGTATTTTAGAATAAAGGTGTCCTAAAGTTTATGAGAGGTACTATTAATACTTTCCAGACCCAGTGGCTACAAACTCTTAATAAGCACAGAAGCTGCTTTTCCTTCCTCCAAGCGAAACATCATAAAAAGTAAGTGACAGCAATTGTGACCCTATCTGTAGAAGTTTATGAGGCCAATTTGAGGACAGATTGAGTTACAGTATTATTGTAACACCTCATCAAAATTCTTGTCCGATTTTAAGCAGTGACTTAAGACAAGTAGACTGGCCTGTTACTGCTGGGATCACTTCCAGCATCTTACACAAAGCACCAAATTACCCTTTTCAGTTAACCCCAGTTACTTTTCTCTCTCCTTGTTGTGATGGAGGGAGTATATAAGAAAAGGGGCTCTTTGGCAGTCTAGGGCAAGGAGGCAAAGGGTTGTGACATCTTTTCTACTATTCTGCTTCCAAAGAGACAAATTCCCGTCGAAATGTAGCAACTACTGTGACATTACTTTAGCAGAGAAACTTATGAAAAGGTCATGTCCAAAGACTTCATTTGATTTCCTCTTATCAGCCTGAAGTCATTAAATATCTACATTTTAATTTTATAACTATTTAAAATAGCAATATATGTGCAAAAAATTAACCATATATAGCACAAAATGGCAACACTTTGTGCTGGTGTAATGACATAATTACAGCATTCATTTTCACCATTCATTTCCACCTAAAGTTAGTTTTCTAAAGGTAATGGGAACCAATATGGATTTTCCTAAGAAAACATCTGGCAGTTAAATTTCAGGAGTGAATTTCAATATGAGAGAATGTTGTAAATGCAAAGGAAGAATAGCATTGTTGTTCTTAAATTCCATGTTTGTGGATACCTTATAACTACTACCCTACAAGATGTTCCATAATATATTATTTTTAAAAGAGAGATAGAAAAGAATTGTTTGTGTAGCTGCAATCTTCATGTTTACGACAGAAAAATTCAACAGTGTTTGCAAACTAACTGGAAGATTACACTTTAATGCAAATAAACGACTTAAGTAACCTGATTCAGCTGTGATGAATCCCAGGCTGACAAATTAACTTTAAAAAACTGCAGTCAATGACTGTAAAAATGGTTTTTCTGCAAGATTTACTTCAGCATGTTGAATAAATATATTATACATGTTAGCCTTAATTCTATATTTAAAATAAATCCTGGGTGGTGTGGGGTTTTGATAAAGATATTCAAATATATAGAATATAGTGCTTTTACCAAAGGATTCCCAGGAGGAAATCAGTGGACAACAATGTTGAATGTACTCCTCACTCATGGACAAACCACGTTTTCCTTTCTAATTAAGCTATGAAAATCCTATCTGTCTATCTATGTGAGTCAGTATCCCCTTCAAAGATTAAAACAAGCCCATACATGATCACCTTTATCTGTACAAATTAAGCAACTCTCTTCTTGATATAAACCAAAATGAAACCTAGTTTATTTTCCAAATCTAGTTTATACTCATGAAATAATTTTGAGAACTGAAATTTGATTATTCTTATTTTCACCTTTCTGTTTGCTGTTAATAGTAAAGATGCCAATCCCTCAATCACAAGAGAAAAAGGTAGTTATGTGGATCTTGTTTGTTTTGTTTTGCCTTTTTCAAAAAATCTATAATATTCATATAAACTTCAAGTAGAAAGAATGGGGAAAACAGTTATCCTATATTTGAAGTAAAAGCAATTAACAACAGATAAAACACCCAAACAGAATTTATATACTGAATATTTTGATTTTAAATTATTCCATATCCAAAATTTCAGTCTTACATAGAGACAGATCATTGTTTTATCCACATTAAGAAACAACCTCTGAGTTACTAATATTTCTTTTTACAAAAGTAGCCTTGTCTAATACCCCTATTTTCCATATTTGCCAAAATGGTAAGACAGTCACTCTCTATCTTACCAGCTAAGACCAGTCACTCTCTCTGTGTCTTCCTCTCCCTAAGTCTTCTGATCCTGATCCTTAAATTTATTTGTGTCTCTCATCCTTTATCACTTGATAGGTTTTAAAACACACACTATATATATATATACTTTTTTGTATTTTTAGAACTGAATTTTTTTTTATTAACTCCCAAGGATTCACCTTCTAGGTAAACACTTATTGCCAAACTTCTATATTTGGCCCAAACCTCTTTCTTATATTCAGTTGCCATAAAATATTTGTATTATCTCTCCATGATGTCTCACAGGTACATCAAATACTAACTTATCACATACATCCTAGAATCTCTCATTCTGTCTCCAGGTTTGGGTGGGGAATGGCACAATCATCTACTTATGTCCTTAAGACAAACACCAGGAGTCAAGATACCCTGTGAATCAAAGCTGCCAAATACACCTTAAACTCATTTCCCTCTCTATATATATGAACAATTAGAAAGCCACCTATTCATTCTGCACACTACCAAGAGAGTTCTGTTTTGTAAAAGCAAATATACTACTTCCTTTCTAAAAAAAAAAAAATCCATTAATAAGTTTCATTACCTTCTCCTATGGGACAAATTCCCTAGCACAAAATGAACAGACCTAGGCCCCAACTACACTTTGTCTTGTACCATTCATCCCAACTTGCCTTGTTATTGCATGCAACACTACTTCCTCTACCTGGAATAAGCTCACTACTCTCCTTGTTCTTTTAGAATTAAGTTACCACCCCTTATGCAAATGTGTTTCCTTGTTTCCATAATACTAACCATATATTTTAATATAGAGGTCATTAAGTTGTCTTGAAATTGTGTATCTCTCTGATTATCTTCCTACTGTTCCTTTAGAGCAATGATTTTGTCTTATTCATCTGTATATTTCTTACATAGTGGCATGGCTGTAACAGGTTCTTTTTTTTTTTTTTTTTTTTTTTTTTTTTTGAGACGGAGTCTCACTCTGTAGCCCAGGCTGGAGTGCAGTGGCCGGATCTCAGCTCACTGCAAGCTCCGCCTCCCGGGTTCACGCCATTCTCCGGCCTCAGCCTCCCAGGTAGCTGGGACTACAGGCGCCCGCCACCTCGCCCGGCTAGTTTTTTTTTTTTTTTTTTTGTATTTCTTAGTAGAGACGGGGTTTCACCGTGTTAGCCAGGATGGTCTCGATCTCCTGACCTCGTGATCCACCCGTCTCGGCCTCCCAAAGTGCTGGGATTACAGGCTTGAGCCACCGCGCCCGGCCTGTAACTGGTTCTTAATAAATTTTGAATGAACCCTTAAGTAAACAGCAAATGACTGAATGAATGAAGCTGACCACTCATTTTGGAAGAAAGTGGGGTACTCTAACCATACATAAGCATCTTTTTTTTCCTTCTAGTATTAAAAATCAAGCAAATAAAATAACCTGAATTCATTCAGTTTAGAAATACTTCTGAAGGTAGACATTATATGTATCTATCTACAAAGGAGTATGGTTATTTGTATCTCTTTGGTTTGGTGTATGGAACATGATAATATCTTATTTTCTGGATACAAAGCTAACTATAAATAAACCCTTAGCCTTTTGCTGAATTTTAGCTAATATCAAGCATAGTTTTAATGTGCCAAAAGTCACAAGAAGCAAAAAGCAAGAATGCATACAGCAGCATTCAAGAATTTGGGCCTCATGTCTGGAATTCACCATAAGGCTTTGGTACTTTCTATCTCAACTGAAGTCTTACTTTGATACAATCTGCCTCTTGCATTAGAACACACTTTTTTTTTTCTTTTTTTGAGACAAAGTCTCGCTCTGTCTCCCAGGCTGGAATGCAGTGATGCTATCTCAGCTCACTGCAACCTCTGCCTCCCAGGCTCAAATAATTCTCCTACCTCAGCCTCCTGAGTAGCTGGGATTACAGGCACGCACCACCATGCCCAGCTAATTTTTGTATTTGTAGTAGAGATGGGGTTTTGTCATGTGGGTCAGGCTTGTTTCGAACTCTCGACCTCAGGTGATCCACCCACCCTGGCCTCCCAAAGTGCTAGTATTACACGTGTGAGCCACAACGTCCTGGCAATTAGAATACATTCGAATCTCGAACATTTTAAATTCACTTTATTCTGAAATTTCTGTGACATAATTAAGTGTTATATCCCTTTGCATATGCTTTGATTTTTCAAGAGTACACTTGTTTTAGTTAATGTGAACAACTCAGCAACAAAGATGATTAACAGCAAAGATGGTTGCATACATACTATATTCAGAGCATTGTATAATTAACTAGGTGTGTGTAGAAACCATGCTCAAGACAAGGTCTTCTGATCTCTTGAGGCTCACCACCTAGAAGTAATATCAATATTTGGATTTTCTGAAACATTATAACATATTGCAAGCAAGTACTTTCTTGGATATGCCATTAGAGAGAATATGATGCTTCCATATAGATCCCTTGGTATTTGAAATGGGCGTTAAATACTTAGTTGAGGGGTAATCAGTAAGCTCATGACTAATCTGATTGCACTAACTAGAATTTTATAAAAAGATACAGATAATTTATTAAAATAGGAAGAAGTAAATGATTTTCTAGTTCTGTTGGGAGTAGCTGCTGTAACTCAGAAGTACTAATTGGTTGTTGCATGATTTGAAATAGATAAAGTGGATATCAGGAAAGACTTTCTTCCTAAAGCATTTTATTTGAAGTGGTCAGAATAGGACAAAGCATATAGCTTTCAAATAATTAGATTTGAAAGGGAAGAATTGCTAAATAGGAGGATCTTGAAGCCAGCATTAAACACATACAGGCTAAATGCCTCAAGAATGCTTCTATTCTTCTCAGAGTTATTCCTGATGATATACCTGGAACTGGGAAGAGAGGAATTTTGAGCAGCCAGAGCACAGAGAGTAAAAACGAGGGTTAAAGAAATCATGGACATTTTCCTCCAGAGGGTTGTCAAGGGTAGACTGGAATGGACAAAGTCAGGCGTCAAAAAAAATGGATTGAACCTAGAAGCAGAAGAAATGTCACATTTCATGGGATATTTTTCTCACTTCCTATCTTGAGAAATGTCATTGTGGGCATACATGTACATACACTCTTAGGTATTATGGAACATTAAAACACAATGCTGAGAATAACAGACAGTTATTAGGGCCAATCTTGAGAGCCTTGACATATTTTGTGCCACAAATTTGTTGATGAAAAGAACTTTATTTTCTAATTTTGAAATATTAGATGGCTTCTGGATTTCTCTAACAAAGAAGAATCTGAACCAGAAATGGACCAACCTAAATAACTGAACAAGGCATCTCTAAATATTATTCAACTTATATGCTGCAATTTTTACCTGCTTTACAAGTCAATAAGCAGCTTTTATGTGATCTGAGAAACTGGTGAGAAAGTGTATAGACTACAGGTTAGGCAGGTTGGTCAGAACCACCTTTATGGGGCAAAATCTCAAAATTTCAGGTGGCAGTTTCACAATCAAGTGCCTAAGTCTGATGTTCCAGCATAACATTAGCAAACCCCTCTTAGATTTTGCTAAATGTGATGTAGTTACATAATGATTATCCAATAGGCTAAAAGAGGAGACAAAAAGTATGATTTGAAAATAAATACATATACTGAAAATAAGTATTCACTAAAATATTATGCTACCTCTAAAACAACTATAGACCATATATATATATATATATATATATATATATATATATATATATACATACATACACACACTATATATATATATAGGCATGTTGTGTTAGAAGTAGAAATCAATGTTCAAAAGTTGCTGATTTTACTTAGAATTCAAAGTATACGTTAGTAAAGCCTGAAAACATATCCAAAGCAAAACTACGTCTAATATTTTCCTTATTTTCTTGTTGTGCTTACAGTTACCGTAAGAAAGTCTGAAAAATTCAACTCTCTGGTCAATCAGCACTCTATGGAATAAAAGAATTCACTCACTCACTCTCTCCTTTATACAATGTTTTAGCAAATATGGAACACTTTGTATTTGCTAAGCACTCGCTCAGGCACTGGAAATATAACAGTGAGCAAAACTTATAAGTCTCTATGGAATTTGTGTTCTAGTCTACAGTGTATTAATATTATTAAAATTATTTTAGTAATCATTTGTTGAGCATATATTGTATACTTGGCATTATATTAAAATTTAGCTCTCTTTGGGGTGTATGATTCTAAATTATATTCAGAGCTTCATGTGATTGCTAACTTTCAAAAACATACAACAAGTAATTTTACATAAGACAAAGGTGAAATTCAGCTGTTATTAAAATGTATAATAACTCATGTGCAGAGTTATAACTCAAACCCAGGTCTGTCTTATTAAAAAAAAAACAAACTCTGCTCTAGACTCTGCTGTGCTCTCTAGAATAAAAGAAATAGCCCTCATTCACCAATGAAAAATGAATGGTTCAGAGAGAATAAGTGATTTTCCTCCTTAGTAATATAATAACCAAGTTGAAGAGGCTGGAAAAAGAAATCTATTGCTTTAAATGAGGAAAAGCTGAAATGCAAAATCTTAAATGACTTATGTCTTAAGTCATAAATGACTTAATGTCTTAATGTCTTAAATGACATTATGTATCTGTAAATTAAAATGTAACATCTCAGGAATTTTCATTTAAAACATATCTAAAATGTAGTCATACCACAAAAGAAATTTTCACTGTTATTGAGTTTATTAAGGATTTGTACATTGTACCTCTTCAGGGCAGGGACTTCATTTATTAGTACTTTAAGTATTATTCAAGAGTGTATAAAACCATTTAAGTAGACTAAGAAACATTCTAAATATCAAGTTTTATTTAATTTTGTTTTTCTTGTTATTTTTTTAAATAATAAAATCATTTTTCACCTGTTATCTCTGGGGGAATTTACACACATTAAAAAAATCAATATATAAGGTCTTTCTCAGCTAACAATTCTGTCAAAAGAATATGTTCAGGACATCTATTCTTTTTTCTTTTGCTTCATTTATATTGCTCAAATACCACTGGTGACCTAGATGCCAGAAAGGAAAGCTGTGCTATGTCCTTCAATATATAATGAGGGATTACAAAATGTAATTCACTGAAACAGAAGATTATAATATCTAATACATATGCATTTTTCTTCAAATGGATTTATGAACACTTTCTCTAGGACACTGCTCAAAAAAAATCATATTTCCTTAATTTCTTCATTGGTGCCGGATGTTTTCCACAAGTCTTTTCATTTTTTCCTCTTTAAGCTTAATACTTTCAGATACAAGGAAGGCTAAAGTTCAACAAAGGGACTACATTGATTGTTTTCATGGTCCAAAGGTCTTACTTTATATATAGCAACGTTTTATTGTGAATATTCTATGCAGAATTGGTTAAATAAAAATAGTTACTTTCATGGTTTTATAACAAATCTAAAAATGCTCAATTCCTTTCATGTAGACACATTTAGCTCTCTGATGAGATTCCTAAAATATGTGAAAGTGAGACAGCATATAACCTCATCAGTTCCCTTTCATAGCTGTGTTTACATCTTAATAAATGACCACCATCCACGAACTAATATTTCCATTACTTTAACACAGACAACTTCAAACTTATCAAGATCTTATGACTTATCAATAGAAAACAGATGTCCTAAAATGTACCAATAAAATTGTTTCTTTTAGGCATTCTACTTAAAACTCCAACTAAATTTAGTGTGCAACAAGTAGAACAATAAGCTTTATGAAATTTTCTGATTGTCTATATGATTAACAGAAGTATGAATCATTATCAATAGTAAACTATATCTTTAAAGGTAAGATTTATTTTGGTCACCTGTCAGCAGTGCCTAGTACAATGCTTGATTCATAGCTGATGTTTAATATGTTTACTTAATGAGAAGACTATAATTAAAATAAATTAAGTATATGTTCTCTCATCAAAGCAAAACCTTATCAGCTCCCAAATTGAATTTTAACCCCTAAACTAAAATATTTAGACCTTCTGCATTGTATGCCCTCATAGATATATCGCCAACAGCACTGTCTATAAAATTATGGATTCTTCAAAGTCTCTCCTGTACAACAATGTGAATATTATATGTCAATATATTTATCATATTGACATATATTAATATAATAAATACATTATATTGGCATATAATATTATGTAGGATTGTATATAGAAAATTTATATATGGTATGTATAAATTTAAAGTATCTACATATGATTGTCTTTGTTCTATTTCATACTCAGAAACAAGACTCCCCAAATTGACAAAATAAAATAAGCAATGCAAAATTTTTAATTTAAAAGGATTATAGGTAAATGACATAGTTTTTAGTTATTTAAGATGACTGAATAGAACTTGAAATATTCACCATCTTTACAGTTTTTATTGGCACATTTTATTGGTTACTATAGACACACAACCATCAAAATGAATATAAAAAGAAGGCTTTTAAGAGGGTCTATAAAATATACATCAATGATAAAAAAGGAAAGACATCTCTGTTTCTCCTAATCCATAAGACTACTCAGAATGACTGTGGATCACTCAGACCAATGTCCTTAGTCCCTTCACAGAAATCTAAGCCATTTAAATTATTGAGTCTTGCCTCAATTATATGGTAACCCAAAAGTATGTCTCCTATTACATAAAAGAAATCTTTTAAAAAATGAGTCTGGAAAATGGCAAGAGGGAAATGTTACATAGAAAAGAAGCCAAGATTCCTAAAATTAAAATTTAGGAAAAGGCATACAAGAAAGGAAAAGATAGATGTTCAAAATTACTTAAGAATTGTATGTCTTAACTCATTCAACAAACATTATTAAAACCTACCTCTCTGTTGAGACCTGCTAAGTAATAAATTCTGTTAGATAACAAAGATATACAGAACTCAATATAGCAAACAGATGCATTATCTGGACAAAGAGATATTTAATGCAAGCAAGTAAATTAAAATGTCATTCGATATTAAGATAATCTAAAATAGCACTGAGAATGAGTTCCCAATCATCCTTCAAGACCCAGTTCAAACGCTTTCTTTATGGATCCCTCCTTTTTTTGTGCAAATCTTTTTTGTGCAATAATCACATATTGCTTGCATTGTATGTGTTTTATATCATATTACATTATTGGTCAACCTATATACTTCAATAAACTATGAATTGTGAGCAGAGATTATATTGTCTGCTAAGATGATGTTCTCTAACTAAGACAGATTGATTTAGGATGGCATCACAGATTTATTAGGTGACTTCTCCCCTATCATTTTCTGCTTGTAGCACTCTGCTTCCCCAGCAATCACCCTACCTTTTATTTTCACGCTTTAAGATCTTCCAGGACTGACAGAGAAGGCAGTAAGATAGCCAGGGGAGCTATAATGCCACCAAGGCAAGTCCTGGGCAAATTGGCATGGCTCAAATCCCTTGCATTTTCTTTTTTCTACTATTAAATATGTCTCTGTGCTCTCTCCAAACCTGAACCTACTTGGGCCTGTTCAAATTATTCTGTCCCACGTGGCAGACCTTGCTTATCTACAAACTAAAGTGTCTTTGGGTCCCATTTTCTCAAGAATCTGTTTTTTTAAAGTTCCAATCTTTAAACCAAAAATATTAGCGCCTATTTCAATAGGGAAGAATAAATTACCCTTATGAGCTATACCACATTCATTTTTAAGGGAGCTTTTTATAAAAGCTTTCTATCCATAAAGCAAACTCTACATATATGAACCAAAACCACTGAACAGGGAGCTTTCTTTGCTGGCAAATAGGTGAGAGGATTAATTTACTTATGATATAATAATATATTAAATAATAATATATTATTACTTGACAATAACAAAACATACCACCTTTGGCTGCACACATTCAGACACTCTAGGCACCTTATTTACATGACTTCATTGTATTCACACAATAATGCTTGTGAGAGTATGGTATGTGGATGTTCTTGTCTCTATGATACATATGTATATATTATGACAAAGAGAAGGTAAATACTTTTTCCAGGATTACTCAGCTGGTACAAGAAAGATCAAAATTTGATCTTAGATCCGCCAGACCCTGAAACAAAATCTCTTTCTTAAGAATTTCCCTAAAAATGTTGCTGTGGCAGATTCTGTCGGTCATATATTAAAAAAAGTTCTGGCCGGGTGCGGTGGCTCACGCCTGTAATCCCAGCACTTTGGGAGGCCAAGGCGGGCGGATCACGAGGTCAGGAGATCGAGACCATCCTGGCTAACACGGTGAAACCCCATCTCTACTAAAAAATACAAAAAACTAGCCGGGCGTGGTGGCGGGCGCCTGTAGTCCCAGCTACTCGGGAGGCTGAGGGAGGAGAATGGCGTGAACCCAGGAGGCAGAGCTTGCAGTGAGCCGAGACTGCGCCACTGCACTCCAGCCTGGGCGACAGAGTGAGACTCTGTCTCAAAATAATAATAATAACAATTCTTTTTGTCTACATATCTTAGCTTCCTTTGCAGTAAGGTGTGAATATGTGCCTGAGTACTAGCCAATGAAATAGTAATAGAAGTCATCCGTTCCACTTCTAGGCCAGATGCAAAAATGCCTCCTATTTCCCCTTTGCCAGTTGGAGATTGATAAGCAAGGCAACCTTGAAAGTCAAATGCTAAATATGGCAAAATTTCTATTAGTCTGAGCTGTTGGATGACTGTGGTATAGAATCCACTTGCATACCCTTTACCTCGAATGCTACTGGATCTGCCTTAAACTAGTGAATGATTAAAATATTATTTTCTATTTTGCTTGAGTCCTTACACATTTTTAAATTCTATTTGTTACAGCATCTAGCCCACCCTAACTAAAACAGTCTCATGTGCAAATGTAGTCTCAAAGGACTTTCCTGAGGAAATAAACTCTATGCTAAATTATACTCATAACTGTTTTCCAAAATTTGGATAATTTAAAATAATAAAAGAAATTCATTTCATATTTTAAATGTGGCATCAAAAATATTAAGTTTACAATGAGAAAATTATTTTGGGTTAATATTATAATTGTACTCTTGCTCATATAATGTTAATCTCTTGCCTAGGAATTATCAACCATTTTGTCAACATGAAAATTCAAGTAAATAAGTCCTCGGATATAATAATAAAACTAGACCACCATCTTGACCATTTATATCTTCCTGTTAATATTATTCTATCAGTATTGATTTTTAAAATGTGCATTTTAGAAACATAATTTAATTTATAGAGCATTAATGTTCATTTTGAATTAGACATCAAAAAAGATATTTACTACTCCTTCACTACTTATGTTAAATATTTTAATCCACATGCTTCCATGTGCTTGTTTCATGTGTTTCCGTAATTTTCTCTATACTTATCTTGTTCAGTATCTTATTCAAGCACTAGAAAATTTATAAAAATAAAGTATTTTGATTGTGAAAGCCCTGTAACATGAATGAAGACATAGAGAAAACTGAATTGAAAAAATACACAAAGCAACTTTAGGAAATGACATTGCATTTGGAAATACAGTTTAATAACGTAATAATCATTTTCCCAGTCATATTTTGACTTTGAGGTACAATGACCTGAAGGAAAGGAATTAGATCAAATCTAAGTTAAGATCAACTGGCCTTAAACGTCAACTTCCAGATCCAAGTAGTGATTATCAATGAGCATAATATGAATACATTAGTAAAACATAAAACTTTCACAGGTTTGCTGCCAAATTTTAAACAGTATCTAAAAGTCACTATTCTTAACAACTGAGTATCCATACTGTAATGGCAGTGTCTGCTATATATATGTGTGAGTTATATATATAGCAGTATATCTGCTTGAGTTATCTAATACAGTATAGAGTAAGATTCTTTGTATCCTCCTTAATGGATATATCTACTAAAAAGTCAAGGTAGAATCCTCCCATTATTCTTAATTTTTTATCAGATTTGGAATAATACTTCAAAATGGTGATTACCTTTGTGGAGGATAGGAGAGAAAGGCAGGTGAAAGAATAGGGAGGAACATACAGCTTTATATATTATAATAATATTTTACAATTGGCTGTGGGCTTATAAACATTGATTGTATTATCAAATAAATAAATAAATATAACAGAAAATAGAGGTGAGTCATGTAAAGGATGCTGATACTGAATCATGATGATGAATGAACCTGTTGACCTAACGTCCCAAAATAAAAAAGAATTAAGCCTATGCTAAGGAAAGTTCATACCTTTACGCTTACTGCTATGTGCGAGCATCTTTGTCTTGGGAGTATTAATGACGGTACAGAATAGCAAACAGTGACACTTTTTTTTTTTTTTTTTTTTTTTTTTTGAGATGGAGCCTCGCTCTGTCACCAAGCTGGAGTGCAGTGGCGCAATCTCAGCTCACTGCAACCTCCACCTCCACCTCCACCTCCTAGGTTCAAGCTATTCTCCTGCCTCAGCCTCCTGAGTAGCTGGGACTACAGACACGTGCCACCACACCCAGCTAATTTTGTATTTTTAGTAGAGATGGGGTTTTGACATGTTGGCCAGGTTGGTCTTGATCTCTTGACCTTGTGATCTGCCTGCCTCAGCCTCCCAAAATGATGGGATTATAGCTGTGAGCCACTGCACCCAGCCAGCTATACTCTTTTACGCAGCATGAAGATCAACCCAGTGAATAACTAGTGAATCTTTTATAGATACTATGAGAGTCTTATATAGGAGTGGTGATTGTGTGTTAATTATAACTGATGGTTTTTATGTGCTTTAGGGTCTTTTAAATACAAGATATGCTGCCAAAAATTCTGATCTTTAAAAATGTGCTCAAATAGAAACAGTTGGGAAACTACTTGACTGGAAAACATTGAAAATAATGAAATACTTTAGCAATATTCTCCTTCAAAATGCTCTAATGAAGGAGTCCTTAAAAGATCTGGGACAAATGTGTATTTTGCTAGAGTCTATTGGCACATTCGAACCCAAAATTCAGAATGAATCCAGAGATGATCCTCTACAGTTACTTAACCTTCTCAAAGCTTTTTAAAAGCCTAACTTAAGAAGCCGTATAGTTCAGTGATTCTAATGCCAGATTGTCTGGATTCAAACCCTAGTTTAGCCGCTCACTAACTCTCTGGCCAGAGCAAGATACCAACATTCTCTCTGGTTTGGTTTCCTCCTCTGAAAAAGGGGGTAATCAAGATACCTATGATATAGAATTACTGTGAGGTTTAAGTTAATATACATAAAGTTCTTAGAATTTAATGCCCCACATATAGTAAGAACCCCTAGATATTAGCTATTATTACCTTTACAGAAATTTCATGGCCTACAGAGATCTCCAAAAAAGGGGTTTCAATTGTTTTAATGTGGCAGATATTTACATGGGACTGGTTCATAATACCTACTTAAGCCATAGCAGACCCAAACCAATGATTCGAATATGTATTATATTTTTTACTTAATAACATGAGCAGGTTTCTAAAAATTATTTCTTAAAAGAAGTTCTTTAAACATCTCTAACTGTGATTTTTACTCCTCAGTCCACAGAGGAAGATAAAGTTTAAGAATTTTTTCAGAGTTTTTATCATAATAACCTCCTAAATTTTAAACAAATAAGAATGTGTTTATACATAAAAACAAAAAATAAAATCATTCTGATGTATAATTTGATTGTTGTCAAAGAACAATAGATGTATATTATTCCATTTTAATGACTGAATATTAATCAGCTGTATTGGTATGGTATATTTATGTAACCATTTAATCCCATATTTTAGATATTTTAAATAATCTTTACCATAAGTTTTTTCCTACTGTTAAAAAATAAATAAATGTCTTATTTTTCCAGATGTCAGAATATTTTCCTGGAATATAGTTATAAAATATTAGAATGGCTTTTTAAAATACATATTGCTAGGCAGGGCATGGTGGCTCATGCCTGTAATCTCAGCACTTTGAGAGACTGAAGCAGGAGGATCACTTGAGCTCAGGAGTTTGAGACCAGCCTGGACAACATGGTGAAACTCACTCTCTACAAAAAAAAATACAAAACAGTCATGCATGGTGGCACGCTCCTGTAGTCCCAGCTACTCAAGAGGCTGAGGTGAGAGTATCAGTTGAACCTGAGAGGTCAAGGCTACAGTGAGCCATGATCTTGACACTGCACTCAGTCCTCGGTGACACAGCAAGCCCCTGTCAAAAGAAAGAAAGAAAAGAAAGAAAAAAAGAGAGAGGGAGGGAGGGAAGGAAGGAAGGGAGGAAGGGAGGAAGGGAGGAAGGGAGGAAGGGAGGAAGGAAGGGAGGCTGCAACTTTGTCTTCCAAATCAATGGGATTTTACCAGGTTGCATTCATACCTTGTTATTAGACTGCTCTCTTTCCTTTATCTTAACAACATGATTTTTAAATTCTGCCAAGCTTATGGTCAAAGATTATAGTAGTGTTAATTCTATGTGGATATATTTGACTAAATATGAACATTTCTCACATTTTCAATTGTTGTTTTTATATTTTGTTCATTTTTCTATCAGGGCATCTGTTTATCTTAGTTCCTGGAAAGGTTTTAATCTATTAAGGATATTAATCATTTGTCAAATGTATCAACTGTTTCCAGACTTATTTTAATATTGTTTATAATGTCTATAGTGTTATTTTAAAATGGGAGAAACTGGTAACCCTTTACTTACCAAAATTAGGACTATGAAGCATTATACAGCCATTTCAAAAGGGTCATTTTTGAGAAATGTTACATGAAAAGGAAAAATGTGGCTGGGCGCAGGGGCTCACGCCTGTAATCCCAGCACTTTGGGAGGCCGAGACAAGTGGATCACGAGGTCAGGAGATCGAGACCATCCTGGCTAACACGGTAAAACCTTGTCTCCATTAAAAATACAAAAAAATTAGCCGGGCATGGTGGCGAGCACCTGTAGTCCCAGCTACTATGGAGGCTGAGGCAGGAGAATGGCGTGAACCCGGGAGACAGAGCTTGAAGTGAGCCGAGATAGCACCGCTGCACTCAGCCTGGGCGACAGAGCAAGACTCCGTCTCAAAAAAAATTAATCAGGAAATAAATTCATATATATATATATAAAAAAATCAATGATCACTAAAATATAACCTGATATATATATGTGTGTGTATGTGTGTGTGTGTGTGTGTGTGTGTGTGTGTGTATTATAACCTCAAAGTTGGAAAAGAGAATGTATATTTAAGGCAGTAAAGATACATAGTAAGATATTCATTATCTCTGGGTAATGGGGTTATGGGTGTTTGTTTTGTTTTTTTCTCTTTATTCTTTTCTCTGGAGCACATATATGTGGTTTTTAAAATCAGGAAAATGTATTAGTAAAACCAAACTTTATTCAGTGACAGCTTGAACCAAATATCCAACATAAGAAAAGCTGATGTCACTTAAAGATTTCCGCACTTCTCTGTAAACATAATAAAATTTTATGTCTATACAAGATCAATAGTTCATCCTAACAAACACACTCATCCAAAATGCCAACATGATCATTGTAATGTTAATTAAATTTTATTGTCACAATAAGTTAAGAATGGCAAGACTGCAGGCTGAGATGCTGATTTAAAGATGGAGCTAAATGTTTTATTGCGAGATTTGCTTATAGACAGAGCTAATTAGTTAAATTACATTTATATGTTTTTGTTACTAAAACAATTGTGTTTGTAAAAGGCAGTGCATTTAAAAGAAGGATAATTTTACATGCCTCTACAATTTGATCAAGTTATGACAAGAATTTATGAAAGCATTTAATGAGGAAACTCATGTTAAAAAAAAAAGTGATTACACCATCTCATTGATTCTTATTCAAGATTTTTCAAGGCTTAAAAGACCAAAGCAGATAGCTTATAAATTTATTAGTGTATAAATATGTTTTCTGAAAACATATTTCAAGATATGTCAAGATATCTCTGACATTTCAAGATATGCCTATTTCAAGATATGTCTGAAAATATTTATTTCAAGATATGTCTATTTCAATATATGTCTGAAAATATTTATATTGTTCATTCTATTTATTATATTATTATTATTATTATTTTGATACAGAGTCTCGCTCTGTTGCCCAGGCTGGAGTGCAGTGGTATGATCTCGGCTCACTGCAACCTCTGCTTCCTGGGTTCAAGCGATTTTCCTACCTCAGCCTCCTGAGTAGCTGGGACTAAAGGTGTCCACCACCACACCTGACTAATTTTTGTATTTTTAGTAGAGACAGGGTTTCACCATGTTGGCCAGACTGGTCTCAAACTCCTGACCTCAAATGATCTGCCCACCTTGGTCTCAGCAAGTGCTGGGATTACAGGCATGAGTCTTTGCGCCCGGCCCATATTGTTCATTCTAAACATTCTATATTAAGATCTATATTATTTACCAGTCCTACATATAGAAAGAAAGGATATGAGGCAAATATTTAATGGTTTAATTATTGTTGCTCTACAGTCCAACTGATACAAAAGTATTAAGGGGTTACTTACTTTAACACTTGTTTATGATGAAATGTGATTCTGCACAATGGTGATCACTCAGATTTTGTCAATCTATTAACCTTCAATCTAAGGGCTGCTATTAATAAGTCATGCCTCCTCTGATTTATAACAAAGATAGAAAAAAAGTATGTAAGTGCAGATTTTTTCCTCTCATTTATTCATTTAATTGTTATTTATTGAACGTTGATCATACTCCAGTCATTGCACTAGACATAGAAACTGCAGCACTAAACAAACAGAGCTAGTTCCCACTAAGAGATCTTGCAGGACAGTGGAGGAAGACCAAAATGCAAGTAAACATAGCATAGTATATAGTATATGGGGCTGGATGCAGTGTCTTATGCCTGTAATCCCAGCACTTTGGGAGGCCGAGGCAGGTGGATCACCTGAGATCAGGAGTTCGAGTCGAGCCTGGCCAGCATGGTGAAACCCCGTCTCTACTAAAAATAAAAATAATAATAATAATAATAAAAATTAGCCTGCTGGCATGATGGCACATGCCTATAGTCCCAGCTGCTCAGGAGGCTGAGACAGGAGAATCACTTCAACGCAGGTGGCAGAGGTTGCAGTGAGCCGAGATCGTGTTACTGCACTCCAGCCTGGCGACAGAGCGAGATTCCATCTCGAAACAACAACAACAACAACAAGCATAGTATGGTATACGAACATCATGACAAAAGTTCAGAGTGCTTTGAGAGCCTATGGGGGGCAGAGAAAAACTTTAATGAAATCAAATTATATGTTAGGCAGGCTGAAAGGATTGTGATCCAGGAAGGGGAATTGCCATGAGAAAACCTGGAAAAAGTCAGGGAAGCTGGAAGTCTATAGTGAAGGAAAAGTGGCAAGATATGTCGTTAGAAAGATGACAAAACCCTCAGTCAGTGCCAGAGTTTGGACTCTATACCAAGGACAATAGGAAACCTTTGAAAGATTGTAAGTAGAGAAGGAACATAATTACTTTTGCATTTCAAAACACTCTTGCTGGAGTGGGGAAGAGGATTTGGAAGGGACGCAGTCAAGAGGCTACTGCAGTTATGCTGTGGCCTAATGGGGAGGTGGTAAAGCATCTAGGACCTAGCAGACCTTGGGAGACATTTAGTAAGAATCAATAGGACGTAGTAAAGAACTGACCATGACAGTGAAAGACAGGAGGTGTCAAGATTGACAGACTGCCACACTTGGAGCCCCATATCTTTATTTTTATAGAATACAGATAACTTTAAATCAGTCATTGCTAAAATATAATCTGATACCTAAAAGAGTTCTCTTGATAAAATCTTATATAGTTCCCTTTTAGTCAGCAAAGACAAATAGTTTAGATAGATCATCAAAATTTTACATTGAATAGATTTTTCTTATTATATATTTTAGTATACATTAACAAAACTATGGGACTTGGTCTCTGAAACTGAAGCTATAGAGGAGAGCAATACTGAGCAAAGAGAAATGAAATTTTAGAAACCCACTTTTTCTGATTATCTGTGTAAGAACAAGGTATTTTCAATTGACCATTATTTGAACAATAATTTACCCACTCTGACTGTCTCTGAACTTTAATAAAAAGATACAACTCTTGAAAGATAAACTGGCTACTTGGGTCTGGGCAACAATTTTTTAAAACTCGTAGCAAACTCTTATCAAAATTAATTAATATTTGGATGTATATAGTACAACCTAAAAGAGCATCTCTCATATTAGTAGCTCAATAAATGCTAGCTGAATTTGAAGTAAATTGCTAGAGAATGCTATGTTTTGAATCATAACAATATAGCACTTAATGCCAATTTGAAGTTAGCTATAAAAGAATGTTCATACGACAAGCATTAGCCTTTAAAATTAATCATGGACTTTATTATTTACCCAATGTCTGTGTATTCATTTCTGCTTTCACTAGGCAGAATACATGGATCCAGATTAGACCTGGATCCCAGTCACAGTTCTACCATTAGGCCATTATTAGCTCTGCAGTCTTAAACAAGACCTAACTAGCAATGTAGTCAGAATTTCTTCATTTGTAAAATACCATGACTTCCTTACAGAGTTATTGTGAAGATCAAGTAAGATAATATATATGAAAAGATAAAACCCAATATAAATAGAAGATTAGCTTACTTCATGACTGGCCTCTAAATAAGTATTTTGATTAGATATGCCTTATCTATGAAAGCTGGCTTGAAAGCTCATATTAATTTGAAATACAAGTGCTTTGCAACAGTTTTTATATTTGTTAATATATTTACACTGTTAAAATATATCTGCACAATATGTGGTATAACAGTTTTTGCAAGTGTACCAAGAAATGACTGAACATACACCAAAATAAATAAATGAAATAAGCTTAGCTTATGAAGTATTTATAATAATAAATGTTCTCATTTCAGAGAAGAAATTAAACATGATTATAAAATTATCTTATTTTTGTACAAGGATTGTGTTATTATATAATTTTTAAATTCTCCTTGGCAATCTATTACTGTGACTTAGAATATAGAGTAAGGCTTCTAGCAAAACTAAAAGACCACAAACATAATTATTGAAAACTGGTGATGCCATCATATACCTATCGGAATGGGTAAAATAAAACAACAGTGACACCAAAGACTGACATGGATGTAGAGTGACTGGAACAAACATACATTACTGTTGGGAATATAAAATCGTATGACTACTCTGTAAAATAGTTTGAGGTTTCTTATATATTTTACATACAATCCATTAACTGTATTCTCGGCCATTTATTCCTGAGTTATGAAAACTTATATTTACACAAAACCCTGTGTACTAAAGTTCACAGCAACTTTCTTTGTAATAGTCAGAAACTGAAATCAGCCCCAGTATTAACAGGTGAATGATTTAATAAACAGTGCTGCATACACACTTCAGAAAACTCAGAATAAAGGAATGCGTTGTTACGCATATAACCTGGGATGAAACTCCAGAGGCTTTATGCTGAGTGAAAAAAAGTCAATCCCAAAGATTCCATATGTTATTATCTATTTATATAAAATTTTTTAAATGATAAAATTTCAGAAATGGAGGACTGGTGATTGCCACAGGTTAGGGATTGGGCGGGCTTTGGAGGAAGGTGGATATGGTTATAAAAGGTGAATAAATCGATCCTTTCAGTATCCTGACAGCGGTGGTGAACACAAGAACCTACCTAGGCGATAAAACCATGTAGAACTTATACACACATGAGTTCAAATAAAACTGGAGAAACCTGAATAAGACCAGTAGATGGTGTCAATGTCAACTTTTTGATTATGATATTCTACTACAGTTTTGTAAAATGTGGCTACTGGGTTAACTGAGCAAAGTGTACAAGGGCTTCTGTGTATTATTTATTACAACTACATGTGAATCTGCAATCGTCTCTTAAAATGTTCAATTAAAAGTCAATTTGCATAAGTAGTATTAAGAAAACAACTGCATGTGTATAAATAAAGGAGTTTGTAAATTAATAAACTCTAAAAACTTATTTTTGTTTTATTTTGTACAAAAAGAAATATAAGGTAAACATTTTATATAGTTTTATCAATAAATATCATACCAAAAATAATTAATGAGGCACAGCTCATTAGTTTTTCTTCATGATATATTTTGTTTCATTCAACTTTTATGTGATACCAGCATATATACTTTGTTATAATTGGTTCCCATACACAAATAAATGTCAGGGTTGGAAGATCTGTTGTTTATTCAGTTCAGAAATAAGACTAATTATATCTACTAATTAGTGATTTATTGACTCTGTAAAACAATTTATATACAGCTAGAACTAAATTATCTCAAGAAAGTCAAATTTCAAAACAGAACATTGGTGAACTTGGTTTTTATTACTGTAGTTAGTAAAACAGATCAAATAGATTTTGTGAAGCCCTTAGAAATTTCAAAAAAAATAATTGTTAAATGTACTTCTTTTCTCCTAGGTTTCATTTCTCTGGCTGCAAAAAGTAAATATTTTAATGAAAGTGTGCTGCTTGGATCCTCAGAAGTTTTGGGAGATTTCTCAGTGTAAAAGCAAATGCAGCTACTATGAAAACCAGTATAAAGGTTCTTCAAACAATTAAAAATAAAACTACATACCAGCAGTCTCACCGCGGCAAATTAATCCAAAAGAATTATAATCAGAATCTCAGAGAGATATTTGTACTCCCATATTCATTGTAGCATTATTTACAATATCTAAAATATGAAAACAACCTAAATATACATTGGCAAGTAAAATGTGGCATATACATAAAATGGAATATTATTCAACCTTAAAAAAGAAGGAAATCCTGCAATATGTGACAACATGAATGAACCTTGAGGACATTATACCAAGTTAAATAAGCCACTCACAGAAAAACAAATCCTTCATGGGACAATTTATATGAGACGCTAAAGTAGTGAAATTCATTGTAGTGAAATAGAGTAGAGTGGTGACTGCCAGGGACTGGGGGCTTGGGAAAATGGGAAGTTGCTAATCAACAGGTACAAAGTTTCATTTATGCAAGATGAATAAATTCTAAAGTTAATAATAATGTTTTATGCACCTAAAAATCTGTTGAGGATACATCTCATGTTGTGTTCTTACTACAATAAAATAAAATAAACCAAATTTGAACTTGAGTTCTCTCTCACATCTTCTTTAGGCAGGCCTGCTAGTCATAACTTCTCTGATACTTGCTCCTGACAGCTTCCTGAAGTTTAAGGCAGGTCAAGGCATTGTAGACTGAATGTTTCAGATGACTTAAAACTACATAATAAGAGCCATCATTTTTAAGTAACCCCCTAAATAATAGGTTTTGGAGTCTGATTAGTTGAGATGCACACAAGCCATGAGGGAAGAGAGAAAGGCAGAATCCTATAGTGAAGTGAAAGCTAGCATATACCCTCAGTTCCAGCAGAAGCTCAAAGATAGTAAATTACGCCGCAAGTCAATGGCCAAGTCAAGACTAGAATTACTTTCTCAAGTCATCATTTTTCCTCCTCTTTCTTCAATACTCAGTAAACTACTTATTTTTCAAGACTTAGATCAAATTCTGTTAATCCCACCTGGACCACAGGCAGAAATAACCATTCTTCCCTTTGTTCCCATAGAGTCCCTCATTATTGATTCACTCTTTTATCCATTTGTTCTTTCATCCAACAAATATTTTTGAGCAATGACTCTGTGCCCAACACCTAATGCCATGAAAAAAATCTCTGCCCTTATGAAACTGGTAGGAGTGAAGGGGAAAACCGATAATAAGTTTTTAAAAAGTAAAATATAGAACATGTCAGTTATAGCATGTCAGATAATGACAAGTAAAACAAAATCAGCAGGGAAAACAGCTGGAGAGTGCATTTGTTGGGGTGCGGGAATTCTTTTAACTTTTATTTTAGGTTCAGGAGTATATGTGAAGGTTTGTTACATAAGTAAACTTGTGTCACAGGGGCTTATGGTACAGATTATTTCATCACCCAGGTATTAAGCCCAGTACCTAATAGTTATCTTTTCTATTCCTCTCCCTCCTCCCACTGTCCTCTCTCAAGTAGACTGCAGTATCTCTTGTTCCTTTCTTTGTGCTCATGAGTTCTCATCATTTAGTTCCCACTTGTAAGTGAAAACATGTGGCATTTGCCTTTCTGTTCCTGCATTAGTTTGCTAAGGATAATAACTTCCAGCTCCATCCATGTTCCCACAAAAGACATGATCTCATTCTTTTTTATGGCTGCATAGTATTCCATGGTATATATATGTCACCATATTTTCTTTATCCAATCTGTCATTGATTGGCATTTAGGTTGATTCAAGGTCTTTGCAAAGTATGCATCTGACAAAGGTTTAATATCCAACATCCATAAGGAACTTAAATTTACAAGGGAAAAACAAATCCATTAAAAACTGGGCAAAGGACATGAACGGACACTTTTCAAAAGACATACATGTGACCCACAAGCATATGAAAAAAAAGCTTGATATCACTGATTATTAGAGAAATGCAAATCAAAACCACAATGAGATACCAACTCACACCAGTCAGAATGGCTGTTATTAAAAAGTCAAAAAATAACAGAGGCTGGTGAGGTTGCAGAGAAAAGGAAACACACACTGTTGGCAGGTGTGTAAACTAGTTCAACCATGTGGAAAGCAGTACAGTGATTAGTCAGATAACTAAAAGCAGAACTACCATTGGACTCAGCAATCCCATCACTGGGTATATACCCAGAGGAATTTAAATCATTATCATTCTACCATAAAGACACATGCAAACGAATGTTCATGGCAGCATTAGTCACACTAGAAAGTATGCATTTGAAGATGAATACAATTCTAAGTAGGACAGCCTGGAAAGGCCTCAGTAGAAAGAATAACACTTAATAAAAGATCTGAAAGAGGTGAGGATATATTTTCACAATTAATCCTGTACATCTGTTTCCCTTAGATTTTCAAAGTTAAGAACATACTTCAGTTATCTTTGTATGATAGCTCCTAGGGAGAAGCCACACTTAGTAAGTACACATATGTTCAATGAAAAATCTCGGGTTTCTTACCTTAAATTTCAGTTGTCTTTCGACTACACAAGGCTTTCTACTTCAGAAAATTGATGAATTTGAATACAACACTGATGTAAATCAACAGTACATGTAGAACTTCCTACACTATCGCTACTCAACAATTTAATTTAATAGGGGTATGATTTTCCAAATGCTGTAGCCCAACACATCCAGGAATCATATGAAGAAAACTGAATCTCAAGAATATTGAGGGACAAGCCCAAAACCATACACAGTGTGAACTAATAAACCTCCTAAACCTATATTTCACAACATGAGAAAGAATGAAGTGCTAAGTAATACATTTGATCAATTATTGTCTCTCCTATTTCTGATTTTGTTCCCATAGTATGGCAAATTTTATGTTTAACACTACTACCATCACCAATAGGAGTCTGAGAAGTTTCATGCATGGCTTCCTTGTACTTGTGACTATAGGCTAAGTTTAAGACGTGTGTGTCTCCAAATACCTACCGGCAGTGATACCTTATGTCCCAGTAAATCAATATACAAAGAAGATGTCCTTGAGAGTCTAAAGAAAACTACAAAAATCGGTTCACTTTGGACAGAAAATATGACCACAGATCTAGAACTAGTATGACCACTCAGTCTGGGATGATGACATGGCCAGTTTCTTGGTATAAAATGAGAACAGCACATATGGCTGAAAGCCATATTAGAGTCAGAATTACTACTACTTATGTGCTGTTACAAATTGCAGATAAAAGATGATTACACATATTATAGTTATCTAGTTTTCATTATAAGGACTAAATGATTTAAGATTACAGAAAAACCAGACTGAATGAAGAATACAGGATGGGTACATTAATGAAACATTCGCCTTTGTTGCTCACTGTTAAAAACCTCTCAGAGACTCATCATTGACTGGGAACTGACTCTGGTTGCCATTTGGGATAATGTATTTGTGAGTGAATTGATTGATGGTTCAAAAATACCAATACTTGCATTATGAGTCCTTCAGTGATTCTCCATTACCATTAAGAAAAAGCCCAAAACCATTAGTATAAGATACAAATGTCTTCATGAGGTGGCTCTTTTCTTCCTCTCCACACATTCCACACCCTTCCATTCTTAGGTCTCTGAACATGCCACGCTTTCAACACCTACTTCAGTCTCTTTGCACATACTCTTCTCTCTGCACAAATCCTCTATCCCTCACCCCCCAACAGGGTGAATTCCCTTAAAATAGCTTAAGTGTTATCTTCATTTGGAAGCCTTTCCCGAACCCCACTGCCCATACTCCCTGTATTAGGTATCTCTTACCCTTCTAAATACGACTGTTAAGCTTATCACACAGTATTAAAAGATTTATATATATATATATATATATATATGTGTGTGTGTGTGTGTGTGTGTGTGTGTGTGTGTGTATATATATACACATATATATATACACATATATATATACACACACTATATATATAACATATATATAAATATATGTATGTATGTATGTCACCTTCACTGGATCAAAACTTCTGAGCAACTTTTATTCATGTTTTAATAAGCAATAATATAGAATTGAATATCTGAAAGCAAAACTAAAATAGTGGTAACTAATATTTATTGAGTGCTTAATAATTGTCAGACACCCTTCTGAGGTTTTAATTTATTTATTGTCATAACAATCTAATCAATACATAACTAACATTATTCCTATTTTACAGATAAAGAAACTGAGGCAGGGTAAGTTTAGTAAGCTGTTTAAGGTTACAAAGCTAGCAAATGACAAAGCCAGGGTTTGATCCCAAGCACTCTGACTTCAAAATGCTTGTTCTTCACCACCGTACTATAGCTCCTTCATATGTATATACATGTATTAAAGTGTTTTTAAGTAAATAAGTAGGCATATATATAAAGTTCAAGAGTATGTGTAATATATATGTGTATATTCATTTATTTGAGTATATACATGAAAAACATTGACTATTAAGAGTGAACTCTAAACAGCAGTACAAAGTTGCTTCAATGAATTAGAAGTTTTGATAAAAGACTATCTGATGTTCTAGAAATTGTCTTTTTCACTGACATATTATAGTACTCTAGTTAATAATTTAGAAAATATAATATCAATATACATAGATTTCAAATGCCTTATGTAGATATGCTTTGTATTGAGAATACGCACTTATTATGTACTACTAGGTAGCTTAGTAAAAATTTGAAAATTTAGACATAATATAATCATTACAAGATTAGTTCTGTAAAGTACTTTGGCATGTATAGACAATTATTAAATAAGTGTTTTATTTAGGATAATAAAAATCTATATTTATAAATATATTAAAATATTTGTTTCTCAGTAACATTTTATTTTTAGTGATTTTTAATTTTTTTTTTAAGTTCTGAGGTACATGTGCAAGATGTGCAGGTTTGTTACATAGGTAAATGTGTGCCATGGTGGTTTGCTGCACCTATCAAATCATCACCTAGGCATTAAGCCCAGCATGCATTAGCTGTTTTCTCTAATGCTCTCCCCTATCCCCACCCTCACCCAACAGGTCCCAGTGTGTGCTGTTCCCCTCCCTGTGTTCATGAGTTCTCACTGTTCAGCTCCCACTTATAAGTGAGAACATGGGTGTTTGGTTTTCTGTTCCTACGTTAGTTTCCTGAGGATAATGCCTATTATTTTATATTCCAAAATTATAAATTCAACATTTTAACACAATGGGTTCCCAAACATTGCCATATACTGGAATCACCTGAGGATCTTTTAAAAATACGGATTCCTGAGGCCAGGCATGGTGGCACGTGCCTGTAGTAACAGCTACTTGGGATGCTGAGGCAAGAGGATCCCTTCAGCCCAGGAGTTCAAAGCTGTAGTGAACTATGATCGCATCTGTGAATAGCCACTGCACTCTACCCTGTATTTATCTCACAGAGATAATAAAAATCTCACAGAGATAAATACAGTGAGACTTTAATCTCTTAAAAAAAATAAATAAATCTGATGCCAACACCACCACCACCCTCTTAACCAGACATTCTGATGTAATTAATGATGGGCTGAGTCATGAATATTAGGATTTCTTCAAAGCTTCCCACATGATTCCAATATGCAGCACAGATTGGGAACCAGAATTTTACTAAACTTTCCCTAAATTCACTCTAAATTTCACTGGAATTTCTTCTATTATGACATTTAAAAGCAATCCTGACCAAAAAAAAAAAATTATTCAAAGTGTTCATCGGCAACAGTGCCAGAAATCAACATGTAGTTTCTCATATCAACAATATCACCTGGCTACTACATCTTTCAAATAGAATTCCTTTCCTCTTGGCTAATTCTCTTTACGGGTAATACAAATCATTTCTTTATTAAACCATTTATTCAAGGACATAGACAAATTCACAACCTAATCACCAAACTTAACTAGGCAGAATTTTACTCCATTTTAATTAAGTATCCATTTTCATGTGCTTAAAACAGAAATGAATATAGCCTGGAGAGGGAACAGGTTATTTGTAAAAAGGGAAATTTAAATAAGGGTAAAAATACATGGAAAGATAAAAGTTACTGGATGGTATCACACCTTGCACACCCTTCTCTACCTACTTGTCCATTTTAATCCCTGTTTATAATCCCTGTTAAATTAATCCCTGTTAATAATCAGCTCAATTTAAAAGCAGTAAATAAATAATACTAATGTTTATGCTGATGTGGAGATATGGAGATGTGGAGATTTTATATGAGAAATAAGCCTTTAATGTTTTAAAGTCCTTGAGATTTGTGGGTTATTTTTTATTGTAGTATAATCTACCCAGTCTTTAAATTCTATATGTAAATATAATTGTATATGTAAATATATGTCTATTTCAGAAAAAAATATATCACATGTGTAAGTGAATTTGTTAGATTAAGAATTGGCATGTCCTACTCTATTCAAAGTGCATGTTCTTTACGATGTTTGCAAAACTCTATGTAAGGTAAAACAGTGATGTCTAGTCTATCTCTAATGCATAATGATCAACGAGTTTTGTTTATCACATACTCATGCTGAGAATTCATTAAGCACTTTCACTATTAAATATTCAGAATGAGTTGTTGGCTCCACTTTACTGACACCAGGAGTCACATTCATCAGTCTCCAACAGGATGATAAAAGACTGAATGATACAATGAAAATGTTGATCATTATGGTTCAGTTGTAACAAATGTATGACTAAATCTGGGTTCTCATAATACATCACATCAAACAGAAATTTTAGGGTGGAATGGTTCTTCAAGCTAAATAGTGAAGCACTTTGAAATCTAAATTCGTGAATTCTAGTTATTAACATAAACTCTGAAATAAATCCAGGTTTCATCTGCAGAAAACAATAAATCTAAAATAATAAACTCAAAGATTGTTAGATATTAAAGAAACTACCTGGATTAAAAAAATAGAAGGAAATAACGGTGTTTCTCTTTAATCATCTGTATTTTGAACTATTTTAAAGATAGAAGTGACACATTTTATATAGCTATACAATGTAATCACCAAAAGACCATATTGGGATGACTTTTTATTAAGAAATATATGGTACCTGTTACTGTCATTAATAGTGAAAACTCTGTAATGTATTTATTGATATGTTTATTTGTGTTAGTGTGAGTTAGAATTAGAGAGTAAAGAACAATAGTAAACATATTCTAGTGCACAAAATAATATAAGTGAAATTTCATTATATACGAATCATCACAAACAAGTTTTTTTTTTTTTTAAGAAACTATCATTCTGAAGACAAACTTAAGCTAAAATATATGGAACATATGTATGTATAAATATGGATTTCTTTTGAGGAAATCATACTTTTTAGTGTCTTGTTTAAGTTTTCTGTGGAGTTTGAAAAATCCTGAAAGGCATGAAATATTTGTTTTAAATTACACATAAGGCTTATCTACAGCATGAAATGCATGTGTGCTCTCCCTGAATAATATTCTCCTCTCATTTTCTCTTCTAAGTCTAAGATTAACTTAAGACAACAATTTTGTGTACTTTTTTCAAATAATAAAACAGTGGTATATATTCACTTAAAAACAAGAACATGAAATTAAATATAAATAGGTATTACAGTTACATTACTTCCCCCTTCATACTTGTTTCATTTAAGATTATTTAAAATGCTGTTGAATTAAACTGCTTTCATATTGATTATTCACCATATAAGACTCTAACATGTACACATATACACAAATACATTTTTATATATACATATTCAGAGAGTTTCTCAAAGATGATTGTTAATTCATAGCCTCAAAATAATGAAATACAGCTATACTTTGTGATATATGACCTTTTAAGAACTAGGTTAGCAAAAGGTTTACAATTCTATTTACACAATTTATATTCAGATAAAATATTTCAGTCTGAAAGGTATAATGTTAAAAAATTAACTAAGTAAAATGGCTTAAACTGTTTCATTGTAATAAAATAAACACAGCTCAAGTTGAAATAATATGTCTAAATAACTATAAAACAAACAAAAATGTCATTATTTATATTTTAAAAATAAATTAATTGATCAGATGTGGAGAATTTTGGGTTTATACTTATTCTGTTGGTTTCAAAGTTATGTTTTTCTGTGCCATAACCAATAAACAGGCTACAAGCAGTCCTTAAATGCCTCTTATCAACTTCAACTACATCGTCTTAATAACTTTTTTCTACCCAGAGGCATCCCATAAATTTTAGAAATTCCCACAGTGTGTACTTGCAAAACCTAACCTAAAGTTAGAAAAAATATTTTAACATATAAGGAAACTACATCAAAATCATCAATACATGTAGATAAATACTTATGGTGATATCTACTCTGATGGTGATATCTACTCTGATGAATGAACACTGCTACCAGGAAGGGGATCTGACAGTTTCTCTCCCTCCTAGAATATGCTTCTCCCTCAGCTTGCTAATGCCAATTTTTAAAATCCTCTGATTTTGGATCATAGAGGAATAGAAAAGTTACTTGACTGGTGAGGATCTAGTGTTGGAACTCTTAGAACTAAACACTTCTTTAAAGTGATTCTGCTCCCCTAGGTAGTTTTGTGATCTCTGTGGGAAGTCAACATTCTCTCTCTCCCTTGCACCTTTAGTTGGGATATTTCTTTCTAAAGTTCCCCTGACAAGGATGAATGCAGCAGTCTTACTTAGTCCCTAATTATCTTATAGTATCGGCTGTTTCTATCTGCAAAGGTCACTTAGACCCTCCACACCATCCTTTTAGACAGGACCCAAGATAACACCATGCCAGTTCTTTCCTGTAGCCCACATCTGGTCTATGGGAAAGACTTCTTCTTCTTCTTCTTAGACCAACTCTGGGAGTTCAAAACAGTTTTGCTCCAAAATAAAGGCAATTAGTCAGCTTGTTTCTCACATATCAGTCCACCATATCCTGTAAACTCTCTAATTTTCTTAAAGACACACTCATGGAGAGAATTATGCCCACACCCATCCCCTTCTTGAGGGTGTGAAAATAGAAATCAAAGCTTACAAGAACTTCTCTTCATAAATCTTAAATCTCCCCCTCAACTTTGGTAAAGCACTTAAGAATGTCAATCCTATTTTTCCCTTTGTGACATGGTTTGGATCTGTGTCCCCACCAAATCTCATGTTGAAAGGTAATTTCCTGTGTTGGAGGTGGGACCTGATGGCAGGTGTTTGGATAAGGAAGGTGTTTCCCTCATGAATGGCTTAGTGCCCTCCCTTTGGTGATGAGTGAGTTCTCCCAAAATCCAAAAGTATGTGGCACCTCCCCATGACTCCTTCTCTTTTGCTCCTGCTCTGGTCTTATGACGTGCCTATTCCTGCTTCACCCTCTGCCATGAATAAAAGCTCCCTGAGGCCTCTCCGGAAGCTGAGCAGATGCCAGTGCTGTGCTTATACAGCCTGCAGAACCGTGAACCGATTAAACCTCGTTTCTTTATAAATTTCCCAGTCTCAGGTATTCCTTCACAGTAACTCAAGAACAGCCTAACACCAACACATCTTGGTTTGTTATTTCAAGTTAAGCATGATAGCCTTGTACCTTGGAATGAGCTTCCTGTTGTCTTTAGATCTCAGCTGAGACTTCCGTTGTAAATATACTTAATTATATACATAATTTGAAGTGAGGACACTCTTGTCTCACAAAGTAGATTAAATGCATTTGTGTACAACATTAGCGTATTTAAAAACAAATTATAACATACTCATCCACTAATTACCCAATTTTGTTAATCTATATCAGCCTGATGAACAGAATAATTCCCTCTGTACTGGTTTGTGATATATAGAGTATTTTTTTTTCTTCTTTGTTTTTGAGACAGAGTCTTGTTCTGTCACACAGACTGGAATTCAGTGGCGCAATCTCGGCTCACTGCAACCTCTGCCTCCCGGGTTCACGCAATTCTCCTGCCTCAGCCTCCCAAATAGCTAGGATTACAGGCACACACCACCATGCCCGGCTAATTTTTTTTTCTTTTTTTTTTTTTTTTTTGTATTTTTAGTAGAGATGGGGTTTCACTATGTTGGCCAGACTGGTCTCGAACTCCTGACCTCATGATCCGCCCACCTCAACCTCCCAAAGTGCTGGGATTACAGGCATGAGCCACTGCGCCTGGCTACATAGAGTATTTTTATAGTACTTTACTGTAGGCAAAGTCCTTGTACTTCTACTCTCTTACTTACTTGTGAGTGATTTCCAATCAGTGGAAAAGCTAAATAGCCACATATACACCTGGCTATATCATTAAAATAACACAGAATATTAAACTTTCTCTTCCATTATATTTCATTTATTTAATTGGATAAGCCATTTTAACCAAGTTTAATTTAATTATGGTGATCATAATTACTACTGATTGGAAGAATACAACTTAAAACAGTTCTATGGTTTGGATACTTTGTCTTATGTGTGTTAATAGAAAACATCTCAGTAATTTCAATGCTAGTAATAAAATATGGGAACAGTATGTCATAGCAGAAAGGGCCCTGGGCTTGAAATCATTATTCAGTTCACGTTTATATTCCTACTTCTCTTATAATTTAGACTATTTAATAGGTATTATCAAAATTATTTTAAAAAGCATTTATTTTTATATGACATGTACACAGACATGTGCATTATAAAAAGACTCACAATACTTCAATTATCTTCTGTTGATGATACATTATCAATAGTGATTGTTACAAAAAAATAAATCTTCAAAATGATAAAACAAGAGTACAGCCTTCTCAAATCATAGCTATAGGAATCAGGTGTATTTACTTAATCTTCAGATTCTCAGTTTTATTCATCTGTAAAATAGTGATAAAATGCTGGTTTACAACTTTCCAGAGTTATTGGGATCTCATGAATTGACAGTAAAAATGCCCCATTAAGTGGTACATATATATAGATAAAGTGGTTATACCGAACTCTTAAACATGCACACATGCACACAAACAAAACTATTCAAAAACAACTTAGCGTATCTCATGGGAATTTATCTCTGAAAATGCCTGACTGCTATTAAAAATCCTTTAAATTTCAACAGTTACATGCCTTACCACCAAATAGCACCACTTAGAGTACTTTATATAAAGGAATGTTTTGTAAAACTTCTCAATTGGCAGATTCATTGCTCTATTAGTGAATGGCTATAAAATTTATATTTTCATTCTATATTCTTTTAACTAAGGACTTTAAAAAATCAAAATGATTTAGTATTTGCAATTTAGCAGCCTGAATGCCTTTAGTCGGAAGAGGTGTCTTGCGTACCAGAAGTTCATCTACAATTTGAAAGGTGATCTTTCTCCAAGAATTCTGAAATGCTATAATAACTTTATATGGCTCTCAACTGTTTCATTCTAAAATCTCAGGGCTTTTCTAATGTGGCAGGTTTAACAAAATTCCAAGGCTCCAATCTTAGTATTTTAAACTAAATTGATAAATCAGATCCTTAACTTTAAAATTTCTAATCGTAATAAAAATACGAGGTTTAGCAATTCCTTCCTAGTCCTGCAATATGCATAAATTATAAATGAGTACAGCCTTTCTTTATTTCCTAGCTTTCTTTCTGTTTCATATGAATCTGAACTAGAAAGCATATTGAATCGATTTAAACTAGAACCCACAGAAAGAAGCTGGTTAAAGACATGGAGGCTAAATCATAGTCTGTGACCAGACTGGTTTGTCTAATGATGTAGTTGTCACAATAAATGGCTACATGCACAGATTTCTGTCTGGTTACACACTTGGCTTGAAATAAACATTCAGAGAATTGAATCCAAACATCGACTTTAAGGCCAAAAGTTGCCTTAAACTCTGCCAATCTCATGCTAATTCAACTGGAGTAACATGCTTTTTTGTTTTGTAACAAATGACTCCTTGAATCTATTAAACTGAAACTGATGATGATTTCGGAAACATGTTTGATGAGGTCATAATCTCTCTCATTGCAGTAGGTCTGGAACCTAATTTTCTTGTCAAACGTCACTTACGTATTCTGGTATCCTAGAAGTGAAAGGAATGATCCAAGAACTGGGAAAGGAAATACTTTGGCTCTGTAATTTGATTCATAAAAAGGGCCTGTTTAACCACTTATTTTGTGAATGCCTATTTTACAAGTTTAGAGATTATTCCTTGTCTGAAATTAGCTCTATTTCACCATCCTAAGGCCTTAAGAAAAGCAGATACTATGAGATTAGATACTTAGAAAATACTGTTAATGAAAAATAGTAGCATAACTAAAAATAATTTAAATAGGGCTCTGTGTGTGTGTGTCACTTATTTTGGCATGCTGTACACCTGTATTTGCAGATCTTGTATTCAATACAGTTAAAGGAAATAGCATTTAGAAATCATTGGGAAATATTAGTAAATAAAGAATGGGACATACAAAGTTATTTGGATGGAAGAAAAATATGCCAAACAAGAGACTTTTCCAAATTACTTGAAGACTAAAAGGATATATATGTATAACCAAGAATAAACATATTTATTTAGAAGACATTGATATACTATAATATTTTATGACAAAATAAAAAGAAAATACTAAGTTAAATATGAAAACAAGTGTCTAGTTAAATAGTACCACAATATTTTCTTAACTGAGTTTCTGATGCTATTTATCATTCTCCCCTTTAAAATAACTTACAAAAAGTGCTAGTTTTGTGTGTTGATATCCAAATGTGGAATGGCTTTTCATTTGGAACATGCAACAAATAGAAAGTTTTATTTTTCCATTCAAATTATGATATCATTCATGGGTCCAGGGCAAGCTACAAAATTTGTGGAGCTTAGTGCAAAATAAAAATATGAAGCCCCTTATTTCTTGAACTAAGAATTTCAAGACAGCAGCAACAAAGCATGAATCTCTTCTTAACACAGGGGCCTGTGTAATTACATACCCACAAAGCCAGCCATGAATGGGACCATCAACAAAACTTTCTATTGACTTGCATTTGTATTGCTAGTAGGTTTGAAAAGACATGAGTAGTAGTTAGTAAAGCATCTTTCTATTCAAACTAAATCAACAGAAAGTTACCCTCCAAATGAGTCCACCCATACCTATTTATCTGCCATACCAAAATGAACAAGCTGTTGAAAACATGGCAGCAAGGGCAAGAAGCAGAGGAATTAAGATACACATCAAGCCCTGCAGCTTCCTGCCTTTGATAGAAATGTACAATAGTGTACTGTCTGCAACATCCTTTCATTTCTCTGCTAGAGAGTTCTGGCTTACACCCACTGGAGTCTTGTGAAAAGACGCAACCCGTACTTAGGAAAGGGGTCAGACATGTTTGTTCATTTTCAATATCTTTTCTTTTTATATTAAAAAAAATCTATAAATCTGAATTAAAACTCGAGTTTCGATCTGCCTCATTCTTAAATCTTCAACCTCACATAATACATTCATATAAAATATGAATAAAGCCTTTAAGACCATGACAAGATTAATTTAACTCATATATATTAATTTCATGAAACACCAAGTTCAACCCTTACATCTTTATTAGCATTGCAGTATATTGCTGACATATATATGTAGTCTGGGGTCACTTCAGAAATTGGCAAAGGAAATTACTCCGTTAATGCAGTATACAGGCACACCTCAGTAACAATGACACCTTTATCTTTCACTTATTGGCAAGTTTTATTCAGTTTCAAAGCTTGACTAATCCACAAGATAGCATCAGCATATTTAAATCCTTAATTTTATCAAATCCAACTTTATCTGGTAAATGAGGATGATTTCCACTTCCTTTCATCCAAACTCTCATGATAAGGGCTTTGATAAGATAGTATCATAAATTATTTTCCTACAGGGAATAGCTTCTAAGAAAAAGTATACTAACTAAAGGAGGGGAAAAATGGATTTATACGTTAAAAGAAATTTTGAAAAAATTAGCATTCATGATAGAAAGATCAAGAGATGGATTTTGTCTTCCTAAGTTTTGAACTACATACTATCAGTCCAATTTTAGGTTTACTTTGTACCTCTTCAGTAAAAGCAAATGGCAGATAAATGTTTATTTTTTAATTTATTTTATACTTCTTAGTCATAAGTATTTGTGGCAGATGAAGCAATATCTATCAGTTTCTTAAAAGAAAAAAATCAAGATTATCTACTTCTTCACTTACACTGTCTTAAATTAACAAGAACTAAATAGTGATCAGAAAGAGAAAAAGCAAGTACACATTGAGTATTCCTAATCCAAAACTCTAAAATCTGAAATGCTACAATATCCAAATTTTTTTGAGCACTGACATTACACTAATAGGAAAAGGTCATTAAAGCATTTCAGTCTTTGGACTTTCAGATTAGGGATGGTGAACCAGTATAATTGTCTACTGAATCATTTTTACCAAAAAATCCCAAATCTAAAACACATCTAGTCCCAAGCATTTTGGATAAGGGATATTCAACCTGTAATGTCAGTCTGAAGCATAACAATTAACTTATGCAGCCAAGGCTAAGCTATATCAGAATTTTAATAGTTCTCAGTGAATGCTATGAGCTCCTCAGTATCTTTGAAACCTGATAAACTACTTTATCAATTAGTACCTATGTACTACAATCGATTCTTCATGAGAAATAATTTGCTTTAATGACACAGAAATAAGCTACACTTTAAATCGGTACTCCTTTTCAGCTAACTATTAATATTTGTATTCTCCCAATATTCATATATTGAATCTCTAACTCCCATGGGATAGTATTAGGAGATGGGGTCTTTTAGAAATAATTAGGTGCAGTCAAAAGGGTGAAGCTCTCATGATGAAATTAATGCCCTTATAAAAAGAGAAAGAGATCCCAGAGCTTCCCTGTAAGGATACAGCAAAAAGATAGCCATCAGAAAGTCAGGAAGAAAGCTCTTACCAATAACTGAATCTACCAACATCTTGGTCTTGAACTTTCCAGTCTTCTGAACTGTGAGAAGTAACTGTATTGTTAGTCATTCAGTCTATGGTATTTTGATATAGCAGCCTGAGCAGACCAAGACGGTACTCCTAAAAAAATTTAGAAAGTATGCTGACAAATTCCCACCATATTAATACTAAGTATAAATATCAATGATATATGAAGAAATACTTATTAATATTATAAAATCCAGTTCTTGGTAATTTCCATTCTAATTCACTTCATTAATAACATTTTCCAGTGCTTTCCATAGTTAGCAATTACAATATAATGCCTAAATATATCATTTAGAGTAAAGAGTATTGCTTAGAGTAATCCAAAATTGTGTATTCTCCACCTGCTAAGAGTCTAAATTTTCACACTAGTTTTATAGTAATTTTCTATCAATAGAGTCTGCCTTGCTAAAATAAAATAAACATATATATGTATATATACATATGTATATTTGAAGTCCATAAAATAAAATGCTTTAATTCCCTTCAATCATAAGAACCATTATAAAAACAAAAAAAGAGAAATTAAATACACTTTTTGAAAATGCTAAATTAATTACTTGAGAAATGCTTCTTAAAAGTAATTGTGCCTCCCTAGATCATCAATTAAATAACTATAATTAGAAAAATTTTCTTCTTTAAGAGGCAAAAATGATTTACCACAAAATCTTCGTAACAACAAATTTTAAAGACTAGATTTTAATGTAAGGCAAGATGTACCTGGAAAATAGGTGCTTCTGAAGTGTTTTAACCTTTCATTAGCTCCCATTGACATGGTCCTACAGAGTTCATTTTACTATAATTAAGTTTACTAAATACTGAAATTCAATGCAAATATGAAAGCTTCAAAGAAGCAGAAGCATTTAGGCTTTCCTTAAAACGTATTTTCATACATGCAAAAAGAAAAGAGCCATATCCTATACTCTGCCTACACTTTATTCACATTCAAACAGTATTTGCTAACTTCTTACTATGTATACAGTACTTTTCCTTCATTTTTTTTTAACATTTCAGTTAAGGGCACATTCAAAATTCACTCTGTTTCTACTCCCAAATTGCTATAGAAAAACTGTTGAACTGAACTTTCAAAGTTAGTGTTTTTCAGACCAGACAGATAATGTGGTTTTCAAGTCAATCTGCAAATGACACTAAATGCTGTAATATGCAATCACTCGACTTGGAAGGAGGAGGCAAAGAGTTGCCTGCATTTGAAAGTATTAAGATAAACATATCAAATAGGAAAATTTGCAGACATCCATTACATTGTGTATCTATGTGGGTTCCAACAGACTGACTTTTTCAGAATCATACTAAACATGGAAATAAGCCAAAACAAAAAGGGATGGATTTGACTTTGAATAATTCTTCATCCTAAATTAGACAAACTACATGTGTTAAGATACTATGTATGTGTATGTTTGCATACATATACATATAAATATATATGCATATATTTACCTTTAATGCATATTATAATATGCCCTGTTTTCAAGAGTTCAATTTCATTAATGTAGTAATTTAATTGATTTACTTATTATTTTTACAATATTTCATTTAATAAAAATTTTGAGGACTTACTGTGTGTGAGGAATGAAATGCATTTCATTGGCTTTTATATATTTTATGTTTAAGACATTTGAATATATTAGGCAATAAATCCACACCTAGAACTGAATTAATGTCCTATTCAATAGTTATAGTATCCAAAATATTTTTTATGTCTGAGATTCTTTAAACCTTCTAGCATTGAGACACTATTATCAGCTCTGGTAGAAAAACTATGATATTTTCTACTTTAAAATATAATCTCTACTTGTTTACACTATTTTCCTCAATGTATTTCTTAAATATCTTGTGCTATACTAAAATGAATTCATTCTAAGTGCAAAGTTATAAAAACTATGTTACTGCATACATTATGAAAACTGAAACATCTGCTAAGCTTTCATAAAAGGTGCTGAGAATATGACACATTCATGCCTTTCTTTAATACATAAATACATCATTGTGATATGTATTTTCATTGTATAGCATTCACACCTAAATCCAAATTTCAGAAATGTTATATACAATATTCACCAAAAATACAGCCAATTATGTCTTCTTATACGTTAATATATTTCTGAAAACTGTTCCAAGAAGTAAATTCAAGATTGCACTATTTATTTTCCACTTAGGAGACTAATGTTAGGCATATAAGAAATGACATGCTATAGCCAGCACTCAGTTATGCTCAGGAATGGCCCTGCTATACAAATAAAATTGAAATCTTAGGTTATATACATTTAAATTTTTTTTCTGTAGATCAGATTCATTTATTTGAATTATTTTGAAACCATAATGTCTGCCTTAATTGGGCAGTTATTATACTTACCTCTTCAAATGCATGCATTTTAATTATGAAAGAATGGGATCTGTCCAAGTTTTCCAAATAAAAAATCAAAAGTTTGAATCATAAGCACACAGGCCTTTGTCTTTTCAGAAAGGTTTTTTGCTTGTTCGTTGTAACCATGTCCTCTTATAGAAGTTTCTTTCCGCATCTGACTCACAGGAACATTCTCACTATTCTGAGGTCATGCTCTAGCCTTCCTAATAAACCATCCTCAGGTGTTATAAAGAGCTTTGCAAGGTAACATTCAGATATCCTTCATGACATGCCTCAAACTTATCATTACTTGCTCAATGGCTGTCTTTCCAGGCAAATAAAGAGCATTATGAGGACAGAGGATGTTTTATTCTTAGCACACATCACAGTGCTTGGGTCAATAAATATTTACTGAAAGAATGGCTAGATGAAAGTAATAATTGTATTCATAATGTTTTGTTTTTAGGAATCTTTTGGTTTCTGCAAACTTGGAGATTTTACTCTGAGCTGACACTTCTTTTCTAGAAGTTATAAATATGCCATATAATTGGTCATATTTGTCTCCAGTTTGTGGTGATGTTTTTTTTATTTCCTATAGTCAGAAATGCAAATATTTTTAAAGCCTAAACATAATTCATCAACCACATATCTTAAAAGATACTTATTTCAAAGAATGTCAGTGGAAATTATGAGTCAATATATTTTAAAAAGGTCCCTATGCCTGGTTATATTTGTTTAATTGGATATTCTACACTTTTCTAGAGATTCTATTTACTTACAGTCAGATGAATTGAAACTTATTGGTTTGTATTCCACAGTGTTCCTTCTGAAAACCCTTTTTAGCGTCACACTGATAGCTGCCAGTTATCACACAAAAGGCTCTTCATGTTGATAAACTGCCTACGTATATTGAACCAACAATTCCACAATTTCAATTGCCTTAGCACTTTTCTTATGTCTTCTAGTCTTGTTTTCTATATCTAGTGTTTAAAGTAGTACAAAATGTTCAACACATTATAGTATATGAGAAACCACTTTCCTTGGGAGCTGTCACTTTGGGATACTGTCAATATGAATGAGGGATTCTCCATCATGCCTGGTTTCTTACATTGTTCAACTGAAAATCAGTGTTTTTCAAAAATGTCTTTAAGAACCGCTAAGTGAATGGAGATAGAAGATTGTCAAAACTATCTACATCATCATGCTAGGAAAATTTGAAGACATGGAAAATGGTGTGATTTTCTGTAGGGTTCTCTGTTTGAAAACATAGAATTTTGACCTGATTGCATAGCTCTGGATAATAATGTATTGGGGTCATCTGTGTAATCACAAGAGATTAAAAACTCAACCACTAAGGTGAATGTGTTTAAGAATACTGTTGGAAAAGTCTAAATGATTTCAGATTAACACACACACAACTCTAATTCAAAGTTTTCATCGAGAAGATATCTAAGGAACAAATATGTAGAAAAGTTATCACTTCAGGGAAGGCAAATATGATGGTGTGGTGTCACAAGGGAATCATGCAGTTTTAAAGATGTCCACAGTGATAATGCACCATTGAAATGTATCCCAGACTTAGAATCTTCTATTGTGACTAAGTAGGTTTCTAAGTGCTCAATGGGATAATACATCATCTGTCCTTAATATTTCCTGGATGCTGGTGAACTGTCACAAAAGCATTCATGATTAAGAAACAGCAGGTAAGGCTGGGAGCAGTGGCTCTCGCTTGTAATCGCAGCACTTTGGGACGCCAAGGTGGGTGGATTACCAGATGTCAGTAGTTCAAGACCAGTCTGGCCAAAATGCTGAAACCCCGTCTCTATTAAAAATACAAAAATTTCCGGGCGTGGTGGTACACGCCTATAGTCCCAGATACTCAGGAGACTGAGGCAGGAGAATTGCTTGAACCCAGGGGGCAGAGGTTGCAGTGAGCTGAGATCGTGCCACAGCACTCCAGGCTGGGCGACAGAATGAGACTTGGTCTCAAAACACACACACACACACACACACACACACACACACACACAGGAAGTGGGGGAAAAATCTGGTGCTTTGCAAAGTCGTCACAAGACACATCAAAATAAATTTGTCTTAAGCCACTTAGACAATACCAACCAACTTTCACCAGGCATAATCCATGCACAACCAAAACCTTTTACTGTGAGAGCAAAGCTCTTATGGAGCTCTATCTCATCAGTGGTCTACCATTATAAGATATAAAAGACTAGTGGATCCTATTCAGAAAACCATTTGTCTTTGCTTGGTATTAATTTTGGTAGGAGATGAGTTACCAAGTTAGAAATTAGTGTGGTCCCAAATTAAAATATTAAAAAGAACCACCTAAGGTAAATATAAATACGTGATATAAAATTGTCAAAACCAATCCTTTCGGACCTTACATCATTTTCAATGGAAGTATATACCAGTCATTGCTAATAGCTAGTTAATATTTTGTGAAATACCATAGAATAAAATAGCTTTAAAGAATTTTTTATTCTTAATATATGAAGAATTCTATATTAGATATTCTAGAAGATACCAAAATAATAACTTAAGAGGATAAAAGATGATAAAAGCAAAATAATCTGTGTAAACAAATACTATGAGTAAAGCTAGCAATATAACCATATCTATGACACTTAAGTACATAGGGTTTAGGTAAGTGAAGGGGGCAAATAAAAATAAAATTATAAGCAAATTCAGCATACTTAGAGGAACAATTAGTCATATGGGCTGAAAACATGTTACAGTCACCACACACAGCACAAATAAAAGCTTTGTAACGCAGCTATCTTTCTAACACAGCAGAAGATACCAAAAGCTACAGTGATTATCTGAATCACAGAAAAAAGAGGTGTCACCTTTGAGTTGAAAGAAGATTATGCATAGAGGTTCAACAAGTAATGTGAAGAGTTGGTAACTATTGGCAAAACAACATGCATCTTCAGTGAGAAAATGCTATATTGATCATTTCAGTTCATACTACAAGTAGAAAAGCAGCAACTAAGTATGACATGTATGTGCCTTATTTTTATCTACACATAGGCTGTCTGCTCTATAAAGCTTCTGGGTTAGTGGACAGATACATGAAAATGATTAAATGCTAATTGTTACCCATGTAGCATGATAAAAATAAAAATAATAATAATACTACATGCATATCTATTTCTAAAATTCTTTGAAGTTTGTGCATTTGATGCTGTCTCTTGATAGTTTTGTATTTCTATATTCAAATTTAAGGGAAGGTGATACACCATGCAAAGAGAACCCTTCATTAAGGTATACTTTCACTAGATAAGAGTAGACACTCACTTGACTTTGTGATTTGAATTACTGAACCAATGCTATAGGAAAGTGTGCCTATGACCCAGATTTTGTCCATGAGGTATTTTTTCCCAAATTCCCAAAAGTTTATTATTAAAACCTAAATAACATTTTGGAATTTTATGTTTAATCATTAGCTTTTAAAAGTAATAACTTCTAAAATACAATCTACAATTATTAATTATCATAATCATTGGCAGTCATGGCTTAATATAAGCTATTTCTTATCAGATGTTGTTTAGCAATTCATCTTAAAATTCATTTTGGTGTCTGAATCTCCTTGGGGCTAATACAAACCTGCCATACATCAAGTCATCCTATAATCAACTACCTACTTAACTATTAGAACCAAAGAGACTATCTTTGTTTTACTTTCAAGACTTCAGACTGATGGGTCATTAAATAAATATGTACTGAATGCCTACCTACTCTGTGTCTGGTACTGTGCCTGGACCTTACAATGGTAGGACTTTCCCTGCCACTAGAGAGCCTACAGAATGAGTGAAGTTCTGTGCCATCTCTGTTGATTCCCCTTCAAGCTGTTCCCCATGCACATATATACACATATATCCAAAAGAAACAGGTAAAGTCCACCTATGCACATAAAAGCCCACTTATTTTTTCTCCCTATTAGAAGAGAACAACTTTTCATGGCTATATAAAAAAGATAACTTTGCTATTTTCTAACATGTATTTTTACAGACAAGTAGTACATAATACATATACTAAAACTTTGCTAAACAAAGTTGATTTCTTACTGGGGAGCAATTAATTGACCTCTAATAACAGCTATAGCTCACCTATAGTAATCAGATAAAACTAGATTACCCTAGATTAACACATGAATTTTTTATTTTCTTTTTTTGTTTGTTTATGGTGTAGAAGGGGAATGTTGTGAAAGAGATGAGTTGGAAAATCCAAAACTATACAAATCCACGAATACTTAATGTCCATAAACAAAGAAAAAACCTTTTACTTATCTTCAGAAATGAAAGTATAAGCAGAAAGACAATAAATCAAATTGTTAATTGTGGTATTCTACTGGAGACGATGACCCAAGTCATTTCAGTTATACATAAAGAAAAATAATGTTGTAGGTGATACCTAATGTTATCCATGTATCCGTGAAGAAAAAGTACTACACAGAAATATGAACACAACTAATCAGATTTATCTTTTATGTATGGCATTTTATAGATGCTAGCAGATTTTTCTAAGCTTTCTTAAAACTGTCATTATAAAATATTTGTAATACTAAGGTCAAGAATTTAATTTAATATCATAGATCTAACTCATTAACTCTTTTGAAGTTAAAGTAAATCAAATTTTAATGAACTTCAGTGTTACAATATTTGCTCAAACTAAAAAAATTATTTAGAACTATAACATGTGATATATAATATATAACAGATATATATTTTGCATGTAATATATAATATATATCACATGTGTTGGATAAATATATATAATCAAAAAATATATATAAATAGATACATATGCATATATGTTCATATATATGTATCCTTATATATTTATCCAATAATCAGCATATTATTACAAAGTAATTGTGTATTTCTCCAAAAATAATGAGGCAGTTGTTATTTAAAACAATAACATCAAAAAGTTTCCTCAAAATAAAATACATCCATATTTTAACATAATTGCAATTTGGTCATATTGGTTATAGTATAAACGTAATATTGATTTAGAAGGACACATTTTTCAGATCTTAGGAAAATTACATGTAACAAATTCATCATTCCTCCATCTCCCTCTTCCTTTCTTAGTTACACTGTATGTATCTTTATCACTTCACTATTTATAAACTGATCTATCAATGAGTAACATTTTTTAAATCATTGTCCTTGCTTCATTCTTTTTCCCTTCGTTTTCTTGCTAGTTGGTACCCATCATTCTAAGCCACATTTGGGAGATAGGAAAGTTTATGTATTCCTCATTTTGTTGTACCTGTCCACCTAATGCCTTAAAAATCAAATTATTAATATGCAGGATAAGTCACCTAATCATGTGAATTAGCAGCTTCGTGGTTTAATTATAATCATAAACTTTTCTTCTGAATCAATGTTCATGTATTTATCTTCAGAAATGTTCATTTCTGAATGACATGATGTAGATAAATGTTCATTTATCTTCAGAAATGTTTTCTTATATTAAAAATTCAAATCTGAGACTTTATCTCCTTTTACATTTTATAATGTCTGAACTTCTTTATAATCTATTTTAGACTCTAACAACTTTGTAAATATATTACTTGTCATTGTTCTCTACTTTTAAGTTTGAATGTGATATCACTCTTTATAGAAGGCTCAAAGCAAACCTCAGAATAAGTTTTGAATTGTTTTAGTTACTTTTTACATGCATTTATTTCCAAATGTACATTAAAATATTAGGTTGGTGCAAACGTAATTACAGTTTTTGCCATTAAAAGTAATGACAAAAACCACAATTATGTTTGCACCAACTTAATAGTTATTAGAAAGATGGTGGTTATACAAATTAGTTCTCTTTCATCACACATTTTCTTCTAAATGTATATTTTCAAGTGTTTTAGTAATTTCTCGCGGCTGAAATAAAGAAGCTGATATTTTTATTAAAAAGTTTTCAGAGAACCTCACATCTCTTTCTTTATCTCTACACTGCTCTTTGGCTTTCTCTAAACATACATCTGCATGCACCATAAATATATTTATTGTGAATATAAAAGTTCCTCAAGTTTCCTGTGTGTTTATGTCTAACATCGCTGATCTATAAGGCATATATTAAACGTTAATGTTTCTTTAGTAATAATGACGCTCTTGTACCACTACCTATCCACACTCTCACACAATCACCCCTTTTGAAGTAAAGCCTATATTTTAAAAATAATTATTACAGATCGTGAGTGCAATCTAGGATCACATAGCAGAACTAAAAGCTAACTGGCCCGCCCACAAAGTAAATGTGAGAGGGCTCACGGTAGCCATACTCTAGCCAACTAGTGCTGACAGATACCAGATACCAACAGATATAACCAAATGTTACACATTTGTGTTTGCACACGGGATAAATATTTTCCTGACCAGTCTATACTTTTGATGATTCAAGCTACAGGATAAGTTGTAAAAATGTCTGTTGCACTTACCTACATTACTTAATAGTATCTTCTAGTAATAGACAACTGTTTTACACCATTTTAGTAGGAAATCTATTTGTCATTCAATTCCATTTTCTAATGCAGTAGTCCAGCCCAGCCCAGAATGCATTATTGATATGGAAATGAGTGTAATTAGCAGCGTAAATGATCTGTTATTTATGATACAAGTCAGAGCAGTAAATCACCATTGGCTCACTATCATTACTATGCAAATAGAAGAAGGCAGTTAATGGTCCATGTGTTAAAAACAGGCCACTTGCTTGCTCATTTGCAAATGAAAGGCAAGGGTGAGAGTTTAAGGTAGAGATGACAGTTTATCATATTGTCAGTCCTGGTACTTGGAGTTAAGAAAATCAAGACACACCAATCATTATGCTAGTTTTAAAAGTTACCCCCTTTCTCTACTGTATATTCTGCCTAGAACCTATTCTTATAGCACCTTCAAACTTAATTTGGGTTCCCTGTGATTTGCATATTGGAAGTGGAAATAATTGTGAGAGTGCTTGTAAGTGTTTTGCACTGTATGAGATACTTTTTATGCCATATGGGAAAAACACAATAAAAATTCACTACTATGAAATAAAATATCATCATTGGTCATATAATTCCCTTCCTTTTCCTACAAACAAATTTTGTTTTCTTGTAAGGAAAGAAACTAGCAATAATTTGAGTAGTCAGAGACTAAAGGAAATATTAGTGAGCTTTACTGGAAATTATTCAGTATACCTAAAAGAAATTGGTCTGCCTGTCCTGGTTGCTCTCTTTTTGTTTAATATTCCAGGGAATATGAGAGCTTGTGAGGAAACTTGAGTGCGTTAGCAGCAGACCAATGCTTGCTTAGTGAAATGGGAACAAAGGCAAGACACATGAAAAGCTAGAGGAAGAAGAGGGATTGAGGGCAAATGCAAATTCTGCAAGCTTCACTTGCATAGATCTGATCATTTTTTAAAGTATTTGACAGACTTTCAGAAATACAGAACTGAGAAAGAATAACAATGTCTTTATATTGAAGATGTACATAGTAGAAAGGATCTCAATCTCACATAGATTAAATTATCTCCATCTTTGCAAATATATAAATAAAACTGGCAAATCACAAAACCTTATTTTTGTTTGTTGTTATTTTTATCAAGCTATGAATTCAAGAATGACATACAAATTGGGCAGGAATTTTATATACAGAAAATGATAATAATATTTAAATAGTAGAAAATACTTTTTCTTATACCAACATGTTTTCTTAAATTATATGTACAGAGTGGTTGGACCAATGCTTTAATTCATCTTTCTTATCAGTTTATGTTTTGTAAATATTATATTTTTCTTTAATTCCAAGGAAATAGGCCATTGTATTTCCTTGCCTCACTGGTTTTTCCAAAGATAATCTTCTTTCTTGGCTTTTGTTTTTGAAACCTTAAACCAGGAAGAAAGATTATATGAGGAATCTGAAAAAGTCAAACTCATAGAACCAAGGGGTGAAATGATAGTTGTCAGGGACTGGAGAGGAGAAAATGGGAAATGGCTAATCAATGAGCATGAAGTTTCAGTAAAGTAAGATTAATAAGAAGGTCTACAGATCTGCTGCAAAACATTGTACCTATAGCTAACAATACTGTATTGTATACTAAAAATGTAAGAAAATAGATTTCATGTTGTGTTCTTATCACAATAAAATAAAATTTAAATAAAGTAAAATAAAACTTTAAGTCCAGTGAGAAGTTTAAGCTAGAGGAAAGGTGGATGGTTTGGGGGTGAGCCCCTGCATTTGTTATCAAGAAGAGAAGAGACAAGTGCATAGTCACCAAATCTGGGAAAGGAAGGGACATCTGTAGGCATAACAGATAGAGGGATCCAAGTGCACTCCCAGGCAGCACTCAGGAAATGAACTGACTTCAGGGGAGGGATTATGTATTCTCCAGTGTATCAGTCAGATTTCCAGCAACTGGTTGACGAGACATTCAAATAAGTATAATTTAAAGAATGTTAATATAAAAGTTATTAATTTTAAGGATTTGGGCAGTATAAAGGAATTACTAGGAATAGTGTGAGAATGAGAGCAGTTTATTTGAGTTGGTATTAGCCCCAGGCCAAGCAAGACTAAAGCAGGGAAGAGAAAGATTATAGAACAAGGAGAAGCTTACAAAAGCAGCTTCCTTCAGAGCAGCAATGACCTTCCCTTGAAAGTCACAGATTAAGAAGATCTCACAGAGAGGGAACCAGGGGAACAAATACTCAGTTTCACTGTCCTTTCTCTCTCTCTGATTTCCTGCTGGGGCTTTCCAAATGGGTCATTGGACAATCCTAAACAAAACCCAGAAAGCAGAGGAGTCTACTGATAATCATCCACACAGGCCAGCCTTCCAACAATCAGAACACAAAGCCAGGATTTCTGAGGACGCAGTGGAGTTTTCTGTCTTCAAGGGATTATACAAGTGTGGATAGCTGAGCATATCAAAGGAGGAGGCTGTCATAAACCAAAAACTAAGAATCCCCCTCTAAAATTTCATATGACATATACCAAAATTTACTACATTTACTAAGCTCTTATGCCCATGGATTATGCTAAGCACTTTATATAAATTTTCTTCTCCCTTACAATATTTTGAGGTAGGTCCTATTACTATTCTCATTTGACAAAATAAGAAACCACGGCACACAGAGGTAATTATCTTCCTAAATAACACATGATGAACACATGATGAAATCATGGCAGTTAGATTCAAACCCGTGTAGGTCTGACCACAGAGCCTGTTCACTTAATGACTTCATATAATTCTTCCCTATATTTGACATAAATGTGCTGACAAGATAGATTCCCAATTGTGGAAAGTAATTAAAATAAAATGCAAAAATAGTTAAAACTATTCATTATAATTTGAATTAATAGGTTCTTATAATTAATATTTGTTATAGTTTACCTTCTACACTGAAACATTAAGTTGAAAGAGAGGCAGAAGTAATGGGATTCATACATATGCAGAATTGCGCCATTGCTTTAAAATGAAATGAAGATGAGAGAACCACTTAAAGAGATATTATAGTTGTTGGACAGATTAAATAATCCACTTTGCTAAAATGCAACTGGTAAAGAAAATAAATAATGCTTATGAAAGGAACTAGATTCAGGTCTATTATTTGGCTCAGCTTTGAATATTAATTGGTTTTCCTCTTATACTAATATTTGTGTTTTATATACATACATAGGATATGCTTTATTTAAGTAGGAAGCACATATGTTAAAAATGTGTAGGTAAAATATAACTAGCAGTCATATTATTGAAATCTATACCATGTCCATATCAAACATCTTATTTAAGCCAGAAGAACATTTTTAAAACATAAAACCTGTTAATAAAGAGAAATTCCTTAAAAGGAAAAATTGCTTTCTACAGTCAGTTATGTCTCTTTGCAGGTTGCATTTACTTTGCATGCTGTTTTTTTGTTTTTGTTTGCTTTTTTGTTTTTTGTTTTTTGAAATGAAGTCTTGCTTTGTTGCCAAGGCTGGAGTGCAGTGGCGCGATCTTGGCTCACTGTAGCCTCCACCTCCTGGGTTCAAGTGATTCTCCTGCCTCAGCCTCCTGAGTAGCTGGGATTACGAGTGCCTGCCCCCACGCCTGGCTAATTTTTTGTATTTTTAGTAGAGATCAGGTTTCACCATGTTGGCCAGGCTGGTCTCAAACTGCATGCTGTTTTTATATTCGAAGAATACTATGTTGTATACATATTGAGATCCCATTACTAATCTTGTTTAGCATGAGGCAACTAAGTCATTGAGTACAGAGTTATTTTCCAAAATTATTCAATCTCATGTTGAGAAAGCAAGAGGAAAGACGAGGTGGGAGATGGGGGATGGGAGAAGCAAGACAGACTGAGAGAGAGAGACAGAGACAAAGATTAAGATTGTGGTGATGAGTTTAATGACCTTCTGCCTCCAAACCTGGTCACATTGATGTAAATAATAAATACGTGGTTGCACTGCTTTTCCTTAGAAGGAAACATAGATTTACTCCTGTATCTCTTCTCATATCCTTGATGTTTTCTGAATTTTGTATTCAGACTGATTGACATTGGTTCCTTCTTTGACAGACCTCTCTGCAGAACCTCACACTCCTATATCCAGGAGGAGGAATGCTACTCAGCCTCTCTGTTTGGATGGCAGGTAGCATAATAAGCACATGTCACATGAACTCCTGATCTCTTGGTCTATATTCTCATCTAAACAGCTCCTTTCATGGTCTTCTTCATCTCATCTCAGTTGATGGCAACTCCATCCTTCCAATTGCTCATTAAAAAACAAAAAAAAACCCTTTGTAATTATTTTTATTCTTGTTTTCTTTGAAATTTCACATCATATCTCTCAGTGACTCCCGCAGGCTCCCTCTCCCTTTAAAATCTTTCAAATGTATTCAGAATCCCATTGCTTCTCACCACCCCCACTGCTTCTACTCTGGATAAAGTCAACACAATCTCTTATAATACATTGCATTTGCCTTTGACTCTGTTCAGTGTATTCTCAACCAAAGAGCAAGAGTAATCCTCATTGAATGTATATCAGATCAGGTCACTCTACTTCTCAGAACTCCTCAATGGCTTCTCCTATGTCTGAGAATAAAAGCCAAAGTCTACTACATACCTTTCCTTCCGCTATTATTCTATGATGACATCTCTCATGACCCTTTCATTTTCTTATCCCATCAACATATAGTGTTAACTATTTCCTTGAACAGTCATCACAGGGCCTTCGTACTTGCTGTTTGATTAGTCTGCATCACGCTTTCACCAGCATCTTCACTTCCCTCAGATCTTTACTCAAATGCCACTTCTTCAGTAAATCTCTCCCTGGGGTACCCTATGTGAAACTATAATCTCCCAACATTCATTTTCCTCTTTCCTAATTTATTATTCTCCATAATACTTATAGTCTAGACTTCTATATGCTTTATCAACTTTTAAGAAAAGACAATCTCTGCCAAATCAAGGATTTTAAACTACTTTGTCCATGACTGTTTTCCAATGATTAGAGCATGTATTGAAGTGAATTAAAAGACAAATGAAAGACAGGACCTCACTGTCATTTTGTAACCCAGGTTGTCTGTTCTTAGATTATTCTATCTCTGCTGTTGTCACCTTGAGGGATGGCCTTTCATGAAAGGAGGTGGAATCAAAATTTCAATGGTAATAATAAAATACTATTTTTTAAGCTTGTTAATAAAGATCAACAGAATTTTATAATTAAGAAATGCCATTTTAGACAATAATTGTAAATGCCTTTTCTCCCAAAGTGCGATATTAAAAAACAGTCAGTAACTTTATGTTTCTGTGAAATATATTACTGGTGGCAATTTGCTTTTAAGTTACTTGTAATATGATTAAATAGTAAATAATTAGGAGCATGGTACTATACAAATTTTCCAGTCAACTGTGAATCAGTTTATGTCTAAAAATTTTATGGGTTCTCTCTCTATATATAACGTGATCAGAGGTGCATTCTGCTAAGTGTTAAATAACTTGACTTCTGTAAATATAGCCCTAAATTTTCTAATTTTAAGGCAAAATTAGATTTCAGTATGTCTAAATATCACCAAGAGCAGTAATTAGCAGTTATATCAGCTTACTGAGAATTAGTTGATAAGGATCAAATTAGATTTTTAAATCATCATTGCAAATTATGAAGCTCTGTTTTCAAGAAACACATTTTACATCATTAATAACCCACAGAAGTTGTGAAAGGTGAAAATTTTTTTAAAGAATAATTTCTGAGAGACAATCCTTTAGTTTGCCCCTTCACTGAAGAATCACTCCTGTAATTAACTTGCCTCAACTCTTCCCTGAGTTATTCAGATGGTCAGTGAGAATAGTAATGGCAGCCACAAACTTCTGGAATCATCTCCAAGTCTGATGATACAGCGTTATGTGGTATTTTCTACCACATAACCAAAGCTCTAGACTATATGAAGGGGTATCTAGTGCTTACATTTGTAACATTGAAGGGTTTTATGTACCCCTTCAAATGTTTCAGAGCTTTGGTGTGGTAGAACAGTTATTTATAACATATAAATCTGATACTACAGTACAGAGAGTTACATGTTATGCATGCTTAAAGCACAATATTTTAGAAATTTTATACTGCATTTAGCTAAATACTTCATTTGTAGAGAGTAGCCTTCACAGGATAATTAATATTCTCTAAAAACTTCCACTAACTGAAATTTTTACAATGGATTTAGTTAGTTAAGTTTCAGTTTACAACAATTATAAGTGTGAGAATTCATATGGAATCTGTATAAAATAAGAGAAAATTTTCTTTTTACCTTCCTATTACATGTAGAACTTTCGCTAAGACTAAAATATTCCTTTAATAAATTGAGAAATCATTGGTCAATTTCAAATTTCTCACCTCTGAAAAAATTATATATGATTTTGAAAAGGCCAACATATTCAATCCCCTGTATTTTTATAGACAGAAAAATAATCACATTTAAAAACTGTCAAATTACAAAAAGTTGCAAATGGTATTCCTTTAATACAACTTTCAGGCCTCATTCATTCCTTACTCACATACCAGGTTCTCAACAAGAACAGCTGACCCAAGAAGAAAATAGGTCCTTCACAAAAATTCTTTCTTAGAAGAGCTATAACTATATAAACATCATTGGTAGTAAAATATATATATATATAAACATATTGAAACATTAGAAAATATCATCTATTATATCTTAATTCTATAGTAAATCAATAGAAAGACACAATAATCTTCAACATAACAAATCAAACACATTGAACTCTCTGCATGTTGGGGTGATGAATGTATTCTATGCATGGCAGTGTGCATTCAAATTCAAAGCCTTGTTTACTTGATTTTTGTCATACACTCTAATAGTGTCATTACATGGAAGAGAGATGCCCAAGGATATACTTTAAGTTTAAGAATTATTTTCCTCTGTTCAGCTGTTAAACTACCTCTCAGGAAACCAATAATTCACTTAATTCAAAGTGAAATTAAGCAAGGTGACTCAATTATGTGACTTTATGTTCCAGTTCCTATACATGCTTTTAAAAAGAATGTTTCAGATCATTTTACCCCTTAGGGGTCAGTAGGAGAATAACCAATCTAAAATAGAATTTCACAGTGTAAATTCACATCCATGTAATCTAAATTGTGTCCTCTGGAGTTTTAGAGACCACTAACAGTTAAAGCATAGTGGATATAGTAAATTCTGAAATCCCCTGAATAAATGAATACAAATTTCATATGACTGGACACTGTTTGAATTACAGAGCTACTAGAAAGCCAGAGATACGGCCAAGTGAAAATATTTTTCCCTAAAGTATCTAGATGATGCTTATGGATACTACAAGTCTTCTACACCTTATAACATTAAGTAAAATTGCTAGAATTTATATTTACCCTATATCATTTGGAACATCAAAGATTTAAAGAAGACATATTTTTCTCACATAGACTCTCAGGTGGCCTTTGGGGTAAGAGTAGGGGGACTGTGGGGCGGGGAAATAACTATACTGCTTTTTACCATGACTTAGAATCCATGGAGTCAAGAGATAGCACTCATTTATATACGCACACAGACACACAGTCACCTTAGTAAACTTCAGATTCTCAAAGGGAATCCTCTCTTGTGGCAGGCCCAGTTTTAAGAATCAAAACACATTCTATTCTCCTTCAATGTGCCAGCAGACAATTCTTTTGTAATCGTATAATATGGAATCAGAACAACAAGGTTTCACATTCTTCTATTATGTAGAGCATTCTTATTACATACAATTGAGAAGAGCAATGTAAATGTGCAGCTATTCTAACCTGCCTATTGGATAAAAATGTAAAATACCAACAAGTTTACTGCTCAAGATTTTCCATCCTTTATCCATTTGCAGAAGAAAAAAAGACAATTTTCAAGAAACAAACGATTTAAAGTCCAGATTTATTTGATCTGAATGAAATTGAACTCAAACTTTTTTCTACTTATAAGCATATTTATCAAAAGCTAAAATAATTTGTTAGATATCCATTCATATTTCTTATAGGAAAGAAACGATTTCATTTCTAAGTCTTATAGGAAATTGTTTCTAAAGCTATGAGTTTAGAAAAGATCTGAAATCAAGACATGACCAGAAGAAATTACAAGAAAAAGATTACGTTGATATTCCTCCTAGTGCCCTCCTGTTTTCAGTGCCCATCTCCAACCATTCTACCTAATCCCCAGGAGAAATCTTCTCTAGACCTATTACCACACACCTTGATTTCCAAGTATTTCTAGCTAAGGGAATATCAAGGGAGTTGTCCCTCTCTGAGTAGCCTCCAAGACTTACAAACTATAGACTTGATGTTAAATTTTGGACACCATAAATAATTCTGGGCAACACTTGTAGAGAGAAGGAAAATTCTACACAATATGAACACCTGTTTATTTTGAACACATACTATTGCCTTTCTCTGGAATTCTAAATGGTGATATCAAAAGACCCCTGTTTACAAGAAACTAATGTAAATTTTTGTTAATTTTTCTATCAGAGGAAAATGGAATAAATTGCATAATTAGAGGAAATCCATAGTGCAAGAATAAAAACATGAATAAAGCCAATGATAAAAGCTAAACTTTATCGTGTACACACTAAATCCCAGGCTCTAGATGAATTATTTTCCATGTATTTCCTAATGTACTAATATTTGCCCTGAGATAAATGTTAATATTATTTAGATAAGAAAACATAGTATTAAAAATTATACATGGTTCAAGCTCCAGACCTAGGATTTGATCCCAGGGTTCTCTGATCCCAAAGCTCCAGCTTTTAAAAATTATATTTTAATACTATGTAAAAATTGACTTAGCACTTATAAATTTATATTTAAATATTTTGCTGAAAGAAAAAAAAGAAATAATTATCCTTTGGTGGTTCCCAGAAAGTTCCCAGATATGCCAGGGGTTAAAAATGATTCTCTATTCAGAATCATGCTCAGTGAATAGAAAATTCAGTATATGGCCCAAAACAACAGAGTAATTACAAGCATAAAAGCAGGAAAATGTGCCATAAAAATTTGTCAATCATTGTATATAACATACAGAAGACCAGAAATTGATGAATAAATTAGTACATGTAATCTCTAGAATACGTTTCTAGTCAACACTGTTAGCCATATAAACATGACATGGTAAATAAAAAATCTCAGAAAAAGCAATCAGTAAGATCTTAAAACTGAACTGAATCAATTCATTTAGAAACTAAAAAGTTTATATGAGTTATAAATCACATATTAAAAGAAATATATATCATCTACATCTAACATCATTCTACAAATGAAAAACAAAAATTTTAGAAAGGCACATTATCTCCAAGGAGGCATGGCTGACATCCACCAAATACAATAAGAAAATATACTACAATAATTAAAAGACTCAGCCAGCTTATATTGATAGGTGATTCTATTTCAAGGATAAATGCACTGATATCTTCTCAAAACGAAAAAGAATAAGATAAATATTTACTAAGTAGCGATGTGATCTTGTGTCAATCTCTCAGAGATTTCATTTCTCCTTTCTAAGTCTCAGCTTCTCTACATTCAAGTTTTAAATACAACAGTTTTATAGAATATTATTTGCCATTTTTGACACATGGGAAGAAAATATATAAGTGAATTATATATATATATTCAGCTCAAATAACAAAAGTTAAGATTGACACAATAATCTCAAACTATATTTGCCAGTAAACCTTCAAACAGTAATCCCATGAACATAACTAGAATTGCCGAAACTTTCTCAAATAAAGAGACTTTTGCAGGTTAGACTTAAGTCAAATGCTTCATCATTAATTCCAGCAGGCAAAGAATGGAAGTGGGTAGAGCACACCAGAGACGAGAATAGGTTGGAGGCCAGGCAAACTAGAGGTTATAAATGGAAGCACTAGAGGCTAGAAAAGAGTGGGTTGGAGACTAGGTAAACCAGAGGGTTTTAGTACAAGCAAGAGAGTAAGGCTAGAGAGCCCAAGGCCATGTAAACGCCAAAGACTGGTTGTAAAGCAAACTGTATAATCTCAGGGCAAGGTAAATTATCTACCATAAGGAGATTCACAAAACTAAGCAAAGATCAAATGTAAGGTAAAAGAAGACTTGCATTGTGCCCATCCATGGTGGTCTTTATTCTGCATTCACCCCATTAAGAACCACTCCTAAATAAGTTTGGCTGAGAGAATACAGAGAGATTACTAAACAAAGCAGTCTGCTAGAACTTATTCCAGCTCTCTGGGATACAAGTATTTTCCTTACTCTTACCTGCTCTCAAGCTAAAGGATTTCCCATTAATGGTAAAGTTCTCAGCTGGAGAATGAACTTGGCAGTAAAATCAGAGAGCTTATGTAGCAATTTTTGAGTTCTAAAAAGCTGTAGTAACTAGAATTCTGCTTTCCTTTATATTATAAATAGAAAACTCCAGGACGTGATAAGCCTTTTAACCTATGCTACGTGTATGCATGTTCTGATACACACACACACACACACACACACACACACACACACACACACAAAGAAGTTTGGTCAAAAGTAAATTTTTAGGATAAACTCATTTGTCTGGCCCTCTCTGCCTAATTATGCCTCCCCTCCCCACTAAAAGCTCTTAAGTATTCTCTATTGTATATGCTACAGAATAATGTTCAAATGCCTTTGTAGGTCACAAAAGGAACTCCATCATCGGGTTAATATCCACCTCCTAGGCCTGATTCTGTAGTGACTTTTTGCCTTGCTCTTTGTGCCTTAGAAACACTGTACTGTCTATAGTCTTTTGTCCACACCATTCTGTTTCTTTCCTCCATGACTTTTATTCTATGATTTCCTCTAATTGGAATACCTCATCTTCCTTTTCATCTATCTTATTTATTCTTTACGACTTACCTTAAAAAAATTCAACTCCTTAAGAAAACCACCCTGATATTTCATCACAATCACTCTCTGGTTCCTCAGAGTACCTTCTCATTCTCTAGTTCTGCTTACAGAGTATCCTGGGCACAAATTTAGCCCTATGTACCATGTTATCTCATGAGTATCTGTTTGCACATGTTTAGAGTGAGTTTTACATCTATGAGGCTAGCCCTATGGTGGCTGCTTTTTTTTTTTCTAGACTAGTGCTCATAATTCATATAATACCTACCATAAAGTCATAAAAATGCATTTTTATGACTGTAAGGACAGATGTGATATAACATTCTATAATGGGAAGAAAAAAAATGTGTTTTGGAGCCAGACTTAGATACTAGTCTTAGCTTTAATTATTGCTTACTATATAAATTTTGGTAAGTTACTATCTACTTTTAGTTGTCTTCACATTTATAAATACCAGGAGAAAAATACCATTAAATGTTGGTTCTTATAAGATGTCTTATGAAAAGCTACTCTCAAAATGCCTGGTGAACAAATATCGATCATTTCCTTTAAACTATAAGCTCCTTGAAGGTAAAACATAATGCTGTGTTGTGTGTGTATGAATTGTAATATCTTCAACAATTAGTAAGCACACAGTGTGTGATATGTGTGCCCTGTGTTTGTGGTTGAGTAAATAATCATGAATAAACACATACATAAAACAATTATAAGTTAAATTTCTAACAATCCTAAATTTTGAAAATATAAATTGTATTGAATGAATGGAAGAACTGAATAAATGCATATCAAACTGTTAATGATAATATAAACATTTTACTTAGCTTCCTGTTAATCTGTACATTTAATGTAATTTCAATCAAAATTACAATTTGGTAAGATGATGGTTTTGGAGGAGGGATGAAATTTGAGGGATATTATCATTAAAGTAGAAGAATAAATTTATAACAAGAGCCATTACATCTTTTAAAAGTTAAACATTATGATACTGGCTCAACGGCAGACAAATAGAATAAAGAAGCAAAATAGAGAATCCAGAAACAGATTTATATATCTATGTGAATTAAACATGATAAAAGTAGCATACCAAACCAGTGAGACATGGTGGGTTTTGCAATAAATTGTGTTACAAAAACTGGATGCCCTTTCAATATTCAGAGAGACTAAGTAACTCTCCAATAATCACACTGTTAGAAAGTAAGTAAGCATTAGCTTTGAAAGGAACATACTTTCAACAGTGTTTCACTACTTCTCAAGATTTGCCTTAGATAGCGTGTACAAGTTCTTACTGAGATAGATTCAAATTTACAGATGAATAAAATGAGGCCAGAACAGGTATAAGACTGCATCAAGATTATTCTGCTAGTGGTTATGTTGCAAGAAATTAGCTGGAATACCTAGCTCATCAGCATACAAAATTAAATATTCTGCCTCACTTCTACATTTGCAATAAAATATATCTCTAACTTTAATTTCTCAGGTTTTTCATTAATTCAACCAAATTATGAAGACTTGATCTTTAACACACAAATTCAGCTATGACAAATATACCTTATCCAAACTTACTATTTAGAAGGCATCCATTGGTTATGAATTCATGGATTCTAGGACATGCCTTTCTCCCCACGAAAAAAAAATCTACCCATTCAGGTTACTAAAGTATGAAATTATGCTGCTATAGGTTTGGTATTTTAATTTAACACAGTTCTTTATTGTTGAAATGCACTATTTCTGCAGTTATGAAACTTACAAAATATTAGTCATGTAGGATTATGAAGAAAACAATAATGTGATAGAAAGTTTCTGGTAGGGATAGGATAAGAAAGTTTTGGTTTAACAAAAATAATAACCAGAAACAGCCTTCTTGAGGAAGTAACATTAGAATTTATTCTAATAAGATGCAGGCTGTCATTCCAACACCTGAGGAAAGTATTTAAGAATAAAAAAATATAGCCGGGCGCGGTGGCTCAAGCCTGTAATCCCAGCACTTTGGGAGGCCGAGGCGGGTGGATCACAAGGTCAGGAGATCGAGACCACAGTGAAACCCCGTCTCTACTAAAAATACAAAAAATTAGCCGGGCGTGGTGGCGGGCGCCTGTAGTCCCAGCTACTCAGGAGGCTGAGGCAGGAGAATGGCGGGAACCCGGGTGGCGGAGCTTGCAGTGAGCCGAGATCGCGCCACTGCACTCCAGCCTGGGCAACAGCGTGAGACTCCGTCTCAAAAAAAAAAAAAAAAAAAAAAGAATAAAAAAATATAAAAAGCCCTATATAAATGGACCTGAAATTTATTAAAAATCAGCTTATTTCACATTTGAAGGACAAAAAGAAGGCTAGTATAGTAGCATGGTAAATCAGGGGTGGAGAGATGTACTTGAGTACACTACTAGAGAGATATTCAAGTATTGGAATTTGGTGACCTGTAGGATATAATAAGAAGTTTGCAACTCAAATAAAATCTGAAGGTTCAAAGGAGGATTTGTGTGAAACACATTTAGTAGAAAGATAGTAACAATACCATCACTAACTTATCCAAAGAAAAGTAGATGTCCTTAATTAGCCAGGTGTGATACTTAATACTGAGTATCATCTTGATTGGACTGAAGGATACAAAGTATTGATCCTGGATGTGTTTGTGAGGGTGCTGCCAAAAGAGGTTAACATTTGAGTCAGTGGACTGGGGAAGGCAGATCCACTCTTAATCTTGTGGGAACAATCTAATCAGCTGCCAGCAAATATAAAGTGGGCAGAAAAACGTGAAAAGGAAAGACTGGCCTAGCCTCCCAGCCTACATCTTTCTCCCATGCTGGATACTTCCTGCCCTCAAACACTGGACTCCAAGTTCTTCAGTTTTGGGACTCGGACTGGCTCTCCTTGCTACTCAGCTTGCAGGCAGTCTGTTTTGGGACCTTGTGATCATGTAAGTTAATACTTAATGAACTCATATATATCATGTTAGTTCTATCCCTCTAGAGAACCCTAACTAATACAGATTTGGTGCCAGGAGTGGTTCTAGAGAAATAGAGTATTAAGGATGAAGTTATTTAGTCAGTCTTGGGGTTTCTAGAGTGAGCTGCTTAATATGACTAGACCCCAAAATGCTATGGAATCTACTTCTAATCGTATGGAGAGAACTGATAGTACTTGACATGAATTGTTTAAAGAGTTATGCAAAATAAATGCATTTAACACTCCTGATTCACCACTCATGAGAGGCAAGGAGTTTAGTGACTCTACACGTAATACCTTTGACCATATGTGGAAAACCAAGGAACATAATGAAACTGGTTGCTTACTCCTAAGTTCAGTGGACAAAGTGATGAAAGAAAATGAAGAACTCAGGGTTTCTGTCTCTGGGCTTCAGAAGCAGATACTGAGCCTCAAATCTCCTAAGATTGCCCTGAGGGAGAGTCTTATCTCCTGTAGAGAAAGAACTGAAATTGTGGAAAAACAACACGCTATCATGTGAGTGGCTGATCTGCAATGAAAGATGCATGCACAGCCTCATCAAGTGTTTATTGTAAAAGTGAGAGCATCGATTGGAAAAGAATGAGACCCTGCATCTTAGAATGGGCACGTGTGGGAGGACCCTGATGAAGTTGCGAATACTGAGTGTGTAAACTCTGATTAACCCTTTTTGTCAAAAGGAACAGCTTCCCCATCCCCAGTAGGGGCAATGTCCCCTCCCAACCCATGCTGCCATCAGCCTTTCCACCTGTGTCTGTGGAGATAAACCCTGCACTGCCTGAGGCAATGGTGATAGCCTCCACTGAGGCAGCTGCCAGGCAAAATAATGTTGATTATCCTCAGAAACCACCCCCATCACCCCTGTTTGCTTCTAGACCAATATCTAGAGTAAGTCCCAGTAGGCCCCTAGAGGTGAGGTTGAGAATGTGACTCATGAGGGGAGCTACATGCAAAAAGATCTGTTTGAGTTTTCTAATCTATATAAATACAAATCTGGAAAACAGGCATGGGAATGGATATTAAGGGAATGGGATAATGATGGAAGGAACATAGAGTTGGATCATGCTGAATTTATTTATTTGAGCCCACTAATTAGGGGCTCTGCTTTTAATGTTGCATCTTGGGGAGTTAAAAAAAAAAAAAAAAAAAGGTTCTAATAGTTCATTTGCTTGGTTAACTGAAATAAGGATTAAAAGAGGCCCACTGTGAGTGAGCTAGAAATGCCTGATCTCCCTTGGTTTAATGTAGAGAAAAGGATACAAAGGCTTAGGGAGATTGGGATGGTGGAGGGGCTTAGTCACTTTAGACCTACTCATCCCAGCTGGGAGGGTCCAGAAGATATATCCTTGACAAATGCCTTGTGAAACAGATCTGTGAGGGCAGTACCTGCATCTTTGAAGAGCCCTGTAATTGCTCTTCTCTGTATGTCAGATCTAAGAGTGGGAACCACAGTTACTCAACTACAAAATTTAAATATATTGGAGATAATTGGATCCAGAGGTGGCAGGGGTCAAGTGGCAGGACTCAATCATCAAAGGCAAGGTGGGCGTGGCTACCATAATGGACAACAGAGACAAAGTAGCAATAAGAATAGTCTGACTCGTGTAGAGCTCTGGCATTGGCTAATTAATCACTGTGTTCCTAGAAGTGAAAATGATTGGAAGCCTACTGCATTCCTACTCAATTTATATAAGGAGAAAATTTCTAGGTTGAATGGACAAAAGACTAATTTGAATTACAAAAACAGAGAATCACAGCCCCTCAACCAATTTCCAGACTTCAGTCAGTTTACAGACCCAGAACCCCTTGAATGAAGGGGAGGCTGGGTCCCTTTGAGGAAGGACTCCACTACATTACTGATAATTTATGCAGTGCATCTTTCTCCCATCCTTCCCAAAGAAGACTTGAGACCTTTCCCCAGGGTAACTGTGCAATGGGGGAAAGGGAAATGATCAGATATTTTGGGGACTATCGGGCACTGGTTCTGAGCTGATGTTGATTCCAGGAGACTCAAAATATCATTGTGGTCCTCCAGTTAAAGTAGGAGTTTATGGAGGTCAGATAATTAGGGAATTTTAGCTCAGGTCCAACTTACAGTGGGTCCAGGGGGTCCCCAGATTCATCCTGCAGTCAATTTCCCAAGTGCCAGAATGCATAATTGGCGTAGACATACTTAGCAGCTGGCTGAACCCCCAAACTGGCTCCCTGACTGGTAGAGTGAGGGCTATTATGGTGGGAAAGGCCAAATGGAAGTCATTAGAGCTGCTTCTACCCAGAAAAATAATAAATCAAAGACAATATCCCATCCCGGGAAGGATTGCAGAGATTAGTGCCACCATCAAGGACTTGAAGTTGCAGGGGTGGTGATTCCCACCACATCCATGTTCAACTCTCCCATTTGGCCAGTGCAGAAGACAGATGGGTCTTGGAGAATGACAATGGATTCTCTTAAGCTTAACCAAATTGTGACTCCAATTGCAGCTCTTGTACCAGATGTGGTTTCATTGCTTGAGCAAATTAACGCATCTCCTGGTACCTGGTATGCAGCCACTGAATTGGCAAATGCCTTTTCCTCCATTCCTGTCCATAAGGCTCACCAGAAGCAATTTACTTTCAGCTGGCAAGGCCAGCAATTTACCTGTACTGTCCTACCTCAGGGGTATATCAACTCTCCAGTTTTGTGTCATAATCTTATTCTGAGAGACTTTGATCACTTTTCACCTCCACAAGATATCATACTGGTCCATTACATTCATGACATTATGCTGATTAGATTCAGTGAGCAGGAAATAGCAAACACACTGAACTTATTGGTGAGATGTTTGCGTACCAGAGGATGGGAAATAAATCCAACTAAATTTCAGGGACCTTCTAACTTAGTAAAAATTCCAGGGATCCAGTAGTCTAGGGGTCCTGTCGAGACATTCCTACTAAGGTGAAGGATAAGTTGCTGCACTTGGCCCCTCCTACAATGCAGAAAGAGGCACAACACCTGGTGGGCCTATTTGGATTTTGGAGGCAACAAATTCCTCATTTGGGTGTGTTACTCCAGACCATTTATCAAATGACCCAAAAGGCTGTCAGTTTTCAGTAGGGTCCAGAACAGGAGAAGGCTCTGCAACAGGTCCAGGCGGCTGTGCAAACTGTTCTGCCACTTGGGCCATATGACCCAGCAGATCCAATGGTGCTTGAAGTATCAGTGGCAAATAGGGATGCTGTATGAAGCCTTTGGCAGGCTCCCATAGGTGAATCATGGCAGAGGCCTCTAGAATTTTGGAGCAAGGCCTTGTCATGTTCTGCAGATAACTACTCTCCTTTTGAGACATAGCTCTTGAACTGTTGTTGGGCTTTGGTGGAAACTAACATTTGACCATAGATCATCAAGTCACCATGCGACCTGAATTGCCTATCATGAACTGGGTGCTTTCTGACCCATCTATCCATAAATTGGGTCATGAAAATCAGCATTCCATCTTCAAATGGAAGTGCTATATATGTGACTGGGCTCGAGCAGGTCCTGAAGGCACAAGCAAGTTACATGAGAAAGTGGCTCAAATGTCCATGGTCTCCACTCCTGCTACCCTCTCTGCTCTTCCCCAGCCTGCACCAGTGGCTTCATGGGGAGTTCCCTATGATCAGTTGACGGAGGAAGAAAAGACTAGGGCCTGGTTCACAGATGTTTCTGCACAATATGCAGGCACCACCCGAAAGTGGACAGCTGCAGCACTACAGCTCCTTTCTAGGACATCCCTGAAGGACAGCGGTGAAGGAAAATTTTCCCAGTGGGCAGAACTTTGAGCAGTGCACCTGGTTGTGCACCTTGCATGGGAGGAGAAATGGCCAGATGTGCGATTATATACTGTTCATGGGCCGTGGCCAATGGTTTGGCTGGATCATCAGGGACTTAAACGAAGCGTGATTGGAAAATTGGTGACAAAGAAATCTGGGGAAGAGGTATGTAGGTAGACCTCACTGAGTGGTCAAAAACTGTAAAGATATTTGTTTCCCAAGTAAGTGCTCACCAATGGGTGACCTCAGCAGAGGAGGATTTTAATAATCAAGTGGATATGATGACCCTTTCTATGGTTACCCCTCAGGCTCTTTCCCTAGCCACCCCTGTATCGCCCAATAGGCCCATGAACAAAGTGGCCATGGTGGCAGGGATGGAGGTTACACATGGGCTTAACAACATGGACTTCCACTCACCAATGCTGACCTGGCTACAGCCACTGCTGAGTGCCCAATTTGCCAGCAGCAGAGACCAACGCTGAGCCCTCTATAAGGCACCATTCCTTGGGATGATCAGCCAGCTACCTGGTGGCAGGTTGATTGTATTGGACCTCTTCCATCATGGAAAGGGCAGAGATTTGTCCTCATTGGAATAGACACTTACTTCAGATATGGGTTTGCCTATCCTGCACGCAATGCTTCTGCCAAGACTAACATCTATGGACTCACAGAATGCCTTATACACCGTCATGGTATTCCACAAAGCATTGTCTCTGACCAAGGCACTCACTTGATAGCTAAAGAAATGTGGCAGCGGGTTAATGCTCATGGAATTCACTTGTCTTCCCCATCATCCTGAAGCAGTTGGAGTCATAGAACAGTGGAATGGCCTTTTGAAGTCACAATTACAATGCTAACTAAGTGACGATACACTGCAGGGCTGGGGCAATGTTCTCTAGAAAGCCATGTATGATCTGAATCAGCATCCAATATATGGCACCGTTTCTCCCATAGCCAGGATTCATGGGTCCAGGAATCAAGGGGTGGAAGTAAAAGTGGCACCACTCACCATCACCTCTGGTAATCCACTAGCAAAATTTTTGCTTCCTGTTCCTGCTGCATTACATTCTGCTGGCCTAGAGGTCTTAGATCCAGAGGGAGGAATGCTGCCACCAGGCAACACAACGATTCCATTAAACTGAAAGTTAAGATTGTCACCCAGACACTTTGGGCTCCTCCTATCTTTAAGTCAACAGGCTAAGAAGGGAGTTACAGTGTTGGCTGGGGTGACTGACCCGGACTGTCAAGATGAAATCAGACTACTACTCCATAACAGAGGTAAAGAAGAGTATGCATTGAATACAGGAGATCCATTAGGGCATCGCTTCGTATTACCATGCCTGTGATTGGGGTCAATGGGAAATTACAACAGCCCAATCCAGGCAGGACTACAAATGGTACAGATCCCTGAGGAATGAAGGTTTGGGTCACTCCACCAGGGAAAAAAATACAACCTGCTGAGGTGCTTGCTGAAGTCAAAGAGAATACAGAAAGGATAGAAGGATAGTAGAAGAAGGTAGTCATCAATACCAGCTACAACCACATGACCAGCTGCAGAAACAAGGGCTGTAATTGTCATGATTATTTCCTTTCTTTTGCTAAAAACATGTTTGTGTATGTATACACTTGTACTAAGAAAATATCTTCTTTTATTTCCTTTTCCTTTATCATGTGACATAAGATTTATTGACTTCATATCAGCATTTAAGTATTGTTAACTTTATGTAATAGTATTTGAGTCGGGGATTGGTGCGTTTTTGGTAGTATGAAGGATAGTTGTATTATGTTAGTCATAATTATGACCTTATTGTCTTTACTTGGATATCATGTATGATCTCAGTAGATCTGTATGGGTTCAAGTTGACAAGGGTTGGACTTGTGATGGTTAATACTGAGTGTCAACTTGATTGGACTGAAGGATACAAATTATTGATCCAGGGTGTGCCTGTGAGGGTGTCACCAAAAGATATTAACATTTGATTCAGGGGGCTGGGGAAAGCAGATCTACCCTTAATCTAGTGGGCACAATCTAATCAGCTGCCAGCAAATATACAGCAGGCAGAAAAATGTGAAAAGGAGAGACTGGCCTAGCCTCTCAGCCTACATCTTTCTCCTGAGCTGGATGCTTCTGCCCTCAGACATTAGACTCCAGGTTCTTCAGTTTTGGGACTCAGACTGGCTCTCCTTGCTCCTCAGCTTGCAGACAGCCTATTGTAGGACCCTGTGATCATGTAAGTTAATACTTAATAAACTCTCGTATATATATATCCTATTAGTTCTGTCCCTCTAGGAACCCTGACTAACACACCAGGGTATGTGAAAACTTAGCATAGCCTTTATTTTAAAGAACAAGTAAAATTCAGCATATTTAGGCTTCATGTGCTGCACTAGTTTTTCTAAAATCTGGTAATTTTACCAATGAATGAAACATAATTCGTTTAGGTAAAGCTGAAGTTCAAATATCAAATGGAACTGATAAGTAATAAGCCTAACCCATATGACGGCATTCAATATATTTGAAAAGTGTCTTTGGGATTTAATAGGAGGAAATAATATGATCAATTATTTTGTAAGGAAAGGAAGTCAATGGAAAGAAAAAAATAGTAATTAATACCAAATTTTTCAAAAGGTGAAAAAATACATTCCACTTAACATTTCCAGTCAACTCTTCCACTTTGTCCTACAAAAAGCTATTCTATTTTATAAAATGTGACTTATTACACTAATGAAAACTAATAATTACATTTTCCCCGAAAAAAATGTCAAGATTTCCACCCTCTCTTTTATTATGAGCTAGTATTTGTAGCATGGAACATGTTTTTCATAAACATTCTTGGGTATCCTTAAAAGTTAATAGTTAGTGTCCACCCTGAACATTTTGCCTTTCATCTGTATTCAATTAATGCAGTTTTCAAATAAGTAATCAACATAATAAACACTATGATAGAGGTCTAAGAATTACAGAAATTTTAAGTAAATGTATGGATATTCTAATACACATTCCAGTATAGGCCAATATAAGTATAAAGCTAATTTTCTGTCACTTACATAGTACACTAAAATATAATTCTTCATAAAAGATTGTGTGTGTGTGTGTGTATTCAACATGTGCAACTAACATTTCTTTCTTCAACATTGGCCTTTAAACTGCCAAAACCCTTATACTGTGTTCTAGTTATTCTCATGCGCTTATCTGAGACTTTTCACAGAAAAAGCTCTTCAAATATAGTCATGATATGGAACTGAATCAAATTACACTATTATTTGTCATGAAGTAGAATTCCATATCACATAGAATGCCACGCTAAGCTGTCCTGTTTGAGACTCAAATCCAGTGGCTTCAGCGGTATTCACAACTGAGTTATTCAAAATATTCCATTATGAGAAGGTACTTAATATGGTCTCTTTAACTGTGATCTCTAAGGTAATATTATCATGACATGTCAGGGTGCAGGCATTCTTTTAAGGTATACTTGCACGCAAACAAACAGTAACTACTTTAATGCATGTGTCAAATCTAAATCTTTGTCCCTACTGTTTTGTGTACCCAACAGAGGAGACTTCCCAGGAAGAAGACTGGAAGAGATACGCACATGCATTGGGTACATCAGAATGAAATGTCTGTATAATTTTGAAAATCAAGCTGTTTCTAAACAACTGTTGAAAGATTCATTTAGGCCTTACATTTGCTAATCACACAAAATGTTACAGAATACCACCATTTGTTATCTACAAATCCAAAGAACAAATGAATAAACTGTATTCAGCCATGTGTATAATCCTCCCTCAGTGATCCTCAGTGCATTGTAGCATAGTGGGAGTGTGGCTTTTTCTGCCTCTTCTCTGTAACATATAAAAGGTATTAACTTTCACTTAAAAAGGAAATAATGAAAGAAAGAAGCAACAGCTTCTGTTGGTACATAAACACCAGACATGGAGATTCTATACTGCATCCTAGGAGAAACCAGGGAACCAAAATAATGAGCTTAAAACCTCAGAAATCTTTGTTTATGATTCAGTTATTTGAAAGCAGTTACTAAAAAACCTCTTACATGATACTAGTATATTTTCCTTTGTAATATGTGCTATTTTGTTTATCCATCCCAGAAATTTGTCATTATTTTAATTGTCGTTAAGCTCTTTGCTGGAGGTTTTATAGCTTCATCCTCTCATACTCCCAGGTTTTCTATTTGGACTTTGTAGCTTGTGGTCACTGAGGTTACATTTGCTTTTCCTCTTTTATGTTTAGCTTCATTGCCTCAAACTTTTCTTCCCACTGAATGCATATGAGGTCATTTATCTCTTCATATTTCTATTCAGTCTAAGCACAGATTGTATGTGTGTGTGTTTTGTTGCTTGTGTCTTTTAACAGAAGTGTAGCTTCTCTCATTCTTTCCCTACTCATTAAAATATCCAGATTTCTTTTACTAGTGTTTATTTCTTCTTTATCACAGAATAGCACAAAACATCACCACTATGTATTACTTTGAAATAGATTTAGCTATCAATTTATTGTATCTTAAAAATGTATTTCAAAGTTTGTTATAAAATCAAATGCACATTAATCAACTAAAACACATCAGAATTGTTTTATTGCCAATGATAAATATCAGCAGACTTCTGAAATTTTGTTCATAGGAAAAGGTAAAAAATTTACTAGACACTAGCTGCTTTTGGTAATTTGTGATTTTAAAAAGCAATTTATATAATAGCAAGTAAATTTTATTGAAAGAAAAAGCTAATTAAATCAAATGTGCATTTCTGTTAAAAGATTGCCGGCTGTATTTAATTACATATAGCTTTCCCCAGTAAGATGATAATGATAAATATCACTCTAAATTACAATTGCTACCATATTTTTTCCAATCTGGTTTGACTGCATTTCACAATTTTTATTATTGCTTTTATCGTCATTATCATTATTTGTATTTACCTAAGCTTCTTTTTAGACTATATTAGCTGTTCATAGTGCATTAACTTTTGACCCACAAGGGCAAAAAGTATCAAATTCTGTTCACTGATCCATGGCCAGCATGAAAAATGACATTCGTAGGTATAAAATATTCTTGGACAGGTACCAGGCTTGGATAAACACCCTCTATTATCACAAATTTTTAAATTATAATGTATAATTATGGCTACTGATATAGCTATAATTAATATTAATACAGCCACAATAGACACTTATTGTAGGTTTGGGATATATGTAATTTTTGTAAGCTTATTGTAATATCCATCCCTTTTTCTCCCATTCAAGGCATTAGCAGAAAGAGCATAAGTTATGGGAATGACCTTGCCTATACACTAACGTGTTTAAAAAGGAGTGAATCATTTAAAAAGTCTGGTTACGAATTACCTGCTATGCACTTCAGAGGTCATCTTGACATGCCGGTGTGCCTCATGATCCTAAGAACCACTAAACCAGAATTTTATTTCAAACACAACAGAAGAAGAGCAATGGCAACAATAACCATTTAAATGGCAACAGAATGGGGAGTAAAAGTATGACTATATCAATCTTGTGATAGGCAGAATAATGGCCCTCCAAAATGGCCACACCTCATTCCTTGTAATATGTGACTATATTAACTTACATGGCAATAGGGATTCTACAGATACAATAAATAAAGGGTGCCTGAGATGGGAAATTGTCCTGGGTTATCTAAGTGAGCCCAGAGTAATCACAAGGGTCCTTTTTCGGGAAAGAAAAGGACAGAAAGGTCAGAGTTAAGAGGAGATGTGAGGACAGAAGCAGACTGGAGTGATGAGATTGCTGACTGGAGGCCATAAGCCAAGGAACATAGACAGATAGACACTAGAAACTGGAAAAAAAAAAAAAACTGATTATTTTCTAGACGCCCCAAAAAATACAATTCTGCTGACTCCTTCTTGATTTTAGTCTAATGAAACCCATTTTGGACTTCTGACTTCCAGATAACAACATGTGTGTTGTTTGAGCCACTATGTTCTTAGTAATTGGTTAAAGCAGCAATAAGAAACCCACAGTCTTCAAACTAGTAAAAGCATATTACTATATATTGACTCTATCTTCTGAATGACTTACTGCCTAATAAGAATTTTATTGATAATGACTCCATTACAGAGTTAATGCAGGAAGATTTTCAGCCAAGAAAAAAAAAAAAAAAAAAAACAAGGCCAGGCAGGGTGACTTATGCCTATAATCCCAGTACTTTGGGAGGCCAAGACAGGAGGAGCTCTTGAGCCCAGGAGTTTGAGACCAGCCTGGGCAACATAGCAAGATCCCACCTTTACAAAAAAATAAAAATAAAAAATTAGCCAGGTGTAGTGTCACATCCCTGTAGTCCTGGCTAATTTTTTAATTTTATTGTAAAGGTGATGACTATATACTAGGCTTGCTATTGCAAAACAGAAAGTAGAGAATGAAGAATATTTTAAGAAGAATCAGAGAAGAAGGTAGCCTTTTTATCTCAGTCCAGATGGGGAGAAGGCCATGAAAATAAATGTTTCTATAGAATTGTTGAGGATTATGACAAAGACTTGGTATATGAGTAAACCACAAATTTTCTGTGAAGCTGGAGAGTATTTCAAAGAAAAGTTGATATTTGAGCTGTGTTTACAAAATAAAAGTATGAGAATTTATAGCTATGTCTCATAATGTTGGAAAAATCATGAACTACTTGTTAAGACCATTTGATATTAGATAGAATTTACTGATTGAAAATATCCTCAAATAGAATTGACCAAATTGATATAATCATGTCTTTGTCCTATGCAAGGGGCCTTTTATATTCAGTTATGACCACCTGTCCTCACATGTTTTGATGCAATAAAAATCAAATTATATAGTGATCAGGAAGTTGCTATGGATTAAAATAGAGTAGCTCTATTTTCATTAGTTATTAAGTTTTAACTTAGTATTAAAATTGACACACACCTAGTTTATCTCTAATAGTGTTTTTTAATAACCTAACAGTGCTACACAAATAAATTATAGCAAAACTAGAGAACAAATATTTTTAAAACTGCACCACTTCAAATATTATTAACTCTAGTGTCTGAAATAATGTACCAATATTTTCTAACATTTCAGTATAGCCGAACATCAACCTTGTAGTAAAATACTATACTGCAGACTTAAGCATACATTCTTTTCATTTCTGTCTAGTTGCTACAGGGCACAGCTATTCATATCTACAAAGCCAGTTAGATTTACATGTGAGGGGCGACTGGGTTGAAATGAAGGTTGCATCACCAGAGAAAGCATGTAGCACAATAGAACAAGAGAAGGATTGTCTCAGGCACCTCTTTCCTACGTTGCATGGCTTGTGAGTGTGCAGGTTTTTTTTTTTTTTTCTTTTTTTTTTTCTCGGATATTTATCAGAGGCAGTTACTATCATTCTTTTTGTTGTAGAAAATAAATGGATGGGGTGGGAAAAATGTCATGAGTAGAGCAGAAAGTTATGTGTGGAATGAAGGGGGAGGATGATGGGAGGGAATAACTTACCAAGGTTCTTTAAATCATGCCAGCTTAATGACCTTGCATATTTTATTAACACATACACTTTCCAACCTCCAGAGAAACTTAAAGGCTTGTGACAATGTCAGTCTTCTGCAAAGATTAAAGTATAATTCTTTTAAACTTAACATTTTAAAATAAATAAAAATAACATTTAACAGTTTTTTGATACCTTTGTATATGAAGACATTTGTGTCTATAATTTTGATCAGTTTACAAATTACAAATGTTTTAAACTACTACACACACCCAAATGTGCAAGGGAATATGACCTAGAAACCAAAAACAAATTTAGCTTTCCTGGCCAATATGTAAGTCAGTGAAATTTAACAGTAGCTCAGGATATCTTTATAGGAATGCATGGGATGATGTGAGTAGGAAATTAGTACATAATTGGAGAGAATAGAATCTGTTATTTTAATGCACTCAGACCTACATATTTAAAAATAATTTTAACATATATACACATAACAATATGTATAAAAATAGAGCTTAGAATCAGCATTTAAAACTGCATCTTACAATTTGCTTACTCCTATATAAGAATAGAAGAAACTGACTCTAAGTTTAAAATTCATTTGACCAATTAATTCCTCTCCACAGTGCTTATCTACATACTAGAAATATTAAAATAAGAGATAAAAAGTTAAAATTTATTTTTTAAACATAAACATTTTAACATACTACAATTATTTGCATTTAAGGAAATGTAAAAGGTAGCACTGCTAACATAGTTCTCAAAACTGTATAATTTGTAATAGAAAAATTTAGTTCTCTGTTACATTTGTTAATTTATCTTACTGGAACAAATAGACCCTACCATGAGATAAAACCATGTTCATACTCTTGCTCTGACATTTTAAAGTTGTATAACTTGGGGCAAATCACTTGACTAGTCAAATACTTGTTTTCCACTATAAAACAGGGATTATATCTACATACCCACAGGATTGTTATGAGGATTTTGTGACCATAAAAATGTTATATGATGATAATCAAGTATCAAGCACATAACTCTATAGCTGTTGCTTCTTACATCTTTCCCTTACCGCCTCCGCATATAGACTCTAACTCTTGCAAGTGTACTCTGAAAAGAAAGACCTACACTGATTTCCCATTTGAGGTCTATGGGACAAAAGGAGATGCTCAAAGGCAGACAGAAGTGATACAAACTCCTCCTGCCTTCAAAAATTAAGATATTCAAGAATGCACCCAGGCTGTATCTTGCAATTGTACTCATTGATAGAACAAGCAAGAGAATTTCCAAAAGCAAATAACACATGATTAACATTGCACTTGTTAGGTTCAGTGTTTCGTTTTGTGTTTAAAGAGGGTTCTTATTTAAATATATCGCATTGATACCTACCAAAATTTGGTATTAGCTTAATTTATTTTGTTTTTGTGAGATTTGTGTTAAGCAACTTGTCACTTCTTTATACACCAAACGGGGTATGCTTTTTAATGTTTCCATATGATTATTACACCAGGGTCTTTTGTTATGTTGTTATTTTAAAATTTAAAAATAATTTTGCCTAGCTGTCATAGAAATGTTATTTACACATTGCTAAAAGAAATCATGAAATGAGAACATAGGACTACAGATTTTAATGATGTTTAGGATATTTAAATGTAATTTTATCAACCTGTCAGACATCTTTGACAAAGAGTACTAGAAAAAATATTTTCTCTCTTCTTTCCAGAATCACTGGGTGCATGAATTGCAAATCTTCCATATATCAACAGAAACAATACTATATTCATTAACTTCTTTTTTTTTTTTTTTTTTTTTTTTTTTAATGAAGTCTCACTCTGCTGCCCAAGATGGAGTGCAGTGGTGCAATCTCAGTTCACTGCAACCTTCACCTCCTGGGTTCAAGTGATTCTCCTGCCTCAGCCTCCCTAGTAGCTGGGACTACAGGCATGCACCACCATGCCCAGCTAATTTTTGTATTTTTAGTAGACACAGGGTTTCACCATGTTGGCCAGGCTGGTCTCGAACTCCTGACCTCATGGCCTTGGCCTCCCAAAGTGTTGGAATTATAGGCATGAGTCACCAAGCCTGGCTATATTCCTTAACTTCTATAACTTACTGTGGTGATGCACTAGGAAGTTAGCAATTTGTCTTCTTTTCCACTGAGAAGACAGACTAATTTAAGATGATTTCTCTTTCACACAACCCAAAACATGCTGTCATATTGAAAGACTCAATGAATGCTTAGCATGAAAATGTCAATTTTAAAAACTAGCTATTATTGTGGGTTTTCCCACCTCTACACTTGATATATTTCAGAGGAGAGTATTTATGCATAAACCACAGACTTTGTTAGAATCTCTACAAGAATATGAAAACTTTTGATTTGTGAGCTCCTGTGGAAAAATGAAAATTATTTCTGCAATAAATAATATTTTATCTCTTCTAAAATAGCTTAATGATTCCCATAAGTCTATTATGAGAACTCTTCATTAATCAAAACTTTCACTCTAGTAGATATAATCACAATCTATTAAATTTATGTTTCCTCCAGTGCTAGGAATAAGAGCAGCAAATACGACCAACATAATCAAGTATTGTGGAGAGTACACCAATTGTATAGGTGGCTAAATCACTTTCACTCTAGGCCTGTTTCCACATCAACAAAGTGAAGCAGTTGGACTCAATTTTTGTTAAAACCAGCTTGATTCTACAGTTCCTTTAGGTTTTTTTTTTTTTTTTTCTTCTTCTTCTTTTAATAAAACTCAGGAAAAATGACTGCCACCTCACTTCATTTTAGGGAAAACAATGTGTGACATACATTATAAAACAGAATGCAAAGTGTCAACATTATCACGATATTAAGATATAATATTCATTTAGCATGATAAACTTGATCCAAATCAAATAGGTCATGAGAAATTCTCAATCTTCCAACCTTTGGGGGCTGTTATAACTTAATGGACCTTGCTGCTGTATTTGAATTGAGGACTTCATTACCTTTTCCCATTCAAGAAAAAGGAAGGACTTTTGTTTACATGATGCTATTTTCTCATTTTTCTCCCACCTTTCCAACAACCTGATCACCTTCAAGGGGTTGTTTTTAACACCTAGGTGCCTCCCAGGATGTAAGGCTTCAGTGATTCAATCACCCATTATGTTTCTTTCCGTTCTCTCATTAGGTGATCTCATGTATAAATATGCATCACCCTCTTAATCTTATTGTTTTCTCAGTGTCAGTAGCAGCCTCTAGCCCCGAGCCAGCCAGTAAAACTTTCCGCCATGATAAAAATATTCTATCTCTGCATTGTCCAATGTGGTTGCCACTAGCCACATGGCTGTTGAGCATGTAAAATGTGGCAAGTAAAAAACTGAATGAGAAACTGAATATTTAATTTTGACACTCTAAATTCCTTCACCTTAAAAAAAGTTTTGCCGTGTACTCAGCTCCTGCTGCTTTCCATCACCAAAGATGCAAGAGAAGGAGAGAGATTTTGAATAAAACTTACTCTCACTAAAGAAAAGAAAGAAAATTCTAAACCTCAAATGCAAACTCTATTTTTTTACTTTATTGGATAGAAAAAGGAGTTTTAAAAGTGTTACTTTTTAAAATCTTAGTTACAAAGCAATAAGTAATACATTTCCATTTATCCTGTAAGAATAAGTATGAAACAATCTATTGTTAAAAGTGTAACATTTATTCATTTATTTGTTTAAAAAATATTTATTGAGCACTTACTATGTTCAAGGGACCATGCTAAGTGCTGGGCATCCTGCAGAAAAATAAATGATCATCCCTGACCTCAACATCTTTAATGTAATGGCTTCTTTCCCCAAGCTGTCTTTCTTTTATGGTTTAAAATTTCAGGTTTATTTCGCCTTTGAAGGAGAATTGAACACAAAATTAAGAAAACAAAAGCATAAATATTTTTATCTTAAGGAAATAATGGTTTATCAAGTAAACTGTAGTACACACTTCCTCTAGAGCATTTCTAAAATTAAATCTGGTGATTTTTTATAGCAACATTTTGCAAGGAAGAAAATGTAATTTCAAAAACAGCTTCAAAATAATTCTTCTAACTACCTAACATAAAATAAAATTGGTATAAAGCATGAAAATAATATGGAGATTAAGAAAAATCTGAATTGATGTATTTCACTTTTATCAAAATCACTACAACAAAACTGTATTTCAGTCATCAGAAAATATTGCATACCTTACATAAGTGTAAAATATTTTTGGAGCCCAAAATCTGACGGGATAAATAGAGTACAAGATTAAGTGACAGGTAGAAGAAATAGAAATCTGTAGGAGATGATTAATTATTACAGAATTATATTCTCAACTGATTGTTCTTAAGTATGAAAAGACTGAGTCTGCTGTTTATAAATACCACAATGCTTCCTTCATTAGTTATCTTCCTCTCTTAAAAAAAATAGAATATGAGGTTGATTAATCATGAGGGCTAGGAAATAAATATTATTCTAGGAGTTTTTAAATGTAGAATTAACTCACAATTAAAATATCAGAAAAAGTATAGTGACATTTATATTTAAGGGATACAATTTTTGCAGAGCTTTTAAGAGCAAGAAATGTTTTTTTATCTGTTTATATAAAAACACATAAAAACAACATATATCCATTCAGATAATTAAAAAATTATTATTGGCGGTATGTTCAATAATATGTTATCAAATAGTAATTGTAAACTGTAATTTTCCCATTAAGTAGACAGACAAAATTGATCATAATGGTCTTTTTTCTTCCCTAAATACTCCATATTTTACATGTTCTACTATACTTAAGGTTTTCTTTATGACGTTGCCCCAAAGTCTGCACAGCTCATCTATCACAGTATTTACTCTACAGGTGCTCCAAAGGATTTTCTTCACAGAAATGTGTAATAACTTTCATTATGCCAACTTGAAATGGTAAAACGGTAGGGGTACCTAAAAAATATCCTTGAAATATTTAATGATACATCACAAAATAAATATTTTTAAATGTTTGTATAAATAATTCCTACACCTAAGAACCATTTCAGGTGAATAGAGATGGGTGTTGTGTATATTTTTCTGCTCTAAATTTTTTAAGCCCAAAGCCAGAAATAATATAAACAAAATCTTTTAGGATTTTTGAGATCCCCAATCATAGCACATTTCTGTTCTCTTCCTTCCTACATGAATGTTTAGTGGTTTAATTTTCTTTATCCAACCATCTACAGTATCTTTCAGATATTTCCAACCCCTTCTTTACAGACTGTTCCAAGTTTTGTTATATATTATTTGCACTGTTATCACAGAGTATCCTCTCAGAAATGTATACCCCCAAGCTTTCTACAAAGGTGATGATAAGCTTCATTTCATATTAATTGCTTTCTTGCTGATTGTCCTGTGATATCTCTAGAATTAATACCATTAAATCACTACCTATCAGTCTATTGGCATAATTTGGCTTAATTACTTCTACATCTGTTATCTTTAATACTCATATTAAAAGTTATTCCACATTGTTTAAGCAACTCAGACAAATTTCTCCATGAATTCCTTTCTCTTTGACTAGAACCATTGGAAAGGATGATTGAGATAACTTCCTGGTAAAGAGTATCGACTAGAATTAGGCCTATATGTGAAATCCAAATACAATATTCTTTTTAATTTACACTAATATCCTGGAATCAGAGTAAAATCTTGATCTTGAAGATCATTTTTAAAAATAGGATACTGGCAATATCCATTTTTTCCAGTAGGCATCCCAGTAATATTTACAAGGATTTTTTTTGCTAAGGTAAATATTTACTATTTACTATTTACTATTTTTTATTATTCAGATTTATTATTTATGATATACAAAGTATTCACAAAATAATGTTCTTCTATTGTATGTTCTAATTTAATAGAAAATAATCAGCTATTGTTCTGCCTGCCTTGATTCCCAACTGTTTTTTAAAATAATTCATGTCAACACATATTATTAGATACCTACTATGTGTCATGTACTTTGGCATTTGCTGAGCACGTAAAAACAAAGCAGAAACATTGGAAAGCAAATGAGTGGAGCAGGAGAGAATGATTACAACAAAAAACTGTAATACCTTTTGAAAGGACCATGGAAAGGCAGCCAAGCGGGTAATTCCATTCCTTTTTTTTTTTTTTTTTTTTGAGATGGAGTCTCACTCTATTGCCCAGGCTGGAGCGCAGTGGTGGGATCTCGGTTCACTGCAAGCTCCGCCTTCCGGGTTCACGCCATTCTCCTGTCTCAGCCTCCCGAGCGGCTGGGACTACAGGCGCCCGCCACCACACCCGGCTAACTTTTTGTATTTTTAATAGAGACGGGGTTTCACCATGGTCTCGATCTCCTGACCTCGTGATCCACCCGCCTCGGCCTCCCAAAGTGCTGGGATTACAGGCGTGAGCCACTGCGCCCGGCTTTTTTTTTTTTTTTTTTTTTTTTTTTTTGAGACGGAGTCTCGCTCTGTCGCCCAGGCTGGAGTGCAGTGGCGCGATCTCGGCTCACTGCAAGCTCCGCCTCCCAGGTTCACGCCATTCTCCTGCCTCAGCCTCCCGAGTAGCTGGGACTACAGGCGCCTGCCACCACGCCCGGCTAATATTTTGTATTTTTAGTAGAGATGGGATTTCACCAGGTTAGCCAAGATGGTCTCGATCTCCTGACCTCATGATACGCCCGCCTCGGCCTCCCAAAGTGCTGGGATTACAGGTGTGAGCCACCACGCCCAGCCAATTCCATTTTTTTTAGGGAGTAGGGAATCAGGGGGAAAAAAAAAAAAAAAGGTAAGAATTCTCTTTTTAGTTAGGCTCTGAAAGATATACAGACATCTGTAAGGTAGATATGGTGAGGAACGGTGGATTACAGCATTCAAGTAGAGAAAGGTGCATGCATGAGAAAGTGCATCACTTGTTAAAGAAAACTGAGAAACCCAATTTAGCAATAATAAATGGATCAGGCATATAGAGAGAGGAAGATAAATCTTGAAACGCAGAATGGCAAGAGGCTGTGAAAGACCTGTAGGTTGAGCCTAGAAATTTGGACTTGATTCTCTGGGCAGTGAAAGTTTTATATACAAGAGTCACACGATCAGGTCTCTAATGGAAAAAAAAAAAAAATCATTCAAGCATAGTGTAAGACAGATTTAATGGGAAGATGCTGGAGGGACCAATTTGGAGACAGTGGATTATTATAAGAGTACCAGATAGAAACTGCTGTGGGCAACAAATAAGGCAGTAGAAGTTAAGAAGGAGAGAAGCAGGTGAACAGATGAGGAAAATGTTTAGAAACAAAAATTAATAAACTGTAGATATATTTGGGTAGGAAAAGAAGAGAATAATTTCAGGAGTGTCTTAAAGAGAAGAACATATCTTGTTCATTTTTGGACCCATTGTGTAGCACGGGCACATTATAGGCATTTAAATGGCTGAGAATGAATGAATGAATTATATTCATTCTTACAATCAGACATTTATTAAAGGCTCCATGTTTTTATTCATTAATTGGCTCCTCTGGATAACAAAAATAGAAAAGGGATTTAAGTATAATCAAATCTTTGACAAGTAAATTTGTACAGGGTGATTTCTGAGGCCATATATCTGAAGGCTTTGGGATTATATATAAGAAAACTTTAACCTTCATATATGGAGACATAATTAGTTTGTGCTCTTTGAGTTTTTTTTTTTTCTTTTACAGTATTAGATGTACACATAATATTCCCATAATCTCATCAAGTTAATTATTTCCCCATACACAAGTGTCAATTTATTAAGGAAAGTCAGGATGACACCCTTTGGTAATCAAAACATACACATAGTTTAGAGTAGCCACACTAATGTAAAATACAAGTAAAATAAAATACAAAAAGGAATAAATTTAAACAATAAGGTGAAAGATCTCTAAAAGGAAAACTATAAAGCACTGATTAAAAAAAAAACTGAAGAGGACAAAAATAATGAAAAGATATCCTATATTCATGAATTGGAAGTAATAATATTGTGAAAATGACCATACTACCAAAAGCAGTCTACATGTTCAATTCAATCTCTCTCAAAATACCAATGACATTCTTCACAAAAATTTCTAAAAAAGTTTGAATGGAACCACAAAAGACCTCAAATAGCCAAAGCTGTCTTGACCAAAAAAGAAGAGTGGTGGAGGCATTATACTACCTTACTTCAATATAATACAAAGCTGTAGTATCCAACATAGCACGGGAATGGCATAAAAACAGACACACAACCCAATAAAACAGAATAGAGAACACAGAAATAAATCCACATATTACAGCCTGCTAATGTTCAACAAAGGCATCAGAACATCCACGAGAGAAAGGATAATCTTTTCAATAAATTTTGCTGGAAAAACTGGATACCCACAAGGAGAATAATAAAACTAGACCACTACTGATAAGATTTGGCTGTGTCCCCACCCAAATCCCATCTTGATTTCACATGTGTTGTGGGAGGGACCTGAATCATGGGAGGTAATTGAATCATGAGGGCAAGTCTTTCTCATGCTGTTCTCTGACAGTGAATAATTCTCACAACATCTGATGGTTTTAAAAAGAGTAATTCCCCTGCACAAACTCTCTCTCCTTGCCTGCTGCCATCCATGTAAGACATGACTTGCTCTTCCTTGCCTTCTGCCACAATTATGAGGTTCCCCCAGGCATGTGGAACTGTAAGTCCAATTAAACCTCTTTCTTTTGTAAATTTCCCAGTGTCAGGTGTCTTTATCAGCAGCATGAAAATGGATTAATACAATAAATTGGTACCAGTAGAGTGGGGCATTGCTGAAAAGATACCCCAAAATGTGGAAGCCAATTTGGAACTGAGTTACAGGCAGACGTTGGAACATTTTGGAGGGCTGAGAAGATAGGAAAATTGTGGGAAAGTTTGGAACTTCCCTAGACTTATTGAATAGCTTTGACAAAAATGCTGATAGTGATATGAACAATAAGGTCAAGGCTGAGGTGGTCTCAGATGGAGATGAAGAACTTCTTGGGAACTGGAGCCAAGGTGACTCTTGTTATATTTCAGCAGAGGCTGGCATCATTTTGCCCCTGCCCTAGAGATTTGTGAAACTTTGAACTTGAAAGAGATGATTTAGGGTATCTGGTGGAAGACATATCTAAGCAGCAAAGCATTCAAGAAGTGACTTGGGTGCTGTTAAAGCATTCAATTTTATAAGTGAAGAAAAGCATAAAGTTCAGAAAATTTGCAACTGGACAATGCAATAGAAAAGAAAGTCACAATTTCTGAGAAGAAATTCAAGCTGGCGGCAGAAATTTGCATAAGTAATGAGGAGTCAAATGTTAATCACCAAGATAATGGGGAAAATGTCTCCAGGACATGTCAGAGCTCTTCATGGCAGTCCCTCCTATCACAGGCCCAGAGGCCTAAGAGGAAAAAGCAGTTTACTGGGCAGGAACCAGGGTCCCCATGCTGTGTGCCGCCTAGGGAGTTAGTACCCTGCATCCCAGCTGCTACAATCATGGCTGAAAGCTGCTAGATTTCAGAAGATGTATGAAAACTCCTGGACGTCCAGGTAGAAGTTTACTGCAGGGGAAGGGCTCTCATAGAGAACATCTGCTAGGGCAGTATGGAAGAGAAATGTGGGGTGGGAACCCCCACCCACAGAGTCCCTATTGTGGAGCTGTGAGAAGAGGGCCACCATCCTCCAGACCTCAGAATGGTAGACCCAGTGATGGCTTGCACCATGTGCCTGGAAAAGAAGCAGACACACAAAGCTAGCCCGTGAAAGCAGCCAGGAGGGAGGCTGTACCCTGAAAAGCCACAGGGACAGAGCTGTCCAAGACCATGGGAACCCACCTCTTGTATCAGTGTGACTTGGATGTAAGACAAGGGGTCATAAAAGATCATTTTGGAGCTTTAAGATTTGTCTGCCCCACTGGATTTCAGACATGCATGAGGACTGTAGCCCCTTTGTTTTGGCCAATTTCTCCATTTGGAATGCCTGTGTATTCCCAACGTCTGTACCCCCACTGTATCTGGGAAGTAAACTAACTTGCTTTTGGTTTCAAATGCTCATAGGTGGAAGGGACTTGCCTTGTCTTAGATGAGACAGTGGACTGTGGACTCAGAGTTAATGGTGAAATGAGTTAAGACTTTGGGGGACTGTTGGGAAACCATAATTGGTTCCAAAATGTGAGGATGTGAAATTGGGAAGGGGACAGGGGCAGAACAATATGGTTTGGCTCTGTGTCCTCACCCAAATCTCATTTTGAACTGGGACCTTCTGGGAGATAACTCAGTCATGTAGGCAAGTCTTCCCCACGTTGTTCTCATGATAGTGAGCAAGTCTCATGAAATCTGATGGTTTTAAAAAGAGTAGTTCCTGTGCTCTTTCTCTTTGCCTGCTGCCATCCATGTAAGACGTGACTTGCTCTTCCTTGCTTTCTGCCATGACTGTGAGGCTTCCCTAGCCACGTGGAACTTTAAGTTCAATTAAATTTCTTTCTTTTTCAAATTTCCCAGTGTCAGGCATGTCTTTATAAGCAGTGTGAAAATGGACTAATATATCTACCATATACAAAAACCAACTTTATCTGGAATAAAGACTTAAATGTAAGACCCAAAACGATGACACTATTAGAAGAAAACACTGGAGAAACAACACTTCAGGACATTGGTCTGGGCAAAGATTTTATAGTTAAGATTTCAAAAGCACAGGCAACAAAAGGAAAAATAGACAAATTGAACTATATCAAACTAAAAAGCCTTCTGTATAGTAAAAGAAACAATAAACAGATTGAAGAGACAACCAGCAGAATGGGAGAAAATATTTGCAAACTATTCATCTGTCAAGGACTAATATGCAGAATACACAATGAGCTCAAACAACTCAACAGCAAAAAAATAAATAATCCAATTTCAAAATGGGCAAAGTATCTGAACAGACATTTCTCAAGAGATGTCATACAAATGGCAAACAAGCATATAAATATGTTCAATATCACTACTTATAAGTGCAAATCAAAACCCCAATGAGATATCATCATACCCCAGTTAGAATGGGTATTCTCAAAAAGACAAAAAATAAGAAATCATGACAAGGATGCCAAAAAAGGACAACTCTTATATAGTGTGAGTGGGAATATAAATTAGTACAGCCATTATGGAAAACAGTATGGATGCTCCTTAAAAAAGTAAAGATATAACTACCATACAATTCAGCAATTCCATTACTGGGTATACATCTACAGGAAAGGAAATCAGCAAGTCAAAAACATACGTGCACTGCCATGTTTATTGCAGCACTATTCACAATTGCCAAGATGTGGAATCAAACTAATTATCTATTAATAAATAAATAAATAAAGGGAATATGGTATTTATACACAATAGAATACTCTTCAATCATAAAAAAAAATGAAATCTGTCATTTATGGCAATATGGATGAGCCAGGAATAAATTATGTTAAATTAAAGAAGCTAGGCACACACACAAAATAAATACTGCATGTTCTCATTCATGTTGAAATTGAAAAAGTTGATCTTATGTTAAGTATAGAGTAGAACAGTGGTTTGAAAGGCTGGAGAAGATCATGGAAGGAGGTATGGGTAGAGGTTGATTAAGGGATGCAAAATCACAGCTAAATAGGAAAAGTAAGTTCTAGGGTTGTATAGCACTGTAGGGTGACTATAGTTAACAACAATTATATATTTTCAAAGAGCTAGATGAGGGGATTTTGAATTTTCTCAATACAAAGAAATGGGACATGTTTGAGGTGATGAATATATTAATTATCCTGATTTGATCACTACATATTGTGTAAATGTAAAATAGCACAATGTACTCCAGAATATGAACATCTGTGTCAATTAAAACTATTAATTAAAAACACATATATGTATATATGCTTTAGATTAAGATATATCTATCTTTCGTCTCTATATCTTTATCTCACTGGGCCATATACTAATCTCATTATTGACATGATTTTCTGATTATAAACATTAAAATTATTTCATCTACCATAAAATTTCTGAATTATTTTTACATGTTACACTTTATTTATACCTGAAAAGGCTTATTTGATAGTGAAAGAAAAAAAAACTCAAAAGATTGAAATTATTATTCTGCATTAATGTTCTTCTATGTGGTAAAACGATATATTACAATGCCCCAATACTGACAATCTGAGAGGTACAAACTAATTATTTTGTGTGTATCCCCAGCCAGTTTCATTCAATTAGCTCCATGACTCAGTTCAAAAGGTGATTAATTGGCCCTGTTTCATATTGCAGAATTACCATCCTATTTAGGATACATGGAAAGACACTGAGAAACTTTAAATTTAAGTTTAATCACCTTGTCTAAAAATTAAAGAGAAATAAAAGGAAGGGTAACTGACATGCAAACCTTCTCTTAGCTGGAACAATTTCCTACTTGCTCTTACTCAGTGATACATTCTGTACACAATATACAATATCAGCAGTCAACACCCCTGGAAGAGGAATATAGAAACTGCCGCTTCTGCTTAACTATTTGGAGTGATGTGACAAGGATTAGTTATGCATGAGAGGGTATCAGTAGACCCATGTGGTCTCAGAATAATGACTCTCCTTCTTATCCTGAAATCAAATCATCTTAGCTGGGAATGATTAAAAATATTTAATTATTGCTTTGAAATTGAGTACATTATTTGGTTCTACTTTTTTCACTATTGTGTCATATTTTTAAGTATAATGTTAAAAACCTCACAGAAAATATTGGTATAATTCCATATATACTATAAACAGATTTATTTCTGAGACCAGCATCTCTCATTTTTATGGGTAAGTAAATATTTGCAAGCACGGTTCCATTCCAGTAGAATCATTTTGCAGTCATTTGTTTTGTTTGTTGTTCATTTTTGTTGTTTTATATGTTTGTAAACAGGTAAGAACAGATTTTTTTTTCATAGCAATTATGAAATTAATACTTAGATATTTTAACAAGGGAGGGCCAGTTTAGCTGCCTGAGAACCAATAAAGAATTTAATTTCCTATACTCATTTTCACATTTCATGGATCATAGTTTCAAAGGAGTTCTAATTATAAGAGTACCAACATCCATCAATTAGTAATTCAATTTGACATAGCTAGAAGTATATTATATATTTTAAGTACCTATGTCAGTTTTCTAGAGTGAAATTTCAAGCCTACTAGCCCCAAATAAGTTTTGTTATCTACAAAGTTTAAACTGTTTCTTTCCCATAAAACAAATGGTGGTCAATTAATAATGCCTTTTGAAAACAGCAACAATGATTTACATATAGTAGGCACTCAAAACTATTTGTTTTAATCAAACATCATAAAGATTTTGCAATCTATTGAGAAAGGGAAACATCACATCACACACACACACACACACACACACACACACACACCCCTTAGAAACTAACACTTAAACTAATACAAATTGAGAGTCAAAGACAATCAGAAATACTATAATAGAATGATAGTAAAACTCTGCTCTTGCCTAGTTCTGCCAACATCTACCTATATGAGATTTTCCAAGCCACACGCTTGAAATAAATGCAAAGTGAAGCAGACAGAATTACAGTGTTGAAGAATCAGCACAAGAGGCTAGGAAATAAGATACCTTGGTTAGCAATCCAGCATTATATAGATCTCTCTGGACTTGTTTCCTGATTCTAAAAGGAGGGTTGAACTAAATGACCTCCTAGGTCTTTTCCATCTCAAGAATGATAAATTTTCATGAAGGGACCAAAATCAATGGCATGATCAAAATTGCTAAGCCCTGACGACTTCCTAAGTTTGATTTTACTTGAAATTTGCTGAAGAAGGCAAATATGAATAAACGAAAGGGAAAGCAAACAGTCATGGTCATAGCACACCTCTTTGCTGAATGGACGAGGAAACAGAATCAGAATGACAACGATAATGTATATTTTTATATCTCTGTATAATTTACAAAGTGTTTTCCTATAACATATACATACACCTATTTTAGCCTAAAATAACTATTTAAAAAACTTAGTAAGCAAATTACCCAGGATCACTAAAGCATATGAAAATTGGAGTCAAATTTCAAAGCAAAGCGTTTAGAGTTGAACCTTGCTGTTAATCATAGCTGTGACTCAAATCTACACCTTTTGCTCCACTTCCTATTTTATTGCCCCTCAAGGCTTCATTACCTCCCTAACCAATATATTTTTGTGCTTTTCACCATTTATACCTAAAGTAGTCATCTCCCGGCTGTGTGTCTCAAATATGGATATACATCCATTTTATTGTCCTCTTTTTCCCATCCACAGTCTATTTTCTAACCTAGTTTGCTACAAACAAATTTTGAATGTTAAATGGAATTTCAAATAGAAGAAATATTTGAAGTTCTTCCATTTGAAATTCCATTTAACATTCAAAAGTAATATAATAGCTATTAAGTTAAGCTCTGTGTTCTGACAGCAAATAATAAAAAATTTTAAGTGAGATTAGATATAAGAACCAGAGTCACTGATTTCTACACATCCTGAAAGTGCTTAAAGTATCTTAAAAGTTTCCAAGAGACTTTACTGTTTTAAAGAAATCTTTTTTATACCAATATTCAAGAAACTATTATTATTCAATTTTAAAAGTTTAAAATCATAATTATAATTCCAACAGTAGTGATTTTTGTTGTGCTATTCCATCTGCATTAAACATAAAATTACTGTTGACCCTTGAACAACACAGGTTTGAACTGCACGGGTCCACTTACACATGGATTCTCCTCAACCAAATGTGGATTGAAAATACTGTATTTGCAAGATTCGAAACCCAAATATAGAAAGGACCAACTTTTTGTATATACTTGGTGATATGGTTTGGCTCTGTGTTCCCACCCAAATCTCTTCTTATAGCTTCCAAAATTCCCATGTTGTGGAAGGGACCTGGTGGGAGATGATTGAATCATGGGGGTGGGTCTTTCCCATGCTCTTCTCGTGATAGTGAATGTGTCTCACAAGATCTGGTGGTTTTAAAAATGGGAGTTTCTCTGCACTAGCTCTCTTTGCCTGCTGCCATCCAAGAAAGATGTGACTTGCTCCCCCTTGCCTTCTGCCATGATTGTGAGGCCTCCACAGCCATGTGGAACTGTAAGTTCAATAAACCTCTTTCTTTTGTAAACTGCTCCGTCTCAGTTATGTCTTCATTAGCAGCATGAAAATGGTCTAATGCAATACATTGGTACCAGTAGAGTGGGGCACTGCTGAAAAGATACCCCAAAATGTGGAAGGCAATTTGGAACTGGTTAATAGGCAGAGGCCTGGACAGTTTAGAGGGCTGAGAAGACAGGAAAATGTGGGAAAGTTTGGAGCTTCCTAGAGAATTTTTGAATGGCTTTGACAAAAATGCTGACAGTGATATGAACAATAAAGTTCAGGCTGAGGTAGTTTCAGATGGAGATGACGAACTTGTTCAGAAATGTAGTGAGGGCGACTCTTGTTATGTTTTAGCAAAGAGACTGGCAGCATTTTGCCCCTGCCCTAGAGATTTGTGGAACTTTGAACTTGAGAGAGATGATTTAGGGTATCTGGCGGAAGACATATCTAAGCAACAAAACATTCAAAATGTGACTTGTGTGTTGTTAAGGGCATTCAGTTTCAGAAGGAAAACAGAGTATAAAAGTTTGGAAAATTTTCAACCTGACAATACAATAGAAAAGAAAATCCCATATTCTGAAGATAAATTCAAGCTGGCTGCAGAAATTTGCGTAAGTAATGAGGAGCCGAATGTTAATCACCAAGACAATGGGGAAAATGTCTCCAATGCAAGTCAGAGACCTTTGCAGCAGCCCCTTCCATCACAGACCCAGAGGCTTAAGAGGAAAAAGGGTTTTGTAGGCCGGGGCCAGAGTCCCCATGCTGTGTGCAGCCTAGGGACTTGGTGCCCTGCATCCCAAGTTGGCCCCTTTCAGTTGCTCCAGCCATGGCTGAAAGGGGCCAACGTAGAGTTCAGGCCGTGACTTCAGAGGGTGTAAGCCTTAAGCCTTAGCAGCTTCCACATGATGTTTAGCCTGCCAGTGCACATAAGTCAATAATTGAGATTGGGGTACCTCTGCCTAGATTTCAGAAAATGTATGAAAATGCCTGGATGCCCAGGCAGAAGTTTGCTGTAGAGGTGGGGTGCTCATGGAGAACCTCTGCTAGGGCAATGCAGAAGGGAAATGTGGGGGTAGAAGCCCCCACACAGAGTTCCTACTGGGGCACAGCCTAGTGGAATGGTGAGAAGAGGGCCACCATCCTCCAGACCCCAGAATGGTAGATCCACTGACAGCTTGCATCGTGCACCTGGAAAAGCTGCAGACACTCAACACCTGCCCGTGAAAGCAGCTGAAGGGAGGCTGTATCCTGCAAAGCCATGGGGGCAGAGCTGTTCAAGACCATGGAATCTACCTCTTACATCGGCATGACCTGGATGTGAGACATGGAGTCAAAGGAGATCATTTTAAGGCTGTAAGGTTTGACTGCCCGGCTGGATTTTGGATATGCCTGGGTCCTGTAGCTCCTTTGTTTTTACCAATTTCTCCCATTTGGAATGGCTGTATTTACCCAATTCCTGTACCCCCATTGTATCTAGGAAGTGACTAACTTGCTTTTGATTTTACAGGCTCATAGGCAGAAGGGACTTGCCTTGTCTCAGGGGAGACATTGGACTGTGAACTTCTGAGTTAAGGCTGAAACGAGTTAAGGTTTTGGGGGACTGGGGAAGGCATGGATGGTTTTGAAATGTGAGGACATGAGATTTGGGAGGTGCCAAGGGTGGAATGATATGGTTTGGCTCTGTGTCCCCACCCAAATCTCATCTTGTACCTCCCATAACTTCCACATATTGTGGGAGGGACCTGGCGGAAGATGATTGAATCATGGAGTGGGCTGTTCTAATGATAGCAAATGGGTCTCACACAATCTGATGGTTTTAAAAATGGGAGATTCTCTGCACAATCTCTCTCTTAGCCTGCTGCCATCCACATAAGATGTGACTTGCTCCTCCTTGCTTTCCACCATGATTGTGAGGACTCCCCAACCGTGTGGAACTGTAAGTCCAATAAACTTTCTTTTGTAAATTGTACCATCTTGGGTATGTCTTTATCAGCAGTGTGAAAACAGAGTAATACACTCAGTTTCTCAAGGCTGACTTCAGGACCTGGTATATGCACATTTTGGTATCTGTGAGAGTGGAAGAACCAATGCTGGGAGTATATCCTACAAGAACTGTACTTTTCTTGTGGGCAAGACTGAAAGCTGTCAGTTCAAAGGAGAATTATAAGCATCCAGCAGAAATTAAAATTCAACACAATCATTTGAATAGGACAGGATATATTTCCTTTATAAGTTATCTGCCACATTACCAATTTACAAATAAAATTACTCAATGATTACGAATTGTTCCCTTATTAGGAAAAGAAAAATATCTTCTCTCTATATCAGTAGGCCATTGTTGATTTGTAGACTGCTATAGGGATCAATCAAATCTTATTTTTCTAAAATGTTAACTGTGTTTCAATATTTAATATTTCAAATGGTGAATCAAAAGAAATCAAATACCTAAGAAATAGGTTTATTTATTTATATCATTTAACTCACTAAAAAAAGGTGCTTTTCAAAATCTACATATAATACAGTGATGGTATTCTCAACTACTAAACATCTGAATCATCTGATTACTAAAATTAGTATCGTTTCATTATTTATAGATATAGCATAAAATAATCTTTTAAATGTCTAGGGTCAAAAATACTTCAAAGTTTTCTCACATAATGAAACCATTATGAAATTTCTACATTTGAATGTCTCTTTCAAAAACATAGTTTTATAAGACTAGACACTTGGAACCACTTTGGACAAATTTTAATGGATTTATATTTCTATACTAACTGTAAACTTCCTTTTAAGTCTATGTCCTGATGATGATGTATCTGCTACATATGTATTACTGCCACTCTTTGAATGCCATTGCTAGCTCAGATAAATGTGATTGTCACTTTTTAGTTGCTGTTTTAAAAAAGATATTATGTCTTGGGTTCCAACAGTATGCTTAGCACCATAAAAACTTTTTGAATTTTCTTATTTCCTCAATAATTGCACAGGTAAGTCTCTTACGGCTATTCATGATATTAATGATATTACAGTTTTTAATTTTCTTGGAGAGTACTACCTCAAATTTGAGACTAAACAGTATATGTGTTTTTAACAATATGCACACATTCAGATTTTTCAATGCCTTCCAAAATTCTAGTGTGATCATGCATACTCAATCTTTTTTTTTTTTTCACAAGAATTTCCAACACTACAATGGACCTATCACATGGCTTTTGGCACATCTTGTGCCTATTCCGGTTTCTAATATATTCCTTATACTCCTCTTTTTGGATGGAACACCAGTTTTCTTTAGCTCTTTAACTCTAACTACTAATACTGTATTTTCTGAGTTACGTCAAACTGAACTTTTCAAAATCTTCAGAAGGCTATAGCACATAGTGATCCTGAAATTCTCTGAAAATTCTATTGTACATACAGTCTGCAATATCACGTAAGTTCACAATACAATTTTTTTTTAATTTTAAGTCTGTTTATTATACATCTACAAGTAGATTATAAATTTCTGGTGAATAAAGGCAAAGACTGCTAATTCATTATTTGTTGTCACCCATACCCTACCAAGATATACTTAGCTGTAAGCCCTCATACTGCTTCAAATAAAGTAAAAATTGTTTTCTTACAACACATCTATCTGGAAAATAGTGCCAGTCTCTCTGTGCTTCACCCAGTAACTGACCTATCATCATTAGCTTTGAGGTGAAAAAAAGACGTGCCTTACCTGAGGAACTTATTTTCTGCTTACTCCAACTATGTGATTAAAATAAGGATTGCCTATCATAGGACCAACTCCTCCCAGCCACACACACAGTTTCACAAGTAATGAAACCTGGGCCAATCAGAGACCTTCTCTGAGGTTTTCCAAAATGGAATTAAGGGAAGAAGAGAACCTTATTCTTTGAATGGCAAAGTTAAGAAGATATGAGACTGGAAGATGCTGGCAGCTATGGTCCAACTTTACAGAGTTAATCTGTGAGAATAACACTAATACATGGTGAAAAGCCTAGATAGATGAGAAATAAGAAGAGTGGTTTCTGGATTTTCTAGTTCCTGCTTCAGTCTGAGGTCCCGAAATGTCTTTGCCCTTTATTAGTTGGGTAACTTCAACCCTTTGGGGAAATATACACTGAAAGATTAACAATCTACAAGAAGAGATTATGGATTATCTTAATGTATTTCTTTTTTATTGTGGACTTTTTCTAAATTTAATTCAAGAAACATATTTATTTAAAAAGAAGCAGATACAAATAAAAGCTATCAATTAGCATGTAAATTACATTACTATTTATATGTAAAATAGTGTAATAAATCAAACTAACACTCTTTCCTACAACTAACCTAGATGCTTTATAAAGTATGAAAAGACAAGAAAATACTACCCAGGACCTAGACAAGAATAACAACACTCATGTGAATCTTTGGTATGATTAAAATAACTCAAATATGAGAGAGAATGAGGGCAGCTACTTTGCCTTCAACCTAATGTTTTGACTAGAGACACATTTCACAAAGAAAATATGACTGAAGTGGTGCCTTTGTCTGTAACGGGAACCTTCATTCTTGAATCAAAATTAATATCTTACAATCCATTTTATATTGGAGAAATTTTCTAACTGGTTTTTAGAACTGTTTTATTACTTAAATAGTATCATGCTCATTGTCTATGTTCATTGACAAAATTCTAAGAAAGAGACTCTTTGCACAGTCTTTAGCCTTTAATCTTAAAATATCCCTGTCAGCTAGAAAAATAGAAATCCATTAATACAGAAATACAATAATCTACTATAATTAAGAAATTGTTCAAAATATTCTTGCAATTGCTGTTACTATGATGGCTACAACCAATAAATCGAGATCTCCACAACACTGAAAATTAAGTATGATCTAGTCCAATGCCTTAAATTTTACTTTGTAGAGCAGTCCTTTCTCATCCATCTCCATGAAGAAACAACCTAGCTTATTATAGTGGATAAGACCAGATTGTTTTTAAAATCTGTTACTATAAGATAAATGAAAATGTACAACTTTCTAAAAATAATATATCCTTTTTCCACTTATTGCTGTTGTTTTTAATTCTGTAACAAAATTCATAAAAAAGATTCAAAGTTACATTTTGCATACATAGATTATTTACCGGTAGTTTGTTAATGCTAATAACACTGCAACAGTATATTTAATAATAATTGTTTTCTGTTCTGATGACAGTCAAAAGCAAATCTAGATTATATTTACTGAATTATCCAGTCAGTTAACAAGAAAATGAAAGGTTTTAACGCCTGTTGTTTGTCACCTCCTCTGACTCAAATTAGAGGCAATGTCACAAGTGCTTGAAACTCTCTCATACTTAAGTGAGTAACATTTATTTTCTGTAATAAAAATTAGGAAATCCATTTGTAAATCAACTATCATTTTATAACTAGTTGTAACGTATTAAATATTTAATCATGCAAAATCCAACACATCATCAAATATATTCAAAATAATTTAATAGTGTTCAAGCTTATCTATTGTGGTTCGTTCAATAAATGGGTATAGTACATTATAAACGGTATATCTAAAAATGTTCTTTATTATTCAACTTTCCTACTAAAAGGAAGAGACCCAGGAAAGAGAGTATGCTAAAATGCTCTGAAACCTAAAATATATTGGCACAACAACCTTTTATCATAGACGTTATTATCTCAATTTACAATTAAGGAAATAGAGGCTCAGGAAATGTAAATAAATTGCCCTCGATTGCACAGATAGAAAGTGATATAGCTTATTTGAATCCAGATGTACATGGCTTGTAAGCCTTTCTTTTCTTTTATGCTATTTCTTCCGGACTTCTCATACTCCTTACAAACAAATAGGCAGATAATAAAAAGTTATTAAGTAATTTGAGATGTTTTGAGTTCCACAACAAAAAAAACCTACCTAAGTAATTCTTAGTGAAGGCAAATGCAGAGAGGTAGAAAGTATATAATTGGAAAGAGCAGCACTTCTCAAAGTATCTACATGTAAAGGAATAGTTTTAGTTTGAAATTGCTACTCTACAACACTTTTTAAGTATAGTAAAAATAAATTACTAGAAAAAAGTCATGTGTTTGCATGTTATAACAATGTCAAACTTATATAAAATTTCCTAAATACTTAGTCTCAATTTTAGTACTTATATCATAGAAGAGCAGCACCAAACTATGGCCCCTACTTTCAGTAATACTGAGCTATATGATGAATGAGAATAAGCCAATAATGTTAATGCATATTAGCTTGTGTATTAAAAGTATATTATGCATCTAGCTTTTATTGAAATAAAAAGTGATTCCTATCCCCCAAACAATTGTTGCAAATTCTTGTTACTTCATCAAGCTGCTGATCATGCTAATTTAGCATGAAAAAACCACAAAAGGTCTGTTTAAGAAAGTTGAATATAGAATAAAATGTATACTGTCTTAATAAACCAGGTAGAGAGAAAAAATGGAGACTTGTCAATTCCAATGATGTTCATTTTTGTTTTGATTTTATATATATTATTGTTAATAAGCATCAACATTGCAAACTAATTTTGAATATGGTAATTATTATTCAGTGGTTAAAATTATTTCATCTTTCTGACAGGCTCAGGGGGTGTGAATTATTCTTACTGAATATATCGATAATCACTGCAATGGGAAAATAAGATGACTAATGTTGTCTTTATCCTTTCTGTCAAAGCTGACACATAAAAAGAGGTTTCCACACTTGCCATTTTCCAAAATGTGGCAGCAGTGCATAATACATCCCTAACTGCATTTTGACAAAGTGAAAATTTGTTTTATATCATGAGATCTGGGCAATGATTCTAGAAGAATGTGCTAATTAAATTAAGAAAACAGAAAAACAGAAAATATATTTTTTCCCATAGCATAGTAAGTAGCTTTGTATAACATACTACATAACGACACTGTGATTCAATTTTTAATTTTCTTTTTCAAATGTTACTAACCATAGAATATACTTAACAACAATGCATATGGTAATAAGATCAGTATTTACTGGTTACCTTAAATAATTATCAATTTTTTATAACTTTGGAATAAAACTATCTTAATAATTTTAGTATATGGATAAAACTACAGCTTACTGATATTGGAATCTTCATTTATTTCATATTTGCTTTTTCTCAGAGTTCATAAGAGTATCTGATATGAGTTTATGGTAAAGTTTTGAATTAACCAAAGAGCATCCATCAAAATCTAGGCAGAGCTATTATTATTATGAAAATAATCTTTCATGACAACATGAAATTTAACCATTATATGTTTTAATATTCACATTAATCCTGAATAGGAAAAAAGGTGGCTTTGATAAGTACTTCATAATAGCTAACAAAAGTCATTCGAATTGTAGAAAATTCCTTAAAATTATGCTTTGATAGTGAAATACAATATTAAAATTTGAAAATCATAAAATAGATAACAAACATTTTTTTCAGTTATTTTATAGATGACACTATCTCCACTTGATTGTCCTAAATAAAAAAAATAGTAAATTTGAGATGATGATACGGAAGCCAATTAATGGACCAATATGTCTCAAAAAATAGGCAAAAGAGTGATTTTTTTTTAAAGTATTTGTTCAGTGATGTCACAAATATGGTGCTTTGCAAATAGGGGTTCAGTAAATGATTGTTTAATTGAAACATTTTAGTGTAGGAGGCATAAACGAGTAATAAGGTTCAACGTGGCTATTTTCAGCTTACTGAAGTGACACTTACTGTGCCTGTCTTGCACTGGTATTAACGTCATATTGTGTTGGCAGAGAAAAGCTTTAACTGATGTTAGTGTTACTGGAATGGCCAGCATTAGTATGTCTCAGCAGCCAAAAAATAACCTGTGGCACAGCAACAACTTATCCCAAGCTTCAAGAGGGGCATGGGTTTGGAGACCTATATTCTGTATTAAAGTCTTCTATGAATAAACTTTCTGAGAGTCTTCAGGTTCCTGAATTTTCTGTCCTTGTTTTGCTCCTCTTATCAGTCTTTTTGACCCACTCATCTACTTTATAATTTCCACATCCAAAAAACTTTCTCTAGTCTTATTCTCTCCTAATACAGTCAAGCTCTTATGTTGGGTGGGCATTGCCAATAAAATACTCGAGAGACATCTTAAAATAAACTTGCCAAAACATAAACTAATCACCATTTCCTGACACCTGACCATTCTTTTTTTTTTTTTTTTCCTTCAACCTCCTGGTGGGCTCAAGGGTTCCTAGCAGCTCAGCCTCCAGAGTAGCAGGAACCACTGGCTCACACCTCTATGCCCAGCTATTGGTCTCGAATTCCTGGCCTTGAAAGGTCCTCTCGCTTAGGCTTCCCAAACTGCTGGAATTACAGGTTTGAGCCACCACAATGGGACCACTCTCCTTATAGCCTCTATTTCTGTTGGTTGCATGACTATCACCTAAGTTCTCAAACTAGAAAGCTTGTAAATCTTCTTAATTTTTCTTTCTTCATAGTCTACATCTCCAACTTACTACTAGCACCTCTCGCTATGCCGGTTTTACGGACAGACAACCAGTGCAGTCACACAGAATCCCTTGCTTGGAAGGGTCCCATGTTTCTCTGTGCTCTCAGCTGTTCTCTGCTCTGCAGTTATCATGAATCACTTCTGAACAAGAAGCTCTGCATTTTCTTGCACCAGGCCCTGCAAATTACATAGCCAGTCCTGTCTCCCATGTCCTTCATCCTCTGTAAAACGTGTGTTAGCCTCTAATCATGCCATTAAATTTCTCACTTCCCTATCTTTGTGTTCATTTTCCCTCTGCTAAGGATGTTCCATTTGCTGATCAAATCCTCAAATATACATTTCTGGTGCCACCTCCTCCAGCAAGCCTTCCCTGCATAATTAAGCTAGGATAAGCACTCTCATAATAATTATATCATTTCAATTATAAGAGTATGCTATTATTACCTACTCATGAATCTCTTTTATTCTATGAGGGGAAGAAGAAGGAATTATTTCACAACTAAGCTAGTGACATGTGAAAAACATACAATTATGTGTTATTGTATGAATGAATAACATGATGAAAAAATAATATAACTGCTATTTTTTTTTTTTTTTTTTTTTGGCGGAGTCTCGCTCTGTGGCCCAGGCTGGAGTGCAGTGGCTGGATCTCAGCTCACTGCAAGCTCCGCCTCCCGGGTTCACGCCATTCTCCTGCCTCAGCCTCCCGAGTAGCTGGGACTACAGGCGCCCGCTACCTCGCCCGGCTAGATTTTTGTATTTTTTAGTAGAGACGGGGTTTCACTGTGTTAGCCAGGATGGTCTTGATCTCCTGACCTCGTGATCCGCCCGTCTCGGCCTCCCAAAGTGCTGGGATTACAGGCTTGAGCCACCGCGCCCGGCCTACTATAACTGCTATTAAGCCTTATGAATTAATCTTATGAATTAAAACAAAAAGCTATTAGAGTTTTATTTTTTATTCAAATGGAAATAATTACAATATTTGTATTATCAACTCTATATCCTAAACAGTTTTGGTATCTATCCACTTCTCTCTAGTTCCTTCTTTACCCTCACTCAGTCCAATCACTTTCATCTCTGAACTATATCACTGTCATGCGCTCTCTTTCCTTCCACCAGTCCTTTCCCCACAATACAGTCAGAGGGATCTTTTGAAATACAAATCAGACTGTGTACCCATAGCAATTATTCTTTGCCTATATTCATTGCATTTTCTCTTTTTAGCATTTGGCTAACTTTGTAATTTATAACTTTTATAATTTAATAAAGTTTGTCTCCCTCACTAGAGCAAAAGCTTTAAGTTAGGAATTATGTCTACTTGGCTTGGTATTCTATCACTAGTGTACCTAGCAGATAGTAGGTGTCAAAAAACATTTTGTCAAATTAATGTACATAGCAGTATTAGGTAAACACATGGCATAGGAATTTTAAAAAACCTCCAAAATGTACATATCCTGATGTCAAAATATTATTCTCATTCTCTTCTACCCTCTTCAATATAATGGCTTATATTGGTTATACTGATTTCATGGCACTTCACATTGCATTTAATGAAACTGCAACTATTTTAGGTATTTCTGAAGATTTCTAAAAATTATTCAGTAGTGTCTTTGTTTAGATTTTATGTCTCAGTTTTTCCCTGAAGACACTATTGAGCATATGAGAATTTAAGGGAAATAATGCAAAAGGTACCAAACAAAACTTTATGAACAGTAAATACTACTTTCCTCATATACACATTAACAAAAATTAAAAAGTTTTATAACTATGCAACTGGGAGCCATAAAAATATTTTCCTATATCAAACTTGCTGGGCTTCAAAAATTATTTTTAAGTGTATACCTTCAGGACAGCCACTTGAGCACACAATAACTCTTGCATCATCATGAAGCAAAACCTAAAGACAATACCATTGAAGTAGTCTATATAGAATTGCGAAGATCGTATTAACTATTTTTAGCTTCTATTTTTGCTTTCATAACGGCCTTTGGAACATTGATTCTTTTATATTCTAACTCCCTAAGCTTCAGTTTCCTCATCTATGAAATGGTATAGTGATGGTACCCACATCATAGTGTAATTTAAAAGATTAAATGAAATGATCTAGGTAAAACAATTAGTATAATGCTTGCCAACTTGTGAGTATCCAATAAATATGAACAATAATAACTGCTAAAAACTTCATTAGGGTCTAGAAAATCACAGAAATAGAAATAAAAATGACACAGCACTACAAAGGGCTAGCTGGAAGGCAAAACTCAAAGCGTAAAGACTGTCTGTGTTTGTTAGGCAGTTTGACAGGTTCTCATTAGCTACTCTCTGGCACTTGTTTTTCTTCCTATATTTCTGCCACTTTGATAGCCAGGCAAAATTACACCTACAATGTAATCAGATAAGGAATGCAAAAGGAACCGTTACAATTAATTTGACTGAGAAGTAGACATGGACGATAAATGTGCAGTACACCCTCAGGACCACAAACACTTTACATTTATCTCTATTTATCCACATGTCAATTAAGGAACCAACTTGCTATAAGTCTTTTAATAAGAAGTATTCATTTCCAACTAAAGTTGCCAAATTCCTATAATTCAAATCTATATTTGCTGGTGACTTTTAAATGAAAAGAAAACATGTTTTTAAAAGCAATGTTCCCTTCTTGAATATTTCCACTTTATTGCTTTTGAATTGCTCAAGTTCAAATGAGACAATTAAATGCTGTGTCTTTTTTTGTTCAGAGGCGAAATGAAGGTAATTTGCTGCTTCATGCATCTGTTTCCTCATCAGCACAGTGAGGACTAGGCTAATTAGGGGATGAAAACAATATGGTCATATGGATAGGCCAGATTGCTTGTCACTCAGTTATTCAATATGTAGGCTCTGTTTTGAGGACAGGAAACAGATAATGATTCTCTGGCATCTCTCTTGCAATGTGTGAAAAGAAAGAACTGGGAAGTGTTCAGATGTTTACCTGCTTATTTTTAGCCTTCATCCTAGAAATAATCTTACTGGGCTGTGTCATTCATTTTGTCTTTACAAGAATAATCTTTATTAGAAAGCTTTGACCACGGCCAGTAACATTCAAAGAGAATGCAAGAACCCAATGAACTAACTTGAGTTCTGTTCAATTCATTCAAGTTCATTATTCTGTAATATTCTATGGGCCAGAAAAATTTTGTCCACACACAGTAAATGTGCCCCAATTTCAGAAAGTCTAATTTAACTAAATAGATTTAGTAAGAAAAAAATTAACATCTGAAAATATAAGAATAATTACAGAGTTTGTACCAGGCATGTTTTCTGGTACCAGTATGTCCTCAGTCACTTATAACAGGGAGAATTCAGACTCAAGGGCAGTCTTTCCCAGGCCTGGCTTGGAAAGGTCAATTAGTACAACTAGGTTCTCTTTCAGCTATTTGAACTAGGAAATCCCAAAGGAAATGGTGGCCAACGAAAGTTGAAACTATGCATTAAGAGTTTCATAAGCACAAGCAAAAGTTATGAATAAATATAAGTGAGCAAGAGTAGTTAGGTGATAAGATAGAAGTCTAGAATAGATGCACAGAAATAAGCAGCAACATTCTGAGACGGACAGAGAGAGAGAGAGACAGACACGAGGAAAGGGAAAGAACAATTCCTATTTCTGAAAGCTTTAGGTTCCCATTGTCCTGAAAGTTCTAGGTCCCTAATGCCAGGAAGCCTATAAATATCAGTTCCAATGGGCCTGACCATTCTGCATGCCCTATCTTTGAATTTTCCAGAGACCACTATCTCCCTTATTAATAATGTCATAAACTAAATGCCACTAAGACTTCCAACTGGATAAGGTCACCAGTTTCTCAAGAGGTAAGTAAAAACTGGCTGACACACCTTCATCTCAAATATTGTCAGAGACTCTGCATCTCTCCCCAAATCTTCAAATATCAGTTTGTGGGTAGGAATGATGATTTACCTTATCCTCTTCAGCTCTGACTTTGGGTTCCCACTTTTCCTACATTCTCTAACTGCACCCTGAATTTCACTTACAGCATTGCTCTGCTTTTGTTGTATCATGATTGCCCCACTGGGCACTACACCAAACCCTTCATTCCCCAGAGTGTCATATATTCAGGGATGTTTGTATGGCTGACTCTATTAAAATCTGGAACCAGAATGATGGTTACATGACAGCCAATAACTTAAATGCCAGGCATCCCTATTCTTAAAATCTCTCAGTCATTCTTATCATAAAGGAACTTCTATTCATTATCTTTTCTACTTAAGCCCCATCTTCCTGCCATGTTGACAGACTCTGTTTTTCTCCCCTGATTGCCTCTTTAAAGCCCCCAATTCCTTGTAGATCTCTTAGAGCTACCTCTTTCTCTTAGCTTAGCCACCCAGGTTGTGACCAGGGTATCTCATACATGTAAACCATGAAGGATGCCAATTAAACCATGCTCTGAAACATAGTCCCTTGTATCCCCAAGGGGAATTCTTAAGCTGAAATTTAAGAAAAGCAACTTTTTATAAACACAAGAGCACCCAACATGGAGTACCTACTGTGTGCCAAGCCCTACGCTTAAAAGTCATTAACTCGTTAAATTCCCCCCTCTCTCTCTCTTAATTTGAAGGTTGTATTAACATCCCTACTTATGATTAAAATTTGTGTGAGGCTCACAATATTAGGAAGTAACAGCATCTGAACTACAACCAAAATATCCACTCACAATCACCATAATTCTGCCTGTCTGGTTGCCCTATATATAACATTACAACAAAGTTGTGTGCTGATGATAGAAAATGTATTTAAAATTTATCTGAGATATATATTCTGTGGAAACCATTAGCTCTAAAACTGGCAAGAGACTAGAATTGAAAGAGGTAGCATACAGAGAGGTTCTGATGAAAGTGAATGTCATTTTAACAGAGGACTTCATGATGATTGCTGCCTAATAGTAGGTCGTGGCCTTCACAGAAAGTTTCCAATGCACATTCCTGCATTTATGATAATTCTACTTTTATTCTGTCATGTTGACAAGCCAAAAAAGTCCTATAGTTATTTCTGTATATTTGAACTTCTCAATTAAATAAAAGCACCGTTAAATTCTCACTTTTAACTCTTGTGGGAATTAATTATTACTTAGATGAAGAACTTTTTTTCAACTCTGTCTCTAGGCAAATAAACAACCTCAAAGGGAGATGGTACTTAAAATACCTGATAATAATTTATAAAAAATATTTTATATATTCAATAAAATATAACATTTCATTGAACATCCATGTAAAACAAAGATTCCTGTTACTTGTGAAATTGGACCTTATTAACATATGTATACTATCAAGTACATTTTACTGGAAAGAAACAGTATGTAAAAAGCTTGACACATTGAAAAAAACAAAAGGAGGCCAGTGTGGCTGTAGCACAGGAAAGAGGAGCAAAAGGAAGATAAGAAGGCACCAGATTATGGATGCAAGGCTTTCTCGGCCATGATGGAGATTTTGGATACTGTTTAAAGAAAAAATATAAAATTTCTAAAAATAGCTTGATAGTATTTTCCTTGAGTCTTGAAATAAGAACTAAAGAGCTACTCTATTCTTGTTCCAACCATTTAAAGATAGTGCCTCCCTATATAATGTGTGCTACGCAGTATGTAAGTATCATGTCTGTGAATTGAATTGTACTGTGCTGTTGCTTGTGCCAATTGCAGAGAGACACCACAGTGAGGCAAACAAGCAAGCCGTATGTGCTGTTGGCAACACTGACACACTGTACAGCTATGGCATATGCCTTGAGTATCTCAAAATTATGTTGTTGGTAGTTTCATTGCTATATTTGATTATATATTTAAGTTTATTTGGAGGCTTTTAAAAGGAAATGACTTCACACTACTAATCTTACGATTATGCACTTAGCAGCTAATAACAATGTGCTATTTGCTGGAAGGAATATACGTTTGTAGACAAGTTTTCTGAATTAGCTTTTTAATTTACATAAATATAGCCTTCTCAATTTTAAAGGCTTTAAAAATGTGTTATTTTGAATAAAATTTAGTATGTTGATGTAAAGTCACTTTAAACATCTATTCTAAAACCTTGACTAATGTTGGATTAAGTGTACATGTGTGCATGCAACACATACATACACATAAATACACATATGCAAGTTATAGGTATTATATTATATATCTCTATATCACATTTATGTTATAGTTTATATCTATAAATTATATACAAAAAATTATATCATATATATTATATATAAGTTACATATACATCTCTAAGTTGTAGATATAGCTATCTCTCACACACACACACACACACACACACACACATACATGACTTTGTATACCCATATATTTGAATGCTTTTGAAAGCAGCTTTTAATGCATTGTTAAACATCTTCTAAAGGTACAATTTGCTCATTATTTTATTTAAAAAATCGCCGTACACAAATTTTATATCAAAGGGTAAATTCTAACATAGAAAGCACAAAGAGGGGTACTTTTTAATACTAGCATAAAGAGATTCTAGTAGAACATTTTTTTCTTCCTCTGCCAAATAAAACAAATGAGAAACTCTAAAAGAAGTCACTGACCCTTGAATAAAATTCCAGTTTCTCTAATATCAAGTATGTGACCAATGGGAAATTAACCCCTTAAGCTCCAATGTTTTCAATGCTATAACAACAATATAGTTTGCAAAGCTGCACTAAGATTAAAGGAGATAATGCCTGACACCCAGAAGTACAACAAATACTAATTTTCTTCTCATCTAGTTTGGAAAATGTCTTCAGCAGCATTCCATGAAAGAAAGTATTCATAGCAATGTTTATCAAAGATGAAGTACCCACAAACAATACCTGCAAACTGTTGCAGAGCTGTACTTAAAGAAAGATGAAAAAATTATGTTTTCATCCATATATTTCCAGATTGACATATTGCATGTTTAAAAGAGTTCAGCACCAGCAAATTACACTTAGCTATTTAGAGTGATATCGGTTTTAAGTCTTCTCTATACGACAGGCCTGGTGATGGTAGCAGCAATTGAGTCTTGTGAACCCAAAATATAAACCTAAGTTAATAAGGTAATGGCACACATCCCACTTCTCTATAAACAGTCTGGAAATCTGCTCTTAAGTTTAGGTACCTTTCTTTGAACATTTAGAATAAATTTCAAACTGTGTTGACACTGACCACACTACAGACTTTCAATTCATAAGCATGTTGGTAAATAAGATGTGCTTCACTTGCAAATGACTGAATGCTGGCTGAGCTAAATTTAAAAACCCAAATCAAAAACAAACCAACAAAAACTCCCACCATGCCTCTGATTGAATGTGTTAAAGTCTGCAGAAATAAATCCACAACTGAATTTTCTTAGGAAATAGAATACTTCTTCAGCTAGTGGAAGAATATGAATAAGGGTTTGAAATAAGAGGAAACGTGGTATAGCAATCAGCTATAACTTCCATAATTTGGATAGTATTTTAGAATTATTTAAAAATCTTCAATCTCATTTGATTCTTGCCAACACCCTGAGATGAATTTTATTATTTTACAAATGAAAACCTGAGACTCCAAAAGATTTAGTAATACTTTGGGGATTATGCAAGGCAAATAAACCTTAGGAGAAATTTAACAAGGTACTGGTAGTTAGAAGGAAGTAAAATATTTAACTCAACTTCCTTATTTTGTTTGTTTGTTTTTTGAGACAGAGACTTGCTCTGTCCCCAGGCTGGAGTGCAGTGGTGCTATCTCAGCTCACTGCAACCTCTGTCTCCCGGGTTCAAGGGATTCCCCTGCCTCAGCCTCTTGAGTAGCTGGGACTACAGGTGTGTGTCACCATGCCCAGCCAATTTTTCTTTTTTTTGTATTTTAGTAAAGACAGGGTTTCACCATGTTGGCTAGGATGGCCTCGATCTCCTGACCTAGTGATCTGCCCACCTTGGCCTCCTGAAGTGCTGGAACTACAGGCGTGAGCCACTGTGCCCGGTCCCTTGTTATTTTTGACAACTTAAAATTTTGATTAGGATTAGATAGGTACTAGAATGAGCACCTTCTGTTTCCCATCCTAGCATTCTTGCCACCATATAGTTCTGCCTTGTGAGTCGATAGATAGAACAGGATGACTGGCCAGAAAGGCCAATCATTTCCCTACTCTTAGTGAGCTTAAAACAAAAAGACAGGTACCCACAGAGTGATCACTTAACCCACTCGACTCTCAAAGCAAAGGTCGTACCATCTGCTGAGCTTCTATCCCTGTCTTCCTGTGAAATTAACTGGAACAGATGACTGACACGATGCTCTCAGTGCTCATAATTTTTGCAGGAGGAAAATTTAAAAAGATAATTAAGTAAAGAGCATTCAGGATTCATAAGTATTGTTGATTGCATTTTAGAGGTGAATCCACATTAATCAGAGGTAATCCTCATTGAATTTTCCTTGTTACAATACTTTTTATCTAAAGAAAAGTTATTTTGGAGTGTCTTTTCCTAACGTTAGACTTCTTTGACATTAAGTTTTTAAAAACCTCATAAGTGCTAAGGACACTTTCTAAATTTCTTATGTATTTGTACCTAGTAAATGAAGTTCTTAACTAAAATATTTCAGACCCAATAGCCAATGGTCCACATTTCTCCATAGAAATTATGTATATAGTTCAGAAACTAAATGTTTTCTCTTCTCTTTGTCTGAAGAGAATTATCTTCTTGCTTTAGACCTTTAACTCCTTCTGGAACTCTTTCAAGAAGCCTCACCTATCGACTCTTTCTAAATCTGCTATTAATTTCAAAAGCACATGTCTTGTTATCATGTGATTTTATTTTTATTTTATTTATTTACTTTTTTCTTTTCTTTTTTTTTTGAGATGTAGTCTCGCTCTGTTGCCCAGGCTGGAGGGCAGTGGCGCGATCTCCACTCATTGCAAGCTCCGCCTCCCAGGTTCACGCCATTCTCATGCCCCAGCCTCCTGAGTAGCTGGGAATACCGGCACCTGTCACCATACCCGGCTACTTTTTTGTATTTTCAATAGAGACGGGGTTTCACCGTGTTAGCCAGGATGGTCTTGATCTCCTGACCTCGTGATCTGCTCGCCTCGGCCTCCCAAAGTGCTGGGATTACAGGCATGAGCCACCGGGCCCGGCCTGTCATCATGTTATTTAAACACTTTTCAGTTGCTTCTGGAGAGGTATTAATGTTCTTTTACATTTTTCTACGCATATGCTGTATTTCAATGAAAAAAAAACCTAAAAATAAAAACTCAGTGTTCTCAATCCCAGTAGTGACTTCTGGACCATCACTTGAAATCTTCTATAAAATACTTGTTTCATTTAACTAAGTGAAGGGACAATAATAGAATGTAATGAAAAGTTCAGTCTTCCCTAAACTCAGAGTAAGATTTGCCTGTGGATAGTAGTTACTTCCTCTCCCTGCATAAACCAAGTTGCTTGTATTTTCTCTAATCTTTTTATGAGTTACCTGTTCACATATGTAATAGGATCTAGGAAAAACACAACACTTATTGTAAGGTGAACATATAAGATTGTCAGAAAGCATCAATATTTTGAAGTTACTAAGTATTTAAATGAAAGAAATGTATGCTTTGTTGCTATCTTAATTTTTCAAATCAGCTACTCAAATTCTCTTTTCTGATTCCTCAGAGAAAATCATTTTTAATAAGGTAAAAAGGTTTTTAAAATAGTGTTGTACACAATAAAAGTTATTTGACTAAAACAAACAAAAACCTCAGTGTCTCCTTTGACTGGAAGATAAAAGAAAACTGCCTTGGCATTGCTTCAAAGGCTTTGTAAGGTTAGGCCTACCTCACCCTTTCCATCTTTATCTGTCTCCTTTCCCACTTACACGACCCACACGCCTCAAGTATTCTCGTAACACTAAACCATTTGCTATTTCTAAAACTTCATTTTCAACTCCTCCTGGACTCCATTTCTTTCACATGCTGCCCCTGCTGCCTGGAATGGTGTGGTGGTCCCTGCCTTTTCCCAGGGCTCCTTCCACCCACAACTCTTAGAACATGACTTGTTGGACGAAATAACCACATAGTGCTCCCTTTCTCTGGCCATAGTGACTACTCCAGAGATGTGCACATCATCAAAGGGCAGTCTTCTGAGGTCCTTCTCCAATTATTTCATCCTGGAGGGAACAGGAAAGCTGTCAAATTATGATTTCATTAACAGTAAAACCAGAGAGAAGAAAGATGAGTCAGAAAACAGCACAGAAAGAAATAGCGACCATTTTAGTAGCAGCAAGATTCTGATTCCATTCACCAGAGTTCCGGGAAATATTCTATTTTCTATAGTTTTTTTTCTTCAATTCTATTAGCTCCAAAGTCACCTGCCCTGGGAAGCCCTCTCTGACCATCTTCACCTCCGGGTTCTTTACAAAGGTAGAGTCAGTCCCTGTTCTGTATCACTATGCCTCTCTCATAAATAACACAAATCTAAAGTTATTTGTTTTACTTGTCTGCATTCTCAACTAGAAATATAAACTCTTGGAAGGCATAATTTATATCAGGCCTAATGTATCCTTTGTGCTTAGCACACAAGAGAAGGCTGAACAGCTACGGAATGAATTATAAAAATGAACTAACCAGAAAGAGAATATAGAAACTGGATGAGAGCAGCAGTAAGTGAAGACAGCAGGGGAATTTAAAGTACTCCAAGATGAATATGTCAGTAATAACATGGTGCTGTTAAAAAATTAAGTATTATAAAAACTAAAATAGCTTTCATTGAACCAGCACATTATCTTAGCCCACTCAGGCTGCTGCTATAATAAAAATACGATAAACAGGGTGGTTTACAAACAAATAAGTTTATTAATATTTCTCAGAACTGTGGATGCCGGGAAGTTCAAAATCAAGGCACCTGCAGATTTAGGGTCTAGTAAGGGCTTTAAGGGCTTTCTCATATGTGGCACCTTCTCACTGTGTCCTCACATGCTGACAGGTGCAAGGTATCTCTCTGGGGCCTCTTTCATAAGGGCACTAATCCTATTCATGAGGGCTCCATGCTCATGACCAAACCACCCCTCAAAAGGCCCCATCTCCTAAGACCACTGCCTCCGTAATTAGGTTTTCAACATATGAATTGGGGTTGGGATTATCAACATTAAGACCACAGCATACGTGATGAGAAATAACATGTCAGTAATCACACTACTATTCAAGAAACATTGGTCCTTAAAATTGCACAACAGTTCGGCAGTTTGGAAACTTTATGGGGATGGTGGAAAAACAAAAGAGAATATTAAGAAAAAGACATGCAAACAAAATAAGGGAGGTATAATAATAATAGATAAAAACAAAACTTTTAGGACATTAAAGTAACTGAAGGTGTATAACTTGGTAAAATGAGGGGAGAAGGAGAGATAACAAGAAACATAAAACACAAGAAGCTAAAATATCTGCAGTAAAAAGGCAGATAACCTTAATGTAAGATTTTTTATTAGAATTAAAGTAAAATCTTTAGGTAATAATGCACAGAAAATCAATATTTCTCAAATAAGGCAGGGGGAGGCGGCATCTATGAGGTTTCAATATAAATAATGTTGTATTTGTTTTCATTTTCAGGGTAAGCTGAATAATCAATAAAAGTACCATTACTACAAGTTTTAATTAAGTTTGCTCCCCAGTTCAGGGACTGAATTTGCAGCTCCCATTGCCACTATGTAGTACCTTTTTTACTGTAATGTATTAATGGTAAAAGAAAACTAGGAGCTCTAAGACACAGATAAATTTGAACCAAGTAAAACCTGAGTGGGGATGAAAAGCACATTATAAAAAACGTGTAGTATTCCGGATGGAGAAAGTACTGGGAAAATGAATCACCTCAGGGCAGACAGAAATATAAACACAACAGAGTGAAATCCAAAGACTCTGGGTCTATGGCAGTCAGGACCACAATCACCTTGTAAGCAGCAATTTGGTTTCAGAAAAATAACACTACTATTTTAAAGTACAGATGTTCTTTTGTATTGTGTTGGTTTTATTATTTTATTTGAAAGCTATATTATAATACATTTATAATTAGCTTTTTAAGTTGTACCACTACATTAAAAATAACATTTTAAAACACAGGATCTTAAAACAATAGTACAGAGAAGAAATAACTCCCCACTTTGGTTTTCCACATTTTCCTTCTAAAGGTTTTACTGTTACTCGTGTTTGTGAAAAATAGCTCTTAAGCATTTTTTTTAAAAATACCATGGGGCTAGAGGCAACTACTAAATTAGATAATCCCTTGATGTGTCTTATAATTCTCTGATTCTATAATGATAAAGACAGTACTGTGCTAGAAATGCTTGGTTTGCTTTGAATGGAGAGAGGGAGGCAAGGGATTGTAACAGCATTAAATATTCTGTCTAAAGTTGTAATTCAGTAATATAAAACATGTCCTAATTATACATTGTAATATTTTATATACCAAATATCTTTTTCCATTTCTATTTCCCTTAAGTTTAGAATAAATAAAAATAACTTTTTATGTCTTACCTCATAGAAAAACACTATAAAATCATTATCAGAATATATAATTCACTTTAGCCAAATTTTTATATAGGAAGGAAACTTAAAATGGGGAGGTACGACAAATAAAAAATAAATTTTTAAAAGTTCTGTACAGACAGAGCTGAAACACTGTAGAGAAGAAGAAATTAACATATACTACACTCCCACCAGGCTAGGTGTGTATTTTTTTTTTCCAAAAATTCAGCAAATATGTGTTGAGAACCTATATGTGGCTTCAATATTCCAAGAACTAGGAATGCAACTGTGACTATAACCCATATTACATGCCATCAAAGAAATGAGAGGCTAAAGGAAAAACAAGAGAAATAACAAATTTCTATTTGCTGTAATAGCATAAAAGGGGAGCATGAAAATTACAGTCTAAAATATCAAGCATTGAGCTTAGCCTACCTTATTCTCTACCCTCACAAACACCTTGTGATGTGGATACTGTTATTCCAGTTTTACTGATGAGAAAATTATGATGCATTTGTCTTAAATCATGACTTTGCTCTACTTACTTTCTAGCTTCCTCAAATTTTCCATACATTGTGTCTTTAATTAGTGGCTTCTATATTTTTCACTTTGCTCAATAACATGTGCTCTCTTATCTTCTCAGCCAAGTTCATTGGAAAAGTAAACTGCATTTTGTCAAATTGCTCACCTCCAAATCAATCCTCTGAAATGTGGCTTCTAACCCTACCATTTCACACTAATTGCTCTCAGTTCACTGATAACCTCCAAACTCTATGGATGATATCTAATTTTAATTCTTTTTGACCTCTCAGTGCTATTTGACCCTTTGAATCACTCCTTTTATCCCTTTGAATATTTGACCCTTGGAATCACCCTTTGCAACTCCTCTCTTGGTTTCTAGAACACCACTCTGCTTTGCTTTTTTTCCTATTTTCACTTTTTACTAAGTTTCCTCACTCCTCTCTCTCTCGCCAATATGCTAAAATAACAATGGGCTTTTAATTATAGTCATCCCTCTAGTTTTAATCTCTATAGTCCATCATCCATATTGTTGTAAAAATGATTTTCTAAATCACAAATCTCATCAGATCACTTCTTCATTAATGCATGGGAATAGCTTGTGATCTAATGAAAATAATTTGTAGACACTCTATTTCAAAACACCCTAGCAAATTGCAGTCAAGATTTGGGTTACAAAGGATAGAGACTGACTCTGGTTAACTCGAGCAGACAAAAATTTATTAGAATGTTATCTCACCAAGTGATCAGTAAGTTTGGACAACCAAGCTCCAACAAGAATCAAAGGAGGAAACACCAAAATGCCTACCACAGGAATACTCTCTGCTTATAATTACCCCATTGTTACAATGGTCACTGGACACCGATGACCTGATGAACAGTTGTTCACTACCTTGTCTCTAAACTCTTGAATTCATTGCAAATATATTGAAAAATCTCTACTGAACCTTCCCACGTGTGGTCACTCCCACAAATTGTAAGCCTCAGCAGAAGGATTTAACGTGTCACACACAGGTCAGCAACAGAGAGAGGGAGTAACTCCCCACTTCACCATTCATACTGGATAGCCAGAACCTGCCACCTACCTTTTACAAGATACCCCCCAAAGAAGAATTGCATTTGTATGGTAGGCAATTGATAAAAGTTAATTGCACATTTCCATATGGCTCAACCAAATTAAGTTCCCTAAAGCTAAAGAAAAAAGAAAAGGCATTAAGAAGTTTAAAGAAATAATTGTTAAGTATAAAATAAGATAGAATTGGCACAAACGATCTTTTCCCCTTATATCCCACACATAGATCTGACGCCCATGAAGATATTTTCTTAAGAGTAGATGGAACTTATGAGAGATATCGTATTACCAACCCAACATGACTTGCTTTTCCCCGTGAGTTCATTCTTAGTTGTTTTCTTGTCCTCATAGGTAACAAGGCTTGAGGTTCAATTAAGACTCAAAACCTCACTAAATAAGAAGGATACTTACCAAGAGAACCCTACTAACCAAGACTCAAATCCTTATGGTACTTTTTCTATTGCTCACTCCCCCAAACTCTAAGCCATAAAATTAAAATCAACATTATATGGGATATTCTTCCTCAAGTCCATTAAATCAGAAATGAGGTATTAAGTAGAGGATGTTTATCTCTCTTTGGGTCATCAGATTTACCAATGTAAGAAATAAAATTATTTATCTTGCTAGATCCTGATAGTCAATAAAAATTAACTCTAATGTATGGTATATTTAAATAAAAACAATTATCCGAACCTCAAATGTCAGTAGAGTTAGCACTTCCCTTTTTGGGAATTGAGGGGAAAAAAAAAAAAATATATATATATATATATATATATTATTCTATAGAACAGTTCAGCAGAGTTCTTAGATGTTATATTTTCTTTAATTCATGTTCTCAAGTGTAAACATGAACAGAACTTTAAGAAACTCTCTAATAATGTACAGCTTCCTGTGACTTAAAACCAAGTCTCCCCATTGCTTAAAGGACCATGCTCCTTTTTATGGTCACAGAAGCCTCCTGGCCTAAAATCTAGAGTTGTCTTTTACCATTTCCTTCATTTTTCTTTCAGTATGTTTCTAACAACATTATGTTCTAAGAATATTGAACTACCTGCAGTTTCCCAAACTCATTATGCTGTTTCTAGTCACATATCTTACCACTACCTAGAATGACCTAGGCTAATTAGACCTTCTAATTAAATATCTTGCAAAAGCATCCTTGTAAAGGTTTCTCTTTCTTGTCTCCTGGGTGTGGGATGACTAATCATTTTCTTTGTTCTATTTCTTTTTCACATGCATATTTCTATTAATCTATTAATCTATATACTATAATCTATATACTATAATTCTATTAATCTATATACTATAGTTTGTCATAACTGAAGTCTACATCTTACCAATTGTTACATCTCCAGCTTCTAGCACAATGCCTTGCACATAGTGAACTGTCAAATACACAACAGATCAAATAACTGTTTGACAGCATCTCCACTGTTTCTCTTTCCCTCTGCTTTTCATTCCTTTTATTAATTTCACTTTGATATTTTCATGCCCTCACTGTCTAGTTCTTTTCACCTTGTATTCTACCCAGAAAATTACATCTGAAATTTTACATCTCTGTATCTGATTCATGTATTATTTTTTAACTCTATAGTTAAAAAACCAGAGTCCTCACTATTTAATGACAGTTTGAGAAGGTGTTTTGAATCAAATTCAAAATGAATTTTTGAATAAATTATATTCTCTATACAATCTGAATAGCATGTGAAAGACATTTTCTGTAAGTAAATTTGATCTGCACATTTGATAGTGTTGTCAAACATAAAAAGTATCCTAAAGGTCTTGGAAATATGGTGAAGTTCAATAGTATTCAAGATTTTCATGTAAAATCTTTTCTTGTATAATTAACTATGGGCTTTAATAGCCCTTGCATAGTTTATGTTAAGCAGCTATCAAAAAGTAACTTTTGCAGTGTTTAGTAAACGGCTTTAAGGCCTCCATAAACTAAATAACCCTCTACTACAGTTTTTTAAACATTTGGAAATTATGGATACCCTTGAAAGTGAATATTATTTTTGTTTTGAAATCAATCCAATTTCTTATTCTTTTGAGTCAGTCAAAACTTGATTTTCTTCAGTCTTCTCCTTTTCACAGATGCTGTTATTACTATCTTTCTCTCTTTTAAAAGTAAGATAATCAACTATTAAAGGGCAGTGTTCCAAGGTATTCTAGCATCTGAGGCTGTCTCTGTAACTAAATCAAATGGACTGAATGATTGTAAGAAAGGACCCAAAGTGCATTGTTTTAGCCCTAGAACTTGTGAGGTTTGCAAATCAGTTTATTGTGAAGTATTTCTAGAACCTGATGTATTTGAATAGAGAATATATTGTGTATAAACTTTCTTAAAAAGCAATAATGAGAATTCATTTTGGTTCCTGGATTCACTTTATGTCATTAATATTTAACATGACAGAATCAAAGTTAGGGCCAACACAAGACCTTTATAACTCAGGATCCCCACCATTTTGAAGGCAACAGATTCTTCTTACAAGTATAACAACATGTTGTTTAATTTGTATTTTTCTCTTTGTCCCATAAAAGGAAATGAACTCATTTCACAGAGGTTATTGATTGAATTCATTGCTTTAAAGGAGGTGGACTTTGAAAGGCATTATGCTTGAAATAGGACTATCTTGGTAGATATAATTTCAGTGGAACATTTAAATTTCTCTACAGAGTATATGGGGAAATAGATTACTGCCTTTCATTGATTCACTATCTAGAATTTTCCTCTTTGAAAATTATAGTCTAGAAAGTTATTTTTATTCCTACTATTTAAAAATTTATCATTTTGGGCACACTCATCCCTTAGTTTCTATGATTTCTTCTCATTTACAAACTTAGGTGCAATGCTGTTATTTATTGTATCACCCTAAGCAATATGAACATTCAAAACTATTGACAATCCAAAGATCATATAAAAATCTGGATTATATGAATTTTCTGATGCTGGTCTCCATTTCACAATGTTCCTGAATACTCTCCCTGTCATAAGAACAGACATTCTTTGTTGTGCACAATGTTCCATACAAAGACATTTATAAACAGATTCTTATAATACTACTTTAAAAAATATCAATTTTGGCATGCTCTTTTAAGCAGAGACAAAACAGATATATAGTGAGGAGGATTCAGTAGCAGAGAACAAAAATAATGTAAATTTTGTGGAATCAGAAAATACATCTTACAAAAACAAATATAAAACTCTGAAGAAATAATGCAATTTACTTAGGTAAAATATGAAATTGGATAGGATGTTGAAAGTTATGTACCCAAACAAGATTATCTTATCTTCACCGAAATGTGAATATCTGAAGAAAAGCAACATATATTGAATTTTAAAATAATAGATTTTTCAAAGAAATAGACCAGATTATATCATACAGTGCTTGATGACCAAAATTAGATTAATTTTATTGGAATTAAAAAATTATAGCACTACCTGGAATCTGGCCATTAATCTAAAATAAATTTTAAAAAAAACTTTCAAACTCTATAATATGCAATTTCATACATGTATCAATAAATTATTCTACATAAAAGAAAGAAAATTAACTGCCTACATTTAATATTAGGACTGAATTACTAAGTACAAGTTGATTTAAATGTAATTGAAAATAGTATGGTCTATGTCTTTATGCACAAAAATGATAAATCATAAGCAAAATTAAGAAGGTATCCTGAATTAACATGCCTTTAAAATGATCAGATATAATATGTTTCAACTATAAAACTCAGGTATAGGGTAAAGATGTCAGATATGGAGAAAAAAATCCCTATGCTTCAGTTTTAGCACTAGACCTATAATTTTGGAACTTTGAATAAGCCATTTAATTTCTCAATTTGAGTCATCCATTTACTAAAAGAGAATATGTTTCTTCGGCACAAAGAAGCTGAAAGTACTTTATAGATTACACAACGCATGGTAAATATAAGGAAACAAGCTGTTACAGTAAAGTAGAGGTAATGAATCCTTTTTACTCCATACAGTAGTCATTTATTAAATATTTTACAGAAGAATCGGTTTCAATTATAATCATTGAATTTTGTGGGGTTTTCTTGTTTAGAAGTCTGCTAACTTTTGTCAATGTTGATTTCTTATGTTAAATCCTTCAGTGAATGTATGGTGTTAAATACATTCTGATTATTTGGTTCACATTTTTTGAAATCTAGACGTACCTATATTATAAATAATAAAGAACCAAAGTTATTATCTAAATAACTCAATAACAAAGACGTTACATTTTATATGTAAAATGACTTTAGTTATTTATTGAAAGCTGCTTTATAAATGTGTCACTATGTATACACAACACACACATAAATGTACTTTATTTTCCGTAGTAACTTCCACTAATTAAAAATCACCTTATGATACATATTCAAATTTTATTAACATTTAATGCAAAGAAATAGACGAATATAAAAGTGTTACATTATGTAGAGATAATATTAACATCAAGTAGTTTTAAATAAAAATATAAACATTTCCAGGACTTACAAACATATTTATTATGATATGGTAAATATTGTTCATATTGTATATGTTTAAGCTTCATTACTCTGCAAATATAACAATTATTCCACATACTAAAAAACTTGGCTCAGTATCAGTCATATTTAGGATACAGATTACTTCTCAGATATATAGTTCAAATTTCATATAGCCAATTTAACTTTAACAATTTTTAATTTGTGTTCTTTGAATTCAGTCAAGCATTAACAGAATACACTAAAATTGAATCAATACAATTCCTTCTGTCTTGACAGTAGCAATTTATGTGCTAACATTCATTAAATTAAAACTTTTATGTAACTTTGCCTTTTAGCTTCTTTGTGTAATGTCTTCATTGCAAAATATGATTTTAAGTAGTAATTTCAGAATTTTTGTTAATCGATTACTCTCTTCAGTCTGAATAAACCTATTTACTTTGGACTTTTTGCAGTAGAAATTAGTAGCACATTAATAAAAACAAAGAAATGAGTATTATTAGAATATAACACTAAGAGAAACCCAAGGAAAATTCTTATTCTTAAGGATTAAAATTCCTATTAAGAATTCTTATTTCTAGTTTAAATTCTTATTAAATTCTTATTCTTTGCATTACAAAGAATAGTGGCCAACATAACTATTATATGTATACTGGATACAAATATTACACATGGCTGATAACAAAGGCAATCTTTTTCCCTGTTGAACCAAGGTTAAAAATTAGTAATAAAGATAAGAATCAACAACACGCATGTATCTATCAAATGTACTGACTGACGAACTCAAGAAAATCAATGCCTTTGTGTATCGATTTTATTATTTGAACATGTCCTTCTCATCAAACAGGCTTTATTCTAAGTATTGTAGGTATGTTCCACACTAATTGAGTGCTTATATTAAAAAAGAGGTAACTTTGAAATGTGCATACAGAAAGACTCCATAGATATTTCTCACTATTGGGTATGTTTCAAGATAATAAAAATGACCTGGGATTAATATTAAAATAGTTGAATACACTTTTATTCTTACCATAAATAAATGACCTCAGTTAGAAGAAATTCCTAGAGATTAGTGACCAACTGAGGTTAATGGCCTGAGACTATACTTTAGGCAATTAACTCCGCCCAGCTATTCATTAATCCCCAGGAAATGCCCAGGTCTACAACTGTTACTGCTTAATTATAACCCAAATGGAACCATGAGAGATAAAACTAGCAATTTGATTGGCTAATGTACAAGAATTAAGTTCTCCATGACTGCTTTGTATATATCAATTAAAATTGCATCACCCTTAAAAAAAAATCCACATGGCTGTATTTCTTTTCTATTTTCAGTTTATAATAGCAATAATGACTTCAATGCTGGGCATTTTCTGGAAATTAATGGCCAGCAGATGCTAATGGCCCTTGGCTGTACCTTGAGCCATCTACTCCTCCCTGTTAGTCATTAATCCTATGAAATGCCCAGCTATTGCTTAATTAACTTTACAGTGCAGTTAATGCAGATATGACACAATGGTAAAATTTTTATTTATAAGCTTCCAAAGAAAAATAAACCTTCAACTCTAAAAATACTTATAAAAATTAGTTTCAAACTTCTGAAACTTACACTGAAAATTAAGAATGGGAAGGACCATGGGAGATAATGTATTTCAGACTGCACTTCAGACGACCTCAACTACCTTCAAGGAAGGAGATTCTAGCCCATGGTAAAATATTATCCTATTTCCCTTAGTTACTTATTTCTATTGTTATTTAATATCATCATGTTTGTCAAGATTGTTTTTTCCTCATTAAAACCTTGTTAAAACAAAAAAGAAATAGTACTGTTCTTCTGTAACAAAATCCCCTTTCTCTCACCCATGTGCTTTTCCTCTGTGTCCTGTGATTCAGTTTGCAAACAGTTCCAGAAGTGGGAATTACTTACTTGTGTCAGAGTGGTTTAAACTTGGTAAGTTTTAGCACCTGTTCTTCCTCAAAAGAAGAAAAGAAATTGCTTTAAATTATGAACCCACTATCTTATTTGCCTATTAAAAGGGCATTTTCAACCCTACTAGCAACTAATTAAAGGAACATTGTATGTGTCTTAAACCACCTGGTCCCCAAGTTGATATTGACAAATCTATATAGGTATTGACAAAGCTGTATATAGCTGAAACTTTTTCAGTTAATAAATACTTGGCCCCAGTAGAAATGTACCTGAAAAGGCACGTGCTTTGCTTCACCTGACAGCATTTGTGAGAACCCCATTGATGCCTAAAATTAGCCCTGGCACATAATTACAGCCTTCAGGAAAGATCAGCTCCAGAATACATTATCTTTCCTACAAAATCAAGATCCCTTAAATTACACAGACGAATGTCATACAGGTACAGAATTGTAAACTTAGGATTCATTTTTACCTACTAAGCATATGGATTGCAAAGATAACAGTGTAATATGTATTTACTATTTATGGTGCTTAATAATTTATACAGCTCTCTATGATTACTTATTTTTGCTAATTCTCCCTCACAAAAATAACCAGAAATTTGTGATTTTTTAAATTATATAAAGTGCTATTTCCCTATATTTGGTATCAGTTGATATGGCATCAAATAGAAGTTTTTATCAAATTTTCAAAGATTCTCTTAGATAAATCTTGGTATTTTGGTTGAATAATAGTTATCCAATTGTAGTAATGATCAAATTGCAGTTACTAAACTGTCAGAGATTGTCTTAGAGAAATCTTTATAATTTGTTTAAAACATTTCACTTTAAACATTTTAGGATGAATGAAAACATTTCAGGCAGAAAACCAGAAATAAAGAATCAGTCTAAAAATGGAAAAGACAAAGTATATTGATGGTTGGCTCACCTGGTTAAAAAAAAAAAAACATACATCATGTAGATTAATGTATATTTTATTCTTCATGTGCATGTACATGAGTGCACACACATACACATATATAATCAATTGAAGTCATTCATGCATCTTCAATGGATCACACCATTACCTGCAAATATTATTGTTGCTAATTGGACAAAGTATTAAAAAAGTAGACTCTGATAAAAACTTACTAGTGTTATATATTGAACAGACATCTGGCAACCCAAAATTCTGATGAACTAGAGCTCACAAGAGTTATTTTTTAACCTTTCCTAACGCACATATTATAATGGGAGACTACTATAAGATAAAATTTTGTCCTCGTGCAACATTCATGATACATTATTTGAAAATACTGGTAAATAAGCATTTGATATACAAGCTTCATTTTCCCAAGTTTTAGAAAATTTGCCAGTCTCCACAAGTCCTCAAGAATAAATCTATCTCTATGCTGACTTCATGAAATTATTTTGAAGGAAAATAATATGGTTTACAGTTATTAATTTTTTTTCCTAATCCTGCTTATGTTCTGTATCCTGCATTTTCTCTTCTGTTTCTTGGATCACAGTCAATACTTTATTTGCTTTTTAAAAATATCTATATTTTTGGCCAGGTGAGGTGGCTCACACCTGTAATCCCAGCACTTTGGGAGGCCAAGACAGGTGGATCACCTTAGAGATCAGCCAGGCCAACATGGCGAAACCCTGTCTCTACTTAAAAATACGAAAATTAGCTGGACGTGGTGGCATGCACCCATAATCCCAGCTACTCAGAAGGCTAAGGCAAGAGAATCACTTGAACCCAAGAGGTTGCAGTGAGCCGAGATCACACCATTGTACTCCAGCCTGGCTGACAAGAGCGAAACTCCATCTCAAAAAAAAAAAAAAAAAAAAAAAAAAAAAAAAAAAAAAAACTATATTTTTAAAAGTTAAACAAATTTAAAAAAACAATATTTATAGTCACCTATTTGAATACTACTTTTTATTTAATTATGTTTATTTTGAGACAGGCTCTCACTCTGTTGCCCAGGCTGGAGTCCAGTGATGTGATCTTTTTATTATAAATACTGGTTTTATTCTGTTTTTCTTTATCAAAATGAGATTCAATGTTAATTGAGAATTCTCATATTTGAATCCTCAATTTTCTAACACCACCTGCTGAAGACATGACAGTGTAATGATATAAGCAGTGTGAATAGTATTGATAGATTGAACATGAATAAACTTTTAGCCAAATACCTCTGGTCAATGATATAAGTTATCTGGATGAGGGTCTGGAAAGCCAACCACCTTTATTTTCAATCTCCTTTTGGTACATGCAAGTCCTATATTCTAGTTTCGTTTCATGAAGGAAATATTACTCTTCCCTTCACAGCTTATCTAAAGAGTCAATTAGTCAAATAAATGACTACAAGATCTATGAAAGAAATAAAAAAAGACCTTCACATGTATACAATTCCAAGAATACCTAAGGACACAATACAGCAGGTGGAACACTGGAGTCCAGTGACCAAATTCAGCCAGTTAATGTGCTGCTTTTCCTGCATAGACAGTAAACATTGAATAAGTTGTAGACATTTTAAACTTGGGTATATTTACATTAAATTTCATATTTCCAAATGTATTATTTGAAAAATTACTAAATTTTTAACAGTTAATTGGCACTGTATAGAGTCCTTCCCTTTAGATAGGACCAGCACTCAGTTCCTACCACTCTTACTGCTTCCCTAATGTATTTTATTTAGCCAATCATTATTAACATTTTTATCCTACAGAGAAACAAAAGTCTTCATAATTGTGTGTGTGTGTGCATATCTATGTGTGTGTGTATGTGCATAGCCATGTGCACAATAGGATTTCTGATGAGTGTAAAGATTTTGTAATAACCTCTTCCCCAACTTCCTGCAAATCCCTTTTTTGAACCTCCAGTCTTTCAAAGTAAAGTATCCAAGGATCAAAGAGGCTACAGCTTTACTAAGCAAAGACAGAGATTAATTTTTCTTGGTTTTTAATGTTGTAGAGTGACTTACCATTTCCCAACTTGACTAATTTACCATTATATTTAAGCTATTTAAATCCTAAAATCTATTAGAATATGCTTCAGCCAATGTAGAATAAAGAACTAGAAACTCCTCTCGATCTCTAGAAGACTCTCCAAAGGATTCAGATACATTCCTATTGCAAAAACAGTTCAAGTATTTTCAGTTAACTTCTATTATTTTCACTTTCATATATATTCCACATAGGGACAGGATTTTCATCATGATTAATACTTCTAGTCTAAGCAATTATGATTCATTATATTCTTTCATTCTTGGAGTCACCCAAAATGCAGTGAAATAATGTTTTTATGAAAATACATTAATATTTAGACATTTTGGGAAATACATCAGGATATTTGAGAATTCTACAAGAAATGTTTCATAATCTTTACATTCCCTACCAGTCCATCTACAAAAATGTGTTTTTCTTCAGCTTGAGAGATCCTAACTAATAGTAGTAATTAATTAATTATTAGTGGTCTAATGAAGGAGACATATACAGGGGCAGTACATCTCTAAACCAGCTGAACATCAGAATATTCTTGAATAACTACAAAAATATACTCCTAAGCCCTATCTTTGAAGATTGTGGACAAGTGGATCTGAGTAAATCAATAAATCAGAATATCGCACAGCAGGGTCGTGACAACAGTATTTTATTTAAAGATCTTCATGTAATTACAATTTCAGTAGGCTTTGCTGGACCAGATAAAAGCAATAACATGAAAATTCCTTTCCTGAATTATTCAGATTATATTCATAAAATGAAAGTTCTTAGTTCAAGTAATCAGTTGTTAATTGGCTATGTTGAAACTGCATTAAATGCCACAGTAGTTTCCTAAGAAGTAGTTCCCATCCTTGAGGACTCTACGGTCTAAAACAGGAAGTGGCGAGACTTCCTATGCATTAAATAGTATTACAAAGTTCATTTCAGTAATTTGTTATTATCTATAATATTAAATATATAAAGTGCTAAATCTCTGTGAATCCTTTCTTGTTTCATAGTGGTTAGGTAGTACCAGCTTAATGAAGACCTTGAAATTGAAGCAAAATGTTTTATAGATTTTACCCTTGATGTAATAATCAAAGAAATACTTTTCAATGTAGAGGAATCAGGTATAAACCCAGTGTTCCCTATTTAAATAATTATTTAGAGACATGAGAATATTTAGTCAGCAACAGCTGTTTCAGTAGCTTAGCTGTGAGCCTGTGAGAATTTGGATAGGAACGATAGCCCAAATGGAGATAAAGGTACTGGTATAAGAAATTTGCCAAAAGATGACTGACAGAAAGAGAAGGATGATAGCATAAAATCAATAACTGTAACCATCCATGTCTGAAGGAATGTTGAAGTGGTGGTTCCCTTGGCAGAGAGGAGAACATAGAAATTTGGTAAAGAAGCTAGTCTGGTGAGGAAATTGGATTGGTTCAGATCTGTTGAAGTTAAAGTGATGGGACACACTTAACTGGAAATATTCAGAGGATAACTGCAGATGTAGAAAAGGAGCTCAAGTAAAAAACTGAAGATAGAGAAAAGAATAGGGATTTATTCATCCTGTCTCTGTGCCTCAAGTCTCAGTTATAATTCGTATGACAAAGGTCACCCAATAAGTGATTTCTCATGAGATGACACCATACATTAACACACGTTAAATACAAAACATGTTGAACACTGATTGCTAACATATAATCCCTTTCCCCGGAATTTTTTTTTTTTCTCACAGAAACAATAAAGTCTAGTTCACAAATAAATGGTGACTTTAGCATTTCAAACTTACTTTTTATTGATCAAATGAGTAAAAGGATATAGACTGCCTCAGGTAAATTATCTACCATTTCACTGAAGCAATTTCTTTGCAGGGTCTTTCTGTATTTATTTTACAGGTTTGCATAATAAGGATTCAGATACACAGTTGAGCTCTCCTTCCTTCGGGCTGGTTACCTAGCTGTCCTAATCACCCGGTAATTAAAATAAAACCCACTCCAGATAATTGGCAGTTTTCTCTAATTGAAAACTGGGTAGACAATAATTTGGCCTAGGGAAATGCCCTACTCTCATACTGTAATATGAATTACCATCTGTTCATTAAATTAGTCATTGTAAAATGTTAACATACAAATGACTACTACAGGGCTATTCTTAAAGTGGCCCTAACATTTCATAGTTTTTTTTCATTTTGTTGACTCACCTATTTCTTTCTAGGGAAGAATAAGGAAATATATTCTAGGGTTGATGGCAGGAAGGGGCAATAACTTTTGTCCCACAAAGCAGACATGTTTAGAATATTTAGAATATCTAACCTTGCTACACAAAGTATTTGCTCTCTAGTGAATATATGAACATTGAACCAAGAAGATAGAACAAATTACACAAAAATATACAATCCATCTATTAATACACAGCTGAGAGATCCCAAATTCTTCACATGATGCTACACATTTACTCTCAGTGGAAGTAAAGAGGAAAAGAAAGAGATTGAAGACAGCAACCTGCTAATCTTAGAAAATGTCCAGTAGTTCAGAAAATTCTTAGAATATACCTGGCAAATATTGAGAAAGTATTCTAACTCTTCAATACATAACTCTGTTCTTCCTTAAAGGGTGATTTCATTTGTGTGAGAAAAGGGGGAAAGTTCATAAATATCAAAAGACACTCAAGAGGACGATATTATCAAAGGAGCAACCTGATTTTGTGTTCTCTGTAGACAGACAGGTAAGCTACACAACTCTCTTTTCACACACATCTGTACACAGCAAATAACACCAGTAGCAGAGTCTTTAATTAGAGAGGACAAAGACACAGAGCCACACATCTAATGACACAAAGTATACCAAAGCAGCATGAATATATTTTCCTTTCCTGGTCATAGTCAATCCTAGCATGAAAAGAATGTTTCCCCAAAAGTTGTCTGTGTTGACTTTCTGCTGACATCTTAGGATGCCTGATTTATCTGTTTGCTGGCGTAGAGTGAGCCTTGTGAAATGTATAACAGAATTAGAATATAAACTGATGATGCTTCAGACAAGGTCAAACCCTGATCCATGTAAATACTCATCAAGTGATTAGGTAGAAATTATTTAAGACACTGGATAAGTCAAACAATAGCTCAATAGCTGCATAACAAATCCAGGGAAACAGAACAGCAGTGAAAGTGAGGAAAACTCCCAACCCGACTTCATTGACCAGCCACAGAAAAGATATTTTCAGGATTTTTTATTTAAAACACAAATATTTGTAACAGGGATTAAGTATAAACCCTGAAAATCATACCTGTCTTGAAATATTTGCTCCAGTCTAAGCATAGAATAATCACTCTAACTGCTACCTACCATTCACTGCCCACTGCAATGAAAAGACTGAGCTCCATCTTGGACTTTCTTCACAGAACCTGACATAAACTTTAGTGTACTCTAGAGACTTTGTAGTAAGATGTTATGTTTCAATACAAAGACAAACTTCATAATAAATCATTTTATCAATCAAGATGGAGAAAGTTATTGAAATATAAAACTATAAATTAAATTATCAAAATGTATACATGGCCAAAAACCTGGGGTCTCTGAAAGTTAAACAGAAATCTGAATTTTACTCAGTTATTAAAATAAATATTTTATATTTTTATACTTAGTTTTAATGTATTTTTCTCAAGATAATTTTTTATATAAAAACAAGTAATACAAAATCATGTTATTTCTGTTAATTAATGAAAAGTTGTGCTTTTCCTGTAAGTAAATTCTCATGGATTATTTACACTATAAATCCTATGACATTAAAGTATGGAGCACATTTTTCTCCTTTATTAATGTATAACTATATAATAAGCTATAGCTTATTATGCATAAAATATTTCTCTTTTTTAAAAACTGCTCTGGTGTTGAACTAAGCTAATATCAAATTAAATTATATTTATTACGAATCATCATAGAATAAAGTAGTGTATTACTTAACAATAAAAATTAAAACTATCATTTTCAAATGTTTAAATTTGCCCTGTATTGTGCTGGGCAATTTATACAAATTATATCATTTAATATTTATATTACTCCTGTGAGGTAGGTATTATTTTCCTATTCTATAACTTAGCATACTATGGCAAATAGAAGATTAATCATTTATTCAATATCACTTGGCTCAAAGATGACCAAGCTATATTTTTACCTTAAGGCTGACTGACCACAAATCAAAATCTCTCTGCTACAACAGAACCTTCCCTTGTTAAATTTCCTACAGCAGAGACTACTGGTTGTTAACCAAACCCAATTCTAAGCACACAGCTTGACCATATTTCTCTTAGAGTTGGGTATGTCAATGAACTAAATTGTAGCCAAGAGAATATGGGGAAAAAATAACATATGTCATTTTTGTCTAAGAGCCAAACTTAACTCTTAGAAACATCCCACCTGCCACCTTCCATTCTTTCTTTTTTGTTTTTTTGAGACAGGGTCTGACTCTGTCACCCTGACCAGGTGCAGTGGCACCATCAGGACTCACTGCAGCCTCAATCTCCTGGGATCAGGTGATCCTCCTACCTCAGCCTCCTGAGTAGCTGGGACTATAGGAACATGCTACCATGTCCAGCTAATTTTTTGTAGAGACAGGGTTCTGCCATGTTGCCCAAGCTGGTCTCTAACTCTTGGGCTCATGTGATCCACCCACCTCAGTCTCCCAAAATGCTGGGATTACAAACACAACCTTCCATTCTTTTTCCCCTATTTGGCTGCAGAATTTCACCAGGCTATGCTGAGAATCTGGTGAAAATGGTCCTAGGGAGCAGTTCAGTCAGAAATATCTGCATGGAACTGTTATGTCATGAGAAATAAACTCTTACTGGGTTAAGCTACTGTAATACAGGGTTTTTGTTGTTGTTGTTTTGTTCTATCAGCTGGTATTACTCTTAACTTCTACCACTTATATCATTTTAGAGTTGCCAAATCAAAATATGACTACAAGTTAAGGTTTTTAATTAAAATCTCTCAGTTAAAACTTAAAATATATTTCCCTGCCAGTCTGAATGTTGTCCTCCACAACATCCAGTAATAATATGGCCTCTTTTCCTGCTGGCAAACACAGGTGTTAAGTAAAAATGGTAACATAAAGACAGAAAATCCAGATGAATTGCATTTATATCATTTATATCACTTCAATGGCAAACAGCATCTCAATGCAATTTTGAAGTGATGTCTAGATACTTTTTCTTACCAAATTCAGGTGTCAGGAATAATAAATGAATCGTTTACTTGATGCATATAATACTTTAAAGCAATCAGTGAAAGCCCTCAAAGGGAAAAAGCAACAGCATACTCAGGAGCATATCATCATTTGAAGTTGATATAACAATGCTGACAAGTACAAAAGATAACTACTTTGTTCTGTCATGCTGTGTCATGTTGTAGAAAACACAAAGCATTATGTGACCTTTAGAGGAACAGTCAAAAGTAGCTTACTTTGTGGTATTTACCACGGGTGTTTTTGAATTTTTGAAGGTCCTGTATTTTGCCAGTTACAGACAGAGTTATGTCTTAAGGGATCTCAAACACAGAAAAAAAAAATGCTGATGCATTAAACAAGTGTAAGAGTAAGGGGAAATACTAAGAAGAAAATTCATTCCTAGTAGAAAACAAAATTATTTGTTAAGTATTTACATGTTTGTAGACATCTTGAAAATGTCCATCTATTTAATATCCAGTTCCAAAATTAGCCTAAATGGATGCACATGGGCCATAGTTGGCCTGAGACCATAGAGAGACGAGTATTGACTAATTTTATGCTCTTACATACTGATAAGAGACTACTACTGCAACTTTCCCAAATTCCAGTTATATTAAACTTTAGTATAATGCAGACTCCTCAGATATTAGAAGGTGGTATACATAAGCCATAGATTGCTATTGAATCTTATTTTTAGACATCCATCGCTACTCCTCAAAACCATAGCTGCATTTTAAATTAATTATTCGTTAAATTGTATTTATTTTCTTCTACATTAAGTCAAAGGAATAACTAGTAAAGAAAGATTTCAGCCCCCTAAATTAGTATTCCTTAAAGGAAGTTTATAGATAATCACATTGGATTACTTAAATATATATGTCTTAATCTCTAGAGTAACTATTAAAAAATAATATGAAAAGAGATCCTGAAAAAGCCTATACAGACATAGAAAAAAAATCTTCATTAATCTCAAAGAAGGAAGAAAAGCATGAACAAAGGAATAAAGGACCAATGGAACAAATAGAAAATAATTAATAGGGAAGGACTAAACCAAACAGTATCAACATATATTAAATGCAAATGAACCAAACTCCCAAATAAAATTGAAGATACATAGTCTGAACCATAACCTATGGAATGGAATCTGTTTCTGCAGCTGAGCCCAGGGATTTAAAATTATAACAAATATATTAGTTTTTTATGTACAATAAAGTTTGATTATGATTTGATGATATATAGTACCACCCTCTCTCCAAGCTATTTGATAAGGGAATAAAATATGGATAGTACCAATGAAGTTGGTACATGTGTTCAAGGAAAGTAATACTGTAATTATAATATTTGAATTAAAAAACTGAAAACTTAAATATATATGTAAAATTATAGTTGTAGATTTTTGTAATTATAACTAAAATAATAGTAATATGATGCATTCTTAGGCATTTGAAACATTTATTACAGGATAACTCCATTAAACAAATATATAACTGTTTGTTTCTTACTCTTGTTTTTTTTGTTTGGTTGGTTGGTTGGTTGTTTTTGAGACAGAGGCTTGCTCTGTCACCCAGGCTGGAGTGCAGTGGCACAATCTCAGCTCACTGCAACCTCTGCCTACCGGGTTCAAGTGATTCTCCTGCCTCAGCCTCCCAAGTAGCTGGGATTATAGGCACATGCCACCACGCCTGGCTAATTTTTGTATTTTTAGTAGAGATGGGGTTTCTCTGTGTTGGTCAGTGACCTCAGGTGATCCATCCCCATCGGCCTCCCAAAGTGCTGGGACTACAGGCATAAGCCACCACACCCGGCCTGTTTCTTACTCTTGAAGAGAGTATTAAACATCAAGTGAGGACACAATGAGGTCATATGTGTAAAAACTCTTTGCAAGCAGGAAAATGTTATAAAATTGAAAAGTACCATTGGGAAAGACAGTCTTCCAAAGGGTCTCTTGTGCACCTACACATCTTGCTGGCTATGCCAAAAATGTGATGTCTCTTTATCTGAGCTATTTCTGAGTTGCGTTTGCAGTGAGAAACCTTGAGGGATGATGTAATGTCTCCTACAGGGACAAACAGCAGCCTTGTTTGATTGCTATAAAAGTATGGGATACCCCAAACTCAGTGTTGCCTATAATACAATTTGCTATGTATGCAGGGGTCATCTGGGCCCTTCGTATCATTTTATGGAACTTAGGGGCAAGAAAAATTCATACAAGCAAGCTGATGCTTATCTTCCTTGCTGCAACATGAGTAATAAAAGTCCTTTGTTTCTGACTCAGTACTCTCATATCTTCTGACACCATCTATGACACAGTACAAGGCTACTTAATAGGAGGAATACAGGGTAAAATAAAATCCCAGACCAAACATTTAGGCATATCTCATTTTATTGTGCTTCACTTTATTGTGCTTTGCAGATACTTTTTTTTTTTTTTTCCTTCAGATTCAGGGCTTGTGGCAATCCTGCATGGAACAAGTTTGTCAGCACCATTTTTCCAACAGCATATGTTCATTCTGTGTCTCTGGACACAGAGAATTTTGTGAATTTTGGAAATTCTCACAATATTTCAAACTTTATTATTATATCTGTTATGGTAATATGTAATCAGTGATCTTTGATGTTACTATTGTAATTGTTTTGAGGAGCCACAAATGGTACCCATATAAGACAGCAAACTTAATAGTGTGTGTTCTGACTGCTTCAATAGGCAGTCTCCCCATCTCTCTCCCTCTCCTTGGGTTTCCCAATTCCCTGAGATGAAATAATTATAAATTAGGCCTATTAATAACCCTACAGTGGCCTTTAAGTGTTCAAGTAAAAAGAATTGCATCTCACTTGAAATCAAAAGCTAGAAATGATTAAGTTTAGCAAGGAAGGCATATCAAGAGAGCCAAGACAGGCAAAAGCTAGGCCTTATGTGTCTAACAGCCAAATTGTGAATGCAAAGGAAAAGTTATTGAAGAAAATTAAAAGTGCTGCTCCAGTGAACACACAAATGATTTTAAAAAAAAAGTCAAATAGCCTTATTGCTGATATGGAGAAAAGTTTTAATAGTCTGGATAGAAGATCAAACCAGTCACAACTTTCCCTTAAGCTAAAGCCTAATCCAGAGAAAGGCCCCAAGTCTCCTCAATTCCATGAAGGCTGAGAGAGGTGAGGCAGCTGCAGAAGAAAAGTTGGAAGCTAGCAGAGATTGGTTCATGAGGTTTAAGGATAGAAGCTGTCTCCGTAACAAAAAAGCAAGGTGAGACAACAAGTGCTGATGTAGAAGCTGCAGCAAGTTATCTGAAAGATCTAGTTAATATTATTAATGAAGGTAGATACACTAAACAGCAGATTTTCCATGGAGATAAGACAGTCTTTTGTTGAAAGAAAATGTCATCTAGCACTTTCATAGAGAGAAGTCAAGCCTGGCTTCAAAGATTCAAAGGACAGGCTGACTGTTTTCAGGGGCTAATGCAGACAGTGACTTGAAGTTGAAGCCAATGCTCATTTACCATTCCAAAATCCTATAGACCTTAATAATTATTCTAAATCTACTCTGCCTGTGCTCTATATTGAACAACTAGCCTAGTTGACAACACATCTGTTGACAGCATTGTTATGACAGCATGAATATTTTAAACCAACTATTGAGACTTATTGCTCAGAAAAAAAATAAAAAGATGCCTTTCAAAATATTACTGCTCATTGACAATGAACCTACTTACCCAAGAGCTCTCATGGAGACATACAAGGAGAATAATGTTTTCATGCCTGGTAATACAACATGTATTCTGCAGCTCATTACTTTGAATCAAGAAGTAACTTTGACTTTCAATTCTTATTATTTATGAAATATACTTTATAAGGCTATACCTGCTGGAAGTGGGGATTCCTCTGATGGAACTGAGAGAAGTAAAATTAAAACTTTCTAGAAAGAATTCACCATTCTAGATATCATTAAAAATATTAATGATTCATGGGTGAAGATCAAAATATCAACATTTATAGGAGTTTGGAAGAAGTTGATTTCAACCCCCATGGATGACTTGGAGGAATTCAAAACTACAGTGGAGGAAACAGCTGCATATGAGGTGGAAAGAGAACTAGATATAGAGCCTAAATATGTGACTGAATTGCTGCAGTCTCATGATTAAATGAACAGATGAGGAATTGCTTCTTATGGATGAACAAAGAAAGTTGTTGTTTGAGATGGAAACCATTCCTGGTGAATATACTATAAACATGGTTGAAATGACAACAAAAGATTTAGAATATTACATAAACTCATTGAAAAAGCAGCAGCAGGGTTTGAAATAATTTATTCCAACTTTGAAAAGAGTTATATTGTGTGTACAATGCTACCAAACAGCATCGCATGCTGGAGAGAAGTTATTCATGAAAGGAAGAGTCAACAAATATGGCAAATTTCATTGTTGTCTTATATTAAGAAATTGCCACAGTCACCCCAACCCTTCAGCAACTACCACCCTGATTGGTCAGCAACCATCAACAGCCAAGAAAGATCCTCCTCCAGAAAAATGATTACAACCTGTTGAAGGGTCAGATGATTGTTAGCATTTTTTAGCAATAACTATTTTTAAATTAAGGTATTCACATTGTATTTTTGGACATAATTGTACAGTAGAAATATAACTTTTATATGTGTGGGGGAAAAATTGTTGACTTGCTTTATTGTGATATTCAGCTTACTGTGGTGGTCTGAAACTGAATCTGCAACATCTCTTAGGTGTGCCATCATATTATTATATAGAAATAAAGTTGGATCAATTTTAAACTGATGAAACTGACCAGGTCATACACAAAAACAAACTAATAAATATAAATTACTTATGGGCTTATGCATTGTGTTATAATTTAGAGTTCACATTTTATGAATCAATTATCTTGAGATAATTTTTAAACTTCTGATTTTTCAGATACATGTCTAAAAAAGAAGCTAAACTCATATTTAAAGTCATAAGTTTCTTCATATACTTATGAAAAAGTTATATAAGAATCGACAGTTGAAATAAGAGAACACAAGCCTACCTTAAATTTAATTTTTCAAATGGTGTACAGAATCCAGGGGCATCTAAATATATATCTTCAGAATATAAATAGCAGTAGTGGGTAATTATCCTAATTTCAGCATTCTGGAACATTTTCTTTAGTAGTCTTTCTAAAAGAATCTTAATAATCACAATAGCAGTTACGTAATCTTCCTTCTAGCATTTCTCTTAAGCTTTAAAAATGAGTATATTTTTGACATTTTTCCACTATTGCTTTTATTGCATCTCCAAATTTCTTTGTCATTGGCATCTGCCAATTCCAATAACTGATTACTTCTGTACTTTCATGTCTGTCAAGAACCTCTGAAAAACTGTAAAGCTTTGAACTAATGTGGTAATTATTTATTTTCTAATGTCCTTAAGACTTATATTATTTCTTGTTACAACTGTCTGTATATGCTGAAATTTTAGTTCCTTCTTCTTAAAGTTTCTCTTTCCAGAATATTCCCCTAAAAGTAGAAGCTGAGAATAGCCTAAATAAAACTTTGCTTCCAGTATTTTGCCAATCCGTTTGGAATTGTTGATGTGTAAGTAATTAAAAACCCTATTATTCACGGATAAGGCCAAAGCAAATAATTGTAAACTTTTAAAAAATCTCAGAGTGAAAATATATGACAGTAAATGAGATTCAGAAGTTTTTAAATGATATGTTGTACAACTGTTTTCCTATTATGATTCTTGTGTCCATTTGGTATGTGTTTTTCATAAGATTGCTTTCTTAAGTAAGTGATACTAAGGTATTAATTAATAGAAATGGGGTCAAATTCTGTTGCTGTTATTATTGGGCAACCTTCAAATATCCTCCTCAGCCTGTCATCACGATAGGTTAACAATATTAATATATTTATTTAATTTTGTATAAAAATTATTACATGTTGTTCTGTGATCCTACATTATGAATTGTTACTATTAAGAATTACCTGTAAATAATTTAATTTAAATAAGTTTATGTTCCATATTCTTAATATAGAATATGAAAATGGGAATAACTATACCTAGCTTTGGAGTCACACAAACAAATTTCAATTCTGCCTCCTGTTCAGATTCAAATGAAATCCTGTGTATGAACCATCTATCACAGAGCCTCTGCTCCAGAAATTGAAGGAAAAACAACCATTGTTACTGATACTGTTCATTGATTCAATTGTCAGGTGTGTGAAAAGTTGTTGAACTTACAGTCAATTAGTTTCCGTGTATTAAGTTATGATAAGAGTTTCATTTTCATTAGTGCTTCTCTAATCCTTATGAAATACTTTATTAAATTTGTAGTCTTCAGACTTTCAATGCTTAATTAACAGTTAACAATGAAATATCCCAAACTTTTGTTGTAAAATATCAGCATGTAGCATGTATTTATCAATTGGAAACATTTTAAACCTGAAAAGATATACCATAACTATTTCAGTTCACCTTGTAGTCAAATGTACATACTAACATAAATAGTTACATACAGAACATTTAACTACTAGACATGACACAGAAAGGTAAGATGTACACACACACACACACACATATACACACACACATATACACATATATATACACACACACATATATATACACATCATATATATATAACTACTCTCATCCAATGTGTTCATACAACAATTTGAGTGATTTCCAATACTATTGCACAACATAAATAAAACAAGTGTACAGAAGGCTACATGTTTATATAAACTATAGAAGTAATAAACTGGTTTGACAAGGTGCAGAAGAAAGGGGAAAATGTCTACAGGTAGGTAAAGCATTTTAAAACACTTGGAGACTAAGACCTTACTGACTTTCTCACCTCACATCCCACGATTCTGTTTTAAATAGGATTTGGCTAAAGAGTTTTCCATAATCCAATGATACGACTTTACTGGGCATTTAAGAAGTTACAGGAAAAACAATTAAACTTTAAATAAAACATTATGTCATGGTAGGATCAAAATGAATTATCAGGCTATGAAAATCCTTAATAGGAGACCACATAATTGTGAGTAGAGAGAACAGGGCACTTCAAAATTTGTACATTATACTTATCTGATTGAAAAGTCTAACGTCATATCGTTTCAACACGTAAGTGGGATATCTGTTAACATGATATAATATTTCATTCATATTCCACCAATAAAATGTCTATCTGGAAAAATAATATATGAAACAGAGTAACAGTCATTTTATTAGTTCAAGCACCCGTTAATAAATAGAAAACTAAAAAATTATTTTCCAAGTACATGTGGGATCCCCAGGAATGTCCAACGACATTATTTTCATGACTATTTGATTTATAGCTAGAAAATTATAATAAAAAATACTAATAAAAATATATGACCCCAAAAATGGAATTCAATGACATATGTAAATGACTAGGCCAGTTTCTTATATATGGCATGTACTCAAAAAAATGCATATTTTAGACAAGGAAGGAAAAAATTAATATTCTTTCTCTAAATTATTTTACCTGCAAACATATTGAAAAGATTGACATAATATAGATGTATAGAAGAATCAAAGATGCCGCTTTAACTTTTTTGTCTTGTATTACCTCATTTTAGACCTACTGCAAACAGCATATCTTTTCATTGAAAGCTGATGAGCATTCCCTATGAGGCTTCCAAAGGAAACATTTTGTGGGTCACAAAACACCTTCCATCCTAACCACACAGTTTTTATAAGAATCAAATAGCTTTACCTAAAATTCAAGTATAGTGTTCAGTGAATAATCAACACTTAAAAATGGGCACATCCAAAGAAAGAGACACTTAATCATTTCTCTTGTAACTATTACAAAATTTAGGACAATTTTAAAGCACAATGAAATTATATGATCGTACAACAGCTTGGTGATTTATAACTGTGTTCCTTATAATCCTAGGTAACCTGCCATTCAGTCTTCACTCTTTTTTTTTTTTTTTTTTTTTGAGACGGAGTCTTGCTCTGTCCCCCTGGCTGGAGGGCAATGACGCGATCTCGGCTCACGGCAAGCTCCACTGCCTCCCGCGTTCCCGCCATTCTCCTGCCTCAGCCTCCCGAGTAGCTGGGACAGTCTTCACTCTTTATTTTCACATCTCTTTGAGATCAAGATTCTGTGAAACTAGATGCTCATTTTTTTTTCAAACATATCTATTTCTTTCTAATGACCAAGAAGGGGGAATCATCTTAAAGGAAGAGGAATACATTTGAATTAATCGGCTACTTAGGTAACTGAACAAGTAAGCCAAGGTATTGTAATTGAACATTTAGGGCTTGTATTAAGTAAAATAATCTTGCTATAAATGTGGCTTAAAAATTAGAGATTTAATGTCTTGCATGTAAAAAGTCTAGAGATAAGAGATATCCCAGGGTTGATTCAGAAGCTCAATGATGTCATGAAGAATCCATTTTGCGTTTTTGGGGATGGCATTCATGCAACCACCCAGTACCAAAGGATGGGCTGCCAGTTCCAGGTGTCATATGCAGACATAATGATCGTTTGCTAAAATGGATAGTGCTTCCCCTGTGTATCTCTTTTCATTAGAGTTTCTCTGGAAGCCTGCCAGATTTCCCCTTTCATTGATCAGAATTCTATCCCATTTTTACTACCAAACTGGCATGAGGAATGAAATGATTATAATACGCTTAGAGCAGTAGTGATTCTCTCCCCAGGGATGGGGGACAATTTAACTAAAGTTTATTCTGCCAATAAGGAAGAGGTAAAGGAAGTAATCATTGAAATACCCTCTAATAGTTTCTACACTACACCTTTGGAGTCAGGGGAAAGTTGACTTAAATCCTGACTTCATACCTTTACAACTCTTTATATAAGTACTTAACTTCTCTTTTTATTGGGAGAAAAAATATACATATGGATATTGAGTCAATATGATATAGGTATTTTAAATGGGTCTGTGTTGTCAGGAATGTGTAATTTATGCAAAAATATCTAGCACAGAGCCTGATACACGGCAGAACCCAATAAATAGTATTTAAAACTGTTTGCGTGTTTTTTGTTTTGTTTTGTTTCCATTTCTAGGCCCTCCTCATTTCTTGAGTTCCCACAACAAAGCCCAATACCTTTCTGAGGAGTACGGCCTAAAATGAATTCTCTCTGCAAAATTCTCAATTCTAAAAAGTATTTTACTTGATATTTTCCTATTTCATTATGCATATATTACTGACTATTAGGGTTGTCAAATACTAGTTTGACAGGGTATCATGCACCCTGATTATAACACACATAAATTTTCCTTATAAGTCCATAAATCAAATCAGCATATCAAATACCATCAATTATTTTAAGAATAAAATGAAAGAGAAAAAAAAAGCCCCTAGCAGAACATGAAAGTTCCTGTGGCCTGTTTCTACGTTTCATCCTCTTTCTTTGCACCTCTCTGACATCTTTATGCTTTAATCACTCTAAATAAATTGTCCAAATTACATCCTGGGATTATTTCCTTCAAAACTATTGTTGCAGTTTCCCCTATCTGGAACATCCTCCACATCACTCTTCATCTAATTCTTATCATCTTCGTAACTCATTTCAGAAACTGTCTTACCCAGAAGAGTTTTCCAAACTTTAGTTATACTAAGTTATTCCAGAGTAACTTGCTTACCATTTACCATAAAATTTGGAAAGTATCTATTTTTGCATCTGTCTTCCTCACTAGATTCTTTAATATACTCCTGATACCTTCACTGGTATGGAAGTAGCTATGCAATAAGTGTGTGCTGAATGAAATGAAATAAATTAATTTGTTTTGTATACTCAGCACTCTAAAATGGAATACTAAAGACAAATCTCCTAAAATAATGTGATAATAAAAAATAGCATTAACAAGTTACCACCTTTATAAAAAATACGGTAACATTTCACAAGCATTTACAGTTAGCGAAATGTCATGCTAAATACCTTATACATATTTTTCAATTTAGCCATCAGAACAGTCCTGAAAAGTAAAAGCATCTTCCCCATTTTAAACATGAGAGTGAGACACAAAGAAGTTAATTAAGTTTTCAAAGACCATACAGCTAGCAAGTCCCAAATCTGAAACTTGAACTCAGGTTTGTCGACTCTAAAGTGTATGTTTTAGTTACTATGCTCCAAAATAGAGACGATTTTCCACATGCTACTTTATTTTTTACCCATTTTTAATAAGAAGTGGTCTTAGAAAGCTCCAAGTCAACTAAATTTCGTAACAAAACAAAACGAAAAACTGCTTCTATAGACAGGAGAAGACATGATAGCATTTTGTTCCAATTCACTTTTTTCTCACTGTATTTAAATTCTTGTTTGCTCACTATCAACAGTAACTGTGTCAATGCATTGCCTGAAATTGTTAAAAAAAAAAAAAATGCTTTCCTGCACTGTGATAAAAACTTCCCAAAAAACTATTGTCAACGTATTACCTTAAACAAAATGCCCAATTTTTCACATGTAAAATGGTACTTTTCTCCTTCCCCCTTAAAAGTAGAATGTCAATGATTACATTTGTTACAAAAAAAGTTGACAAGGTGCTTAAAAGTAATGATATAAATGTCTATAAAAGTTACACTTTATTGTTTAAATATTATCCTGTATTTACATAATTTTTCAGCATTATTCAAATGCATTAGTTGTCATATATACCCATGAAATATTATATACATATATCAACTCTAGTAATGTGTGTTAAAATAAATTCATTGCTAGGCTGGGCACGGTGGATCATGCCTGTAATCCCAGCACTTTGGGAGGCTGAGGCGGGTGGATCACGAGGTCAAGAGATCGAGACCATCCTGGCCAACATGGTGAAACCCCATCTCTACTAAAAATACAAAAATTAGCTGGGCATGGTGGCATGCACCTGCAGTCCCAGCTAATCAGGAGGTTGAGGCAAGAGAATCTTTTGAATCCAGGAGGCAGAGGTTGCAGTGAGCGGAGATCACACCACTGCACTCCAGCCTGATGACAGAGCAAGACTCCATCTCAATCAATCTATCAATCAATCAATTCATTGCTACATTGAGAAGTAAACTGATGCAAAAGGAAAAACAACAGAACAGGGAGAAAGCAGCAACATGGAGTCAGTCACAAATACATATTATTGCAAACATTTTATTATTTTGAAAGATTAAGTTTCCTGTATGAAGGAAAAATGTGAAAATATGTTTAAAAGGAGTATATAATATTTAATTTCTAAATGTAGTCATAAACATTCCCTGATTTATATAATAGGAAATATAAAATGATAAAATAGAAGTGACTGCAACTTCATAAATGTCAAAATCTGAGTATGAAGGAAAGGAAAGCTGAAACGCTTTTGGTTATGTGTGCATATGGCTCAGTGCTTTGACTCCACACTGACCACAGAGATTACTTGTTAGGGTGAAAGTATTAGTTGATGCAAAAACATTTTCAATATCAATTCATCACTATACAGTTAAATAAATTATTATATTTAGCAATTCATATGTGACAGCAGGTTGAATTTTTAAAAATTCTTAATCCTCACATAACTGGTTTGTAGTCCACAGATTAATTGAACATTCAAGTTTACAAATTTGAGGAAAAAGGAAAGAAAATCTTTTTATTTCCTTTTCAGTACTAAATTTTAAAAAGATATAATAAACTTAGAAAATATAAATGTTTTAATAGAATCTCAGAATTCATGCTATCATATATAACAATACTATAAAACAGATATTTTAATTCAATTAAATTAGAGTTAACTCACAGTATATATAATTCTTAAGACTACTACATCTGAGAAATAACATTTACATTTCACATATCTCTATATGAAGATAAAAAATAAAAAAGATCCACTTGTATATTGATATTCAAATTATTCATTGATATTTGTATTTACCTAAGAAAACCTAAATTTTAAAAAAATTGAAAAAAAAATGTTGAAATCAATTGTTAAATGGGTAGTAGCAGAGCAAATTTGTGCAAACTTTATTCAGGGTAATGAACCATTAAATACCAAACACTTAAATTCTTAGTTTTTGACCTTGCAAATATTTATTCTGAGGAAATCATAATTATGTGTAAAGATATAACTAAAAAGAGTTCTCTCCAGCTTTTTAAAACATAAAAGAGCAATTAAAAATGAAAAATAAAACAACAAAACATACAGGGCAACATTAAAGGAAGTAAATAAACTGATTTCATATAATTCTAAAAATTGTATCACTAAATATGTTAGTCCAAATAAGAATTTCAGAAATTAAAATATGTTTGGGGTATAAAATATGTACAAAACTTGGTTATTAAACATAATAGAAAGCATATCATTTTTGTAAGAAGTACTGTAGACACACACAGACACATATACTCATGTGCACATCAAGAAAGTATTTACAAACACCTGCAAAATGTTATTAGTGCAAAGTGTTAGTAGTGATTTCTAGGTGATAAGATTACAAATAATATCTTCATTTTTACGTATATGTATTTATCAATATTTCTGAAATGAATATATTAATAATCACATAAAATTTACCTATTAAATGTACAAAATAAATCCAGTGTAAGAACTCTAAAGTGAGCTATTATTTCTCCTACATTTGTATGGAGTAATTGTTTGGGCAGTAGAAAAATGTCAGACAACATGAGTTCCAGTCTCTGCCACTGACTGGCAACCTATTCTTAGGCAAATAACATCTCCAAATCTTACACTTATTTTCTGTAAAATAAGATAACTGGAAAAGATGATCATATTAAGAGCTCTTCCAGCAAACAGTCCCATGTCTCATATATATTAGAAACAGAGCTAACATTAAAATGTATTTAACAAAGTGACAAAATAATCTGCAACCTCATTAGAGTGTGTTGAATTCATATGTTTATGTTTAAAATCGCCCAGATGTTGTGGATAAAGAGTTGTTGCTGGTGGTGTTTTGTGAATAGCAAATGTATTAAACTGTATAGTCTTGATGTGCCATATAGATTCAAATAATTGAACTAAGAAGCAGGGCCAAATATTCTTGCTCTTTGTCTTTGTACATCAGGCTGTCTGATTTCACTGCTATGCAAGGCCTGTGAGATATTGAACAAACGAATGTCTAGGCAGAATGTGTTGAATGTCTAGGCAGAATGAACTGAATTTCACTGAACTATGTTTGCATGACTTCCACAAATTTCAAAGTGAGATAACTCTTAGTAAAGGCTTTAATTTCAGGCCCACAATCACCACAAAAGTTTTCTATATTCTCTCCACAACGTCTGTTCAAAGCCTTAGAATAAAATAAGAGTTTGTGAATTACAGTTGAAATTTGAAATTATGAAACATTTTGAAATTTTCATTGAGAAAGAATTTAAAGATATTAACTTTGATTTGCTCTACAGCATATTGCTTATTCTTCCTTTTTATATCCAACATTTCAATGTTTACAGGTAATGGCCTGTGTTAGAAAGAGTAGACAGCAACGTGAAGCAGATGGTATTGTCTTATCCTGAATTACAGAAGTTTAAACATACATTGCCATCCTTGTCCAGAAATGGTATTTGTAATGACTGCATCTTTATATTCAATCGGTAAAACCTTTTCAGTACAATATTTGGCCAACTGATGAGTCATTAATGGAAAATTATATAGAACTAAGGGACATGGCAAAAGACTGCTTACTACATTCCCACTACACCATTATTAACAATGACTATCTCAATACTTAAGAGTACAAGGGTTATTTACAATGTGTTGAGTGGTAAGTTCAATATAGTACAAATAGTCAGTTTAAACTCCCCCTTGTTAGCGTGAGAGTGACTGCATTCCAAGGTTGCTCTTTTCTTTCATTCTCTTCTTTCTTCTTCTCCCTCCAGCCATGGAAATAGAGTTCCGTTATTTCTGCATGGATGCAAGGTGAATGAGGCTGTCGCTTCTCCTTGCAGTGCTAGTTATTACAGGTCACTGACACAATACAGCTATTTTTTAATGAAAAAAAAATGTTATATAGCATTATCTCACTTACTTGGGTATCTGAAAGGAATGTGTGGAGTGTTATTTATTTATACTGAAATCTGCAAACTGAGAGGCATCATCTTGCTTTCAGGGGCCTCCTGCTGGCAAAGTGAGCAACCTTGTTATTATAAGAATTAAAATCCTGTACACTGTATGAAAGAAAACACATCACCATCCTTCAGAGTAAAGTTGTGCTGATTTTCAACCTGTAAAAATACATTATTCTAATATAGAAAAACTTAGAAAACTTCAAAGTGTTATTAATATCACCTGTTGAGGCTACCTAGTATTCATTGCTCTCAGCTACAAGATACATATTTATAGTTTCTGATGAAAATGTCAATAAATCTATTTAACGTGACTATAAATCAGTCTAAAACACTGTAAGCTAATTGATAAGGAACTGATTTTTCTAGATAAGCACATATCAACTTGCAGTTTTCAAGGGACATAGACAGTTTATACATAGAAAAATAACCTTGCAAAACATAATTCTAACAATTGTCTCTGATCTCAATCATGAGAGTAATTAGTTCTTCCTTCATAAAGCCTTCACTGCAAATTATATTCAAGAATGAATGTTATGTCTCAGTTACAAATTATATAATTTAATGTCAAAATTTCCCAAGACCCATTTAAAAATCTTGGGAAATAACGGAACACTTAATAACGTCAGGGTTATTAAACATCCTTCAATATTTGCATACTTGTAAAAACTATATAGCATAGCAAAAGGTACTAACAGAATTGCCATGATGCATGAAACCACTGAGAATCAAAATATTTGTGTACAGATTAACCATTTATGGTACCAGAAGCCCCTATTAGAAAAAATTTTGATCTTTTTCTGTGAAGATCAATCTTGACAATCTACTTCCACTTAATAATTTCCAAAGAGTTTAGAAAATAGAAAGCCCAAGTTGTTAAATGCACTTAGTTAGAGTTTAAATATGGGAAGGGGAGGGGAGGAATAAGTACTGTGTTGAGATAATATCTGCTAACACACTATCTCCATCCAATATCTAACTCCTTCTGAACAAACAGTGATTCCAGGGAGAAAGCAGGGCAGAGAGTAAATGTTAGGTCTTGGGACCTGAATAGTTGCATGTCAGGCAATAATCCTAGAGAAGATTTCTTTGTCCTGAGACTACTCCAAATAGGGATTACAGGCAAAAAGGGCAGCTGTTATATCATCTACCTGAAAAAAAAAAATGTTATATGGGACTACTACTAATGCCATCCTGTGTGTACCCAGAATCATATGCACTGGTGCTCCTAATCAAGACTTCTGATTGGGAAGAATGCAAAACTTACAAAACCTAAACTGCTTTTCTACACTCTTTTCTCAAAGCACAAATAAATCCAGAGAGGCTTACTAGCCTTCTGAGAAATAGAATGTAGTATAGATCTCAATTGTCCCTGAATTGTTTCTTAAAAGTAAAACAAATTATATTTAATTGGAATGCTTAAAATATCTTATTACCACTAGAAAAGTGAGAGACATGATTCAACTTTGAGTTACAAGTTTTATATTAATATAAATACACTAAAATTTAATCAAGCAATGTCTACAATTTCCCAATTATCTTCCTGGAAAAATTGCAAATCATCGTATTCTTTTTCAAGAATTATTGATGGCTACAGAGGTCTGAGTAATATTAAAGTTACTGTACAAAATGATAAAGGATAAATAAAATGGCTGTTAGGCGTGAACACAGGGAGGGGAACATCACACACTGGGACCTGTCAGGAGGTGGAGGGCTAGAGGAGGGATAGCATTAGGAGAAATATCTAATGTAGATGACTATTCAGCCATTAAGAAAATGATGAAATTGTTTCACTTGGGGCAACCTGGGTGAATCTGTTGGACATTATGTTAAGAGAAATAACTTAGGCACAGAAAGATAAATACACATGAAGGAGCTAAAACAATGAGCTCATAAAAGTGGAGAGTAGAATTTTGGTTATTGGAGGCTGGGAAGGATAAGGCAGAGGAGAATATAGAGAGACGTTGGTTAAAGAATGCAAAATTACAGCTAGATAGGAATAAAGCTCTAGTGTTCTGTAGCAATGCAGAGTAAATATGTTTAATAATTTATTATATATTTTCAAAAAGCTAAAAGAGAAAATTTTGAGTATTCACAATTCAAGGAAATGATAAATGTTTGACTTGATGGATAGGTTAATTATTCTAATTTAATTATTATACAATGTATGCATGTACTGAAAAATCACTCTGTATCCCATAAATATGGACAATTATTATTTGTGATCAATCATTGGTTAAAAAGAATGTCCTAGTCATGCTAAATAATATAATAAATGGAGGAAAATCAGTTGTATTGATTTTAATTATAGTTTAATATTCCAATTTATCAGTTTGCAGTAAAGTAAAAAGTTGAGTTGAAACTACATGAAATCTTGATCCCATTCTAGTTCAATGCCTGCATCTAAAACACACTTAAAATTTAAAAGGTTATTTGCATGTAACAATTATTTTATTGAGTTACTATCCTTGCATGTAAAGATTTTGGTAATTCAACTGCTACATTAAAAGGTTTTTATGGTTTGTCCCACAAACTGATGGAAATCTAATCACACATCCCCACTGCCCATATTGTTCTGGAGCACCACCTGTCAGCTGAATAAGATAATGACATGTGGTGGAGCTTGCACACAAAATTTCTACCTATCTCTCAGTCTAAAAATAATAGCCTTCATTTTTAAATTTGTTTTTACGTTTTGCAAAAATGAAAAGTTCACAGCATCCTTGAAAGTTTCCACATCGGTTGATAGGAGAAATAACTTTTTAGAAATTCTAATCCACTAACTGTAGGGAGTTTGAGGTTGTTGCAAAAAAGCAAGCAGTCAACTATAGAAGAGCAGAAATCGCCCTTGCCATTAGCGATACCTTTTTTAAGCATGTATGGTTTTGTGGCACACCAATGTTAATTACCAAGTGGACACCACTGGCATAGCTCTGTGAATTTAAAAGTTTATGATGTCATGCATAGCCTTTACCTAATTCCCTAATAAATGTGAAAAACCATAATATAGGGAAAACATTTAATAATCACAACAATTTACAGATTATCTTCTATGTGACAAATTCTGTCAGTATTTGTATATAGATATGGAGGATTCTGCTCTAGCATGCAGAAATTTTTTGAAAAATACATTTGGTCATACATTATTTTAGTTGTGTCCTATCTTGAAAAGTTCAAATGCCTATAAAATGTAACATAAAAAGTTATCTCATGAATTTGATTAAAAACCATTTTCTCTTGAAGGCACTTTAAAAAACAATAAGGATGAAAGGACAGAGGATTTGAGTTTGCCAGGTAAACATAAATCTTTGGAACAAAACTGTCTCTCTAAGCTCTTTTTTTAATACCAAAACTATAAAAACAGAATATGAAGAAAAAAAGGATTTGAGAAAACTGCCCCTCAGAGAGAGCCAAATTCTTCCCTAAACAGTCTACTTAGAGTGCTCATGACAGTCCATGTGTACAATAATTCTATAAACCATTATTATATCACCTGTTTATATTCATAGGACACACAAAACTCAAGTTCAAATTATGAAAAAGAGAAAGTTCATGCTCTTTTCATATTTAATGTTCTCTAACTTTAAATTTATGATGCTTCCTTTTTTGCTTTTAACTGCCCTAGTTCTCTCCTACTACTACTATAGCATACAAAATACAATTAACATTTATTGAGCACTTACTATGTGCCCGATGCTATTTTATATGCATTTATAAGCATTTTGTTTAACCGTCACAATGATGAGATTAATATTAATATTCAATTCCCTTTACAGATGGGATGATTGAAGTTTAAAAAGATTAAGTAATTTACCTATACTCACATGGTTGATTCAAACCTGCACTATTTAAATTCTTGGATTCCTCTATATTACTCCTTGCAATATTTTACTTCACATTTTCAATTTCAAAGAGTTACTGCAATGGTTACTTGATTTGAGGTATTATAAATGTAATGAAACCACAATGTAAAAATAGAAGAGTGGCATATATTGTTAATATACTTGATCCCGTTTCCATATTTGATATATTCACAAATATTTGTGGTTATTTAGTATTATTATGAGTATCAAGCAAAATCATTGTTAATAGCCTAAAATACTTAAGAAATTCAACTATGTTACCAGCATATTTCTTAGGAGTTTTCATTTATCGTCATATATAAAATGTTGATATTTAGACTGTGAATTTAACAGGAGCCTAGGCATTGCTGATCAGCCACCTGCACAAGTGTGGCCCTTTGCAAGTTACTTAATCTCTCTAAGCTTCTGTTTCCTTGTCTGTAAAATAAGGATGGTAGTGTCCATATTGTTAAGATCAGGTGAGATATTGTACGAGAAGTGCTTAGCACACTTCCTGGTATAGCTGGCCTCTTAATAAGTATTAGATGTTATGATTTCTTGGCTTTTTACCAATGAAGAGTTAATTTTTGATATACAGAAGTTTATAACAATTAAGATAGGAAAAGCACATTAAATTATTTAAAGCAATAAGTAAAACGTTGAATAGCTTGAGTCGGAGACACTGTGACATATCCAGGAGGAGATATCCAGCAGGCAGTAAGGTTTAGAGCTCTGTATAGGAGTAAGAGCTTAGAAATAATCTACACAGAAGTAAGACAGGGGAGGGCATCTGGACAGTAAGAAAAAGATGAAGAGGACCACAGCCAGACAGAAGCATTGGATAGACTTACTTTTTGTTGAGTGCATTATCTTTATTTATTGCCTCCTTAAAAATAGACAACTGAAATCTAAGTCTAATATACACCCAATAATAGCCAAATTGATTGTTAGACTATTGCCTCTGTTGAGAAATAGCTGTGTGATTTGTCCAATGATGTAATTGAGTCTCATTTTCTTTATCTATGACAGAGGATTAAGACCATCTACCATGCAGGTTTAAGGAGGCACCAGAGGTAATGCATAAAAGTACCAGCACAGGGCTTGGAGCCTCCTGGCATTAAAGTGGACATAGACTGTAGAAAGTGAGGAGAGGTGGTAGATCAGAAAGCCTAAAACAGAAGGTAGGATATCACAGAAATGCAGTCTTCATATAGGGGAACCAAAAACAATGTTAAAAGAATGGCCACAAATGGAAAAAGCAAAACATTTTATTTAGAAGGTTTATAGTGTAGATCCAAAAGTGGTAGTAAAAGAGATTGAAATGTCAAAGATCTTAAACTATTTCCAAAGCTGACTAATAAAGATCTACTTTATTTGTAATTGTAATTTGTGCTTTAAATGTGTTTAAATCTATCTTTTTATCTCCTTTTGATTTTCAATTCCCCTAGGAAAGTGCTTCTCTTTTGCTGTTATTTCTTAACATTTTATCTCCCGGCCACAAATGCAGGCCCAGTTTTCTAAATTCCTGCTGCTCCTAACTATGGCCCCACCTTCTTATATATTTCTCCTTCCAGTTTAGTTAAATCAGTATTTAGTTATAAACACCTGCTGGCATAAACTGAGGCACAAAATATATATAATTTAAGTTTGCATGCTTATATTCTCTATTGTTTTTTAAATTGAGAATGATTAATTGGTGATAGTATAATGAACCAGAAGTGTGAATATTTAATATGAAGACTGTTAAGGAAAAAGCAAAATATTTATTTAAGAATGACAATTTTTAAAAAAATCCTTCACAAATCTACTAATCTATGAAGAGCAGGTAGGATGATGAGGAGCAGATGGGGCGGGAATCTTAGCTTCAGAGACTTGAAGGATGGGTTTAATCTGCTCTAATTTTTAGAGGCTATGAAAAGATACTTGGGCACAGTGTGCTTATGACAGGTTCTCAGAAATCACAGAACTCAATCCTCACCCCCAACATTGTGGACCAGTTGTTCCTCAGCTGCCTCACTCATTTCTTATCATCATAGAAGAGGTTAGATCAGAGCTTACCACCCCACACATGAAGGAACTCACTAACTCCTGGGACAGACCATTCCAACTTTGGTTAGCACTAACTATGAGAAACTCCTTGATAGTGTTTAACTGAAATCTGATGCCTTACAATTTCAAACAGCTGTTAATGTTTCTGTTCTCCAAGGCTGTACAGAACATTGCTAATCCCTCTTGTATGTAATAGTCCTCCGTAGCTATTGAAGACAGTTATCATGTCCCCTTCCCAAGACTCCTCTTTTCCAGGCCTGGCATATCTCCTTATGTCTTTAATCATTCTTCAAATTAAATAGTATGCTATTATTCTGTTGTAATATGAAATTTAAAAAAAAACACGTCAAAATCTAAGTTACCAAAATTATAATAAAGCTGACGTTCACAGTTTCTATAATATTGTATTTTAACTTTGTAAAAACAAAAGTTTTCATTTTAATTTTTTCCTCTCCTTATCTACCACAAATGAAAAGAGTAGATGTAGTGACCTCCAGGGACAGTCCCATATCTAATACACACACCTGCTGCAGCAGCTAATACCTTGCCAGATAACCATTCATTCTGACTAATCATATGAGCACGCGATATAGTTATTACCACATAGACGATGGTCATCACATATTCAAACTATCGTGAGTACTTGCAGCCCAATTTATAGATATAAATGACCCATCAGCACTCATACTCACTCTTGGGAAAATGTATAGCATTTGCTTTAAATGTGGACAGAATGCCCCTGACAACATACTAAATTACATGGGTGATTTTCGGCCTCACTCATGTGATTTTCTCCTAGGCTACTTCAATATGTGGGCAGTGGCATCCTGTCTATCGTGTTTAAGTCATTTTTTTTAACTTCAATATCTATGCTGTGATACACTTATCTCGGAAAAATGCATTTCTCAAACTGGCTAATACTTAATTGTGGCAAAGTTACTCTGACACTGTTCATATTTCTATTATTTTAAAACACTTATGGAAAAATTGTTATTATATGTAACAGTAATATTTACAGTATTTAGTGACTGAAATGTCAAAGGCACATTAGAATGGAACATAGCATATGCCAGAGAAGATATCTGAAGATCCATTATTGTGTCATGCATTAATTCTTTGCCTGTTTGATTGGGTTAAGTCAGAGAAAGGGGTTCCAGGGAAGGTACCAGGGAAACTCAATTATGTAAAACAGCATTTCAATGTTTTAACCATTAGTAAAATTGTAAGAAATGCACTACTTGAATATTAATCCTGGTATGGGATATACTTTGTTTATCATATACTACACAAGGTTTATGGAAATCTGAAAATGTCAAAAAGAGGCTCCAGATTCCTAGCAGAAAGAAAAAAATAAACAGTAAAGTTATTTTTTCTATATATTTGAGTACAAAGGCATTGGAAAACATTTGACCTTGACTGGTTATAAAATCAAAGATGTCTTCAAGTTTAAAGCATCCATGTGCTATCAGCACATGTACAATTACTGAAAACCTTAATCAACAGACAAGCTATCTGAAAAAAATTAACCTTGAAATAACCACTGGAAATATGATGAGATGAACAATTCATGAATGAGAATTATTCTCTACAGTGAACTTGATTATGGAGAATATAGTCTGAAGTCATGACAAATCCTTAACAGATATATAAATAACATTACAACTCTGAATACTCTACAATTCACTGTGCTACAAAAGGCTGTTAGGAAGGCATCTTGACATTTCCTAATACAGATATTATTGTACAAATTCCAGGTTTTCTCTAGAACCACATTTCCACAAATATTACACATCTGGTGAACATTTTCTCACACAAGTTTAACCTCATTAAGAAATTTCACTAAAGTTTACTCTGTTAGATAACACTTTTTCCAAAGACCAAGGTTCTGAGTTTTGTTTTAAGCAACTTCCTGATTATTACAGTGGATTCTATTCTGTTGGCTCATCTGGCAGGTGAATGACTACTTTCAGAATATGAAATTCTACCAGATTCAAATCACAAAATTATCATAAAATAATGGGATTTCTTACTGACTCACAAGTAGTAAAAAATCTTGAATACCAAAAGTCCACTATATATGTCCTTGAAACAAAACTATTTTTGATATTTTGACATATAGGCATTTTATTTTCTGCAGATCTGGAACAATTGAAATGTTTTTGGTTCTCCTTTTTTTCCTTATTAATAAATCTGCCTTCACAGAGCTCATCCTGCCAGTAAGAAATATGTTACTTACAGAAATTTATTTTTATGTAGCCTATAAATATTGAGTGAAAGCTGTTAAACTGTGGGAGACAAACTTCATCTGTACCTCTCAAAGAGTGACTGAGTCCGTTTGTAGGAGTGAAATAGCATGTATCAGATCTAAATTTGCCAAACAAAATTAGCTGCATGCCATTCTATTTGTCTTATCTTTTTCTCTGGCTCATGGTGTGCTAATTCTGGCCACAAGCAATACAGTAAGAACAGAAAAAAAAAAAAAAACAATGAATGCCCATTTCACCAACAGTTGCATAAAATGTTTTGTCTATTTCAATTTATCTTGAAGCTTTTTATACTTTCAATTTTCATCCTGTATTTAGAAGAAAGAAAAGGGCCACTAAAGAATTATATCTGAATACCAATCACTTCCATTTCCATTAATTCCAAGTACGTTTTTAAAGGTTTCAATATATCACCAGGGACAATGGGCTGCTAAATTTGAAGTTAACAACTGGGAAATATTATTAACTGTTTAGTTGATATTTTTTAAAACTGTGACTTGAAATACTAATCTTTTTATTGTTTCTTAAATGTGTTAACATATTAGTTAAAAATATTACTAAAGATCTACACTCTCTATTGATTTTAACTGAAATGCATTGTTTCATTCATGGCTAGTAATAATATCTATTCTAGTTAAAAATTTTAAAATGACATTAAAATAGTTTAGGTAGCGAAACATTAGTGGATGTTAATTGTTTCCTCACCTATATTTATTACCATTTACTCTGGTAATACAAAGCTGTATTACCAGAGTAAATATGTATTTGTAAACTGTATGGGAACTAAAAATTAGGAATAGAGCCATTTTCTTATTTTAAAAAATGGTCACATTTAACTTAGCCTGAGGGTAAAAGTCAAAGGTTGACTTTTATCCACGCTAAATAACAAATGATTAAAAATCCAGTGAGTCCAGTAAGCTATATTTCAAGGGGTAGGACCTTAATAATATAGCTCTTGTATATTCATACTGGCAGGGTTCCTTTAAATTACATCCAACCATTATAAACTATAGTACTGTGTAAGAGACAGTACTAAAAATAAACCATCTTAAAAACATGATGTCAAGTAAATAGATCTATACCTGGATTAGGCACACTCATATTTAAAGAGAAAATATTCTAAAAATTATGTAGTACATTATTTCATCCAAAGATATACCCAGATAGTGATTTTACACTACATAATATTAAGTTGGTGCAAAAGTAATTGTGATTTTTGCCACTACTTTTGCACCAACCTAATCATTTTCTTCTCAAAGCAATGCATTCTTCCTAATTACAGACACTAACTACGTGCACTAGAAAAAAATTCAAAAAATTGTATTATGACACCCAGAATTCACAGTTAATGGAAGAGCAATATTACTAAAATGTATAATTTTCAACAATAGGCAGATTTACCACAAAGTTTCTAAAACAGCTTCAGCTTCAGAACCCATCTATTGTACTGGTGCTTCACAAGACCTTGCACTTAATTTGTATTTCTATTTCAATATTGTTTTTAAAGAGGTTCCCCAAATTATATAAATGCAGATCCCCAAATCTTGCATATGCCCCTGATTCGAAGTTTTCTCAAGATAAGGCTTATATGACAAAGAAAGAAATCTGGAGAATACAATGGAGGAGAAACTACAGAGTAACCTAAAGTAGAACTCCTTAACTGACAGATTTATTAGACAAGTTTCTTCATGTGGCTATAGGGAAAGCAAAAAGAGCTGCTGACCTGAAGGCAGAAGATCTGGCATGCTAAGCATCCCTTTCTTGCACAGTGGGCAGGTAGAGTGGAAAAACCACACCTTTGAGAAGCATAACTAGCCTCTGTCACCGTGAGAAAGGCATGCAAGAGTCTGAGAAGCAGAAGGCAGAGCCAGGCTCTCAGGACAGGACAGGCACGTAACTGGACCAGAATAGTGCACCAGTTAGGTTTCACCCTTACATACTACTTTATATCTCTAGTCCCTCATTTACAAAACAGGAGCAATAATCCCTGTCTCAAACTTTCTTCTCATGGATTCTTAAAGTGAAAAAAAGTCAGGAAAGTTCTAAAAGAATTTCAGACAAAGTTTCTAATATCTCCATTTCCAATTTTTTCATTAATAGATTACTCGGCAGACTGTGAGGTAATTTTAAAAGTTACATTAACTCTTTTAGGCAAATATAAAATTAAGGTACAATTAGTGCACCCTAGTGGCCTAGAAATATTGACAGTTCCTTAGAATCTGGTAACCTGAAATGTCTAGAAGTGCATTTTCCCAGGTAGACTCTGACTCTATAAATAATATAATCATTTCAACCATTTGCAGAACGTAGAGTGAAATCACCTAAAAGAGCAACTAAGAGAATCCCCATCACCTCTCAGTTCAGTTATACTGCAAGTGCTTCCTTTATAGGCTCCTTTTAAAATGGTAAGCATGTCTAGTTGTCTATTTTAAGATATTGAGAAATCTTAGTTATAACAAAGTTGTATTATCACATATATCTAGGAATAGAAAATGCCAGATTCTATCTGGAACCCTTTTTCATGAAATACTTATTAACATTTCCCTGAAGGCAAATATTCCTCCCAAGAGTCTGCAAAATCACTTAATAACATATTTTTATACTGTGTTTTATTGGCCTCATCTATTCTTCTTTAAAAGAAAAAGCTGGCATCTTGAGCTTCTTATATTTCCTCTTCAGTTCCTAACATGGTCCTGAAATACACTGGTGGATCAGGGCATTCTTATTGCTTAAATTGATTAAATGTTTTACTGGCATATAAGAAATAGCAAAATAGCCATTAATATTAAAATACTGAATTATAAAATATTTACATGTTTAAAAATGGTATCCACATTCCACATATATTTAACTTGCCAAAAATAAAACCAACAGAAATTGTACCATAGTATGGGTAGACTCTAAAAATGGGCATAGGGATGAATGATAGCATCTTAGAAACACTCCACTTGAAGAAAAACCCTAGGAAGCTCAAGAAAGCAACTAAAGAAATTTGTAGGGTAAACATGTCCAACATCTATTATTAAGAATTTTATAATTGTTATTAGAACGGCTTACTTTGTGCACTATATGGTTTAATTACAAATAATAAGCATCCATGAATGAGCTTAAATTGTTCCTGCAAATGTATGCTATTCATTCATGTAAAAAAATATTTTTAAAGAGCTTATATGTATGCGGCACCACATTAGTCTCTGCAGAGGATAAAAACTTTGGTACTTAAAAAGTCAAAACTATTGGTTGGTTTGATTAAATGCCAGATAAGTGATATCGAGAAGGACTACTGGCTAGGGTAGTCAGTGAAGGAAGATGTAACAAAGAGGTATAATTTAAAGTAAAACTTAAAAGATTCAAAAGTTTGGCCAGGTAGAAGCACCAAGTAAGTCACAAATTCCAGGAAAAGGGATCAGCAAAAGTAAGGACAATAAGCAAGGCAGAGTCATGAGATACTGACTAGGTTAGTCTGATTTTTAGACAGAATACATGTTAACAGACTCTATGATGGATTTAAAAGGAAATAGAAGACAGTTTTAGCAGGCTTTGAAATTACAAAAGGGATCCATGAAAAGTTTTAGAATAAAAACTAAGATAATATTAGAAATGGTAATCTGACAGTGACAAGAAGGAGATTTTAGAGGTACGAGCGCATGAAAGAAGACGACTCATAAAGAGGATCTTGCAATAACCCTGCCTGATTTCTAAGGACCAGATGATGCTTACAAAAATCTTGGGGAATAGATTTTAACATACCTATGCAGTCAACTTTCCTTTAAAACAAACTTATTTAAGTGCTCTGTTCTAGACAAAATTACCAGACAAAAGGAATTCCTGAAAATGAAAGTATGTGTATAAAATAAATATTATTCTGTTGTATTTTTATTTGGTTTTCATAGGTCCCTATAGAAACTCATATTCTCACATTCTTTATGCCCACAGAGAAGCACAGGAAATAATGACAAAGATTTCAGTCAGAGTTTGCCTACAGCAAAATAGTCACTGCCACCCATGATCTCTATTAGGCATCCCCTTGATAGTAATGGGGACCCATCCTGAAATAGAAGACTGTGCCACTTATTGCTCAAGTCACAGCTATACTTGATATAGTCACAGAGCCTGGAGAATCTGTCATCAATTTTTTTTTCAGTCCTAACCAGCCATGAGATAACCCCAGCAGAGGAGAGAAAACAAGCACATGCACTTTTTGAAAGCAGGTTTACCATCCCCACTTGTATTCGAAAGATTAACACGTGGATATCCACCTATACTAGAAGCACATGGGACCAGGCGTAAGTAAAGGTCAGCAGAGCAGTAAAGATTTAGCAGGTGAAACCGATTGTTTACAAGTCTAATCATTTTGGAAAACAAGAGTGTTTATTGCACCATTCACTTTCTTCTAACACATTTAAACTATGTTTCAAATGAGATATATTATAAATCTTCATTCGGTCTTGAGTCTTTTTAGTTTAACGCTCAGGACTCAAACTGGATCTTGCATATTCCTATTGGTGTTTAGTACGCTTCAGTAACCCCTACAATATTGGAAATAATGTGATTAATAGTAATGATCCTGAGTTACTTCTCATAGGAGAGGTTTAATGATACTGCACAGGAAGTTTCTTGGTGTTCATGTTAATCTTTTACGGGGGTCCACTTTCATCTCCAGTTTCTAACAGGAAGTGACTCTTCCTGCCAAAACAAGTTTCGAACCTCCCTTCTGTCACCCGGGCCCATAAGAATGCTTATCAGGCCAAGAAGGCTGAGGCACAGGAGGGAACTCAGCTACAACCAGACAGCATTAAGGTTAGGTCAAAAATAGTGCAAGGTCACAAGGCCCAGAGGTAGCATCTTACAGAACCCAACTAGAGGGAGGCAAAGGTGCTATGGAAATAAATTTATAGTCAGTAATTAAAGCTTTGCTTATGCACTTGCTCAAAGAATAGAACTGTCTTAGGGCCATTATGAAACAGCATGGTCCAACCAAGACAGTAAAAATGATAACCTTAGGTCCAAGGACGGGCCTAGATGAATCTGACGTATTCCCATGGATTTCCTGGTTAAAGGTCTCCACCAACTAATTGGTGATGAGGAACCCACTGTTGATCCTTTACAATCCATCTTATTTCAGCATTCATAGTATTTATTTTTAAAATGGAAAAAATAACCATTTTCTGCTTATTGGACATCTTCATAAAGCCCAGGTTTAAAAAAAAGAAAAGAAAAGAAACTCTTAGAAGTGCTATTATATACAGATAGTACTGTGGGCTCCTGTGTGACTTTTAGGGAATTCAAGATTCTATGTCTCCGTAGACCTAACCAGGTAAAGAAATCCTCTTATAGAACTATGTCTTTAAAAAGTGGCTTTATTTGTTCATATGCCATAACTTATCAATGCAATCAATGATTACTCTCCAAATATAAATTAAAGATGATCATGAGGATCCCACTGTCTTTCTTTTAGAAAGAACTACATAATATGATAATTAGGAGTGTAGATCCAATCCATTTGTCTTCATTTCAGTTTCTCAATTCTCTTTAATGCAACATAACCTTTTGTTTCTTTATTTTTTTATGTGTCAGTGGTTTTTCAAATACTTTGATGTATGCTACAGAAAATGATATTGGTGTCAGGAGCTGCCACTAGCTTATATTATCTAACTTCCTTGTGCTGTCAGTTTCCTTACCTAAAAAATAAGATGACTGGATTACATCAGTGGTTTCTAGTGCTGGACTTCTATGACACCAGTGCAGGAGAGTAGAGGCAACAGTGGAAGGAAAGTGAGGGAATGTCAATGGCAGGGGACTCAAAGCTGGCTTCTCCCTGCAGCTTAACTACACAGCTCTCTTTTTATTTTACCCTTTCACCTGTTTTAGAAACAAGGGCTATGCCTATGACTTGACTTGGAACAACAACAACAAAAAGAGATCCACTTACAAAAATAATTAAAAACCAATGTGTTTTTTCTAAAAATTTTAAACTTTCCATTTCTAATTAATTGAATTATTAAAAACATTCAAAATGTTAATAGCTTAGGCATGACTTTTAGCTACACTAATAAAGGTAAGGAGACTGAGATAGAAGCAAGTATTCTAATCCAAGATCACATAACAAATGATTGTATGAGCAGAACCCAAACCTCCTTTTATTTTAGTGCTTTATTCGCTAGCATCACACAATAGCAGGGCTGTTGCTGTACTACCCACAGCTAAGGCATGCACTATTCCTATTAAAGTCTATGTGGCTGCTGCCCCCTGGAGTTGTGCAAAGTGACAGGCCTGCAGAACAATTCAAAATGAAAATAACTCTAAAACAATTATTACATGCTATATAGCCTCTTTAGAATTTGTTACCAAAACATCCACATATTTCAACTCCATATTGTAAAAGGGGACAGCTTTCCTCTCTTGAAGAGTTTGTACAAATATAAAGCACTAGATTAAGTATCAAATGTGAAAACAAGGACGTGGCCTTAAAGCTTGATTACAGAATTAGAAAATCGAGCAATTTATTTAACAAATATTTCAGAATCACCAACAACTCAGAAAAAAAGAGACCATAGAACAATTCTGAAAATAATATTTTGGGGAAATTGCCCTCAAATACAAATGCCTTTGAGTTAATAACCTCTTTATTTCATTAGACAGGTACTCTTTTGACAGAGACAGTTTGCTAGAAAGTTTACATTATGTTTCTTAATATAGGTATACACGTTTTAGATTACATGTGCAATTTAAATTACATCTATAAAAACAATTTACTGGAATGTATCTCAATATTAAAGACTTTAAAGTCATTTTCACAAAACTGTACAGTGCAGAAATAGTGCATTACATGCATTTCTCTCTCAGGCAGAGAAGCCAAGTCACAAAGAGATGCAGTGAGTTGCTGAAGGTATTAAGAAACTCGAGGAACTGTCCCTGGAAGGTAGAAATCCTGATTTAAACCATGTGACTATGTCCCGTGTCCCATTTAACTGCAAAACAGGTAATTAAAGTCTCCCTCAAATTATGTTGAAGACATACAGTTTCAGGAAACATTGACCTATAATTTTTTCATAAAAAGGGATTATTTTTCATTATAAACTGAAAACTCCAGTCAATAGCTATATTAGAAATCATAAAAAGTAGGGTTTTAACTCTGACTGCCAATATTTATAATACTTCAGAAAATGAGTATTAGATAAAACGTGTAATTTGGTTCCATATGGTGAAATGTAACATAATAGAGCATCTCTAAAATGATATAACCTGGAGAAAAGTTGTTAATATGATTAAATTTTACCCTGCACAGGATACTCAGTAGATCACTGTAAAAGATAACAGTGGAATCTGCTTGATAATTAATTTCTGTAGAACAGCTGTAGGCTTGAACCTATAAAAACTAATTTCAGTATAAATATTAGCATCTCTACAAAGCAGCGTCTCTCAAAACTGGTAAAATTAAACAGAGCAAGTACCAACAAGTTTGCAGGTATCAGAAAATCCGTTTTGATCATTTATTTCATTTATGTTTTAGGCACTTACAAACTATACATGGATATCCAACAGCAGCAGAACACTATAATATAAAGCCAGAACTTCTGGCTATTTTTAAGAACATGTTAACTTTTCCTAATAACCAGCTTGATATAATACAAAAATAATACCACTTTAAAGCATTGCAATGTTTAAGCCATCCTAATTCAATTTATTGTCTAAAATATGCACTGTGCATAGCTATTAATCTCAAGGTGGCTCTAATCAAGCTTCAGAGAGTACTTAGAAATAGCACAATTCATTGCCTCACTAGCATTTTTTAAATGGCAGTGGTCCACCTTCTTTCCTTGGTCAAGAGTGGAAAAGAAAGAAAGAAAAAGGGTAAGAGGGACTTCTCTGTGGAAAGGTTTGGCCTTGGAGTCAAGGCTTTTAAGATGTGCCAGTGATCTTGGATCGATGCCTTTTTATTTTCTTTCAGGAATAAATCTGAGCAATGGAATGGCTTGCGATTGTCTGGCCAACCAGCCATATCAGATTTATCAGAAAGAATGAAAACTGGCTCAGAGGACTCCTGCAGTGGTTGAGTGGCAGGTTGCTGGGAAAGACATACACAAAAACAATATACTTAGTGGTGGAAAGGAAAACATATATTAACACATGTAAACTCAATAAATACTAAGATGTAAAGAGAGAATCTATAGTAACAGAAAGGGTGAATGTATAAGACAGATGATAAATAGTACTTCTATTTAAAAACCAAAGGGATGAAAGCTCATGAATACTAAATATTTGAATCCACTTTGAGGAGGAAATATGATTTTCCATCAAATAAATGCAAACTCTAAAAATCAGCCAATGCAAACTTACTGTGCTCAGGTTAGAATAAAAAATGCATAAATCTTCCACAAAGTTCATGCTCTGATAAATATTCTAATGTAATTTCTTAATTAAGACACATTTCCAGTGACTAAATGAAAATATATATATAAAGCAGTAAGTGCCTTGATTTTCAACAAAATTTCACTTTCTATGCATACATGATTAAAATAAATAAAAGCAGTTGAGTTTAACAGCAAAAAAAAAAAAAAAAAAAAAAAAAAGGAATACTGATATAACCGGAGTCATTTCATCACAACAGAACATTTATAGTATTTCTAAGCAATTTGCAGTTATACTAATAGATATTTATTTATTTAGACACATTGTCAAGAAAAAAATAACACCTTCTAAAAAGCCCCCATATATATGAGAATTTCAAATTAAAAAGAAAACAGTGTACCCATAGATGTGCTTACAGTAAACACCTGTAAGAAAGAGAATTGATGCTTTTTTGAAAATATATTTAACACCATTTTCATGAATTAACTTTTATTAACATTTTTCTTCTCAAATGAAAAATAACCCCACGATTTTGGAGATATAATGATGTATCTTAAACATGTAAGAAAGCTATATGTACTTTTATAGAATGAAAAGCAAGACTGAGTTACCTGCAAAAAAGAAATGAGAACTGAACTTGTTCATTTATCTAAGGTATATAAGAGTACCACCTAAATACTACTATATATTTTCTTCAATACAAAGGTAATATTGATAATTTTCCATTATACAAGGAAGACATAAATTTTAGAATTATTCCTTTGGTTAGCAAAGGCTTTATAATTGCCATATAAAGGGACTTTGGCTATAATATGTCTAGATATAATATATCTAAAAATGCATAACTGAAAATGAGACAACGTCCTTTAGAATTTCTAAAAAATCACCTTCTCTAAAGCTGAATTTTTTCCAAGCAAAAGAAAAAAAAGGTCCTCTTCTGTTACAATTATTTTAAAGAATATCTTGAAGATCTATACAACAGTATCCCCCTCCCTATATTTTTATTCTGTTCACATAGAGCAGTAAATAAGGTGCATTCCTTCTGCTTCTTAAGAAATTAGCATTTCAAAAATATGCCACTTTCCCCTGAACTCCAAGCGTGTCTAATAATGCGAGAAGCAGATTGTCTTCCCTCGTTTCCTTAATTTGTTTCATCTAAAAGCAATTCACTCAACATCTTGTCGCCCTCTGGCAGCTTAGTTTACTTATCCGCACTTAATTTCTCATTTGGACCAAAACAAACTCCTCTAAACTGCTACTGACTGCTAACCGCGAGAGGGGAGACGCGCAATATGTATTTAGTTGGGAACACACAGCCACACACATACATAGGCACGAACACACACAGCCTCACTCATACCCCAGACAGTAACTTGTTTATAATAGCACACTGCATTAAAACCAGCTGAACTTTCCCTGCCAGGTGCGGCAGGGTGGGGGTGGGGGAGAATGAAAAAAGAAGTCCCCGGGGCATTTACAGTTTCCATTGGATCACCTTAGTATGCGTGTTGCAATTATACCAGGGATGCACCCGAGAGTTTTTCTTTGTACGGCCCTTTCATCTGGATCACTTTGTGTTTTGAACAAGTGAGACTCGCCTTTGTGCCCCCAGAATTTCAAGTACAGAGTCACACACGGAACAATGGCACGCTAATCCTCGCGCTCTAAATGGGCTCACTTGTGGGTCTGACAATTCGCCCAACGAAACGAGAAGAGATGAGCGAGGGCGCGAGCTGGTGTCGCCTGAGACGAGGAAGAGGACAGCTGCAGAACTAATTTGGATTACATTCCTTGCAGAAATTCTGAAAAGGGCTTTTCGGCATAGCTCAACCCGGAGCCGCACAGTTAATACCAAATTGCTGCGGACTCGGAGCGGGGTCCCTCACCGGCAGAGGCTGAACCAGCCAGCCCCCAGTAGGTCGCCTCGTAGAAATTCCTCTCGGCTAAGCCTGCATGTCGGTCGCCACTGCCTTTGAATGGGTCAATGTGTATAATCAACCCATTGAGGGAAAATATGAAGGGACTCGAAGTGGGGAGGGAGATAAAAAGAGATGTATCTAAGAGGCCGCTTGGAATGTCAAGTCCGTGTTGGTGTGATTCCGGGGGTGGCTGGAGCGCGGGACCTGGTATGCGTGAAGAATTTCGGAGTAATTGGGAGGGTGCAAACAGCCAGCACAAAACGCCGCACATGTGCCATTCGAAGGTCATTTTGAAAGCCTCAATGATTGTAACTTGTTGTTTACTAGGCAAAGGAGGCGGCGGCGGCGGGGGCGGAGCGGGAAAACTACAGCTTGCTGTTTCCTTGGTGAGGTCAGAAGGACACCCTCCGGGGGCCTAAAGCGCTCCCTATCGCCACTCCCGGGGGCTTTATCACCTCAAGCTACTTCCCACGCTCCAGTCACCATCCCCGAATGGTTTCAGAAATCTCCCTGGCTCTCCAAAAGGCACCCCTTGGCCGCATCAGACACCGGTCCTCCTCAGACCTCTCCCGTCCCACTTTCATCCCCAGGAAACTCAAGTGTCAGAAACTTTGAGCTTCCTTGCACTGCAGGTGCTGTCATTAGTCCTGCAAGCCTTGGCGCTCCAACCCCGCCGCGCTGCCTCTCGGGGTCAATTAGCCCTTTGCCTGCCCAGGTACCTGGGGCTCGAGCTCTCCAGCAAGCAGTGGCCGCGCACCCGCCGCCGCCGCCGCCGCTTGCGCCTCGGGTGGATCCAGTGACCCGCAGGCTCGGCAGCCCGGCCAGGCAGTAAACAGACAAGTTTGAAGGACTCCGGCCAATAGCAAGTTGAACTACAGGAAGAACTCTTCCAGGAGCCAAACACGGCAACCGACGGGAAGGCCCGGCTTCTGGCTCGAGTGTGCCAAGCCTTTTTTTTTTTTTTTTTAAGAGGTCATGCAGGCGAGCAAGCGCCCCTCAAGTCAATGGGGCGAGGGCTCCGGGAAGCCGGCCGAAGAGGCCCAGAGCTCCAGACCCCGGACCGAGGCGCGCCCGCCCGCTGCACTCTTGCTGCCCGGGCTGGGTACGAGTCGCGTCTGACCCCACAAGGCTTGGGCGACTGGGGGCGCAGCGGCCGCCGGCAGCACACACAGGTGCAAAGCCCGGGTCTCTGAGCGCCACTCTCCACCGCCCTTCAGGCTTGGCGCGGGAGAGGCCCATCCAGCACCTCCCCAGGACCCCGGCCCTCCACGGCCCCGGCGGTGCGGGTTCCTCCCTCGAGAGACCAGACAGGGACAGGAGAGTCTCCTCTGACTGGGGATTTGGGTCTCCCATGTCCCGAACAACAGGCGCCACCAGAAGGGATCCCGCTTAGGCTCCCACACAAAACGCTCGGGAAAGAAAAACAGGGGGTTAAGGAGAGAAAAAAGAGGGGCTCAGAGTGATTTCTTCACGATAAAGCACAGGCACACATACAGGGTAAGTTTCAAATGGAAAGAGGGGCGACCGAGAGCCCAGGGAAGAAGTCCCGGTCGAGCGGTCCCTCCACGCCTCCCGGGATGGGTGAAGAGGGCGGGGGAGCCACTCAAGGCAGCCCCGCCGGCGGCGGCAGGTTCGGCGACCGGAGCGCCAGAAGGAACCCACCTGACTGAGAATCGCTGGGCTGGACGGTCCCCGCCGCCACGAGAAGGCTCACCCAGACCCAAAGTCCTGTCGCCGGCTTCATTTTTTGGAAGTCTCAGATCCCGTGCTGACAATTACATGTCCAAATGGCATATCCCCCTTTCGGGCACGCGGAGGAGATCCCCCAGCCGGGCGCGCGTGGGGGCGCGAGGGGGGCGGGCGCGGCGCGCGCGGTGTAGCGACTCCCAGGGCGGGCGACCGAGTCCGCACCCGCGGGTCCAGGGCCGGGGCCGAAGAGGGGGCGAGTGTGCGTGTGTTGGAGTGTGCTCGGTGTGTGCGCGTGGCGGTCCGGGCCGAACTGTGCAGTTATTTCCCCGCGTGAGCCTTCGCTTGCTCGCTGCCTCCTCACTTTCTCTCTCTCTCACTGGTTGGTCAACAATAAAAAAGGAAGGGGGGCGAAAGGTTTCCAAAAAAAGTTGATTGCAAAGAGGCGGTAGGTTTCCGGCCTCTCCCCGCAGCCGGGCTATGTTCTGCTCCTTCTTCAGTTTCCTTGCACCTCCAGTCCAAATGGGGAGGGGAGCGGGGCGGGGGGAGCTTCTCGCTTCTCCCCGGATCCCGTCCTTCTTTTTCCTGTCAGCTTTCCTCACACTTGTCCGGCGGCTGCGGTAATTAAAGCTCCGAGCGTCATTTCCAACGCTCCGCGGTCTCCAGCTGCAGCCCACAGAGAAATTAATAAGACTCCAGAAAAAAAAAAAAAAAAGAAAAAAAAAAAAGGTGGGGGGGGCGGTGGGAATAAAACAACCCTCCACGCAACCAGGCAGGCTCTGCTCAGCCGCGCAAACCCCGCCCATGCTCTGACCCAACTAGCCACGCCCTTCTCCCCCGCCCCCCGCCCCAAAGGGAAATCTCATTGGCTCAGCCACTCCCCAAAATCCTAGGCCTCCGGAGTTGGGAAAACACCTGTCAGGGAGAGGGAGCCGCTTGGTGGGGGCAGGGGAAGCTGGATTTAAAGGGCTCACCGAAGCCATGCACTGAAGCACTCCTCTTCCCTCCCTGGCAGAGGCCTGGGACAGCTGGCCCGCAGAGTGGACAGACCATCGGAGGGGCGCTTACAGAAAAGATTTTTTTAAAAAACAAGTCAGCATTTTCTCCATTATCCCACGGTACTTATCTACAGACAGGACTTTCCCTAGAAATAAAAGAAAAGTCAATGTTGCTTTCAGCAAAAAGCCTCCGCCCGCAGCACTCTGCCACTCATGGTCCACAATTAGAAAGTACTTTAAAAGTGTGCACAGTAAGTAACTAGTAGCCCCTGAGGATTAAGTGGTGGTAGGGATATAATCACCGCCCCGCCTCCCGCCCCCAGTTATGCCATCTCTCCGGTTATTCCCACATTTCCAAACTGACCGACATTGAGCCAAACTAAAATTTCACATTTATAAAGCCATACCCTTTGATTTTTAGATTTTATGTTTTTTTCACCTTTGGAGTTCATTCTTATTAAGCAGATTCTAGTCCAAAGCTGCTGATTTAATCTTAAAGGGCTAGAAATTGTCTCAACCTGAAAGTATTTAAGGAGGCCACATCAGAACATAATTAACCTTAAATGATTCTGCTTCTTCTACAGTAGACCCAGCTTTAGGCCCTTTCCCTGTCCTCACTCTGCACATTCATGGTCCCTAATCCGGAGGTCATTGCTAGTTATGAAAATCTCTGACCTTTTCTGAATCTAAAATATTCTGGGACTGGGTCATATCAATGTTCATATCCCTTGCCTTTTACAGCTCTGAAACCGCACCCTGGCAAGGACCAGAATCTCCTGGGGGTAGTAAGTTATTAGTTACTATTTGTACAGGCATTCTATGTATGAATCACTTTCCTTTTTTGGTTTTTCTAGAAGCAGCAAATATATAAATAAAAAGTATCAGGGGAGCTTAAAAATCAAACCACCCTGCCTTTCATTTGAGACCTGGATCTCCATTTCCCACTCTCTTATCTATAGCTCCATCCCTTAAGAATTTCCATGGAGCTGAGAACAGATAGGAAATACAGATGCCTGAAGCCTGAAGCTTTCCCTTTCTTAGACCCACAGCAAATAACAGGCTCCATGAAGACGCCAAACAAGCTGAGCATGCGGTTTTAGCAGAAGCAGCCTAGGGCAGGAAGGAACTAGAGCAGATGACAGTGACTTGACCATAATGGTACTGATTGCAGCAGAACTGTGCACACTGCTCTTTGGGATTATCTTTGTTTTCTTATTTATTACTCTTTCTCTCTGTTTTCTCTTCTTTCATTCAATCTCTCTTCATTCCCCTTTCCTTAAATCTTTTTGAAATTCTAAGGCACCTCTCTTCCATAAAAGCTGCTTCTTTTCAAAACTTACTTTCTGTCCCTAGAACGACAATTTAAATGAGAAAAACAAAATGTCTTGCTTTTGGAAAAGTTTAAGTCTCTGTAGTAAAAAAAAAAAAAAAAAAAAAAAAAGGAAAAAAGAAAAAGGAAAAAAAAAAGTCTGGTTTCTGATGCCAATTATGTTGCACGAAGTGAAGGAATAGGCCAGGAGTGGTGGCTCATGCTTGTAATTCTAGCATTTTGGGAGGCTGAAGTGGGAGGATCCCTTAAGGCCAGAAGTTCCAGATCAATGTGGGCAACATAGTGAGACCTCATCTCTACCAATTTTTTTTTTTTCATGAGCTGGGTATGGTGGTGCACACCTGTAGTCTTAGCTATTGGGAGGCTGAGGTGGGATATGATTGCTTGAGTCCAGGAGTTAGTGGTTACAGTGAGCTATAATCATGCCACTGCACTCCAACCTGGGAGACAGACCAAGACTCTATCTCTAACAACAACAACAACAAAAAGACAAAGTGAATAAATGAATTGCATATTTTAGCTTAAATTGAGGGGCAAAAACTTAATGGCCTGAATATTTTGGATTTTCTTTTTTTTTTTTTTTTTTTTTTTTTTTTTTTTGAGACGGAGTCTCGCTCTGTCGCCCAGGCTGGAGTGCAGTGGCGCGATCTCGGCTCACTGCAAGCTCCGCCTCCTGGGTTTACGCCATTCTCCTGCCTCAGCCTCCTGAGTAGCTGGGACTACAGGCGCCCGCCACCGCGCCCGGCTAATTTTTTGTATTTTTTTTTTTTTAGTAGAGACGGGGTTTCACCGTGGTCTCGATCTCCTGACCTTGTGATCCGCCCGCCTCGGCCTCCCAAAGTGCTGGGATTACAGGCGTGAGCTATAGTTGTGTCAATTATGACAGTTTTTGTTCCCCTGTCAATTTAATAGCTTTTATATGACAGAGTATCTTCTATATGCCCTGGTCTCACCCATATCTTCTAGAATAATTCTCGACAAAGGAGGATTTTCCATTAATATTTGTTGATTTATAAAAACAGTATATATTTTTGTGGATATTAAACAGCCCATACAAGGTATTCACCTATTAAATTACCCAACATACCCTCAGTTTCCTTCTAATTCTGTTTGTTCTGCCTTGATCCCCATTTTACTGGTTCTAACACTGAAACAACAATTTTAGATATGTGGCCACAGATGAATATCTGAACAGCAGCTTATAAAATGATTTGACATAAAAGCTTTCGCCAAAAAAAGCGTGATATATTTGGTGGTGCCTTGTCTACCCAATCAGATTCTAGCTCAGATAAATTGAAATGTAGACAGGAAGATAGTACCCTATATGGGCAAGCCAGAGGATGAGAAAGAAGTCATGAGCTAGAGCCAAGAATCAGTTTTTTCAGTGTCTACCCTCATTTGCTTCCCATCTCATCTAAGTCGTTATAAGAAACAAACACCAGAGTAGGGAATATTTACTAGCTGATGTAGAAAGGACATGATACTTGGATTGTTGGAGGCCAAGATGGAGCTCTGTATTTCTTTACTTTTCCATATAGCTTGATAATAAATCCCTATTAGGGGACCTAACTAGAATGTGTTGCTGTTACTCGCAACCTGCATAAAAATTATGTGGGTAACTCAATGTGTTACTTAGCAAGCCACGGATGAATACCTGGAATTATCTGCTGAGTGCCCATTTTCTAGAAACAGCCCTTTCCTCAGTTCTACATGTTTAACTTGGATCTACCTTCAGGCTACAACAAACCCCCTCCCTGGCTCTAAGTTGGACCACTCAAAACACCAAGTTGAACCAAGTAAAATGCCTTGGTCACTGTTAATTGGATGGGACTTCCACTGAGTCCTTTATCTGGCATTTTTATGAATGAAATAAAGAGTTTATATCCAGTATTTCATGGATAGCTTTTGAGATCTAAAACTTCACATCTAGTTTTTCTTTCCTTCTATATAGGAATAACCAAGCCATGGTGAGAATGAAGCTACTGTTTGAAAGAATCAAAATCTCAGATGGATCTGGAGAACATTCAAGCTCTTCCTGTGGCCATTTCATGTCCCCTTTTTCCTTAAGCTAGTTCAATTTTCATTTTTGTTACCTGAAATCAGAACAGTGTGAAATGGGACTAGAACTTCTGCAGCTTGAGAGAGATCATAGAGGTCATTATGCCTGAGAAAGATATCTTGCTATGGCCCATATTCTTTTATTTTCCTTCCAGATCTCTGACACTTTCCCTTGATTGAAGCTGTAACCCCAATATAGAGATGGCTTTGTCCTGTGATGCTCTTTCATATCCCCTTCTCCACTTCATTTCTTCCATTATTAATAGAATTCAAGGAGAGTCTTGACATAATGAGTGACAGAATGCTTCTTTTTGGGGAAAGGAACACATTGAACTCAGAACTCAGTGTAAAATTATCATAGATCCCTGACTTTGTCCCAGAGTCTTATAGTTCATTCCAATCTTTGGCTTGTTTCTAAGACTTCCCTAAAGGTCATATTTTGAGCTTGCTGCTATAGATATTTTGCCATTGGCCATAAATATAAATTTGGGACAAATGTCAAGTAAGAAAAGAAAACAAGACTCTATTACAAATCAATTATCTTCTCAACATTTAAAAATATATAATTATAATTTCACTTATTGTACTTTATCTTCCTCCTTATCTTTCTAAGTTATCTTGTGATCATGAGCAATTCAATTCATATACCTGTGCCCATTTCCTCACCTTTAAAGGAAGGGCTTGTTACATCCCAGATCTAATACTTTATAAGTCTCTGATTTACTCTTCACCTACTAAGTGCATATCAAAATTCCCATATATTTTAATTTTCTCTTACATTCCTTCTTCTTTACCCCCACTCACCCCCACACACATCTTCATCTGGGACACCAGATGAACACAGCTTAAACTATCATTCTTACCTCAGGCTGCTACATCAAATACCATTGACTGGGTGGCTTAAACAGCAAACATTTATTTCTCACAATTCTGGAGGCTGAGAAGTCCAAGATCAAGTTGCTAGCTGATTTGGTTCCTGGTGAGGACCCTCTTCTGGTTTGCAGATGAGCTTCTTCTTGCCATATCTTCACATGGCAGAGAGAGACAGAGAGAGAGAGAATCACTCCCGCGTCTCTTCTTTGCGATCACTAATCCCATTCATGAAGGTTCCACCCTCATGATATAATTAGCCAAAACTCTATGTACAAATACTATCAGATGGAGGATTAGGACTTCAAGATGTGAATTTGGGGACACACAAATATTCAGATAGTAGCGAGGCCTTAGGAAAATGTGCAGATAAGCTCACTTCTGTGTTACTGGGAAGTGATCAAGACCTGGGCTCTTTACCACTCTTTCAGCCAAGGAGAGACTGGTAAATATCAACCAGGTTCAGCATTATGATAATCAAGCAAATGACAGACACAGTGGTGGTAGATTTTGCTTGTTATTAATAGTTTGTTGACTTAGCACTTGAAATAACGCCTTTCCTCTTAACCCTCTGAGTTCTGGAATTCTTTGATATTTTGGTGACATTCAATGTTTCAAGGCCAAAAACAACTGAAAAATTCAAATATGCTTTAAATGCACAAATACACGTTAACTTAAACAATCTTTTTGTTGCCTTAATTTAATATTCTAGGAGGATGTTCCCAAGATTATTTTACTTTTGGTTAGTAAGCATTGTTTTCTTTCTATGTGCATGATTAAGCCTTAATTTTTTAAGTGCTAAGAAGGAGTGACTGAACATAAATCAATCAAATCTGTTTTGCTTTTATGTCCAATTACCAATGCCTGTCCAAGTTCTTATGGACATTTTTGATTTGTGGTTGAAACTATAAAACAATTTAAGACCTGTGGAAAGACTAATATTTTCCAAAAAGATTATGCAGAAATGTTGTGTATCTGTTTTATACAGTTTCTTGAAACCAAGATATTGTGATCCATGTAACTTTTTGTACTGATGTGTAAGCTCAAAGAGAAAGAAAACCTTCAATAGCAGTTGCCAATTAAAAACTAGAAAGAAAAGAGACATTTCTCCTTTTTGCTTTTCTGTATATTTAAAAATAAGTTACACAGGAGGTTACTTATTGAGGCTATGAGAGTTGAGGTTACTTTTTAAGGTCAGGCCTGAAATCTGTATCAAGATAAAGTTTGCTGGTTTCTTTCTCAGGTAGCATATTATGCTTCCTTTTATATTCTTAACTCTGCAAAGGGTCTAATCATGTTATAATTAATATATCAATAGATCAAAAGAGTCTAAAATTAAATTTAATATGCACTTTAAAATGGATGTTATTTTGACTAGGGTCACAAAGAGCTCTTAGAATTTTTCTTGAACTCCTGCCAAATGGTCAACCAAAGTAATCCTTTAGAAACCATGTATTTTCTTCTCAGGTTTGCATAGGAATGGATGAATCTTCGAAGTTTCATAAAAAGTATTCTAAGAGTTTAGAAAGTATCCTAAATTCGTCCTTTTCCACATTTTAATTGTCTCTTTCCTCCTTGCCTGATCAATTACCTCTTAGTATAATCCAGTTTTCTTTTGTTTACTGCAGTTCTCCAATTTTGTTGGTATCTACCCTTATCAAGCCTCTCCTTGTCTCTGAAAAATCTGTCATGAGGCCCAAGATATCTGGAAGATTCTCTTCTTGGTCCTGGCCCCAAGTAAATCACAATTTTCTACATTCCAGGGTTATACACTTCAGAGAATATTTCATGTTCTAAAACATTTAATACTGCAATTCACCAGGGGAGAGGGCCCAGAAGAAAAGCTGCCAGAATTATTAAATCTCACAAAGCAATATGAGATAATTTTTGAAAGTCAGAAGTTACACTGATTATGTTTGATAAAAGACAAAACACTAATAATAAATGATGTGTGGAGGTATTTATGTATTTTCTTCAGAAGGATAGTTATTAATTTATGTTGATAGACTGATACATGTTTTCCCTTTTGACTTGTCATAAAGGTCCATAGGACTAGAAAAACAAACCCTGGTTGGCATATCTTTTCTCTGATGTTGTATTAGTCTGTTTTCACACTGCTATAAATAACTACCCAAGACTGGGTAATTTATAAAGGAAAGAAGTTTAATTGACTCACAGTTCTGCAGGGCTGGGAAGACCTCAGGAAACTTACAATCATGGTGGAAGGAGAAACAAATACGTACTGCTTCACATGGCAGCAGCAGAGAGAAGTGCAGAGTGAAGGCAGGGAAAAGCCCCTTATAAAACCATCAGATCTTGTGACAACTCACTCACTATCACGAGAACAGCATAGAGGTAACTGTGCCCATGATTCAATTACCTCCCACTAGGTCCTCCCATGACATATGGAGATTATGAGAACTACAATTCAAGATGAGATTTGGGTGGAGACACAGCTAAACCATATCAGATGTTGTAGATTATCATTTAGGAAATCCATCCATGATTATAGTTTGATTCACATTCAACTTTGAATATTTGAATTGCTAATACAATGAATATTTTAGTAATGTGCTACTCTATCAAAACAATATGGCAATGAAAGATACAAATATCCCAACACCTGAAAATACTTTTATTAAGAGAGGGAAAGGCCAGGCTGGGCAATATTTTGAATATGAGATAAGAATATCTACATTTACAAAAATAATTTTAGTAAGGAAAAAAGTCTAAAGCTATATATAATTAAAGATTTTTTTGCTCAATTAACTAGCTATAATTGGGACCATTTATTAAACAATTTTTAAGTAATACTTTCTCAAATACCAAGTCTATTTAAAATCACTATACTAATAGTAGGTAATGCCATTTTATGTACTGATCATTTCTGGTCTTCTGTGATGAGCCTAACTTACTTTTAAGATAAACCCAATTTATAAACAATTGATATTACTTTATGTAATTGTGGCGTGAAGAAACCTTCCACTAGATCCTTTTTTGTAATATTTATCTACACTGTATAAAGTATTGCCATTAACAAACTTGTGACTTTTATGTATATTTTTAGGAAAATTATATTATCAGGTTTTATTACAATGTAAGTTATTAATAGTTATCATAGTAATTAATACATGCATACTGACTTCACATTCTTTCTATGTCATCATTTTGGGTAAACGCTGAAAGAGAAAGAAAAATGTTCCTTGTCTAATCAAATACTGGAAGAAAAGAAAACAATTGCAATAATTTATTGTTTATTAGAATGGGAGAGTAGGAGAGGTCTGCTTTATGGAGTTTAATGTGACTTTGCTAAATGAATACTTTTAGGCAAATGGAATTACTAACTGTCTGACTGCATCTACTTATCATTCCATTTAGTAACTTCCCAACACATTGGAGAAGATGTTATGTATCATACTGAAAATATGATAATTGTAGCTGTTTTCCATCTCTCTGGTATTCTTTTCAGGATAATGTCATATTTTTTGCATCATGACTCTCACAGAATATTAAAGAGAGTGAATTAATGACAGTATTTACCACTAAAAAGTAATTTTATTTATGTCTTAACATGACTACATTTAAGAATAACCTTCTCTCTTTGTATTTGCTGTGAGATTTTAGTAACATATAGATATTTATATGTAATGTATACAATTTTACCCAATATTTTACTATAAAATGGAAAAATTACTTTCTACTTTTTTCTAATTAATTGGCATTCATTCCATTGTCTTCTGCCAGTTTGGTATGGCATTGACATTTAAAAAATCCCAAAGTAAATATTTCTCGATGTAATATGACCTCTTCTCATTACTCTTTCACACAATTACCTCCTGAAGTATTCATGTTTTTGAAATAAAATAATTATGTTACATTATATTTTGTAATGAGGAAGAAAGTGAACATAAGTATTTTTAAATAAGTATTTAAAATGAGTACCTTTTAAAAAATGTATTGAGTACAGAATTTTGTTACACTATGTGAGGCCAGAAAATATCAATGATACCAAAGTGTTAATTACAAAGCCAGTCAAGAGACAGAGTATAAAGTTATTATATTTTTAAATAACAGGAAAAATAGATGTTTCAGGTCATTAAAACCTTTCATGCATGTATGCACAGGTATTATAAATTCAAATTTATGACTTGAAAAGGGTCTTCCTGATAAAACTCACCTACCTGTTTTCTAAAGATGGTTGAAATGAATAGTGGAAATTTACTGCTAATGTAAAATTGGCACTTTTATTTTTTTAACCACATAACTAAAATCAACATAGCTAGCAAGATAAAAATAATGTCAAATATTTAAATAGGAACTATGGCTCTATCTGCCTTTCAGTAAACAATGACTAATTGTCCTAGCTAAATCTTTACCTTCAAGATAGGAAGGCACAGATACTGCAAAGATACTGAGTTTGGTACTCATTCCAGTGGCCTTCACTGTACATTAATCAAAAATGTTTGCTATGCAAATCTTGTCATACAAAGCAATTATGGTTGTTCCTAAACTGACCTCATGTTTATTTATTACTTCAGCATTTTACTCCCAAGTCTTGTATGAACTTTTCAAATACGAACAATTTTTATGTTACTTTTTAAAGATATTTTAAATTTGTTTATGCCTAGTATAAATGGAGAAGCTGTGTAACTCTCTCAATCTGCAATGCAGTGCTTAGTGAGTCTGAATAATATTCCAGTGACTGTTCATGCAAACTATTTTCACCCCAGGGTCTTTGTTAGGATGAAGAGGCCCTTCTAATAGCTTGAGGCCATGACACCTTGTTTGGTCTTACTCTGCAACATTAGCTGATAACTAATGGAGACTGTCAGCTACAGTATACTAAGCAGGAAAATAAGTATTTTTGTAGCAGGATAGTGAAAGTAAAATATACCAAAAAATTCATTGCTAACCATTTACATATTTTCTCAACTTGCCCTCACCAAGTGCAACTCATCTAGAAAAAGTACATTCATCAAGAAAAATAGTTCAGGAGCATAAATCCACAGTCATTAATAGCAATAATGCTCTTTAACTGTCTAATATGATATTGCCACAGGAATTCCCACTTTCTGATTTCTGGTTGAGCAACAGTGGCATCCAGTGGCCAGATAATTGTTTTCATGATTAAAGTGTCATCAGAAGTTCAGACTAACATTAAATGCTTCAGATGTATTTAGCCTAAGCAAAAGAATTTAGGAAAAGCAAATCAAAAGCCTCTGTTTCCAAAGCAACCCTGGATGAAATCTAGGTCATGAGATTTGGTTCTGATGACTGCTGGCAATCTCTCCAACACCCCTTAATAACTTCAATTTAGGGTATCTGTTAACCGTCTACTGTGTATATTCATGTGGAATATCAATATACACAGTAGATGGTTAACAGATACCCTAAATTCATATATTTTTATTTGTAAATATATGAATATACATATTCATATATATACATTTTCCCCCTGAAGATTAGACACGAGTTTTCTTACAAGAGCTCTAATATAGGCACATTAAGTACTGATTCTACACTACTAATCTTGTCCTACAGAGCAGAGTGAGAAAGTGCAATGATAAAATGATTCCCAGCATCATAGAGTTTACAACTGAAGAAATCTGTTTATTTTGTCTATGTCACCTGTAAAGAAAACTTGTCACCAATAGTGGTTACTTTTAACCTAACACAGAATAGCAGTATAAAAACCTTCTAAGAGGTATGCTATCTTCTTTATTCTTTATTTCAACTTCAGTTTTAGGAAGTAATGCAAGCTTAAGACATAATGTAAAAGGCTACAAAGCAAAAAATTCAAAATAGAAATTCACTCCGTGGCACTATTTTTAAAAACACCTCACAAATCATTCAGGATGGGGGTGCTGCTTCTGTGCCTTTCATGTACAATGGAACCCTATGCCAGGCAACAAAGAACTAAGTGATCAGCTAAATAAACAGGCACTTCCCTTGTAGTCTCTCTTGAAGGGAAAGTGGTTGTTATTAAGTATGCACTGTGCTGAATAGGGCAATTCAATTGGAGAGAGCTTTATGGTAAAGAATTAAAAAAACAACAACAACAACAACACAAGTTTCTCAACTATTTAGAAATAGAACATATTTTCAAGAGTGTCTTGATAACAGGTTGTATGTGGGCTGGCAGCTTGCTTTGTCCTATTAAAGCAATCATGATTCAGCATTCTTGGAAGAAAAACTGGGATGTAAAAATCCTCAGTAAATATTTTCAAAACATGAGAAACACGTTTGTTACACAGGAACAAATTCTGCTGTCTCTTTGTGAAAGAGCAAGGGGAAAGAGACTATGGTTAAAATTATGAGTCTGGATGTTCCTTTTTTGTTTCATCCAAACAGCACAGCAAAAGGCCTTGATGTATAATTTGTTTCCCTGCACTCTCTGGTTACTAGAGAGGATCTACAATGGATACAGTGTTGATATTGGATTTATTTTCAGGATTTAAGAGATGATGTCAGAACAAGTGGCATAGCCACATGGGCCAACAAGTGGGTTGTGAAGTCAGCTTGTCCTCATAGCACCTATTGTCACTTTGTTTACAATACAATGGGTTGCCTATTTCAGGAACAAGAGTATGTGTTTGTGTGTATGTATATTTATTTGTTATTTCATTGGTATAGGACATATTTTCCACATAGTGAGAATTATTTAGTGAAGGATGAATTAATACACACGGTGTACACACTCGTATATTTACAGTGTACACACTCATATATTTATATGGTGTACACAAATGGTATACATGTTCATATATATAAATATATATGTGTGTACAACATATAAATATATGAGTGTGTATACCTTGTGTAGAGGAAACAATATTATTTAGTACTCTTTTATACTGCCACATTATCATTCATTTAAAGAATAACTGATAGGGCCAGGTGCGGTGGCTCATGCCTGTAATCTCAGCACTTTGGGAGGCTGAGGTGGGTGAATCACCTGAGGTCAGGAGTTCGAGACCAGCCTGGACAACATGGTGAAACCCTGTCTCTATTAAAAATACAAAAAATATTAGCAGGGTGTGATGATGTGCACCTGTAGTCCCAGCTACTCGGGAGGCTGAGGGATGACAAGCGCTGGAACCCAGGGGCGGAGGTTGTAGTGAGCTGAGATCGTGCCACTGCGCTCTAACCTGGGCAACAGAGAGAGACTCCATCTCAATTAAAGCAAAAAAAAAAAAGCTGATAAACAATAGGGAGATGGGCCCTTATATTAAGGGATGTCTCAAAAGTTCAGTGCTATAAACGGATAGTCTCTGATTGTATCTTTTTGAGGAGTTATTTCTGAGAATAATTATAAAATTTTTTATTCTTAACAGGAGAGGTAACAGGGATTCTTTTTATTTGTGGTAGGATGGTATTTGCCACGGAGGAAGTTGTCTTCAGCCCAGGGATATTACATTATATTCCAAAAATGTTTCATCCTAATGAAAGAGGTCTTGGATTTAAGACAATGTCTTGATGCAACTAGAAACCAGGCTGTCAAGGAATTTGCTTATTTCTTAACTTGATATCCAATATTAAACATTAGGCAGGTATGTTACTGTGTGTATGTCACACACACATATACATGGATGAATAGATAGGTAGATTGAGTGATATATGGATGATATATTACTATTTTCAGGCTGCAATAACAAAACACCTTAAACTGGGTAGCTTATAAACAACAGAAATTAATTTCTCATAGTTGTAGAGACTGGGAAGTTCAAGAATAAGGCACTGGCAGATTCAGCCAGATTCTGGTGAAGCTCCACTTTCTGGCTTATAAACGACACCTTCCTCGACACGATAACCTCACATGATAGAAGGGACAAGGCAGCTCTCTGGAGCTTTCATAAGAACACTAATTCCATTCATGAATGCCTCATAACCTAATCATCTCCCGAAGGCCCCACCTCCTAATACCGTAATGTCGATGATTAGATTTCAGCATATGAATTTGGGGGAGACACAAACATTCAGACCAAGACAGACAGATAGATAGATAGATAGCCTCTGTTGTCAAAGATTGGCACCAGAAATTATAGAGCTGGGAAGCTTCTCATCTAAAACATAAATTGGGCACTTTACAATCACACTATGAATTATTGTCCCTTTTAGACATAAAGAAATCAAAAATAGGTGTGCTTCTGTGATGGCAGCTAGTAAGGACTGACTTCAACTTGAGTCCTTAGATACCAAGACAAATGTTCTTTATACTGTATCACAGAGGCTGTGCTCTTCAGTATTCTAATTACTCAATTTCATGACTCTGTACAGCTATTTTTCAATCTCAGGCCCTCAGATGGGTTCCTAAGCAACAAAACCAGAACAACTTTCCTGAGGTAGGGGTAAGGGAGGAATCAATTTTGCCTGCCAAAGTCAACTATAAAAGATGTAAGGGCTCTTACCTACAGATATACAACACAATCATTAAGAGACAGAGGTGAGATTGCTTATATAGCTTCCTAAACACATCTTTAAGAAGTTTGTTGCCAAATGTATACATAACATGTACCATATCTACAGGCAGTATAGCTATACCTTGACTAATAGGTCTATGTGGGTAGAAAATATGATCAAAGTATAGTTGGTCTTGATCCATACCCCAGTTAAGATGGACTTGATACACAATTTTTTTGACTTTGTAGAGTTTGCAGGGCCCAAGTAATAGCTTTGTATGTTAAAACATCACTTGTATCAACAGAATCTCTATACTTACTTTTCAAATAAATAATCACATGGATTTTAATGAAACCATACCACCATAATTTTGTGACCATGATATTATAATGCATTGTTACTACTGATCATTTATCTTGGGGAGCTGCTATGCTAGGTGCTTTATTAAACTGTCCCATAGGACAGACACGATAGGATGAACAACTGAAGCATTGCACCATTAGGACCCCTATGATTTCCCATGGATGACTATGACATAGAAATGCTGTGTAAAATTGAAAAAAAAAACTGCATTAAAGTTCACATGGAACCAAAAAAGAGCCCGCATTGCCAAGACAATCCTAAGCCAAAAGAACAAAGCTGGAGGCATCATGCTACCTGACTTCAAACTATACTACAAGGCTACAGTAACCAAAACAGCATGGTACTGGTACCAAAACAGAGATATAGAGCAACGGAACAGAACAGAACCCTCAGAAATAATACCACACATCTACAGCCATCTGATCTTTGACAAACCTGACAAAAACAAGAAATGGGGAAAGGATTTCCTATTTAATAAATGGTGCTGGGAAAATTGGCTAGCCATAAGTAGAAAGCTGAAACTGGATCCTTTCCTTACTCCTTCTACAAAAATTAATTCAAGATGGATTAGATACTCAATGTCACTAATCATCAGAGAAATACAAATTAAAACCACATTGAGATATCATCTTATACCAGTTGAATGGCTATGATTAAAAAGTCAAAAAAAAAATAACAGATGTTGGTGAGTACAGAGAAGAAAGGGAACTCTTACACACTCTTTGCAGGAATGCAAATTAGTACAACCTCTATGGAAAACAGTATGGACATTTTTCAAAGAGCTAAACATAGGACTATCATTCAATCCAGCAATCCCATTACTGAGTATCTACCCAAAGGAAAATAAATCATTATATCAAAAATGCATCTGTGCTTATATGTTTATTGAAGCACTACTTAAAATCGCAAAGATATGGAATTAATCAAAGTGTCTATCTATGGATGATCAGCTAAAAAATGTGATATGTATGTACATACACAATGGAATACTATTCAGCCATAAAGAAGAATGAAATCATGTCTTTTGCAGCAACATTGGTGGACCTAGACGCAATTATCGTAAGTGAAACAACTCAGAATCAGAAAGTCAAATACTGCATGTTCTCACTTAGAAGGGGGTGCTAAATAATGTATACACATGGACATAGAGTGTGGAAAAATAGACATTGGTGACTTGGAGGGTAGGACGGTGGGAAGGAAGTTAGGGATAAGAAATTATATAATGGGTACAATGTAGACTATTCAGGTAGTGATTACACTAAAAGCCCATTCTTCATCACTATACATTATACCCATGTAATCAAACTGCACTTGTACTCCTTACATTTAAACAAATAAAAAATAAAATTTTGGTACCTAGAAAGATATAATAAAGGGATATATTCTTTTTTTTTTTTTTTTTACTTGAGCAGATATTTTAGTATTGAGTGAGTTTTTTTTTTTAATTAATTTATTATTATTATACTTTAAGTTGTAGGGTCCATGTGCATAACGTGCAGGTTTGTTACATATGTATACTTGTGCCTTGTTGGTGTGCTGCAACCATCAACTCGTCATTTACATCAGGTATAACTCCCAATGCAATCCCTCCCCCCTCTCCCTCCCCCCTCCCCATGATAGGCCCCGGTGTGTGATGTTCCCCTTCCCGAGTCCAAGTGATCTCATTGTTCAGTTCCCACCTATGAGTGAGAACATGCGGTGTTTGGTTTTCTGTTCTTGTGATAGTTTGCTAAGAATGATGGTTTCCAGCTGCATCCATGTCCCTACAAAGGACAGAAACTCATCCTTTTTTATGGCGGCTGCATAGTATTCCATGGTGTATATGTGCCACATTTTCTTAATCCAATCTGTCACTGATGGACATTTGGGTTGATTCCAAGTCTTTGCTATTGTGAATAGTGCCGCAATAAATATATTCTTTTGATTAAAAAATATTATCTCCACCCTGATGTGGAAACAGCCATGCGAAAAGAGATTTGGAGAAGACCTTCTTTTGGATGTCAACTACAACATTACTTATTTTCAGAACATGTAAATATGTTCATTGCTTGATTTTTTTGGTTGAAAACAAAGTAAGCTAAATTCATAACATTGGCAGTGTTTCTATATATAAACAGCTTAAGACTGAAATGACTTTGCGTAACTAAACACTTTATATAACAGCTCTTCTCAGTTGCCTATTTGAAAGGGAAACAGCCATATGAACCCTTTTGTGGTTCCAGGTGTTGCTGTCTTCCTAAATAGTAGCAACAGATGTGGCCCTTTGGCTCATGAGAGCTGGTATGCAATGAATCTGGAGAGGTAGGATGGAGAGGAATTTTGCATACTCAGCAAGCATGCACCCAGAAAATGGGTGCCTGACCTTAAGCTTTGCACAATGTGAATTATAAATGCTGTCTTGATTTTCGCTGTTTCACAACTACAAGCCATCTAAAAATGCCCAAAGAGAATAATTTCTTTAATGTCTTTGAATAACCACTTAATTAAGTGAAAATTAAGTTATTCAAATTGTTGAAACATTTTCAATTATCTTACTCTATGCATTTATACCTTACTTTACAAATAGAAGAAGTTTATTATCATTTAGAGCTACAATATCTTCAGTTCATTACTATCAAGAGACAATTTTATGTCTTGCCTTAAGTTATGTTGAAATGGAAGAAAGGTCTCCCTCATTCTACTAAAAGTGATCTTAGCAAACTGCTTCTCAAACCTCTGCTCCAAAGCTACCCCAACTCACATCAAATGCCCTCAAATCAACCAAACAACCAAACAACCCACCCAATATCCTGTACACAAAACAAAGCTATTTCAACCCTTATTAAATGGCCCTAAACCAACCAACCAATCCACTCTATATCCACATGCACAAAACAAAGCTACCATAGTATACATCAAACGTCCTCAAATGAATCAACCCAACAACTCAATAACCCCCTCTCCACTCCTCAAAGCAACTAAAATACTACCTGGAATGAACAAAACAAAGAACCAGATGATCTCCCAAGAGTAAAAGTGAATCAAGAGCTGAGAATGACTGATAGACTAGCTATTTTAAATTTAATATTTTGTAACCAACAGGAAAACTAAATTGGTCACAGAATCAAAGTATAAGTCTTTACAATCTGCATTCCTTTATTTAGTTTGATTTTTATCACACATAGTCATTAATATGAAATTTACCTTAATTTCTTATTAATTAGCTGGTAAGAAACCAGAAAACTCCATTACGTCTGATTTATTATTGATCCACATAAAGTACCAGGAAGCTTAAGATTTCCTATATATCAATTTCTATAATCTATAAAATCCAGATAGGCTCAGAATGAATAAATTAACATTTATAATTTTTGCTTCCTTCTTGAGCAAAAGAGATACAACATAAAATGTAGAGGTTATAAAGGAAAAACATTTGTAAGAAATACATTTTACTCGTTACTTGATAAGTTTTATTTCTAAAGTATCTTCCAATGTTATTGTCAACAAATGGTTGAAGTAGATATGTTTAAATGCAATAATAGGGACTCTTTCCCATTTAACCACCATACAAAAATCCTGTGACACCTCATCCAAACCAACTAAGTAAATTATCTCGAAGAATCTAAAATATAATAAATTTGTGATTCAAAGCAAAAGCATTATTCACTATTCTTAGTAGATAATGTATTAGTGAAATGTTCTAATTTTTGACATATGAAATATGAAAAACACTAGCTAAAATATGAAAAAGAAGTGAATTTAATAAATGAAATTTATTTCCAACCTGAAGCACACTTACAAAATATGCACACCATTGCATGTGTTCTCACATTACACAAGGTCAACACTGCCAGAAGCCTGTACTATATCTGCTTAAAATACAGTATTTATGAGTAAAACCTCTGGGAATGACCAGTGAAATGTTTCCTCTTTGCCAGACAAAAGGTAAGATATGTTTTAAAAAACTCAACAATGGGTATTTACTTTGCTAACCATCAATGTGTTATATTTTATTGTTTTGCCTTTTACCTTTCCTTTTTACCTTTTCTTATTTAAAAAAAATGCTTACCTGTGTCTTTGTAAAACCAAATATTTAAACATTGATATACTCCTATGATGCTTCTAAAAAGAATATAGTAGAATGATAACAGAATCACCAGCAGCAAAAACAAGACCTTGGTCATTTTCTTTTTTCTTTGAAACTGTTACCTTGGATGTTGAATCCCTCCATATTTCTGATACTTTTAGAGATGGGAATGGTGGCATATCAAGGATAAATTAAATTTCATCATTTTGGCTTTAACACGTACACTATAAACGTGACAGCTTGGTGCACTGTAGCTGACAGTTCCCATTAACTAGAAGCTAATATTGCAGAGTCAGTCCAAACAGAGAGTCACGACCTCTGGCTACAGGAAGGTCCCCTTCATACTAGGATTCTCACACCCCCTTGGGAACAAAAAAGCTATAAATATTTTCTACTAGTTCCCTCCTCAAAGCTATATAATGAATATTTACACATTGGGATCTTTTTTTCTACTCTTGGAAAAGCATTTCCAATTGACACATTTTATTGGTCTAAGCAGGTGACTCAAGCCAGCCCTCTTTGCCTTCACAGTAAAGCAGCATACAGGAGGGCTTACGTTTCAGTTCTTGAATCACTGGTAAAACAATGCATAAAAGAGTAGGAAACGTTTTTTAAACTTTTAAAAAATGAATTGATAAAATATGCAAGTGCCAGGAAAATCTGCCAAAACATGAAAAAAACCAAAACGTTAAGAAGTGGATGTAGCTTAAGGAATATTTTGAACGAGACTTCAACAATAAAATAAATGCTAAATGGATTCGCTGGAAATTTTAGGTCCTAGAGACCATTGAAAGAAACATAAGTCAATTTTTGAAATATATTTATGTTTAAATAACAAAGTTATTTTAGTATCAGTTGTTGGCCATAAGCACCATGAGTCTGTATGTGTGTGCGGATGGACAGGAGAGACAGATGGTACAGAGAACTTGTCACTGTTTATCTACAAAGTGCTCACGTTATATTGAAGTAACTCACAAATCACAAATTCCCCAGAAGAGGCCACAGAACAGAGATTATGAACAGAGATACAAAAGCCAGACTGCGTAGGGGCAGTCCTTGTACTGCTACTGATTAGGTGCACAATCTGGACTGAGTTAACTTCTCTGTACCTCAGTGTCCTCCTCTGCAAAATGAGCAGAATAATGGTATCCAGCTGTGTCTGAGAACTAAATAAATTAATATTTGTAAAATGCATTAAATAGAGCAAATAGTAAAATAATAACATATTTAATCATGGCTTTGGGAGACATATAGGAGCATGATAAATAAAAGTCTAGCCTCTGCCCTCATGGAGTTCATTGCCTACACAGGAGAAGACAGATTAGTAATTTTGAAAAAATCAAAAATGTGGGTAATTGCAATGTCCAGGCTATGCATAAGGTGCCCTGGAACATGAAACAAAGATGTACTCAACTAAATTAAGCTGGTGGAGATGCAGTGTATTCAAAAAGATTTCACAGAGAAGGTAAAGCTTTAATACAAGACTTGAAGGATTAATTTGAGTTCCTAGATAATGACAGGCGGCTGGTTTGAGGATTTGAAGTAGAAGGACCAGCATGTTCCACAGCCATGTGTGGCATATTGAAGCCTTGGAAAAGAGTTGGTATGAGTGGGCTATAAAGTACTCTGGACAGCATGAGGATGGAAAGGCCGACTGGCACCTTATTAGGAAGCTTGGACTTGACCATGTAGAATGAGGGTGAATTTAAAGGTTTATAAACCCGGGGTATTATGGTAATGTTTACATTTTTAAAAAGATTACAGGAGCAGCAGAGCTAGGAATGGACTAGAGGTGAGTAAGATAGAACTCCAGAGATCAGTTATTGTTATCATAGTCAAGGATAATGACATAATCAAGGGAAGAAGTCAAAAGAGATGAAAGAAAATTGTTTGGAGTCAGGAAATAATCCCAGTCTGCAATTTGTGTTCAAATCCAATCCAGGCATCATGCTTTCCAAGAATCTTCCTTAAAATTTCAGATAGGTCTAAATGTTCTCGTTCTGTACAGGATTCTATACCACCTGTAGAATTGTATCATTTGTCACACGGTATTGCAATTGTATGTTTATATCTGTATCTCTTTTTTCACTGGCTCATTTATTCATTTAACAAACATTTTAAAAGCCATTCTCTATGCAACACACCGGTTAAATGTTGGGAATCCCCAGAGAACAGTATCATTATGATCCTTGTTCTTCCAGAACATTTGGTCTAACAGAAAAAAAAAGATCCTCAACAAATGCTTGTTAAATTGTTGAGATAGATTTGAAGATCATAAGTACAGGGGTTGTTGAAATTTAGAACATGGATAAAACCTTTCTAGTAAGTAAATGTAAAAAGAAACATGCTGAGTAAGGATGGGAAACCCCAATATTTAAGAGGTGAACAAACTCAGGAAGAGGAAAGTGTAAAGGAAAGCTGGATCCACTAGAAGAAACAACATAAAATTACTTTTTTTTTTTTTTTTTTTTTTTTGAGACAGAGTCTCACTCTGTCACCAGGCTGGAGTGCAGTGGCACGATCTCAGTTAACTGCAACCTCCAACTCCCTGGTTCAAGCGATTTTCCTGCCTCAGCCTCCTGAGTAACTAGGATTACAGGCACGCACCACCACGCCCAGCTTTTTTTAATTTTTTTTTATTTTTAGTAGAGATGGGGTTTCACCATGTTGGCCAGGATGGTCTCCATCTCCTGACCTTGTGATCTGCCCACCTCGGCCTCCTGAAGTGCTGGGATTATAGGTGTGAGCCACTGCACCTGGACAAAATTAGTTTTTTTAACCATCAGATATGATTTGCAAAACTTTGTTATTCAATAATCATGTTTTCAACCATTATGATACTTTTTGTTATTCGGACTCCCTTTCAAAACTTGCATTAATAATGCCCCAAGCTTTCACAGTTAGTATTAGTCTTATTTCAATTAATGCTTATGCATGATTCTACTTATATGAGGTATATGAAATAGTGAAATTCATAAAAGCAGAGAGTAGAATGGTGGTTTCCAGGGTGTGTGGGGAGGGAGAAACAGGGAGTTGCTAATCAACAGTCTTCAAGTCTCAGTTATGCAAGATGAGTAAGTTCTTGAGATCTTCTGTACAACATTGTGTTCATTCTGTATTGTACATTTAAACATCTGTTAAGGGGATGAATCTGTGGGAAGTGTTGGCAACACAATTAAAAAAATAAAAATAATAAGATGATTTTTTTAATTCAAGGAATTAGAGTTTCAATAAGTGAATAATTTCATGTCAAATGCTGCAGAAGTCAGTGAAGATTAAGCAGTAAGAATAACAAGTAGATCTGGTGTGGTAAGCAAAATTTGGTCCACATAACCTTTATTTACCCCTGGCATTACTTGCATGATGTGTTAGGTTATGTAAGGGATATAATTAAGGTTATACCAAATGACTTTATCTTGGATTACCTGTGTGAGCCTATTCTAATCACATTACCCCTGCGAAGCAGAGATCTTTCTTCAACTGGAGGCAGGAAGAGCAGCAGAGATTCCAAGCAAAGTATTCTATGTACTATATTGTTGTTGGCACGAGATAAAAGGAGACAAATGTCAAAAAATTAGGGACCTGGGTCCTACAATAAAGAGCTGAATTCTTCCAATAACCTGAATGAACTTGGAAGTAGAATCTTTTGCAGAGCTTCCTGATAAGAACCCGGCCCAGTTGACTCCTTGATTTTAGCAGAGGACACAGTTGAGCTGTGTTGTGTGTGGACTTCTGAACCACAAAACTGTAAGATGATAATTTTGTGTTGTCTGAAGCCACTAAGTTTGTGATAATTGGTTAGGACAGCAATAGGAAACTAATATACTTGCCAATTACAAGTCAGTTGTGAGGTGATGCTGAGAGTAACTTTAGCAGTATACTGAAGTCCAGAAGCCAACTTGAGTTAAGGAGGATGAGGGAAGTGGAAGTAGAGGAGCATTTCCTTTTCACATTCATCCCCCCGTTTTTTTTTTTTACATGTTTCCATTGTTGTTCATGAAATTTTTGTGAGATGATTTATAAAGGTAATTTGTTGAATTTTACTCCTTTTCTACCCTAAAATGTAACTTAATCCAATGAGCTTAAAATCATTTGCATATTTGATAAATATTTCCCCAGTCTCCCTCTAGACAACTGATAAAGGAAAGAATCAAATTGATGAGGCTCAAGATACAGGTAAACATTTATTGCATTTAATGTATGCTTGCTAAATATCAAAAAGTTCCAAGAAATCTTTTCAAAGCCCCTTCCCACACTCAATATAGAAAAACACACATTTGGAAGGACACTTGATGTTGCACTGTGAAACAGATTTTTTAAATCTTCAATACCCAGTCTTTCCTTTTTTTAAAATTATAGGTAAATAAAAATTGTAATGGATACTTCTAAGGAAAACACATAAAATACATAATGACTAAAAATTAACTCTCCAAATTAGAAGAAAGACACTAATACTGAAACATGTTTCATGCCTACATAAATATTAACACATTCATACATATGAATGTGTATATGTATACAGTGTTATATACGTATGGATGGACATAATTATTTGGTAAAAATATGCAAACCATGTTCCAGAAAATGTTTTTGATCTGTATTCAGGGGATTTGATAGAATGCCAATTTAATAGACATTTATTTCGTTACTACTATGTGTGAAGTTCTCTCTACTAAGCACTTGGGTTGATATAAAAATAAATAAAATACAATTCTTCCACTCCCAAAGTCTGTATTTTAGATAAAAACTAAAATGAATTTTTAAAAATATATGCACAGGAACATCACAGGGGATTCACGTCACGAATCAAATTCATCCTATGTTTATTAAGATGGCCCCCGAAAGTGTAGAACCGATATTTCTAGCTCTTTTCCATGCAGAAATGGGTCATGTATTTCTGTTTCATGTGACTGAACATATTACAAACCCTGCTACTGTGGATTGAACTGAACCTAATAAATCTGCTGTAGGCTAGGTGCTGTGTTCTACCCTCAGGTTTAAAAGAGTTGTAAGACAAGAGCTTGCTCTCAAGGAGCTGAGTCTTAAATATAAACTTCACTATGGGCCAGTCTTATAAACCAACTGATACCTTGCCACTTTCCATAAAATCTTTATATGTCTTTGTTTTGCCATTTTCTGTTTTTCTCACAATTGTATCCTAATAATTACACCCACATGATATATAGCTTGGAAGATTTTTGTCATCACCATATCAATTTAGTTCATAACATGTGCTTCAAAATGTATTGTAAATTCTTTTAAGATAAGAATTCATTATGGTTTATGTTTATATCTATGCCTCCTTCAATAATTCGGAAATAGAATTGTCTCTAGGATGTATTCAGAGCTGTGACATTATGCTATTAAAAACACATAAGGTCTAGAAACTGGCATAATTATTTGCACTTACTCAATGTACTTTATGAGATATTTTTCTCATATGTGTGTTGTTATGTAATTTAATTCAATTAACAAATAATTTTTAAAAACAAATATACTAAACTGATATGTTGCAGCCATAAGATATTTTCATCTGCACATACAGTTTTAGACAAATCATATTTTATTTGTTGTTATAGACTATCATTATGTTTTATAAATATGCTACTTATTTATGGCTATAAAGAAGAATGCCACATTCAAATAATCACTTGTAGTCTTAAAAAATAGTTGAGGTCATTGCCTTGTGCCATATATTTGATAAACTTGAAGATTTAAATATTATTATGTCAATCTATCTTTAAAATAGAAAGCTACCATTTCTTCCGTTTAAAATTAGGTACAAAAGTTTCAATAAACAACTTAATCTAAAACATAAGGGAAGACAAAAGCTTTTGCTATACTCTGACCTGGTAAATTGCTGAAAATGACTGTGTGCTGAAACTGCTTTGGCTTGATAATAACTCTCTTTGTTATAAAGAGATAATCGTAAGAAGTCTATGGAACGCATAAAGTCTTCAGTTTTTAATATACATATATATTTTCGTCCTTGAAGGGAAGTAGCAAAAATAATATAACATCTAAAACCAAATTATTTTTCATTTAAAGAACCAAAAATAATTTTGCAATACATATCTGTCTATACTCTTAGCTTTTATCTATCAACTGACTCCTTCCTTGTGTGCCTCTTCATTTAAAAAATCTAAGACAAAATGAAATATGATTTTGTAATATCAATGAGAATAAATGCTGCCAACATTTGTAAAACATGTACATTTCAAGGCTGCTGGTTTTTTTTTTCCACTTCATCCATGACATTAAATATGTTAGTATTCTACCACACAGAAAATCACTATAGTCAACACTGACTGATCAATGGTCAGTCCGCATTTTTTAGAGCACACCTATAAAAGTTAGAAATAGTACATTTTAACTAGAAGCCTATCAAAATCACAACTCTGCTCTCGCCTTTCTACTAAGAACAAAAGCAGAACCTAGCCAACTCATTTGCATCATAATCTAATTTTGAAATTACTTTATCAGTGCAATAACACATTCAATAGAGGTTTTGTCTTATTGATGAAAAGGGAATCCACTTGGTTTGGGAGTACATAACATTTTTAATTAAATTTGTGTTATTATTATACTTACACTCAAAGGGCCAGGTGATGGCAATGTTCCATGGAGGAAAATAATATTGCTATAATAACAACAATATCCATGAAAATTTAATAACATTTCACTGAGACATAATGACATAATAACAAATATGTAATCACTATCTAGGCACTTTGTAGGGAAGAGTTAAAGTAATCAGTAAGACTGTTACTAAATAAAAGACCTTTTTCAGAAATTGGGGATATAAAAATGGCATATATCTATTTCATCCTTGTAATCTCTTTGAAGAGACAGGTTTTACATATACAAAGATAAACAACAACAAGGTAGTCAATTATGAGATGTTTGTGAGTCAGGGCAACTACTTTAAGAGCCCTTTGAAAAGGAAGGAAATGTGACAAAAATTCTAGGCAGGAAAGATGCAGCATTGGAAATGTATCTGATATGTTAAGATAATGACAAGTGGACACCAGAAGTGGAGTAGACAATTCAAATAAGGGGTCAGTGGAGCTTAGTGTGGACAGTTTACGTGAGCCAGATTTTGGAGTCTTGAATGTCCAACCCAGGAAAGAGAAGCATGTTGTCTGGGAATTGGGATATGACTACCTGATGATTTCACTGTGAATTCAAACAGGTTGAAGGAGAACAAGGTCATTTTTCAAGGAATAATTTACAAGATTTAGCAACTGAAGGAGAGGATAATGAATAAAGAGAGTCAAAATGACACTAAGGTTTTGAGTGGGTGACTGGGAAAATAATGACATCATATCTCCTTTAAAAAAAAAATAATAAGAGTCGGGCATGGTGGCTCACACCTGTAATTCCAGCACTTTGGGAAGCTGAGATAAGTGGAACATCTGAGGTCAGGAGTTTGAGACCAGCCTGGCCAACATGGTGAAACCCCGTCTTTACTAAAAATACAAAAAATTAGCTGAGCGTGGTGGCAGGTGCCTGTAATCCCAGCTACTCAGGAGGCTGAGCCAGGAGAATCACTTGAACCTGGGAGGTGGAGGTTATAGTGAGCTGAAATTGCCCCATTGTACTCCAGCCTGGGCAACAATAGCGAAACTCTGTCTCAATAAATAAATAAATAGTAATAATAAGAAGAAGAATATTTCTCCCAACATATACCTAACAGAAATTTATAAGAGAAAACTCACTGAAAAATCACAGTATAAGAATTACTGTAGTCCTACCTGTAATTATATGAAACAATTGTTAATATACAAAGTTTTCAATGATGGTCATCAATAACACAGGGATAGCATATGTGAATTGTATTTCTGAGCATGCATTTACTTAGCGCTCTTGTAATTAAATTTAGAATTTATACATGTAATGCCAAACTTGTACACTTTATATTGCATTGTTTTAGAAAAGCATAAAAGTATTTATACTTTTCTCATTACTTTTAACAGCAAAAACCACAATTACTTTTGCACCAACCTAATGTAAATGCTCTATGCGTTTCTGAGAGTTTACTTAATTGTATAATTTTAACACTTTTGAGCACTTCAAGATTTGAAAGTTAAAAAAACATAATGATGACTGAGCTCTAATTAAGATTTCTGTTACAGGGAATCCTTGTTAAACATTAAAGGAGAAATAAATAACTCTAGGACAATGATCAAGAAGGATAGAGACTATTGAAGAAAGGAAAGAATGATTTGAGATTTGGAGTCTAATGCCCTCAGATCGATCATGTAACAATACCAGATGTGAACAATCAGCAAGCTCAAACAAATGCAAAGCAGCAGAACTCAGGAAATAAGTCTAAAACCCAGGAGCACTCCAAGAGAAGGTACTAGGAGCAAGAGTTAAACACATCGAGTAAAGTCATCAGATTTAAACAAGAACTATTGATAAGATATTATAGAAGAGCATATGTTATATTAGTTACAAAACCCAGTGTAACTAGTTAGGCTTTAGCAGGCCATCTAAATTTGAATCGATTTTAAAAATAGTTTTTCTTTGGGTGTATTTTAAAAGATTACACAAATTAGAAATTTCTTGTCTGAACTTGTTCAAGGCCCAAGTTTGCCATGGATTTCGGTATGACAGACGTGACACATTGTCTATATACTGCTGGAATATGGAAGTAAATGCCCCACACTGTTCTAGAGATCCCAAAAGTGAATAACAAACATATAAATACAGTTAAATAACTTAGGCACTGGTTGATTAATGTGAGTAAAATATGTCCAAAATGACTAGATACCATCCATCAAAGAGATACTGTAAATGACTGGCAGCTCAAACAGGCAGACTTAAAAGCAGGGGAGTCTGGCTTTTTTATGAGCTTTATTTTATCAGTATTCCTGCTCCCGATTACAAAGTGCCTGCCAAAGTGTCTAGTATGAAGAAGACATCTAGTAAATGTTTATGTGAAACTGAGATTTGCAAAAGTAGTGAAAATCATTATAATCTTAAAAACTAAATTTTTTTAAAAAAGGTTTAAGAATTATTTACTGTTGAGTTTGTATGGAGTGCAGTTTCCCAAAGGGGCTAACAACTTGCTAAGCCTTTGTAGAGGTCATATGGAAATGAACTTGGTCACCCTTTCTGTTTTCTGACATTTGAATTTGGAAGGCTATTATAAGTGAGCTTCATAATTTCATTTCAATTCACACATCCTCAGGGCAGCTAATTTTTCATATGCCAGCTGCCCTTGTGTTTTTGTTTTAAGTCTCTAACACTAAAAGCTATCTTATTTTTTTTTTCTTAAACCTCAGCCTTCTAGAGAGCCAGTTCCTTTAACAAAAGAAATTGAAAACCCAATCTCAGTCACCCACCCTTTATTTCCCTGAGCTTTTCAAATACGATGGACAAGTTCATCTTTTATACACTGTATTTTTACTACATATTCATTTAGCCTTTTACTAATAGGAACATGTTTTAACTTCAGAGAAGAGAGAGAATGCTGGATGTTCCTTTAGAGCCTCAGAAGATTGAAAGTATTTTCAGCAGTGTGTATACGTCTGTAATAGCAAGAGGCAGACATCACCGTGGTTCACAGTACTTCTCACTATAAACATCTATGGAAGTAGAAAATTTGCCATCAGAATGCCATACATTCCAGAGTATGCCAATGTTATATAGTTAAATACATTCTATTGATCAAATCTACTGAAGGTAATTTTAAATTATATGTTTTGATCTCTCGTGGCTATAATCAGAAGGTCAACGTGAAAAGAAAAATAGAGCCACGGTGGAAGGGCAGCAATGACTTCTGTATGGTTTATCACCAGCATACAGTACTTATTCCTGCTCCTGCAATAATTTAAGCACTTTGTCATTTCTACTTTCAGTTTATGTTAAGCAGAATTAATACATAAAAATCTAAGCAAGAATTTTTACTGGAAGTTTCCCATATGGAGATACTTAAGAATTGAACTTATAGTAACTACTGCTGTATTCAAGGTCAGTCTAGCGACCATACAAGAAAAGTAAAACCTACATTTTATCTAAGGGAAGAAACCAAGAGAATATTAACCTCATTGGTGGACAATATGGCATTTCCCAAACATATAATCAAAAGCAATTAGTTTAAATTAACTACACTGTGTTTTCAGGTATGTTGTTTACCAGATCATTCCCATGGCCTAAAAATCTTATTCTAAATTTTCATTATCAAAAGAAATGTAAAATCAACTATAAAATAATTGTGCTTTCTTTTGCAAATGCTCAAGTGCTATGAAAATATAATAATAATATAGGTAAAGGAAGTGCAACACAAACAAATCTCATGTCAATTTCTGTCATAAGACTTGAATCGGAAATGCAGGAAGGGTGTATTTTCATTCTTTTACCTACCATAAGAAATAGTTTTGCAACTTCATATGTTAAGCTGATCAGTTAAGACACAAATATATGTAGCAGAACACATCAGGAAAATAAAATAAAAGTGCTTATATAATTTACCAAATGATGCTTTTGCTTAGATGCATGCATAATTATTAAGGCTAAGAGCCAAGTATTATATTTATTAATTGTTCACACAGCTGAATTTGTAGTCATTTCTTCACGTTTATACTTTTTCAAAATCAACCTATATTTCCTACAGTATTATTTTAAATTAATGAAAATAGTCTGTGTAATAAAATTAGTTATCAAATATTACTGTTCTTTGATGAGTGATAATTTACATTAACGTTTACAAGGTCCTTTATACAAATTTATTATATAATTTACAATAAGTAAATTCAATATCTGTAGGTTTTTATGAGGAAAATAGGTCTTGGAATATTTTTAGAAACATAGATTACAAACAATACAGATTTTAAATTAAACTTATAGTGTGGCACACCGTCAAGAATAATTCCTTCATTGGATATTCTTCATTTGTATTTCTGTGTAGCTGTTCTACTAAGAGTGATTAAAAACAAACAGTTAATAAATCTTTCTCTGAAGCTGGCTTTTGAAATGATATACAATCCCATTTTCTTTTATCTTAAAAGTCTCTATTTTTTCTCTTTCATTTCCAAACTAGAGAAAGCTCTTCCTTCTTCCCTGCCCCCAACATCTAGTGTGAAAGCTCTGGGCTTGCCAAAGTTAATTCCTTTCCAAGAAAGGGTAGCACTGTCCTCTAGTGGACATACAATATACCAAAATAATTGAACAAAAGAGAGAAATACCGTAAACTTTTAAATAGAACAATTCAATAGCAAGAATTTGAATGTATTGCTGTGTCTGTTTTTTATGTTTATCCTTTTTCTTTTTTTTTTTTTTTGAAAGAATGTCACTCTGTCGCCCAGGCCAGACTGTGGTGGCACGATCTCGGCTCACAGAAACCTTCTGGTTTCAAGCAATTCTCCTGCCTCAGTCTCCCGAGAAGCTGGGATTACAGGCATGCGCCACCACCTCTGGTTAATTTTATTTATTTATTTATTTATTTATCTATTTATTTATTTATTTATTTTTAGTAGAGACGGGTTTCGCTATGTTGGCCAGGCTGGTCTTGAACTCCTGGTCTCAAGTGATCCAACCACATTGGCCTCTCAAAGTGCTGGGATTACAGGCCTGAACCATCACACCCAACCCATGTGTCTGCTTTTAGATTTGTGCCTGTACACCATTCATTTTTCAAATAGTAATGGTCTGCATATGATGTTGGCAGTCAGCCATGATTTGTTAAAGCAAATGAAATCAAAGGACAATTAAATTGTTTTAACTTTCAGTACAAATATAAAATACTATGTTGCTGTTACCACTGCAGTGAACACCAGAAGTCATTCAGATTCCCAAGGCCCACAGCTTTGTGATAACCATTTAAAAGTAAACTCAAATATCCAATCCTGTACTCCCCACTACATCATGTGTCTTTGTAAGTTCTTACAGTACCATTCCTTTTCCTTCACAGTATTTGTCACAGTTTGAAATTCTATGGTGTGATAATTTGCTTAATATCTGTTTCACCCACTAAACATGTGAAGGCAGAAACTATCTCTTACGTTCACCACGATATCCTGACCACTTAGCACTGTACTTGGCACAAGATAGGGACACTGGATATATCTGATGAATTAATAAATATTCCAGGAAATAATTTACTGAGAATAAAAGTGGAGTTGAGGTATACTCTAAAACTTTAATAGTTTCATGTTAATTTACACTTAATAAGGTGCTCCTGTAGCCATGCCACTAACAACGAAACACAAAAATAAAATCAGCACACTGGCAGTTCTGTCTTTATCTACCCTTCCAGTTTTCAGCTCTCACAATCTGCTTCTCCCTGTTGTTTTTAATATCCTTTTTCTTCAACATGACATTATCATTTAGCAATGGATCCCTTACCAGAGAGAAATGAGTATCAGGCTTATAGTCCTAGTAGTGCTATCATCGCCAGCCCATACCCTGACATCTGCACGGAGGGCCCCATACCATTACCCACCTAACTCCCTTTACGGCATCATCTCTTGTGTGAAAGGACTCTCCCTACCTCGATTTCCTTATAAATTTCCTGGTCTTCTATTACTTTGTCTCCTACTCCTGATGACAAATTAATTGCATTTAATGATTTCTCGGGAGATTATATATTTCCCTCAAATTAAATAATTTAATTTTAACTAGATCCTTAAAGGGATAATCACTTAAACCCTGACAGTAAATGACATGACTTTATAGAAATAGATAATATTGAGCAGGTGAGATTTTTCATTTTTGAAATCACATGTGCTCCATCTTAATTGTAAGGCTGGGTCCCAAGCAACCAACAAACCCACTGTTTAACCCCAGCTAATTAGCAGAATTTTTTTTCCTGTTTTTAAAACTGGATTATTAACATGATGTCTGGTGCAGTTTGTTGCTACTACAAGAAAGTACTACTGTCACGGTTTTTCTTTGATGATAAAAGACTTGAATACATACTTATCTATAATCTCCTTAATTGTAGCTGTTTTCCTGTAAAATAAAATATGTAGAGGGTAGATACTATATGTCTTTGATGGCCTAGATGAGAGATACATATGTTTTTGATAAAGAGATAGTTAGACTTACCTGCTATCACCAGAAGGCAGACCTAGAATCGAAGGAGAAAACAAAGGGAAGCAAATCTATGTTCAATATAATGAAATTTCTAAAACATGTTGATGTTGAAAAGACATTGATTTCCTTATAAGGTATGATGTTCCTTATGAGGTAAGGTGTTTAATTAGATATCAGATGGTCATTTTGCAGGAATAAATATTGTAGAACTTATCCCTGGTTTTAGTAGATTTTATGAATAGAGTCCATAGAGCTCTACTAAGGGGCTCAGATAAGTTCATCCAGACTTAGTCTCTTTCCACTTCTTGGCTCTGCTATCAAAAGTGTTCATTTTATTCAGGTAAACTCTCTTAAACTTAGGTTGGCAAGATAGGCACCAACAGTATGAGGTTTACATCCAATCTTCATAGCCATTCCAGTTGAGATAGAGCTTTATTTTCCCAGCAACAGTTCTGAAATGGATATTCTTGGCTTGGTATATATAGTGACCAGAATGAATTACATGGCCATGAAAAACATTTTGATTAACCAGTGGAACCAAGGGGTGACAGCAATCAGTTCCACCCAAGTCACAAGGACTAAGAGTGAGGAGCAGGAAAGTTCCCCAAAAACCAGAGTATTATTATCAAAGGGAAAAATGGAGGTTGGACAGTCAAAAACAAAAGAATGGTTTATAGTGGGACCTGGATTTCTAAATCAAAGTAAATATACTTTGATTTCTAAACTATCTTTCAAGTCAAAGATTCTATGATTTACAAATTTCTTTTATTTTCTAAATGTAATTGAGATAAACTAATACTCTCTGAGGACTTCGGATTATTTTTATTTTTGAAAATAATGTTTTTTAAACCACAATTTCATTGATTTGAGATTTCTGAAAACACTCAATATTAATAAGAATGAGAATGTACGTGCATTGTCTTTATGAAGGAGGTCCTCTAGGTAACATTATTCCTCACATCTGAATAGGCCATATTGCACTATATCTTTTGCATCTAGTAAAAATCATTTATGATATTTCTTCAAATTAGTATTTGTGTTTCTTTCATGGAAAGCCATGAATATTGCAAGAAAGAAGATGATAATATTTGGGAATTCTATTGTCAAAATAAAATCTCTTTTCAGGCATCTACTATTGATGACTTAAAAATCCTGTCACAGGATTCATTGGGGATGATGTCACACAGGTTGTTCAGATTCAGAAATGCCTTCAGAAGTCTTAGGATGTTACATTGCTTATTCAAAGATCCTTTGCCAATGAAAGAAAGTAATGATCTGGGAAAGTTAAAGACTTCCATAACCTTCTCTGGACACACCCCCAAATAATCATTCTAAATAATTTGGTGTTGAACACCAGTGAATTGTTAATGCATGTATGAATATTGCTACAAATTTTAGAAGGCACTGAATTCCCTTTTAAACTAATATTCCATGAATGTAGCATAGTGTAGGGATTAAGAGTACAGATTCTGGTGCCCAGCTGCCAAGGTTCGGGTCCTAGCTTTACTGCCTATTAACTGGCTGACCTCAAGCTGAGAGTGATAATGGTTACTACCTAAAAGTAATATTATGAAGATTAAGTGAACCAATATTTATAAAATATTTATAATTACATATATCATATAAATACACCTTAAGATAGTTTTTTCTTTCCAATTCTGCTTCTGTGATTTGCAAAGAAATAGAATACAGTCATTTTATCAGTAATTGGCCTGATTTTGTCATCTTTACTGTCCCTTTAACAGATCATCACTTAATACAGGAAATGGATATTGGAATGTGCCTTTTTCTAGGGATTAATTGATATTATATTATAGGAGATAATATATCAGGAAAAGAATACAGACATCTAGAGAGAGAGTTTTTATTTCATGGACTTTATTGCTTCTTCAGATAGGTCTGTTTTGCAGATTAGATTATTCACTGAATACTTTGTACTCAATGCTTTGAAGTATGAAAGTATAGTAATTGACCATATTCATCTTGCCATTTTGTGTGTGACTCTGGTTTTATAAATACATATTCTGTCACTGAAGAATAGAAAATTCAACAAACGCAATTTCACAGCAAGAAAACATGTTTTTAAAATTAAGTGCCATTGTCAAATGAAGAAAGTATCATTTTACACTACTTTAAAAATATTAGCTGAGAAAGTCTGGATGGAAAAGAAACTATATTTGATATGCAACAGAAATCCATTCTTGTACAGATAAAACAAAGTTAGATGTTAGAAGTATTTTTTTTTTCAATTCTCTTGATTCTCATCAGTATAATTGCATTGCAATCATTGATCTAGTCTACATGGGCAATTTGGGAATCAAGGTTGGCACACAACTCTGTGAAGAGGGGGCAAAACAGATGCCAGTAAGGAGACATGAGATAAGCTCTAAAGTTAATTGGATTCACACTGTTTTATCAACATATAGACCTGGAATTATTTCACAAAATATTGGCTATTTGTTATTCATAAAAGCTGATAACTCCCACCAATCTCAAAACATACGATGTCTTGCTCATTCAATTTTAGCAAGTAAACTAAAAGAGTAACCAATGTGGTTGGTTTGTCTGTTTTATAGTTGTTTGATTTACACTGGTTAGTCAGAATTTTCTCTTAGGTTCAATAGATCTTGTTTAAACCACAGAATAGCTAATCCAATCCTACTTTATACAAATCCTAAAAGAAATTTGGTTCTTAGAGGACCATAAAGTATCACATGATGAAAAAGCGTATTACCGGCCGGTTGCGGTGGCTCACGCCTGTAAACCTAACACTTTGGGAGGCTGAGGTGGGAATGTTGCTTGAGTCCAGGAGTTGAAGAAGACCAGACTGGGCAACATGGCGAAACCCCATCTCTACAAAAAATGCAAAAATTACCTGGGCGTGGTTGCATGCACCCGTAGTCCCAGCTACTAGGGAGGTTGAGGTGGGGGGATCACTTGAGCCTGGGAGAGAGAGGTTGCAGTGAACTGAGAGTGTGCCACTGCACCCCAGCCTGGGTGACAGAATGAGACCCTGTCTCAATAGAAAAGGAAGAAAGAAAGAAAGAAAGAAAGAAAGAAAGAAAGAAAGAAAGAAAGAAAGAAAGAAAGAAAGAAAGAAAGAAGGGAGGGAGGGAGGGAGGGAGCGAGGGAGGGAGGGAGGGAGGGAGGGAGGGAGGGAGGGAGGGAGGGAAGGAAGGAAGGAAGGAAGGAAGGAAGGAAGGAAGGAAGGAAGGAAATATTATCCGCAAATTACATATTAAACTGTAATATAGACTGAATAATACATTAGATATATTGTCTATACATTTTCTTATTTTAAAATATTCTTATATTTAATATAGATATTGACCTAAGAATTGCTTCTTTTGACTATCCCTATTAAAATATGTAGGCCACTAATGTTTGATTCCTTTGAAAATTGAGCTAAAAATATATTTTATTTTCTCAACTGTAGATGAGAGCAATGGCATGGCAAGAAGGAATCTTGGACAAAATAATAGCAACACATATGTGTTTACATAAACCACAAGTGCATGTGTGTTGAGAAAACATATTTGATTATATAAAATATGCTATTTCCTTGCACTCAACTTTGCATTGAATTTTGTTATACTTACATGTTATAGTTTGATACTTAAGTATTGCAAACAAAATTGAATGTTTTGATATTAAAATTTATAACAATCTAAATATACATTCAAAAACAATTTTTAAAAAGTCATTGGTCACATTTGTTTACAAATGATAACAAGGAAATAACAAACATGAAACCACAAGTATAATTTGAATATGTTCTAAAAATATAATTTTATTATTTTACAAAATAAATTTTAATGGTGAGAGGTAGGTGATGTTATGAAAATACCAAATAATGTTTTACTCTAGCCATGGTGTTGTATACCAAGTTTAGGTCTTGGAAAAAGTTTTATAACTGAATTGTAATCCCCCAACGATTGGGATTTAACCTGAAACTGTAATATACTCCTTAGCTATAGAATCGCAAATAGGAATCTATGAAACTTAATGGCTGTATACTAATTGGAGTTGAATGTGAAGTATACCTTGGAGATACTGAAGGTCTGGGTCCAGACCACCTCAATAAAGTGAATATCACAATAAAGCAAGTCACATGATTTTTTTGTGCATCTAAACCTATGTTTACATTATAATGTGGTCAAGAGTGAAATAGCTTTATGTTTAAAAAACAATATGCACACCTTAATTTAAAAATACTTTATAACTAAAGAATGCTAGAAACCATCTGAACTTTAAATGAGTCATAATATTTTTCTTGATGGAGAGCCTTGCCTCAGCGTTGATGGCTGCTGACTGATTAAGCTGCTGGTTACTGATGGCAGAAGTTGCTGTGGCAATTTATTAAAATAAGACAACAATGAAATGTGCTGCATTGACTCTTCCTTTCAGGAAAGATTTCTTTGTAGCATGCAATGCTATTTGATAGCATTTTATCCACAGAATAATTTCTTTCAAAATAGAAGTCAATCCTCTTAAACCCTACCACTACTTTATCAACTAAGCTTATGTAATATTCTAAGTCACTTACTGTCATTTTAACAATGTTCATAGCATCTTCAGTACAAGTAGATTCCATCTCAAGAAACCACTTTTTCTCTTCCATTAGAAAAAACTCCTCATCTATTTAAGTTTTATTATGAGATTATAGTAATTCAGTCACATCTCCAGCCTCTACTTCAAATTCTAGTTTTCTTGCCATTTCCACCCCATCTGCAGTTACTTCCTCCACTGAAGTCTTGACCCCTCAAAGTCCCCCATGACAACTGAAATCAACTTCTTCCAAGCTTCAATGTTGACATTTTGACCTTCTCTCATGAGTCATGATTGTTCTCAATAGTATCTAGAGAGGTAATCCTTTCAAGAAAGTTTTCAATTAATTTTTTAATATATAATTTTTAAAATTTTAATTATTGATACATAATAGTTGTACATATTTATGGGATACATGTGATATTTTTATACAAGTATACAATGTGTAATGATTAAATCAGGGTAATTGGGATACACATTACCTTAAGCATTTATCAGTTACTTGTGTTAGTAATATTCCAATTCCATTCTTTTAATTATTTTGAAATATATAATAAATTATTGTTAACTATAGTTGCTCTATCAAGCACTAAATTCTACTCTTTCTAACTGTATTTTTGTATACACATTAACCATCTTCTCTGTATCCCTCCTTCTGCACTACCCATCCCAGCCTCAGTTAACCATCATTGTACCCTCTATATCCATGAGTTCAAATTTTGCCCCCACATATGAGTAAGAACATGCAATATTTATCTTTCTGGGCTTGGCTTATTTTACAAAACATAATGTCCTCCAGTTCTGTCCATGTTGCTGCAAATAACAGGAAATTATTCTTTTTAATGGCTGGATAATGTTCCGTTGTATACATGTATCAAATTATCCATTCATCCACTGATGGACACTTAAGTTGTTTCTATACAATAGTTATTGTGAATAGTGCTGCAATATACATAGGAGTGCAGATCTCTCTTCAATATGCAGATTTCCTTTCTTTTGGATATATAGCCAGAGATAGAATTGCTGAATGGTAGTTCCATTTATAATTTTGGGGGGAATATCCACACTGTTTTCCATAGTGACTGTACTAATTTACATTCCCACCAATGGTGTACAAGGGTTTCCCTTTCTCTACATCCTCACTGGCTTCCACTACCACCCGTCTTTTTTACAAAAGCCATTTTAACTGGGGTGAGATGATATCTTGTTGTAGTTTTGATTTGCATTTCTCTAATGATTAGTGATGTTGAACACTTTTTCATGCACCTGTTGGTAAGTTGTATGTCTTCTTTTGAGAAATGTCTATTCAGATCTTTTTCCTATTTTTAATGAGTTTTTTTTTTCCTATTGAGTTGCTTGAGCTCCTTATACATTCTGGTTATTAATTACTTGTCAGATGGCTAGTTTGCAAATATTTTCTCCCATGCTGGGTGTTGTCACTTCACTTTGTTGATTGTTCCCTTTGCTGTGCAGAAGCTTTTTAGCTTGGTGTGGTTCCATTTGCAGATTTTTGCTTTGGTTGCCTTTGCTTTTTAGGTCTTACTCAAGAAATCATTGTCCAAACCCATATCCTGGAGTGTTTCCCTAATGTTTTCTAGTTTCATAGTTTAGGGTCTTAGATTTAAGTCTAATCCATTTGTGTTTGATTTTTGTATATGTGTGATAGGAATATACAATTTTTGTATATAGTGATAGGAATCTAGTTTCATTCTTCTGCATATATATGTTCAGTTTTCCCAGCACTATTTATTGAAGAGGCTGTATGTTCTTGGTGCCTTTGTCGAAAATGAGTTTGTTGTAAATGTGTGGATTCATTTCTGGGACGTCTGTTCTGATCCATTGGTTTACGTGTCTGTTTTTCTGCCAGTACCATGCTGTTACGGTTACTATAGCTTTGTAGTATAATTTGAAGTCAGGTAATGTCTCCAGCTTGTTCTTTCTGCTCAGTATTGCCTTGGCTATTCTGAGTCTTTTGTGGTTCCACATAAATTTCAGATTTATTCATTCTATTTCTGTGAAGACTGTCATTGTTATTTTGATAAGGATTGAATCTCTAAGTTGTTTTGGGTAGTATGAACATTTTGACAATATTGATTCTTCCAATTCTTGAGCATGGTATGTCTTTCATCAGGGAGGGATGGAGTTAAAGTGTAAAGTTTTTACTTTTCTCTTTGCTTATTTTTTTCTTTTCTTTGTGATCAGAGATAAGTTATCATCAGTTTGAAATAATTTGTTACAAGCTGTTATTTTTAAGTCTTATGGTAACCATAAAGCAAAAATCTATAGCAGATCAACAAAAATCAAAAGCAAGAAATTAAAATATATTATCAGAAAAATCACTTATACACAAAGGAAGACAGGAAGGAAGGAAGGAAGGAAGGAAGGAAGGAAGGAAGGAAGGAAGAAAGAAAGAAAGAAAGAAAGAAAGAAAGAAAGAAAGAAAGAAAGAAAGAAAGAAAGAAAGAAAGAGGAAGGAAGGAAGGAAGGAGAGAAAAAAACAGAAAACAAATAACAAAATGGCAGTAGTAAGAACTTACCTATCAATTATAACATTGAATGCAAATGAACTAAATTCTCCAATCAAAAAACCTAGAGCAAATGAATTGATTTTTTAAAAAGACCCAACTATGTGCTACCTGCAAGAAACTCAATCCCCCTATAAAGACACAAATAGACAAAGACACAATAGATAAGGGGATGAAGAAAGATATTCCGTACAAATGAAAGCCAAAAAAGAAAGAGTATCTATACTTATATTAGATAAAATAGATTTTACTTTGCCAAGATCCATCCAAGGAATCACTATCTATGGCAGCTACAGCCTTACAAAATGCATTTTTTAAAGAATAAAACTTGGAAGTCAAAATTTCTCCTTGATCTATAAGCTTCAGAATGGATGTTTTGTTATGAGGCATGAAAATAACATTATTCTCCTTGTACGTCTTCATCTGAGCTCTTGGGTGATCAGACACATTGTCAATGTGCAGTGACACTTCAAAAGGAATCTTTGTTTTTCCTGAGCAGGAGTTCTCAACAGTGGGCTTAAAATATTCAATAAATCATGCTGTCAACAGATGTGTCTGTCATCCAGGCTTTGTTGTTATATTTAGAGAGCACAGGTAGCAGATTTAGCATCGTTATTAAAGGTCCTAGGATTCTTCAGAATGATAAATGAGCACTGGCTTCAGCTTAAAGTCACTAGCTGCATTATCCCCTAACAAGAGAGTCAATCTTTCCTGTGAAGCTTTGAAGCCAGGCATTGATTTCTCCTCTCTAGCTATGAAAGTCCCAGATGGCATCTTTTTCCAATAGAAGAGTGTTTTGTATACATTGAAAACGTGTTTTTTAGTGTAACCACCTTAATTAATGATCTTAGCTAGATCTCCTAGATAATTTGTTGCAGCTTCGATATCAACATTTACTGCTTCACCTTGCATTTTTATGTTATGGAGACAGCTTCTTTCCTATAACCTCATGAACCAGTGTCTGCTAGCTTCCTACTTTCCTCCTGCAGCTTCCTCATCTCTCTCAGCCTTCATGGAACTGAAGAGAGTTAGGGCCTTGCTCTTGATTAGCCTTTGGCTTAAGTGAATGTTGTGGCTGGTTTGATCTTGTATCCAAACCATTAAAACTTTCTCTATATCAGCAATAGGGCTGTTTTACTTACTTATTATTTGTATGTTCACTGGAGTAGCACTTTTCATTTTCTTCAAGAACTGTCCCTTTGCATTCACAAGTTGGTTAACTGTTTGGCACAAAAGGCCTAGCTTTTGGCCTATCTTGCTTTTTACGTGCCTTCCTCCACTAAGGTTAATTATTTCTATCTTGTGATTTCAAGTCAGAGACTTGCAAATCTTCCTTTCTTGAACACTTAGATGCCATTGTAGAGTTACCACAAAACAATTAATAGTAACGTTAAAGATCACTGATCACAGATTGCCGTAACAGATACAATAACAATGAAAAATATTGAAATATCATGAGAATTAGCAAAATGTCACACAGAGACACAAAGTGAACACCTGCTGCTGGAAAAATGGCATTGACAGACTTGTTCCATGCAGGGTCGCCACAGACATTGAATTTATAAAAAGCAATCTTCAAAGTGCAATAAAATGAGGTATGCCTATACTGTGTAATTATCTCAAACAGCCCAGATGCTTTCTTAGTGTCTGTTAAGAGTAGGGCAACTGCTCAGTAAAACTGAGCACAGCTACATAAGAATTCAGATGTATAAAACATTGCATTTCCTGCCTTGTGATCCAACCAATTTAGTATGTGTATTTTAAGCTACAATTTTTTCTTTTGAAAAATAAGCTATTTTTCTGAAATTATTTAACATCTTCCAACACAGTATAAAATGAGCTAAATTTTGAAAGAGAGACGAAAATAATTTATTTCAGTTCACCACGAATGTTCGGGAAACAAGGTCTTCAGGAAATACAATCCAGTAGACATTTTAATATTGTTGTTAGATGAAGGAAACATTATTTGGTTGCAGCAACACATAGTTTAGAAAAAAAAACTACAGAATGATTTGCTTAACTTAGAAATCATTATTTCTTCTGTTATTTACATATAAGCTCTCTCTTTCCAACTGGGTTGGAACTCTCTTGCAACTGGGTTGCAAGACTTAGTAAGACAAAATCACCTTATGTGTAGTTTTATTTACCTAACTAATAACTGCTGGTGATAATGGCCTTGTTGATGATATCCATCCACTCTGTCAATTTTTTTCATGTTAATTGTAGATAACTTCTATTTGTATTTTTATGATTTTGTACAGTCTTTGTAACAAATTTTATCATTATTATAAGCAAGTCCCTTCTCCTGTTTTCCTGCAATGGCTATATCGGGTTCTATTCTTTTCTACGCAACGCTTCTAATGTAGACTTAATTTTAATGAGAAAATTTTGATTTGCTCCCAACTTTCCATTTTCAGGCCCAGAATATGACCTCCTTTGCTTTCTTCCATGTATGGTTTATATTTTAGGCTTATTGAGAAATCAGAAGGATCAGTAATAAGAGACCAAAAAATGGATTTAGTATTCTAAATGCAGATTTTTTATATTAATACGAAATGGGAAATGCTATTCTCTTTTTTTGAAATTGAAATTTCGTTTCTAGAAGAAAAATTTGTTATACTCTGTCAATTTAATTTTATAAGTAAATCACTTTGATAACTCAAAAAGCTAACCCAATAACTTTTTGTAACTTGAAACCAAATACATCTTTCCAAATATGAATATTTAAATTGACAGAGGCAAGTTTTTCTGAAGTTTGTATAGAAAATAGGTTTTACAGTAAATAGTGAAATGACTCTTATCTGGATTATTGTCACTGAAAGTCATGCACTGAAAGAGCAAAGAGAAGCTTTCAATGATTATTACTATTTGATTTATAAGAACTAATTTTCCTATACTGTTCCACATGACATGTGAGGAGAAACATTATCCATCAGTAAATCAAAATAATCTGTTGGTATAACAATCGTTATGTATATTTGATAATCTTGGCCAATTTTCAATTATTATCATTAGCATTTGAATGAGAAAAGACATTTGAAGCAAAATTCCTATTTAGAGCACAATTAATCAGTAAGGTCATCCATCTTCATCTATAACATGAAAGGATGAACATAATCTCTGAAACCACCTGGGGATCCTTAAAAATCTGTAATTCTTGTCTCTAAGCAACTGCTATCTGCTCTGCATTCCTGGGTCTCCCAGGGAATCTGCTTTTATTGAGTCTTCACAATGACTTAGGTTTACAAACAAAAAATCTAGTTGGAACGAGTAACACTTATGAACAATTACTGAGTAAAATGCAACATTGTTCAGCCTATAAATACTGCTGCCCTTATGATGTAATGAGTCAAATTCTTAAGTGGGCTGCTGTATACCAGGCATTCCTAAAGCTATATGTGTATGGGTTTTGAGAAATCTGACCTTAAAATGAAAAAAAAAAAAAAAACAGATTTGGGAATGTGTATTATAATTATGAGACAGCCCTTCAGCATGTATCCCCCTTTAGAAACTCTTTAACACAGGACTTAAAAAATCTAGAGAACGGGCGTGGTGGCTTATGCCTGTAATTCCAGCACTTTGGGAGGCCGAGGCGGTTGGATCATGAGGTCAGGAGTTCAAGACCAGCCTGGCCAAGATGGTGAAACCCCGTCTCTACTAAAAATACAAAACAATTAGCTGGGCGTGGTGGCACATGCCTGTAATCCCAGCTACTCCAGAGAGTGAGGCAGAGAATTGCTTAAACCTAGAGGGGCTGAGGTTGCAGTGAGCCGAGATCGCGCCACTGCACTCCAGCCTGGGCAACAGATCTAGACTCCGTCTCAAAAAAAAAAAAAAAAATATCTAGAAAGAGAGAGAAAAGAGTATTTCTTAAACTTGAGCCATTATGATTTTTTGCTTACATTTTTAACTATCAGAGAACAAGAAGTACCAGAAACGATACTTCTAACACCTGGTCACAGGCAGACACATACCTGTGAACCTTCTCCAACCAAAGCCATTGTGCTTGTTTTTGTTTACTAATGAGGATGGGACTGAATGATTGGATGTCTGAGCCCCATTGCTTCAATCCAACACCAAATAAGCCAACAGAAAGATAATAAAATGTTGTACAGCTTCTTCAACTGGTTACAAAGCAGAAATATTGTGGTGTTAATTTTTTTTTATTTTCTTTTTAGTTGACAAATAATAAATATATGTATTTATGGAGTACAATGTGATCTTTCGATACATGTATGCATTTGTGGAATGATGGAATCAGGCTAATTAACATATCCATCACCTCACACACTTATCATTTCCTTATAGTGAGAATATTAAAAATCCACACTTTTATAGTATTTTGAAATCTACAATACATTATTCACTACAGTCACCATGCTGTACAGATCACCAGAACTCATTCCTAATGTCTAACTAATCTTTGTACCTTTGACCAACATCTCTTTCACCATGCACTATCCTCCCCTCCACTCTGCTTCTGGTTACCGCTATTCTATTCTCTACTTCTCTAAGAGTTTGACTTTTTTAGATTCCACACAGAAGTGAGATCATGTGATATTTGTCTTTCTGTGCCTGGCTTATTTCACCTAGCATAATGTCCTCTAGATTCATCCATGTTGTCACAAATGACAGAATTTCTTTCATTTCTAAGGCCATATAATATTCTATCATGTACATACACTACTTGTAAAAAATCCACTCACCTGTCGATGAGCACTTCAGTTGCTTCCATATCTTGGCTATTTTGAATAATGCTGCAATGGAAAAGGGAGGATAGTGGAAGGGATCTTTAAAGATCCAAATAAAAATATGTCAAACCTAAAACTCTTGTTAGGCAAATTTGCTATGCTTGTACATGTGAGAGCAAACTATCTGTTCTAGCATACCGAGAATCTATGTGCGGTAGCTTCATAAACTCGTCGAAGCTGCTGCCTGGGGAGTAAAATAATCTTCTAAAGAAGCACAGGAAAGGAATTTAAAACATTTAAATCTTTTTGGCAATACATTTCAATCATTTTCTTTGATTCACCGAATTGTGGAGATATTAATATAAATTTAATATTTGTTCTTGACTTTTCGGAAAAGCTTGTGGTAAAGTAAGACTAGAAGAAAATTGCCTTAATATGATTAGCAATGATCATTCCCAATAGTAATAAAGTTACACTAATTAATATTTAGTATTAAATAATGGCATTAAATTATTAAAGAATAAGAGAAGCATATCAGATATTACAACAATATTTTTGTGGCAATAAAATTATTTTGAGGACTCTAAACAATATAATAAGAAAAGAAAAAACCCAAAAGGAATATTTTATAAAGGATGGTACAAAACTATTATTGTTTTGGACATATTTTTTATTGAGAAATTCCAAAAATGAACTGAAGACCTTTCCGAAGCAATAAGAAAGTCTAATAAGATATTCGAAATCAATTAATCAACATACAAAATCCCATACATATGTGTGTGCATGTAAATGTTTTCCTAATATCAGTAATAACAAGTTAAAATACAGGATTAAAAAGTTGCTGTCGCAGTAGCAATGAATCAGCAATATACGAAGCCTGGGAATGAATAAGCAATCTGAAAGGGTCTATAGGAAGAACACTAGGCCGGGCGCGGTGGCTCACGCCTGTAATCCCGGCACTTTGGGAGGCCGAGGCGGGCGGATCACGAGGTCAGGAGATTGAGACCATCCTGGCTAACACGGTGAAACCCCGTCCCAACTAAAAATACAAAAAACTAGCCAGGCGTGGTGGCAGGCGCCTGTAGTCCCAGCTACTCTGGAGGCTGAGGCAGGAAAACGGCGTGAACCTGGGGGGCGGAGCTTGCAGTGAGCCGAGATCGCGCCACCGCACTCCAGACTGGGCGACAGAGCGAGACTCCGTCTCAAAAAAAAAAAAAAAAGAGAAGAACACTAAAGCTTTGCTAACAGTTGAAAAGAAGACATCATTAAATTACAATAGCATTATTCAGAGATTTGTCCAAATATATTACATCATTTTAAAATAGTTATTAAAAGCAGCAATAGCACAATAATGTAAAAATACGACAATAAAACAAAGTGGAGAGTCAAAAACTATGCGGAAAGGACAAATCATTGAATATTACATATGCTTACAGGACATGGAATATTCATATGAAAAAGATTTAAAGTTTTACCTTTCAACATAATAAATTCCACAAAGATTCAAAGTTAAAAAGTTTTAAATCTTTAAAATAATAGAATAAGACATATACTGTTTTTGCCATTCTAGGAATTAAATTTTTTTTCTAATCATGACACTAAAGTGAGAAATCATAAAGTAGAGAAATAACAGATTTTAAAAAATAAGACTTTTAAGACTTCCCTATGACAAAAGACCCTGTGTGTGAAGAAAGAAAAAAAAGTTAAACTAGGAAAAATGGCATTTATGGGTATAAAGCATTATACTTTTCAAATATAAATTCTTCTTACAAATAAATAAAATTGATTTTATTGAGTAAGGTGTTTAGATGCTTTTGTACTTTATATACTTTAAAATATTTTAATATTTAAAAAGAGTAAATTTCTTAAGATCCAGGGATTTTGTGAGGGCTAGATGCTGAAAGAAAGAACATTTATCAACAGGGCAGAAAACAGAGGATTGGGCTTTGTGGTGTTAATCTTTATCTTCACTCCTCAACTCTTTACTGCCTCCACTTGTCCTTAATTGTCCACTTGTCTCACTCTTCTACCTTCTGAAATGGCCACTACATGAATTAAGATGCATATTATTGCAGTCATTATTTTAATTGAAACATAATCATATTTTAAGTTAAAAAGTAGTTATTGTCTATATAGCCTATGCTGTGCTATGGTAAGAGCGAATCGTGAAACCTTAGCCTCTTTACATATAAAGGATTATTTTTTACTCAAGTAGAGTTGCTAAGGGGCTGACAATGCTTGCTGACAGCTCTCTTCCAAGCAGACATAGCTACATCTTATGACTCTGCCATCTCATATGTTTCCTTCTGAAGTTGCTGTCTCATGATAAGAAAGCTGTGAGCAGCACTGTGGCTTTTAACTGTCTCAGTACAGATGCAACACTGCACTTCTGCTCATAGATCGTTTGCCAGAACTACTCACAAAACTGAAAGAGAGTCTGAGAAAGGTAAAGGACATCGCCCGTTGGATGAATTTTCCACTGTTGAAAAATTTAAATTTATATATTTTTTCATAATCCATTGAATCTCACAAACATTTTTGTGTTTCTGAAACAACACACTGTTAAAAATACAAACTAACCTAAGACAACTTTCCTTTCTTGAAAGGATTTAATTGCTGTTATTTTAATGTGCATATAGTCATAACGGGATCCAGTCATGATAAATCCAGTCCTCACTGGTATTGAAAATTCTTGGTTTTCTACAGCTTATGAATTCCAAAACTTACCTGGATAAGGTTCTACCCAGAAGCAGAGAAATGGGAGGGTACAGAGGCAACGACTCCACAACTTGAAGCCAAAATAAAAACTAAAAGTATTTACAACAAATTTCCCTGTGCTTTGATTAAAAACAATATCTGGGAGTTTAAAAATTAAAATATTATTATTATGTGGAGTCAAAGGATGTTTAATCAAACAAGAGCAAGAGATATTTTGGATCTTTTATTGTTTTACAATTTTTGTTTTGGAAAACATAATAAATGCTAGTTTTAGAAAATGCAGTAAATACAGATTGATAAGGGAAATAAATAAAAATGTAACTAGTGTCATCACCCAAAGATGACGTCTGTAAACATTTGTTTGGTGTAGCTGACATAATTCACTGAAATAGGCAAACAAACTATATTTCCACAAACTATATTCCACAAACTATATTCTAACCTGTCCCCAAATATATATCTTTCTGTTAATGAATAATACTTACAGTATTGTTTTCAACATAATTCCATTGTATGGACTATCATCATATATTTAACCATGACCTCAGGTCCTTAGATATTAAGGATATGAAATGGATATTTGCCTTTTGGCTATCATCCATCAACTCTGTCTTCTTTTTGTAACAGATCACATATTGCCTTTTGTAGAATTTCTTCTCCCCCAAGTTTTATAAGCTTATTGAGATTATAAATGAAGAGTCCTGCCCATACAACCTCTGAATTAGAGAGGTTTTTTTTTTTTTTAACATTTTTAGTATCACAATAGGAAAACAGAATAAAATATCTTACTGTAGTGCGTTTATTCTAGCAGCTGTAGGGCCTTGATAAGACTGAGTTGTTTTGCTATTCAACTCCCAGTGATACCTTGTTTCTCTTTCTGTGCCAGGTTCATTAGCCTTATTGTCAATGCTGTAAACCTCTCAATATCTTTCAAATATATTTATTTCCTGCTTAATGTAGTCAGGATTGGTTTATTTGAAGCATAATCAAAGAACTTGAACTAATGGGAGCTGATATTATAGACAGTGCTAGTATGATCATTCTTGTAACTAAATCTTTGCACAAATTATACTATCAGATATATTCCTAGCATTAGAATTGCTGAGTCAAACACATGCATATTTGAAGACTTTGATATAATCTGCTAATGTGTTTTTTTTGGTAATATTATACCTACCAACCATATCTGGAAGCCCTCATTTCCACTCAACTATGCCAATGCTATATATTAACATATTTTAATTATTTTTTAAAATTTGAGATGAATGATGTGCTTACATTCCATTTGATTACTAATAAAGTTGGACGTTTTTTCATATTCTTATTGGTATTTTTAAAATGTCATTTTTATATAATTTTTGATTTTTTTGATGTATGTGTTTTACTGATTTCTCACATATGTTGTAAACATTTTCTCAGCTTTTAAATGTATATACACATAAATATACATAACAGACTATGCAACTTAAAGTTTATGTATTTGAATCAATCATCTTTGATTTTCCTTATGTATTCTATCATATTTTGAAAGACCATTTTCAAATCATGGTTGAATAAGTGTCAATCATTTTTCTTTTTCAAGTCCTACACATTATAATTTTGATGAAAACTAAATGTTAACCTTTTGCCAATGATGGTGGTGAATTCCTGCACTTGCCTATGTATCGTGGACCATGTGACTTACAATACTTTCTTACAGTAAGATTTCTCTGCTACCCACAGGTTATCAAGTGATCATTGTATTTAAGACCCATATCTTATGAATTATGTATTATTACTGATTGCTAAAGTTCAAAGAAGTTAATTAACAAAGCTAGCAAGTGGTACAGTAGGCATGCAAATCTGATCTTTTGACAGTAAGTTCAGTGCAAAGCACTTCTTAATAAATGTGAAATATTCTGCAGATTATTTAAGCTCTCTGGGCCTTGGTTTTTTCACTTGAAATTTGGAGTAATAACTGTAACCTACACGAGTCAAGTTTTATGAGAGATAGCAATGTAACAAAGTGGTTAAAAGCAAGGCCTCCTTATCCTGGTTGCCTGGGTGTGAATCCTGGTTCTGGTACCTACTGGTATGAATTCGTCCATATTCTTAATCTCCCTTTGCTTCATTTTTTTAATATATAAAATGAGCATGATAATAACATACCTACCTCATAGAGTTGCTATGAGGTGTAAATGAGTTATTATCTGTGACACATGTAGAAGCATATCTGGCAAAGGGAAAGTGCAAGATCAGTATGTTTTCCGCTCACTCATATATAGCACTAAGAACATGACCTGACACTTAATAAGTACTCACCAAATATAAATAATGCCGCCTCAGATGATTTCCTACATCAAAGCCACTGCCATTTCAAGAACCGCAAACTGAAAATCCTATACACGATGTTAGGTTAAATTAACATGCTTTGTGATTTTCCTCCAAGATTTCTCTTTTTCTTGTAGTTTATTTAGGAAAAAATTAGGGAGAGAGGAAGATTGATGAAGGAAGAAAGCGAGAAAGAAAGAAAGGAAGGGAGGGAGGGAAAGATCAGTTGACCCTTTCCTCACCGATCAAAGGAACGCATAAGCAAACATCATCAACTTAGTTTCAGAGACACACCTCATAAGGGCAATGTGCTTCCTGACCTGTTTCCAATTCCTATCTCTTGCCCTTACCTGCACATTGTTGGAAGTTATCTTCACTCCTGTCACTCAAGTCCCCATGAAATAGATTTAAGTTTCAAGAACAGAGAGCAAGTACCGGGTAGTATTTCCTTGTTATTTTATATAACAAGGGTATATAACTGGGTAGTGTATCCTTGTTATTGTTATATTGTGCCTCTTAAAATAAAGAAATAGCTTCTTTTCTTATCCTCTTCAAAATCCCAGTGAGAATATTTCATTTTAATGTCTCGAAATTACACTGAATAAAAAAACTTTTGGTATTCTTTCCAAGATCCTAAATCTATTTTTAACATGCAGCTACTACCTTTTATGATATCATTTTATATATTTTAAATGGTTATTGTGGTCTTGACTATTTGTCAAACCCACTATATACTGACAAAGCCCAAGTGTTCCTTATAATACTTGTCTCACAAAAGACTTTTTACAAACACAAGTTTTCTCTTAAATCTCCTTTAATTTTTCCCCATAAAACTATTGATTCAGTTACCACATTTAACCATGGCAGTACCATAAACAGTCCATCATGTGGGTGATGCTCACTGAATCATGGCTTTAAGGGCCATAGCTAGTAGGACAGTGACTATAATAATCGATCTCTTGTTCCAAAGTCTACAATCTATAACACCAAACTGCAAAGGGAATGAGAAGTATTAGTGCTCAGATGTTCTTAAGTTTCACTCAGCACAGGACATAGAAAGAGATTCAATAGTCAACAACCATTATTGTAAATTGAATCTACCAGGAACCCAGAGAGGCAGTGGGTATTCATGGTGCTATAAGGGAAACACTAAGAAATATAACATATCTTCTACTTCCAAAGTAGATTGCAATTCTGTAGTGGGATAAGCAAGTGACTCAAGATAGACTATGATAAATATCCTAAGGGAGAAACTAATAAGTTAATTAAGAGTTCAAAGGAGGAAGTGAGTACATCTGTTGAAGGCAAAAAGAGCAGGATTTATCAACAGCATGAACCTTGGATGATATTGGCTCCAGACTTAACTATGATCCTTCAATTTTATATGAGGACTGGAAATCAGGATTTTTATGGAGAATATCCTTTGCTAATGTTGGAAATTTGTCTTTAAAAATCAACATGTAGTCAAATATATGGGCTGAATCTGGCCCAGTAACCATCAATGTACCCTGTGTGGGACAGAGACTATATCTGGAAGTACCATAAGAAGCAGTAACACAGGATTTGGGATCAGACTGGAAAGTTTTCCTGCATTTAGGATATTATCCTTAATAGAGTAGGAAATGGGAACCACTGAGGGGTTGTTAGAGGCATGAAATGCAACTACTAAAACAATGCTTAAGAAAGTTGAAATTAACAGCAGTATGTAAATTGGATTGGAAGGCTGAATTGAAAGGAAAGAAGTCAATTTGGAAGCTGTTGTAATAGACCAACAGGAATACAATCCAGGGTGACAGAAGCAGCAATGGAGAGAAGACACAGGGATAGTTGCTAGAATGTACAAATATATGCAAAGCTGTTAGCATCCTGTTCATGTTAATCCTTTCTTCCTAACACAATGCAATTCCATTGGAAAATTCATTTTGTTTTTGAAAGGGAGTGTAGCCTCTGGAGCACTTTGGGAGACCAAGGCAGGCAGATTGCCTCAACTCAGGAGTTCACGACCAGCCTGGGCAACACAGTGAAACCCTGTCTGTACTAAAATACAAAAAAGTAGCTGGGCATGGCTGCATGCGCCTGTAGTCCCAGCTACTCTGGAGGCTGAGGCAGGAGAATTACTTGAACCCGGGAGGCAGAGGTTGCAGTGAGTTAAGATTGTGTCACTGCACTCCAGCCTGGGTGACAGACTGAGACTCTTGTCTAAAAAAAAAAAAAAAAGAAAGGAAAAGAAAGGAAGGAAGGAAGGAAGGAAGGAAGGAAGGAAGGAAGGAAGGAAGGAAGGAAGGAAGGAGAAAGAAAGAGAAAGAAAGAAAGAAAGAAAGAAAGAAAGAAAGAAAGAAAGAAAGAAAGAAAGAAAGAAAGAAAGAAAGAAAGAAAGAAAGAAAGAAAAGGAAGAAAAGAAAGAAAGAAAGAAAATCTGGAACCTGGCTGTCCAGATTCTAATTTTGATTTCCCCTCTTACCAAATGTGTAACTTGTGGAAATTAATCAAACTTCTCTATTTTCTGTATCTCAATTTTCCTAGCTTAAAATGGGGTTAGGGTAGTCCTTATAGAGTTGTTAGGATTACCTAACTTTCTCTTTCTGTTTCTGTACATGTATGAAACTGTTCTCTGACACAAAGTAAGCATTATGATAAGCGGTCACCTATTTAAAATAATATAAACCATTGGAGTAGATAATCACTTTTTATGTATATAGCATCTACCTACTGACTTCATTTACCAATCCTATTCACCTCCTTCTTTAAAATTGTCCCATAAAATGTAAGACTTCAAATTATATTGTGCCACATGTTTGTAATATATGAGAGGTACAATTTCAAGGAAAAGAGGATTTCCACCAACCCCTTGGTGATAATTACTTTTTCTTCATTGCCTTTGTAAGTTTGAAGCTAACTTTCAGCCACAACATAGGCTGATAGAGAAATACAGATTTTTTTCCTAAATATGCAGGTACACACATACTACAAATATACTATAGATAAAATATGGCTACTGTTCTAAATTCTAAGCTCTTTTATTCATTTTATTGATTCTATAATACTAAGTAGAGTGTGTATTCATAAACATCACTTAATATGTTAATGTTTTCATTATATTGAAATAAATTTCTCCTATTTGAAGTTCCCCTTTCTAAGATTTTTGAAAAAAAGGAACTTGACTCAGTGGTATGGGAAAGAGTGGGACAAGAAGGCTTTATTCTCTTACCTAGTTCCTTTTATTACCCTTTAAATCAGAGGCATCTAACTCCCTCCTCCCTCAAGGTACCCTGAACCCATGCCTAAGGTGAGGTAGTTGTTTGCTACGTAACCATTGCCTCAAGGGGGATTTACAACTCAAAGTATTCAGATCCTACTTGATTTTTTTCATGTGTGACAGATCTTGCTCTGTTGTCCAGGCTGGAGGGCAGTGGTGCAATCTTGACTCACTGCAACCTCAACTTCCAAGGGATTCTCCTGCCTCAGCCTCCCGGTAGCTGGGATTGCAGGCACACGCCACCATGTCTGGCTAATTTTTATATTTTTAGTAGAGACAAGGTTTCACCCTGTTGGCCAGCTGGTCTTGAACTCCTGAACTCCAGAGCCCTTCCCGCCTCAGCCTCCCAAATTGCTGGGATTACAGGCATGAGTCACCACACCTGGGACTACTGGCTTTTTTTTTTGTTTAACTTAAATCAACATTTATTCAGTGTTGTCTATATTCAAGAGAGCCAGGCATCCTGGGCAGACAGAAGGGTAAATTAGACCCCGGCATTTTGTACTGTACCATTAACAAGACAATTCTAGAAAATCTTAGGAACAAATGTTAAGTGTTGCAATTGTCAAATTTAGCTATAGAAAATGATAACTCCAATATGTCTTTTGAATTGAGTTAAGGAGATAAAATGGCTGCAAAAGAGAACTTAAAGTTGAAGAAACAACTAACTCGTTAGTCTCTCAACAGAGATTTTACTTATGTTGATTTCTATATGAAAGTTAATACACTTGCCAAAAAACACAACTTTTGCTTTGACATAATTGTTGAGTTGCTTGGACAGAAACCAACCAACAAATCAACTAACAGGTTCAGCTGCTTACTCAGCCACTCCTGGTTCAAATAAACCTGATGCATCTTTTGTGAAACTTGATTCATCTTGGCATTGATATCTGGAGTATCCCTTATCTCCCAACATATCATATGAACTTTTTGGGTTCTGTCTTTGTGTTGAATTAGGTATTCTCTTCATATCCTCATTATTTAAATTTGCTATCTTGCCTTCAAAAATACACATTTAACAATTCTAATCTAATAGTAATGAGTGATCTAGAAGGAAAGTCTTCCCATTTTATTATAGAAAATTTCTGGGGTTCTTTTTGGAGATAGGGTCTCACTATGTTACCCAGGCTGGTCATGAACTCCTGGCTTCCAGGGATCCTCCCACCTCCAGCTCCCAAAATGCCAGGATTACAGATGAGTGCCACCACATCTGGCCTAGAAAAGGGTTTTTATTGTATAATCTTTTCACTACTTTTCATTGAAATTACTGGACCCTTAAACTGTGAAGTTATATCTCTTTTAAGAAAGTGATAGTTTTTTAACGTGTATATTACAAAAAAAATTTAGGGATCAAAAAATGTTGCAATTGTTATTTTAAAGTAGGTGGTTGCCTTTTGAATCTTTTAGTTTTGCAAAATTTTCTCTTCTTGATGTTGTAGGTGCCTATGGTGCACAGAGCACAAAGCATTGAGTAACACTGAGTAGTATAATACAGACAATACAGTATAAAGAAGGAGAAATGAAAAGAAATAACTGGGGGAAAACAATAGTAGCAGCTAATGAAATAACTATGTGGTTTATAAGACAGATAATTTGGGGAAGGAATGATAACATGGTTTTGGAGGAATAAACAAGTTACCCGAGAAAGCACAAATCTCTCTACTTAACAACTAGAAGAGTGTTCACTAGACTACAAATTAAATTTCTTGGGGGAAAAATGATAACCGATCTCCCATTAAACATCAATAAATTAGCCTAAGTTTAAAAATGATAAAGCTCAGTTACTTTTATATTCTGTTTCAGGAAATTAAATAGGAAAATAATTTTCTCATGAATGAGAGCTATTCTTTCCTTCGAGGTTTATATGTATTGTCATTAGATAATTCTGAATAAATTAAAACAAAAATAGCAAAATAACATGGAAATAATTCTGGACTTTGAGACTAAAGATTTTGGTTCTCTTGCTGGATCTCTGCCTAGTATTGGGTGATTTTCGTCTTATGACTTAACTTCGTCAGCTTCAGTTTCTCCTACTATACCAAATGGGAGAAATAAAAATGTAAAAGATAAAAAATGGAGCCAACTGATACCTTTGTATTCCCAGCAGCTAACAGAATGCCAGAAACATAAACGATGTTTAATAAATATATTAAAAAATAAATTTATAAAATGGGCATAAAATCACTTTGCAGCATCGGTATAAAGATCAAACGAAAGCAAGGAGATGCAACGATTTTTAAATCTGAAACATTTTATATGTAAATAAAGATATAAACACATAAAATATTTCAATATTCTCTCATGACTAACAAAATGTATTTTATACTGCACAAAGTTTCGTAAATAGCTTTATTTATTCTTTAAATATATTCTCAGTACGTATATTTAATGTTATATATACATATACATTATTCAATTTATCTAAGCTTTCATGTCCTCACCTGTAAAGTAAGGCCTTGTGTTAATTATCTTCAATAACCTATTCTAGTTGTATCTTTTATGGACAATGTGATACAATATTTTATATAAATATGAAATGATTTAGTACATAAATAGATCAAATATTAGGTAAATTAGAACTTTGTTTCATATAAATAGTATTTTTAAGTAGACATAAAGGTTGCATAACTATTTTTTATCTCATGGAATACTTGGTTTGTTATAATATAGAAACAAAAATTACAATAAACCTATCAAAACTCAAAATTCTAAAAACTATCAACATTTACGCAAAAAACATTAAAAAACTATACAAAGCCAAAATTTCAAGATATCTATCAAAAACTTTATTAATCATTGACAATGAGATAAAAAATAGTCTGATTTGCTTTTGAAAGTGAATAAATCGTGTTTGACAAAAACTGAGCATACGTTTTGGGAAATAATGGGAAACAGAATTGGTGGGGAAAATAGGATATAAGAATTCCTTGAAAAATTGTAAACAGAGGAATAACATATCAGCATGCAGCGAGACCACAGTTAAGGGGAACAGCTAGGAAGGAGTTGCAGTCATTAATGTGGCACTCGTGGGGACTTAAAAGGGGTATTATAAGAGATCAATTCCTGCAGATATAACTCATACATGATCCCTCATTTCTCTCTAATCAACCTAAAAACATGTCTATTCTTATCTTCCTTCAGATCCAGTGACATAATTTTGCAGGCACTAGATGTCACTGTTCTACTTAAGCAAAATAAAATCTAGTCATTCTCAAGTCATAATTGCATCTACCTGTATGTAAATCTGAGTCTGCTTTGTTTCAGATAATTTCATAAATCACTAGGGATTTGTACCTACTGCAGTCCGAAGAAGAACCAGTTCTGTAGTTATCTGACAATTTCTAAAGTCTTTTTTTTGAAAAGAACAAGTAAAACAAAAAATTTAATTCTACAGAAAAATGAGAACAAAATAAAACTAGAATCACGTCTTCAGAATTTGTCTATAACCTATTTGTCTTGTTAAACTATCTATATTGAACAATGTATAATTTTTTATTTTTATCTGTCCAGCATCCATAGTTGCACCTTTGAACTCTATTTTGAAATTCCCAATTGGGGCTAATCAGGAAAATGCCATATTGTTAGTTTCATGCTAAAAAATCCTAAGGGACTAACCTGTCTTCTCTCTGCCTGCTGAGTTAAGTTTGCTCAACTGAACACTCTTTGGGACTTTGAATCTTGATTGAATGGTGCAAGGACATAGGACTGTTGGAGGTGGAGGTGGTTTTTTTTTTTTTTTTTTTTTAGGAGCCAGGTGGGGTGCTAGGCTGGTCAGACTGACTGTTCTTGCTAGGGGACTCTCACCATACTTGTGGCTGATTGGTTTAGAGCCCCCTTGATTCCCAGATGTTTCTACACCTGGGCCTAAGCTTCTTGTTGAGTCTATGACCCATCCACCCTAACACCACCACAACCCCAACACACACGATAGCCTTACAATAAATCTCCTTTTCCTTATGGTAGCCAGGTCAGATTTTGTTGCTTGCAACTACACAAAACAAAACAAAAACATAAATCCACATCTTAAAAAACAATACATGTACTTTGTGATATAAAATTATCAGCTTTGCCTTGTCAAGCTCACACTTGTTGAACTTCTAGGGTTGGGGGAAGCATAAAGGAATAGGTTCTCAAGAAAGAAGTTTACAAAATATATACCTGGTCATGTAAGACCTTGATTCTAAACTCTAGCAGATGTTTTTTCCTAGAATTATCCAGGCAGTTAATTATCCCGAATCTCTAAGATTCTAGTTTTTGGACACCAGTCTTTGTACATCCTACTTGGCATCACCTTGGGAGATCTGAAGGAAATGAAAAAGAAAACAACAGTATTGTCAAGTATTGTGAAAATTACTGATAATAGAGGCAGCTGTCAGAGGATCCATGGAAACTGCAGGACATAGGCTGGAATTTTACAACTGACACAGGGCCCAGCAGCATGGAAAGAAAACTGACTTGGGTGCAGCTTCCTGTCAGAATTCTAGCTGTTACGATTGTTTGTGAGAGGTAATCTGGTGTGGTAGGAAGGTAACGGACTTTGGCCACAGGCACACCAGGTTTCTATTCCCAACTCAGCTAGTTGTTAGTCATACTAACTTAAACAATGTACTAGTTCTCTGATTCCCAATTTTCTTTTCTTGAAAATAATGCCATTTCTCAAGGAATTGAGAGGTACATGGAAATGGTGTTTCATTCCCTCTTCTCTATCTCTTCCCCTACCTTTGCTCACTCCAAGGAACCTGGTCTGGAGATGTCAGATGCGGGTAAGCCAAACAGGTGACTGATAGTGAAAGGATTGTGAAAAGGAATCACATGTGCAGCACTCTGAGACAGTCCTGGGATTACAGTACTAACTTTTAGAGCCTGAGAGAATCTTACTGATCTCATACATTTGAGGAAGGAACCAAAGCGGAGAATTTTAGGGTATTTTCCAACCTAATTAATAACCAGAAGCATGTATTTAACAAGGGCCTTATTTCACACAAATTTCCAGTCCATTTTTATATTACTAAAAACTATGATCTGAAAATGCGATCTATTAAAAAGATACTTTTGACATAATGACCCGTTCCGAGAGCATTTGCATTTTAAAGTACTGACAGGCAGATGAATATAGAATATTATTTGCGTGGTGTTTTTTTACACAGGGGGCATCCCTAGCTATCTTCAAATAACATAATGCAGGTGTCCAGCTATCTGAACAGGTGTAACAACTGGAGTTTGCAGAGACTGCCAAGGCAGAAATATCTGAAGGTTCATTTCTTTTCTTTTCTGTATTTTTTCAATTTTGAAAATTAGAAAATATAGAAAAGTAAAAAGAAGAAAATAAGTCTTTTAAATTTGACCAACTAGAAATAAACTGTTAAATTATTGCTTCATCTTGTCCTCCCAGTTTTTCTTGTTTTCTCTCTCTCTCTATCTCTCTCTTTTATTTTTTATTTTTTTTATTTTTTTGAGACACGGTCTTGCTCTGTCACCCAGGCTGGAGTGCAGTAGCTCAACCTCGGCTCACTGCAACCTCCACCTCCAGGGTTCAAGCAATTCTCCTGCCTCAGCCTGCAGAGTAGCTGGGATTACAAGCATGTACCACCCTGCTCAGCTAATTTTTGTATTTTTAATAGAGACCAGGTTTCACCATGTTGGCGAAGCTGGTCTCAAACTCCTGGCCTAAAGTAATCCACCTGCCTCGGCCTCCCAAAGTGCTGGGATTACAGATGTGGGCTATCACGCCCAGCTGTTTTCTCTCTCTCTCGCCCTCTCTATGAATATTTCACAAAAATGTGATTGTGCAATGCATATGTTTCATAACCCTTCATACTTAGGCCAGATTCAAGGCAAGGTTAATTTGAAGTGAATGTATTTCCTAGTTTATAAAGTAACTTCTGGTACATTCACTCATTTATAGTTTGTAACCATAGGTCTTTGAGAGGGAAGGCAGCAAATTATATATATTTTTATAAAAGGGTGGAGTTACATCAATAAGTGCAAGTCCCTCCTTCTATCCAAAAGGATCATTATAGAGAAAAAAATACTAGGACAATGGAGAGTGATTCTTTACACTTTATATGAAAAAGTAAAATGTTCCTCCCAATAAATATTGTTTTCACAAGGAAAAAAACTTACATTATGTCAGATAAAAGGTGACAAGTAGGGAAACAGAATGTATAATGCCATGGAGCCCTGATGTCTCACTATGTTGCACAAACGTGGCATTAAATTTCTGTAGTAAAGTAATCTTAATAGTTCCAAAAAGGCAAAGAAATTTTTGATCTTCTGTGCATATTAGTTTAGAAATGTAAAGGGTAAATAAAAGAGAAAGAGTGAAATTCAAAAATACCCGAATACACTTTAGATGCTAAAATAATGTGTCTGTTTGATTACAGAAGTTAATTAGTCTTCAGTGTTGCCTTTTTAAAATTTTTCTTAAAGTGTATATATTCAATAAAGCCAGCAGCCACATTTGTCTGGTATACTGGTGTATCTTGAATGCCTACACCTTAGAATGTCTCTAGTACTTAGCACTTTCCTGCAAAAAAGGAGCTGCTTAAATATGTTTAACAAATATATTCAACTCATCATATTTCCACAAATTAAGAAGAATAGAAGTAACTCAAATAGTCCATATTCCAAAACTAGCATATTTATGACACTAATATTAATTTTTTAAAATTATGCATCAATGAATGAATGTACTCTTACAATATTTTTAGAAATCCCACTTTCTACAATGCATTATGCTGTGTGCAAACGAAAACCAGACACTGTTCCTGCCTTCATAGAGCAGAATCACCAATTAAAAATGTGTCTGATGTTCTGAGAAATATACCTTTGAAAGTAAACAATGAAGCTATTTAGAAAAGACTCAGCTTTTAACATTGGCAGGCCAATTTCTCATTCTGCTTCCCATTAATGGGCCCTTCCCTGATTTTAACTTCATGCTGGGACTTCATGACTGTGCTGTTGGGATTCTCAATACATAATAGATTTAAATTTACGTTAAAGAAATGGATCCAGAACTTCAAGGGAAATCTGGTTGGAACCACGTATGCTAAGTGAGATTCTACATCTATGATAAGGAAAAGGTGGATAAAGTACTGGGTGGATGGGGTAGAGACACCCATGATAGTAACAAGCGTAAAGAAGGAAGATCAAAGGTTATAAAACAAATATTACTTATCTGATAATTTACCTATAGTTTTCCCTACTGGTCAATGTAGTTTGGCTGACAAAGAAATGAGATAAAATACACAGGTTTCTTAATTTTCACACAATGCCTAATAGGAAAAATCTTAAAGAGATATTTGTTGTATTTCCAAGTGTGTTATATCATAAAATCTTATTGAAACACTTTTAATATCTATGGCCAGGAATCATTTTGAAATGATCGGGAACTCTATACTATTTCTCTCATTCCATCAAATGAAAGCTCTTCTTTTCTGTTTTTATGTGCCCTATCATTTATTATACTGTATTGGAGAACAAACAGAACCTCTAGCCTTTTTTGATTAATGGTATAAGGACTAACAACTGAATGAGGAAAATCATTTATTAATTGCTATAGATAGCAAGCTTAGTATAGATTTTCCAGTACAGTAGCTTGTCCTAACTCTGCCCACAAGGAGGAGAAAGCCTCAGAAGGAAGCTGATAGAATATTTGCAGAAAAAAAAGATCAATGTTAACAATATTATGGCATTCCTCAGCACACTGTGGCACAAAGGTCATATAGATTCTCAGCCAAGGCAGAATATCTCAAAAATTTCTTGAAAGGGCAAGGCCAATACTTATTTTAAAAATTAAGTATAAGGTAATGCTGAAGACTTTTATATGTTCTGCCAGTGTGTGTATTTGTGTGCCTCTGTAAGGTTGAATATAGCTGAAGAATTGGTTTTGTTTTCTCAGGTACCTCGTTTAACCTTTTTAAAAGACAGTAGCCACAGAATCCCGCAAAATCCAATTTTCTGTCCATGTTTCTAAAAGCTCCTGATGTTTATGACAAATTTATTGGAAAGGATAGAAATGTATTATTGTACTTTCCATGCACAAAACTCAAATCATTAGAAAAGGATTTAGTTAAAAGAGGCCACAAAAAGTTCTATTGGGAATTGAAGTTTGGCCTTGGAATGGATGAGGGATAAGGAATACAATTTTGACATCTTCTCATTCACAAGCTACACTTATAATTAACATTTAAAAGCTTCTAATTAAAAATAAAAATACAATGATTAATCATCTAAATTGACTGTGGTGAGGGGAAGGAATACAAATGCTTATGCTTCTTTTGGGGATTACATCATACACATTTTCTCATGTAAAGCTGTAGCCCTTAGATTTTCAATTGTTCTTCCATCCTCTACCTTTCAACCAATGATATCAAAGACAGCAACACTGATCATCTGTGATGGATTTATTTTAGTGACTCTTCACTTAGCCCAAATTGCTTCTGCCCACCGTTGGAATTACAGATATGTTGCAGTGGGCCAAGACACTTGGTTATAAAAACAATTCCATCTCAAAGCCCACAAAAGAATGGTCAGGAATACAGCAGGGGAGAAGATAATGAAAAACAATGCTGGGTTCTTGAGGCTACACCTGCTACATTTTTCTATGGGAATCTAATCTTCCCATCCTATGTGAAATTCTTTATCTATAACTGTGTCCATGTTCATCCACATTGGGAAAATCCCTGAAAGACCATGTAAGATTGTCTGGTGAGCTACTATGTGAAGAATATAATTTATTTTAACTCAATGAAATGGACTTTATATTTCTTTCTTTCAAAACATGAAATGGAAGTACAGCTTCAAAGTTTTAAAACTGATCATGAAATAATTTTAGACAAGTGTTCTAAGAAGAAAGAAAGAAAAAACAGAACTAGTTGACATTTCCTGACTATAATCTTACTGCTTAATTTACATAGGCACTAGAGTACTAACCTATTGCACAAATTTACCTACAAAATTGTTCAATATGTGCACCCACATGGATGACTTCATGTTTCATAAACATGTTGAACACATCAAACATTCAAACAAATCCAGGAAATCTTGGAGTTTAAATACCATGTTGAGTTTTTTGACATAAACAAATATTGTTTATGAACAGCTGGTGAATGGTTATCATGAAGTACAGCAAAAGAAATATGTGGAAGGAATAAGCATTATCCTCATCTTTTTTCCAGAGCAGTCTAAAGAGCATAGTCCACCATTTGAACATAGCAAACAGTTAATTTATAAAGAAATGATTCATACATTCTATGTCAAAATTTGAAGAATAACCAGGAAGCTTCCTCAGCACTCTAAGTAGTCATTATTAACGATGATAATAGGTACCATTTAGTGAATACCTACGTCATAGAAAGTCCCAGGCACTTTACATACGTATTTGTCTCATTATCTTGGTAATTTTCACCCTACTCCCCTCTAAGAAAGTTACAATGAAATAGTTAATTTAATTTTTGATTTTCAGTGAGAGACCAACAGAAATTTTTTAAAAAATTGGTGATCTTGCCATGCCAATTGCTAATTAGTGTCATTCAGCTATGCCCATGTAGAAGCTCTGTACCACAGTAGAATAATAAAACTAGGTCATTGCAAACCATAAAGGGCCTTGTGGTAGATCAATCCCAAAGTAGCAAGGAATCTGAGACATCATCTAATACGATGCTTTCATTTTAAAGATCAGAAAACTAAAGCCCAAAAAGTTTGTTTGATTTGTCCAAAGTCAGACAGTGAGTCAATGGTGCAAATAAGATTATGTATTATAATTAATGCGTTAATTCAGAAACCAAGATAATTTTCAACGTTAACTTTTTCCCCAAAGGCTAAGACTAATTCAGTTTCTTTACAAAATAATTCATACCTTCAGAAATTATATTTTTTATTTGGTTGATGTTTATTCTGTGTGTGTGTGTGTTTTGTGTGTCACTAAAGATCAGAAGTGTCACCAATTGATTAGAAGGGTCACACATCAGAAAAGATTCTTCTTTCAGTTTTACTGATACTTTTGAATAGTTTAAATCTATTTCAATTCTCCTTGAAATCTACATGCATCAATCTGTATGCCAGAGACAAATGATACGCTCTTTCTTGCCTACATTATAGTGAGTTCATCAGCCGTAAAGGAATAGCAAGTGAGGTATGGTTTATTTCCTCTGCAGCCAAAAGGATAATTTTAAGGCTTATTAAAATTATAATTTCAGTTTAAATGGCTGAATGAGGATGGTGGCAGTTTTCCCAGATGGTTTCTTTTAGTATCATATTTGTTACCACAAAAACGTCATAAATTACCTGCTGAAATTTTCATCATAATTATGATGGTAAAAGAATAACAACTTTTTTTCAAGGAATACAAAAAAGCAATTAATTTTGCCAAATAATTAAAACAGCAAGGAAGTAATGTTTATTTATATTACAAGTAATTAAATGAAACTTAGATGATAAGCTAAATTGTTTGTTATACTGTCACCAGTGCAAGAGTTAAAGTGTAAACATCAAATTGTTAATGTAACTATTTCTTTAGAGTAAATCTTACAGGATAACATACATATTGAGTTTGAGATTTTTTTCAAAATAATTACATGATATTATTGGTAGTATGATGGTAAATTCTAGCATTGAATTATCTAAAGTAGTACCCAGTTCCATCAATAGTTTGAAGAGTTTTAAAAGTTAAAGAGCTGTTGCTTTCTACAGGGTCTGCATTGGCCTCCTCCTCAGGTGACTGGGCCCTGCGGCAATAGCGCCCTCTCGAGCCCTGAGGATTGGCCACCCTGAGCCTGCCTGGAGCAGGACTTTCTCCAGCGTGGTGTGGTGAAACACCAGCTGCTGTGAAGATATACCCTTAGATACGAACTGTCCGTTAATATGGTAAAAATACTTTTCGCGGAGGTGTGCCCAAGATGGCCAAATAGGAACAGCTCTAGCCTCCAGCTCCCAGCATGAGCAACACAGAAGAGGGGCAATTTCTGCATTTTCAACTGAGGTACTGGGCTCATCTCACTGGGGTGTGTTGGACAGTTGGCGCTGGTCCGCAGGTGCAGCCCGACCAGCAAGAGCTGAAGCAGGGTGAGGCATCAACTCACCTGGGAAGCTCAAGGGGGAAGCGAATTCCTTTTCCTAGCCAAAGGAAATTGAGACACACAACACCTGGAAAATCGGGTAACTCCCAACCTAATACTGTGCTTTACCAAGGGTCTTAGCAAATGGCACACCAGGAGATTATATCCCACACCTGGCCCATAGGGTCCCACGCCCACGGAGCCTCCCTCATTGCTAGCACAGCAGTCTGAGCTCTAACTGCAAGGCAGCAGCAAGGCTGGGGGAGGGGCGCACACCATTGCTGAGGTTTAAGTAGGTAAACAAAGCCGCCAGGAAGATAGAATTGGGTGGAGCCCACCACAGCTCAAGGAGGCCTGCCTGCCTCTGTAGAATCCTCCTCTAGGAACAGGGCATAGTTAAACAGAAAGCAGCAGAAACCTTGGCAGAGGTAAATGCCCCTGTCTGACAGCTTTGAAGAGAGCAGTGGATCTCCCAGCACAGAGGTTGAGATCTGAGAACAGACAGGCTGCCTGCTCAAGTGGGACCCTGACCCATGAGTAGCCTAACTGGGAGACATTCCCTACTAAGTGCAGACCAACACCTCACACCTCACACGGCGGGGTACACCTCTGAGACGAAGCTTCCAGAGCAAGAATCAGACAGCAACACTCACTGTTCTGCAATATTCTATCTTCTGAAGCCTCCGCTGCTGATACCCAGGCAAACAGGGTCTGGAGCAGACCTCAAGCAAACTCCAACAGAACTACAGCTGAGAGTCCTGACTCTTAGAAGGAAAACTAACAAACAGAAAGGACACCCACACCAAAACCCCATCAGTACGTCACCATCATCAAAGACCAAAGGCAGATAAAACCACAAAGATGGGGAAAAAGCAGTGCAGAAAAGCTGGAAATTCAACAAATCAGAGTGCATCTCCCCCGCCAAAGGAACCCAGTTCATTGCCAACAACGGAATAAAGCTGAATGGAGAATGACTTTGACGAGTTGAGAGAAGAAGGCTTCAGTCGATCAAACTTCTCAGAGCTAAAGGAGAAGCTATGTACCAGCGCAAAGAAACTAAAAACCTTGAAAAAAAATGGACGAATGGATAACTAGAATAATCAATGCAGAGAAGACCTTAAAAGAACTGACAGAGATGAAAACCATAACACGAGAACTATGTGACAAATGCACAAGCTTCAGTAACTGACTCGATCAACTGGAAGAAAGAGTATCAGCGATTGAAGATCAAATGAATGAAATGAAGCGAGAAGAGAAGTGTAGAGAAAAAAGAGTAAAAAGAAATGAACAAAGCCTCCAGGAAATATGGGATTATGTGAAAAGACCAAATCTACGTCTGAATGGTGTGCCTGAAAGTGACGGGGAAAATGGAACCAAGTTGGAAAACACTCTGCAGGATATCATCCAGGAGAACTTCCCCAACCTAGTAAGGCAAGCCAACATTCAAATTCAGGAAATACAGAGAACACCACAAAGATACTCCTCGAGAAGAGCAACTCCAAGACACATAATTGTCAGATTCACCAAAGTTGAAATGAAGGAAAAAATGTTAAGGGCAGCCAGAGAGAAAGGTTGGGTTACACACAAAGGAAAGCCCATCAGACTAACAGCAGATCTCTCGGCAGAAACTCTCCAAGCCAGAAGAGAGTGGGGGACAATATTCAACACTCTTAAAGAAAAGAATTTTCAACCCAGAATTTCATATCCAGCCAAACTAAGTTTCATAAGTGAAGGAGAAATAAAATCCTTTACAGACAAGCAAATGCTTAGAGATTTTGTCACCACCAGACCTGCTCTACAAGAGATCCTGAAGGAAGAACTAAACATGGAAAGAAACAACAGGTACCAGCCATTGCAAAAATATGTCAAAATGCAAAGTCCATTGATGCTAGGAAGAAACTGCATCAACTAACAAGCAAAATAACCAGCTAATATCATAATGACAGGATCAAGTTCACACATAACAATATTAACCTTAAATATAAATGGACTAAATGGTCCAATTAAAAGACACAGACTGGCAAATTGGAAAAAGAGTCAAGACCCATCAGTCTGCTGTATTCAGGAGACCCATCTCACATGCAGAGACACACATAGGCTCAAAATAAAGGGATGGAGGAAGATTTACCAAACAAATGGAAAACAAAAAAAAGCAGGGGTTGCAATCCTAGTCTCTGATAAAGCAGACTTTAAACTGTCAAAGATCAAAAGAGACAAAGAAGGCCATTACATAACGGTAAAGGGATCAATTCATCAGGTAGAGCTAACTATCCTAAATATATATGCACCCAATACAGGAGCACTCAGATTCATAAAGCAACTCCTTAGAGACTTAAAAAGAGACTTAGACTCCCATACAATAATAATGGGAGACTTCAACACCCCACTGTCAACATTAGACAGATCAACGAGACAGAAAGTTAACAAGGATATCCAGGAATTGAACTCATCTCTGCAGCAAGCAGACCTAATAGACATCTATAGAACTCTCCACCCCAAATCAACAGAATATACATTCTTCTCAGCACCACACCGCACTTGTTCCAAACTTGACCACATAGTTGGAAGTAAAGCACTCCTCAGCAAATGTAAAAGAATAGAAATTATAACAAACTGTCTCTCAGACCAGAGTGCAATCAAACTAGAACTCAGGACTGAGAAACTCAATCAAAACCGCTCAAATACATGGAAACTGAACAACCTGCTCCTCAATGACTACTGGGTACATAACAAAATGAAGGCAGAAATAAAGATGTTCTTTGAAACCAATGAGAACAAAGATACAACATGCCAGAATCTCTGGGACACATTTAAAGCAGTGTGTAGAGGGAAATTTATAGCACTAAATGACCACAAGAGAAAGCAGGAAAGATGTAACATTGACACCCTAACATCACAATTAAAAGAACTAGAGAAGCAAGAGCAAACACATTCGAAAGCTAGCAGAAGGCAAGAAATAACTAAGATCAGAGCAGAACTTAAGGAGATAGAGACACAAAAAACCCTCCAAAAAAATCAATGAATTCAGGAACTGGTTTTTTGAAAAGATCAACAAAATTGATAGACTGCTAACAAGACCAATAAAGAAGAAAAGAGAGAAGAATCAAATAGACACAATAAAAAATGAGAAAGGGAATATCACCACCGACCCCACAGAAATACAAACTACCATCAGAGAACACTATAAACACCTCTACACAAATAAACAAAAAATCTAGAAGAAATGGATAATTTCCTGGACACTTACACTCTCCCAAGACTAAACCAGGAAGAAGTTGAATCCCTGAATAGACCAATAGCAGGCTCTGAAATTGAGGCAATAATTAATAGCCTACCAACCAAAAAAAGTCCAGGAGCAGACGGATTTGTAGCTGAATTCTACCAGAGGTACAAGGAGGAGTTGGTACCATTCCTTCTGAAACGATTCAATTCAATAGAAAAAGAGGGAATCCTCCCTAACTCATTTTATGAGGCCAACATCATCCTGATACCAAAGCCTGACAGAGATACAACAAAAAAAGAGAATTTTAGACCAATATCCCTGATGAACATCGATGCAAAAATCCTCAATAAAATACTGGCAAACCGAATCCAGCAGCACATCAAAAAGCTTATCCACCATAATCAAGTGGGCTTCATCCCTGGGATGCAAGGCTGGTTCAACATACACAAATCAATAAACGTAATCCAGCATATAAATAGAACCAAAGGCAAAACCCACATAATTTTCTCAATAGATGCAGAAAAGGCCTTTGACAAAATTCAACAGCCCTTCATGCTAAAAACTCTCAATAAATTCAGTATTGATGGAACGTATCTCAAAATAATAAGAGCTATTTATGACAAACCCACAGCCAATATCATACTGAATGGGCAAAAACTGGAAGCACTCCCTTTGAAAACTGGCACAAGACAGGGATGCCCTCTCTCACCACTCCTATTCAACATAGTGTTGGAAGTTCTGGCTAGGGCAATCAGGCAAGAGAAAGAAATCAAGGGTATTAAGTTAGGAAAAGAAGAAGTCAAATTGTCCCTGTTTGCAGATGACATGATTGTATATTTAGAAAACCCCATCGTCTCAGCCCCAAATCTCCTTAAGCTGATAAGCAACTTCAGCAAAGTCTCAGGATACAAAATTAATGTGCAAAAATCACAAGCATTCTTATACACCAGTAACAGACAAACAGAGAGCCAAATCATGAATGAACTTCCATTCACAATTGCTTCAAAGAGAATGAAATACCTAGGAATCCAACTTACAAGGGATGTAAAGGACCTCTTCAAGAAGAACTACAAACCACTGCTCAGTGAAATAAAAGAGGACACAAACAAATGGAAGAACATACCATGCTCATGGATAGGAAAAATCAATATTGTGAAAATGGCCATACTGCCCAAGGTAATTTATAGATTCAATGCCATCCCCATTAAGCTACCAATGACTTTCTTCACAGAATTGGAAAAAAATGCTTTAAAGTTCGTATGGAACCAAAAAAGACCCCACATTGCCAAGAAAACCTTAAGCCAAAAGAACAAAGCTGGAGGCATCATGCTACCTGACTTCAAACTATATACTACAAGGCTACAGTAACCAAAACAGCATGATACTGGTGCCAAGACAGAGATATAGACCAATGGAACAGAACAGAGTCCTCAGAAATAATACCACACAGCAACAGCCATCTGATTTTTGACAAACCTGACGAAAAGAAGAAATAGGGAAAGGATTCCCTATTTAATAAATGGTGCTGGGAAAATTGGCTAGCCATAAGTAGAAAGCTGAAACTGGATCCTTTCCTTACTCCTTATAAAAAATTAATTCAAGATGGACTAGAGACTTAAATGTTAGACCTAAAACCATAAAAACCCTGGAAGAAAACGGAGGTGATACCATTCAGGACATAGGCATGGGCAAGGACTTCATGTCTAAAACACCAAAAGCAATGGCAACAAAAGCCCGAATTGACAAATGGGATCTAATTAAACTAAAAAGCTTCTGCACAGCAAAAGAAACTACCGTCAGAGTGAATAGGCAGCCTACAGAATGGGAGAAAATTTTTGCAATCTACTCATCTGACAAAGGGCTAATATCCAGAACCTATGAAGAACTCAATGAAATTTAGAAGAAACAAACAAACAACCCCATCAAAAAGTGGGCAAAGGATATGAACAGACACTTCTCAAAAGAAGACATTCATACAGCCAACAGACATATGAAAAAATGCTCATCATCACTTGCCATCAGAGAAATGCAAATCAAAACCACAATGAGATACCATCTCACACCAGTTAGAATGGTAATCATTAAAAAATCAGGAAACAACGGGTGCTGGAGAGGATGTGGAGAAATAGAAACACTTTTACACAATTGGTTGGACTGTAAACTAGTTCAACCATTGTGGAAAACAGTGTGGTGATTCCTCAAGGATCTAGAACTAGAAATACTATTTGACCCAGCCATCCCATTACTGGGGATATACCCAAAGGATTATAAGTCATGCTGCTATAAAGACACATGCACATGTATGTTTATTGCAGCACTATTCACAATAGCAAAGACTTGGAATCAACCCAAATGTCCATCAGTGACAGACTGGATTAAGAAAACGTGGCACATATAAACCATGGAATACTATGCAGCCATGCAAAAGGATGAGTTTGTGTCATTTGTAGGGACATGGATGCAGCTGGAAACCATCATTCTCAGCAAACTATCACAAGAACAGAAAACCAAATACCACATGTTCTCACTCATAGGTGGGAATTGAACAATGAGATCACTTGGACACAGGAGGGGGATCATCACACACCGGGTCCTATTGTGGGGGAGGTGGAGGGATAGCATTAGGAGATATACCTCATGTAAATGACGAGTTAATGGGTGCAGCACACCAACATGGCACATGTATACATATGTAACAAACCCGCACGTTATACACATGTACCCTAGAACTTAAAGTATTAAAAAAAAAAAAGTTAAACAGCAAATAAGGATAGAGATATTTGCAACAGATCTAAGAAAATGTACATATACTAAATGATTAATTTCTAAAAGCTCAACGTTTCTACTCAAGGAAATTAGGCTTAAAGCAAGATATCCTTTCACCTGTCAAATCAACAGATTTTGAGAATAATATTATTGAATGCATAAATGTGATAATATTTGTCTGATTAAAGCAGTACCCTCAATGCTACTAGAAAGAATAAATTGCCGCATCTTTTTAAGAAGAAAGTTTAGACTGGATGCTGTGGCTCACGCCTGTAATCCCAGCACTTTGGGAGGCGGAGGTGGGCAGATCACCTGAGGCCAGGAGTTCAAGACCAGCCTGGCCAACCCCATGTCTACTAAAAGGAAAAAAATACAAAAATTAGCTGGGTGTGCTGGTGCGTGCCTGTACTCACAGCTACTCGTGAGGCTAAGGCTGGAGAATTGCTTGAGACTGGGAGGTGGAGGTTGCAGTGAGCCTAGAATGCGCCACTGCATTCCAGCCTGGGCAACAGAGTGAGACTCCATCTGGAAAAAAAAAAAAAAAAAAAAGAAAGGAAAAAAATTAGCTTGGAATATAAGAAGTGTCACCTTTTGACAGTGGTATCAGTGGAGATCTGTAGGTTTTAGAATTTTAGATGCCTGTTATTTTCCTCTGTGTACATTTCCATATTTTGCAAACTCTCTACAGTGGGTACTTACATAATTTGTAGTTAAAAGTAAACAAAACCCAGTGTTTTAAAGGCAATTAGGCTTCTACATTTTGTCCTATAAAGTAGCAGGGTTGAAGGTATTTTTTTCCAAGTTGGAGAAAAAAGAAACAGAAACTCTCCAACTCTAAAATCATTACTAGTATTTGAGCTTAACAGCGCTCACCCACTTTCTTCTTATAGTACTTTGTCCCTGAAAAATGTTAAGGACCTATTTTCTCTAACATGTTCATGAGTAGCTCCTTTTCTTCCCTTCTCTGCCTTTAATATTCTCCTTATCAACAGTCATTTCTAAATAGTCCTGTATTGAAGGTATTTACAAGGTATTAGTAAGAGATATGAAATCCTGGCTCAGACCCCCATTCCCTGCTCCATAGTACTCTTAATTATGTTAGAGAGGTAGGATTTACAATTTAGAAAATAGCATGGTAGGTTTCAAATGAGTGGTACATTACAACTTTTACTTCATCCCCCAATAATGTATTTTAACGTGATGCAGGTAACTCATATGCCTTTTCAAATTAGCCTCAGAACACATGTTGTTACTTATGACAACTTTCTGTGGAAAAAACTTCTGTCAGATCCAAACACCATAAATACTTATCCATTCCATCAGTAATTGGTGGGTTTTTAATCTCAAAAATATTTTGAACTGCAAAATTGATTTTTTTAAAAAAATCCCTTTTTTAGTTACTGGAAAATTGACAGCTATGTCTGTGGCCTGCTCCAGTGTCTGTGTCAAGTATAGGTACGTATTTTTGCTTCAACTTTTGTTCAACTCTTTTGGCTCCCAGCTTTGTTTCCATTAATTTGCCTCAAGTTTAAATTGAGCTCCCGTATTTATTTTATGTGTCTTTATAAACCACATTAAATCCTTCCTAAAGAATATAATATTGTGGTACTTATTCAAGATGGATAACTAGAAGCAGCTAGCGAATTCTCTTCCATGGAGATGAATCAAAATAATGAATAAATATTCGCAGTTTGAAGAGATAGCCTGAAAGGACACTGGAATTCATCAGAGAAGTTAATGGGAGTCACAGAAAGCAGAATGAAGCCAGGCAGCCTGCTGACCTGGGATCTGCATAGAGTGGGAAGAAGCTCCCTGACACAGGGAAGGAGTGAATGAGTGCTCCACGCTCCCACCATGGACTTTCAGAATCCTAGCTACAGGAGCCTCTTGAACGCACCTGGGCCTCCAGTCTAACACAGGGAGCTGCCTGGAGATCATGCAGAGGCTTTGCCTGAGCCTATGTATATGTCATTCCACAGGTCTTTGATGCCTGAATAGCTGCAGACCTATGAGAGCTGCTGCCACCTTGCTAGGGAAGGATCTAAGGGTGGGGGGGCAGGCACTTTCGCATGCCCCAAAGACTGATACCACTGCCACTGTCACAGTATAGAGTAGCAAGCTGACTGTGTGCCTCACAGTTGCTTGTCTCTGCTGCTCCTGCTAGGAGAACCTTCTACGGGGGCCATTCTGGCTATGACCTGGTGTGTTTTTGAGATCTAAGCCTGCAGAGGCCTGTGATCTGCCCTGGGCATCCTGCTACCATCACCACAGCTGCTGCCACCACTGCCAAACCAGAAAGGCAGCATGGAGACTGGACATCTTCTTTTGCCAGACAAAAGATACCGCCTGCTCCTATGAGCAGGGCACAACTGCCTGCCTCCACTGCTCCCGCTGATAGGGGCCTATCATCCCAGGTGACAGGCCTGCAGTGCAGCCACCGTACCCCCACCTGAATATTTCAGCTGTGGCCTGGAACCCTCCTAAGAGCCCAGCCAGTAGATGCCTGTGCTCTCTCCCTGGCTGCTGCCACCTGAGGGTTCTGCAGCTGCCTGAGCATTCAGCCTGCAGCCATCTGAGCATTCTGCTGGAGGCCTCTGGGCCAGCCTGCCCCTCCTATCATAGCCAGCACTTGAACCCTAGGGAGCTGAGATGTCTGTTGATCCAGCCGTGGTCCAGACCCTCTAGGGCGCAGGCATGCCATCCAGAGAGCCATGTAGGGACCTGAGGATTGGAGAATTGCCAAACCTAATCCACCATCACTGTCACCTAATCACTGTCTGTGTTGGCTGATGACATGATGTTACACTTAGAAAACCCCCAAATCAAGTACTGTATGTCCTCTCTTATAAGTGGGATCTAAACAGTGGGTTCACATGGACATATAGAAAGAAATAATAGACACTGTGGACTCCAAAAGGGAAGAAACTGGAGAAGGGTGAGGGTTGAGAAATTACCTATTGGCTACAATGTTCACTACTTAGGTGATGGGTATACTAGAAGTCCAAACCTCACCACTACACAATATATCCATGTAAGAAACCTTCATCTGTACCCCCTGAATTTACAAAAGTAAAAAATAAAAACGTGTGTTTACAGGAAGAAGAAGAAGGAGGAGGAGGAGGAGGAGGAGGAGAAGGAGGGGGAGGGGGAGGGGGAGGGGGAGGAGGAGGAGGAAGAAGAAGAAGGAGGAGGACGAGGGGGAGGAGGAGGGGGAGGTGGAGGAGGAGGAGGAAGAAGAAGAAGGAAGAAGAAGAAGAAGAAGAAGAAGAAGAAGAAGAAGAAGAAGAAGAAGAAGAAGAAGAAGAAGAAGAAGAGGAAGAGGAAGAGGAAGAGGAAGAGGAAGAGGAAGAGGAAGAAGAAGAAGAAGAAGAAGAAGAAGAAGAAGAAGAAGAAGAAGAAGAAGAAGAAGAAGAAGAAGAAAGGAGAAACTTAAGGCATCTTTGAAGCCAAAGAATTGAAAAAGAAGTAATGGGAAAAGCTATCTATTATACAATTCTCCTTTTTTGACCACTTACGTGATTACATTCTGGAAAATGAAAAATTACAGGGAAACAGATCTATGGTACCAGAGTCTAGGGTTGGGGAGAGGTTTGTTAGAAAGGGATATGGTAGAATTTTGAGGGGTGATGGAATTATTCTATATCTTGACTGTAACTATGGTTACATAAGTATATGTGTTTGTCAAAAATCACATGACTGTGTACTAAAAGTGAGAATTTTACTATATGTAAATTATATATTATAAAATAACTTAAAACAAAGAAGGTGATATTAATAAATAAATAAATGGAAGTACTACAAGGATTACAGAAACATATCAGACAATTTAAGTTAACTTATGCTGTCATAACAAACTACTTCAATTTTTTGAGGACTCACAAACAAAAAAGGTCATTATTCATTCACACCACATGTTCATCAGGATATGCTTCAGCTAGGTTCAGTTTCATCTTTATTCTGAAATTCAAGCTGATTTGGGACACTGCAGATCTCATAGAAGAGGGAAGAGGGAAAGTGATGGCTTTTAAAGCTACTGCTCAGAACTGGTACCTATCACTTTCACTCATATTTCATTAGCCATGAAAACCTGATATGGTTTGGCAAACAACTGGCTATGGTTAATGAGATACAAGGTACCTATGAAAGCGATAGGTACCAAATGTGGCAGAGATGTGTACTCCTCCTACATGTAGGGACCACAGATATTTGAGGAGTAACAATCTATCCCATGGAAGAAGAAATAAGTGCGCTTTGGGGTTTTCGAAGAAGTCTACAACCAGAGGACGGGATATACAATGCAAAATGCTAGGTGTCATTCTTTGGTTTCTGTACCTGCAAAATGGGTATGATTATTTTGAAGAGGAAATGAAACTAAAACTTACTAAATATTCAATGAATATTGGTTCTTATCACTTGATTTTGTAGATTCACGGGAAGTCAAATGAAGGAGGAGGTAGGTAAGCATCTAAACTAAATACGTGTGAGACTGAACTTTTTGACTTTTGCTTCCAAGCTTCTTCCATCTGCAGTCTCCCCATCTCAGTGGATGACAAGTTCATGCTTTCAGTTCCTCAGGCTGAATCCTGGCAATTATCACTAACTTCTCCTTTTCTTAAGTCCCATACCCAATTTATCAGTAAATTCTGTCAGCTCTAGCTTGGAAACATATTCAGAACTCACGCATTTCTTACCACCTCCACTGCTACAACCCTAGCCAAAGTCATCAAAACATCTGCCTACATTGCCACAATTGCCTTCAAAATATTCTCCCTATTTTAGTTCTCCACATTGTATTCCCAATGTCAGCCAAATTTTCTTTAAAATGTCTAAGTCCCAACATGTCACTTTTTGCTCAAAACGCTTCAATGGCTCTCTACTGCACACAGAGTAAATCCCAAAATTCTTTAATTAACTTCTAACATCCTATATAATCTGATTCCCTTATCTCTCTGGCCTAATTTCTTACTCTGTTCACTTTGTTCACCCTCTGAACCCTTCCATGCTTCAGCCATTCTTGCTGTCCTTTGAATGTGCCAAGCATATTCCAACCTTTGGGTCATTGCTGTGGCTACTCCATGTGCCTGAAATGCACAGACAGCTAACACCTTCACCTCCTTACACCTTTGCTTGAATGCCATCATCTCATTAACACCTTCTGTAACCCCATAATACCTAGGGAAGTCCTGCCTCACTTTTTCTACTTTGTCATTTTTTATGGCACATTTCACCTCCCAATGTACTGGATAATATGGTTATTTGCCACGTCCATTGTTTATTGTCTATCTCTCTCTGCGGAATACTTGTTCTATGAGTGCAAAGAGCTGTGTTTCATTCACGAATGTTTCTCAAGCACCTGCAAGAGCATATTACTTAGTAAACATTCTCTTGATTAACGAGTGTACTATTGTGGAGGTAATAACTAAAAAACTTTGGTGAGTGACTGGATATAGTGGAGTGGAGGTAGCATAACTTATAGGAAAGAAAGGAAGAAAATGAACAACTCCAAAGTTAAGTTTTAAGCCTGAAGGTTTGTCCCATCTTTTCTTCTGAAAAAAGTCATTGGTATAGAAATCCACTGAAACAATACCTATTCATGTTTCAATTTTGTGACTCAACATTCAAGTTCATGCCTAATGGAATGTTACCCAATAAACTTGAATTTTGTAACTAAACTAGTTAGTATACACGTAGAAAAGACAGATAAATCTATTCCAAGATATTAAAAGAAAACTTAGAGGAGATCACTATAACTATGACTATAACTATACATAATATAACTGTGTAATTAGTGCATTAAATTTAATTATTATGTATAATATGGCTCATTAGACTGGTGACAGATCAAGATTTTAAAAAAAGGTCTAGAACACTCAGTTAAGGCAGAAAGCACCAGCCGGGCATGGTGGCTCAAGCCTGTAATCTCAGCACTTTGGGAGGATCTCAGGCAGATCACCTGAGGTCGGGAGTTTGAAAGCAGCCTGACCAACATGGAGAAACCTCGTCTCTACTAAACATACAAAACTAGCCGGGCGTGGTGGCATGCGCCTTGTATTCCCAGCTACTTGGGAGGCTGAGGTAGGAGAATCGCTCAAACCCAGGAGGTGGAGGTTGCAGTGAGCTGAGATTGCACCATTGCACTCCAGCCTGGGCAACAAGAGTGAAACTGCATCTCAAAAAAAAAAGTTAGAGAAAGCACCTTGAAGTCTGTGGCCATACCTTGTACTATTTTACTCCTATTAGCACCAAACATATGACAGCATGCACAGTAAGAGATTAGAAAGTATTTATTGGTAGATTAGAAATGAATTAATTGCATTTTAGATATAGCTATATTGCAGACTTGACTTCAAGGCCAGATGTTCTCAAAGAGGCCAGTTAAATCACAAATCTAGAAATCTGCTGGAGTCCAGTTTATTAGCACATTTTTAATTAGTCATAGCAATTCTTTCCATAGCATAGCTTGCAAAGGACATTATATTAATCAAAGCCCTAGAAGAACACACATGACACATTGAAACTTGCTAGTAGAAGAGAGTTTAATAAAAAGGACAAAGTATGAAGGTGTGTACAGGGTTTATGGAAGAGATGCTGCAAGATATAGTGCAATTCCCCAAGAAGAGCATTGTTGGGGAGCTGTTATTACCCCTGGGTCTGAAGAACATGAGGAAAGAAGAGTTACTGAAACCTGGAGAAAAAATTCTATGGAGAAGGCTGCTTGGCAGGAGTTGTGGCAAATTGCCTGGAGGAATAAATACTGTGGACTTTTTTTACACATTCCCATCTGCTACCACCAGTGCCTCCCATTGGCTAAATACAACTGGAAGCCAAGGGCAAGAAAACCCATTGATGTGGTTTGTGGAAGTCCACCTTCCAAGGCACAAGACAGGGAGGAGAAGATAAAAAGGTCATCTGAATAGGCAAACGGAAAACACCCAGCACAGGGAAGAATCAATCCTTTCACTAAAGATGGTGAGAAGCTGTATTATAGCAATTCCTAGATCTCTTAATACAGTAGATTAAAATAATGTTTCCTTGACATAGACAAATGGACACTGACTCAATGTCAATGTGTGTGTAGAGTTCCTAGAAACTTTTATATACACATAGATTATATTAAATTGTTTTTTACAAGGATGATAAAAAGAGTATAGAAATAGATTTTTAAAATGATCAATTGAAAGCCAAGCGAAAGAACTTTTAAAAACATTTTATACTAGAAATAGATTATGAAAAACCTCCTTCATGAATTGCTTACGAGTTTGCATTTATACAAACTCCATTTCCCATTACTATAATATGAATATTTTAGGGCTAATTTTACAACTGCAGTTCCACTAATATGTTGCTTTATAATGTTTTCCATTAGCAGAACCCATTTTTTGTGAAATACATTGATGTATTTTAACTTTATTTTGTGTGATATAAAACCTTTTTATGTCCTCATAATCATCAGAATTTTATGTTTTATTTGTCAACCTGTTAAGTGTCCCTTAACTTGTTGATAATTTTAATTACTCTTAAAAGCTGTTTATTCTGATAGCTTTAACACCACACAAACTTCATTTTAAAAATTATGTTGATAAAAATATAGTGAGTGCACATATACTTAAAAATAAAACTATTTAAATTGTCTTTGGGAACTTGTAATTTTCTCCCTTGTAGGGCCTGTATTGCAGCAGCTAAATGATTGAAACTAAATTTCCGAGAACCCTGCTGCTGGAATCCACAATGAGAGACTCTTGCTTTGGACTTTGAAGGTAAAAGAGAAACTTTTGTGAAATTATTGCTTCTTCAGTAGTACTTGAGATGGGGATTTTGACAGATGGGAGGTTTTGCAGAAGTATTATCTAGAAAATTATCCACCTTAGTGCTGGAGGCAGCCTTGAGCCTCACTTGTGCTTCCAGGGGTTCCTGCAACTTCTGGGCTCCTTGAAAACTAGAAATGACCCCACAGTTTAGAAGTGGACTCTCTGACTTTCAGTTGTCCTTCCTTTCTTATGGATTTGTGGGCATCTACCTTTACTGTATTAAATTCTGTCCTACAAATATACTTTCCTGCTTGAACACTTTAAGTTGTTTCTGCTTTCCTGACCAAACCTAAACCAATACAAAACTTGGTTTAAAAAGGCAGTGAGGGGAGGTACTGCCAAACAAAAATATGTGATGCTACCAAATGGCCAAGTGATGAGATGTAAGGAAATTGTTTTGGGAGAGGCTGGAAATCTGGATATGCAATGGAAAAACCTTTAGGAAACTTTCACGTGTGATAACTCTACAGAGTAGAACATGAGTCTCAAAGAGCAATAGTATGCAGAAAAAGTTAATGTAGCAAAGCTGAGGTTGCTATCTTTAGCAAGTCCTGACTGAAATTTTGGCCCTTACCTGGTGTCTGGGAACAGATTTCAGGAGGGTTCTCACTATTTCTTGATAAGAATGGCTCGCTGTGCCTAAAATATTCATGAAACAATATGGTTTTGCTTTCATTCAGGGAGATTGTAATTTTGGTATGTGCTAGTCAGAGGGTGCCTCCATGACCAGCCCTCATTAACAACTCTGGCCATTTAATCTCAGATGAACTTCTCTGCTAGACAACACTTCACATGGATTGTCACCACTTGCTGGGGGGACTAAGCACATCCAGTGTGAATCCACTGGGAAAGAACTCTTGGAAGCTTGCACCTGGTTTCCTCCAGACATCACCCCATGTGCCTTACATTTTGCTGATTTTGCTTTGTATTATCTCACTGTAATAAATCATAGCTGACTATATCCTGAGTATGATTATATCCTGAGTCCTGCGAATGTTCCTAGCAAATCATCTAACATGGGGATGGTCTTGTAGATCACTAACACAAGTGGGCAATCACATTTCTCTCAGATTGTTGAACTGAGGTATAATTAAAGAATTTCACCCACTCTGACAGAAGAAAGTCTTCATGAATCCTGCCCAACTGACTCTGAATAACTCTCACTGGTTATGGACCAGTGACTACTGTCTGTCTCACATTCTCTTTTCTGAGTGGGGGCTTTTATTGCACTTATCCTGTATCTGTTCCATCATTGAAAACTGGGTGTCTTGTCTGTCAGGTTCTAACCCTCTCCCTATATGCTGTTGTGTGATGTTGTTGTTGAGACCCTGCAAATCACATTTTTGTGTTGCCAACTGGTTCTCTGGTAGGCTAAGTCAAAAGAGGATACTATCAGAAGACAAAAAGGCTTGAAGTGATGACAGGGACACTATAGTTCTTGATTGTTTCTTGTTTCTGTCTGTGCCCTCCTCCAGCCTCACTTCTTTACCCTGGAAATGGCAGTCCATGCCATTGACAGCAGATTAATCAAGTTTGCAATTTTTCCAATACTTGCAAAACAAGCTTCATTGCAATTTCTCAAAATTATTGTTACCAGCTGAATTATATCCCTTTCTGAAAAGTCAGGGTCCTAACCCTACAGAACCCCTTCCTTCAAATTCACGGGGACCAGCATCAGCTGATCAGCTTCTCTTTTTTGAATTCTGAATTTCAACATCACAGGGCCTCTCCTCCAAGCTTCTAAATTTTGATAATTCATTTTTTTTCTCCTCGTCCCTTCGGCCCTAGTGCTGGTAGCTTTTTCCCACAGTTGCTAGCTCTGTAACACCTCAGGAATTCTTTTTTGACCCTTAGTTCTTCAAAGACTAGTTATTAACATTTCATATTGAATTCTCACCTTTAAAATGGCTGGTGTGATTCAACTCCTGATTGAATCTTGACTTTGTATGGGTGGGGAAGGTCAAAAGCAAGGGTGGTGACAGTTTGTCTTATAGTTCATATGACCTGAAATCCCCCTTCTGGACTTAATCGAGAAGACTCCATCACCTAAAGATCCTGGACTATCCACCCGCTGCAGTGATTGGAAGAGACTTCCTGTTATCCACCTTGGAGAAATCTGAGATCAAGGTGTTGGCAGGGTTGGTTCCTTCTGAGGGATGTGACGGAGAAATGCTCCATGCTTCTCTCCTAGCTGATAGCTGCTGGTAATCTTTGTTGTTCCTTGGCTTGGGGATGTATTACCCTGATCTCTGAATTCAGGTTCACATGGTGCTTTTCCTGTATGTATGTCTATCTCCAGATTTCCCCTTTTTATAAAGACATCAATCATATGGAATTAGGGGTCAACCCTACTCCAGTGTGACCTCATCTTAACTATTAATAATTACATATATAAATGCTGTTTCAAAATAAGATTACATTCTGAGATACTGGGGTTCAGGACTTCACTATATGAATCCTCGAGAAAAGAATAACCCTGTTCAAAAGAATTTAGTGGCATATACACCCATGTTATCATATGCTCTTTTTTCTGTCTTCCTCTTGGATATCAAGCCCCAAAGACCTTGAAATGTGAATGCTAAAGAAGCCTGGAACCCTAAGTGGTGTAGACGGCAGAATCCTAAACACCACCACATGCTTATGCTGATTGTACTCTTTGTGAACAACATGGAAACATCTATTATGTTAAGAGACTGAGACTGCATCTATCTGTCACAGCAGCTAGCATCACCTTAACTAATATTACTTTTAACTACATAGTTAAAAGCAATGATCATACACTTAAAAAGGGTATTACAATTCCACCTACACTTTTATCTGTACGTCTGTGATAGTACTTTGACATTTGTATTATACTTATATATGCCTATTTCCACTCTAAGCAAAACTTTCTCAGAGTGCAGAATTTATATTTTTCATTACTTATTTCCTACGCTTTCTTGCACAATGTAAGCACTCAAAAATATTTGTTCAATTAAATAAAGGAAAACAATGGTCAAAGCAAACAGGAAGGTGACACTAAGACAGAGTCTACACTCACTGATTAATTGTGACTATCTACCAAAACTAACCAATTTAAATAATTTTCATTAAATTAAAGCTAATAATTATAATTAAAATTTCCATTCGAAAGAATAAAAATAATTCCTGCATAAAAAGTCAAAGGCGGTAACAGGTATATGAAAATGTTTTCAACATCAGTAATCATCAGAGAAATGCAAATCAAAACCACAAGGATCTATCATCTCACTCTGTTAGAGTGGCTATTATCAGAAAGACAAAATATAACAAATGTTGGAAAAAGGAATGCTTATACACTGTTAGTGGGAATGTAAATTAATACAGTCATTATGAAAAAGAGTATAGAGTTTCTACAGAAGTTAAAAATAGAACTACCTCATGAATCAACAATCCCACTTCTAGATATGTATCTAAAAGAGGTATCCACATCCCCCATGTTCATTGCAACATTATCCATAATAGCCAAGACCTGAAAGCAACGTAAATGCCTATTGTCAGGTGAATGAATAAAGAAAATATGACAGAATGGATATACAACATTTTTATATGTTGGAATATTATACATTTTTTATACAATGAAATATTATTCAGCCTTATAAAAGAAGGCAATCCTGCCATTTATGAAAGCATAGATGAACCTGGAAGACATGATTCTAAATGAAGTAAGCCAGACTCAGAAGGCAAATGTTGCATAATATTGTGCTTATATGTGGAATCCAAAATGGGCAAGCTCATAGAGACAGAGAGTAGTATAGTGGTTACCAGGATCTGGGGGGAGGGCGAAATGAAGAGATATTGGTCAAGGGATGCAAGATTCAGTTATGCAAGACTAAGCAGTTCTGAAGATTTAATGTACAACAATGTGGGGTAGATCTTAAGTGATGCTACCATAGAAAAAAGAAAAAAGAATGGAACAGATAGACTAGAACAGAAAAAGTCAAGTGGTGATAACTACCTGAGGTTATGAATATGCTAATTTGTTTGTGATGATTATTTCACAATGTATATGTATATCAAATCATCAAATTGTGCACTTTAAATATATATAATTTCTCAGTATTAAATATACCTTAATAAAACATTTTTAAGAAAGGAAGAAGTCTGATGAAAATTACTCTAAATAATTTCATCTGTCTACTAGGCTACACGGCTGATATATTAGTTGGCAATACTTAACACTGAAAGAGGGATCAGACACATACACATAATCCAAAGTCAAAGAATATAAGCCAAGGGATCAGAGGATAAATTTCTATCCTCTGATTTTTTAAATAAAATTTAAACTTTTAAATTTTTAAATTTTATTTTTGTTTTCTTTCATTCTATTTCCTTTATACCAAATTAAAAGAAAAAGTACTCCAATGGACATTTGGACATCTATAGGAAAGCACTGGTATAATTTCCTGAAGAAAAAAGTAAGGTCTAAACTGAACTCGTTTCAGAACTTAAAAATAAACCACCAGGCTGAGCACAATGGTTCATGCCTGTAATCCCAGCACTTTGGGAGGCAGAGGCAGGAGGATCACTTGAGTCTAGGAGTTCAAGACCAGCCTGGGCAACAGTCTATCTCTATGAGAAATACAAAAATTTGGTGGGCACCTGTAGTCCCAGCTACTTGGGAAGCTGAGGTGGGAGGGTCACCTGAGCTGGGGAGGTTGAAGCTGCAGTGAACAGTGATGGCACCAATGCACTACCACTTGGGAGATGGAGTGAGACCCTATCTCAGTCAGTCAATCAGTCAGTTCGATCAATCAGTTAATCAACCGATAAGTAAATAAACTATCAGTCATTAATAAGAATTTTATATTGAGAAGTGCTTTAAAAGTTACTAAAAACACTCTTTTCTATATGAGAAGGATAGGCTTACATTTTAGTCCTATTTGAAAAAAAAATTCAGAAATTCTAGCAAAGGGAAAAACATTGTGTCTCTCCATAAATTGGTATATCAAAAACACCTTTTAGAGTTTCCCAGCCTTCTTCTGCATGGTAAGAAATGATTGAAGTACAAACCGATTTGAGCCCTTGCATTTCCAGGGAATTTGGGGACACTATTCTAATAAACACTTATATGGTGAGTTGCTGGCAGGTCAGTCTCATTCAGCCATTAGTTTTGAGTATGCCATGTACTTAGAAAGAGAAGTGTGGTTGAAATGGTCAATAACATTGCCAACCTAAGACATTTTTTCCTTATTTTCTGCTAAAAAGCAGTACTAATTAGAAGACTCACATTGGCCTTGCATTATGTAATCATGGTTTTCAACACAAATCTAGGAAATTGAGTTTCTGAAAATAGAATAACAGAATGATGCCTTCTGTTCACATAGATAATGGTCACTGGAATGATTTCCCAAGTAACAATTTTGATGAAAATTATTGAATTGCACCCAAACTAACTTAAAAAATTCATTTGCCACAATATAAGGTGATATTATTGTGATGATAGCCCCAAAATAAGGGGTGTGGGGTACAGAAAAAGAAAAAAGATCAGATTGTAAGATATTAACATGGACACTTTCAGAAGGTAGAAAATGGAATGTAATACATTAAAATTGCATGGATTTAAACGCACCAGATCTAATTTAGACATGGAAAAGACAATATTGTGTCTGAATATCAAAGTTACTGCTATTTCTATTAATCAGGGCTACCACTTTTTCTGTTTCTGAAGTGAAAGGGTAGGAAGGTGAGTACACAGTAGTTAGAAAATATTTATTCAGTATTTACAAGAAGTAAAACGCCAGGAGAGGTTTTGAAGAAGAAAGATTCTTTACAAAAGGAAGTAGCTGGTTCTAGATTATTGATGATATCAACACCAATTATCTAATTAATGAATTTTAGTAAAATTCAATAAAAATATTTATGGACACTTTTTACAGGCACATGACTTTATGTAAGTCACTTGGGCTATTTGAACCTTGACTTTCCTATCTGTGGAAGGGGAAAATAATGGATAATTTACCTAAGTATCGGAGAGAATATAGGCACATTTTCCAAAATACTTTTTTTTTTTTTTTGAGACGGGGTCTCACTGTCGCCCAGGCTGGAGTGCAGTGGTGCCATCTCGGCTCACTACATTCTCTGCCTCCCAGGCTCAGGCAATCCTCCCAACTCAACCTCCTGAGCAGCTGGGACCACAGGTGCCCACCACCATGCCCAGCTAATATTTTGTTTTTGTTTTTGTAGAAATGGGGTTTCGCCATGTAGATTTCTTTTTGGAGTATAGTGCCCAAACTTCATAGATATATATATATCTCTCTCTCAAAATAATACTTATGGGCTCCTTCCTTCCTTCCTTCCTCCCTCCCTCCCTTCCTTCCTTCCTTCCTTTTCTTCCTCCTTTCCTCTCTCCTTTCCTTTCTCCCCTCCCCTCTGCCCTCCCCTCCCCTCTCCTCCCCTCCTTTCTGCTCCCCTCCCCTTCCTTTCTTTTCCTTCCCCTCCCCTTCCTTTCTTTTCCTTCCCCTCCCTTTCTTTTTTCCTTTTTTTTTTTTTTTTTTTTTTCCCCAACACGGAGTCTTGCTCTGTCGCCCAGGATGGAGTGTAGTGGCGTCATCTGGGCTCACTGCAACCTCCACCTCCCAGACTGAGCGATTTTCCTGCCTCAGCCTCTGGAGTAGCTGGGATTATAGGTGCGCACCACCACACCCCGCCTAATTTTTGTATTTTTAGTAGAGATGGGGTTTCGCCATGTTGGTCAGGCTGGTCTCCAACTTCTGGCTTCAAGTGATCTGCTCACGTTGGCCTCCCAACGTGCTGGAATTACAGGCATGAGCCATTGCACCCAGCCCTTTTTGGCTAATGTTTACAAAGAAAATATTTACATGCACAAGACTCACTAAAATTTTAACAAGATGATGTGTAGGAAAAATCTTAAATTATCTTCTGAATACAACTGTTAGACCATTAGAATTACATGCAGACATTTTGAAAACCAACCAAATATCAAAGGGAATATGCAGTATGTTTTCATACACATAAACAAATATATTTATTAGTGATCAATAATTTCTGGTTTAATCATTTTGCTTGTGTGTTACTTACACATAGACAATTTACTTTGTCTTATTTACCCTTTAGAATATTGACTAGGAGCTCTGAGTTGACAAAAAATACATTAAACTATTTCACATTATAGAAAAAAGGAAATAATTTTTCAGTTAGTATTTTGTGCAGATTTTCGTGTGTCACTGTCATCAAGCAGGTGATGCGATGCCTATATATCCAAAATACATTATAGAATTTTAGAGATGGCATGCTATCAAACTAGTAGGTGGCCAAAATATGTAAGGACTCTTAAAGCAAACCGTGACAAAAAGGAGAAAATAGATCTTTCATCACTATTTTCGAGAATGTTGCTAAGCATAGTATGATAGAATATTCACCTCCCAGAACTGTCATTAAAAGAAATCCAAGCTCAGAATTACATTTAAAAATAAAATATGCATATTTAAAGTCTATTTTGTCAAAAAACTATTTTTGATATCATTATAATGGATATGTATAATGTGCAAACGTGCTCTTTTCATGTCTGGAAATACATTGTACTCATGAAAAGCTGCCACATTTTTAAGACTATGGAATCTGTTGCCAATTTTTAGTATTATTGTGTATCTCCTATGAGTGCTAGACATCATATCAATAAACTAAACTCTCCCTTAGAACCATACAGTACTAAAAAACAGCCAAATATAATAAGTTAAATAGAGGCTCTCAGGCTACAACTGAATGGAGGTGGCTTTTTATTTTTGTAGATATATTCAAGATAACACTATCATTTATGTTTTAACACCATTCACTTATTTATGATTGCCTTAAGAAACATTTTGTAACCGGGCGCGGTGGCTCAAGCCTGTAATCCCAGCATTTTGGGAGGCCGAGGCGGGCGGATCACGAGGTCAGGAGATCGAGACCATCCTGGCTAACATGGTGAAACCTCGTCTCTACTGAAAACACAAAAAAAATTAGCCGGGCGAGGTGGCGGGCGCCTGTAGTCCCAGCTACTCCGGAGGCTGAGGCGGGAAAATGGCGTGAACCCGGGAGGCGGAGCTTGCAGTAAGCAGAGATCGCACCACTGCACTCCAGCCTGGGAGACACAGCAAGACTCCGTCTCAAACAAACAAACAAAAAAGAAACATTTTGTGATACTTAATTCGTTGTGATATTAAATAATATTGGTATTATGGAAATGTGATTAAGTTTTTAGTTATGCTATATAAAATTAATTTCTAATTATTTTAAATAATAACATTTTCCTGATTATAAAAAATGACATTATTTACTTAAAACCCTTTTGAAAATAGTGTGAAGAAATGCAGGTTGAAAAATAACGAATACTCTCAAGAGGTAAAAGATTATAGAGAGTCAGTTGTAGTAAGAACTCCAATATTTTTAAGACCCAAGATTGTGTGGTTTTCATGCTCAGTTTTCTCTACTCCATCCTTTGACATATTTATTTTCTTACTGCAAATTAGCCATTTGGAAATAATAAATATACATTATAGAATTTTAGAAATGGCATGCATTCAAGTTATAAATTTTAATCATCTCTATATTCCCAGGATGTGTTCAGATCCCCAGAGTAGGCATCCAAAGCATGTCTGTGGGTAAATATATTAACTAATAAATCTAGTCAAGTATTTCCCAACCTCTTTCATGCCACGGAAAACAGGGAAAAAATATCATTTTACACAGCAATCTTGGATAAATATAGGAGGACACTCATGGCCAGAGGTCACTGGTCCAGACCCTGTCCTGCTGCCTCGAGGGCTGAAACCGCCAATACATTGACACACCTGAAACTCATTGGCTTGACAAGTAGAAAACACATCTGCTTTTTGTACAAAGCTATTTTATGGGTCAGGTGGAAACTGGAAGCTGGGAAACCAGTATCACCTTATTCATGTTGAAATAAAGGAAGAGTGAATCATCTGCATCAACTAGGGCAGAGGCTTCATCATGTCCAGCAAAGATTCTGCATTCCTTTCCTTCCAAGCAGTTTACACATGTGAAATGGAGAGCCTGAAATAGCAGTAAGCATCCATGGTTTGCAGTAGGCTTCTGATATGCAGCTATGACCACTTCTGCAATCACCTAGCACCTATATATTCCTTTTATAAATCAATGGTTTTGTAAATGAAACCAACATTATTAAATATTTGTGTCACTCCAACAAATGTGTATATGTGTGATACATTCAGTTTGTATATGATAAAACAAGATAGGAGTAATCGAATGATTTATACAAACTTCTCTAGCTATTTAGTAGCAGAAGAAGGACTGAAAGCCAAATCTTCTGAAACCCCAGTTGCAGAGATCCACTGGAAGACACACATATCAGTTATCCAGAAAAACATAATGCCACTTCCAAAAGAGTTTAAAGCTCTAAAGCCTAGCTCTTAATTTGTTCTAAAGAAAATTTTACCACAAGCATTAGGATATACAGTGTATTTTTAAAACAAACTAATTAGTATTTTCAAAGTTGCATCCTTGTGTTGTATTCCTGTAAAACAGACTCTTACTTATACCCAAATATATATGCAGCAATAACATTAAGTCAGAAATACTTTTGGAACTTCCTTGTGGCTACCTATTGCCTTTGATGCCTCAGTATACTAGTAGGATCTGGTTACTGATTGGCTTTTGAGTATCTATTTTAACCCTAGATATTAGATGAGATTCAACTCACACCCCACCACTATTTTGAAAACCTTATATACTTACCCAAATTAGATAATTCATTTCTGTGCCCCATGACTTTGTTACTGCTAAATTTTGGATTCTAACTGGCTATACAACGGAAAGAAAGGCCCTAAGCGAGTGAGAAAAAAAAAAATCACTTTTGGAATGCCAAGCAGCATTGGTGCCTTTTATCTTCTATCCTTTTCACTCCCTTAAGGATAAAACATAATATCTTATGTTCTAATTGGAATATTTTTGTCCAATTATCAGAAACATCAGTTTATCAGCAAAATAAGCACCCCTCCACCCTGCCACCCTGTCCCTGATTAATATTCATCTAACTTTATTGATGAACAAGTCCTAAACCATTAGTACCCTAAAATAACTTTTCACATAGGGGTGTTTCTTTACTGTGTTAACATTTAAATAACTTACTTCCTTAATATAATCATCAAAGACAAAAATCAACCCCAGAAATGCTGCCAAGTTTGCTGACGAATTGTGAATTATGTGTGTAGGTAAGGAGTAGAGCACTTACATAACAGGAACTAATCTATCAACAGTAACATCAGAATATTGTGGCAAGGGTGAGAATAAAGTGAATATGAACTAACTGATGAGGGGAAAATAAATTCGTTAAGAAGAAACCAGTGGAACATCTTGAACCAGCAAAGTTCTGACTCTCGTTGCAAAAGAGAATTTCCTAATTCTCACACTACACCATTCTCCCTGTGTCAGTAGTAATCACACAGGAGTAGATATTTCAAGGAGTTAGTAGAGTATTTTATATTCAATCCTGAATTCAATGTTCAATATTTTGGACATCTTCTATGCATTTCAGAAGCTATTAAAGGAAACAGACAAAGGAGTGATATCAGCAAGATAGCGAAATAGATTTCTACTCCCATATCTCCACAGAAGCATCAGTTTAGACAACTATCTATGAACAAGAGTGCCTTTGTGGAAGTTTGGGAGTCCAGTGGTGAAGTTCTAGGACAATATTAGATCATAAAATCCAAGAACGAACTCATTGAAGGGAGTAAGATAACAGTTCCATTTTATCCAAACCACCCATTTCTCAAGGTGGCACAGCTCAGTGCCAAGAAAAGTCCCCTTGGCCAGCAATTTCTCCCACTGGATAAAATAAGAACATAGGGAGTGAGCACTGGGTCCCTGAGCTGTGCAGGATGCTACCCAAGCAGCCCAAATTTTTTTTATCCCATCAGAATACTGATGTGATTGTCATGACTGAGAGATTGGGAGAGGTTGGGAGGTGGAAATAGAGGCCACAGAACCTACTAACTACTCCAGGGACTTCATCAAGAAGCCTGCTCAATAGCTGCTTGGGATGCCTGGCTGGTGAACTCTCCCCAGCTGGCCCATGGACATTCAAATTATTTTAGGCTCCTCACTCCACCCCACCCTGGGCCAGCTCCCCTAGTGTGCCTTCATGGACAGCAAATGCAATCATCTTGCATAGACCACTGGCTCAACTATTTAGGATTGGGAGAAGGTACAAATGAACATTTCAGGGCACCATCTTAGGGAAAACAAACAACAGGCTCTCAGCCTTTGACATGGCTCTGCAGGATCAAGAGAAAGTATACAATCTTAAGAGTTCCCTTGAGAGAAGGAAATTTTTAACAAGTGGGCACATCTATAAAAAAGGTCTATGAGAGCCTCAGAATTATTAGATGGCCTGTGTGGTGAAAATGTTTCTCTCCTTAAGATAGGCAGTAAAGACTTAAATTCTTTAAATCTGAAAATGAAAGCACAACACTTCAAAAAACACACAAAAAAGTAAATATAACACCCAAAGGAACACAGTAATATTCCAGTAGCCAACTCCAAAGAAATGGAGATCTATGGATTGTGTGAAAATAGTTCAATGTAATTTTTTAAGTAAGCTTAGCAAGCTATAAGAAAACACAGATAGAAAACAGCAAAATCAGAAAAAACAAAACAAAACAGCAAGTTCAATAAATAGAATATAAAGAATGAACCAATCAGGAATTCTGGAACTGAAGAACAATGAATGAAATTTTAAAAATTCAAGAGGAAATGCCAACAGTAGACTTTATCAATCAAAATAAGGAATCTGTGTGCTCAGAGATAAAGTAATATGAAAATATTAAGTTAAGTGAGAAACAAGATAAAAGAATGAAAAGAAATGAAGAAAGCCCATGGGATGTATGTGACACTATCATTAGAGCTGACTTTCTCATCATATGATAGCCAAAAGAAGAAAAAGAGGAGAAAGCTTATTTAAATAAAAATGGCTAAAATATTTCCAAATCTGGGGAAAGATATCAACCTGCACATACCTGAAGCTCAAAACCCTCCAATCAATTTCAACCCAAAGGAGATTTCACCAAAACATATTACAAATTATCAAAAGTCAAAGACAGACAGAATTTGGAAAGCGTGAAGAGAAAAGAAGTTGCTCACATACAAGGGAAACTACAAAGCTATTAGGAGATTTTTCAGCAGAAATTTTTCAGGCCAGAGTGATGATGTATTCAAAGTGCTGAAAGAGAAAACCTGCTAACTAAGTACACTTTACCTGGAAAAACTGTCCTTCAGAAATGAAGGAGAGATAAATACTTTCCCTGTAAAACAAAAGCTAACAGAGTTCATCACCATTATATTTGCCTTATAGGAAAAAAAGGGAGTTGTTCAAGCTGAAATGAAAAGATGTTAAGCAGTAACATGAAAGCATATGAAAATATAATACTCACTGGTTAAATAAGAATATAGTTAAATTCAGAAAACTCTAATGCTGTAGTGGTTGCAAGTACATAACTTATATCTCTAGTACAGAGGTTAAAGATAAAAAATTTAAAAATAACTATAATAATTTGTTAAAGGATATGCAATATAAAAATGATGTAAATCGTGACATTGAAAACATATAATATATGATGGGAAAGTAAAGTGTAGAGTTTTTATATATGACTGAAGTTAAGTTGTTATTAGCTTAAAATAGACTGTTGTAACTACAGTTTGTTTTAGGTAAGCCTCATGGTGACCACCGAGCAAAAACCTATAATAGATACACAAACAATGATAAATCAAAGTATACCATCATAGAAAAATTATCCAATCACAAAGGAAGACATCAAGAGAGAAAGAAAGAAACAAAATATCTACAAGGCAGCCAGAAAACAATGAACACAATGGCAATAGTAAGTTCTTGTCAATAATTACCTTTAATGTAAACGGATTAAGTTCTCCAATTACAAGAGACAGAGTGGCTGAATGAACTAACAATTTTCAAAGGACCCAACTATATGCTGCCAATAAGACACTCTTTCAGCTTTAGGAACACACATAAATTGAAGGAATGGAAAAAATACATTCCACGCAAATAGAAACCAAAATAGAAGAGGTAGGTATACTTACATCAGAAAAATAGACACTAAGTCAAAAATGATGAAATGAAAAGAAAGTCATTATATAATGAAAAAGGGGTCAATTGATCAAAAAGAAGTCAAAAGGGAAATTTTAAAACATTTTTGAGTCAAATAAGAATGGAAAAACAACATATCAAATCTTATAGGATGCAGCAAAAGGGGAAAGTTTATTGGATAAATACCAACACAAATAAAACAAAACAAAACAAAAAAAGCTTTCAAATAACCTAACTTTACACCTAAAGCAAACAAAAACAAAAAAGAAAAAACTATGCCTAAAATTAGCAGAAGGAAGTAAGTAGCAAAGATTGGAGTGGAAATAAATGGAATAGACAATAGACAAATGACAGAAAAAAATCATGAAACTTAAGATGGTTTTTGAAAAAGAAATAAACAAAATTGATAAACCTTTAGCTAGACTAATTAAGAAAAATAAAAGAGATGACACAAATAGATAAAACCAGAAATAAAAGACATTACAACTGATACCACAGAAATACAACAGATCATAAGAGGACTAGTTAGCAGTGAAATGTCAACAAACTGGATACCACAGAAAAAAATTGATAAATTACAGGAAACACACTAACTACCAACTTAAATCATGAAGACACAGAAAATCTGAGAAGACCAATAATGAACAAGGAGGCAAAATTAGAAATTAAATGTCTCCCACCAAAGAAAAGTCCAGGAACTGATGTCTTCACTGGTGAATTCTACCAAATATTTATCAAAGAATTAATAGAAATCTTTCTCAAACTCCTTTTTTCCAAAAAACAGAAGAGGAAGGAACACTTCAAAACTGATTTTACAAGGCCAGTATTACCCCAATACCAAAGTCAAGCAAGAACACAAGTAAAGCAAATTAAAGGGCAATATTCCTGATGAACATAATTGCATCGTGTTGCACCTCAACATAATACCAACATACCAATTCAGCAGCACATTAAAAGGATCATACACTGTAATAAAGTAGAATTTATCCCTAAACAAAGAAATCAATGTGATAAACCATATTCACAGATCAAAGGACAAATATATAATGATCTCATTAGATACAGAAAAATGTCAAGAACCTCTCATGATAAAAACTCATGACAAATTAGCTATAGCAGGACTAGACCTCAACACAAGAAAAGTCATATGTCATAAACCCACAGCTGACATTGTATTCAATGGTGAAAAGTTGAAAGATTTTTTTTTTTAATCAGGAAAAAAGGTAAAAATGACCACACTTGCCATCTCTATTCAATATAGTACTGGAAGTCTTATCTAGAGCAATTAGGCAAGAGAAAAAAATAAAAAAGCATCCAAATAGAAAAAGGAAAAGTAAAATTGTCTCTATTTGCAGGTGACATAATCTTATACATAGAAAAACTCAAAGCCTCCACCCAAAAACTGTTAGAACTAATTTTTTAAAAATCAGTAAAGTTGCAGGTACAAAATCAGCATAAAATCAGTGGCATTTCTATACACTAAAAATAAAGTATCTGAAAAAAATTAAGAAAATCTCATTTATGATAGCATCAAAAAGAATAAAATACTTAGGAATAAATTTAACCAAGGAGATGAAAGATTTGTACACTAAAAACTACAGAACATCAACAAAAGAAACTGAAGACACAAGTAAATGAAAAGACATTCTGCGTTCATGGGTCAGAATAATCAATATTGTTAAATTGTCCATACTAAAAGTGAGTTGCTGATTCAATCCAATTATCAAAATTCCAATGGCACTTTTCACAGAAACAGAAAAAAAAAATCTAACATTTTCATGGAACCACAAAAGATCCCCAAAACGAAAGCAATCTTGAGCAAGAAGAGCACAATTGGAGATGGGATACTTTCTGATGACAAGTAATATTACAAACGTACAGTAATCAAAAGAGTATGGCACTGAGATGGAAGGATCACTTCAGCCCAGAGGTTCAAGACCCGCCTGAGCAACAAAGCGAGACCTCATCTCTACATAAATTAAAAAGAAAGTAGCTGGGTGTGGTGGCCCATGCCTGTAGTCCCGTTTACTCAGGAAGTTGAGGCAGGAGAATCCCTTGAGCCCAAGAGTTCAAGGCTGCAGTGACAGATGATCAGGCCACTGAATTCAAGCTTGGGTAACAGGGTGAGACCCTGCCCCTCCAAAAAAAAAAAAAAAAAAAAGTATAAAACGGTATAAAACAGACACATAGGGCCGGGCGCGGTGGCTCACGCCTGTAATCCCAGCACTTTGGGAGGCCGAGCCAGGCGGATCACCAGGTCAGGATATCAAGACCATCCTGGCTAACACGGTGAAGCCCTGTCTCTACTAAAAATACAAAAAAATTAGCCGGGCATGGTGGTGGGCCCCTGTAGTCCCAGCTACTCGGGAAGCTGAGGCAGGACAATGGCATGAACCCGGGAGGCACAGAGGTTACAGTGATCCGAGATCGGGCCACTGCAGTCCAGCCTGGGCGACAGAGCAAGACTCCATCTCAAAAACAAACAAACAAACAAATAAACAAAAACTCAGACACATAGATCAATGGAATGAGCAGAATAGAAGGCTGAGGAATCAACCCACGCACACATGGCCAACTAAATTACAAAGATCTGATGAGGAAATGACAGTCTCTTCAATAAATGCTGTTGGGAAAACTGGATATCCACATGCAAAATCATAAAAAAAAAAATGAATTCTTATTTTACACCATATCCAAAACTCAACTCAAAATGGATTAAAGACTTAAACATGTGATCTGAAACTATAAAACTCCTTAAAGAAAACAGGTGAAAAGCTCCATGACACTGGTCTTGGCAATGATCTTCTGGATATGATACCAAAAGCACAGACAACAAAAACAAAAATAAGTGGTACTACAATAAATTAAAATGTTTCTGCACAGCAAAATAGACAATCAACAAAATGAAAAGACAACTTTCACAATAGGAGAAAATATTTGCAAACCATTTATCCTATAAGGATTTAATATGCAAAATATACAAGGAAGTCATGCAACTCAATAGTAAAAAATAGAAAAAAAAAAAAAAAACACAAAATAACCCTGTTAAAAAATGGCCAAAGGTCTTGGATAGACATTTTTTTCAAAGGCAAAATACAGATGGCCAACAGGTATATGAAAAGATGATCAACAACAGTAATCATCAAGAAAATGCAAATCAAACCACGATGAATGTGAGATCACCTCATGCTTGTAAGAATGGATATTATCAAAAAAATCAAAAGATAACAAAATGTTGGCAAGGATGCGGAGAAAGGGAAACTATATATTGTTGATGGGAATGTAAATTGGTACAGGTATTAAGGAAAACAGTAAAAAGGGTCCTCAAAAAATTAAAAATGGAATTATGTAATCTCACTGATGGATATATATCCAATGGAAATGAAATCAGGATCTTGAGATATCTACACCCCCATATTACTGCAGCATTATTCACAATAGCCAAGTTATGGAAACAGCCTATGTGTCCATAGACAGATGAATGGATGAAGAGTATGAGTCGTATACACACAATGGGTATTATTCAGTCTTAAAAAGGAAGAAAATCCAGCCATTTGTCACAACATAGATGAACCGGGACGACATGTGAAGTATCTTCTGTTTGTTTCTGAAACAGAAAACAAACACTGTATGATCTCACTTACATGTGGAATCTAAAAAGGTTGGACTCTTAGACACAGAGACTAGAAAGGTGGTTACCAGCAGTTAGGAGGAAAAGGGGAGATGTTGATCAAAGGGTAACAAACTCACAGTTATAGGATTAATAAGAACTGGAAACCTAAAGTCCAGCATGGTAACTATAATTAAAAAGTAATGTATTATATCCTTGAAATTTGCTAAGAGAGTAGATCTTAAGTATTCTCATCTCACACACACACACACACACACACGCAAAGGTATTTAAGTGAGGTGATGAATATGTTAATTATCTTGATTGTGATAATTATATCATTTCACAATGTATACATATATCGAAACATCATGTAGTACACTTTGAATATCTCCAATTTTCATCTGTTATACTTCAATAAGTTAAAAAGAGGAAATAGTTTCTGCCCTCAGGGAGTTTGGATCCTAAATATATGACCTGTCAGCTGATGAAGACAAAGTAAGGTAAGGGGATAGAATGATGGGTTAAGGTGCACTTTTGGATAGAGTTGCCAAGGAAAACACCATATTAAGCAGGTGATGTACGAACAGAGAGCCCCCCAATGAATGCCATATAACTCTAGGGAAAGTGAATTTCAGGCAATGGGAATCAGTACAAAGGACCTGAGATGAGAAAGCACAGGCTTGTTTGTGGGACAAGGAAGAGGTCAATGTAACTGGAGTGTCACGAGTGGGAAGAACAGCAGAGTAGCAATGGTGGGGAGGAGCAGGGAGTCCTTATGTAATGCTGGGAAGGGAAGGGCCCTAGATTTTTTTTTTCTAAGTGTGATAGAGAGCATTGGAGGGTTATGAGCAGGGCAGTGACACAAGTGCTTTACACTCCAGCAAAATTTTAAAGAAATTTTGCTCAAAATGGGAGCAGAGAAAGGGTAATAATATAGTAGGACATATATGGGATGAAAAAGGTTTGTTGAAAGAAATTTTGCTCAAAATGGGAGCAGAGAAAGGGTAATAATATAGTAGGACATATATGGGATGAAAAAGGTTTGTTGAGATAGTAAAGCATGCCTGTTTGTTGATGGAAATGACTTAATAGGAAAAAATGACTATACAAGAGAGACTGGCAAGTCTGGTGAGCTCTAATCAGTAGGTTGTTTCAGCAAGGCTGAAGCCACAGCATCCAACGCACAAGTAGATGGGTGGCCTCAACTAGAAACAGGGGCAATTCATCCACTCTTACAGAAAAAGGCAAACTACAGACAGACATTGGAAAATGAGGAGCTTACTTTTCATTGCTGTATGTTCTCAGAGAAATAAAAGCAACGTGATCAGCTGAGAATGAGCAGGGGAGAGGAAATTTGGGAAGTTTGAGGATCAAGGAAAATGTATAAAATAGCTGTCTAGGGGACTGAAATGACCTGGGGGAAGTAGGAAGGCAGCTGGACCACACTGAGATCCTGCCTTGTGTTGGTGATAAGTTTAAACTGTTACCCATCAGTGTGGTTGTGGATTGTTTTCCCCCAACATAGGCTGCACAGTTGCAGGGAAGAAGGGGTAGAAAGATGGGTTTAACTAGTTTTAAGGCTTGGGGCAAGAACTTCAGGAGAAAGGACCAAAGAACTGATGGTGATTATAATGGCGAATCAGAGAATGTAAGACAGTAAAATGAGGATACCATGGTGGAATGGCTGATGAGAAGGAGATTGGGAAATGGACTGGAAATCCTGGCACAGTTCAAGTGAACTTGGATCATGCCCTAGAGAGTGGAAAGATGACTTGAATTCTGCACTAGAAAGTTAATAATAGGTCTTGAGAATGTTGGGAATGAAGTCTTTTGTATCGCCAAAAAAAAAAAAAAAAAAAAATTAATGAGGAAACAAATGATCTCTCAGCAAGGCAAGCTTTACTTTCTGCAGAAAGGGTGCTACTCAGTCCCTGTCCAGCCATGAGAGCACACCGAACAAAGGAGAGAGAGTTATTTGTAGCTTGACACATCTATCCTAGTGCTGTGTCCAGTTTCCATTGGCTAGAATAGGACCCCACATTTTACACTTTACCTGATTGGCTATTTGTTTAAAACTTTCTTTTTTTTATTTTATTTTATTTTATTTATTTTTTAAATTTATTTATTATTATTATACTTTAAGTTGTAGGGTACATGTGCATAACGTGCAGGTTTGTTACATATGTATACTTGTGCCTTGTTGGTGTGCTGCACCCATCAACTCGTCATTTACATCAGGTATAAAACTTTCTTAATCAGGTAAGGGGAATAGAACAAAGAAAGAAAAAGAAGTTGTCCAGGGATAGTTTAGGAAGCATCTCCAAATAAGGAATGGCATGCAGTATGGGCTGGGGCTTGTCTAGTTCTGTTCAGGCATGTCAGAGCAAGCCAGGACAACTGATTTGGAGCATATATATATATATATATATATATATATATATATATATATATACACTAATAGTGGATAGCAATCTTATAGTAAGAAATTGTGACTTTTCGTACTATAACTTTCCCATTTCTCACAAGAAGGTTCAAAACTCATTCAAAAATGCTGAGTAAATATGGTGATAAAGTCTTTCTCCTGAATCCCCAGTCAAGCACTGAGAAGAAACAAGCAAAAAAAAAAAAAAAAAAAAAAAAAAAGGAAATAAACCAAAGAAAATATTGCTTCACTCCAATAAATACAATCATTACCACTGCTTTTTTGTCCCTTCATGGCTGATGTCAGTGAGTTTTAAAGTATGTAACAGCATTATGCTGCTAGAATGAAAACAAAATTTTACACTTCTCTTGATTTCCTGGTGAAAATTGCTTTCAACATTGAGCCAGCTGTAAAATATTCTCATCTTTGCATTTTCAACACAGATAATTGTCCTCAGTGGATCACTAGAATTTTTTCTTATTCCTGGTGACTGAAATTTCTTAGCCATGCTAAAAGATCACTGTTTGTTCTATAGTACTTAGCAAAATTCTCTTTTTCTGTGATTATTGAATCTTGACAATGGCGGTTTCCTTTCTCTCCCTTCTTTTCCTTCTTGTTCATTTTAAGTCTCTTCTCAAATTTTATGTTTTGAAAGATAATTTGAGCATCTAAGTTTTTTCTTAGCAGGTGGGTGAAGAACCCTACAACAAATGAATAAAAATTACATACAATTACCTTTAAGATTATGAACATAAAAACTTATACAAACATGCTCACTAGTCAAATTTGGTGAGATATGGTTATTAAGTACATTGGAGTGACAGTGAGGAAATTGACCACCTCTCCTCACCACCCAAGAATAAAAATTTGAAATAAGATGGTCTTCTGAAAATTGAATTATAGTCTGTATGTAATAAATGGACTAATTAAACATATGAGTGCAGAGTTCTGAGACCTCCAATCACAGTGGCTTCTGTCTCATCAGAAAGGATGAAATAATTATAGCCAAGAAAGGTGAGCTCTAATCAGTATGCTGTTTTAGGCCTAAAGAAAAGCTATGCAACAGAGTAGTATACTATAGCACCTTGAAAAAAGGAAGCAGATTCTTAGTTGTGATTCTTACCCCTTGTTGCAAAATCTGACAGCAAAATAGCAGAAACTTATCCTGAACATTGAAAGGGAACACTGAAGACAAACACACATATAAGATAAAAGAATTGAGGCGCCAAATACCTTTGTATATAGTTGCAAAGGTGACCTCTTTCACCTTTTATGAAAAGTGTTTGCACTTTTGTAGCAATGAAGCAGTCAGCCAGTAAATTAAGCTTTTCCCATTTTTACAAAGGTAAACTTAGTATTATGTTTTCATAAAATATTTACATTATTTAAAAAACTCAAGATAACTTGAAATCACACAGTAGGCATTTAGATACCCATCACAATTAACATTACATTTTTTACCCCTCCTCTCCGTCACATTCTCTTTCTCATTCCCTTTCTCCTGCTCTTGCTCTGTCGCTCTTGCTCTCAGTTTCTCCCTTTCCCCTTATCTCTCACTCCTTTCTCCTTCCTCTTTCTTTCTCTAAAACTAAACTATTACATATATACCCATCCGTTCTCTTTCCCTCTGTTTCCATACTCAGAAACAGTCTCCTCCATCCTGAAGTAATTCATTGTCTCCGTGTATGTTTTCATTCAATTACTAAAAATGAGTATCTCCATAAACAATGTATCCTGTTGCTTTATGTGTTTTTAAGATATACAAAAATTATATCATATTGTATGTATCCTTTTGAAACAACACATTATTTTTGAAATATAGAGAGATATTATTTTTGAAATACATCTAGAGAGAGGAACACACTTCTATCTAATCCATTCATTTAATTGCTATAGTATAATATTCAACTTTATAAATAAGTCATCTATATTTGGTCATTCCTTTCTGAGTAGCCAGATTTGGCAATCCTACCTCTTTTGGACAGTTACGCCATTTCCACATTTTTACTCTTACAAGTATTGCTCTGTGAACTTTGCACCCATGAATGAGTTCCTTGAAAGTAGACACTAGAAAGATAATTGCTCAATTTAAGTATATGAACATTTTCTTATGCTAGGTATCATAAAATTGCTCTCGAACATACTTATCATTTTTATGCTAATGGCAATAGCCAAGTGTTCCAGTTTCCCCCATGCCTTCACCAATACTTAGTAATATTATTATGATTATTAAATTTGCCATTCTGTAGGGTATTAAAGGGTACCACATTGCCATCTTACATTGCATCCCCTTAGCTGTTAGTGTGATGTCCAGCATTACTTTTACGTAAGTGACGTATTAAGCAATTCTACATAATAATTGCACAGGCTGGCATATCAGTGTATTATGGTTCAGTATGTGAGCACTAATAATGATTGCAGGTGGAAGAAAGAGAAGATTGTAGTCTTTGAACTTCAAGCTGGAACAGCAAGTCTTGGGGAAGGTTGACTAAATGAGAACCCGAAGAAAGGAATGAAAATATAGTTGTGAAGACTCCTTCAATTTCCCTAACAAACTTAAAACGTTTGCATGACAGTGTGAATGGTCTTTAATGAATTTCCTAGAAATTCTCTACTTTCATGTTGTAAAGAGAAGAATATTAGGCTTGTCTTGCATTGACTGATAAAATGAAGAATAATAATTAACCCAGCTAGTTGTGCGTGACAACAAACATAATGTTAGCTAGAGAGATACCTGAAGACAACAGTGGGTTGTTTACGGTTTAGCACAAATTAGGCTTGGCACAAATTAGGCTGTTTGTGTGTATCACATCAATGCCCCTGGCTCAGCCTCAGATCCATTCTGAAAAATCTCTTCTTATTAAAGCTAGTAAAACATGTCTGTATATAAGAGTCATGGAATAGACTTCTCTTGGGTAACAATTGAAAATCCTCTCAGATTTGCCTCTTATTGCCAACACTGCTGCAGAGACCAGGTCTGTAACTTAGGTGCAATTTGACCACACCTTACATGAGGCCTGGGTGGGAGACGTCTATGTCCTGTTCAGCCAGGGCCTTGTCTTACACCAAATTGTTAGACCCCTGAGGCAACCCTCCCCTCCCTCATGAACTTGCACCTTGGAGTGCAGGGAAGTTGATGAATCATGGGACAGCCCTTGAGCAATGATGATGGGATCCAATGGATAAAATTTTCTCCCTTTCTTTCCCCAGGTGGAATAATATTCTAGGAATCAATATGATCATTAAGGTGGATAAAAGAAGGAGAATTCAGCAAAGCAGACTATAAAGGAGATGCAAATGAGAAGTTAAGAAAACCAGAAAAGGGATGAAATAATTGAGGGAGCAAATTCTTAAGGGAATGGGAGTGAGATCCAGTAAGTGAGTGGAGAGGAAGAGCCTCAGTTGAATCAGGGAACCTGCATCCATTGCACCAAGATGAATGTTAAAGCATATGAGTACAAGAGTGAGGCACCTGGTAAATATGGCAGTGGAAGGATAAGTTTCTCTTCTAATTTCTTTAATTAACTCTGATAAATTTAAAGCAATGTTATCAGCTAAGGGGTAAGGAGAGGTAAGGTGTGTTTTGAATGTTTGAAAAGAGAAGAAATGTGTAATAGTTGATGGGAAATAGAAATCCTGAGAGTAGTCAGATGACTAGGGAAAGCATTAGAATTAGTGTTGGCAAACCCTGTCTCCTTATTTTTGTCTTTCCCCATGCACTACCCAATTTAAAGCAGACTTTTCCATAATTATTACAGTCTTAAACCCTGAATTCTTTGAACACATCAGTCTACTGTAGTGTTTCTCAAAGTTTGGTCCCTGGACCAGCAACATCAATCTCACTTGCTTGTTAGAAATGAAAATCTTGGGGCCTTCCCCAGACCTGAATCAGAAGCTGTCGGGGTGGGGTTAGGCAATCTGCCTTAAGAAACCCTCCAGGTGATTCTTATGTGAATTATAGGTTGCCATCCATGGGATTACTGTGCATCCTTATCTAATTTACCTTTACACAAATTGTCCAGGCACATTTGGTTTATAAAATTATCTTTTAAAATAAAATGCTATAAGATGAATGTAAGCTTTCATTTTAGAGTACATTAGAATCTAGAATCAGCCATTTTCTTTAAGTGATAAAGTCAAAATATTTACTAAAATACCAATTACACTACTTTTCAACCAAAGCCATTATAATTATTATGATTTGAGTTTGAGGGATTACAAAGTTTTCTATAAAATGTACAAAAAAATTCTATATGTGTTAACTGATGTGCAGTCTAATTTTTTTTAATTGCATTTTTAAGAACTGACAGCTGTTGGTTCACATTAGATTACAATATGGAAATTAATACTAGTTGCTAATGAAGCATAAGTTTGTCCAGATTTAGCATCAATGTTTTATTTTATATACTAAATATTTTTTGAGACAGAGTCTTGCTTTGTCACCCAGGCTGGAGTGCAATGGTACAAACACAGCTCACTGCAGCATCGACCTCCTGGGCTCAAGAGATCCTCCCGCCTCAGTCTCCTGAGTAGCTGGGACCACAGATGTGTACCACTACACTCAGCTACTTTTTTCTATTTTTTGTTGAGATGGAATCTTGCCATGTTGCCCACGCCGATCTTGAACTCCTAGGCTCAGGCGATTCCTCCACCTGTCTCCCAAAGTGTTGGGATTATCGGTATGAGCCACCATGCCTGGCCAAAGCGTTGATATATTAGGCTGGAATTGAAATGAATTTATAAAACATAATAATATTGAATATTTTATTTCATCATTTGACTTTTTGATAAACTAAACTACTAATCACTTTATATGCTTTCCAATGCCATTGATACGACTACAAACAGAAAACTATTTCGAATAACTAGACGGATTCTAAAAACAATAAAAAGAACCATAATGAAGATAGGATTTTTTTTATCACCATCGAAATGCATGTTAAAAAGAAATCTTTATTTCAATGACTCAATTTAAAGAGGTAATAAAGGTCTAATTGTACAGCTCTATTATTGGTAGTTATTGATGAGCAGTACAAAACTTATAACTCTAAAATGCTTCTTTTATTAGTCTCAGAAAAGCAGTTTAAATGTGGGAGTTGTTTGGATGCTACAGAGATTATCTTGATAGAGCACACAAAATTCTAGGCTGGGTACGGTGGCACACACCCGTAATCCCAGCGCTTTCGGAGGCCAAGGTGGGAGGATCACTTGATCCGGGGAGTTCTAGACCAGACTGGGCAAAATGGCGAAACTCTGTCTCTACAAAAAAATACAAAAATTAACCCGACTTGGTGGCATGCACTTGTAGTACCAGGCTGAGGTTGGGGGATTACCTAAGCCCTAGAAGCAGAGGTTGCAGTGAGCTGAAATCCTACCCACTGCACTCCAGTCTGGGTGACAGAGAGAGACCATGCCTAAAAAAAAAAAAAAAAAAAAAAAAAAAAAATTCTACAACAGCATCTCTCACAGTATACTAAAATAAAATGAAAGCTTGATTTGGTCAGTAACGAAAAAAATAGTGCTTGAGATTACAAGGTCATCAGTGATTTCCAGCTTCTTAACATTTTGGGCTTGCTGCAATCTAGTCTGTCTCTCTCAGTGTCTGATGTCCACCCAGGAATTATTCTTGCCACACATTTTAGAGAAACCATCAACTTAAACATATGTTAAATATTAATTTCTGTAAAATGAACAAAAGAGGCATGATTTTCGTCTTCTTGTAGTAAAATTAATGTGAGGAGTTTCCACTGCATTTTTTTCTGGGTTTTGTTTTACATTGTTCCTGTGTTCCCATCCTTTTCTTTGTCTTTGTCCATTTGATTCAATGACATTTGAATTTAAAATAAAGTTTTACCAGGATGGCATGACATGATAGTTGAAATTTGCTATTAAATACTCCAGTGATGGGCATAGGGGAGGAATCAGAGGATATAAATGAAATAAGATTTGACATTTATTGATAACTTGTGAACCTGGATTGATGGATGCATGGAAGTTTGTTACTCATCTATTATTATTGAATATGTTTTAAAATTTTACAATAAAAAATTTAAAACAAAGCTTAATTACAATTAATTTTGTTTGGATATCAAGAATTTTATTGCAGTCCTTGAAGTAATTGGAGGCATGCTGGAGTGTTGAAAAACAAAGATTCAGAATTAATATTGAAGATTATGAAATAAATTTCCACAGCTAAGAATTTTTTTAAAAATCTAGTAGTGAGTAGATAGCATAATAATCTTCCTAGAGATTGATAGAAAAATAGCACCAATTTTCTCATCACTTTCAATTTGTGATAATTACGAATAATTCCAAAGTCTCTCCAGGGTGTTTTTGGAGTGATTTGATATCCTAAATGAACCCAGCTTCAAGTACAGCCTGTTACTATGGGCAACAATTTAGATCTAGCCTGGGTTTTTGCCTTCTGCAAAGGTACTGCATCAGACCAGGGGTGACTGGGTATAAAAATGGTCTAATAAGACAAAGTTAAATTTTTGAGAGAGAAATATACCAATGAGATCAACAACTGAATGAAATCACAGAGCTTTCATAGACATCTTATCAAAGCACGACACATACAAACTTTAGAGTCATCAGGCCTGTGTTTGAATTCCTTGTCTACTTCTTACTTGCTGCTTCTCCAGGGATAACTTACTTTCCCTCCCATCTCTTGTTGCTTTTGTTTGTTTCTTTTTTCTGTTTTTACAGTTTAAAACTGGAATGATAATACATATCTCCAAGAGATGTTGTAAAGATTGAAAAAGATTTACAGATGTAACATTTCCGGGACATATTGAACATATAGCAGATAGCAATAATTTATTCTAACATGAACTATATGCCACTGTACTTGAAATAAACTAAGTTCTAAGGAGCTAAGTTCTGATTCTAAGACATCACTGGATGCAGGCGATAGGAAAGTTCTAGGCACTGCTATAGATGCTGAAGATATCCCAGTACCTAAAAGCATAAAATTCTGCCATAGAGCTCCTATTCTAGAAGACAAAGACAAATAATCGATGTTTCCTAAATAAGTGGGTATCTCAAGACCCTGTAAGTGGGCCCAAAACTTTTCCCAGAAAGTAGATTGAGACCTCTTCAAGACCCAACTTTCTGCACTATTATGAAAGAATTAAGTTTTGTCTCGAAGATTGTTTCACAAAAGATTTCTCCAAATTCCTAACTCTACTATTTAATTTCGAGCAGAATGTCTACTTGTTTAATCAGCTAAGATAATTTACCCTCAGGTATCTATATAAATAAGTAAACCTTTCAACTACTACCTTCTTTAGTGTAATTTGTCTAGGTGCCAAAGGTTCTGCTAAATGAAAATTAAAATTTGTCACTAAACGAAATGCATGAAATCAGACAAATGTGAGAAGGTTAAAATAAACTTTCCTATTTAACTTAAAGGTGGTAACCATTTGAAACCAAAATTTACCTAGTCACCAATGAATTTAAATATTATAATTGTTAAAACATTATATTTAATTACCATTATACATTAATGTATGTATAGTGGGCATTGTTTTATACACTGAACATGTATTAACTCTCTTAATCCCCACAAAGTCCTATGAAGCATATACTCCAACTATTGCAATTTTATAGATGAGGAAACCGAGGCACTGATGGGGTTAAATTATGCACTCAAGCTAAGTAAATATAAGTATTAAAGTTGTAGCCTAGAGTTTGTGCTCATAATCACTACCCTACGTGTTGTAAATATTTTTAAATTTTCTGTGTACTGTGATGTTTTGACAACTTAAAAAAAATCCTTTCGGGCAAGGAGATTGCTCTCAGATCTAGACAATTTTTAAAGATAACAAAGAACCTAGTCAGAACCATCTCTTTGATATGCGTGCAAACCAATTCTGAACTATACTTTCTTTATCTGGCCTTTACACTCCAGGAGGCAATATTTTCTCTGCCTTAAGAATCCCAGGGCTAGATGCCAGGCAAGCAGCGACCACCTCTATCATCCAAAGCATACCAAAATTATTCAAACCAGCTAATCCCAAACTGTTTGCCTGACCTTGCCTTGCCTTCCCCAGGAAACTTCCATACCAGTAGTGGTCTAACCCTTCCCCTTGCTTCTGTCCTCTGACCACCCTTGTGTCTTTCCTATGTAGCCCCAATTGACATGCCTTCCTTCTGTGGGTATAATAACCTTTGTTTTCCTGAGCCTCTCCTTCTGCCTCTTCTTGTGGCCACACTGATTATCTCATAAAAGAATAGAAACCATATTATGTGTCCTTCCAGAAGATAAACAAATCGATTTCAACTGGTGTATCTATAAATCACAAAGAAAGTACATTTTAATTTTAATGTGATTTAAAAAAAAGATGTTGAAATTGTCTTCCGTGATGATGGCCCCTCAATAAGAGATTGTTTTAGATGCATTCTTAAAGCACTTATTTCAGTGGTTTAGTAAACTGCTTCAAATTTAGTGTTTGCTTTATTTAATTAGAGTTTATTTTGTAAGTTGAGTATGGCAATCTAACCTAGAGAAACTTTCTTTCTCATTCAGAAAAGAATAAAAATTTTATTGAACATGTATTGTATGGTCACACTACATTACCTTATCTTATTTAATCCATAAGACAGTAGTAACAATCAGCAGAATTTCCTGTTTTTTGTAGAAGAAGAAACTGAGAACCAGGAATATGACCTAATTTGCTCACACTGCTTGGTGGAGCTCTCTGAACTTCTGATTCTGAGTGCTGCCCAATTCATGAATTGTTGTTTGCTCAAATAAACTGCTGAATTTAATTTGTCTGATTAAAGATTCATTTAATTAGTTTTCTATTAACAACAAGAATGTATGGAATATGTTAGGATGTGCAAAACAAGAACAATATTTAATTGATTAAGCTCTATTTCATTACTATCTTCCCTCTTTATCTCCCTCTCTTCCTTTCTTTCCTCCATCAATATTAGTTAAGCATCTACTCAGTAGCAGACACTTACAAATCTCTGGAAATTCTGAGGTAGTTAAATCTCATCATATCTTGTGCTTGTATCTGTACTTCTCTTCCTTCCTGCTAGAACGTGAACTTCAGGAAGGCAGGGGTCTTTGTTTTGTTCACAGATGATCATTGGTGATGCCTTTATACTATGCTTTAGTGACTTATTTCTTTTTGTTTTGTTTTGTTTTGTTTTTTGTTTTTTGTTTTTTGAGACGGAGCCTCGCTCTGTCGCCCAGGCTGGAGTGCAGTGGCGCGATCTCGGCTCACTGCAAGCTCCGCCTCCTGGGTTTACGCCATTCTCCTGCCTCAGCCTCCTGAGTAGCTGGGACTACAGGCGCCCGCCACCGCGCCCGGCTAATTTTTTGTATTTTTAGTAGAGACGGGGTTTCACCGTGGTCTCGATCTCCTGACCTTGTGATCCGCCCGCCTCGGCCTCCCAAAGTGCTGGGATTACAGGCGTGAGCCACCGCACCCGGCCGACTTATTTCTTAAATAAGTGCTATAAACTAACTTCTGCGTTAGTCTCTGTTTCTGGCAATATTGAGGGTGGTTAAACATCACATCAATAGCTTCAGGGTACCCAATAGTATTCAGAGACAAGAGTCCTTTCCCATGACTGCCTTGCACAGAGTGAAAAATTCCTGACTATTTATCTCTTTTCCTTCCTCTTCAGGACTTTTGCACAGAATCAACATTTTTTCATTAGTAAATGATTCTTAATATTTTGAGGGTCATTAATCATCTGATTAAAATTTTGGATCATCTTCCCCAGAAAATGCACATACCCATATAACATGCACACAAATTTGGCAATTGATTTCAGGGGTTCCATTGAACCCCCAAAGCCTCTGGACCATGGAACCAAGGTTTAGAAGTCCTAGTTTAAAAATGTAGCATATAATAAATAGAGAGATAAAGACATCAGAGTTTTATGCACACGTGCAAATATATACACATGTCAGAAATCTACTGTATGTTATTTACTTTCATCTCATTTTACCAAACTTCTCCTTTTTCTTAAAAGAACTAGGTTTTCTCCTTGAAGAAAGTAAAAGCACTCAATTTGTATTTCAACTTAGATATCTAAACATGTTAGAAACATAACTGTTAATATTTACTGTTAAAATTTGCATTCACAGCTGCTCTGATTGATGTGAGATTTATTTCTCATTGTCAATGTATGAAAGTGATATGGGATAAAGAGCTGTTTTCTGTTGTACTGAACTCATTTAGCTTGAAGCTGTTTCCTTCAAAACTCCTTTGTCAGACACCTGTAAATAAATGCTGCAGGTATGCTTCTAGACTGATACTGCATCTGACACCCTGATAATAACAACAGTAACAACAACATAGTTACAACATGATAGGGCACTCCTGTTTGTCAAAGTGCCCTAATGTTTCCATAGTGACTTTTTCCCTTCTTCCCATGTTCAACCTTCCTAACTCAGTAATGGTAAAATGAAATGCTTTGATTTATTAATGACATTCTCCTTTTCCTTATTTGTTCTATTGTCTTTATACCTTTTCTCTGTTATTCTCTGTCTTTCCATTTCCCCATCTCATTCTCACATATCTCTTTTCCAACTTTAATGTGTATTTCCCTCACTTCTCAGCCTCAAATGTTATTTCTTTTGTGCCTTTTTCAAAACAGCAAGACTTTTTCTGATATTATATGTATATATTCTGAAGATATATATATATAAAATATGTATATATTCTGAACATATATATATATGTTTTTTCAGTAGATTTCCAATCATCCTAAAACCAGTTTAACTGGTAAGGTGACACCTCATTCATGAAGTCAGTTGTCATAGTGCCAGGACAACCTCAAATATGATCAAACTCAAATCCCTTTTCATGGAACACTACCCATGTTGTCATGACAACCTGTAAGACTTAGTTTAAGCATCATTCCTACATGGAAGATCTTAAAGTACTTGGTTAAAATCAGGAACAATTGATAAGTTTCTGTAGATTTTCACACTTCAAATGAACTTCAGGCTTCCAAACTAAAAGTAACCAAACATGATAGCAATCTAAAGCATGAGCATTTTATCATCCTACTGAAAAAAATTGCTTGGTTGATAGATAAGATATATGGCAATGGAAATTGACTTACTAGTGATATTTTAAAAGCTACCTGGTAACTTGTGAATTGTTTTTACCTGACTAATATTTTAAATCTAGATGAATAATGATGAGATCTATGTAACTATGGAGATAGTAGTAAATTCTGAATTGGTGGGATTTATTTATTAAGTAAATCCAATAATCCTTCAAATAGTAATACATGATGTATATTAAATGTTAAACAAAAGAAGTTTTTGATTAGCGTAAAATTTTATATGTTTTGAAAATTTATTTATTTTTGTACATCAATGAGCTCTTTAGTGGTGACTTCTGAGATTTTGGTGCACCCATCACCCAAGCAGTGTACACTGTACCCAATGTGTAGTCTTTTGTCCTTTCCCCTACTCCCACCATTTCCATGAGTCCCCAAAGTCCATTGTATCATTCTTATGCCTTTGCATCCTCATAGCTTAGCTCCCACTTATGAGTAAGAACATAAGATATTTGATTTTCCATTCCTAAGTTATTTCACTTAGAATAATGGTTCCAATTCCATCCAGATTACTGTGAATGCCATTATTTCTTTTTTAATGTCTGAATAGTATTCCATGGTGTATATATATGGTATATATAATGGTGTGTGTATATATATATATATATACACACACACACACCATTTTCTTTCTCCACTCATTGACTGACAGACATTTGGGCTGGTTCCACGTTTTTGCAATTGTGAATTGTGCTGCTATAAACATGCGTTTGCAAGTATCATATTTATTTAATAACTTCTTTTCCTCTGGGTAGATACCCAGGAGTGGGACTGCTGGATCAAATGGTAGACCTACTTCTGGTTCTTTACAGAATCTCTACACTGTTCTCCATAGTGACTGTACTAGTTTACATTTCCACCAACAGTGTAAAAGTCTTCCCTTTTCACCACATCCATCCCAACATCTATTTTTTTTTATTATGGCCATTTTTGCAGGAGGCAGGTGATATCGCATTGTGGTTTTGATTTGCATTTCCCCTACCATTAGTGATACTGAGCATTTTTTCATATGTTTGTTGGCCATTTGTGTATCTTCTTTTGAGAATTGTCTATTCATGTCTTTAGTCCACTTTTTGATGGGATTGTGTTTTTCTCTTGCTGATTGGTTTGAGTTCCTTGTAGATTCTAGATATTAGTCCTTTGTCAGAGGTATTTATTGCTAAGGTTTTTTCCCACTCTGAGGGTTGTCTGCTGATTTATTTCTTTTGTTGTGTGAAGCTTTTTAGTTTAATCAAGTTCCAACTATTTATCTTTGGTTTTGTTACATTTGCTTTTGGGTTCCTGGTCATGAAGTCTTTGCCTAAGCCAATCTCTAGAAGAGTTTTTCCAATGTCACCTTCTAGAATTTTTATGGTTTCACTTGTTAGATTTAAGTCTTTGATCCACCTTGAGTTGATTTTTGTATAAGGTGAGAGATGAGGATCCAGTTTCATTCTTCAACATTGGCTTGTCAAGTATCCCAGCACCATTTGTTGAATCGGGTGTCCTTTCCCCACTTTAAGTTTTTGTATGCTTTGTCAAAGATCATTTGACTGTAAGTATTTGGCTTTATTTCTGGGTTCTCTATTCTGTTCATTTGTCTATATGCTATTTTTATACCAGTACCATGCTGTTTGGGTGAATATGGCCTTATAGTATAATTTGAAGCACTGGTTTTGTGTTGTTTGACTTCCAGCCAGGAGATGGCACTTTCAAGAGCACATCAGCTACAGTAGTATAGGGAGGATACAAGCTTGCCCTAGGGTCAAGCTGTGGGTTAGGCCATAAAGCTCCCAAGAGATTATGTCCTTTGTCTTCAGCTACCAGGGCAGGTAGAGAAAGACCCAGATTTGATCTTTCTACTTAGTCTTGCTTTGGCTATGTGGGCTCTTTTTTGATTCCATTTGAATTTCAGAATTTTATCTAGTTCTGTGAATAATGATGGTGGTATTTTGATGAGAATTGCAATGAATTTGTAGATTGCTTTTGGGAGTATGGTCATTTTCACAATATTGATTCTACATGGGATGTGTTTCCATTTGTTTGTGTCATCTATGATTTCTTTCAGTAGGGCTTTCTAGTTTTCCCGGTAGAGGTCTTTCATCTCCTTAGTTAGGTATATTCCCAAGTATTTTATTTTTTTGTTTTTGCAGCTACTGTTAAAGGGGTTGAGTGTTCTTGATTTGATTCTCAGCTTGGTCGCTGTTAGTGTACAGCAGATCTACTGATTTCTGTACATTAATTTTGTATCGTGAAACTTTGCTGAATTCATTTACCAGTTCTAGGAGCTTTTTGGATGAATCTTTAGCATTTTCTATGATTATGTCATCAGCAAATTGTGACAGTTTGACTTCCTCTTTACCAATTTGGATGCCCTTTATTTGCTTCTCTGGTCTGATTGCTCTGGCTAGGACTTCCAGCACTATGTTGAATAGAAGTGGTAAAAGTGGGCATCCTTATCTTGTTCCAGTTCTCAGGGGGAATGCTTTCAACTTTTCCCCATTCAGTATAATGTTGGCTGTGAGTTTGTCATAGATGGCTTTTTATTACCTTAAGGTATGTCCCTTCTGCGCCGATTTTTCTGGGGTGTTTAATCATAAAGAAATGCTGGATTTTGTCAAATACTTGGTTTTCATCTATTGAGATGATCATGTGGTTTTTGTTTTTAATTCTGTTTATGTGGTGTCTCACATTCATTGACTTGTGTATGTTAAATCATCCCTGCATCCCTGGCATGAAATCCACTTGATTATTGTGGCTTATCTTTTTTTAAAATTATTTTACTTCAAGTTCTAGGGTACATGTTCACAATGTGCAGGTTTGTTACATATGTATACATGTGCCATGTTGGTGTGCGTCATTCTGAGCAAACTATGGCGTGGCTTATCTTTTTGATATGCTGTTGGATTCAGTTAGCTAGTATTTTGTTGAGGATTTTTGCATCTATGTTCATCAGAAATATTGGTGTGCAGTTTTCTTTTATCATTATGTCCTTTCTTCGTTTTGGTATTAGGGTGATACTGGCTTCACAGAATGATTTAGAGAGGATTCCCTCTTTCTCTATCTTTTGGAATAGTGTCAATAGAAATGGTACCAATTCTTCTTAGAATGTCTGATACAATTCAGCAGTGAATCTGTCTGGCCCTGGATTTTTTGTTGTTATTTTTGGCAACCTTTTAATTATCATTTTATTCTGGCACTCAAGAGCTGCTGTTCAGATTCCTTTGTCCCTTGGGGTGCTCCCTTGATTTGGTGCTCTCCCCATTCCCCAAGGCATGATGGGGCTTCCTGAGAGCCAGACTGCAGTGATTGTTATTTCTCTTCTGGATCTAGCCACCCAGGAGAGCTACTGGGATCTGGGCTGGTACTGGGGAGTGTCTACAAAGAGTCCGGTGATGTGATTGGTCTTCAGATCTCTCAGCCATGAATACCAGAACCTGCTCTGGTGGAGGTAGCAGAGGAGTATTGTGGACTCTGTGAGGGTCCTTGATTGTACTGTTAAGTGCACTGGTTTTGTGTTGTTTGATTTCCAGCCAGGAGATGGCACTTTCAAGAGCACATCAGCTACAGTAGTATAGGGAGGATACAAGCTTGCCCTAGGGTCAAGCTGTGGGTGAGGCCATAGAGCTCCCAAGAGATTATGTCCTTTGTCTTCAGCTACCAGGGCAGGTAGAGAAAGACCCCCAGGTGGGGGCAGGGTTCAGCATGTCTGAGCCCAGGCTCTCCTTGAGCAAGACTTGCTGTGGCTGCTGTAGGGGATGGGGATGTGGTTCCCAGGCCAATGGAGTTATTTCCCAAGGGAATGATGGCTGTCTCTGCCACATCACACATGTCACTAGGAAGTGGGGGAAAGCTGGCAGCCACAGGCCTCACCCAGCTGCCACACAGCCCACAGCCCAAAAGGCCAGCCTCACTTCTACCATGCTCCCCCAGCAGCACCAAGTTTATTTCCAGGCAGCCAGTGAGCAGGGCTGAGAACTTGCCCCCAGCTACCAGCCTCCTAGCTGAGAAAGCAAGTGGACTCACAGTTCCTTGGCTGTCTGCGTTGTAGCCTGTGTTGGCAGTCCACCTCCTTCAAAGGGTCTATGGATTCTCTCAGCTTTCCTGGTATGTTCCTGCAGTAGTTCTTGGAGCAAAAGTTCACAATGTGAGTCTCCACATGCTGCTGTGTCCACAGCTCCAAGTGGGAGCTGCAAGTTAGTTGTGGCTCCTATAGGCCTTTTTCTTTGTCATTTTATTGCTTCTTTACTTCTTGTGTATTTGGTTTTTAAAAAGTTTCAGTGATGTATTGATTCAGAAAGCTTTACGTGCCCAATTTTGTGATGTGAAAATCTTCTCTTTTCACTTTATTCATTTCTCTATAGCTACTATTTACACTGAATACTGAATTGCTTGCTGACAAAGCAAAAACTGTATTTTTTTCTCTTAAAATCAATTTATTAATTTCTTTATCATCTTTAGAATCTATTATATGTAATGAATTTTTTACAAATAATTCTGGCTGGGCGCGGTGGCTCACGCCTGTAATCCCAGCACTTTGGGAGGCCGAGGCGGGCGGATCACAAGGTCAGGAGATCGAGACCACGGTGAAACCCCGTCTCTACTAAAAATACAAAAAAAAAAATTAGCCGGGCGCGGTTGTGGGCGCCTGTAGTCCCAGCTACTCGGGAGGCTGAGGCAGGAGAATGGCGTGAACCCGGGAGGTGGAGCTTGCAGTGAGCCGAGATCGCGCCACTGCACTCCAGCCTGGTCGACAGAGCGAGACTCCGTCTCAAAAAAAAAAAAACAAACAAACAAATAATTCTGGTATGACTTTTGATTATTACCCTCCTTTTTTCCTGTTTTACAAATCTCAACTCAATCCCATTTCTGATCCATGGCATCATTTATTTGCCACTAATATGGAAGAATTGTGAGTCAAATAATATCCAATATATTCTCTAATAGCAAGCCCAACCTTGTGTTCCCAGGATCCCAATTACATAAATTTGGAGCAAAGCTATGAGACACTTCCTGGATTAGCTTCAGAGTGTCCGAAAACATACCTGAAATTGTGTGCAAAATCTGAACTGTATGTTCATATATGCATTTTTACTGGGAGAAGAGCTCATAATTTGCATCACAAAGAAGGTATTTCCAAAAATGATCAAGAACCACCACTTTAGGGCACAATGTGGCATTGCAGAGCATTCATAATGAGGTGGAAAAAGCTGATTTTGAGTCAGAAGAGCTGATTTTATATTCCAAGTTGTCACCATTAATAAAACACATATGAGAAATATATAGGAATTATGTACCCTACTGAAAATTTTGAATATGCCATTGATTGATAATACTGGAAAACAGTGAAGTCCTATTACAGGAAATTAAAAACTAAATGCAGGCAAAATCATTAACGGCAATTCAATTTAGGGTTTATCATTGATATAAATTAATTTCCACATAATATTCCTATAAGAACTGACAAGGAAGATGTTTTTAAAAGGAAGTGTTGTTTCCAAATGGCAGAAATAGAAAGAAAATGAACATAAGATCTAGAAAGAAATGAATCACATAATATAGTTTGTGTTATAGATATTTGGATAAGTTATTACCTCTAGGTTATAAATTCCTTGAAATGGAAAACTTTAACAAACATCTTTTACTACAATACATGACTAACAGTGATTGTATTTAGAAGGTTATCAAAAAATCAATGGACATGCTGTATTTCCTATGTGATCTTGAAAATCAAATTAGGTGTTGTCTCCGTACACATGAACAAATTCTCCTGTGTGTGAAAACAACTTCTATTTAGAAAACGAGTTTTAGGTAGAGAAAATAAAAACAGCCGAAAACTTTGTAATGAACTACTTCAGGAGTATTTTAAACAGGTATCAAACCAAAGGAAATACCATCCCCTAAATTCAGTGCGGGGGAGTTCTCTGTGGATAACTTAAGCATGGAAGAAGCAATAGATTTGCTAAAGGAAAAAAAGGTATGCGTAAGACAGTGATAAATCAAGATGGAAGCCAAGTAAACGTAATATAAATACATTTACAAATACAAAATAAATACTCTTCTAAAATTGTATTTATTAGAGGATTAAGCTAATGTTTATGCACTTAATCTAACACTGAATGTAGAAATCTACCCAAATAAGTTAGTTTGGCAGTAGACTTTTTCCCCTTGTCTCAAGTGGCATGGATTCCAGTCAACTATCTCCAAGCATGTAGGGGTTTCAAGCACAGGCAAACGATTAAAATTACTTGAGGCTTGGTGATGGGAGTCGAAGGGGACTCTCTGAATACTGTTCACACCATTTGCTGTAAGAATTTGTCTCTAACAGGTACTTGATGGCTTCTACATGTAGTACTGTGTTAGAGACTGGTGATATAAACAGTTGTCAGCTGTGTCACAAAAACCAGCATGACCCAGAGTTAGGAAGCAATGAGAACACAATTTACTAAATAGGGTTAAGCAAGATATTGGCCTTGTGGCAGCCAGCACATATTGGGTGGTTGACTCAGGAACTGAGTCAGACTAAATTAGTTCTCAGTCTGAAGAGGAGGAAAACTGAGAAAAAACATGGTAATGTTGCCAGAGTGTTCCAGCTCAGGCGTGACAATTCAAGTTAGATAGATAGATAAATCTGGCTAAGATAGATAAATACTTGCTTGATCAAGTGGACTGCTTTAGAAAGTGAGAAAATCACAGCAGAGCAGACCAAGGAATAAGAGCAGAAGGCAGCTGTTCAGTAACCAGGGCAAGAGAAGGTAGGTTTCTGTATTAAAGCTTGAGGTTAACTAACATTCCATGCAGTGTTTTTGAAGAGGAATAATGATACCCAATAAAAGCCTCCTTTGTCTTAAAGGAACCACTTCATAAAGGTGAGTGGGGCTTTTATTCAAATTTCTAACTGTCACAGCCCTTGCTGTCATGAAACTAGTTTTAGAGACAAGATACACACACAAAAGTCCAAATAAAAAAATGTTACTGTGTTTGTACTGCATATAAGCTATTGGGCTAAACCTTGTAGAGGATGCAACGATGAGACTAACATAGTAGCAGCCCTTCAGGATTTTACAGTCTACTAAAAGGATAAGTATGAAGACTAAGTTCGCAGTTTTAAAGGATAAGTGGAAGGTGAGTGGAAGTAAGTGTGAGGTCAGGTCTAAAATGACAGAATTGTGAACTGCTAGGGAACTGTGGTAGCACTTAAATCACACTGGCAAACAGTACTTAAATACAGGATTAATCATCTCAAGCAAATATTTCCTTCTGGGAAATAAAATTCCTGCCAATAACAGGATCTAAAAAGATCACCCATTTAGTTAAGTGGTAGGAAAACCAGTGTTGTTGACATATCACTATAGCCACACCTGCACCCCCCAAAGCCCCCCCAAAAAAGACACCTAGGTAGAAAGTGTGAGTGCACTTGTGTATGTATGTGCATAGTCCTAAAAACCGACAGTTTTTCTTAATTACCTCTATTCCTAGTCTCATTATTCAAAAGAGGTTTTTTAACCTCTAATTTTAAAAGAATATGTAATTTGTTATATATTTGCTTCCAATTACTTTTATTTCTTTTTTCTGGAGTGGAAAAAAACTAAGTTCAATATTCACAGATTAGTATTATTCCTAACCGTTCTTCTCTTTCACCAAAATTCTTAAATAAGTGGCATATAAAAAAAATGCCAAGTAAACTCAAATAGGTCATTTACACATTAAAAAATTGTGTATAAATAAATTATAAATTCTAAACATAAATTGTACTTTCCCACTTGTTTAGACTGCACTAGTTAACATATACTACTAAACATAGTGACAACTTGGTAAATATGATATTTTTAAAATTTCCAATTAACTTATTCTGAAGTATGTCCTAAAGGAATTGATTTTACCATAGAATCTCAAGAGACTTTGAGTTCAGTTGTTCAAAAAAAAAAAAAAAAATACTTTCTGATGAATCAGAAATGATGAGTGTGGTAATAAAGAATTATGAAAATTTGAAAGAAAGCAAAATTATTTTAGAATACTTAATTATATGCCTAAAATATTCAAAAACTCAACTGAAAAACTGTGGATTAGATAAAAAAGAAGAGGAGTTACAAACCATGCTAACCACACTGACTGGGAAGTTCAAGAATTGTCAAGTGAGCCCGTGTGGCTCTCAGTGGAGGACAAACACCATGCTCATGAGTCTTCATGCAGTCAGTTCATCAACCCTTTGCATGGTCAGTATCTTGGTACATTTTTCACTGGTATAACAAAACATTAGGTTGGCGCAAAAGCAATTGAGGTCTTGGCATTACTTTCAATGGCAAAAACTGCAATTCCTTTTGCACCAACCTAATACCTACGAATGGGTAATTTATAAAAGACAGAAACTTATTTCTCATAATATTGGAGGTTACGAAGTTCAATATCAAGGCTCTGGCAGGTTTGGTTGTCAGGTAAGGGCTGCTTTCTGCTATTCTCAGGAGGGAAGAAATGCTGTGTCCTCGCATGGAAGAAGGTGGAAAGTACAAGCTAATGGTGAAGCCTCTTTTATAATGGCCTTAATCCCAGTCATGAGGATGAGGAGCCCTAATAACCTAATCACCTCGTAAAGGTCTCACCTCTTTATACCATCACAGTGGCCATTAAGTTTCAACATTTAAATTTTGAAGGGGGTATATTCAAACCATAGCAGTCAGGTTGACTATTTTAGTTTTTAAATTACTTTATTCTTGGCCATATATTATTTATTTTATACACATGATGAACTATTGATCAAAAACAGGAAGCATGGATGTTAAAAGATAACCACTTTAGGATAACTGTAGAAAAGTTGACATTTTCCCAAATTTACTCGAGGATTCATTCATTTATTCAACAAATATACAATAAATGACTACTATATATCAGGCACTATGCTAAATATTTGGTCTAAAATGAACAAAACAGACAGGATTCCTAATCTCATGGATTTTAGAATCTAGTTGGTGAGATAATAACTCAATATACAAATAAACATATAATTATAAACTCTATGATCCCTATGAGGAAAATGATTAAGAGAAAATAAGAGCAAAATTTAAATCAGGATTCATCTCTGGAAAAATAAATATTTAACATGAGATTAGAGTAATTAAAAATTATGAAGCATTCCAGGAAAATAAATGAAAAATAGTTTGGTGCCATTGGGAATCAGAACAATATCATTGTGTCTAGTACTTGGCATCCAGAGGAAACTTGCATTTTGAGAGGTGGGCAGTGACAGACCATTGTTGTACCTGGTAAGAAATTAGACTTTTATTCTACTTGCAGTTGGAGCTACTGAACAGTGGAATAAAATGGTTTACACTTTCAATGATTATCATGACTTCTATGTGAAAATGTCAATAAGGTGACAAAGATGGAAGAAAGAACAGCAGGAGGCTATGGCTATAATCCAGAAAAAAATTTACCTTGGCAATTGCTCTAAGAAAGTTTACAAACTGACTTGGACTATGGTGGGGGCAGTGGTAATGGAGAGAACTGCATGTGATTGAGAAAGTTTTGGCAGTGAACTGGATACAATTAAGATTTGCTCATAAATTGGATATACAAAAAACGATAAATAAAAAGGTAATTTTTTTGTAGGTCTAATACTTGGGATAACCTTTGGCACAAAATAGATACTCAATAAATATTTTTTGAATAAATGAATGAAATTATTGTCCCATATAGCTAAATTAATGCAGGTATCATTCACTAAGAAAAGGAAAACTGGAGGCGTTACATTTTGGCAAACATTCAGTTTGATATGCCTGTTAGAACTCAGAGTAGACCATTAGAAATAAATCTGGAGCTCAGAAAAGAGGCCAGAATCTAAAATATGAGTTCATGAGTTACAGACATAGAGATGGTATCTAAAGCCATTGAGCACACAGAATGAGAAGAAAAGAGGTCTCCAGGCTGAGCCATGAGAAGACATAATACTTTAGGTATAGGTAAAAAAGAGGAATTAATAAAGAAGACTGATAAAGAGTACCCAAGGAGGAAGTTCACATCTGAGACAGTGCGACATCAAGGACACTAACATGAAGAGTGCTTTAAAAAGACAGTCAACAGTGAAAAATCTTAAATTCATTAGGTTTATAACACTGAGATCATTGGTGACCTTCGGCAGAGCAGGGTTTATAGAAAAACAGAGACTGATAATAAAATGGACATGGATTGAATGAATAGTGAAGGAAGGGTAAGGAAGTAAAAACTATATATATGGATAACACAATTAGAAGTTGAAGTTATCTGATTGAAATTCTTGCCTTGCCTATATAAATGTTTTTAAAACTCTAGAAATTAAATGTTAATAAGAGACACCGGCCGGGTGCGGTTGCTCACACCTGTAATCCCAGCACCTTGGGAGGCCAAGGAGGGCAGATTACTTGAGTTGGAGACCAGCCTGGCCAACATGGTGAAAACCTGTCTCTACTAAAAATACAAGAATTAGCCAGGCATGGTGGCACGTGCCTGTAATACCAGCTACTCAGGAGACTGAGGCAGGAAGGCAGGATAATAACTTAAACCCCACAGGCAGAGGTTGCAGTGAGCCGAGATGGCACCATTGCACTCCAGCCTGGGTGACAGAGCAAGACTCCGTCTCAAAAAAGAAAAAAAAAAAAAAAACTTACTAAGAGACAGTATAAGAATGATTATGTGTAGCTTTTCATCTATTGGGAAGAAAGGTTATTCACATCTAAAAACCATTCTTATTTCATTATTTAAGTACAAAGTTCAGAAAAACATTAAAATATATTTATTTTCTAAAAAATTTTTTAAAAAATCAAATCACAAATGCTATTTTTGTCTATTTTTGATGCTGTATCATGTTGAAAACAATAAAATCCTTAGGAGATGGAGGAAAAAACATAGAATGACTGTATAGAGCAATGCCAGCCACTCGGCTGCTTGGGAGAGCTTGTCTTACTTAGATCATCACACACTGAGAAATAAACTTACTGAATATTTGAGTTTTGCTATAGTAGCTTAAACGACTGCAACTGACATACTGAGGTAAGAATAAAATATTTCTCATTTAACCATTTGCTTATAATTAAAATAGAAAAATAATGAAATAATTTCAAAATTCTACAGGGAGTTTACAAGATTTATATTATCATGAAATAGTTCAAAAGAGGGTTGGGAAATCTAACTCTGGAGGAAATGCCACAAATTTCCACTGCTGGGGTTTTTGAGGATGCTCTGGTTCCTATCTTTTCTTCTAGCTCTCCTTTTCCTCAATTATATCCCCTATTTTTTTTCTCATAAACTAGCTCAAGTTGGTTACTTATACCCACCCCTCAAGAAATTAAACCAATGTGTCTTGTTTCTAAAAGCAGTCAAAAAAAAAAAAAAAAAACACATGAAAAGCCAGCATATTTAAAATAGTAGTCTTTGGAAAATAAAAAGAAGCCTAACATACTGAGTAAAGTGACAGCATTTGAGTTAATTTTAAAATTTTTCACACATGACCATACCAAATGAAAAGCATGAGAAATTGACCAGGGACTGAGGTGACACTGAGAATGAATTGGTTCGGTAAAGATGGTAAATTCATATTCCACTTCCTTCAATAGAGTTAACTTGCATACCAACTTTTTTATACACACCACCTCTAGTTTAAATTTTAATTGAAATGGAGAGAAACATTTTAAATCTGAACTGTCTCCTCTTACTCTTATTTTGTGGCATTTTGGTCAAAGTAAAGGCACATCTATAAATAAGAATGGACAAAATAGAATAACATTTTTTTGTGAGTTCCTTCTATTATAGCAAAAAAAGGGGGGGTTACGAGTAACTGAATCAAAAGTGTTTCTTGTGTAGTTTTAGAACAGAATAAAAATTGATAGAGTGGCTGAAAAATTAACCACTGTGTTATATTATGCCCGAATGCAAACACACACACACTCTCTCTCTCTCTCTCTCTCTCTCTCCCCCCCTCTCTCTCTCTCCTATACTCTTTTTTTTTTTTTTTTTTTTTTTTTTTGAGCAGCAGCAAGATTTATTGCAAAGAGCAAAAGAACAAAGCTTCCACAGTGTGGAAGCGGGTTGCCTCCTATATTCAATTCAAAAGATTAGGTTGCTGGAACATAGAAGGTAGGAGTGGTACTTTGTCAAGATCAGACCAGACTTGGAAAATGTTGCCCAATTCTGGAAAACAAAATTTTGGCAGATATTGACAAAATACACATGGATGAGGAAGGGCTATGTTATATAATTGATACCCAACAGGTATCATTTAGCCTAGAAATGGCATTAAAAACTACCCTCAAACCTTTGAGAGGCCATCACGTGAAGGTTGCCCATCTTCTCCTGCCCACAGCCAAGTGTGCAGGGTGGTGAAGCTAGAGTATACTATTAGGGCCCTTCGATCCTGGAAACAGTCACCTTCAGATTGAAGCATTTGGAGCTAATAGGAACAAAAACTTGTCAAAGCTTGGACTAACGCTGCTAGGTCACACAAACAATGTGTTAGTCTGAAAAAGCTAAGCCAAAACATGAATAAGAATAAACACAAATGTCAGATATCAAATAAAGTTAAAGATTAAAGATAAGACTGTAGTAGAATCCCGGCTTAAAATAAGTTCATTATTTAGAACCAATTATCACTTTGCTGAAAGTTCTTTTTTTTTTTTTTTTTTTTTTTTTTTTGCTTCCAGAAAGAGGAGGTAAAGGAACTCCCCAGAGCCTTAAAGGAATGCTTGAGCTCTGATGGAAGTAATTTAACACTTTTTATAAGTTACTAAGTACCAGGCACTTTACATGTATTACCTCATTTAACCCTCCACTGTTTTAAAGTTGCACACATTGTTCTGATTGTTGTTCTCATTTTACCGATACATTATACTGCCCCTCTACACAGCATTAAATGATTATGCATGACACCTGTGAGATGAACTTTCCCACAGCAGTACAGGCAAAGGCAAGTGTTGGATACACATAACCCTTTGCAAACGTTTTTGAAAATGGACGATGCTGCCTCAGGCTGAAGTTAGGTTTCCGTCATTTAGAAGGTTCAAGAATATCTGAGAGACATACAGAGTAGTTATGCATTAGGTTAGATGAGAAAATGTGTAAGCTCCTTTCCACTTTTAAGATTCTAATTCTATCTATAGAGTACAAGGAGTAAAGTGAAGCATTTAAGAGCAAGGAAATTAGGTCAAGGTAACCTGGATTTAAATCATATGTAATCCATCCAATACCAACTGTCTGATTTTGATCAAGTTGCATAATTTTTCTAGGCACCAGTGTCCTTATCTTTTTCCACGAAGAGAATGGTATCGACCTCGCCAGTTTGTGTATAAGATTATGAGAAACAACATAGATAATGTGCTAAGCACAGTACCTGACAAACAGTGAGCATCAATAATTGACAGCTGGTGTTAATGCAATTCCATGGATTACATATTTCTTAAATTTTGTTCACAAACAGAATACATTTTATGACATTTTAGTGATTCAGAGTTTCTGTTTCAAGATGAGTTGAACTTGACAAAAGATTGGGGCAATGAAGGGAAGAGAGAAGAAAGAGAAACAATACAGAAGACAAGAGCCCTATACGAACATTTTTTTTTTAACTTTCATTTTAGGTCCGGGAGTAGCTGTGCAGGTTTCTTACATGGGTAAATTGTGTGTCGCTGAGATTTAATGTATTAATTATCCAATCACCCAGGAAGTGAGCATAAGATATGATAGTTTTTCAACCTTTGTTCCCCTCTGAGCTTCCCTCATCTATTAGCCCCTGGTATCTCTTGTTCCCATCTCTGTGTCTGTGTGTACTTAATGTTTAGCCCCCTCATATAAGTGAGAACATGCAGTATTTAGTTTTCTGTTCTTGCATTAATTCACTTAGGTTTTCTGTTCTTGCATTAATTCACTTGCATTAATTCACTGCATCCATGTTGCTGGAAAGGGCATTATTTTGTTCTTTTTTATAGTTGCATAATACTCCATGGAGTATATTAACCACATTTTCCTTTTTGAGATAGGGTCTCACTTTGTCACCTAGGATGGAATGCAGCAGTGTGATCTTGACTCACTGCAACCTCTGCCTCCTGGGCTTAAGCAGTCCTCCCACTCTAATTGCCCAAGTAGCTGAGACTACAAGCGCATACCACCATGCCTGACTAACTTTTGTATTTTGTCGGGCAGAGATGGGTTATCTCCATGTTCCCTGGACAGGTATCAAACTCCTAGGCTCATGTGATCCACCCCACTGCCTTGGCCTTCCAAAGTGATGGGATTATACACATGAGCTACTATGCCCAGCCTTGTACCACATTTCTTTATCCAGTCCACCGTTAGTGGGCATCTACGTCGATTCCACCTCTTTGTTATTTTGAATAGTGCTGTGATGAACAAACACACACACACACACACACACACACGTCTTTTTGGTAGAATGATTTTTTTTTTCATTTGGGTATATACTCAGTAAGGGGATTGCTGAGTCAAATGGTAGTCTGTGTTAAGTTCTTTGAGAATCTCCAAACTAGTTTCCATAGTGGTTGAACTAGTTTACATTTCCAACATCAGGTATAAGCATTAACTTTGCTGCACAACCTCACCAACATCTGTTGTTTTTTGCCTTTTTAATAGTAACCATTGTGACTGGTGTGAGACGGTATCTCATTGTGGTTTTAATTTGCATTTCTGTAATGATCAGTGATGTTGAGCACTTTTGCACTTTTTCATATATTTGTTGGCTGCTTGTATGTCTTCTTTTGAGAAGTGTTTGTTCATGTCCTTTTCCCATTTTTAATGGGATTTCTTGTTTTTTGCCTTGAATTGTTTAAATTCTTTATAGATTCTTGATATTAGACCTTTGTTAGATAGATTGTGAGTATTTTCTCCCATTTTGGAAACTGTTTATCTTGTTAATAGTTTCTTTTGCTGTGCAAAAGTTCTTTAGTTTATTAGGTCCTTCTTATCAATTTTTGTTTTTGTTGCAATTGCTTTGGGGGACCCAGTCATACATTGTTTGCCACGGCCAATGTCCAGAATGGTATTTCCCAGGTTTTCTTCTACAATTTTTATAGTTTGAGGTCGTATATTTAAGTCTTTAATTCATCATGAGATAATTTTTGTATATGGTGAAATGTAGGGGTGCAGTTTCATTCTTCTGCATATGGCTAGCCATTTATTCAAGCACCATTTATTGAATAGGGAGTCCTTTCCCCATCACTTATTACTGTTGATTTTGTCAAACATCAAATGGTTGCAGATGTGGGGCTTCATTTCTGGGTTTCCTATCCTGTTCCATTGGTCTTTGTGTCTGTTTTTGTATCATACCACGCTGTTTTGGTTACTGTAGCTTTGTAGTATAGTTTGAAGTTGCATCGTGTGATACTTCCAACTTTATTCTTTTTGCTTAGGACTGCTTTGACTATTTGGGGTCTTTTTTTTGTTCCACATGAATTTTAGAATAGCCTTTTCTAATTCCATGAAAAATGATGTTGGCAGTTTGATAGGAATAGCATTGAATCTGTAAATTACTTTGGGCAGTATGACCATTTTAACAATATTGATTCGCTTTGGGCAGTATGGCCATTTTAACAATATTAATTCTTCCTATTGAAGAGCATGGAATGTTTTCCCATTTGTTTGTATTGTCTCTGATTCTTTCAACCATATTTTGTGACTTTTACTGTAAAGATCTTTTACCTCCTTGGTTAGCTGTATTCCCAGGTATTTTATTATTTTTGTGATTGCTGTAATGGGATTGCATTCTTGATTTGGTTCTCTGCTTCAATTTTACTGCTATATAGAAATGCTATGCATTTTCATATAATGATTTTCTATTCTAAAACTTTATTGAAGTCATTTATAAGTTCTAATAGCCTTTTGGCAGAGTCTTCAGAGTTTTCTAGATAGAATCATATCATCTGCAAAAGGAGACAATTTCACTTCCTTTCTTTCTAATTCGGTGCTTTTAATTTCTTTCTCTTGCCTGATTGCTCGGGCTAGGACTTTCATTACTATGTTAAACAGATGTGGTGGGAGTGGGCATCCTTGTCTTGCTCCAATTCCCAAGGGAAATGCTTCCAGCTTTTGCCTATTCAATAGGATGTTGGCTGTTGGTTTGTCAGAGATGGCTCTTATTATTTTGGCATATGTTCCTTCAATGCCTAATTTGTTGATTTTTTTTAACATGAAGGAATGTTGGATTTGATCAAACACCTTTCTGTGTCTATTGAAATAATCATATGGTTTTTGTTTTTAATTCTGTTTATGTAGTGAATCACATTTATTGATTTGCATATGTTGAACCAACCTTAAGTCCCAGGAATAAAACCTACTTGATTGTGGTGAAATAACTTTTGTATGTGCTGCTGGATTTGGTTTGCTCATATTTTGTTGAGGATTTTTGTGTCTGTTTATCAAGGATGTTTCCCTGATGTTTTCTTTTTTCCTTGTGTCACTGCCAGATTTTGGGATCAGAATATGCTGCCTTTGTACAATGAGTTACAAAGGCATCCCTCCTCAATGATTTTTTGGAATAATTTCAGTAGGATTGATACTAGCTTTTCTTTTACATCTGGTAGAATTTGGCAGTGAATATATCTTGTCAAAAGCCTTTTTGGTTGGTAGCTATTTTTATTATTGATACAATTTTGGAACTCATTATTGGTCTGTTCAGGATTTCAATTTGTTCCTAGTTCAATCTTGGAGGTTTATGTGTTTCCAAGAATTACTCCACTTCTAGGATTTCTAGTTTGTGTGCATAGATGTGTTCATAATGGTTTCTAAAGTTGTTTTTGCCTTTCTGTGGGGTTGGTTATAATGTCATCTCTGTCATTTCTTTTGTGCTTATTTGGATCCTCTCTTTTTCTTCTTTGTTAACCTAGCTAGTGGTCTACCAATCTTGTTTATTCTTTCAAAGTACAAACATTTGGTTTTGTTGATATTTGTATGGATTTTTACATCTAAACTGTGTTCAGATCTGCTCCTATTTTGATTATTTTTCTTTTTTGCCAGCTTTGGGGTTGATTTGATCTTGTTTTTTCAGTTTTTCCAGGGTCAGTGTTAAGTTGTTAATTTGAGATCTTTCTTTTTTTTTTATTATCACTGCAATTTATTTTTTATTTACAATGCATTTTCACATTCAATTATTAAAGCATCTTAAAAATGACTCTGCAAGGGAAGCAGAACAGAGAGAAACCAGTTTTGTGGGTTCGAAAACAAAAAAAGACTCCCTTACCATCCCCACCCACACCGCATGCCCTGCTTTCACAGCTGGTTTGGCAGAGTATGTGCTTCAGTCAAGTCCCTTTGACCCTTTAATCCAGACTTATTTTCAGTTTTCATAGAATTCTCTTAGCTTTTCCCGGATTGTAGCAAATAAACCTAAAGCTCTAAAATGGCATAATTTGAGATCTTTCTAACTTCTTGGTGTAGGTGTTAAGTGCTATAAGCTTTCCCCTTAACACTGCTTTAGCTGTGTCCCAAAAATTCTGGAATGTTGTGTGTTAGTTTTCATTTGTTTCAAATAATTTATTGATTTATGCCTTAATTTTGTTCTTTACCCAAAAGTCATTCAGGGACAAGTTGTTTAATTTTCATTTTATTGTATGGTTTTGAGAAAACTTCTTGGTATTGATTTCTATTTTTATTGAACTGTGGTCCAAGAGTATGGTTGGTATGATTTTGACTTTTTTGAATTTGTTGAGACTTGCTTTATGGCCAAGCATGTGATCAGTCTTAGAGAATATGCCATATACAGATGAGAAGAATGTATACTCTGTTGTTGTTCGGTGTATAGTCTGTAGATGTCTATTAGGTCTAATTGGTCTAGTGTTAAGTTTAAGTCCAAAATATCTTTGTTAGTATGCTGTCTAAAGTTGTCAGTGGGGTATTGAAGTCTCCCACTATTATTGTATGGTTATCTATGTCCTTTTATAGGTCTCTAAGAACTCGTTTCGTGATTCTGGGTGCTCCAACATTGGGTGTGTATATATTTAAGATAGTTAAGTCTTCTTATTGGATTGTACTGTTTCTCATTAGGTAATGCCCTTCTTTGTAACTTTTTATCATTGTTCGTTTAAAGTCTGCTTTTTCTGATATATGAATAAAAAACCTTGCTCTTTTTTCCATTTGCATGATAGATCTTTCTCTATCCCTTTACTCTGATTATGAGCGTCATTACTTGTGACAAGGATTTCTTGAAGACATCATACAGTTGGGTCTTGCATCTTTATCCAATTTGCCATTCTATACCTTTAACTGAAGGCATTTATAGCATTTACATCCAAGGTTAGTATTAACATGTGTGATTTTAATCTTCTCATCATGTTGTTAACTGACTGTTATGTAGACTTGGTTATGTAATTGCTTTATAGCATCAGTGGGCTATACACTTAAGTGTGTTTTTGTGGTGGCAGGTATCTTTTTTTGTTTCCATGTTCAGCATTCCCTTAAGGACTTCTGAGTAAGTAAGGCTGGTGTAGTGGTAACAAATTCCCTTAGTATTTGCTTATCTGAAAAGGATTTTATTTCTCCTCGCTTATAAAACTTACTCTGGTGGGATATGAAATTATTGATTGTAATTTATTGTCTTTAAGGGTGCTGAATATAGGCCTGCCATCTCTTCTGGCTTGTAAAGTTTCTGCTGAGAGGTCTGCTGTTAGCCCAATGGGGTTCCCTCTGTACATAACTTGTACCTTTCTATAGCAGCTTTTAAGATTTATTCTTTTGCACTGATCTTGGTGAATCTGATGATTATGTGCCTTGGGGATGGTTGTCTAATAAAGTATCCAGCCAAGGTTGTCTGTATTTTTTGGATTTGCATGTTAACTTCTCTGGAAAGATTAGGAAAATTTTCACAGACTGTATCCTCAAATGTATTTTCCAAGTTGCTTATTCTCTCTCCTTCTCTCTCAGAAATGCCAACGAGTCACAGGTTTGATCTTTTTACATAATCCCATATTTCTTAAGATATTTTGTTCACTTTTTTAAAATTCCTTTTTTCTTTATTTTGTTGCCTGTGTTGGTTCAAAGAAACAGTCTTCAAGCTCTGAAATTCTTTCCTCAGATTGGCCTGTTCTGTTGTAAATGCTTCCAATTGTATTATGAAATTCCTGTGGTAAATTTTTCGATTCCAGAAGTTCAGTTTGGTTCTTTCTTAAAATGGCTTGCCATATTTCAACACTTGGATCAGTTTAGTGTTTTCCTTGGATTGGGTTTCTACTTTATCTTCTCATTGAGCTTTCTTGCCATCCAGATTCTGAATTCTGTCTCTGTCATTTTAGCCATTTAAAATCATTGTTAGGGAATTAGATGTGGTCATTTAAAGGTAAGGAGACACTCTGGCTTTTACAGTTGCCAGAGTTCTTGCACTGGTTCTCTCTCATCTGTTAGGACTCCATTTATCTTTTGAAGTTGATCTACTTTGGATGTAGCTTCTTGCTTTTATATTCCTCATTTCCCTTCAGAGTTTGACTGTGGTATAAGTTGGGTATAGTTGATCGGCTTCATTTCTGGATGCTTTCAGAGGGCCCATTCTCAGCTCAGCACTCCTGAGTTGTGTGCTCTAACCCTAGGGGTCTGGGACTGGGCCCACAGCTTTGTCCTCTGGCTTCTCAATATTGAAAACCAGCTGTGCTAGGGGGCAAGGTGCTCCTAGGATGCTGGCAAAAGTGCTCTGGCAGGGTGGCAGGTACCACCATTGAAAGCATTCTGGTGGGGTTGTAGGGGCCATTGGTAAAAGGGCTATGATGATGTCTTCCAGTCAAAGTGTTCCAAGAGAACACTGGAGAGTGTGCTGTGTGCCTGCTCCCACAAGACTGGCCAGGGAAGGACAGAGAGGGACCAGCAGACAGAGGGACAAACAGATCAGACTCACCCTGGTCCTGTGGGAAAGACAGCCCTGCTCTTTTCGGGTCCAGCAGTTAATGAATGTCAGGGCCACCAAGAGGAATATGGAGAGCCTCAGGGGATGGGTGCCTATGGCTGTGTTCTTTCGGAGCTTTCCCCATGCCAAATCCCTTGGGCTCTGTGCAGACTCAGGCTCTGTCTCTGCTGACTCTCAAGTTGAACAGTCCATGCCAATTCAAACATCCATGGGGGTTATGGGATCTCCTGCAGCTAGGATCCCAGATATCCACATTGAGAGTGGGCTGCTATGTACTTTACTCACCCCTTTCTTAGGAGCTGTTCAGGGGCAAGAACAAGCCCTGGCACTCGGTAACTTCGTGCAGGGTTTCCAGTTTTCTCCCCTTTCAATCCTGGTGTCTGTGTTGTCTCTCTATCCACTCCCAGTGCATTCTATTAGAAGTTCTGTTTAGAGTATGCTGGTCTACTCAATATTCTGGTCTTTTTCAGTGGGAGAAGCTCTTTTTTGGCTGTCTCTAGTCAGAAACCTTGTCCCAGTCTCTGAAATTTCTAATCACTGATCTTGGTCAGATTCCATTAGTTTTCTTGACAAGATAATCAGATGAACCAAACCAGTGTGAAACAATGTGGAACCAGCACACTAAGATTCTCTCAGCCAGAAATTAACTACAAAGACTAGTAGTGTACTAATAGCAAGATAATTTTCAATTTTTGTGAGAATCTTATTTTAGCAAGAAGTCATTTTATTGTTCTATATCAATTTTGATCATTTCTTAAAATTTTTTTCTCTTTTTTCTCTCAGATTTTTTATCCGATTTTATCTGAGATAAAAAAATCATTCTCTTCTCAGATTAAAAAGATTGTAGAGCAGTTTGGGAGAGGAGAGATAAAGTGATCCGATGTACAGGAAATATGAAGGAAAAACACTCTCCTTATTAAATACCACAAAGAAAATAGTTACAAAGAAGGCAACAAAGCAAGCACTCAATACACTGATGTTAAAGAACCATTCTAAAAATACTTATTGAGACATTTCAGCAAAGTAAAATTAAATAATTAGGAAACCTAAGAGATCAGCTGATAGTAAATGCTTGATTTGAGAAGATGAGGCAGGTAGTAGCTAGATTTCAGCTATAGCTAATTTTAACATGGATCGTTAGATCTATGGATGGGAAAAAGTTTTTTTAGAGATGGTATCTTGCCCAGGCTGGTCTCAAACTCCTGGGCTTAAGCAGTCCTCCTGCCTCAGCTTCCCAAAGTGTTGGGATTACAGGTGGGAGCTACCACACACACTTTACTTGGTTTTAATGAATAAAATGAAGACTCATAAACTCACTACCTAACCCAAGATCTAGGATATTACCAATTACTTACATTTATTTGGATGTCACTTGTCTGGTCACCTACATAGAAGTGACCACTGGGCGGGGCACAGTGGCTCACACTTGTAATCCCAGCACTTTGGGAGCCCGAGGCAGGTGGGTCTCGAGGTCAGGAGATCGAGACCATCTTGGCTAAAACGGTGAAACCCGTCTCTACTAAAAATACAAAAATCTTAGCCGGGCATGGTGGCGGGCGCCTGTAGTCCCAGCTACTCAGGAGGCTGAAGCAAGAGAACGGCATGAATCCGGGAGGCAGAGCTTGCAGTGAGCTGAGGTTGCGCCACTGCACTCCAGCCTGGGCGACGGAGCGAGACTCCGTCTCAAAAATAAAAAATAAAAAAAAAAAAGAAGTGACCACCATTCTAAATTTGTTCTTTCCTTTTATTTAGAGATGTATTACTTAAACCAGGATGCCCAAATATTTGTACTTTTACTTGTCTTGTGAACTTTTTAAAAAAGGAATCTGGTACTTGCTTTCTGACTCAACTTGATGTTACTAAGATTGATGCAAAAAAATCCATGCATTAATTTATTTTCACTTTTATATAACAAAACTGGATGTACTACAATATATTCAACAATTATTGTATATTTGGGTTGTGCTAGTTTTTGCTGTTACCAACAGTGATGCTACAAACATTCTTTCTCATGTCTTTTAGTGCACATACTTATAGATCCTCTTGGGAACTTGTGAGTCCAATTTGGGGAAATATTCGTCTTAAAAAATAATGTCAAATTGTTTTCCAAAGTAGAAGCATTTTACATTACTACCAGCAATGAATAAGAGACCTCAATGATCTGAAATCTGAGGGAAACTTCTTAATTTTTGCCAATCAAAACTGTGTAAAATGGTATCTCAATGAGATCTTGAGGTTCTTAGATAGGGTTAGAGGCTAAAAAATTTCTGAGATTCATCAAAGAGCATGATTTCTGAATTTATATTTTAATAGGGGAATTGAAAAGAGAACTGGTCATCACTAAATTATAACACTGGAATAGTAAAGGGAAGAATCATCATAAATCAGAAAATATTAAAGAAATTTAAAAATATGAGCAAAAACAGACATGAGAAAGTTAGAGCTGGAAGATAAAGCATGTGAAAAATAAGAATAAGAAGGAGGAGAAGGGAACCGATTGAGGAGGAAAAAATAATATGCAGAAGTAAATGTGATTACATTTTTCCCTTTGTAAATATCCACAGGTGATGAAGACCTTGCCTAGTGAGGATAAAAATTAATTAAACACTATAATTGCCATTGAGAATGCCAATACAGCACTGACAAAGATTTCAAGATTACATTTAAAGAGAAATCTCGGATGTATGCTACTTACAAGAAATAAATGTATGAAACAGTATAAAATGTGTTAAAAATAAATAGGAAAATAATATAAAGCAAATTAAGAAACCAGAAAAAACACTAGGAGATATTAATTGTAGATATAACAAGTTTAAGGTAGAAAGCATTAATAGAACAAAAAAGAATAGATTTACAATGGTGAAATAAATAATACATGGAGAATCCTCAATAGTCATAAAAATATTGCTTCAGATAAGATAAAATACTATCAATTGAAGCTAAAGTTAATCAGACCTGACACTGACACACTTTAATACATTTTTCAGAATTTGACAAAAAATAAACCAGGAGACAAAATACTGAAGTCGTTTAATTGCTAATTTCAGATTAATAGATATGTCTAGAATTTTGATTTCATAAATAGAATATCCACTTTCTCTTTTCATTCAAAAAACATTTAAAAATTCCATCAGTACTGATCAAGATTAGTTGCAAAATCAAAGGTTTTATGTTCCATATTCTATATTAGTCTAAAATTTTAGAAAGCAACAATAAAAATATAAGACCTCCCAAACAATAAAATATTTTAAAATTAAGAAATGCTATTCTAAATAACTACTAAACTAAAAGGAAATAAGAATTAAAATGGCAACTTGTCTAGAAATTGGCATAAATAAGAGAACATCATCATAAAACTCATGAGATTAGTGAATTCTCTGTTAAGAGAAAAATGCATAGCCTTAAATAATTTCCATCATTAATAAAAAATTTACAAGTAAACCAGTTATGTAACTTTGAAAACAAGAAAAAGAAAAGCAAAATAAAATAAAAAGTAGGAATTACTCTAGAAAAATGTAACTGTATTGGAAATAGAAAACTAAAAATTAATAGAAATAATAATTAAAATTTAAAATAGTTCCTTTGAAAAGACCAATAAAAGGAAACATAGGCTTGATAATAAACAAAGAAGAGAGAAAAACAAAGGTATTCATTTGGAAATTTAAAAATAGATAAAAACCACAAATGAGGAAGAGATTAAAGTATATAATTTGGAGGTCTGTGAAAGAAATCTTAAATCTAGAGAAAAGGGGATATATTCTGCAAAATATAGGTTACCACAATTATACCAAGAGAAGTAGAAAATTGAACATAAGTTAATTATGGAAAAAATAGACTGAATTATTTAGCATTAAAAAATATGCTGTGTCTAGATGAATTCTGTTAAGTTCTGCCTGTCTTTCAGAGAAGACAGGATTATTACAGTATTCATACAGAAAAATGTTGAAAGCCTCCCACATTTAAGTTTACAAAGCTTGGAACCTAAATTTAGTCTTAAAATATGACAGAAAGGGAAGCTGTAGATTGATTTCACTTATGACTACTAATGAAAAAATTTGAATAGCTACTCCAGAAACTAAATACAGTGGTGTATTGATACAATCAGGTCCCAAGACCAAGTGAAGTTTTCCTGGGAATGTAGGAATATTTTAATTTTAATATTAGTAAATCTATTAAGGTTATTTATTAAGACACCAGATAAAAAAACAAATGAATATACCAATAGATATTGAAATTTGATAAATTCAGTACGCTACTGAATTTAAGTAAAATAGAAATAGAATGAAACTGCCTAAACATGAGATACAATTTGTTCATTTTTATCCTTGTTATCCAAGGTCTCACCACCTAGTGGAAACTCAGAGAGGGGAAAAAATATTTATTTCCCTTTTCCAATTTAAAATAAAACAATACCGGGGGAAAATAAGACTCTGTATTCATGGAGAGTCTGATGTACTACAAATAAAAAGAAAGACTAATGGAAGCCTGAGAAGTGGAAAAAAGGATCAACCAAGGTCATATGTATTCTTGTTTTATGGTTGTTAAGATACAATCCCATTCTAAATAAATAACCTCGTGCATAAGTATTCTCATAAATATGTGAGAATAACCTTGAAATCTTTTCTAACATTTCCTTTTCATTAACTTCTATGATGGTCTTTGGCATTAATGCAAATATGAAGGATAGTCACACTTCTGTGCCTGTTCTGTGGTCGTTGTACAAGTACATCCAGGAGGTCACAGAACCTTGGAAAGTACTTTATTACACCATACAAAAACTCTCTTGTCAATCCTAATGCAATTTAATGTGCTGCTGCTGGTGCTTAATTTAATTCAATTTTTTTCTCCACTGGTTTTTGTTCTGTACCACCTGTATTTTTATGAACTTCTGCTACATGAAATAATTTATATCTGAATTATCAGCAAGTTCATAGTGAACATTTTCTGCTTTTATACCTTTTTCCCTTAGATACTGAACAATAAATTAGCTACCTCAATTAAAACAACTATTTCAACATACACACACACAAATATACACACACAAATACACATGTTCTAGATTGGATCACTTAGTGGCATAACCCATTAGAAATTATGGAAAGCTTTTTTCTCAATAGTTAACATTTCCAACTTCTAGGTGAAATTCAACGAAGGTAAAAATCATGCAACTGAATGCCACGAGTAAATTGCTAGGAAAAAGGGAATTACTTCTGAGTTTAAAAATATATATTTTCAACAACTGTTAAAAATAAAAGCTAACTTGTGAATTCAAATGTCAAAGCCCCAAGAATGATGCTGGCAGAGGGAACAGTAGCACTATTTTCATTACTGTCTATAGCTTTCCTAGCACTCAAAGAAGAAATAAAGTTTAGATACCTCCATTTTATGTAAGATTTAAAAATGTATTGCCCTTTTTCACATTAATTTATACCTACCAGTTAGAGATAAAGCATGTCAGTAGTGCTTCAGAAAAAATCACATTTCTTTCCATTAAATTTTCATCTTATTGTAAACAGAAATCACTCAAAAAACAAACAATCCAAACACCTTCTACATATTCATTCTCAGACCATAGAATCCTTTTGAAACTGAGCTATTAGAAAATCTGACATAAACATTCTGAGAGAATTAAATTAGCCAGTTGTACTTCCTAGTACAAAGTTTCTATTCTTTAATGCTGATGTGCAGATGGTACTCTCTTCTGTTTTCTTTATTATTAATATTATTATACTTTAAGCTCTAGGGTATATGTGCACAACGTGCAGGTTTGTTACATATGTATACATGTGCCATGTTGGTGTGCTGCACCCATTAACTCGTCATTTACATTAGGTATATCTCCTAATGCTAACCCTACCCCTTCTCCCCACCCGACGACAGGCCCCAGTGTGTGATGTTCCCCATCCTGTGTCCAAGTGTTCTCATTTTTCAATTCCCACCTGTGAGTGAGAACATGTGGTGTTTGGTTTTCTGTTCTTGCGATAGTTTGCTGAGAATGACGGTTTCCAGCTGCATCCATGTCCCTACAAACGACATGAACTCATCCTTTTTCATGACTGCATAGTATTCCATGGTGTATATGTGCCACATTTTCTTAATCCAGTCTATCATTGATGGACATTTGGGTTGGTTCCAAGTCTTTGCTATAAACTTTGAAAAAAGATTAGACGAATAGCTAACTAGAAATTGTTTTCTTAAAGGTTAGTGATCTAGGAATAATTCTTTTAAAGAAGTATACAAAGTCAAATATTTGGGGGATACTTAGTACTCCTATAATAAGCCTTGCTAAAAAGAAAACAGGAAACAGAAAGGAAGATAAGTTCTACCATAGGGATTTAAATATTATTCACTTGATAGTGCTTTTCCATAAGTGTGCCTCCATATAATTACTTGAGATAATATATGGGCATTGCCTGTCACCTAATAACCACCTATTAAATGACAGCTATTATTTATTATCCTTATTATTTGCTGAGTATTTATAATGTGTTACTGCACTACCGTATGACACAAATATTTTATCTTTGTCCTCCCAAACACCCCTGTAGAATGAATATTTTAATGCCCTGTTATGCAAAACAAGAAACTGAGTCTCAGAGAAATTGCCCAAGGCCTCACAGCATAATAGTCCAAGGTTAGATTAAAAACACTAGAACCCAAACACAGAAGAGAGTTTAGTGCTTTCCTGATATGCATCCATGGTAAACTAAAAATTAAAATAATTCCAGGCTTGAAAATAATGGCTAGGCCCACCAAGATCTTATTTTACTCAATACTTTTCCCCCTGAAATATCTAATTATTTTATTTGGGAAGTGAGATTAAGAATCTGGACGCTGATTCAGATGGCTCAAGTCCAAATTCCTGCTGAACCACTTACTCACTCTGTGACTTGGACAGTAATTAGCCTTTCTGTGCTTTTTTCTCCTGAGGATAAGAGTAGTATATCCATCATAGGACTGCTGTGAATGTTAACCAAGTTCTTCTGTATGTCCAGTGCTGAGACTAGTACCAGGCACACAGTAAGTCTTGAATAAACATTTGTTATTACTATGAATATTTACATTTTATCTTATGTTTGGGGGCCCCTGCTTTTCCCATGTCTCTAACCAGGGTGCTTGGCCTGCCTATAATCCACCTGGAGTACCACTCCCACATGTAGCTATCTGGCCTCAGGTGATGATCTAGTGGCTGAAGACTTTGAGACACAGACACTCTGGGCCTGTGGAGGAATCGTGATCACCATATTTCAGTGGACTAAAAGAGAGAGTAGGAAGTGAAACAAGATGGGAGTTAGGTTGAGGTCAACACTATCTCAGGATGAAGAGAATCAATAGGTGAGAACATAATAAAGACTTTCAAGACTTGTCCTTGAAATGGGTTTGAGAGTCTCACATAACTTTTTCATAGTCATTCTGAAATTCAGTTCCTTAGATTCCAAACCCTCAACAGGATTCTAGTCACTCAAGCTCTGGAACAAATTCTTGTAAAAGAATGAAGTGTCACTGGTGGTGAGGGAAAAGGTTAAAGTAAAGAAGAAGGTTAGAATGAAAGATGCTAGCTTGTTCCATTCATCTGTTTAATCCATCTGGCAGAATTATGAACCCCCATCCTCCATGGCATTTGCATATAAATCAGAAATAGATTAGAGTGGGAGAAAAGAATGGAAAGGGTAAGAGGCTTCCTTTAGCTTCTCCAAGGTTGAATTGGCAAACAATCTTTGATATTCAAGTTCATTTTCGAATCAGGTCAATAGACCAGTGAGGGTAGAAGGTGAATGAGCAATTAAATTACATAGCTTCTTCACCAGCTCTCCAGATGAGGCATTCTGACCTCCAACAGTGCCCTTCCAAAATATTTCTCAACGCACCAACTCCAAACACCTCTTGCTCCCAAGAGCTCTGACTCATGGGAGTGATGGATGCATAGAACAAATTCCAAAGGGTCCTTCTTGTTTGCATGTGTGTTGGAAGATGTGTAAACATCTGTGTATCTTAGGAGGAAACATCTTGACACTGGGTATGTGTAAGTAAAAGCACATGTAAATTTTCTGCTACAGAATTGTATGTGAGGAGACGTAGGGCTATTGGTTTATGGGGATAGGGTGGTAAAACCCACTGAGAAAACGGAGGGGCCTTTAGGGTTCACTAAAGTGGCCATCTGAGCTGAAGGCAGCAGACAGAGCATGAGGCCTTGTGAAGAAATGAAGCCCTCCTCTGATATCTGTCAAACGATGTTGCCAGTGACATTGTAAGGATAACATTTTACTTTCAATGCTGCACAAATCAGAACATTTATCACCTTCCTATTATTTATTGGCTGTACCATTTGCTATATATGCTTGTAATTAGAGGAATATGAATTGATACAATAGAAATAATTTTCCAAATTACTGTCACAGTTAACTCCAGGAACAATATGGTACAAAGCTGTATTAGGAAAGCGTTTTGAATACTGGTATCAAACACTCACTCTAGCAAGCTTATGGAAAAGAGAAGAATGTTTTCAGTGAACACAGGAGTGTTTCAGAGAATCTATAAATAGTATAAAAGGACCAAGCTTTAATTAGACACTTGAATAAGACACTGGAAAACTCTCAGGAATCCAGGAAGTATTTCTCTTTTACTTTCTGTGTAACTGGCTAATTCTTCTCTCTGTACACCTTGGCTGTCTTTGCCTCTCAATTTGGCATAATGTCTGTATTACAGTTCCAACTTTCCATGTTCCAGATCCACAAAGAGTAAATGGCTTTTAGTCTCAGACGGATTCTTGAGTGAGAATATGGTCATTCCATCTTGAGTGTGTTGTCCACCACTATGACAATAGGCTATGGGCTGAAAAGAGGAAGTGTTGTTTCACACAAATACATGATATCCCACCTGTTCAGAGAGGGCAAATAACTTATTGGCAAGGCAGACTTACTAAAACTGTCAACAGCTGTTGCTGATGAAGATGTTGAAAGTGACATGTTTAAGAATTCAAGTACTGTTTTAGAATTTGCAAACCTATACCCCATGACCCTGCAATCCAAGTCCTAAGTTTTTACACAAAACAAAGGAATGTATGTGCCTACAAAAAAGACCTAAACAAAAATATTTATAACAGCTTTATTTAGAAAAGATAAAACCTGGAAACAACCCAAATGTCCTTCAACAATAAAATGGGTAAATTGTAATATAATCATACTATGGAACGGGACATAGCAACTGAGAATAAACTACTCATGTATGCAACAACATGAGATCAAGTTCACAAATAAAAGGATGAGTGGAAGAAGCCAGACACAAAAGATTGAACATTGGATTGAATCTGTATGAGGTTCAAAAACAGTAAAACTAACCTCGGCCCGGTGCGGTGGCTCACACCTGTAATCCCAGCATTTTGGGAGGCCAAGGCGAGCAGATCACAAGGTCAGGAGATCGAGACCCTCTTGGCCAACATGGTGAAACCCCCTCTCTACTAAAAATACAAAAATTAGCCGGGTGAGGTGGTGCGTGCCTGTAATCCCAGCTACTTGGGAGGCTGAGGCAGGAGATTTGCTTGAACCAGGGAGTCGGAGGTTGCAGTGAGCCGAGATTGTGCCACTGCACTCCAGCCTGGGGCAGAGGGAGACTCCATCTCAAAAAAAAAAAGTAAGCTCTAATGTTAAAAGTCAGACTAGAGGTCATGTTGGAAGGGCAAGGGAGGACACTGACTGGATGACCCATGCAGGGAGTCTCCTGATGTGATGGAAATAATTCATACCTTGATCTGCATGGTAATTATAAGAGTCTATATGAATGTAAAAAATGTTCAAATGGTATTCATAAGATTTCCGCATTTTATTATGTAAGCTATACTTAACCAAAAAAAAAAAAAAAAAAAGAATTTGGCCACTATCATGAATATATGTGGGTATAAATTCATGTCTTCTAATAAATAGCTTGACTTCTCTGGACTTCAGTTTGTTGTTTGAATATCAGTGATAACAGTATATGTCTTATGTATAAGGTTATTGGAAGGATTGAATTAAAAATGAATGTAAAACTTTACTAATGGTTTCCAGAACATATTATGACATTTATTACATGCTAGATAGTGTATTCATTGTTTCAGGTATGTAGGCTTACTTAAGCCTTACAATAACCCCGAGAAGAAAATCGGATCTCCATTTGGATAGAGAAAATGAGGCAGGATAAGTAAGGTTAGGAGGCCATATTGACTTCTCCCCTTGCGTGAAGCCCTGCAGGCTCCTTTTGCATCATTTGCACCCCACCTTGTGTCAGCACCTAACACTTTTGCAAGATAAGTAATCCTATAGGATACCAGCTGACTGCCAGATAATTCCTGATACCCGATAGGCCCCCAGGAAAGAGAAAAAAAAAAAGCCCCTTATTCATTTTGTAGCTTCTCTCCATCCAATCTGCACCAAAGCCCAAGAAGCTATTAGCTACAAATTCCTGCCTTAGGGGAGCTGGAGACTTCTCTGGGGTCCCACATGCACAGCTAGGCTCAAGATTTAGCTTACAGTAACATTTTCCTCATTTAAATAGTAAAAAACATACCCCTAGGTGGAGATTTTATATGCTAATGATATATGTGATGCATGTTAGAGCATGTATATACTGAGTGCATGTACCAACCACAGGTCTGCCTTTGCAGACTTGACCTCATCGATATTTTATGAATATGTATGTACAGCTAGGGAATTTCCCTTAAGGCACCAGGGGCTGTCTGTCACTTTGAGCAGTCCGCTCTGCCTCTCAGAGAGTACTGTTGCTTTGCAATAAACTTCTTTGTCTGCTTATATCTTGGAATCTCTCTCAAATTCTTTTGTGTGACAAAATCAAGAACTTGAACCACCCCACCAAGAAGAAGAAGACTGTCTCAGAAAGGTTATATCTTTCATAAATTTTACCTGAGATTATTTAGTTTGGAAATGGAAATACTAAAATTCAACCTAGATTTTAATGACTGCAAAGTCCCTAGCCTTAATGTTTATGCTATTCTAACTTATAGCTATACATTTTCTAACATTCTTCCTTTTCGAATCAGAAAGGTGACACTATAATCAATATAAAAAGAAATAGTAAGTTTCCTCTACAACTAGAATATAAAGTTTATTTATAATAGTAAAAATAAGCCATGAAGAAAAAAATTAATGTGATGCAACAATAGATATGATCTGTATAAAATAAATGAAATTAAAATATACTTAAATGATAAATAAGTCATTTGACAAAACGGCATAGTCTCTGAAATGTCTAAAGGGATGCCTGAAGATATTTAAGAACACTCTGAAAGTTTAGGATAATCAGTCTTCAATATAATCTATGTATTGGAGGGGGAAAATCTCTATAGAATACTAAAGTAATTGCTAGTATTTTTTGTATGTGTCAGACACTGTAATAAGTGCATTTATTAATATATTTAGGCCTCCCAAAATTCCCACAGAATTCCAATTTTACAGATGAGAGAATTGAGCCATAGAAAATTACAAATCACAAATTTGCACAAATTAGTATGGAACCAGTATTTGAACACAGTTGAGATTTAGTCAGAATTAGGATTAAGATTTTTACTTTGTAATTCCAGCTAGTTATGGTCTCATCTAGTAGTGTGTGACATTCATATGCAGTGAAAACAGTTCTTATTTTAAGACATTAAAAATCTGAAGGATAACCATCTGATCTTTGACAAACCTGACAAAAACAGGAAATGGGGAAAAGATTCCCTATTTAATAAATGGTGCTGGGAGAACTACTGACTAGCCATACGTAGAAAGCTGAAACTGGATCCCTTCCTTACACTTCATATGAACATTAATTCAAGATGGATTAGAGACTTAAATGTTAGACCTAAAACCATAAAAACCCCAGAAGAAAACCTAGGCAATACCATTCAGGACACAGGCATGGGCAAGGATTTCATGTCTAAAACATCAAAAGCAATGGCAATAAAAGCCAAAATTGACAAATGGGATCTCATTAAACTAAAGAGCTTCTGCACAGCAAAAGAAACTACCATCAGAGTGAACAGGCAACCTACAGAATGGGAGAAAATTTTTGCAATCTACTCATTTGACAAAGAGCTAATATCCAGAACCTACAAAAAAACTCAAACAAATTTACAAATTTACAAGAACAAACAACCAACCCCATCAAAAAGTGGGTGAAGGATATGAACAGACACTTCTCAAAAGAAGACATTTATACAGCCAACAGACACATGAAAAAATGCTCATCATCACTGGCCATCAGAGAAATGCAAATCACAACCACAATGAGATACCATCTCACACCAGTTAGAATGGCGATCATTAAAAAGTTGGGAAACAACAGGTGCTGGAGAGGATGTGGATAAATAGGAATACTTTTACACTGTTGGTGGGACTGTAAACTAGTTCAACCATTGTGGAAAACAGTGTGGCGATTCCTCAAGGATCTAGAACTAGAAATGCCATTTGATCCAGCCATCTCATTACTGGGTATATACCCAAAGGATTATAAATGATGTTGCTATAAAGACACATGCACACGTATGTTTATTGTGGCACTATTCACAATAGCAAAGACTTGGAACCAACCCAAATGTCTATCAATGACAGACTGGATTAAGAAAATGTGGCACATATACACCATGGAATACTATGCAGCCATAAAAAAGGATAAATTCATGTCCTTAATAGGGACATGGATGCAGCTGGAAACCATCATTCTCAGCAAACCATCGCAAGAACAGAAAACCAAACACCACATGTTCTCACTCATAGGTGGGAACTGAACAATGAGATCACTTGGACACAGGGTGGGGAACATCACACACTGGGGCCTGTTGTCGCATGGGTGGAGCGGGGAGGGATAGCGTTAGGAGATGTACCTAATGTAAATGACGAGTTAATGGGTGCAGCACACCAACATGGCACATGTATATATATGTAACAAACCTGCACGTTGTGCACATGTACCCTAGAACTTAAAGTATAATAAAACATTTTTTTAAAAAAAGAAAAATCTGAAGGACAACCAGTAATAACTGATGTCGCTTTTCTAAACCAATCCAGACTCAACATAACTAATGCCTTCCATTCACAGCTTGTATGTAGGTCCTTTGGACACAAATGATTAGAAAAAGCTAACTCTTCATCTGGAATTATAGGAAGAATATGACTGCTATGGTTACTGGCCATGTTCTATACCAACAAGTTGTAGTATGTGATATGCATGAAAAATGCATAAAAGATTATATTAATACATAGTGTTCCATGTATTAGACAGCTATGACTAAGGAGCTAATTAAAGTACATGAATATGGGCCAGGCGTGGTGGCTCATGCCTGTAATCCCAGTACTTTGGGAGGCCAAGGCGGGTGGATCACTTGGGGTCAGGTGTTGGAGACCAGCCTGGCCAACATGGCGAAACCCAGTCTCTGCTAAAAATACAAAACTTAGTCTGGCATGGTGGTCCATGCCTGTAGTCCCAGCTACACAGGAGGCTAAGAGAGGAGAATTGCTTGAACCCAGGAGGTGGAGGCTGCAGTGAGCCAAGATCGCACCACTGCACTCCAGTCTGGGGAACACAGCAAGACTCTGTCTCAAAAAAAAAAAAAGAAAAAAAGTACATCAATATTAACTAGGAATAATTATTCCGCTTTTAAATTTTCTGATATGTATAAGATTTATTTTGCTTTATCATATACACATATATAAGAAAAAGTAACAAATGTTCCAGTATTTACTCTAAAAGATAAAGACTACTTTTAACACAACTACAATATTATTCTTACACCTAAAAATTAACAATAAATCCTTAATATCAAATATCCTATAAGTGTTCAAATTTCAATTGCCCCATAAAGGTGATTATCTTTTTATACTTTGTTTGAAGTAATTTCCTGATAAGGTTTACATTGTCCTCGGATGACATTTTAAGACATTTTAATCTCTAGATTCCTCCTCCAACTCTCCTTTCTCTTGGAATTTATTTATTTTCTTTTTAAACTTAATATTATTTTAACTGACAAAAATTATAATTCTATTACATGTAGTTTGTATTCTAGGTATACAAGCTAACACATCTGTCACCTCACTTAACACTTAGTGGTGATACATTTTCAATTTACATTCTTTGTTATTTTGAAATATGCCATACATTATTACTGACAATAGTTCCCCTCCTATGGAATAGACATCAAAACTTATTCCTCCTATTAATTAATAGCTGAACTTTGTGCCCTCTGACCGGTAATTCCCAATTCCCTCACTCTCCCCTTTCTTCTTCTTCAACTTCTGGTAACCATTATTCCACTCTCTACTTTTATGTCTGCAACTTTTTGTAGATTCCACATGTAAGTAAGATCATGAAGTATTTGCCTTTTTGTGCCTGACTCTTTCACTTCGCATAATATCCTCTAGAGTCATCTATGTTACCACAAATGACAGAATTTCATTCATTTGTAAAGCTGAGTAGCATTCCATTGTGTTTGTACACCACATTTCTTTATTCATTCATCTGCTGATGAACACATAGATTGATTTCACATGTTGACTGTTGTGAATAATGCTGCAGCAAACATGGGACGCAAATATCTCTTCAAAATATTTACTTAATTCCTTTGGTATATTACCAAAAGTGGGATTGCTGAATCACATGGTAGTTCTATTGTTGGTTTTTTGAGGAACTTCCATACCGTTGTCCATAAAGGTTGTACTAATTTACATTACATTAATTGGATTACATTTCACTTTCCTCCATATCCTTGCCAAAGTTATCATTCATCATTTTAATAAAAGCCAATCTAACAGGTATGCTGTGATATCTCACTATGGTTTTAATTTTTATTTCCCAAAGGATTAGTAATCATGAGTATCTTTTCATGAACCTGTTGGCTATTTGTACATCTTTTTTAATTTAAAAAGTTATTTTAAAATTATTTCAATTTTTAATTTATTAAAATTTATTTAATTTATTTCAATTTATTTATTTTTGAAATGGAGTCTCACTTCGTCACCCAGGCTGGAGTGCAGTGGCACAATCTCTGCTCACTGCAACCTCCACCTCCAGGATTCAAGTGATTCTTCCACATCAGCCTCCCAAGTAGCTGGAACTACAGGTCTGCACCACCACACCTGGCTAATTTTTGTAGTTTTAGGAGAGACAGGGTTTTGCCATGTTGGCCAGGCTGGTCTCAAACTCCTGACCTCAAGTGACCCACCAACCTAGGATCACCAAAGTGCTGTGATTATAGGTGTGAGCCACCATGCCCAGCCTCAATTTTTATTTTGGATACAGAGAGTACCTGTGCAAGTTTGTTACACGTGTATATTGCACCTAGGTAGTGAACACAGTACCCAACAGGGAGTTTTTCAACCCAAGATCCCCTCCCAACCTCCCCATTCTAGTAGTCCACAATATCTGTTGTTTCCATGTTCATGTTCATGTGTGTTTAACGTTTAGCTCCCACTTAATAAGTGGGAACATGTGGTATTTGATTTTATGCTCCTGTGTTAATTAACTTAGGATTATGGCCTCCAGCTCCATCCATGTTGCTGCAAAATACATTATTTCCCTCCTTCCTGTGGCTGCATAGTAATCCATGATCTATATGTACAATATTTTCTTTATCCAAATCCACCATTTGTGGGCACCTGGGTTGATTCTGTAGATTTGCTATTGTGAATAGCATGATGATGATAACATCAGTGCACGTGTCTTTTTAGTATAATGATCTAATTTTCTTTGAGTATATATACCCAGTAATCAGATGAACGGTAGTTCTTTTTTTTTTTTTTTTTTGAGATGGAGTCTCACTGTCACTCAAGCTGGAGTGCAGTGGCACAATCTCAGCTCACTGCCACCTCTGCCTCCCGGGTTCAAGCAATTCTCCTGTCTCAGCCTCCTGAGTAGCTGGGAGTACAGGCATACACCACCATGCCTGGTTAATTTTTGTGTTTTTTTGTATTTTTAGTAGAGATGGGGTTTCACCATATTGGTCAGGCTGGTCTTGAATTCCTGACCTCAGGTGATCCACTCGCCCTGGCCTCCCAAAGTGCTGGGGTTAGAGGCATGAGTCACCACGCCTGGCCGGTAATTCTGTTTTAAGTTCTCTGAGAACTCTCCCAAACTGCTTTCCAGTGACTGAACTAGTTTACATTCCCATTAACAGTGTATTAACATTCCCTCTTCTCTGCAACCTTGCCAGTCTTTGTTGTTTTTTGACTTTTTAATAATAACCAGTCTGACAGGTGTGAGATGGCATCTCACTGTGGTTTTGATTTGCATTTATCTGATGATTAGTGATCATGAGCATTTTTTTTCATACGTTTGTTGTCTGCTTTATTTACTATTTTCAGAAATGTCTGTTCATATCCTTGCCCATTTTCTAACGGGGTTACTTGTTTTCGTTTGTTGATTTAAGTTCTTTGTAGATTCTGGATAACAGACTTTTGTCAGATGCATAGTTTGCAAATATTTTCTCCTATTCTGGAGGCTCTGTGTTTACTCTGCTGATAGTTTATTTTGCTGTGCAGAAGCTCTTCAGTTTAATTGGGTCCCACTTGTCAATTTCTTGTTGTTGCTGTTGTTGCAATTTCTTTGGGGAACTTAGCCAAAATTTCTTAGGTTTTCTTCTAGAATTTTTATAGTTTGAGATGTTACATTTAAATCTTTAATCCATCTTGAGTAAATTTTTGTATATTGTGAAAGGTAAGGGTCTGGTTTCATTTTTTTTGCATATGAGTAACCAATGATCCCAGCACCATTTATTGAATAGGGAGTCATTTTGCCATTGCTTGTTTTTGTTGGCTTTTTCAATGATCAAATGGTCCTAGGTGTGTGGCTTTATTTCTGAATTTTCTATTCTGTTCCTTTGCTCAGTCTGTCTGTTTTTAATCCAAGTACCATGCTGCTTTGGTTACTGTAATATTATAGTCTAGTTTGAAGTTGGGTAATGTGATGCCTCTGGCTATCTACTATTTGCTTAGGAATCTTTTGGCTATTCAGGGTGTTTTTTGGTGCCATATGAATTTTAGAATTGTTTTTTTCTAATTATGTGAATAATAATTTTGGCAGTTTGACAGAAATAGCATTGAAATTGTAATTTGTAATACTTTGGGCAATCTGGCCATTTTAATAATATTGATTCTTTCAATGTATGAGCATGGAATGTTTTTCCATTTGTCTGTGTTCTCTCCGATTTCCTTCAGCAGTGTTTTGTAGTTCTTGTAGAGATCTTTCACCTCCTTGATTAGCTGTTTTCCTAGGTATTTTATTTTCTTTGTGGCTATTGTAAATGGCATTGTGTTATTGATTTGACTCTTGCCTTGGATATTATTGGTGTATAGAAATACTACTGATTTTTGGCCAGGCGTGGTGACTCACGAATGTAATCCCAGCAATTTGGGAGGCTGAGATGGGCAGATCACGAGGTCAGGAGATTGAGACCATCCTGGCTAACATTGTGAAACTCTCTCTCTACTAAAAATATTTAAAAAATTAGCCAGGCGTGGTAGTGGGTGCCTGTAGTCCCAGCTATTTGGGAGGCTGACGCAGGAGAATGGCGTGAACCCAGGAGGCAGAGCTTGCAGTGAGCAGAGATTGAGCCACTGCACTCCAGCCTGGGCGACAGAGTGAGACTCCATCTCAAAAAAAAAAAAAAAAACACTGATTTTTTGTATATTGATTTTGTGTTCTGAAACCTTGCTAACATTGTTTATCAGCTCCTTAGTCTTTTGGTGGAGTATTTAGGGTTTTCAGAGTATAAAAATACATCATCAGTGAAGAGAGATAGCTTGACATTCACTTTTCCTATTTAGATGTCTTTTATTTCTTTCTCTTTCCTCATTGTTCTAGCTAGAATTTCCAGTACTATGTTGAAATGAGTGAGGAGAGTGGGCATTTTTGTCTTGTCTTGGTTCTCAAGAGGAATGTTTTCAGCTTGTGCCTGTTCAGTATGATGTCGGCTGTGGGTTTCTCAAGGACAGCTCTTATTACTTTGAGGTGTGTTCCTTCAATGCCTAGTCTCTTGAGGGTTTTTATCATGAAGAGATGTTGGATTTTATCAAAAGCCTTTTCTGCATCTATTGGGATGATAATATGGTTTTTGCTTTTGATTCTGTTTATGTGGTAAACCAATTTATTGATTTATGTATGTTAAGCCAACTTTGCATCCCAGGAATAAAGCCTACTGGATCGTGGTGAATTAACTTTTTGATGTGCTGTTGGATTTGATTTGCTAGTATTTTGTTTAGAAGTGTTGTGTCTATGTTCATCAGGAATATTGGCCTGAGCTTGTTTTCTTCATTGTGTCTTTGCCAGATTTTTGTATTAGATGCTGGCTTCATAGAATGAGTTAGAGAGGAGTCCCTCCTCCTCATTTTTTTAGAATAATTTAAGTAGGATTGGTATCAGTTGCTCTTTATACACCTGGTAGAATTCAGCTGTGAATCCATCTTGTCAAGGACTTTTTTTGGTTGGTAGAATTTTTATTACTGATTCAGCTTTCAGCCCAAATATTGGTCCATTTAGTGTTTCAATCTCTTCCTAATTCAATCTTGGGAGATTGTATGTTTCCAGCAATTTATCCATTTCTTCTAGGTATTCTAATTTGTATGCATAAAGTTGTTCAAAGTAATCTCTGGGGACCTTTTGTATTTCTGTGGAATGGGTTGTAATGTTATCTTTGTCATTTTTGGTGTACTTTTTTGGATTCTCTATCTTTTTCTTTGTTAATCCAATTTGCGGTCTATCAATCTTGTTTATTTTTTTGAATATCCAATTCTGGGTTTCATTGATCTTTTGTATGGATTTTCACATCTTAATTTCATTAAGTTCTCTCATTTTAGTTATGTTTTTCCCTTCCACTAGATTTGAAGTAGGTGTGGTTTTTTGTTGTTGTTGTTGTTGTTTTTTCTAGTTCCTTCAAGTACAAAGTTAGTTTGTTAATTTGAGATCTTTCTAATATCTTGAAGGCATTTAGGGCTACAAACTTTCCTCTTAACACTGCTTTAGATGCATTCCAGAGATTTTGGTAAGTTGTGTCACTATTTTCACTAATTTCAGAGAATATTTTGATTTGTGCCTTAACTTCAGTGTTCCTCCTAGAGTTATCCAGGAGTGAGTCATTTAATTTACATCTATTTGTGTTGTTTTAAGAGCTCTTGTTGATAATGATTTCTACATTTATTGCACTGTGGTCTGAGAGTGTGCTTGTTAAGAGTTCAGTTTTTTGAATTTATTGAGACTTGCTTTATGACTGAACATGTGGTTGATCTTAGAATATGTTTCATGTGTAGATGAGAAGAATGTATAATCTGTAATTAGGTGGAGTGTTCTGTAGATGTCTATTAGACCCAATTTGTCAAATGTCAAGTTTAAGTCCAGAGTATTTTTGTTGTTTTCTGCCTCCATGATCTGTCTAATGGTGTCAGTGGGGTGTTTAAGTGTCCCACTGTTAATGTGTGTTTTTCCTAGTATTTTCATGGGCCAGAAGAACTTGTTTTATGAATCTGGGTGCTTCAGTGTTGGCTGCATATGTATTTAGGATAGTTAAGTCTTCTTGTTCTGCTGCTCCATCAGAGAACTTTTGCAGCAAGCCAGGAACACACCAGATCCCCAGTTGCAGTTGGAATCTGACCCTAAGCCACAGGATGTCCTGTGGTGTCCCCAGGGCTGCAGCATAGAGCTCAGGAGTATGGAGCAGAGATCTGTGACTGACACTTGAGTAGGGGAGGAGCCCGTACCCTCAGAGCACTGAGAGGGGCAAGACACTCAACTTCCTGGGTTGGGATGGAGGAGGGCATACTTCCCTCCACAGGGCTAGTACAGAAAGCGTATAGCACATATCTCTTCACAGCCTTTGCCTGAAGGGGCCCTGTGGCCCTGAACACAAAAGAGAGAAAGAGAGAAAGAGAAAGAGTGAGAGAGAAAGAAAAAGGAAGAAAGAAAGAGGAGAGGAGAGAAGAGAAGGAAAGAAAGAGAAACATGGGTGTGGCACTGGTGATCAGTGGGGGCTACCCTAAGACCCAGGGGCAGCCATTTATCTTGGAGGGAAAATATTCAAATGAAATTTTCAAATGTGCATGCAGTTGTAGAAGTCATTCATTTTTTCCTACTCATCATTTTAGCACTCTGAACTAGTCATTTATTTTTAGGAAAATAAAAATGTTTGTATAATGCTCAATCAAGTGCTAAGTATCAATGGAAATATTTTCAATATCAAACTACCAAACACTTCTGGAAATTACTTGGCTTTCTGAGATCACCTTCTGAGGTGGCAAGGGTGTAAAGCCTATAAACTGCATTTCCTGATTATTATGCCAGTAAGGACTGGGCTAAAATCCTTCAGTGAGAGAAGCTTGTATGAGATTTGGAAGGCAGAAGGTAAAGAAAAGCCACTATTCCCAGGTGGCAGTTGCAGGGGTGTGTGTGCCAGACCAAGAGTTCACATGGGATTTTGCCTGAGGCTTTGGGTAGTTTCCCGAGAAGTAACCGTTTTGATCACTGCAGGCAGCTGAAACTATCTGTCCAAACCTTGTAAAGTTTCATTCTTCCAGATTCCCTACATCTAACTTCCTTTTTACTGTAAATAACTAGGGTGGTGTATTAGTCCATTCTTATGCTGCTATAAAACAACTTCCCAAGACTGGGTAATATATAAAGAAAAGAGGTTCAATTAACTCACAGTTCTGCAGGGTTAGGGAAGCCTCAGGAAACTTACAATCATGGCAGAAGGGGAAGCAAACACATTCTTCTTCAGATGGCAACAGAAACGAGAAGTGCAGTGCAAATGGAGGAGCATGGGAGCCATTTGCACTGGGCTTCTCCTTCCTGTTGCCATGTATAAAACCATCAGACCTCGTGAGACCTCACTTACTATCATGAGAACAGCATGGGGGAACCGCTGCCATGATCTATTGCCTCCCATGAGGTTCCTCCCCCAACACATGGGTATTACAATTGGGATTACAGTTCAAGATGAGATTTGGGTGAGGATACAGAGCCAAACCATATCTTCCACTTTCCTGACCAAATTTAACTTACACGTGAAGCAAATCCTCAAACGGTCAAACAACAATTCAGATAATAATTTTCAGTTTACAGACAGATTTCACAATACATCTTTGAACATCACAAACAATACCATGTTAAATATGACAATTTTATGAAATAGATGTAGTTGGTATTAGCGGTCATATTTAACATGAAATCTGTAAACTTATAGATACAACTTCTTTCCAAATGCTTGTTTCTTTCCTTTTCTAAATGCAGTCTCAAATCAAAAAGATGCAATGCAGAACACTGTCTGTAATTTTATCTATTTTAACCTTTGAGCTATGCAATCTAATTTTAACCTTGTCCTTATGAGCAATCTCAATATGGTAGAAGCCGTCCTAACTGACCTTCCTTTAGGTAATCAAAGAGGTTAACTTTAATGATTTTAATTTTCTCTGTAAATTAGTGACTAATGTGAATTGCACATTGAATGACCTCACCAGAGACTAGGAATTCTACAGGTTAAGTTTTTCAGGAATCAGTTATGTTGGTTACTAATACTGTTATAATAACTCCACCTGCTATTGGAATTACATAATTTAATAAATATTACATGAAAAAATTATATTAATAGCAAATATTGATAGAGCAGTTACTATGTTCCTGGCACTGTTCTATAAACTTTCTATAAATTTACTCATTTAACCTATGAGGAAGATACTATTATCATACTCCTTTTAGTGGTGAGAAAACT